>NC_044207.1:18853826-21253826 GCF_900880675.1 Sparus aurata
GTAATTTCACTCAATCACATTTAGAGCAGAAGTGTGGCGTCATTCAGGGTGCAAGACTGGACATGTATGCACGACGTCCGCCAATTTAACCAATTTAGCCTGTCAAATTGTTTTCGAAACAGTTGCCTGGGGCCGCACAGGGCACTAACGTCAGTCCAGGGCTGATCTCCACGCTCACTCTATTAACAACAGACCACATATACTGTCAACATTTTGCTGTTCCATTTTCTAAGTTTAATGTTTTTGCCAATCTACAAAAAAAATATCCAAAAATAGTTAAAACAGCGAAATATCCTCAGTTTCAAGAATTTGCGCTTCCACTCCCATAACTAAGGCAACAGAAATAAATATATGCATCATTACGAAGCTCTGGTAGCTCTGAGTAACTGCTTCCACCTGACAGAACAGACCATACACTTCTTCATTTTTAAGATTATTTCTGTGTGTATCCATCTTTTGCTTGCCTCTATACTGTAGCATGATAAACCTCTTTTAAGCCCTTGTGATATCTGTCATTTTACAGCATTTGGGGGCGCTTTCTTCCGGGGCATCTCTCCTTTTAAAGCACTTCCTCTCATTACACCTTTGAAGGTTGTTCCTCCACGCTCTATCTTTTCTCTTCATCTTGTTCAATCGCTCTCCGGCCGGTGACACTGACTGCATGTTGTATTGACGTGTCTGTGCTTGCCACTGGTCACTTGTGATGACAGGCAGAGGTCATGCAACCAGGTTAAAATCAGAGAGTCTACAGCTCTGAGGGACTGTAGCTGCCCGGTGATGTTTCTTCTTTGATTCGCACATTTCATTTTTATCGTGGCCTGACACTCCAGGTCGATCAGCTTTCCAGTTCAGGCTTGACCTTCAATGGCGAGACGGGTCGTAGTGAGAATCGTTTTTCTTACTTGTTCGAGTGAATAAAAAGGAGACCCAAACGCAAGATACAAAAAGGCGGACAGGTTGGAACGAAAGCCAGCTTTGATAATGCGCTGATCTAAAATCTGATTATTATTGACCGATTATGTTATGACTGAATAAACTTAATAAACAAACTGATCTGAAAGGACAACACAGTCAATACTTTTTTCATTTGTGTATATGTGGCGGACCCTGCCACCTTTCTAGCTTTAAACAGTGTTCTTGGGACCTTGTTTCTCTCCGAGAGCAGCTTGTTTATTCGGTCTAGAAGAGATAAATACATCTGAGTTTGTATTATTACCTCATTGAAATTATAAATATTAAAATTCTGAGTTTGCATTTCTTCTTTAAAACTACACAGTGCCCCTTTAAGTGGGTAGCTTCATTTACGTAGCCCCACAAAGTGCTTCACAAGGCAATAATGTAGAAGAACACACGTAGATGAAGAACACAATGAAAGCAGGAAAGATATTACACAAAGGCGAGTCTAAACGACTGGGTCCTGAGCTGCTTTTTAAAGTGGCACAGGGGAGAGGACCTTAAAGCTCTGCAGGCGGCAGCAGGATCTCTGATGTACGCAGGTGCTTGACCACACAGAGCTCAGTAAGTGATCATGAGAGCTTCAAACTGGGTTCTGTACATAACAGGGAGCTAGTGGAGAGCAAGCACAATCGGTGTCACATGAGACCTTTTGTAGGACCTGTTCAACAGTGATGTATTCGTTGAACAAGTCCCCATCAAAGACACATAGGAAAGCTGCAGTGCTGCACAAAGCCCACATTCACAGTATTTACTCCCAAATATCGGCACGTTTACTAAAGATCGGGCCACAACACTAAATGTTTAGAATGGAAACAGTATAAAGTTACAGAGCAGCAGCAAAAGTACATTTCCTTTTGATGCCTGCCCATGTTGTTTCAGGTACTGAAGGAACAGGTTGATGGCTCCGATCCCAAAACACTGAGGTGGGAAGTGACATGACATTTGAGCTTTTATATTCTCCCTGACAGTTTGATTTGGTTCTGAGCATGTAAAAAAATAATAAGCAAATACCTTGAAAGTATTTGTGATTCACCAGTTTATCCACAAGATCTTCCCCTCTCATTGGAAAACAGTAGATATGATTCTTTTTTTTTTTGGCATTCACTCAAGTGCATAGTAAGAAAAGACATATTGTGAACTCACAGTCTCTTCCCATGTGTCTGTTACTGAAATAGAAGCATCGCTGTGTGAGCGCCGCACGAGTTCATTAGGCTGGAGTTTAAGATTTAATGAAGTACATGTATGCTGTGACAATACATGTAAAGTAGGCTGGGAGCCACTGAGAGGTTTATTAGGTCTCACTCACACTCACACACACATACACACACACGCACCTCTGTACATAGGTAAGGCTGACAGACTCACTGCAAGGTTGACGTGCTACATGTAAGTAAAGACATCCTCCCGTCATGCCTGTCTACACAGACATATATGTGTAACATGACGATGACTGTACCAGGATGTAACCCAAATTAATCTCTAACATTACTCAGTGTAAACTAAATAATGAGTGTCTTTTTTGTTTCTTGCGCACAGTGTTTTCTTTTAGAAATTGGCAGTGAGTTAAAAAGGGAATTTGTGCCTGTGTGTGTGTGCGTGTGTGCGTGCGTGCGTGCGTGCGTGTCCACAAAAATCTGTGATATGTCATAAAAGAAAAAATAGAAAAATACATTTCGGAGGCAGTTCCTCTTTGTTCACCTTGTACATTTGTATTCCTATCCTTTTTGTAGTCCGTAACTTAAGACTTTAGTATCCTTGAGTGTGAGCTTGTGACAACGATACACAGATGTTCTGCATTTGGGCTAATTACTTTAAGGTCTATATATACACTGAAGTGTTGTTTCAATCTGTTTGTCTGAAGAAGGTCTCGCTCATTTGTGCATGAAATAGAGTGCGCACAAGTTCTTGTTTTTGTACACAAGAAATCCTTTCAGTTATAGAAGAAGTGGATACTTTCCTTTGTAGCATAGAGCTGTACCATTGTATTTGATTTTCTTGTCAAAGATGGAGTTCAGAACCAGCAGGTCACCTTAAAGCTGCCCTGGCTCTCCTTTTATTTCATATCCTCAAATGCGCCAAGTATATGATCAAATCTAGTTGAAAGAATAAAGTGTAAAATTTGGGTGCAAATATCTCATTCACTAATACTGAAGCCCAAACACTGAACAAAGTCAGGTTTCCCGTTTCCGTGTGATCTCCAGCTGGTTTCACCTTTTTTCCAACAGCCAATAAAAACACTGTTGCACTGTGAAGTTGTTTTCCTCCGTACCAGATATAAACTGCAGTGATGCTCTCAGACACAGTTCTTGATCACGCTCATAAATATCTCAGAAATTTGACATTGCATCCTTTTTGGGGCCAAATGAAGGTAAATTTCATTGAACTGAAAGGTAACGTGACCGCAGCTTTAAGCCTTACAGACCTACTTAGTTCACCTGCACAGGTGTTTTCATTTGGGTTGTCTGATGAGACCTCTGACCTGAAACTGTGTGGGCGTGAGCATTGATTGACATCGCCCTTACCCCCTGTTAGCCTGTTAGCTCAACTTACACTGTACCCATAAGGTGTGCTCCAAAACCCACCTGACTGAATGACAGATTGATCAGTTTGTGGACGTGTAATGTTCAATTTCTATTCAGCAAAAATAGCACATTATGCCGAATTTCGTGCCTCGAAGAAAACGGAATCAGTGTCTTCATATTCCTTTGCATCTATTATTGTATAATTGTGTGAAATCCTGATTATCTATACCAGGGGTCTAAAACTCAAATTAGCTTGGGGCCACTGTTGGTATTGTCAACACATAGTGTTTAAATCCTAGAAGAAAGTGCAATATTTCTTCAAATGTACGTTTGCATTTACAGTAGTTTGTATACATTTTTATTTGATTAGTTTTTAACAATTAGTGCAAATTTGTTTCCCCTGCTGTACTTTGAAACTTTGCACTGAACCAACAAAAAAAATACAATGGTAATTCATTTTTTTGCCAGACACCTGGCAGCAATTCTGCTCATATTTTCTTTATATACAACAACAACAAAAAAACAATCATGCAAAAGTATACAACTGTATGCACATAAATCTTTA
Organism: Sparus aurata; assembly: GCF_900880675.1. NCBI lineage: Eukaryota > Metazoa > Chordata > Actinopteri > Spariformes > Sparidae > Sparus > Sparus aurata. Next base: position 18,857,871 of record NC_044207.1, read on the forward strand.
AAGGTGCAAATCTTTTTCCTTATGAATAATTTACCTACACCCCGGCAGTCTGTGTTCCCGGTGTTACACAGTGGTTGGGCTCCCACCGTTTACATAACTCTTACTTTTCCTTATTCGAGTCACGGGTCGAAGGACAGAGGGTGGCTTATGCTGTGCGGACTGTAAAGTGTAAACTATGGGAATCTGTGATGGCAAAACAAGTTCGCACTTAGAATTTGTGCACACGAATAAAACAGTCGACCGTAAACAGTTCACCATGTAGTAAATAGTGATTGCAGACGCGCCTTTTTATAGACGGTGACATCAGCTTTAATCAGTCAGAATGAGTGAGAGCACCTGTGTGGGAGCAGGCAGGGCCTTTGAGCAGGTGCCATTGCTGTGGATTATCAGTATAAACACACTGTGGTAATGCTGACAAAGAAGATTATGGGGTGAATCAAATGTTTTTACTAGACTTACTGATGTTTTCACTGCCTTTTGTGACATTATTTTCAGTATCTACCTGTATGCTCGTGTCAAGGTTTTTGTTTAACATGTCTGCTCCACAGCAGGAGAGGACAGGACTCTTTACTTGAAAACATTGTGAGCTTAACATTCTAAATACTCCCACGCAAATTGATGAATCCTTTCACAGCTGGCCTTTGCTTCCTGCTCTTCAGCTCTTCACTTTACGTCCTTCGTACATATTGCTACTTGCTGTATAACTCAGCACCCGTCCGTCTGACTCACTTGTTCTCTGCTCTGTCTCAACTCACCAGACTCAGCGCCCCGTCGCAGGCTGCCAACATTTCATGCTTGTTCGCATCGCTAAGCTTTCGACTTGCACGGCAAGTCTTTTACTTCAGCAGTCCAGACCAAACAGATGTGTTTGTCTGTGTGTGCGTAGGAAGGAATTTCTCTTGTGTGCTGTCTGTTCGCTTTTGTGGTACGACTCTTGTGGGGGAAAAAAAAAAAGCATCCTTGGCGTGCTCCTCACAGATGTGTGTTACGTACACTATTATGACAAATTAGCTTGTTTTGGTCTCATTTCTTTGAGGATGTGCCAAATAAACACGAGAGAGAATGTCTCTAGTTGCACAAATGTTTTGCATATTGTGCATCTAGTTTGTTGCTTCGTTAAAGCAATCATTGTGAGTCAAACAAATACATGCAGTTGTTTGATTCAAGTGTTTAGAGTGTTCACAGAAACCTGAAGTCCCCGTCACTATTTTCATCCATGTGGTTCGAGTCTGGCAGAATGTGGGGAAGAAACCAGAGAGGATCAAACAGGTTACATAGGAAGTTTGTTGGTCTTTAATGGTGTGTTGATTTAAACTACAAGAGCTGCTCTGGATGTGCAGAATTAACTAAATCTTCCCGAAGTGTGTCATACAGTCATTTTAAATCCGAGTGAGGTGATTCAACTGGATTATGCTTGTCAGTTTTTTTACCTTAATCCAGCTAATATAGCCCGTGTAGCCAGTCATCAAATAATATGCAGTCATTTAAGTATTGCCAGGTTAAAATCGGGTTTTAATCACATTATCAGCGTGCATGTAAACACACTGGCTTATTAAAGTGACCCTCCACCAAATTTACATACGAAAATGGGACTGCCAAGTCAGTTTAAGTTTAAGTTCCTGCGCTTAATTATAACTGTCATTCCGAGGTTTACCCGCCGTTTTGTCTGATCTCTGTCCTCGGAAGTACTGACAAGAATCTTTCCTTTACTTCCCAAATATCCATGTTGGAGCATTACTTGCAGGTAATGTTTTTATTATAGCTGCGTTCTATAAGCTACAGCTGTTTGTGTGTTTCACTCTTTGTACTGTTCTCACACCTGTGGATTCAGGTTGCTTCCTCATGAGTGATTATGTACTCACAGCTAACCAATCTGATCAGGGCTAGCCTACCTTTTGTGAATCCAGAGTTCTTACTGTGGCCCTTGGTCTCACTTTTGTCTATGCTCTCATCTATTTCTAATTCATAACCTTGAACTTGTGTCCAATACTGTTTAAATATTTCTTAGTTTGCCTCCAACAAAATCCCCAAACTTCAACTGCTATCTCCAGCCCTTTATTTGAAATCATGTTAAACTAGCTGCATAATGTCGATCTACACTCCTGATGTGGACTCTTCAATATAATGAAGGAAAAATGCTATTTAGTTGTACTGCTGACTCCAAGTAAAGCTGTGGGTCCAGCCCTTTCTGCATGCCTGTTGCTTTGATACGATCTTCTCTCAATTCACTGAGCTCAGTGTCGGTGACATCATCACCAGGACCTCGTTTAAAGTAAATCAGCGCGCTAACCCCCTCTTTTGGTTTCAGTGGTGGGGATAATGATGGCCATGATGGAAGATCTTTAAATATCTTTAACTGCAGTGAAACAGCACTAAAGTGATATATTGCCATAGTCTGGAGGGCAGCTCACTTGACCTCCCTCTTGAGATCTCTACAGAAAACAAACTTGCAGTAAAAGGCTTTGAGATTCTCGGCAACCATGTACCATTTTTCCTTCAATTCAGTTATAAAGATCATATGCTGTAACATGTGGGGGAAAAAAATGACTTTTCTTTCACCTCTGCCAACTCCCAGTAGACGAGATTCATGGTCAGTGATAAGGTGAAAACTGCTAATTATGTGTTTTTTAACATAGTGGTGGTTTATTTTCTGGCACAATTGAAGGGAATTAAATATCTCAGTTTCAGTACCTAATGTGTTAATGTTAATGTTCTCTTTCTAAAACTTTGGAAAGGAAGTGACTGCTTTCAATTCTGTTTGCTTTTCCGACAAATTTAAAAGGAAAAAGATACGACATCTCAACTCTGCACATGACAAACAGATTCTTTGTATGTAAAACACCTCAGACTCTTTTGGTCTCCGTCTCAACGGAGATTGATTTTGGTCCTTTCGTTCCACATCCGCACTGCACATGACAGTTCAATTTATGTTTCTTTATGCTAAGATTTAAACAGACACTGGATCACATTAGTCGTAAAACAGTGAGTATTCAAACTATAAAAACAGGTCATTTACACTTAGAAATTATTCAATTTATAGTCATAATCAACCCAGAGAACCTGCTCACTTTTGCAAAATTAGCTGATCTTCAATGTGAAACTGCTCTCTGGTACTTCACAGTAAGAATCTCAAAGGCAGCCAGGGAAATTTGACTAATTTGCTTTCCACTTGCATTCAACTTTCAGGTTTTGAGAATTTAACAGGTGATTTTAAATGGGAAAAATATGGTCAGGGATGTCCTTGAGACTACAAGTGCCTTGGTGGTGGAGAATGTGTTTGATTTGATAACAAGGCCTTAAAGCAATAGAGTTATAGTCAGAAACAAATGTGAGGAGACAGGTTGACGTCCTTGTAGTTAAAAGCAGAGACCTTTGACTAAGTGGCTCATGTTAAGAGACTCCATTAGGTCCATACACTGACAAACTGATATGATGATAAAATCAACGGGCATACATGTTTTTTTAAAATCACAGATGATGAATACAAGGAAATGAGTAAGAAGAGGCACCAGCTCAAAAAGGGAAATTTAATTCATGAGAAGATGATCTGTATTCAAAGAACGGGAGCTGAACAGTTATTACCGCGTTTAAAGACTCAAAAGACACTAATGAATAGGCCTCCTCCTCAGAAGCTCAGAGAAGGTACTGTAAGAAAGCCAAAGCCAGAGATGGGAAGATGGAATCTGCTGGAGCTGTTACGATAAAAGAAGAAAGTAAAATTAGAATACAATGAAATAATTGCAGGTGGAAGACGGTAGAGAGACGCCACTAATTCAAGCATTTTGAATAAAAATGTCCAGAATGCCAGAGACCTCCTCAGTCTCATCATTACACAAAACGTCTTATGAGGATACTATTATCATTCCTAAAACTGATGTTTAGGGATCGCCAACAAGTAGCATTCAGTAATAATTCTGTAATTCATCCTCGGGAGATTCATAAGATCTCAGTCATCAGAGCAGGCCAAATGGTCACTGTAGCGCATTGAAAGCTCCAGCTGCTCGAACAAAGCCTGGAGGTCATGCAGCTGGCTTCCACTCGCCTTATAATTAGCCATCCAACGCAGAATGACAGTGATTACTACGTAGCGCATGGCAGCCATTAATCAGCCAAGCAACTGCATGGTGATCACTGTGGCAGATCTTTGCTCGCACGCGGACATGTTTGACTGAAGTCCGAGGATGTTGTCGGTAAATGTTTAGAATGAAGTAAACCCTGTCAAAGGAACAAAAAGAAAAAGGAAGCTGTAAAAATGCAGCCCTCTACGCCTATGGGTGCAACTTTATAGCTGGCAAGGAGTGTCGTAATCGGAACACCCCTCGCAGCAGAACAATGTTTCAGATGTACTCACAGGAAGTGTCGCCATCGCTGAAGAATGGCCCTCTGTCTCCCGAAACAGGTGCATTTAGTGTGATTATTCACTGACTGGAGGTGGGAAGTAGCCTTAATTGTCTCGCTCTCAACTTTAATGTGTGCAGAAGATTCATAACGCTCCAAACAAACCATTAAGTTTAGTCACAACCTGTGAAAAAGCCATTTGCAAGAGTTTCTATTGCCGTTACCTGCCAGCTATTAGCGAGGCAGTGACTAAGAAATGAAGGGGATGGCAGTGAAAACAAAGACATCAGAGCCACACTGTTTTAGAATAAACAAAGACGAGATGAATATTAAATTAGAGCTGTTGATGTCCTCTGAATATCGCTCCCATCCTCAGTGTTACAACTGGTGCCACGTCAATCACCTGCTGCTTGTGTTTTTAACTCAAAACCTGCAGAAAACGGCAATATAAAACCAACGCGTGTGTCGAACACGTGTGTTCCCATGTCAGCATTTCGTGGAACCCTGAGACACACTCACCTCGTCTCTTTGATGGTGCACATGATGTTTACAGTAACAACAGCGTACAGACGCAGAGCTTTAAGCCAAAAGCCAAAGACGCATTCAAGCTTACTTACCGTAGATGTATGAAAGGTAAAAAAAAAAAAAAGCTTTTCTAATGAAGATTAATGGGGTGAAATTCAAAAGCTGATCTTAAGTGTTTCTTTTAATAAGAATTACAGAGTCGTATAGGGGACTGATCCTCTTTCAAAAGGCTCAACAGGCCGTTGAAAGAGGATCACAAGATATTTTGCTCACAAAATAATTTTTTAAAGTTATAATCCTTAAGATTTAAGTCCAGCTTTGGCAACACCTGTGGTTACCGTTCAGAGACGAGGCCTGGTCACAGCGGAAAGAGGCACAGCAAAATTAATCTGTTAAACTTCGTTTAATATTTATCACATCTTTCCCTTCAAAACATTATGATTGTGAATAAATTATGTCACAGTGGATGTCGGATCCGAAAATGATTGTTTTGTTTTACCCCAGTGTGAGCTTTCTGACCGTCCAGCAATGGAGGGGGGGAGGATGGAGTGACACATTTAGTGCCTGAATGTTATCAAATTTTAACACATCTTCATACCTAAACGATTGAATAAGTCAACTGCTGGCATCTCCTGAAACAATATGGCCGCTGCAGCATAACAGACAGGCGCTGCACGATCGCAGGATGGTTATGCTAAGCCAAGAACACCACTTGTTTAGAAAAACATTGGGGTTTTGGTTAAAATTACAATTTCACATCTGTAACTTCTGTCACAAATATACCTACTTCACCTAAGTGACTTACATTTTATTCCGTACGTTACTTCTCTACGTTTGTAGTTCAAAACAGCTCACCACTGACCGCAGCAGTCTCCTGAATGGAGTCTCCTGTGCTTGTTTAGGCCAGCCGTCCCCAAACCTCTTCAGTATTCACACGTTTCACTCTTTATGGGTTGCTTGAAATTATCGGAAAAAACATCTTTTACGAAAATTCACGTCAGTGCCCTGAAGTCGGAACCACAGCTTGGAAATTTTGATACGTGAGTTGCAGAGTTACAGTTACAGTGTTTTTCAAATGTGTCTTTGTGTGTAGAGTTGTGCATATTGTCTCAGCTGTTTCTCTGCAGTAACCGATTTGTATTTTTGTATTTTAGTTAGACAGATTATAACTGACACGTAAACCATCTTCTCCTTTATCCGTCTTGATGTTCGACTGACAGCAGTGCAAACGCCTGAACACGGTAACAAAACAATAAATGCAGTAGAAAACACGCTCTCATGCTCAAACGCCAGTAAAATCCCACTGCGCACTTCGGAAGCGTGATTTGTCATTCTTCTCTCCCACACTAGTGAAAGGACCTCGTGACGACATGTGTCACCCGTTACAGAACATTTTGCTGGGCTGCTTTTCCCTTTTTTCTCTGACAACCTGCAATTATATCAGCATGCTCCGAGAAGTCAATCCACACTGCCTCACATTATAGTCAATCAAAAGCTTTTGAACAGACTTGTCAGGAACAAAATGAAGGTCCAGACCCGATGTCGTCATACTGACACTGACGGCTTCAGAAAATAAACGAGCCTTTACGAATCATAAAAGCCTCTATGTGTGAAATATTTACCTCCATATATCCTGCTCAAACTGCTCTTAATCACTTGGATATCCATGATTGTCAGAGCAACCGTTGCTTGTGCGTTTGCACGAAGAAGAAATCATATTGTACTTATTTCCTCGACAGCTAAGATATTTGTTGACGGCAAAGAAGCTCATTGAAAACTGTTTCAAAAAAGTTATTGCCCAATTTATTCTTTAAAGAAAGCAACCAATCTCGCATGGTGGTGGTATTTAGTTGGTCAGCGCTCATTCCTTAGAATAGAGAATTAAGGACACATTTCACAACAAGCGTTCTGGATCGGATCTTCCCTCCAACTCACTGGCGTTTCTCCACATGCATTTGTTTTTAAGAGCAAGAAGGAGGGCGAGAGCTCAAAACTGAGAACTGAGAATTTTCCATCAGCCTTTTGCTCATCTCGCCATCTGCCGCTGCGAGAAAACATTAGCTCCTTCTGTGCCGGGAAATCAGCAGCCATCCTCCTCTTCCTCCTCCTCCCACCTACTTCTTCATTTTTTTTTTCTTGCCATAAAGCAATCTAGCACACTTCCTGTGAAATCTTAACCCTGGTAGCACCAAAATGTAGCAGAGAGGGCAGTCGACGCTGCCAATCGCCTTGGCGGTGGTCTCTTTGTTTATGGTAATTATGTTAATTTAGCAAAATTATTTGGTGGTAATGATTTGTTAAAGTCAAAATGCTGCAGGCAGACGCTGAAATGTTTAAAAACACCTAACAGTACTGATGACACTGGATGCGGAATGTGTTGTAAAACAGGTTGGTGCTGTAGCGAGGCCAGATTTGACCAAAACTGATGGACATGAAAACATGGAAGAAATCCAGTCACTGCTTTTAAGGCCAATTGTTTATCACCACAATGTGTGTAATAATGTGAGAAGAAATCCATCAGCAAAGCCATGAAGCCTTTAAGCCCTTTCCCTCACACGTGCTGGTTGTGTTTAAAATTGACATGTCAGCTCAGCACAGTAGAGATTTGCTTCTGCATCACAGTCTTGTGTGATGTCTGAAAGCGACCTCCTGTCTTGTAATGTTGACTGCAGCAGCATGCAACTGTTGCTGGAAGCTAGCTCCTCATCATCATGGATTTTAAGGCTGTTGGTATGATTTTGCTAGGCATCTACTACTTACTGCTATAAAACAAGGTGAGATTAGATCTAAAAGAGGAAGCTTCCATTCAGCCCTGAATGACGACTCTCTTGCCACAACTCTGTGCTTAGGCTCTGCTTAGCTTTAGGCACAAAAAAAAAACAGTTTAGAGTTCAAAAAACTTCATGGTTTTTGCTGTTTGGGTTGCTCGCTATCTCAGATTTGGTTGCCCCAATAACTGCTGGAAATGTCCATAGGTCTTTTAGAAAAAAAGACCCGATATTGCCACCACAAAATGGCTGGAAATATCCTGTACCTTTGTTAGTGTCCTAAAAAATATCCACTCCTGACCTTGTTGGTTTTAATAACCCCACCGTCCCCTTGTGATATGCCATGTTTTCAACAAATGTCAATCTTGGATGTAGAAACATTAACTGCTAACATCGTTATATCCCAGTGACTGGGTTGTTGACTTATAACAAACTCACTCCTAAAATCATTGCCCCATGGCACTACTAATGGTCAAGAACACAACAGGGCACTTTTAAACCTAATAGCCTTTATTGATCGCTTGGTCATGACTGGTCAGACTGGTGATAACCATTTCAGGTCTTAGTCAGTGTTCAAACTGGAGGAAACACCACCTCAACAATTACAGGAAGAACCTAACAGATACTTTACGTTCCATGTTGGGCCATCTTCCAGAGGGAACCTTGTCCATTTTTAAACTTTCTGAACAATGTATTCATGTCTGAAGGAAGAAAACTGATATCAGATTCAAGTGTGCACAAAACATGCACAATCATTTAATAAGTTGATTTTCAATTTGTTGGTTTGTTTCTGCGTTTTCTTGTTTCACTCTGTCACCAAACACCTGGTTTAAGCCCACAACTGAAAAAAATTATGAAAGAAATGGTCTAAAAATGTGTCGTTTTATTGTTATCGTTGTCGTCCCGTGCTACTCAAACGTTTTATATTGTGAGAAACACACTGCTCCTGTTGTTGTGAGAGCCTGAAGTTAGCTTTTTTTTCCTGTTTGATGCCCAAAACTAGTTGATTAAAATGTTCGGATCACAACTTTACTCAACAAATTACCGAACAGAAATGAAAACTTTTCCCTCTGATTAAATTTGCCTGGAATAAGATCTTTTTGGTATCTCCTGTACCCCTCCCTCCCTGCTCTCTGCTGATTGATTAAGCCCTCACAACGGAGACACTCAGTGGGAGACAGATCTGTGGGAGGACATTGGAGAGGGAATCGGGGGTTAGGATGAGGAGGGTAGGTGGGCTCAGCACTCAACCACTTGATGCTTCCCTCCAGCATTCGGTCGAAGATGAGTCACCATGGCAATCCAACAAGTCTGATTGTTGCACGATGCCAGAAGAGAGACAGACAGAGAGAGGGGGAGATGTGTCCTGTGGAGAGCCTCATTGAGTGGCGGCGCAATGGGGCACACACACCTTCAAGAGACTGTTCTATCAATAACGCAGCTGAAGAAACAAACTCTTCTCATCTGTGGGCTCTATTTGTAGCTGTGCCGAGCATACAAATGCTTTGATGCTATTATCTGTGGAGAGTTTAATACTCAAATACCAGAGGTTCACATAATGTCACACTGGGAGCTGACAAGTCAAGGGGATTAGCAGGTATGGGAAAAACTGAACACAATATTTGGGAAAATAGCAGGAGGTTTGACTGAGAGAAGGACTATAAAGCTATTCTGCATAATGGTCGTTTAGCATATGCTAAACAGTTGATCTGTCTATATCTTACGTTTTTTGGGCTATAGAGTTCCCTTCAGGGACCTTTTCGCAAGAAATGATAGCTGAAACTTACAACGATCTTTAAGAAGGTCCGATCTTATGAAAGCAAAGAAAGGCCATAATTATAAGATTGTTTTGTCAAACGGAGTATATGTGGACAAAAGGGGTATGAGCACCACCACGTTGTCGTAAAGTCGTTGATCCATCAGTGAAAGAAACATTATTTTACGTATTTTGATACAGTCATCTCAATTTTGGTGGCAAAAATGTTTGAATCTTTCATTTTTATTTAGGTCTGAATTTCACAAATTTAAGATGTAAAGGTGAACTGAATCAGAGGAATATCAGTATAGTTTTAGACTATAGGATTTGGAATTTATCTCAGTTTGTGAGCGCTAAAAAAATTAAAATCAAACGTTTGAAATGGCACCATTTGAAATGACATTGGTTTATTAGATTAAAAACCTCCAGGGCCTTTCTTTGCTTCCATATTACCCGGTGAGAAGAGCTGAACTTGAACAAACACTTGGTCAGATAAAGCCACTTAATCCTTTCAATTCATACAGTTTTGAAGCTCTATAGCCAGAAAAGTGTGCTTCACAGATCATTTGGTAAGAAGTTTCAGGTGAATCTCCAAAGACTCATCTTGGTTGTCTTCATCTTCACAGAATAGGTTTTTCCGCAAGGTTAAAGTGTAACGAGAACAGAATCATGTTATCCATTTAACTGGTGAGAAGAGAAAAATTGGTGTCAACCCACATCCTAAAACAACTCTGTCGAAGGTTTTTCCATTTGAATATTTTGGTTGTGACAAAAAAACCTACATGCACATGGCACACACACACACACACACACACACACACACACACACACACACACACACACACACTTGTCCGGTTCTCTGGGGGAGATTTAACAGCCAGAGGGTTGCTCGTTTGACCCTTGACACTGACAGATATTTCAATTATGCCGCCTGCCATCAATGTCACTGTGTCCTTGAGTAAATGCCTGAAACCCTGAATCGATTATTTTATACTATGACCAAAAGGAAGACAGTCTGTGGAGGTAATCCACAAAATATCCAAATCCAGAATTATGATGATTCCAGCTCTTTCTCTCTTGCTATTCTGCTCACACACAGTTTAAATCACCACATACGTATCATACGACTGTCTTTGTGTGACTGGATAAAGTTTATAGAGAATTGGAAAGCCGAAACACGTCTTAGACCGTCGTCTTACCTTCTGTTTTTACGCTTTAACAAAAGCCAACAGACTGCTGCAGAGTTTGTTTGTTTTTTATTTCTCTCAATGGGAGCATTTTCACAGATGTCCTTGAGGCAGGTCCAGTAACAGTGTTAAAATGTTCCGGGAATGGCAGGAAACATGCGTCACTACCCTTCATCCAATCAGGCATTTTCACAGAGGTTTTTTTTTTTTTGTCCTCAACATTTTATATGTTTTGATTGGGCGAGCGTCTTCAAGGCAGTTATTGTAGCCTTTCTTGTTTTCTGTTTTTGGTCTCTGAGAGTATCTACATCATGGCGGGGTCTAATACTTTTTATGCATCCTCGATTTATGGCCAGCCCATCAAAAGGCCCCAGCTGGGTGATCAATCACACCAACAGTAGCCCGGATCCAGGGGCTGGTTTAGAGACTTGAAGGGGGGCAGAACAGGGCACAGTAGTGAAGAAGGTGGGTACATCTGGGAAATGACTGAATCATTTTTAAGACTCGCATTTAAAGCAAAGCTGTACATCATCAGTTGATACACTGAGTATTCAGGGTACTAAATTAGTACCAAATATACAAATTTAGATATCCTCATTTGAAATAGCATCAGCACACAGCTGGTATTTGCATTAACATACAGCCTACAGTGATGAACAGATGATCAGACAAAGGGCCCCTGGACACAGGACGCTGGAGCAAGACCTTCAGACTGAGAGAGACACAAAACAACTACAGAGCAGGCGCCTTGTTCGCCTGTATTAGGGGGACATTATTCATCCATTTGCGGTCGTTGTACATTTCTTTGTTGTTGCTTTTGTGTCTTTGTGTTTTGTCTGTTAGTATTCATTTTCCTGTCTGTCGGTGTTTGTTTTTCTGTCTCTTTGAAGTCGAATTGCATCTCTGTGTTGTTGTTTTTGCATCTTTGTGGTTGTTTCTCGTCTCTGTGTAGTTGTTTTACTCTTTGTAGTTATTTTGTATCTCCTGGTAGTTGTTCTGAAATTTTTGTAGCTTGCATCGGTCTCTCTGCTGTCATCGAGCAACTCTTTGTAGCCATTTTGCATCGCCGTAGAGTGTTTTTTCTCTCTTCATAATTTTCTTTCTTACTTTGTCTTACTTACTGTCCTTTTTTGTGTCTCTTAGTAGTCATTTTGCATCCCCATAATAGTTTTTTTTTCTCTTTATGTTATTTTGTGTCTTTTTAGTCAACTCGTTGTAATTGTACCTGTCTCTTAGCAGCTGTTTGGTTTGGTTTTTCTCTCTGTGGAGTTATTTTTCTGTCTTTTTAGTTGTTTTGCATCACATGTAGTTGTTTTTTTCTCATTTTATTTATTTTGCATGTCTTTTTTGTTGTTTTACTTTTTGTAGATTTTTGTAGGTCCTTATTTTTGTCTTTGTTGTTGAATTGCATCCCATTGTGGTTGGTTTTTGTTACTTTGTTATATTTTTTTTCTCTTTGGAATCATTTTCAGTCTCATGTAGTTGTTTTTGTATCTTTGTAGTTGTTTTGACTCTTTGTAATTATATTGCATCTCTTTGTTATTGTTTTGTCTCTTTGTAGTTATATTGAATCTCTTTGTTATTGTTTTGTCTCTTTGTAGTTATATTGAATCTCTTTGTTATTGTTTTGTCTCTTTGTAGTTGTTTTTGTCACTTTGTAGTTATACTGAATCTCTTTGCTTTTTTTTGTCTCTTTGTAGTTGTTTTGGTCTCTTTGTAGTTATATTGCATCTCTTTGTTATTGTTTTTGTCTCTTTGTAGTTGTTGTTGTCTCTTTGTAGTTATATTGCATCTCTTTTGTTCCTCTTCAGTAATTCACCGCCTGCCTGGATCACAACAATCCTGTAGAGACTTAATAATGCAGCTCTTAGTATTCAGACTGAGAATGTTTATCTGCAGATGAGATGTTGTAATGGACTTAAGTCGAGGCTTGTGTTTTGAGCCCACTGATGCCCGGAGGCGATTCCTCGGACGCTGTCCGCGGTGCTGAAAGTTAAAGGAATCGCCAGCGGCCACATGGAGGCCACAGCAAATCAACTTCGTGGGAATACACGGCCTAAAATGTCACGGGTGCGGCTTGACTCATCAGCAGTTTTTTTGGTTTTGTGTGGAGCACATGCGGGAGTTCAGACTTTAAACTTCTGACTAAACATGAGTCACACACATCACGGGGCCCAACTCGGCGCCTCACAAATTGCGCCCAGCAGGGAAGAGGACCTTGTGCCTCCGGGAGCGTCTCAGGGGCGCAGGCGCAACATGTCAACGACTTTTATGAGACAGAGCTGGTTTCAGGGAAGTCCCACGCAATGCAACGCGTTTTTATCTCGCTAGTTTAACATGCCAGCGTTGAGCCCTCTTCCTCCAGCTGCATTTTGCGGACTAAACTGTTGTCTCACTTCGTTGCCTCTGTCTGACGAGGTGCGAATCCCAAAGGAACTGACACCCTCCTCCCTCCACCTCCTCCTCCTCCTCCAACCACCACCTCGTCGTGGTGCCGCAGCAGCAGCAGCCAGCACGGTGAGTGCGTTCTGCAGCAGCAGCAGCAACAACAGCAGCAGCAGAAGCGGAGGCACCTGTCGTTTTCCAGGACGAGCTGAGAACCATTTTTAGGGAGTAAAAACAAGGCATCCTACGAGACCATTCGCAGCAGAAACACCGCGGGGGGTCAGCGAATACCGATGGCTTCGCGTGTAGACATTTGCGCCTCGCAGAATTACGCATCGGTAAGTTCCTTCGACTTGTTTTTTCCACGCTGCGCGCTTCCACTCACATATCCGGCTTCTGCTGCGGCTGATCAATTAAGGAGGCTTTGACTGAACCCGAGGCTGTGCGTTACAAACAAATAAAAATAAAAAAAAATCCGATTTCTCTCTGGAATGATAGGAGACGAGCTGAGGATGAATTTACGAGTGAGAGGTTTTTAAGTAAATGTAATGCGTTTTCCCCGCCGATGGTTTTTCCATGTGCAAGGCGAAGGTCACCCACATGCGCTGATGAATTAAACGTTTTACGAATGCGGGGGATAGAGGGAGAAAAAAAAGAGGCTGGGCGACATGAGCATATTGATCCTGCACCACCGAGATGGGGGGGGGGACACTTTCCACTGATTGATTGTCACTGTCATCTCCTCAAAACCGCCCTGACATTCCCCCGAGCTGTGATTTAAAGAATAAGAAGCGGTGGATACCGAGTGTGTGTGTGTGTGTGTTTGTCTCCGTCGTGTCGCCCTGTGTGTGATTGCTGCCACAGGAGCCTTTAACTGAGCAAAGCTGCCACGAAACTAATGATTTAAGACAGACATGCGGTCCCTGGTTCCGGGCATTAACAGGCTTGTATCTGGGATACATGACAAAAAAAAAAAAACGTTCTCCTGTCTTACTGGGATCGTCTCAAACTGGAGATGAATAATTAATGCAGCACGATGTTCAGAGGGAGCTCAACACACTGGAGGACGAGGCTGATGTGTTGAGACAGATCTTTACAGATTCTCTTTTACAATGGAGATGAATCATTTACGAGGGTGCGTAGCTGTTTTTCTGCCTTTTTTCCCCCCCTCCATCTGTAAACACACACACACACTTTGGAGTGACAACCTGGTGAGACCCTGAGCTATTTCCAGTCAATGTGGGTCCCAATCTTCCCATCAACACCTGCTTGCTGGGTTGTTTCCTGCCAGTTTTGGGTCAAGTGTCTCTTTAATGCCATAGGAACCCCCCCTCTCATGCACACCGCTCCATCCTGCTCTGTAATGTGTCTCGCTTTACTAGGATGCTTTTATAAAACAGCAGGACAGTCAGTGTGCATTCTGTAAAGCCCTCTACTTTCACTAGCTACCTGAACACCATTTGATTTTCAACCCTTGAAGCTCCAGAGATTTCTAGGTGACTCACATGTATCCAGTGCTCTTGCTTTCTCGCCTTCAGGGTGCATTGATGTTCATTCCTTCTGTTGTTCCCTGCACCAGTGCTTCCTCAACACCAAAAGCCATATGGATTTATTCTAAATACCAAGCACCCGGGTTTTTTTTTTTCTTTTCTTTTTTTTTTTTTTTTACTTCATTTGAAGCCTCCAGCAACATGGCTGCTGTGACAGCAGACATAGCATCAATTAGCTCTTGTTTCTCTACATCTCTTCTCAGTTGTGATAGCCCCCCCCCCCCCCATCCTGACAGTTTGGTTTCAGCCCCACTTGACACATGTGATCCCTCGTCTATATCTCCGGGTTCTTCCTCCGAGCACGGTCTGTCCTATTACTTGATAAAGCATCCGAGAGATGCTTCGGAGGTAATTGGATTCGGTATGAGAGGGAAGGGACACAGAGTGGAATTTGTGTCTGTGTGTGTGCATGAATTACCTGAGAGAGTGTGTATGTGTGTATTGTGTGTGTTTGTATTATATGTCTCTGCCGGTGCTGGCCAGTGTGCATTGTGTTTGCAGTGAATCATTGTGTTTTCAGGAAGCTGTGTGGATGACTAAGACATGGAGGGAGGGGGTGTTTTTAAAGTCTGAGGCGCATGAATTTTATTTATGTGATCCTTCCAAATTTCTTGCCGTTGGTACTCAGCTTGTCCTTCATAAATCCACACGTTTTGCCTTGTTTTTCCTGCTTTAACTTCAGGCAATGACGTATCGCTCGCGGTCGTATACAAACCCAGTGAAAAGCAACAAAAGGTGCCTCTGAGATTCAATCGAGGGCTTTTTTTTATGAGCCTGTGTATCACTTCATATCTCATCCCAACAGAATCTTAGTCACTAGAGGTGTGTGTGTTAGTTTATGTGTGTGAGTAGGTTGAAAGCTACATTTTTATATATGAATACTTAATAACACTGTCATTGTAATAAACATTGAATCGAAAACAATGCCATAAAAAAGAGGTTTGTGTGGCTGCAGCTAACAATTATCTCTATCATTTCATCTTCTTGATTAGTCAGTTGTCTGTCATGTTAGAAAATGTCAGAAAACAGTAAAAAAAAAAAGCTGGGAAGCAATTTCCAAAATCCCGAGGTGGTATCATCAAATAGTGTATTTTGTTCTGCTTACACCACCTAACGTCAAGATGCTGACTTTATTATCGCCTAAGACGATGAAGAACAGCAAATTATCACAGTTACTTCTACGATTGTTCGAGGAGCAAAGTAGTAGCTTATTATTTTTCTGTCAGTCAGTTTCAACAGTTGAACATTTGTAAAAACCATTAATTTAAGAAATTATTAAAAACATGATCATCAAGATGCCTGAAACCAGGATGGGACCTCGATAGCTTCATGTATTTATTCGTCTCAATGAACTCATCATGCACACATACTGCATGTTTTAAAGGGGCACTGCGTGGTTTCAGAGAAGAATTTCAAACTCAGACTTTCAATATTTACAATATTAATGCGTTAATAATACAAACTCAGATTTTCTTTTTTACATAACTGAATAAACAAGCTGTTCTCAGAGGAAGACAAGTTCCTCAGAACACTGTTTGAAGCTAGAAAGGTGTCAGGGTCCGCCACATGTAAACAACGTAAAACAGTATGAAATTGTGTTGTCCATTTAGACCAGTTTGTTTACTCAGTTTATTCAGTCATGGAAAAAAAGAGAGTTTGTTTGTTTGGTTTATTTAGGCATAATGTCAATGAAGATCTTTCTCTTCTGATTGGAAATTCCTCCCCAAAACTACGTAGTGCACCTTTAAGACAGGGCAACGAGGAAGATATAAACGAAACATGAAGGAGCAGAAAAACACGAGGAGGGCAAAGGAGAAAATAAGATAAAAGATAGAATGAAACGGAAAAAAAGAAGAGAAGCGCTTTTAATTTATTATAGGTCAGACATGATTTATATAGTTGCATAAATAAATTAGCTGTAAAGTGCTTGTAAAATGATGAAAGTATAAAAGTTGTCTAAAAATGTAATTTAGTGTGACTGTGTAATCATTTGTAAAATACCATCAGTCTTTTTGGGAACATTTCTCACTGAAGCTACTTTAGAAAGCCTGACAATGCCAGCTGTATTTAATTACATAGTTCTTCTGGTCTGCATTAGTGCAGCACTCTTCTCTTGTTTGTTAGTCGTTCACTACTGAGTTCTGAGTCCTTCTTAAAGCAAAGGGGAGACAGCAACTCAGTTCAAGTGTTTACAATGACAAAAAATATAAAGTTACAGGTAGTTACCAAATCAACTAATTGTCTTGTTCCACAGACTAATACATTAACTCTACCTGAAAGCTACTGAAAGTAAATGTAGAAGAGCTTTTTCTACGAGTCACTGGTTCTAGAAATAGAAGTCTCATTAATTTTCCTCATAGACAACATTGCATGACTCACAACTGGAGCAGTTCTGCAGCTTGGATCGGCATGAAACCCTCCTGATTGAATCAGCCGTACAAAAGATGATCAACTCAGAAAATCTGGTTCTTTCAGGAAGAGCTAATGATGCAGGCCTGTGCACATAGAAACTTTTAAGCTAAACGTTTGCCATAACTCCCATAGTTCATTTCAGCTCGCAAATCCAACCACAGAGCTTACTGATTCACATGTAAGAGTTGCCCTGCATGTATATGATGGCAAATGTTTGCGACAATGTTCCAATCCCAGAAAAATCCTCAATTTTTCTCGAGGTGATGGTGATGGTGAGATATAAACTTCCAGGACAGGTTCCTTGGAGAGAGTCAAAGAGTGAGGAAGTCTAAACATGAGTTAAATAAATATAAAACATTACCTGGTCATGAAGATGCTAGCCTGAGCCATGTCAGATAGATTTTCTTCAGCAGTGGTGGTTGTTCAATGGTCCAGATCAGAGCTGTTTATTCCTCCTGAAGGTCAATATTTCCAATATTTCTTTCTCTGACTCACTTCATCTCCATAGTAACAGCTGCAGAGGCTCATGGGTGCTGAAATATTGTTTCTTGGAAACAAAGTTGAAAACATAAAGATCGTGACATTATCGATCAAGTGTTTCTATTTTAAAGGTCCAGTCTGTAGGATTTGGGAGCAGAAATTGAATATAATAGAGATATAAATGTTTTCATTAAAGGTGCACTCTGTAGTTTTGCGGAATACATTTTAACCAGAAGAGAAAGATCTTTATTCACTGATTTGACTAAATAAACAAACTTGTCATTTTCATTACTGAGTAAACTGAAAAAACAAATTGACTTCTTCTCCAAAATCTACATAGTGCCCCTTTAATGTATAGTCGACTGAAACTAAGAACTGTTGTGTCCAGTTGTCTAGAGCGAACAAAACCAACACTGATTTCGGACGGGGCCTTTCATCTTCCTTGTGTTTTTATAGAGGCCACCGTAGATGAGGGTGAGACGAGGGGCATTCAGTTGGTTGCAGTTTACAACCTCAATGCTAGATGCTGGTATATCCTACACACTGCACCTTTAATCAACACAGATGATATTTTTTTTCGAACAGGGAAAACTTAAAACACTTTCAGAACCAGCAGCTCCTCCAACTCCGCAATCAGTGTAAATGCTACAGTTAACAACAGTTATTCAATACTCGAGAACATAGCGTAATATCAAGTAAAGATTTAAAATTAAAAACAAACATGTACTGCTTCTTTTATTGTGGCTCCTACTTATAGAGCAAAATAATAAAAGCGATTCAGTGACCTGAATCAGAAACGATGCCCTTGTGATGTTGTTATTTTTTTCTCTGACTGAATCTTTTTCCTCTGTGTGTTGTATTTCAGACCCCTTGATGGTGGAGTGTGTTGCCGCTGAGGGGAGCAATTTCAGTGCATCCCTGTGAACACACACGCACACACACACACACACACACACACACACACACACCCAGACACACACACACACATATATCGTGGAGCCTTTTGGATACAAGCACAGGAGACAATGAAAGGCTACCTGCTGACTGCAATCTTCCTGTTGCCCTTGGTGAGTATTTGTGTGCATGCATATGTGATGTGCTCTCGTGCACTCTCGTGTGTGTGTGTGTGTGTGTGTGTGTGTGTGTGTGTGTGTGTGTGCACGTGTGTGTGTTCAGGAGCATGCAGGAATGCGTAACCATATCCATGTAAGAGGGAGTGAGTATCCATCCCCTTGTCCAGCTTCAGATTTGGTTTCCTTTTCATGCACACTCTCCGGAGGGTGTGTTTGTGTCAGGCGCTGGAAGCGTGTTAATCACCATATGCCGCATCAGCACATCAGCATACATTACAGGTCCTGGATCAGCCCAGTGTAAAGACGACTGGCTGCCTGTTAGAACAATAACAGATGGCCCGGCTGACCGGAGCGCTGCCGATCCATCTGCTGTGACTCACTTATATTTGCAGGTCTCATTGAAATAAAAAGCAGAATGAGAGAGTTGTGCAAGATGTGTGGGAGGGATTTTATTCCACTGATGCAGCACAGCAGCATTTCGCTCACTGAGGCTACACGGACACAGAAAGTGTTTTCGGTCTAACATTACATGACCGATCGAAGATTTTGATGAAATGACTTTATCTTTTTATATTTGCCGCCAAGAATAGTAACAGTAGATGTTTGTTCACGCTGCCCAGTCACATATATGAAGTGTTCCTACAGCATCTAACGCAGGCTCAAGCTGACCTTCAGCGGCTGATGTGGCAGATACGCCTGCTGTGATGCACTTATTGTGTGTCAAACGGGTCTGTACAGTTGGCCAGTGGTCTGCGTCGTCAAATTGGAGTTTTATTATCTGTGATTCGCCGTCCTGCGGGAGCTACTCAGTTATCTGGCCCTCGAAAATAGCCTTGGGGGGGGAAATGTGGTTCTGCAGCTTCAAAATGGACGGCTTATCTGGACAGACATCTGTCCGAGGGGAGAGGAGAGGAGAGGAGAGGAGAGGAGAGGAGAGAAGAGGAAGCACGTTTTTATTGATCCGTCCTATGTAATGTTGTCATGGTGTCTGTTTTAGATTAGGGCTTTTTTAAAAACCTCGGCAGTCCTCAGTTAACCTCGATCGGTTCTGCACCAGCTCTTGGCAAATCCGTTGCGTAAAGTCCCTCCTCTTTTATTATTTCTAATCAAACAAGTGATTTGCTAAAGGTTGCATGATTAATACCGCGAGGAACAATTGGACATTTTTGGAAAGAGGCTTATTCATTTTCTAGTGGAGATTAAATGATTGCACTCTCATCTCGCCCAGCTCTGTCCAGAGGTGACAGAAGCTGCTTATCAGCACCTCGAACTCTCACTAATTAAAAAGCTATGTTCTGACGAAAAAAAAAAAGAGTGAAAATAAGAATGAGGGGTTCAAGTTGGATTATATTCTGGTTGGGAGCAGTAACTTTCTGGAGTCTCTCAAGGAACCTATAGAACAGTATATAAGACACACAACGTCATCGAATTTAGCACTGGTTGCCAGCTCCGTGGGAGCTGCACTGATAAGCGGACTGAAAACCCCACAGATCTTTGTCGTATGACCTTTGATGAAGAAGTGCCTCCACGGAACAAAAGAACACACTTCAGAGAACAGGTTAATGACTGATTTTTGTAAATGG
Source organism: Sparus aurata (assembly GCF_900880675.1). Taxonomy (NCBI): domain Eukaryota; kingdom Metazoa; phylum Chordata; class Actinopteri; order Spariformes; family Sparidae; genus Sparus; species Sparus aurata. The sequence continues at coordinate 18,877,928 of NC_044207.1, forward strand.
GCTTTACAGGGCTCAAGTAGAGGCAAATTAAAACGCTCACCGTGGCAAATAGAAAAAGCGGCGAGTGAAGTGTCCATTGAAAATGTTACAAAATCCTCTTCCACTTATTGCGATGCTGCTTTGCAGTGAACGACAGGGCTAATACTATCTAATGTAAGGGGAATGTCACATAATTCAAGTTCAGTGTTTACCATTGTGCTATAAACTAATGCTTAGCTGCAAAACAACAAAGATTCAAATGACGTTAACAGAAAATTGGGGGAAAAAACAACAAACTTAATAAAAATATTGTAATTATGAACGAACCAGTCTCTGCTGTGATCAAATCAACATGTGGCTAATACCTGGTCACCATATCAAAACAAATAACCTGTATATTACATTCCTCAGAATAGTTGAATTGGGGTTTTACAGCAGTTCAGTCAATTCGATAGCTTTAATCTGTTACTGTCCTCAAACAGGGGCTCCAGTGCATTTTGAATAAAGCACATGAATGACACATTGAAACCTGTCATCTCTCTCATCTCTGTCTGCACTGATGCCACACAGATATTAGTCATCTGCATCCAATTATTTTTCATTTCTGGGAAGTCTGTCTTCTCCTGGCGGGATACCTGCAGCTTAGCAACATGGATGCTCAAAGGCTGCAGAGAACTATTTCTTTCAGTCACTGCCAGTGTCAGTTTTCACATCAACCGCCACTGACAACATAAAAAGCAAAGTCCTCTAATATCTTTTTCTGTTTTGTTTTGGCTTTGACTTAGCCGTCATGGTGAGGCAGCAGCCGTTTCTGTCCAGTTGTCTGGAAATCGCACCAGATATGAGATAGGAGACAATTCTAATGATGTCTCACATAATTCACGCAGTGTTTTTTAAAATTATGCTCACATGCGGGGCAATAAAAAAAAGAAGGGAGAAGTGACTTCTAGGACATTTTCGAAGTCGTCGGATGCCGTGTCTTATCTAGGCGGCGAGGCCTGAAGTGAATTCATATTGGATGGCAGAGATGGAGTGATGAGTCAGCTGTGGCTCAGAGGGCTGGGACATATTACACCTATCATTTCACAGCGAAGGAATGGGGGAGTGCGAGAAAGCAAAGGGGGCAAAACAGAGATTGGCCTTAAGAGAGCGAGTTATAGAGACTTATAGAGCCACAGTAACTCTGCTACCCCTGGGTAGATCGCTCACCTGACTACATCTAAACTACTCGTCTGTGTTTTCCTCTTGGCTGCTCACAGTCACAAGCTGTGTTTTTTCAAATTTTCCTATGCAACTGAAGAAGATTGGACTTGTTTTAGAACGCAATAAAAGCTAATGGAGGTGTTGAGATCCCAGTTTGATTTGATTTGATTTGAGATGATAATGGAAACGCATGTGAATAGCATTTCCATTTATCGCATTTGCTTGACAAATTCATGGAAACACAGCTCATGACAGAGAAGACAGAAGGACGTTGTCTGACAGTGAAATAGAATTTTTAGCATATTTAGCTTCAGCATTTTAATACAATTCTAAGTTTTGCAACGCCCTCATCCACCGCCTTGTTTAAACCAGGCCATGCACAACAAGAAAGATTAAATTAAAGATAAAGATAAAAAAGCACACCTTCAACCCATGATATTGCTCTTTTAGCCATTATAACCTGTGAGCTTAGAAAAGTCAGGAGCCATTACATAAAATATTAAAGCAAGGAAGAGTGGATTTTGAGTATAAACACAGGTACCTCAGATGCTTTGATAAGTTGACAGGTAAAAACAGCACATACAGTACAATAATGAATCCTCTTGGATACTTATACACACGCTATTTTTGAATATCAAATCAACTTAAATCAACAACATCTTTCTTGTGATTTGCTCTTATGTAATGCAGCACAAATTAGGGTGTAGCCCAGATTAAACATCAAATCAAACTTTTTGGAGGAAGAGATTGCCGCGATGGTGGAGGAGGCTGAAGCCAGGGAGGAAACCTAAATTCACCACAGGCTTGGAGGCATACATGTCTCGACTGAAATACCGCTTCATAACTGGCAGGAAAATCACACAAGTAACGTCTTGACTTTACTTAGAGATAAGATCATTTCTGTGTCAAAGAAGAGCTTCGATGTATAACTACATCTACATGGTCAAAACTGAGCGTGAGTCCGTTTATAAATGAGGCCCATGCTTGTCGGAGAGTCCCTGGGCAAGACACCTAATCCTGGGCTTGCCGTCGGGGATGCACAAGCCAGTGCATTACTAATTGGCGGTCCCTGGCCCGGATGTGTAGGGAGGGCATCCCGCACACAGAGTTTATGCCAAATAAAATATGCAAATCACAGAAGAGATGATCCGTAGTGGGGACCCCATAATGAGGAATCAAAAGCAGCCAAAAGAAGAAGGAGGAGGGAATATAGAAACTTTTGATGTCACGTAACCAGCTTTATTTTAACTTTGGCAGATATTACTGTGTTTATGTTGTGGCCCTCTGGCAAGAGCTAGAAGCTGAACAAAAAAAAATGCTTTTCACAGCCTCTAACACACCTCTTAATGGTCCATTCAATATTCTTTGTGACATTTTATGTGTTCCTGCTTGTTTTCTCCAGGTGGCTTCAGAGTCCGAGCACTGTATAATCAAGCGTGAGCACGAGAAATGCATGGAGAGGATCATGTCGCACAATCCGAGCGATGACCTTGAGTTAGGTAAGTGAGGATGTGTGAGTGCAGCTGTGCAAATGTGTGTGAGTGTGTGTTTTCCCCACATACTTCTGTGTGTGTAATTTGGCTCGAAGCCCCCTGGTTTTCATGCCTCTGCTGTGACCGGATTGTTTACGTCTTCGGTTGCTTGGAAAACAGAGAACCGCTGATGAAAGTCGTGCATCTCCCCCCAAAAATCTAACTTTCAGGGAACAAATAAAAAACAGACTTGTTTTTTTCACGCTCGCCGGTCTGGCATTTTTCAGTTTATCCAATCAGTTTTCCAAAAAGGTCAGAGAGGGGACAAGCAAGGATGAAAGATGAGCGCCGTTAAACACCGTGTTCATATCATAATTACGTCACCCTGAGAGGCCGCTCGCTACGCAACGACCATCCGGTGATATATACAGTTCACAAACCAAATGTCTGCCTGTAATGTCACGCTGAGCCGCTCTCACATTTCTCCCCGCGTCTCTCCTCCAACAAAACAGGAAGCTTAGTATGCGATTCCTGGAAGCAATTATTTTCTTGGCTATGGACCGTGAGTTTTCATTAGCAACTGCTGCAGGCCTCCCACTGCTCCAAAGTTGCCCAACAGACTGCATCTCCCAGACTGCACTGTGACTCACGGCCTCGCTGACAGCCACCAGCGCCCTCGGAAAACAAAAAAAAACAGGAAAGATTTAGAGTGTAAGATAACAAGTTTAGTGAAGAGAGGAGCTGTAAGTTCAGCTCGTTTTTCATCCATGGATCTTAAAGGTCGGGCCTGCAGTAGTCCTGTGTGCCACACGGCAAACTGCAAGGGACCTTTCAGTGTGTTTTACCTGTTTTGTGTTTTTAAAACTTTTTTTGTATGTCTCAGGCACCGAGAAGTTTCCTTTATGAATAACATCATTTGTTTTTTTAGTTTGTAGTCCAAATCAGTCATTCTGTCTCTCTTTTTAGTTTGTTTTTGTTTTGAGCAGTCGCACGTGTTGGCCTCTTCGACATTTCAGCTGACCCTTGTTTCCCCCTGTCCCTTTTTAAAAGAGCCGTTCTTCTGTATTTCTGCTGACAGCGAGTTGTTGTTGAGGAAATGAAAACGCATGCTTGCAGAAATCTGACTTGAAAAAAGGGGGACAAAGAAAAATGAGAACAGGGAAACAATAAATAAGAAGACAGAGATAAGTGTCGGTCAGTTGTAGCCCTGTTGGATTGTTTTTTTCTTTTTTTTACCGTTTTATCAAGATCTATTTCTGGAAGCGTATTTCATGATTTATTTGCTATATCATTTTTAATTGAGGCACTCTGGCCTCAGATTAGTCTGCAGGCTGTGTGAAATTGCTACATAATGATTTGCTGTCTGGTGTTGTAATCAGCATCAAGCTGAATTGAACCAGTGCAAAATGAACAAGTGAAACCTCCTGCATGGTGTGATTCACTCAGAAATCAATCATTTTCAATCAACGATTTCTCTAGAGCTGAACTAGACTGGATTTGATTGATATCAGAGACATTTTTGTTGGCTTTTGGCACCCAAAAGTGACCGTCAGTCATAAGCGGTGTGTTCAATTTAGAAGCGCATCCATTGTACGTTTATCTGCGGCGATTGTGATAATCAATTAATTGTAATCGGAATCAGAGTCTGTTTTTTTGGCAAAGTATGTGCACACACGAGGAATCTGACAGCAGTTTTTCATCGCTGTGAATGCACTTACACTGGAATGAAAATACAGCTGAGAACAAGGACAACAAAGCTGAACAAATGAAGATAAAGAGGAGTAAAATGCATAAAGGATGTTCCCGACAGCAATGTAGACAAGCGTGTCAAAAGAAATGAATTCACAGTTACATAAAACAGGGAACAACAGCAAACGTCACATTGGAGAAGATGGAGAATTCATTGCAGTTGTGCTTGAAAGATAACATACAATCGTGTCAATTTTCATCTAATTTTATAACATACGTTCAATCCAATGGGTGTAAAGTTTTTTCTGTCATGTTGAGTCAATGCGAATAAATGAAACAGCTAGTTGTGGGATTTATTATAGGAGACAGAAATGCATTTCTTTTATGTAAAACACTTGAATAACAAACACTTTATGTCTATGTAGTAGTTCCCCTTCACTTCATTCACTATAACTCAATAAACGTAATAGGTGTGTAGAAGTGTGCAATATTTTTTTTTAATCAGACTAAGTTATTTGATTCATACACAACTATAGGGCATTATGCATTAAATGTTGTTATCAGGATGTGAGACCTAATATAGATACTATATATATATATTGTGATAGGGCAGTGTTGTCCTTTCCTGGTTTAAAAGAAGATTCAAAATATTGATGTATATATTTCATATGTTATAAAACGAGGATATTAGTTTGAGGCCACGCAGGCCAGCACTGCATTGACTCGTGATAGAAAGACTTTGTGTTACATGTGACACTTTACATTGAATATAGAATGAGATGGAAAATTGACATGTGATTAAAATATGTAAAAAATAATTTGCAGATGAACAGTTACTTAACTGTTCATCTGCAAATTATTTTTTTGAGTGCACAGTATATGTATGTGCAGGGGATTTTAAGCGAAACCACAAAAGAATACTCATACATTTCTCCACGGTGAGAATTTGCTGCTTTTCTCTGGTTTTATAGAATTATGTTTCATAACTGTGGGTTTGTTTGGACAAAGCAGGACATTTGATCGCGTCTTCCCTTTTTGCAACCTCTATTTTCTGACATCTAATCAACCAAACAATTCATGAATTAATTGCAAAAACAATCAGCTGAGAGAGTGACGAAAAAAGTTGCAGCCCCACTGAAACTTTTGCCATTTTTCTCATAAAAGCAATGGATCACATTAAGGTGCAGGTCTTTTACATGAGCTTCGTGACATGTTTCACCTTTCATTCTATAAAGTGGATTAACAAATAATGAATGAATGCTGTTTTGCAGCCTGGTTGTTTATGAGATATCAGCTCTGATTGATATTCTGCTATAGCTGCACCTGATGACTCAGAATACAAATATCACCCAGTCGTTCGATAAGATCAGCTGTTGTGAGAAAAAATGAGTGTCCGTATGTTTTTTGTATGTATGAGGTGTGTGTGCAGCCCAGTGAAGATTCAGTGCACTGTGGGATCTTGTGTGAGATAACCAGTGATGCAGACAGAGTGCTTTATTAAGCCGGTTACCTCTGTAGCTCAATGCGGCTCATTTGGCTCAGATTTGCCCTTTAAAAGGTAATTGGCTCCGTGTCCGGCTCACCAGACAGAACCAAAACAGATTAGGGAGCCGAGCAGAATGGGGAAAGGTCTGCTCACACACACATACATGTCCGGAAACACATGAGCACACCCGATGCGGCCGCACTCGAAAATGCATGCAAAGTGTGCACACATGCGTTCAGATTTGTACCGGTCTCTGTTGCACTATCAAACCACCCAAGCAGAAATAACGTGGTAAAACTTAAAGAGGAGACAGAGGGCGGGGAGGTGCCGGAGATAAAGGACAATGAAGCGGAAAGAAGGAGAGACTCGAGAAATGAAAACTGCGGGAGCTGAAAAGATGGGATGTGAGATTTATAGTGAGCATATTTTTTTAGCAATGATTGATGTAGAGGAATCGAAGGAGGTTAAAACAAAACAAAAACAGGAGGATCAGTGGAGCTTGGATGAGGGACAAAACACAAAATCTTCTCACCTGTAGCACTATTTATCCATCTAGACTGTTTTGGTGTGAGTTGTTGAGTTTAGGCGGTATCACCCACTAAGATGTCAGCCTCCTCTTGAATATAGACGACACATAGTTTGTTGTAAAGTGCCCCAAAAAATGGTTAATATCTCCAAACCTCGGCGACTTTTATCAGTTTTACAGAGGTGTTGATTCAACCACTGGTCGGGTTCTCTTGGGTTAAAACCAATAACGGAACATAATCTTTATTTATTTTTAGTTGAAGTTGAGCTTATTTACAAAGAATTATCACCTGAATCCACAGCAAAGCTTTATGGAGTACTGTAGCTGAGATTTATTGTGCTGTTTTTAATTTTCAGTCTGTGAATGTACACTTTTGTTTCACTCTTGCCTCTCTCATAGTGTTGTTGTGGACCATAGCAGGAAGCTGTCAACGTCACTTTTCCCCATCCCCTATTCTTGTCCCCCTCACTTTTATAGCATTAGGTTGATATTTATTGTAGAACCTCTTTGCACGGTCTCCTCTTACTGTCTAGCAGCCAAAAATTCAGAGGAGAGAGAGGATGTGAGTTGATATGAAAAATGATGCACTCATCTGAGTCAACAGCACTTATTGCTATGATAGCGCTCTGAACTATGAGCTTAATTCAGCAGCAAGTGGTACTGTTAGTCCTCTGCAGGCTTTTTACCCCAGCTTTTGACTCTCAGGCAACACCAAAGGCTGCCCTGCCTTGATTGGTGAAGGTTGTTGGGGCTGTAGGCAACCGAAGATGATAATGTTGCTCTGTAGAAGCTGGATTTGTGAAAAAGTTAACCATGTTAGCGTAAAAAGGCAATACTATTGACAGTGTTGTCTTCAATCAATGTCCGGACACGTTATCCAGATAACAAGAAATGCATCTTAAAGGAGAACTTCGGTCGATTTAAACATGCAGCTTCATTGCTCAAGCTACCCTTGACTTGCGAGTACCGAAGACGCGAACAAATTTGGTCCAGCCATTACAGAGCTCCGTGAACGGAGATGTAGCATTGAACGCTAACAGCATGGGGTCAGAACTTTACACTGTGTTTTAAGCGTCTTAACATGCTCCACATCTCACACCAAAAGTTATGCAACATCAGCAGACACCTTAGCACACAGCACTGTAGCGTGTATGACTCAAAATGAATAAAAAAAGTAGTTAAAATAGTGTGTTTGTGCAAGCAGCTACTTACCTGTTTGTTGACATCTGTGTGTTCCGGTAGCTAGACCAAACTAGCATATCCATCGAGTGTGCACTTAACAGGCTTAACAGGCTATTGTAAGGCTCATGGCTCATGACAGGCTGTAACATGGACATGTACATTATGAACATAAACACGAAAATGCTGGAATACGTTTCCGTCTCCGCCAGTGAGGGAGTAAGTGCACGCTCGACGGATTGACTAGTTTGGTCTAGCTACCGGAACACACGGATGTCAACAAACAGGTAAGTAGCTGCTTGCACAAACACACTGTTTTAACTACTTTTTTATTCAGTTTGAGTCATACTTGCTACAGTGCTGTGTGCTAAGGTGTCTGTTGATGTTGCATAGCTTTTGGTGTGAGATGTGGAGCATGTTAAGACGCTTAAAACACAGTGTGAAGTTCTGACCCCATGCTGTTAGCGTTCAATGCTACATCTCCGTTCACGGAGCTCTGTAATGGCTGGACCAAATTTGTTCGTGTCTTCGGTACTGGCAAGTCGAGGGTAGCTTGAGCAATGAAGCTGCATGTTGTAATCAACCGAAGTTCTCCTTTAATGCAAGGAGCAAATGCAACGTGAACTGCATGAGAACGTGTGTAAAAGGAAGTTGGTTCAAAATAAGTAAAGTATAGGTTGTTGTCAAATTCAGAGACTGAGCAAGGAAGAAAGGTGAAAGAAACCCGGCTCCAGTTTATGATTTAACATCTATTCTGTGCAACGAAAGTGGCAAACGTTGCGTGAAATGTTAAAGCGATGAAAGATGAATCATGTGCGGCAAGAAATAACCGTGTGTGGGACTCGTCTGGGCAGCTGATTCTGCTGTTAACAGAGCATATATTTTATCTCGTCACCGAGTCGCCTACACGCCAGTTCTGCAACGAACCAAAGGCAACGTGACACAATATTTTCATACCAAGAAAGGAATAACTCAGAAGTATTACATATGCACATTTTACAAGAGGGGACAAAAAAATTGGATATTTTTTTCCAGACATGGTTCCACAAAGTTTCCCCTCACTCGAAAACCCACAAACTCTTTAAATGGAATCTGGGTCTTATTTGCAGCTGCCTGGTATTCCTCAGGGAGGACAGAGATCCGATCTCAGATCCGATCCGATTATCTGATGAGGATAACGAGAACGCACTTAAAAACACCAGGTGTAAACGCAAAGGCAACATCAGATCCTATTTTATCCAGATTGACACATGACATATTCAGATAAAGATCCCTTTTTAGGCTACAGCAGCTAAAATAAAGCGTTAAAATGTGCTGACTGAGACAGCTCAGGAGAGGTAATTAGGTCTGAAAGCTGCTTCCAAGTTAGCGACAGATTTGTCCATATGGGTGTTAGATAAAATGTTCGATCTCATTGAGAATTAAACTTCATAACCTCCCATTCAATTACCTTAACTTGCTATAATTCAGTTCAATCGAAATCAATCAGCATCAGTATTGTTTCATCCCCTTAATCACAGCAGAGATGATGATAGGAGCCTCACACTGACTGCATTGTGTTTTCTGCTTATCTGCTCCTCAGCATGTCCATGGATGTGGGATAACCTGACCTGCTGGCAGGCGGCCAGGGAGGGTGAAGTTGTTGTGGTCAACTGTCCAGACCTCTTCCATGAGTTCATGGACCCTGACGAGGGTAATTATTAGCTGTGTCTCACTTGATTTCTACTCACAGTGTCCCAAACGCTAATTTCGTTCAGTCCACTTCAGCCAAAGTCAGCGCAGACATGTTTGTGACTTTCAGAGATGGAGAAGGTCAGTCGTAACTGCACCAAGGACGGCTGGTCCGAACCGTTCCCTCACTACGTGGACGTTTGCTTCTTCTATGACAACACCACGGATCCCGTACGACCTCTTTCACCTCATCTACATGTCCTATTACATTTAGCACAGACACACATGACTAACCCTCTGTCCCGAACATTAGGAGGAGTACTACGCCTCAGTCAAGGCCCTGTACACTGTCGGCTACAGCACGTCGCTGGTGTCTCTGACTACAGCCATGGTCATCCTCTGCAGATTCAGGTGAGCGTCACAGTGTGGCCTCAGAACTAGTACATCATATGTAAATGTGTTTCATTTATGCCTGTTCTCCACATTTCCTACTGTTAGAGCCTGTGGAAAACAGTAGGAGGGACAGAAGTCATGACATTTTTTTCTACATCATGATAAAAAAAGATAATTAATTGTCAGTAGTCAACTGAAAAACAAAAATATTTTTTGACAGTTTTTGATAATCAATTAAAGAAGACCTTTTATGTTTTATTTCCCCTTTTTGTTCTGTGTGTAAAAGGTCTTGAAAGTTACAAAAGTCAAGGTCAGCACCAACAGAAGCTTGTCTCTCCCACAGAAAACACTGCTCCTGAAACGTCTCGTCAGTCGTCCCACCTTCAATTCTGTGACTTTGTAACATCACACTATGTCACCGTGTCACGCATTTGCATCATTTATGCCCGAAGGCTGGTTCGGCTCCTAATAATTGATTTAGTGCAGCTGCTCTGTCGTTCTTAGCAGTGCTGGGAATTCGGGAAGGGGGGGCCTTAAAGAGACAGGAGCTAAAACAGAGCATTTCAAACAGAGGGAGGATACAGTGCAGCAATGGACAGTATGAGAAAACGGATGTGTTTTTTGAGCATTAAAGCAGATTAACCTATTCTAGTAGTCACCTAAATAAAATTGTGAGTCTGAGTTCAGCTTCATTCATTACATGTTCATTACATGTTTATGCACTGCTAAATTTGCTTTGTTGGACTCTGAGGAGTGAAGACAGGATAACATGTGATGTATTTTCTCTCTCTCTTCTCTCCAGGAAGCTCCACTGCACCAGGAACTTCATTCACATGAACCTGTTTGTGTCCTTCATCCTGAGGGCCATCTCCGTCTTCATCAAGGACGGTGTGCTGTACGCTCAGGAGGACAGCGACCACTGCTTCGTTCACACAGTCAGTAACAACAACCACTTTATAAGCCCTATTCACACAAGGCTGACAACCTTTTGCTGTGCCAAATCCTCTCCAAACCTGTCATGACTTGTTTTAATCGTCAATATAGTTGATCTCACAGCACAGCCGATCACCACCAAATATCTTACTGTACAGTTGTCTTAACAGAAAATAAATGTACAATGAAAATACAACCCCGAATCACTGAGATGTCGTTTGGCACCAGACTAATATTATAACTCGACTTCTGTGTTTGGTGAAATAAGGAAGGTAATCTTTACTTGATGACCTCTGCAATTACTAGAAGTTACTTAAGGACCTGAGATACTTAAAATACACATTATCTGTGGTAGATACATTTTTTTCATCTGAAGTTTTCATCAACAGGAAAGGAAACAACCATGACTGCTAATTTGGTTATAAATAATGGAAAAATGAACAAGTTACATTCAAGTCACAGGGCTAATGTTTTCATTATTTAAAATTTGATGCAGATAATTCCAAAATGAGGCCTTTTTTATTATAATTGGTCCCTATTGTGCCAAAAATAAGCAGTATGAGAAGTCTGCTGAAGAGTGTTGGCGGTAGTTTTCAAGATTATTGGTTTAATGGTTTCCAGATATCTCTATTAAAGGATTTCATCCGAGCGCAGCCACTCATTTTCTAAAAAGGAAAGCACGCATGTCAAAATAAGATCAAGCCTGTTCCGTATGAGATATAAAGACGGACGGCTTGAAACACTTCTCCTCCAGTCCTTTCCGTTTGAAATGCACCTTTGTACGAAATTCAATCACATGCAAATTTTACAAAAAGCAAACACGCTATTAGATGACTAATACGTCCCTGATTACAAATGCAGAACAAGCTCTTAGCCTTTGTCTGCTAACAACACATTGCTCGTTCTTGTTAAGCAGCCATGATAAATAAACCTAATTAGGTACGCTAATGGCTTCAGCAAGGCAAGTGGAAATCTTCTACTAGAGCCTCATTAACATATCAATGGGTACTCTGCCCTTTTTGTCAAACCCGCTGCTGTACCGTTGTTGCTATAGCAATCACAGGTCACCATCATGGCGTCGTGGCACCGGGAATCAGATCAGTGCTGTGTTTTGGTTGACCCCACTCAGAATATGGACTCTTTAATTAACACCATCTCATTAGATTACAGTCCACCTGACATGTAGGTGGCTCTCTGCTGTGAAAACATACAGTAGCTGCTAAATGCTACATTTTTAGGCTAATTGCTGTGTTTGCTGCCCCATCAACCCGGAGATAACGATGTCTGTTTGCACTGTGACTTACAGGAGTGACAAGCCGCTTGTTGTCTTGAGCTCGTCAAAGAAAAAGACTGAGCGTTAAACATGGATTTTACATTTTAAAGCTGCAACAGAATCCTTGTACTGCGGATAAAACAACCACCTAAATGTCAAAAACATATTTAAATGTACAAGAATTTAAACAAATGACTTATAACTTTCACATTTTCGGCCCTTGTTTTTGGTTGTGTTACAGATAGGGCTGAAGCGGTATACTGTTTTCAACGTATAGTGTGGTAAGAAGGTTAAAGATGATCATACCATGTACCAACTTGTATCTCTGTGAGAACCTAATACGAGAAATTGTTGAACCAAAAAAACCTTTGTTTTTCATAATTATAGTACATTTAACCTTAATTCCATTAAAATGTGATACTTTCTGAGATGGTTGCAACCCTGGTCGCAGAATTTGCACTTACTCCCTGGGTTGGATAGTAATTGGAATTGTGTAATCAGATTACTAAAATCAGCCCAATTTAGATTTTAAAAAAATCTTAACAACTTTTTATGCAGTAACATTTATTACATCGTTAAAATATGTAAATTTTTTATATTGAATTAAAAATAAAACATGATGACCAATATCCTGATTAGTCATGAGTGCTCCACTTTGTGGCAGAACTGGCATGCTTAATATTTGATTTTGTTTTGATCATTTATGGATGACAGGAGTTTTTACTCCTTTTAATTTCAATAGAAAAACTAAGATGAACAGTTTGAGTAAGTGATCTACGGCACAGTACCTCCATGTGACAAATGATTAAAAAAAAAAGCTTCCACAAAAGAAGCAGCATCACACACACAGTACATCTGGAGTTAGCGCCAGTACTGTTTTTCGCATGGCGATATGATCTGACAGACTGGAAATGTGATTGAAAAAAATTATATTTGTGGAACTTTTTCATAGCTATGCTAGCTATGCTCATTTTTTTTTCTATAACATGAAATATTTTTAGATCCGATTAGATTACATATGTAATGGATTGCGTTACTAATTAAAAGAATATACACATACGTTGTGCTCAGGAAATAACTGCATCTTAAAGTAATCTGATCAAATCCTGCCCCTCTGCCTTTGCTCTACTAATGCGCCTCTTCCTGTGTTTTTTTCCCCCCGTGCAGGTGGCGTGTAAAGCAGTAATGGTTTTCTTCCATTACTGTGTCATGTCCAACTATTTCTGGCTGTTCATCGAAGGTCTGTATCTCTTCACTCTGCTGGTGGAGACTTTCTTTCCGGAGAGACGCTACTTCTACTGGTACACCATCGTAGGATGGGGTGAGTATCCACTCAGGAGCAGTTATCAATAATGTTGGAAAGCAGTTCTTCTTCACTTCTGCTTCTGTTCAGACTGTAAATTCAACAATTCATGACCCCATTTCATCTCTGAAAAGACAAATTTATTTAGTGTTTTAAATCTTAAGAAGAATAGAGATTGTAGAATGAGATACACCAGATATTTTATCTTATCAACTTTACGGTATGTCTTCATCCTGGAAGTCACGTTAAAACAGTTTTGTTTTTATAGTTGCAACAGCCTTTTAAATTTAAGCCAGAGTTCATCATAAGGCCCAGCAGCACTGTATAGAGACAAACACTTCTGTTAATTATGATAACAGCTTGTAGTAGTCGTCATTTATCTGATCTATTTACAGATAAATACAGAATAAACCAGTTTACAATCACACAAATATGACTCCTAATTCTATAATCCTAATTCCACGTTTGACATGATGACTGTTATTATGACAATAGTTGCGTATTTTTCAACGATTCATTAACGATCGCTGTTGTTGCAGGAACTCCAACCATCTGTGTCACAGTCTGGGCAGTGCTGAGGCTCCACTTCCATGACACTGGGTATAACTCCTCTTCCGACTTCAGATTTTACATTCAGAAAAAGGAGAAATGCATGTCGAGTGTTTGCCGTGTTCACAGTGTATAAAGCACATGAGAACATTTCACTGAAAGGTCTATTTAGTCTATATTTAGGAAGACAGCTGAGACCTTGACAGTGTTGTTGAAATCATTTAATGCATTCAGCTGTAAAAAATGATAATGTGAGTAAGCAGGTAGGCTACAGATGTTTCCTCCATTGTCTCTTGTGCACAATACATAATGTGAGTCAACACAACAACACTTGAAATAATTAGAACGATCATTCTGCGTAGGTCAAATTATAGATTTTATTCTCTTTTGTAAAGTTTGCGTCCATTTTAAATCCCACACTTTGCTCTGACCCTCTTTCCCCGTCCTCCGATACTCTGCAAATGGCCACTTGATTGACATATTTTATGCCACAGTGTATTACCAAGTGTGGAGAGAAAGTGAAGGAGAGCATGCTAAATGATTATTGAAATGCACTGTCCTACTCCTCCTCCTCCTCCTCCTCCTCCTCCTCCATCAGATGCTGGGATACAAATGAGAACACTGCCCTCTGGTGGGTGATCAAGGGACCAGTCGTGGCTTCTATCATGGTACGGCGGATTCTGATGTGTCTGTTCAGTTTTTTCTCATGTTTTATTGAATGAGCCTTCCAGATTCATGTCGTTGCATTTTTGTTTCTCCTTAGATCAATTTCGTCCTCTTCATTGGAATAATCGTCATCCTGGTCCAGAAGCTGCAGTCCCCTGATATCGGAGGGAACGAATCAAGCATTTACCTGTAAGTTACGGTCATCCAGTGCACTGGTTCCAGTGATGTACATCTTCAGAGCGACACCGTGTGTGTGAGAAAATGTTGTACATAAAAATGATTTAAGTGAATTGACAGGATTGTAACATCTTTTGTGTACTGTGCGCATAAACATGTTATATAATATTCTGTATTTCTCTCAGTGACAACAAATCCCACGAGAATTTCAACACCAAATAATGAATTGATGCGACCAACAAACCCTGATTTAGCTAATTCCTCTGTGACACGTAACTCCATTGTTGTCTTAAATGCCTTGACACACCGGGGATATGATGAATTAACAACATAAAAAATGTGAACTAGGTAGAGAGAGGTTGCATTCACCAGGCTCATCTCAGTAGACTGACTCCGGGCTGCAGTCTGGTCCTGTCGTGACATCACGAGTGGTTGATGCCTTCATTTGCAATGCAAAAGCTCAAAAAAGGCCCCGCAATATCTTAACTTTGGTGTGAAAATACTTAGGACAAGAGCAACAATAAAAAAAAAGCACCTCAAGTGTATAGAGGGCCTTAAAGGAACACTTCACCCAAAAAGGAAAATTCAGTCATTACCTACTCAACGCCATGCCGTATGGAGTTTTCGCAAACATGGTTCAGGAGTTTGTGACCTGATTTTAAACATTTACAATAAGAAATAAAGGGTTTATGAGTGAGACAGGGTTAAAGTATTGAAAGAAGGACTAACACATGGGATTCTCATGGGATTTGTTGAAAAATACAGAATAGCACTAGCTTTTTCAGACACTACATGACACCCTTTTTGGCCAAGTCTGGCCTGTGTAACCATTACTGTTTTAAATGTAGATCAGTTGGTATTGTCCCTTTATAACACACTATCTGATGTGTCATCCTTGATACTAAATGCAGATATTCATAAATCTACTCATTTGCAGTACCTGTTGGCAGGAAGCTTGAGCCTCATTATGGAGTTGTACTGTAGCCAGACATCACTCCTGCTCCGCTCCCACAGGACGCCGTCTTCTGAGGCCCAGCAGATAATCTTATTTCATCTGTTGCTTAGACCTGTGCGTGCGTGACCAAGTGTGAAGATGTGTGTGTGTGTGTGTGTGTGTGTGTGTGTCTGTGTGTGTGTCTGTGTGCGTGCATGCGTGTGTATGTGTTGTGTGCAAGACTGTGCGTTTGTGTCCCTAAAGACACTGTCTTTGTTGTATTGTTGTGTTGTCTTTGTGCTGTGTAGCAGCTGTGCTCAGAAATGCTTCAGTGAGCCCACACAGGCTGTTCAGCATTCGTGCAGGATGTCAGAGTTATCCACCATCACACTGTAAGTGTGTCTGCGTGTGTGCGTCTGTCTTGTGTTGACCGCATGTGTGTGTATGTCGTGTGTGTCTTACACCGGGGGTTCTCAGAGTTTTTTTAATGGTCTGAACTCCCAAAACTATATTCACTCTCTCTGTGTCTCACACATGTTTGTACTTCTATACTTGTGAACACTTAAGCCAACAGAGACTTGATATTAGGGGAAGATGCTGAGAACGGTATTAGGGACTTCCAAAATTCTGATATCAATATATTGGCTGATATGTGGTTATCTAAGACCTAGTGAGATGGAGGCAGGATATTTTAACATTGAACTTTATTGTATAAAATGGCATCAGATCACTGAAACAGAAAACTTTACTGAGGATTTAACAATTATAAATTACCCTTAAACATTTTTTGCTGCATGATGTTTTGAAAAAATAAAGATTATACTGGCATATATCACACAACATATATGTTGATACCGACATACCTTTGACAGGCAGTGATGGCAAAAGTACACATATTCTTTAGTCAAATAAATACCTGTGTAAAAACAGACTCTGGTCAAAATACAAGTACTGGTTTAACTTCTTTGCTCAAGTGAGAGTAGTAAAGCAGAGGCTGAATTGTACTCAGAGGATCAGCATGCTGACCAGCATCCTGGTATAACAACATAGCAGCTTCACCTTTTGGCAAAATGATGAGCAGGGGTCCCCAACACGACACACACACGAACCATGGAGTGAAAATCCAACAGCGCCGCACCACCCTGCGCTGCACCACCCTGCGCAGCACCGGATTTGGTGTGAATGCACCCTGAACCCTTAGCTTTCTTTCCTCGTTCTCATAACAATAGACACACAAGACAAACAAACATACACAAACTCATAATGTATCACTTTTCACCAAATTTGAGCTGCTAAAAGTACTCTAGGTGTTCAGGTAACACTTTAACACATTACTTTAAGGTACACGAAAATGTGAGTAGTTACTAAAGAACAAGAGAGGAACGGATCAAGAACTGCACTGTTAATCAAAGAATGATTAATGAAAAAAGTGATCACTACATCGATTCACAGATTTATGAACCAATCATTACCTAATAATTATTCATTAATATAGCAACTCTAAATAACTTTTCCTTAGCATACCTGCCAACACTCCTGATTTTTGCGGGGTGTTGTTTATTTGGGCAAGTGAGCCCATATGTCACTGCCTGATGTGTGTAACATATTCCTACTCTTGCTCAAGTCCTCTGTACTGAAATACACTTGTCGATACCTTTGAAAATCTCTTTCATTTTCAAAGCCTAATGCTGGCAGGTATGATAACATCCTTAAATTACAGTTATACTTAGCAAACAGTTCCTGAGTAACTCCTCACATTATTGTGTAGCTTACTATAAACTGTTTTCAGATTTGGTTTACAACCCTGGTTACAAAAAAGTTGGGACGCTGAGTGAAATGTAAATACAAAGTGTAATCATTTGCAAACAAACGTTTTACACAGACTGCACACATCTGTACATTGAGGAGACAAAACAACCTCTCTGTAAATGAATGGCACAACTCCGGAGGGCCAACTCCTCAGGTCAAGACTCTGCTGTCCACTTACATCTGAAGGAGAAAAAACATTCCTTTGAGGACAACAATGTAAACATCTTGGCCAGAGAAGACCGATGGTTTGAAAGAGGAGTGAAGGACTCCATCAGTGTCAAACTGGAACGGCCGTCTTTGAACAGAGGAGGTGGCCTACGACATTACTTATCACCCACCTACAATGCTGTACTGTGTTCCCTCCCCAGACAGCTTAACAACCATTCACACCTGGGCTCACCTAGCCCTAGCAACCCACATAAAGGCTGGTCGGATCAACAACCCACAAGTGGCCCTAATGACTCTGAAACTCAGTAGCTCACACGTGTCCTTAACGACTCTGTGAGGACACTCGCACACAGTTTAAAAGCCTGCAACTCCCCTCCAGTTAGTTAGAACTGAAGAATCCTCTTGGATTAGATGTGAAACGTCTTCCAAAAAAACGGAAACAAGTCCAGTTGCCTACTATGCAGCACTTAGAATTAACATGACCTGGATGACTGGGAACATTAATCGACATGTTCTACACAGGTGTTTTTAGAGCATCCAGCAACTTCCTCAGGCATTTGTTGCCCTTATCCAGAGTTGTTTGAAACGTGCTAATTGGATCAAATTCAAAATAAACATATATTTACAAAAATCAATGAAGTCGAGGAGATCATTGTACTCTTTTCAATTAACTATATGTCAAATACGATAAGCAAATTACCATTTCTGTTTGTATGTTTCACACAGCGTCCCAAATTTTTTAGAATCAAGGTCAGGATGCTAGTGGTAAAAAATTAGCACAAAATGTTCTAGTGTTCGTACACTTTGTAACATCTCACAGTGAAAGAGTTTAGAGTATAATGTTTTTCTTCTGCTCCTTAAGTACCTCTTGGGGTCACTGCTGCACTGTATTAACATTAACCACTGTGTTTGTACATTTATGTCTTCCAGTTCCATATATGTTGTGTGTTTCTATGTATTTCCATTCCTTGTGTCTGTGTGAGACACAGTGTATTGCTGCATGATACCTGCTGCAGAGATAAGGAGAGAAATACATAACTAGCTGACTACAGGGTTATATGTCACATGTCAACGGTTACTATGACTATCTAAGTAAAAGAAATGTGTCATAACATCGCATCAGTCACCTGACATAAACACCTGAATCTTATTAAACTGTGTGTGTTTGTGTGTGTGTGTGTAGGCGTCTGGCGCGTTCCACCCTCCTACTCATCCCGCTGTTTGGTATTCACTACACTGTGTTCGCCTTCTCACCTGAAGACTTCAGCAAGAGGGAGAGACTGGTCTTTGAGCTGGGGCTGGGATCCTTTCAGGTATTTCTCTATGTGCTCTTTTAGCTTCTCGAAGGTCCAGTTCCAGATGGTGAATGAGAAAACATGATGATAAGATAAATACAAAGAGGCTCTTTAGGAGACGGCCAGTGATACTCAAATGTATTCTTCTTCTCTCACTATCCACAGATATGCAGCAACATAAAAAATTCACACTCCTATAATAGACAGTCAATAGTTTATTCTGTGTGAGTGGTAAATTGTTATATTGTCATCATTAATCATCAGACTGGATTTGTAATAAAAACCAAATGAAATATGTCACAAAACACAAAATAAAAAAAATATAAACAGATATAACAATAACAAATACAAAAAGGCCAGAGGGGTATTTTACTGTATATTAGTACGCTTTATATATACTGGTATATACAGTGTATACAGTGGCAAAACTTTTGCTAGTTTTCTTTGTACTTATTCAGTAGTGAGCTTATTGTTGGTAGTCAGACACAGTAACCTGTTTTTAACCTGGTTTTGAGCAATTCGCAGTTTGAGGGGGGCAGCAGCTTTAACTCCACCAATGTTACACATTTGAGGTGTCAGTACTGCTGCATATGTTGGAAAAAAGCAGTAAAAAGCCTTTTGTGGCACCGGAGGATGCTGCATGTAATAGAACCCCAGACTGAGACACTTCTGTAGCAAGATATTTAGGAGTAACAAGTTTACTGATATAATTTTCATTGTTGATGTTTGGGTGACGGGGTTTAGTGCTCCAACTGGGCCATCAGACTGTAAATAATGAACAGATCACCTGAAAAATCGTGAAAGGAATTTTAAGCCATTTTCTTACTTTCTATAAACACGATTGATTATTCGGTTAATTACACCATTTAAATCACCAAGCTTTATGCAAAAAAATACACACATATACCAGCACAAGCCACACAGTCTAACTGCAACAAATACCAACGTCCTATTTAGTTCTCCTGACCCTATATATGTTTGCCAATGTGTGTAAATATAATATCAGGAATTGACAACTTCTGCAACCATTATGTAGATAATAACAAACAAATCTTCAGAGTGAAAAATAAACTTCATCTTGAACAGCAGTTTGTAATTCTTTCAGAGAAAATGTTACAGACATGATGACACATTCCAGTTTCTGGATACTGATGTTGCAGTGACCTCTTTCTGCTTTTCAGAGCTGTCAGCAAACACCGTTTTGTAGTTTAGCTTTCAGTAAAAGTAGCATAGCATTTTTAAAAGCTTATCCAAGTCCCACAGTGAGACATTTTTTGATCCGTCTTTAGTCTTTGCTGATAAGGATCCAACTATTTTTTATTAAATGAAAGCATGTTTCCACCTTTTTCCCTGACATGATGTCTCCGTTCTTCTCCTCAGGGCTTTGTTGTAGCCGTCCTCTACTGTTTCCTCAATGGAGAGGTAAGCTTTGGTCCTGGTTCATGAAAGCATTCACTTTGTGTTTTCCTGACATTATCTATTCCAGAATTGCACTCGATGCAATTATCATCGCAAAGCTGTGAAAATGTACTTTAAACCTTATTTTTATTTGTTAGACTGATAAACACTGTATTATTTATTTATAACACAATATAATCTAGATGCCAATGGTCAAAACCAACCCAATTTCCAGAATAAAGTATGGTATTACACATTTCAGTCACAGTTTGTATAATCCGGTTGAATATCATGTACATTTTAAAGCACTTAAAGATACAATGATGACTAAAGCATCAGACAGAGTGAAACAAATTGACATTAAAGGTGTGCTGATTGATTCACGACATCAACTCGTGCTTTTAGTAACATGCGAGAAAAGGTTCCACCTTAAAATGATGCCAGTAGTCTTTGTAAAATGATTGTTTCCCAGTTTATAGCTTGTTAACATTAACAAGTAATGATGAAAAGTCAGCCAAGCATCCTTTCATTTTCTGGAACAACTAAAAAGGTAAAAGTTCCATTGTTGTTCGTAAGAATAGCAATAAAAAAAAACATACTTAGAAGTAGAGCAGTACTGCAAGAACAGGCCCACATCCTCACCGTACTCAAACAAATAGCACTACATCTCTGAATGTGTCTGTGGCAGAAACGAATAAAAAAAAAAAACGTAAAATGAACGTATAATGCCAACATTTTATTCTGGCGACTGGGCTTGTCAAACCTAAACGCTGACCTCTGATGTGAAATATGAAGACTTTATATTGAGATAACAGCTTTGCTATGTTGTCAATCATTAACTAACTTTTGATACACCAGGTACAAATGCTCCACAGGAACCACAACGGTTGACATTAACAAAAACTTGTGCGTCTCAAAGTGTTGCCCGCGCCAGTTCAGCCTACTGTACCTTTTCATGAAGCCGGTGCAGCTTAAAGTACATTAAAAATGACCTTGTGAAGTTTCTCCCTAAAGGTGCAGTCGGAGATCAAGAGGAAATGGCGCAGCTGGACGGTGAACCGATACTTTGCTGTGGACCTGAAGCAGCAAAGGCACCCTTCGTTGGCCAGCAGCGGAGTGAACGGCGGGACTCAGCTGTCGATCCTCAGCAAGAGCAGCTCCCAGATACGCATGTCCAGCCCGCTGGCGGAGAACGCCAACATCAGCCTCCCCACCTGAGCGTCTGATCGGCACAAGACAAACCTCAAGGTGCCGTTTCCACTTAGCGTACATCCAAACCAACCAGAACAGACCAAAGTGGCCCCTCACACCTCTTATATTTTGTAGTTTGGCCTTCAAAAATTAGGTATTACTTAGAGCATTTACTGGATATTCATTAGAGGATGTCATACTTTCTAATTTCATTTGACAATGTAATCAAATTTATTTAAGTGTTTCAGTTGACTCTGTTGATTGTGAAACATTTAATATTTCTATGAACAAACCCAAATTCAACTTGATTTAAACATGAAAAGAGATATTCGAAATCCCCTTTCTACCAGTTATTTTAAATAGATACGCCCTGTTATTGTTTGATTTATAAATGATAATAATCATAATGTAGATTTGGTGCCAAAAATGGTACAAGTCGTGACAGAGAAAAAACACATCTTATGTAGGGGTCATATTTGGCTGTCGGTGTGTAAAGTAAATGTGCTTCAGAGTGCCATACAGGTTGCCCGACTGGATCTGATCTCACAACAGTCCAAAGTGAAACAACAACCAAACGTTCGCCTTGCTTGTACAAATGCTCATTGTTTAAATGTTCCATCCTCAATTTAAACATTTTTCTACAATCAGCCGTAAGTACAGAGTATGTCAAAAGATATATACAAAAAAAAAAAAAAGAAAAACGAAAAGAAACTCATGAACTTTGTAAATAGTTACTTTTGGTGTCTAGATCAGAATTTGTTTCGTTTTGCATAACGCAGTATTGTAATGACCTTTTCAAACAAAAGGAACTGGAGCCCAAATCTGTAGACTTCATCACATGTGCAGTAAAATGACCCAGAAGATCCTGCCTGCCCACTATATTCTGAAATATTTGTTTGTATTAAATAAACACACATACACACACACACACAGTATATATATAAAAATGTAGTGCCAAAATGAAAGAGCAGTGTAGGGCGGTGGTTCCCAACCTTAGAGGTGCAGGATGAATCTGAGCGTCCGTGACGTGTCAGAAACAACAAGTTACGATAAAAACAATATTTTTCTGCTATTTCATGAGATTTATTTTGGTTTTTCTGTCTTGTTAACACCACGTAGACACTTTCTACCTTCAAGCCTTTATAGAATAAGTTTAAACTGACCAGCTTGAAAACTTAAATGTCGTAGAACGTGCAAGTTTTGATGAGGAGGTGTGATTTGACTGCAAAAACGACAATTTCATGACAATAAATCTTTTTACACGTAATATGAGGCACAATCACCCAGAAAGTAGCATTTCAGTGAAATACTGAGACTTCTTTTTATACATTCTTCACTACATTTTTAGGCATTTTTCATGTTTTAATCGGAACATTCCTGGTAAAACGTCCCTTTAACTAAAGGAGTCCTGGCCAAATATAGCAGCAGAAAAAGTTTCACGTAAAGGTACAAACAAACAACTTAAAAACGAAAAAGCATGCAAACAAAACACCATGAAAACTTTTCACATATAAGAATCATTTGACCGACTTAAAAAACAATCAGCAGAAAACATCAAGACAACGAATCTACTGTACCAGTGTTCAGTAACGAGACATTCAGTGGTCAGATATTTCTTAATCCCTTTTTATAGGCATCCAAATATCAAATAATCAAGTTTAAGAGTTTGTCTAACTCACACCAGGATGAAGGTGCAAAAACTTGGAAAGCATTTTCGCCAAAAACAGTGCAGCGTCGAGGAACACCTTGTATTCAGTGCTTTTGTTTAAAAAGACAAATGAAAGGTTGGGAACCACTGCTGTAGCGTTCAGCACAGTGCACGAGGGGAATATACATTCTGATTAAAAAAAAGAAGAAAAAAAAAAGACTTTTCACTCTGAACGTGTTTTATCCTCACAGCTCGTCTACACTGTTGAGATTCTCCTCTCGCAGACTCGTCAGTGACGTTCACGCAGACCGTGAACATGAACTGTAGACTACATGTGCCATCGGGATGCTTTTATCTGAAGCTCCTCGCGGTGTCGTGCTTTTATATATGTGTGCAGCATTTAAAAATGTAGACACTGAGAACCGAAACCCTCGAAGTGATCTTGAAGATAAAAAGACGTCCTCTGTTCTCTGAGCCTCAGCACGTCAACACCATATCAAATTGCCGTTCATGTTGAATTTTTTGAATTAATCACCTTCTACACTCATATTCCAAAGTGCCTAGTCGGTCACAAATAGCTCTCACTTTCATTTACAGTGCCACAGATTAGCAGATATCCTAATAAGGTGCAGAAAGGGTCATTTCCTGCAGAGAATGTACAGAGTGGTGTTTTTTTTTTTTATCGTCGGTCACTTTGCCACGTTTTTTCATCGCGCGCTGCGAACATATTTGGCGCGTCTGTTGGTGTACTTATTCTTCTCGTTCTCTTTTTGTTAACTAAACAAATCCTGCTGTGCTTTTTTTTTTTCATCACGATGAGTTTGACGCGACCTACGTAACAGCTCACCGTAATCGCTGCTTTATCTCACCGCTTTGGTCACGTCTGTCGTCCATTCGAGATAAATGCAAGTCCATTTCAAATCCAGAGCGCCGGCATCAAACACACAAACCGTTTTGAAACGGAAACAAAACATTTTGTTACAGCCAAAACGCAAAATGCTTTAACGTGACAGCTTGACAATCGCGGAGTGTTGCCCATTTTTCTCTTTGTCTATTTTTTTTTGTTTGTTTTCTTTTCTTTTGCACAAACAAGCTGACAAACAATAACTTTTTCCAGGTGGTGAAATAGTTTAATAAGATGAAATGTGAAATGATGTGTACAGGAGGGGTTTATCCACACTATTTACTCAAGATATTTATTTTTTGTACTGTCATCTGAGTGGATTAAAAAGAATGTAGTAACTTTAAAAAAACAAAAACAAATGAATTGATGATATTGTTGAACAGATACGGATGTATATTTATTTTCCATAAACTAGTGCCATGTGAAATGTATCAGTGTACACTAGTACATGCTTTTCTTATGTGTAATTTATTTGTATGCTTGATGTATGAGCTCATCACATTGATCGATGTTGACTTTCTTCGTAAAAGTGCCATAAATGTAGTGCCATGGTGACGGTGGACGATGTGTGGCTCGGTGTCTCATGTCTGATCTTAAAGAAAACAACCACACACGGGAAAGCGCCGTCCAAAGCATAATAATATAAAAGATAAAACACAAATATAACCTCGAAAAAGGGAGATAAAACACACTATTGAAGAGATGCGTCGATTTTACGCATCTGCTCGGCTTCCGTCGGTGTTGTGACTGTGAGACACACTACTATAAAAAGACTTGAACCAGAAGTAGAAAAATATACGTTTTAATTTTATTAGGAAGGGTTGAGTGGGTGGAACAACTGCGACGGATATAAAACACAAAGTGTGTACGAGGGTGTGATAAAAAAACACTCTGCTGCTGCATACGTGTTCTATCACCAGCTGTCACTCTGAGTCTGAACCGGCTCAGATGGAAACGACCATGTCTCAAAGCTGTTACTGTCTGTGAAAAGAGGAGGCGAAAACTCCTAATTTGACCTTGTCTGTGCTGTATAGCTGTCCACCACAAGGTGGCGGCAAAGTGTTGTTTTATTTTGATAGTTCAACAGAGGCTGTGCGAGCCTGACTGGCATCTATTTGCTTTTTTGAGCCGTGTTCCTTTAGATTTTGGATGGTGATGGGGGTTAAGGGCGGGAGTGTATTTCAAGGCGTATTTTGGTCACATCTACTTCTTTGTCATTTTTCTTCACACAAATCAGAAAACAAGCCTACAAATGATATGTTTTCCAAAAGAGGCCTGACGTCAAACTTACAGCAAGACGTTGGTGATTTTGTTATAGCGCCACACTCTCAATCCCACAATTTCCTTCCTGCTCATTTTCATTTCAAAACAAACTGTGAACTGTTTGATTTTCAAAAACCATTTGCTTGACATGGGAGAACATTTGCACTTTTTTAGTCCTATAACAAAATCAGGCAACTTTTATCTTATTTTTAGCTAGCTAACCACACCCCTCCTCGTACACTATCCTTATGGTTAATTTAGCGTAATGGTAACACACTAATCTTTATATATGTGTCAAAGAAAAGCCTTTCACATGTCTCATTGAAACAATAGTCTGACATTTTGGTGAATATGTTTTATTCACTTTCCTGCTGAAAGATTGATTGGCCTACCACTAGCACTCTACTAGCAAGTAGCTATAAACTAGCTATTATCGTAGTTAGATGCTATCTGCTAGCTAGCTGTTTTCCCAAGCTAGTAGATAAAACAGCTAGCTAGTAGATACTAGCTTACTACAGTTATAGATAATTCATAGTTACTTGTTAGTAGATAGTAGCTAGCTAGCAGATCTATTAGCTAGCTCATATCTATTAGCAAGTAGCTATAAACTATTACTATTTGTTCCTCCTTGGCTAGTTAGGAAAACAGCTAACAGATAAAACAGCTGGCAAGCAGATATTAGCTAACAAGCTAGCTCATATCCACTAACTTGCTGTTTCCCCCATTTTTCGAGTCTTCATGGTGTCAGTTTTTATGTCCAAACTATGTCTTCAATTGTAATTTTCAGTGTGGCTTATCTCTGTGTTTATATGCCTCTTCTTTGACGGTTGTGTGCGTCGAGCCAGTTATATCAAGTGTTGAGTGTATGTGTGTGTGAGTTCTATTGATTGCCAATGAATTTTTGAATGTACTGATGTTGCTCAGCTGCTCTTAAATGTCGCCTGTTCTCAATTTGCCATGGTGTACAAATGATGTCTTTTTCTTGATCCTATATACAGTTCACTGTATATGTATACAGTATTTTTGGCACACAGGTGGGCCCCTTGATGACGACCTGTTGTTTGTGACCGTGTTTTTGTAGGCCTATGTTTATGTTTATGTAACTGTTTCCAGAGAGAAAGCGTGCGTGTGTGTGTGTGTGTGTGAGTGAGTGCGTGTGTGGGTGTGTGAAAGTTGAAGAGGGTGTATTTTGTATGCATGTTTATGTACAAGCATTCATTAGAATAAGTAACTTAAATGTCAAAAGAATAATCTAGAAAACCTCATCCATAGGCTATTTATGTTCTTCCTGTGACGGTGTGTTATGTGTAACATGCGTTCTGGTGTCCAACATTCATGTCCAAGGTTGTGTAAATTTGATTGCAAAATAAATCTGTGGTAAATTGCTGTATATTGTGGACATTGTGATTTATTGTCTCTGTGCTGTCCCAACCATTAAAATGGACCATGGATGAAAGCAGTCCCTCTCATTTCAATGCAAGTTCTGATGTCTTTTCCAATCTAAGAGTATGAAATAAGAATACCATAATGCATTTTCACAGCCTTTGTTTTCACCCAAAAAGAGGCATTTGTCACTCTGGCAAAAGGAAAATTACATATACCTGCTCTCATCTATGTACAACAGCTTCTCCTTCCTAATTTCTTTACTTTTCGCTAAGTCGAGGAACCCCAAAATCCAAATCAAGGTAGCAAAAAGCATACATGAACATTCTCCTGCCCCGTGCATTTCCTACCTCCTTCTTTATCTGCACAACAAAGCTTACAATGTGTTGCTGAAATACATAAGCAAGCACAAAAACATACTTCTCAAACCACAAATGTTTCATTTATTAATGTGATTTTTTTTCCCCCTACTCAGGCCATCCTTCACTAGATCCACAAGAACAACAATGGAAATACAATATAACTACTATAAAATAAAGTGCAACGTTAAATAATAATGTTTCGTGACAAGGACAGTCAAAGTGCTTAATGGTACAATACAGTGCAATATTCATGGTCTATTAAAAATCTAAGGATTCAGGGATTTCTCCACCGCTGTCATCAAATTGTGTACAATTCGCACACGGGTGAATTGTTGAGCTTCAAAAACACATCTTGTATCTGAAGACGCTGCTACAGCCTCAGTTGAAATGCTTTGTATGGTGATATAGTACCATTCTGATGGCATTTTACCAAGTAAATATCTGGCATACCCTGTTTTGTATCACATTTGGTGACCACTGTAGTGCAGCAAATGTTCCCAAAGAAATGTGGATAATCACATCTGGCAGCAGCGTGAAAAACAAGCTTATAAATATCTGCAAATACCGTGTTTCAAAGGTGGCTCATCAAAGCAGACAGGTCTTTCAAGACATGACGTACCAACATAATGGC
The DNA here is from genome assembly GCF_900880675.1 of Sparus aurata. Taxonomy (NCBI): domain Eukaryota; kingdom Metazoa; phylum Chordata; class Actinopteri; order Spariformes; family Sparidae; genus Sparus; species Sparus aurata. The sequence continues at coordinate 18,905,413 of NC_044207.1, forward strand.
AGCTTCACACACACAAAAAAACACGTAACATTAAATACATTCACTCTGGATCTTCATGACTGAACATTTCTCTCTAGCAGCAGGTGAATTGGTGCACAATCAGTCCAGGACATATTTTAAGCCTGCACCAACAATGGTGTCAGTGCTTCTATTGGGCACAGCACAAAGCAATTAGACAAGTCAAGCTCATTTTCAAATAATTTAGCCAAGCTCAACATCCACTGTTTCATCAGCTGTCTCTCTATAATCCTCCAACATTTGCTCATTTTTGTACTCCGGCTGTCCAAACTGTAAACACAACCATGCGAAATCATCCTCCTACAAGCTCGGGGCCAGCTCTGCCTCTCCTGTGATCTCGTCCCTCCACAGTGTCACCGTGACATCCCAACAAATCAAAGCACCAGGGTCCCTTTACTTTTTTGTGTTTTTTTGGCCGCAACCATAATAGAAAGACGGACCACGCTGATTAAGCGCAGAAAGGGGCACTGTCGTGGTCATGGCTGCTGCTGATATTGACATAACACATCATGACACGTCTCCTCGATCACTCACCAGCGTTCCTTCTGGTCTTCTCACTGAGGGGTTGTTTAATTAATGTCATCAGCAGATGAGCTTTGAGGGCTGGACATTTTCACAAAAAAAAAACATCTCTCTCTCATGGATAAGTCTCTTAAAAATCACACTGAAGAGATGTTACCGCTCGAGGCCGGCCGCCCGAGCCCCCCGCGGGCTCTGATTGTGATCTGAGTGATGCTTCGCTTGGCCGGTGTGAGGTGATTTTGACCGTGGCACCTCCTCAGCCATCTCCGCAGCTCCGTTTGGACCTGCAGACAAACGCAGTGATGTAGTCTGACTAGATTTGTTAAAGCCGCTACGTGTGCCATTCAAACACTTCTGAGTTTGCTGCCCCCTGTGGTTGTATCAGAGGAGACTCTGCGGCAGGTGACACCCCAATACATGCTGTTCGAAGTACCAAGGTAAAGATGTTACGTAGGTTGTTTAGTTAAAATCCATATGTCTATACTAACTGTACGATCACAAAAACATTTGCCTACCTCTCCATTCATGAAACAGTAAAGCAGCGCCACCACAAACCCCTGCAACACAAGGGACATTGTCAGTGTTTGTAAATCATAAATCTCTTTCTTTCTGTCTTTGTTTCATGCACACTCCACTTAAATTACTACAGTAAGCATTGATTGTAGATATATTCAGCCTGCAGGTAAAAGTTTCAAGGTAGCTCTTGGTTGACACATTCCAACTGACAGATATGAAGACGATTCAAAGTATTGATATTTTCACTTAATGTCACATAACATGTTCATTTTTTTACCTATTTTTTTTCTTTGTTACCTTCTGGCAAGCAGATCAGTCGGCCGTTCAGCCCTTCAGGCGACGTGTGGTGACCAAGATATGACCTTTCTCTTATTCAAATTTTAGAATGTCATAAATACATTAACATTGCCTGCCTGCCTCAAAGGTAGAGCTGGGTTAAAGGTGCAGACTCTTAACTGCAACATCACCCCGTATCTTTACTTCCTGTCAACTATCTGCCATCAAATATTTAATAAAAGCATTAAAATGCCACCAAAAGAGCTTTAATTCTACTAGGCCTTGTTCATGGGAAACATTTTGACATGCTACCGTTGGAAAAGCTGTCAATATTAAAGTTGATAATGGCACACAGATCTGTCATTAGTGTGATTGGTGACACTTGATCTACTATCACAACTCAAATCTTTAAAAGCATCCTACTGCAATCATTTCATCTTTAGTAGATTTGTTGTGACTCGTCCCAATACAGCTTTTAAACCTGGACTCTCTGTTGTTTCATACCTGAAAGGATCCCAGCCCCAGCTCGATGTACAGCCTGGCTGCCACTCCAGTGTTCTCAGGCAGGAAGGCAAACACTGTGTAGTGCATCCCAAACAAAGGGATCAGGAATAGGGTGGATTTAGCCAGCCTCCTTGAGAGGGAAACAAATAACAGAGGAATGAAAGGGAAGAAGAGAGACTAGTCCTCAGTACAGGTAATGTGAAGGCAGTTTAATCCGTATTTAAGGCCTCGAAAACACATTTTCTCAATCAGCTTCTTACTCTGAGAATTTGGTCCCACATGAACAGTCAGATGTTAGATATATTATTTCGTTCTATCTGTGCTATTTTTTCAGGATTCACGCTTGAAGAGGTTTTACACACAAGTATACTGAAATGTTGTTTCATCAAAAGTCCCAGGCAGTGCACAGCTGTAAGTACAAGAACCAATAAACAAAACACAGAATAAAAATGTACCAAAAATGCAAAATTTGCAACACTATATATATATATATATATATATATATATACACATATTACATATATATATATATATATATATATATATATATATATATATATATATATATATATATATATATATATATATATATATATATATATACATATATGTATGTATGTATGTATATATATATATATATGTGTGTACATACATATAAAAAATTCAGAGTTCAGCAATTACTTCGGCCACATCAAGGAATACCTAAATCACTTCAAAACCCCTTTCACCATCATTGCAGTGTCGGAAACATGGATTAATGAAGACAAAGGCACAGATTTTTTCCTGGATGGATATAATCCTGTAAAAAGTATGTACATTCAATCGTTGATCAGTACAGATCAATACAGGAGGGTTGATAAAGGTCAGAGGCACGAATCAACAGACACTGTGCAGACACTGTGTTGAGACGGCATGTGAGCATAACAAATACCATTCTGTACCCAAACAATAAGTTGAACCTGAGAAAATGGTATGGTCCAAGGCCAATGCCAGTTGTACATAGCAGGATGTTGTTATAATGTGTATCAACAATGTGAGATAACTTAGGTACGAACACCGTGACACTACTGTGAGTTATCACAAGTTCTTCTGAGCTGTGAAGAACTCAACTAGCCCTGTAAATCGGCACACAACAGTAGACACACATGTAATCTGTATGTACTGTCTAGAGCTTGAATTCAGCTCTGTATGCTACTGCTGTAATATGTTTTGTCAAAGGTCATAACAAAAGAAGTTGAAAAAAAAAAAAAAAGAAAAGAAAATGTAAAATGCAAATGACAAGAAAAGATCAGGATGAAGATTTTATCCTGTGGGTAATGGGGGCGGGACTTGATAAGCTTTGGCTTCTCCCGCTTTTCCCTTTCGGCCATGTGTATTGTATTATTTGAACAATGATGAAATGTGATTTTTATGAATTGACATGCCCGAAATAAACAACATAAATAAATAAAATTCATTATTTTGAAGTATGTGGTGCTCGGTTGGATAAAGGTGATGCCACATACTCCCATGAACCAATCAGGATTTAGAACCTTTGGATCAAAATCATTTCAGAAATCACACACACACACAAAAAATGTACAAAACATTCTGTTATGTGAAAGTTGTTCTCTGAAATGCTGCTGCGTTTGTGAAATGTCACGTTTTGTGAAATGCTGTGTTCAAATTGTCGTTGTATTGTCTTAAATGCCATCACACTGATGAGAGTTTGCTTGTGTTACCGTGTTCTGAGTGTTTAATTATAGATTACCAATAACGTCTTTTAACTCTTCTTATTAAAATGTAGTGTTACAAAGAAAACCTGATGATTTCAAACCAAGTTTTCAGCGGCTTTGAAGAAAGCAAACAAAAAAAAAAAATCTGAGACTGTAGTTGTAGTCATCGTGGCCTTTTCAGAGTGTGAAATATTCACCCTTATCAGTGTCAGCCCAATCAGCATTTTACTTTAAATGCCAGAAACCAACGACGGAACGCAACATTTGGCCAAGTTTCATCAGAGGCAGACGGGATATGGCAGATCAAATCTTTATTAAACAAAGTGACCTTTGAAAGAATACCGTCATCCGGTCTATCAGTGCAAGAGATTAAAATGTCAAAATACAAAACAATGATGCATTGTGCTCAGAGCTTCGGTCAAATCAGTGATGTTTAAATATAGCGTCAGTATTAATTAAAAAACTACTTCACCTGTGTGATGCATCCAACAATAAAAAAAGTCTTATTCTCTTACTTTCACGTGTGTATTCTCTCATGTAAAGGAGATTTTAACTATCTGGGCACAAATCTAACGATCTGGATTCCTCACAGCCGAATCAAGTCGTAATCTATCACAGATCAATAAACACTGATTAAAGCAGCCCGACAGAGACGTCTACATGTTGTCTGGTTCTCTGATGATTATATTTATAGGACAAAACAGCAGTCATCTGAAATGTCTAAATAATTTAAAATAACCACTCCCACCGTGGATAACATCACTGCTCTGCTGCTGAATGATTGAAACTAAAGAAAATTTACCCATCAGATTATTTTCAAGCCTGTAATAGGATCGTGTCTGTAATTTGTCGCACCGGGGATTTAAACCTTTGTGTGAATGTCACAGATCTGTCTGAATCAAATTGAAGTTTGTAAGGTAGAGATTAAGCTTTTGAAAGTGTGAAACACTCTGTGAACCGGTGGAACAATCCTGTCGCACGCCGATAGAGGAGACGTCTATTTCTGGCATCTGGATCTATTTTTGTGTGCTGCTCTCATTCCAAATTAATTCAGCTGAGCAGGAATCTGCAACGACCAAATGTCAAAAGGAAGAGGGGGGATTCATTTTCAGTGACGCCGGATTTCTGGGCTCCCAGAGCGGATTCATGGACGCAGCAATGTCTCTCCTGGACTGCGAGGAATCGTTCAGTGTTTCATCAAGGGATTTCATCAATTCACTCTCCTTTCCCTGTTCATAGCAAACTCTTCAAAGTCGCCGCCGTCCTTTTCCCCACATGTTCAAATCTCATACTCAGCAGTTTAACCATGACACAGAACAATTGCTTCTTTACATTTAAAAGAAGAACTTAAAAGTCTTGTTTCCAAATATATTCTGTGGAGGAAAGTAAGCTCCAGCTGCTCTATGAGGCTGCACTTTAGCACATTACTTGTGTTTAGCCAAATGCATCTTTAATGCAGGCAAGTTCACAGTGACAACAAGCTGACACAGAGTTTGATGTGTAGCAGATACTGCTCAACATGTTAAGCGCCTTAAATCAGCATGCTAATACTGTGCACACAACAGAATGTACACATTATGCAATTTAAAAGGTCCAGTGTGCAAGGTTTAGTGGTTCTCATCTCGACATTCACTACAGCTTTTTAAAAATGCAAAAACTACAAAACGCCCTCTCAAGAGCCGGTGTTAGGTTCGTTGGTCCTGAGCTATTGTAGACGACGGGCTTGGTGGAACAGGGACTGTTCCAGGGCCAACCTAAGGCATAAGCAAACTAAGCTTAAAAAAATAAAAAAATAAATAAAATTTGATTTATTTTTAATTTTTTTACATATTAAATAAGTTAATGAAATCATGTTGTGAACATAGCATTAACACAAAGTCAGGGGATCACCAAAGTTAATACAATTCATCCTGAGGAGGATTTAAATGTCTTCCAAATGTCAGGGGATTCCACACCTGATGGACCTTTTCCACAGCAGACATTTTGCTCGAAGCACGGCTGTTACAAATTAAGTTTTAGCAAAAATGCAGTCATGACTTCTCTTTTGCAAGTTTACGGTCTTCAAGACTATTCCTCATGCCATCCTGTCATTCACTCAGTGCTCACTCACAATTTCCTGCCTCATTATCTCACGCTGTCAATTGGTATCAGCTGCTCACATCAGCTGGGCACTTCTATCCAATAGCGCAGCGACAAAACCTTCACTGTTAGCCTATCATATGGCTGCTGTCCTTTTAAAAACCATCATCTCCCTGCCTTTAGTTCATTCATGCTAATGTTTTAGTTTTTCTTTTTTTTTTGCACGCCCCACCACCTCCCCATCTACACCCAGTCTTTCCATCTGGGAAGAGTCATCAGCCACCACCAGAGTCTGGACTCCATCGGGGGATTTTTCTTGCTGCCCTTCGATCACAAAGTCTCCCTGTAGTGTCTTATCGACAAAGACTTTATGTCAAGACTCAGCATCACTTATCAACTGCAGTAAAAAACATTTTCTTTACTTCGTACTGTCTCCCCTGCTTGAAATTACCTTAACACTGGACAATAAATTGTCTGTACATGTTTTATAGAAATCTAGCCATTAGTGCTTATAGTTGAGATATTTCAGTCTGGAACAAAGTGGTGGAATGTTACAACAGATTTGAGGTTTGGGATTTCTGTTCTTCCCTGTCACAGAGGGTTATACAGTGGAACATGGTCAGATCTGATGCTGGTCAGGTGGCGTCCTCTTTTAAGAGCTCTAATTGTGTGTGAAATCGTTTTCAATTTTGGCACTTATTCTTGCTGTGGCTCGCAGGCAGGCATCAAAGAAAGGAAGGGAAGGCTGTGCACATTGTTAGGAAATGTTTGGCCTTCCCTTTTTATTTTTTCAATCTTTGTCTCACCAGAACACTTTTCAAATATAATATTTAACCTTTCGCTTTTGGTCTCTTTGTGTTTTTCACAGCTGAAACATAAACTTTACAGGTTAATAATTTTTTTTTTGACCGACTTTAGTCCCAACTTTATGGCCAAAATCAATACATTTCACATAAATATATCTTATCAAAAACAGGATGACAAATGCTGTTGTCGGTCAGATCAGTCATTCATCCTCTGATAATTTCCGAACAGATGAGGTGCTAAAATCCTCTTAAAATGGCAGACAGAACTGGAAGTGAAGAAAAATGAGAGTCACATATGGAGCAATTTGTTAGTTTCTCTGGAGTGGTGCCTGCATTATCTGATTGGCATCAGCTGCTTCTTTCATCCCTCACAATCAGTGGTCCACTCATCAGCTGTTTGGTTACCTGCTGGGAAGTAACATCCAATCTCATTATCAGCTGCACAAGGAAGCTCTCTGAGCTTGACACTTCTCACCAGTTGCTCTGTGAGACACTTGCTTGCCAACACTGTTTGCTGATGCAGCTCCCCTGCATTGCCCCAAACTCTTTGAAGCTTGTGGTATACGCTGACTTTACTGTGATATAAGATTCATGTATTCCTATACATCCTCGTTGCCGCTCTGATAGCTGGTAAAGCTCCCTGTAAGAACAACGACTTATAAACTAAATCTAACTGTGTGATCATTTAGCAGGTAAATTCCTTGCCGCAAGTGTCTGAAGGTCCAACAGTGTTAGTAACGTGTGACTCACATAAAATGTCCAGTGTCGTTGTTTCCGCCCATGACTGAGGATTTAAGCTTTTGAACAAGAATCCGGATCACGTTGATGAAGATGACGATGTTGACCTGGAAGAGATACAGCACAGGCAAACACATATGAGAAATAACACAAATGACATAATCCACACATAACACACAGTAAGAGAAATAAAAAAGAAAAGTATTTTATTGCAAAACAATTAATTTATTTAGATATACTCACTGTCACAGAGCAAATGGCAATAGTGTTTGTGCTAAATTGTGTATCTATGAATTTAAGAGATATTACTCTTTAGTGGCCATTTGCTGAAACCCCAGTCGGTGTAAATCATAGCTTACCAACTGTAAATACGTGTCAAACATTGGATTTCTACTTAGATGGGGAAAACGTGGGGCTGAATTGAGAGCCAAGGCTTGTAAAAAATAACTTTTGGAGGTTTGTGTCTCTTATTTAGCTATTCCAAAAGAAAAAAAAGGAAGCAAAAGTGTACGAATGGATTTAACAGTGTTTCTATACTCTAATTTAACCTGCAACCATTAGCATGCTCTGCTAAGTTCTTAAGACCTACCTACAACAGAAACCTACAGGAACCAGTGTTACTTCCACAGCCGGAGCATTTAATTAGCTAGCTAGCTAATTATATGTATATTGTATGTATATAAATAACTGCATATGTTCTGTAATTTGTTTAGCATGAAGGAGTTTACAGACTTTCATTGTATATAGCCCTGTGTTGTGTAATGATGAATAAACATGGTTGACTCAAAGTATCCCATAATGCATCACTAAAAGTGGTGTATAGCCAATGGTCACTAACAGATCATTATATACCATCATGCATTGCGCTGGAGGCACAAAAATGATCCAAGTGGTTTCCAACGGTGGTTTTTAATTTGTGAGCGGGTGATGACGGACACAACCTGCATTTTTTAACCAACCATTAGAGCTAATGTTATCTTAAATATCTAACAAACTACAGCTGCTAAAATGAGCCAGTAATAGACGAGTGAAATGCAGGACATTTTGTTTCAGACTGACAATTTTCAGTCATTCATCGTCCATTCATGTGTGGCGCTTCACTCACCAGCAGCGAGGCTGTGATTGGTCCTTTAATGATCCACCAAATAGCGACATTCTCTGTGTCATCCCAGCAACTGCAATTAAAGCCAGATGAAATTCAACGTTAATATGATGTCACAGTCTCATCAAAGAATGACTACTACCACTGTTTGACATGAAGTGGTGCAATGTTATTATAGCAGGGATGTATTGAAAAAGATGTTGGCTGCTTGCTAAATGTCTTGTTATACATCGTACCCTGTGTCATCATAGAAGAATCTGGTCAGCACCCAAAGAATAAGAACTGTTGACGGGAGCCCTACAAAGTAAGAGCAGAGATGAATTATTAATGCGTTGTGTTACTGCCAAGTAAAATTAATCTGAACGACACTGAATCCCTGACCACGTTTAATGCATTATTTATGAAATGTTGCCGAGGATATAAAACATTGTGCTCACTAAGAGTATCAACCTTATCTGTGGTCCAACCTGCATCTCCGTTGCCGGAAGAAGAAACCAACAGAGGATAAAGGCAAGAGACAGGAGAGCGAGCAAGATGGTACAGACTGAAATAATAAATCTGATAAGTGACATCAGAGCGACTCTGGATAGTGTGCACCACACACACACACAGACATACTTCCTGGGTAGTAACAAAACAAATCCTCAGGACAGCATCATTTAGGTCCACAACTTCTTCAGCAACGAGTGCATATGTTTGAACCATCTTTGAAGGTATTTAGCTGGCTCGTATGGGTTCCAGTCCAAGTTTAATAAGGTGATTGCTCTCCTTCATAAACCCTCTTCAGTCAACAGCTATGCTAGCAGCTCTGTGAGTGTCTACTGAGGTATGGCGGTGATTTGAATAAATGATTAAAAGCTACGTGCTTGCATTGACAATGCTAAAACGCTGATGGTTTGAGCCAAGGTTATATGTTTAACTTGTTCAACCTTCAGGCTATTCAGTCATAAACGTAGACGGTACTGAAATCGGGACCAGGTTTCACCGATATCCATCCGATAGTGTTTATTTTCACTGAAAAATAAAATTTCAACCTTATGGTGGCACTAGATGAGCATTCAGGGAATAAGTCTGTTGGTTTAACCGTCTGTGGACCATGTATTTTTATACAAAATGTAATACCGATCGTTTCAACAGGCATCAAGATTGTTTCCGGACCAAAGTGGAGCACAGACCAGCCAACACTGTCATGCCTATAGCCATGTTGGTAAAGCCTTTTCTATCTCCCAAAGTGTCAAATAATGCAGCATGGCTTCATCACGCCTCAAAATTTGATGCTTAATAACCCTCTGGCTTCACTTTTTGAAGCGCCCCTGTAGTGCAGCAGCATAAAGAGTGAGAAAGGTCTCAGTCATGGAGTTGGTTCGGATGGTTGGAAGGGTCATAAACTGGACTTTCCCCTGGAGACCGGGGTTTGTTCTCGCTCCCAATGTGTTAAATAATGCAGCCTGGCCTCTTGACACTTCTAATATTGAAGCTGCAGTGACCCCTATAGCGTCACTTCTTGAAGTGCCCCTGTAGTGCAAAAGTATGAAGAGCGAGAAAAATTGGGGAGTTGGAAGTGAGACTGTGTTAAGTGCTACTATTGGCCTAAAAAGGGTAGAAACCTCCTTTTTCGCTCCCTCCCAGACCAAAAGAATAACTGGTTCAGCAAACATAGTGTTCTAACTTCATTGTTAATGAAATTTTGTCCAGTGTTTGGAGGGAACCCTGACTTGTGGACTCTATTTATCATCAGCAAGGATTGATGGACAGAGGCAGAGTATTCTGCATCCATCTCTCTAATCAATGCAGGATGGCTAAAATGACCTCCATCCATCGTCTGCAGTTGACGACCTCCTCCTAAATTTGCCATACAGTACTCTGTCTGTGGAAACTGAAGGTAATTCTAACTATCTTATTGTACACAGTGGCTCTCCTAATCACCCCACTAAATATTTGCTTACAAAAACTATGGACCTGAATGGTCACGTCTGCCTGAATGCTGAGCAAGGAAATTTTCCTTATGACAACTGATACAACCTGTGCTTGTACCCCCAGAGGATCTGCTCAAGTGGACTGAAGGGGGATTTCAGCATCCACCCTGCTGCCACACTTCACCGCATCCATAAGTTTCATCTCTCTCCTCATTAGAAATGCACCTGCGAATGACTCACTTGTCTCAGCTCTTACTGAGCATTACGATGTCTCATTAACTCTTACAATAAGCAGACTGGAGTAAAAGAAAAACTCTGGAAATTTTGAATTGACAGTTGTAGGTTATGTTGGTTCAAATTTCCAGGAACTGACTTGGAAATCTCAGCTTCTGTCTCCGAAACATCAACACAAGTATGAAGCTATTTCACATCTGCCCTGAACTGCCAAAACTGCCTGTAGTTTCTTTATTGCCTTGTAAAATCGTGGTAACAGGATCAAAATGATACAGACAAAGGCTATGGACCATCCCTACAAACGTCTCCCTAGCAAACAGGAAACAAAAGACAATCGGATGAAAATGGGAAGAAAATAGGAATCAGCTGACTGAGCAACACGGGATAACACAGAGGAAATGCACTCAAGACATCTGTGGAGAGCTCAGGGAACAAAAGATAAGGGAGGAAACGAAGGGAGAGCCGCGAAAAACGAGAGCATGTACAGCTGCCATCGCTGCTATTGTGTAAATAAAATGCTCCCAGGTTTTAGGGACTGAGTTATTGTCTGGAGATTTCTAAACTGAATGTGAATATATTACGTAGCAGAAAGGTATCTATGGAAGAATCCTCTTAATCTCACCAATGCGTTTCAGCATGGGGCCTTCATCAGGGTGTAAAATAAGACTATCTATTAATCAGCGTTGGACTTGCATGAGAGTCAGGGGGGGTTAGCTTAGACTACATTAATTAAAGATTTGCTGGCTGCAGCTTTATTATGCCTGGCTTGAGCCACCGAAGTATGGTAAGTAGGCCACAGTATTAGGTCTATTTCAGCGTATGCTCGCAAGCATTAAGTCACAGATATGTGAGAATGTCCCCTGAGCTACACGCTGTCATACTCTCGCTTGTTTGATGTGTAGTGCTGTCCCCCGCACCAATGCAACCGTCGTGATGTCCCCGTTTGAGCGACTTTGTTTGGCACTTGACTGACTTGTTTCTGAATGAATTCGAGGGCTTTAAAGCAGGTTGAGACTACACAACTTGAGCATACTTTGGTTCCATTCTTGTGAATTGAAGGCCCAAGACGCATACAGTAGATAGACAGCATCGCTGCATCCCCCAAACGCAGAAACCTTCAATATAAAAGAAACGTACGCAACAGCAAAAATCATCACGTGGTCACAACATACCAAGTCAAGCATAGAATTGAAAACCAGTGTTTGAGGCTGCTGATCCAAGGCAAAGACTACAAAACCTTTATGAAATTACAAAAATTGTCAATGTTTTCCCAACTTCAGCGAAAAAACTTTGGGGCCGTTCAGAGAATCTACTCCAGAAAAACAGATGCTAAAAGGGAAGAAGGATGAGGGACCAGAGGGAGCAGAACAGAAAAGAGTGTTTTGTTAAAGTCCAGTCACAGGCTGAGCTGAACACAAACACACCAACACACACTCGCCGACAGCCAAGTACGTTCAATGTTTGGGGATAAATAAATGCACAGTCCAGCGGTCAAATTTGCCTGAACAACACAGGTCAAAAGTTCACTTGGCTTTCTGTTTGATGCCTTAAAGCGGGAGCTGCTAAGAAACCAGCAAGATCAAGCTACATTTTAAAAAGTATCCAGCTGAGAAATCCCTCCCCATCCCTTCAGGACTCCCTCCAAATCACATGACTACACTTGCTTCCCCGTAGCTCTCGCCGGCCAGCTGAGAGATGCGTGTCCACAGCTACTTTGCCATGTTCACAGAGCTCTCGTCGCCTTTTTTTCAGTCTAATAAATAAACTAATAAACATCTTTGTTAAACACCACGGCTGTATGATTGCAAGCAACATAGCCATCAATAACACACCTCGGTCGGAAAGGAAGCTTCTGGAGCGACGAGCGCAGTGTTTGGATGAGCTCATTAGAGGTCTGTGACAGCCACAGACGTCTTATCCTGTCTCTCTCTTTCCTCAGAGTTTTTGATTTGGTGATTGCTCTGGGGATTTTAAGACATTTTCTCCAGATAAAACACAAGAAATAGGCTTCTAAAATAACTCACCAACTCTAGCTTTAAGTGAGTTAATTATCCTCGCTCTGCTCATCCAATAAAACTTATCGATAGCAACACAACATTTGATGCTTGGCCTCCAAAAATTGTCTTTGAGATGAGTGATTAATATTGGTGTTAATCATCTCCCTGCTTGACTGAGTCATTCAGATCTCATTATGTGATTTTGTGTTTATTTTGTTTGTTATGAATATAATGTGCACAAACCAAACAGGTGACAAATCGAGCGCGACACATGGTTCAATTAAGCAAACAGCATTCAGTCCTGCTGAGTGGCGTGCATAAAAATGCTGAGCAGGACCGTTTGATCGTGATTTTGCATCAAGATGACGACAGGAAAAGATCTAAGTGACTTTGAAAGAGTAAAGACTGTGTTTGAATAGGAAAAGTGAGTGACTGAAGTTTAGATCTGCGTGGAAGACATCCGTGAATAGGGTCGGAAAGTCGTCAGCTCGCATTTGATGAAAAGGAAAAAAAAGGCGAGCAACTCTCCCTAAGAATGTCAGTGCAGGGCGAGATCAGACTGTGTCAGCAAGAACAGTCCATCGACAAGAGAGGGATGTTATACAGTAGAGAGTCTGCAGTATATAAAACTCTTATTACAAAGATGAACACACTGAGAGAGTTGAACAGTTCAGGCTTGAATGTTTGACCCCTACAACTTCGTTACTCCGTGGGGGGCTCTTTTTCTGGCATGGTTTGGGTCCACTCGTCCCCTTTGGGGGAAGTGTCAAATCACTACAAAGTTGTACTGAGTGATTGCCCTCGGCATGTGATGAGACATTTTGGCCCTGATGGGCGTGGTTCTAATCAAGGATGTCACTTTCCCCTCTTCATGTGGCACGAAGGGTCAGAGGGGTCAGAGGTTTGACGAGTATGAAAATGATGTTTATATGCGACGACCTTCAGAGTCGCCACATCTAGACGGCACTTTTTGTTGTTTGTTTTCCTTCAATCATTCAACCATCTGCATCTGTGTGTCCGACCATCACCCGACTGTCATTCCCACTCACCCCAACCAATCAGGATGTACCACCAGAAGTACTTCCTCTGAGAGACGAAGGTCAGGGCCAGCAGGGTCTGCAGATACATGCCCTCCACCAGCAACCAGAAGTAATTTGCCAGGATGCTGAACTGGAAGAACGCCACGGCTGATTTGCACGCCGTCTGAAGGGGACACAGCAATGCAGAGTGATTTAACGCTGAACTGACTCACAGTGTTGACGAAATACAGCAGGGAGGTCCCAATCACTCACCAAGGACTTTTTGAGACGAGAGGTAGAATGTAGTTTTAATGTTTTAAGTTATTTCTGTACAGCAGCAAAGGCACTAATGATCTCCTGCAGTAATAATAATAGTAACATATCCTTTGATATCCTTGCAAATGTCATTATTTCCATCTCTCTTGACTCTGGGTGGGCAACATTTCATGAGCTAACAGTCTTGTTTTCACATCTGTGACGATGCATTATTTTAGACACAATCTTGTCGGCTAATGAGCGAGTTTTCTAGAGAAATGATTCATCAGCTCACCACGTGTCTTCCCCTAGTTCACCCCTCTTTCCTGTCACTGTCCTTGGCTAACTCAATCACACAGCACATGTGCAAATCCGCTCTATGATGGGAACATTATTGACTAATTAGCCGTCTCACCGTGGAGACAGAGCAGTGGTCCAGGGTCTCATCAGCAAACAGCACCGTGTCTTTAATGAAAACGGCGCTGGCTCTCAGGACGAAGGAGGAGAACAGGTTGATGTGGATGTAGTTTCTGGTGCAGCGGAACTTCCTGAAAGAGGCAAAAAAAGGCGTGAAAAACAACACTCACGAGCTAGCAAATAGCCTGCCAGCTCGACTTTGCAGACACAAGCATGTAAATAAGCAATATCTTTCAACATGACATCAGCTTTATTGTTGGTGATATGAGACAAATCTAATTTTAAAGTTTTAAACATAAGTGCGAGTATCACGTCAGACATTAACGTTAAGTGACCCTTAACATCTATAAGGTAACATTAGCTTTGCTATTTTTCATGGATTAGCTCACAGCACATAATGGTAGCCTGCTCTCTGGCTGTTAATGAGACTGTGGGCCCAGTTTTTGTTCGTACCTGTAATCTTGGGGGCAAGGAAGATCCAAAAAGAGTTCCCAGAAACTGCAGTAATGAACGTAAACTCCACAGACATTCATACAACTGATAAGTTTCTGAGTGCAAATACACTGTCATAAATACAGATCTCAGGTCTGTAACAATCAGTCAGATATGTCATGTTAGTTTCACTACTGGTTCTCTCAGTTTTTAAATGGATAAACTAAACAAAGTTTAGTTGTTTCAGCCATGCCAGATTAGCTCCAAGTTCATTTGGAGATGACACCAAAAGTACACTTATAAGCAGTCAACTTCAGAAGACCCCAGTTGAACCAAGGCTGTGAGTTATGATGGATGTAAACTGCAGACAGTTTGGGTTTCAGTGTTAGTGTTTGGCTTCGTTTTCTCTCCCAAAAAATGCACTAGCCTGAGGGTTTGTTTATATCCTGTCTGATTGAATGACTGCTAAATGCTTGTTGCACTGTATGTCCCATTTTTAGAATAACTAATATTTAAAGATCTCAACAGTTGATTTAGTTATTGCATTATTTTCACTACCAAGAGAAGCAAAGGCCAGATCTCCATTATTCTGTAATCGGCCTTACCAAACCTTTGGGGAAAGACCTTTGCAATGCTGACTTTATTCATGTGTTTATTCACGTGCGGGCAGGAAAATATAAGTCTTAAATAGCTGCTTTAAACTTTTCACTTTAGCACTGTGTCACATTATGCAATAAATTAATAAGCTGTTCTGTCATTTCCTGTCATTAATTTGGCCAACTGTAATTTGAAAAACTGTAAGAGTTTCCAGTGTTGTAATAAAATAAAAAGTATTAGTCACTAAACAGGCTCTTAGGCATTATGCTTCTTGCACAACTCGTGCTTTATATGTAAATCCGCACTTCATAAGATGATAAGAGGAGCAATAACAACCGCATGAATTTGCATGTGTAAGAGGATCCACGAGCCTCTCTGCATAACAACGTCTGCAAAAGGCCTTTACTGATCTAACAGTCGGTCAAAGGAAAAGCTGGATATTTGTATCTGTGTCTGGCGTACTTGTGTTTTGCTCACAACCAGCATTTTTAACACTCCAGTTTGGGCGCTTAACTCCATAAATTTTGGGTCAGTGAGCATCACAGTTGTTGTCCCTTTTTATTGCCCTCTGTCCGTGCGTGTATCGAGGACAGTGTGTGCTGTGCCAGTCCTTACCTGAAGGCTGTAAACACCACTATGGCTGTAATGAGGGAGATGAGTGAGGTGGCATAGCCCACAGTGTAAACCCGTCTGAACGTGGAGAGGTAACTCGTCTGGAGAGAGGGAGAAGCGGATAGTGTGAATAAACTGTGATCCATGTCAAATGTATGAATGGGAAATGGCTTAAGGAGTGAAATGTTACACTTAATGTCTGAAACTGTGGATCTGAGTGGGATGGATGTTACTACATGTGCACTTTCATTATTATCTATAAATGAAATGGAAATGAAAAACTCAATCATCAGTTGAGCTCAATCAAGTCAATGCACGTTGCTCGCAACGGTATGATGACAAGTGACAAGGAAGTAGAAACAATATGAGAATGCTTAACTGATTGGCACGATTACAACAGCATGGGTGTATACCTCAGTTTCAGGCTCATAGTCACTGAAAGCACAGGCTTCCTCGTAGGGTGGATACATTTCTGACCAGCCATCTACAGTGCAGTTCCTGTAAACAAAGCCTGAAGACAAGCACAAGTTCAAATTGGTCAAGTGTTTTGACCATTGCATATATTTCCACAGTACATCATACAGTATATTTATTTGTTTTGGTCCTCAGCCACTGTGTTGGATAATATAATAACCTCACATTTCTTACGGACAAATTAGCAATTATTCTGTTCTTGACTGTGGATTTACTACATTAAAACCCGTTGATACTCAGATTTGAACATCAGTAAGAGCCAAATCTCCCAACATCCTGTAGCCACTGACATTACGCAACACCTCTGGGAAACCGCATCTTAAAGGAACTTAGGGCAGGATTTGTGAAAAAATAAACATTCATTATAAGTATTTTAATGCTAATGGGTGATGAAGCGTTCAAAACCAAAAAGAATGAGCCCACACACATATCTCCCCATTGCCTTGAACAGGCTGTGTGCTGCATGATGTACTGCTATTCGGGGTCCGAATTTCCCGCGCAGCCCTGCGGACGTGACGTTATTTGACGCTGAATGCGCGTCCTCGACGGCTTGGAGACCGGAAGAAGACAAGCGCGGTGGACCGGAAATACTGTTTGTGTTGTTATGGACTCTGCTACGGCCGGAAAACGACCCACCACCGCACAAAGTCCACTAAAAAGTAATACGAAGAAGAAAACGAAGGTTTTTATCAGTAGCAAGTCGTGAGTCTAAAAGAAGTTATGACTAAAGCCGGGCTGGCACGCGAATATACATTGGATATGCCTTCGACTCATGGAGGCAGCTTCAGCTTGAACTGGTACTGAAAACGGATGCTGACATGGCTAATTTCCTTGTAACCAGGATAGAATACATTACAGGTCATTTATAGAGCTTGATTTGAAAATCTTATGAGATCACCGAGGACTTCGGAGTGAGCTAAAGTGCAAAGTAGCGTCCGCTTCTAACGTAGCGTTAGCGGCTAACGTAGCGCTAGCCGCTAACATGTAACTTAGTCCACTGCTTGTAACAGTGAGAAGTTACAGACTGCGCATTTTCCAAGGTCCTTCAGTCTGAAACCGAATAGTTAGAAATATGCCCTTTTAGATATGGGACCGAAAGCCCAACTTGTATCTGGGAGGTGACGTTAGCAGCTGGCTGTAGCAACAGGCTAACGGTTTGTTTGGGTCTGTGTAGTCATATTTGCCGCTAGCTACACACAGCGAGCCGGCTTCCCGGCTGCTTCGTGAGTGTAGGGGATACAGCTATCAAATCAATTTTATTTATATAGCCCAAAATCACAATCACATTGCCTCAGTGGGCTTTACAATCTGTACAGTGAAATATATCATACACACAGCACCGGCTCCCGTCTCGTTCCTGTCCCTGGTAAATACAGTATTTGGGGTGTACAGTAACGGTATTTACAGGCTATGGCTTCGGGGCTATTGTGTTGACGAGTTGATGATACTGTTGTGATGTAGCTGAATAAAAGGCAGTTTAGAGCTAACCGTGAAGTGCACAATGTAAACGAGCTCAGGTGGTGCTATATAATAATTTATATTGTGCGTGTCTACAGGTCTGATAAAGTTATTATTATTGTTATTATTACAACCTTGCTTGTGAAGCACGTCTGTGTGGTTGAGTCCTTTGGGGTGGGTGGGCTAAAAGAGTGGTCTCAACTCATCAATAGAGCTTTTAGCCTTTGTTTTTCTTGTGTTGTACCATACACACAAGATTGCTCCAGACATTATACATTACGTTGTAAGTAAAGCAGGAGAAATTGTTTGTAAAAGTGAAACACACAATAGTACTGACTGAGGCATGTATTTTGATATTATTATTGTTACAGGCAAACATTGCATGGCCATAGTTGTTCTGACCAAAGAGAAAAGACACCAAGGTAGCAAAGTCACAGCCAGCTTGCTGACTGAGACTCTAACTTTTTAAAATATTGCTGTTTTCCAGCTATCAGAAGAAGCAGACTCCTGAAGCTGCTACTCGGGGAAGTAAGGAGATGAGAACATCAACACCCAGCAAGCGAATAGCTGCTAAACTCTTCTCATCGATTATCACCAATTGAACCAGTGTCTGAGGGGTTAGTATGTTTTCACTTTCTAAGTTTTGGTCATTAGGAATTTCAATCTTTTCAGAATATAGACAAAACATTGTAAAATGTTATAATATAACATAATAATTACCAGATTTGATTATGGAGCATTGGTATGTGTTCTAATGCTACTGTTCTCTTCTCTCCATAAAGGCCTCAGCTACATGATCCAGAGACGTGAGCAAGAAAAGAGAGAAGACAAGACTGTCTTGTTTACCACACATTTATTTTATTATAAACATGTAAAAAAAATACAAAATAAAACTTTGTACATACTGCAAATTTGAAAAATACTGTAAACTTTGAAAATAAATATAAAAATACATAATGTACATAAATAGTTTTTATTTTTGGATGAAAATGTAATCTTTGGCTAAGAAATGGGTTTTTTTTAGGTATTGTGGTCACAGGGACACAAAACAGGAGAAAATATCAGTCAGGCACCCTAAATGGAGCTTCTTTGTAACCTGTGTAGTTTGCAAAGGGGTCAGGGAAGTTTAACCAGATACGAAGAACACAGCAGCTTGGTATCGGCCTACAGTTCCTTCTTCTCTGATGCCCATCCTGCCAGATCGTAAATCGCCGGTAGGAAGCAAACCGAAACTCTCGGTTATCACTGCCCACATCTTGGCTGTCCTCCAGAGCAAAGATGTTGTTCCACGTCATCCTAACCAGACGCAGCGTACCCTCATCCAGGCAGTACATCTCCATGTGTGCCACTCCTTCCAGAGTCAATTCCAAATCCTGAAACAAAAAACATTGAGAACAATACTAATAAGAATAACTTTAGTAATCCTCAGAGTGATGTTTTGATTTTATTTGATGTTATTTTTATTCTGATTCAACTTAGTATAATACCAGTTATTACATAATGACATTTGTGTTTTCCTTGTATTTACTTTGATATGGCGCAGTGCTATTCATACCATTTATATTGTCTTATAATGGAAATGATTTCACAAATGATCTCACTGGCACTGGCACATAACACGTGGCTTGAGATATTGAATCATACTATTGCTGTTACATGATAATGACTGCACACTAATGTCAGCTTGTTAGCAAGCTTTATCCAATGTTATAAATATTAGCTATGTTGGTAATACCACAGTCAGAAATTAGCTGCAACCACAAGCCAAATGCTCGTCAAACACCATAACATTGTTAGCAGTCACATTAGCTTCAATCACAAAGCAATGGTTATCGCTAGCTTGTTATTCACCGTGGCTGGTGAAATTTGAACTTTAGTAACCATTTGGCCAGTGTAAGGTAAGCGTACTTTACATTACAACTGTCGTTTTGCTGAATTGATGCGCTAATGTTGTCAAAGAAACATACTAAAGCTGCACTAAGATAAACACTTAGTTTACTTACTTCGTCTCTTGACATCATGCTGTTCGCTGATGTAGGCTACCAAGGTAGTTCCGCGGAGGTATGCGAGGAAGTCTTGCAGTAAACGGTCGCGTGAACAGCGAGCAAACAATAACCATGTCACAGCATCAGCTGCACTGCTGTGAAGAGTTCATGCGCGCTCCCGCGCCGGCTTGGCTGATGGCTGCAGTTACCCAAACGGCCGTCGTGTCGCTATTGAGTCTTATTTCGTGATCCTGCCCTAAGTTCCTTTAAAACCAAACACAAATAGCTCTTGTTACTGCTTCAAACTGCCTCATTACCAGGGATATATATATTTTTGTTATGTTCTTGTGCAATTGGAAATGGTATTAAGAAAGGCTGACCTATAAAATGTTTGCATATGCATTATGTTTATTAAAGGTCCCATATTGTAGAAAGTGAGAGTTACTCTCTTTTTTTATTATGAAACACATTACCCAACTACTGTGAAAGTTTTGTCCACAGCACTGCCACGGCTAAAAATACACCAGCAGAGCTGATGCATAAACATGATGGGTGCATGGAGCCTGCTCAGGCCTGTGAGTGATGACCAATCAGAGCAGACTGGGCTTTTTGGGAGGAGAGCCTTAAAGAGACAGGCACTGAAACAGAGTGATCAGAATGAAGAGAAAATCGTGTTTTTTTTAAATATTTCAGGCATTTGAACATTTTGTAGGTCACCCTAAATAAAAGAATGAACCTGAAAATGAACACAATTCATTTGGCTAATTTTCCAAATATGGGCTGTGTGCATTTCTCCATGTATTGAGCATTTTTATACTTGGCAATAAAAAAAGACTGGAAATCTAACTTTCTACAATACTGGACGTTCAAAGCATGTAAATATTTACTTGGAGACACGCAAAATAAAAGAATGAACTTAAAAATTAGCATAACATGACATTTTTAAATGTATATGCATTCTTGTGTACTGACACTACTAACTATTGTATTTCTTTATGACCTCTACATTGCTTTCTTATAATATAGAGTCAGGGTGTTGTTATACAAAGGTTTCATGATAAGCGCGACATTATATAATGAAATGTTGATATCCTGTTAAAATTGCACATTGTCTGTATAATTCAACAAAGATGTTTGTCTAGGTGCCTCTTCACTAGAATCTAAGTAATCACTCAATCTCTCTACACTCTTTTTTAAGAGTAATTTATCTGCTAAAAAAGAGACAAAACACACAGTAAACAGACAAAATTGCAGGCATTTTTTTGAAAAAATAAAAATCGTGATAATATCTTAACGTTGAATTTGTTTGGCCGCGATAACCATGAATATGAATATCTGATATTGTGACAGCCCAACTATCAAGTATGTCATTTTCTACATTTCACACTGCAGCTACACTGTTACGGGAGCTTGCCCTTCCTGCGCTCTTGAATTTCAGCACATTTTGGCCGCTCCACTGACACTCCCCCTCCCGGACCATTTTGCTACATTAAGTTAGAAAAGGATCGGCGCTTTCACGCCCTTGTTTAAGTCAACTGGCATTTTGTCCAGGTTAACATTCACTTGGAAACAGCAGGTGTGAGGAGAAGGCTGTCAGCTTGTGGGGTTTGTACGTGCTGCTGTGCGGGAATTAGCTGGACTGGTTGAACAAAGACGTACAGAAATGCAAACAGGAACTGATGCCGCCAGCCGCACAAACTCTGGTCTGTGTGAGTGATCTGCAATTCAGATCCTAATGAGACATGATTCCCATCAAGGTAAAGAGGAAAGGACATTATTCCCTAATGACCCTGACCTTATCTCCCTTAATGATACCATCATAATGACGTTCCTTTCAAGACTACAAAGCACAAACAGCACGGCATTTGTTAATTTACATTGTGAGTCTTTAGACTGAAAGACAAAGAAGTCTATATTTTAAAAATTAAAAAGATGTCCTAGAAACACTGATACTGATGCAAACAATGAATAATTGATTAAAAAGGGACCTATAACATAACAATTCACTAATCGGAACACTTTGATTATTTGTGACTGAATAAATAACACCAATATCAAAATATGTGTGCTTAAAAAAAACTTTCACATTGTCTCAAAATAAATAAAAACCTTTTTGCTCAACAACACTTTCACTGTCATGACCACACTATTCAAACTTAAGAATATGTCTCTCTTGGAGTCATCAGCACTATCTTTCAGGAAAAACAAATTAACAGCCCGAGAGGATGTCAGACTGTGACGTGTGTGCCCTGAAGATAAGATTTAACGTCATTTCTCCTGCCAGAAACTTCTCAGAGCATAATATAGATTCTCGCCAACAAACATGCATGAATAATTCATTCCGCACTCCATCATCAGAGTGACTTCCGCCCCGCATCAGCGCGGCAGATTATACAGTACAGATATATATAGTTAGTAGTGGAGCATCGGTGCACCATGAGAGAGAATGGGACTTTGACATTACCATTTGTATTTTAATTAATAAGGTATTCTTTTCTGTGTGTGGACTTGGAAACCAACCTTGATTGCTGGAGAAATGCTGGAAGACTTCAGAGCAGGATAAGTTGACCACCTGCCCGACTTCAGCTCTCTGCCAGCACCCGATGTTGTCCCACTCGGTTCTACATCCTGTAAGCACAAACAGACGGAGCAGCAGGGTCGGTTAATAAGTGTGTGAGAGGAAACGGTGGAAATTGTACTTGAGGTGGAAAAAGTGGGATACTGCAAAGCTGCATGACAAAGTTTTTTTTACCACTCTCTTGTTTACTTTGTCTCTTTGTCACTTCTGATTTTCTTCTACTTCTAATTTTAAAAGACCAGTTACATAATTTGATACCAAAGTTTATGTGCAGCCAGAAAAATCACATCAGTGAGTTAAACGCTGCTTAAAGATGCAGCGTTACCTCCCAATGTGTTTGCACTAAGAGCTTCTGACACGCAGCACAGTGTCAATTTGAATAAAAATCAAAAATATGGATTAAGGCGAGTTTGTAATTTCATCCAGCTTCATTTGCCAGATGAACACGGTCAGAGTTCAAAGTTGAAAAAAAAGTTAACTGAATATACATTTCCACATCCATAATCCACATTTCCACATTCTTCATATTGAAATGAATATTTCAAAAGACGGTCTTAAGAAGCAGACGGACAATAGCATGAATTAACATGTGTATGATGATTCATAACTCTCCAAAGACTGTAAAGGGACTCTACAGATCAAATAGTCCATCTGGATATTTTGATGTTGCCTTAGATTTGAAACGGAGAGTCATATCACAGCCCATCTCTACCAAATATCCTCTGAAGTCCTCTTTAAAATATAACTGGCTGACATCTGTGCGCCTTCAGGCTTTATTGAGGGTAATGTCACTTCCCCGAGCTGCATCCACGTGTCAGGAAACTTGATTTCGGCCACATTTCGTTGTCTAGAAGGAAAGGTTGTGATCAATTGTTATTCCGATGACCTTTTAGTTATTCAAGATATGTCTCTGCTTTTCACTCGGCAGCCAAAGCCGTCCAATGCAGCGACTAAAACAAGAATACGATCATAGTAATTTCCTGTTTGCACTTTTCTTGTGTTTTGATCGTCTGGATTTGATCTGTGGAGTTCAAGCTTTCTGTCCGTCTCATCACATTAATATCAGTCAGCTTGTTCTGTCAGCTGAGCTGAGGTTGTCACAAACAAGTTTTCTGAAATGTTGTTGTGTTCTCTGCAGATAGCTGTGTCTGTCTGTCAGAAGGTTCACCACTTTGGTCCCTGATACAAGTAACTTGACTATTATTTCATGGACTGAAAGACTGAGAAGGGCAGACAGAGAAGACCCGCTGTGCTGCTGCTGTGATGAGGGAGCTGCAGAGACAGAAATACACTTTTCGAGTGTCAAAATATATCAAAGAGGAATTCTTTCCAAAATTTGACCAAAAGAATTGCACCGAATTTCTGAGTCTCGCACAAAAGGGAGAAAAGATGTGGAGGGTTGGCTTCCTCATACACTGTAAAACCTGACAAGGTGATCTAACTTGAAAACAAATAAACGGATTACCTCAGAATTATCAAATTAATTGGACTGATAATTCTTAGGGTGTTAAAGCATTTCAGCTCATACAACTTTAAATCTAAGTTTCATAGTTTACATATTAGTTAAATGTAACTCTCAGGTAATCAGTTTGCGAACTTTGTAAAGGGATGTCAATTTTTATCATTTACAGTCTTTGTCACTTCTTGCCACAGCAACTACCAATAGATAGACATTTGAAAATGTACTAGTACCATTTTCTACTTACTGTCACCAGGTTATTTTATTTTGTTTATTCTCTTTTTTTTTTTTTCATGCTGTTCGATGTAGACCAGCCTTTCTCACAGCGGGTCCGTGAGTAGATTTGGCAATTGTATTATCCTAAGTTTTTTATTTTTTTTTTATTTTTTTATATGCACAATGATAAAACAAGAATTCTGTTTAATAATACAAAGACAAATAATTGTGCAGGAGAGGAAAAGAAACCCAAAGGGCTTATATAAGATCCTCCCCCTCAATACAAAATCACTAAAACAGATCAATCAATAGAAAAAGAAAAGAAAAGAAAAAGAAAAAAAGGGGAAAACAAACAAACAAAAAAAACCAAAAAAAAAACCCCACAATAAACAACAAACAGAAAATATCCATAAAATTGCAGATTCATTTCAATTAAAACCCAATGATGTAAAGATGTGACTAGGTCTGTAGGTATTGTTTGAACTTGGTTTTAAATGTATTTATAGAGAAACTAGATTCTAAAAAATGTTTTATATCATTCCACAACACTGCACCTTGATAGACAAATGAGAATTTAGCAACAGAGGTCCTACAGAAAGGAATATGTAAATCATTCTTTCTTCTTGTAGAATGTGTATGATAATGTGAGTTAAACTCAAAATAGCTTGGAAAAAAATTAGGTAGAGATGCAGGAAGGCAGATTACTTTATACATAAGAACCCCTGTTTGGTACTTGTTCACCTCATAAATTGTAAGAAGTTGTAATTGTTTAAATAGTGGTTTTGTTGGGGCTAGATAAGAAGAGTTGGTGGCAATTCTTACAAAGGATTTCTGACATCTATGAATTGCTTGTAAATAAGAAGAGTAGGTGCTGGCCCAAATTATATTGCAGTATGAGATATGAGAATAGATTAAACTGTAATACAAGGTTAGAAGTGTACTTTTTTTCAAATGTTGTTTTACCCTTTTTATAATGCCTAAAGATTTTGAAACCTTTTACAAACAAATTCACAATGATTCTTAAAGCAAAGTTTTTCATCAATGTAGATGCCCAAGAACTTCGCTGATGAAACTTGCGCAAGTACACTATCATTGATATAGATTTTAGCTTTATCTGCATTGTAATTCTTGTTTTTATTTCTGAAAATAATGAAGTTTGACTTTTTGACATTCAATGATAACTTATTTAACTTAAACCAGTAAGAAAAATGGAAAAGTCCAGTATTAGCTTTAGCAATAAGGGAATCAAAATTCTTGTCAGTGACAAGGAGGTTTGTATCATCAGCGAAAACAATAGGCGACAATAAACTTGATGCATTTACAAGATCATTAACATATATCAAAAACAACAGGGGTCCCAATATGGACCCTTGTGGGACACCACACTTTAGTACAGCCCGCTGTGATTGGACACCATTGAAGACAACAAATTGCTCTCTATTGTGTAGGTAATTTGCAATCCATTGTAAAACATGTTTTCTAAAACCATAGCATGACATTTTTGATAACAAAATTTCGTAATTTACCGTATCAAAAGCCTTTGATAAATCTAAGAAAATGCCTAAAGTGTATTCATTTTTTTCCAGTGCAGCAGTGATTTTTTCTCTGAGGAACAAAAGAGCCATATACGTAGAATAGTTTTTCCTAAACCCAAACTGATGTTCAAACAAAATATCATTAGTAGTTAGATGTTTCATAATTCTGCTGTATACCAACTTTTCAAGAATTTTAGAAAAACAAGGCAATATTGATATGGGACGATAGTTAGAGAATACAGTTGGATCATCTGATTTAAAGAGCGGAATAACCTTGGCAATTTTGAAGGCTTGAGGGATAATACCTGATTCAAGGGACATGGAAAAAATTAATGTTAGGGGATCAATGATTAGAGAGGCTACCTTTTTGATCAATGAGGCAGGAATCTCGTCATGGCCAGCAGAGGTGTTTTTGAGACTCATAATAATATCAAGTACTTCCGTGGTCTTTACAGGCTCAAAAACATTTATGGAAACATACTCTTTACTTATGAAATCAGTGGGAGAACCAATAGTGTCACCAATATGTTTTGCAAGACATGGTCCCACATTCACAAAAAAGTCATTAAATTTATTTGCAATTTGGGGTGGCTCTGTTATCTTTACTTCACCATCCTGGAATTCAGCTGGGGATGGAGAAGATGCATGTTTCATATTGAGCAATTCTTTCAGATTGTCCCATGTAGATCTAATGTTATTTGTAGAACTTCTAAATTGGTCACTATAATACTCCCGTTTAGCATTTCTAAGAAAATGATTGTACTTATTCCTAAATGATTTGTATGCAGCATAGTTTAGAGGAGTAGGACTTTGTATGTATTTTTTATACAATTTATTTTTCTTCAAGGCAGATTTTCTAAGGTCAGTAGTAAACCATGGTTTGTTCATGCCTGCAGTGTTTTTTTTACTGTTATTTATATGAGGAAAACATTGGTCAAAAACAGAATAAAACTTGGTAAAAAAATAATCATAAGCTATATTTACATTCAGAGCCTCATATACAGCTTCCCATGACAATTTTGCCAACATTTCTCTGAAGGTGTTGATATTCTTTTCATTGAACCTGCGAGATGGAATCTTCTTTGGTTCAGACATATTTGATTTACCACACAAGACAGAAAGCTGAAAAACCGGCATATGATCTGAGATATCTGTATAAAGAATACCAGATTTAGTAACATTAGAAAATGCATTAGTAAAAATGTTATCAATCAGTGTAGAGGATTTACTAGTTATTCTTGTGGGCTTGTTAATTAAAGGGTAGAAATAATTGGAGGACAGTAAGTTCATAAAATCATCAATGTGTTGTTTGATTTCCTCATTCAGAAGGTTGATATTAAAATCACCTAGTAAATAACAAGGTTTATTCTCCTTGTCAACATGTTCCAATACCTCTAGCAGACCTTCTTTGAACTCGTTGATGTTGGTATTTGGAGGACGATATATACAACCTATAATCACTTTTTTTTTCTCTTTCAGGACAACAGTTTGAACCTCTAGAAAAACAGCTTCACTGTTGCAGTCTTGAAACTTCACTTCAAGATCAGTTCTTTGTTTAAAATCAAGACCCTTACGAACATATAGAGAAACTCCACCACCTCTACTTCCTCTACATCTGTGTGTGGCTGAATAGCCAGCAATTTCAAATAGGGAGTTAATATCCTCTGTGAGCCATGTTTCAGTTAATGCAATAATTGAGAAGACGTGATTTAATGATGAAAGATAATGATAGAAATTGTCATAATTTTTAGGGAGACTTCTTATATTCAGATGTAGAGTAGAAAAGATGTTGGATTCTCTGTAGGTTGAAATAAAAGAATTAAAATGTTTTTCCGAGAAATAATCACATGAAGATGAGCAATAAGCTGTATCATACGAATCAGCATTTATGGATACATTATTTAAAGGCAAAAATGAATCAGGATTAAATAAATCATTGTAGACCTTATCATCATTTTGAAGCTGCTGTAAATTAAGATCATGATTAGTTAGGACATTAGCCAGGGCATAATTTGAATTATTTCCCCTTTCATCATATGAACACTGGGCTTGTTTAGCCATAAATTATTTAAAACAGGTGGATACATGGTTTACAAAAACCTAGGGTGACGTATTACTACCACTAATTATTTGGCTTTTCTCTCCTGGGCTGTACAATGAGTCTGTCATATTTAAGATAGGCCCATTCTCCTCTTGCTCTTGCAGCTCTCATCTCAGGTAGCAGTTCTTTGCGTTTTTGGCGCACAGCATCCGTGAAGTCTTCATTCACATAGATGTTAGTACCTTTTAGATGGTTTGCTTTTGAGAGGATTACTTGCCTATCTTTGTACCTACATAACTTCACTATCATGGATCTTGGCCTTTTGCCCTCGACATCATTTGATGGCCTTCCAATACGGTGTGCTCTTTCTATTTCAATAAGTTTTTGGTCGATTTTCATTTTTTCACTTAACATTCCTCTAAATTTCTTTTCAGAGTCAGCCCAGCTTTCGTCAGGTGATTCTGGGATACCATCAATGACAATGTTGTTTCTTCTAGACTGATTTTCTAGATACTCCATTTTGTCCAACCAGTGTTTGTTATCAGCTTGAAGAGCCTCAATGTTGGATTGAAGATGTTTAACAGCATCAGTGGTTACATATTTGAGTGTGGCCTTCAATTCGTCCACTTCCCTTTGAGAAAATTCAAGGCTCCTTTTGACCTCCTGCATTTCTCTAGACAAATCATCATAACGCTTATTGTTTGAGTCATTTATCATTTGTACAAAACCCTTGAAGCTATTCTCTTGTTGTGTGATAAGGTCCTTGTAATATGACTTCTGCTGGTCCAAGAGCTCACGTACAACTGAGAGAGAAATGAGGTCTTCTTCACTTTTCTTAGGTGGCATTTTGTTGTAAAAATAGACAAATAAATAGTAAGCCTTCCACTAAAGCAGTTAGTGGAAGGTGGAATTATTCTCTCATTGCCTTAATTGTAATTGCTTTTTTGCAACTTATGTCAAATGTCATGCCAATAACGCCAATTCATTTAAAACTACTTTATGTAAATGTTTATGTACATGTGCCCTCAAAATGTATTATATCCCATCAGCCTCAGCTTGTGTTGAGAGCTACAGTAGCATGTTAAAATATGCTGAACTAAGATGTTTTATATGGTAAACATTGTATCTCCTGGGGTAATGTGAATAAGGAAGATGTAGGCAGGCAGCTCAGCAGACATCTTGACTCCCCAATGGCCTCATTTTATTTACAGTGTTCTCCATTACACGTGTAACTTAGGCAAATCCTGAGTCCGCCACTGTCAGGCTGGCTTTTTCTGCTTATAATGTGGAACAGCTTGTTTATGCATTCAGGTAAGCAGCTTAGAAAGACTGTTCCCTTTATTAAAGTATAGCAGCATTACTGTGCGCCTGTGAATGCATCAAAATATCAAAGGAAAAGCAGATTCTGTTCTATTTATGAATCAGTCAAGGGCTTCTCAGTGTTGCTGACAGGCTCTATGAATTAAAAATAATGTCCTGCTCTCCAGCAAAAGAATGATGAGTTTCTCACAGCATCACACGCTTCCTTTTCTTAAACTGTGCGTATTGAAAAAGTAATTGAAACATTGTGCCACACATTCACTAACATGGATTCACCCAGTCAAACTACAGTACAAACAGGTGACCTGATTACCTAGTCAGACAACTTCTTCTCATGTAACCAGAGAGGATATTTATATTAATCCATGCCTAATAAATCTAAACCAGCTGACAGGTCGTATCCACACTCCAACAGAGCTGGACGTGCCTTGTCTTCCGTCTGTAAATGGACTGCGGTAAAAGCTTTTGTTTCATGTCACGCACACCAGGTTTTTCCATCCATTGTCCAGACTGAAGATGAATCTGAGATTACTAACCAGTATATAATGTTCTTTGGTCTCAGGAGGCAAAGTGACAGTTTTGACAGAAAAACTAATGGACAGAGTGCGTTAGTCCACTCGGATGTATATTAATCACTGTGATAAGTCTGGTGTGTGGTGCTGCAAGTATCTGCAGACATCTCAATCCACAGCAGGGGGACATCAACAGCAGTGAGGAATCTTTTATCTAAAAGAGTTTTTCATGTCTCCCCAAGGCTGAAGAGAGACCAAAACAAGTGTCAAATACATATTAAGCAGGAAATCTCTGCTCTAAAAAAGTATAAACTCTTCAGATTTCGAGGATCATGAAGCCAGGAGTGGTTTCTGACTAAAGCATAAACACAACCGGTACATTAAACTAGGACTCTTCACTCTGCAGGGTGACTGTGAACCACTTTTCGTGCCGCGCTGGAGTCATTTATTTCATTGTGTTTATTCATCCATAAATTTAACTTTTTGTTAATTGGAATGGGTCCCAAATTAAATTTGAATGTTTTCAAAACACAGTCAGGGACATAAAATAACCAATAATGTCACTTAAATGTAATATTCAAACCCTTAATATGTAAATTTGATGCTGTGACTCATCTACTGGAAGGTAACTTGGCTGTCACGATGTATTTATAACAAGAGTAGAGTTTGAAAATGTATTTTTGGTCTTCAGCAGTCGTGGTGAGGTAACAAATGATGGCGTCACAATAAAGAAGTTTGACAGCCACTAGATGAGAAGGTTTTTTGCATGTTGAGCGCAAGAAAGTGGCAGTATTACATGTGTGAGGATGGTGCAAGTTAAGTCACATTTGAGTTATTATGACAACACATACTATGAAGTGTTGAGTGAGCCAAGATGTGAAAATGAGTGGAAGAGATCTGAGAAATACCATCTGAGTTTGTATTTTTGAAGCCACGCTAGCTATGTCGTTCCAGCATTGTGATCCAGGTTGAAACATCTCTACAGCTTAGACTGCTGTCAAATATTGTGCAGACATTCATAGTCCCCAGAGAGAAAATCATGCTGACTGTTGTGATCCCCTGATCATCAAAAACTTTGCCTCCAGAGTGCCCATTAGCTCAGTACACATACAGAGGCTTTGGCCTCACTGCAGTGGCCTGGGGCACTTTGCCCTGTCATCTCTCTGAAGTTATCCTATCAATAAAGCCATATAATGTTCCCCCCCCCCCCCAAAAAAAAAAAATCAGTTCCTACCTACAAAACTAATGACATCCCTTTACCTCTACTGTACTTTGTTAGCATGCTAATATGCGAAAGTAAAAGTAACATCCCCTACTACACATCTGCATGTTAACAGCGTGAACATGTTGGTATTGTTACTGTTAGCAAGTAGCTAAAAGCAACCATCAACAGTCAGAGACAGGTTTGAAGGCAACTGCTCACAAACCAAACTACTAAACTAGAATGCAGGATTCGTCCTCTGGGAACCACGAATATCTGCACAAAATGTTGTGTGAATCCATCTCATCTGCTCCTCATCTCAGGTTTTTGTATCAATAACTAACAAAAACTGAGGAAGGAACTAATAAAAACGATCTAGTTTTAACTTTTAGTGAAACAATCTTCAACACAATAGCATCAGGAAACTCTCCCATGTTTATTTTACCCAAATAAATCATAATCATTCAACTTAGTTTCACTCCATATTTCGAGATCATATTCTAGAAGACTGAAGGGTATGACCTGCTGGTAATACATTGTTCTGATGAAGTCAGATCACCAAACCTGTTACAGAATACATCCTCTGGGAACCATGAATGGTTATTTCATGTTAATCTTGTAGTTGATGATTTTCAGTCTGGACCAAAGTAGAAAACCAGACTGACATTGCCATCCTTAGTGCTTTACTGCTTGTGTAACTAAAATCAAGAAGATGTCGCTGTCTGAAGACAACTCCGACGGTAGTAAATACTTTATTATTAAAATCTATGCAGCCTCATGTTGGGCCTTTTCATGGAGTGTGTGCACTCCAGGTAATATGAGAGTAGCAATCTGTTACATTTCTCATTCACACAAAGCCAGTGTATCAAATCCATTATCCACTTCTACGCCTGGATTTCCCTATATCTCACAAAACCAACCACTCGTATCCAATGAGGAAGTCGGATGCAAATGATGTCACCTCCAACCAAACGATAGTGGGGCAACAGTGTGAAATTATTCACAGAGACGACCTGTGAAATGATTGAAGTCAGTGTCTCCCCTATACTGCTGTCAGTGTGACTCAGACTGATATTCCTGAAGCCGAGGATCCAGGAGGGGCAGAGGGATTGTGTTGAAACACTCTCAGATCTCAGGTCTGTCACTGTTTGCTCAGTGAGTTGTCGTCTCAGGGTTGGTGCTATGAACCGTGCAGCTTTCAGACTCTGTTGACTCGAGCACCAAGAATAGCACAATCTCATGGTTTTCAAAACAATGCCTTATTTACAGGATTTATTATTATTCATTCTTGTTTGTATTTGTTGGGGTGATTGCCGCCATAGCATGTTAACTTCACTGCTCCGTACTATGCATGTATCAGTGAGTAAATAACTTTCTGCAGGTTTTTTAAAAATGTATGTTAAAAGACTTTCAGTGCACATATCCTCTTATGCTACCAAGACAGTTTATGTTTCAAATGTAGCTGCATTTAATTACTGTAATTGATAACCTATATACTTTTTGACTGATTAAGTTTTAAAAGCAGTCACATAGACATCAATTGTATTTATATCTCTTCCATTGTTACAGAGCTATTACAAACTCTATTAATAGTTTGTAAAGGTCATGTTTTAAAGTCTTTGGTCAAGTTGCCACTTTCTTCCCTCACTCTCTGATGTGTCATCTATTTTTTTCCCAGAAGTTACAGCGGCAGGCGACTAAATGAAACACACCCTTAAGTTAGGGGTTTTCTTGGTTTGATCACTGTTGGAAACATTCGGGATAATTTAAGTACAAAACTCAACAAATTATGCAACAAGGGTAGAATCCTTTTCAGACTTTGTCTACTTTACTATATTATTTATATCTTTATATTCTTATCTTATCTTTATCTCTTGTTTCCATTCATGCTATATTTCTATTCTACTTTGCATGGAGCATCTGGAACAAAAACAATTCCCCCCTGGGGATTAATAAAGTATTTTGATTCTGATTCTGATTCTGATTTAATTCTGGGGAGGAAATTCTGATCAGAAGATGTAAACAAAACTAAATAGCGAAACTCTTCGTACTCATTGCTGAATAAACTGAATTAAAGAGCTGACCTTAAAGGACAATACAATTCTTATACTGTTTTACTTTATTTATACGTGGCAGACCCTGCCACCTTTTCTAGCTTCAAACTGTGTTCTGAGGACCTTATTTTCCTCTCAGAACAGCTTGTTTATTCAGTTATGGAAAAAAATATATATATTTCTGTGTTTGTATTATTATCTCAATAATACTGAGGTTGAATTTCTTCTTCAAAACTACATAGTGCTTCTTTAGTGTAGAAAAATCAGCTGAGACATTCAGGTAAGTTTGCTATTATAATGGGTAAAATTTCCCAAAGATGTATGTCAATCAGCATCATCAGCTCATTCATTTGCACAGTAATTAAGTGCATTTTTCTTCAGGAGATGCTTCTTTAAATGTTGCTTTTATTTGTCTTTTCTATGTTTTTATTTTTAATGTGTGCGTCCGTTTATTATTTGGCTGTTAAGAAACATATTGTTTTGTTATCTTTTTTACTATTGAACATGGTATATGTATGATGCTATTACTGTTAGTAGTCATACCACTAATTGCTGTTGTTATCGGACCCACTCCCTCATTTAAATTTTGAGTTTTGGCTTGATTACTCAAGCAATGCTAATCGGCTGTAGATTCTGCCGGAGGGGGGCAACTTGGCTTCAGTCCGCGCAAGAAAAACACATTGTTCTAGCTTGTTTCCGAAAAACCACCAGATGCCTTATCAGATCTCAGAAAAGAAATTGTTTGTTTGGGAGAGCTAGAGGAGTGTGAAATTAAAGTATGAAATATTGATGTCAGAGTAACACACAAGTAATTTTAGGAAAGACATATTGGTGCTCTGGAAAAGCTTGTATCCAATTTTGAACGAAGATATTCAGACATTTATGGAAGGAGAAGACCATAAATAATGACTGCTTTACCTTTAAGTCTCGGTTTCTGCTCACTGGTACACTACAGGACATTTAACCTGAAATGCATCTTTGCTTCTCCTGCTATCAAAGGCAAAAATATCTGCTGCGGAAAAAGGTGGATTCCTGTCATCTTTAGAGGGCTAACTTGAAAGTCTTGGTGTGGCTGCGTCCGCACTAAGCCCCTACAAATATAACGAAGATTTCTTCCCTGTTGAGAGCTTCCATCCACACTAAGCCGCAATTAATCACTTCCAACAAACAATGCATTTCAGACTGCCTCCTGTCAAGTGAGTCTTGTCGTAAGAAAATCCATTGTGAATAAGATGATTATGCCTGGCAACGAAGTACAGGCCTGTAAATAAAGGATGTTGCAGTTAAAGGGATATTCCGGTGTAGCTTTAATCCATGGTCTAACACACCGTGAAACTGTGTTAGACTCCCTTTCGAGAGATCAAGTTAGCAGACCACTCATTTACGTTTTTAGTTTTATCAACCTCAGAAACAACCGCACTACAACAATACACTGCAGTAAATGGATCCAAATATAAACCGCCACCAAAAAGCCACAAATAATGCTCAGAACAGCACCAAACTTCAGCAAGAGTACAAATAGGGTCTCAGCACATAGACCGGGGCATTAAAACTCCACTAGCTTAGCTGGATTTCTACGGAAAAGCAGCAGCTTCCTGTTGACGGGAAGTCCCGATGAGTCTATTATCGAGTGCAGTAGAGTTCCGTGGCTCATGGATGAAAATGTATGATGATGACTCCATGGAAAAGCAATCAAAGTTCATATGTGTCTTACATGCCAGTTTATAACAGTTATTATCGAGAGCGGACAGGGAAAAGAACGGAATTGAGCATTTCTAACCGCACTCGGTAATGGTCGCGTCGGGACTTCCCCGACCCGGAAGCTGATGGAGGAGAGTTGAACTCTGTTTTTAGCTTCCTAATAGAAATCCAGCTAAGCTAGCGGAGGTTAGATGCCCCAGACTATGTGCTGAGACCCTATTTGTACTGTTGCTGAAGTTTGGTGCTGTTCTGAGCATTATTTGTGGCTTTTTGGTGGCGGTTTATATTTGGATCCGTTTACTGCAGTGTATTGTTGTTGTGCGGTCGTTTCTGAGGATGACAACACTCTGTAAATTAGCGGTCTGCTAACTTGATCTCTCGAGAGGGAGTCTAACACAGTTTCTCGGTGATTTAGACCATGGATTAAACTTACACCGGAATATCCCTTTAACTATCTGCTGGGGTTTAGTTTAGGAGGAGGTACAGTTTCTTTACTCAGGGGCTCCGTGGCTGCTCTGAGGTAGTTGGTATCAGGGATTAACAGCTCTCAAATATCAAGGTTTCTTATTCCACTGCTCCTGCTCTGAAAATTTCAATTTTGGTTAGAGGGGAAGATCTTCTTAAGCATGTTACATGTAGGAGGATCATCTTCAGGTTTACACACATCCGTTTAATCTTAATCGAATCCTAATAGGAAAACAGAAGCATCGACTCAACAGAGGGAACCGCTTCCAAATAGTATTTCAATTTTTTTGGCGGAGATTCTGACACATTTACGGTTGCTTTGGTGGGTGGAGGAGAGAGTTGTCGCATACTGACATGAAGTGACGCGCTGACAGAACGTGGGCTCGTATAGATAATGAATGTGGGTGTTTTTAAGTCAACGTCTGTGTGTGTTGCCTTTAATTTTAAGGACAATGCTGGTACTTTTGGATAAATGTCTCCCAGTTTGGTGCTCAACACGAGCAATATT
Organism: Sparus aurata; assembly: GCF_900880675.1. Lineage (NCBI taxonomy): Eukaryota > Metazoa > Chordata > Actinopteri > Spariformes > Sparidae > Sparus > Sparus aurata. The sequence goes on from NC_044207.1 coordinate 18,940,675, forward strand.
ACAAAGTACATCACGAGGAAGGTTTCGTTCTGTCTCACGTTGATGGTGGATGGCAGCAAAATGACGATTTAACATCTACTCTGGCAGAAATTAAATCCAACATGATGATCATGATGATTTAGCTTATCAATAATGTTGGTCTGCTGATCGGTTTATCAGTCGGTTGGTCGGTCCAACACATTCGTCAAGACTGTTGCAACTATTGGATGGATTTTTATGAAATTTGCAGCACACAAGAGGATGAATTGTATTAAACTTTTTATCCATTGCTCATTATAACTTGTGCTTTACTTTAATTGACGACAAAACACCTTCAAACCAACTGACATTCCCATCAGCCTCGACTGTATTTTATGGTATTCAGCCAATGTTAGCATGCCAACATGCTAAACTAATGTGGTGAACATGGTAAAGACTAAACATCCTGTAGACACCAGTATACTCCATCGGAAGAGCTTGATGGATGATTGGACAGCATTGAAAACCCCTCCCTCTCACACCTTTCCAAAGTTTACGGTTAAATTTCAGTAAATAGCAAAAAAATCGACAATTAAATATTCAGAGACAATTGCAAAAATACAAAGCACATTTAGGCAACATTCAGACGCTGCAGGAGGGTACTGGGGGTGTCATGTGTTGTTCGCCCCCGCTGATAGGTGTGCTGATAGGAGAAGCTGCTACGTTGTTATGCTAAATGCTGGTCTACTAGTGTTCATTTATCCACATCGACGGATTAAAAATAACAATAAACAACCACGACACAAGGCGGATCATTACTGTGTGTTTTAAAATTAATCATAAAACACTTTTCAATTCAGACATCTTCCTAGAAAACGACTTCTTCTCTTGTATAACCAGACCCATAGTGTTGTCATTGTGTAAGCATGTTAGCGTGCTGATGTTAGCAGCCTCTGAGAGCTGCCAGTGCAGCTTCAGGCTCCATGTCTTGTTTCTTATCTTCGTGTTTTGCTCTGAAAATGCTACCTACGACTTTTTGGTACCAGCCAGGTCCTTTGTACTGTAGCTGAGCCTGAGTTTCTATCTAGGTTGTTTTCTTCAAGATGTTAGTTGGACTGCTCTTACAGATCAGTTTACTTCAAAGTGCGAATGAAATTCAAGCAGTGGAATAATATTCCCAGAAGAGAGTTCCCACTCCGAGATGTAAAAAGTCAGATCTCTGGATTTGAGTCATACAGACACTGAGAGTGATGTGACAACTGTGATGCGCTGATTATGAAAGGATTTCATTTTTAGCCCGAGTTTAGAGTCACTACAGAAAGAGGCACAATCGTATGATCAACATTATGTTAAAAGAAACATTTATCCCCATTCATCCATGTCACAAAAGCCACTCCACAATTATGGAAACTTATACTGTTCACTGGGACAGACATCTTTGTGTTCGGGCTTAATCACAGGGGGGAATTTAAACTACCATGTGGAGAAAACCATTATTTTATGATTCCTGTCTGTCATTTCAAGAGATTGATGATTAATTTCAAACATTTTCTTTTAGATTAATCAAAAGTTTTTGTCACCCGCTGAGCAATTCTCTATTCTTAGGCTCTACAGGCGGTAGCCAGTTGAATTTTCACCTCACTTTAATTATTATTATTATTATTATTAATAATAATAATAATAATAATAATAATAATAATAATAATAATAATAATATCAATTAATTAATTAATTGATTAATAATAACATTTGAAATTATTTTGGATGCCAAGTGAGTGCTTCCTGGGGGTGGAACTGGATGACTTTTTTATTTTTCACCATAGAGAATATGTTGTTGAGAGAACTGTTTCTATACAGAGAAAGATAAAGTGCCTGAGGGGAATCTGCTTTGTAGAAACTACTTAAATACAAAAACACCTGTTCAGCTTGGTAAAAGCCATAAAAACCTTCAGAATAAAATGTCTAAACATTTTCCACGATTGAATCACTGATAAATTGATTAATCAGCTCTTATTCAAACAAGAGCAGAAACAGTCAGTTAATCAATTCGTCAATCAAAGAAGGTTGCTCAGCACAGTAACACTACAGTTTAAGAAGTAGTATCAAAACATGTAATAAATGGTTTATCTTACATTATAATGCAATTGAACATGGATATAGGGTATTTTTTGTTTGTTTGTTTGTTTGTTTTTGCAGTTGTCAATACCTTCACCTCTTCCTGTGATGCATTAATAATCGGATGCTGATATATAAACAGATAATGAATGATGATGTAAGTCAGTTGTAATAATATGTCGTTGTAGAAGTGATAAGTGTAAAAAAAATTAACATTGATCCTTGATAAACACAGAAAATATCCATATATCATCTTGCAACTGCATTATAATTTGTTATACACTATTTAAGAAATGTGTATGTACTTCTAAAAAATGATACTTCAAAGTGTTTCTCATGTCGTAAAGTTTGAGTCTGTCCATTAGCATTAATTTAAATAATGGATCAGTTAGTTGTTTAACTTACATACTGTATATATAATCTGCTCTGTGAAGCTATACTTTTATTAGCAAAATATCATTTTCTTCATCCGGCAGTTGTACTAATGTGCAAAAGAATAAATGAAAACACACACTTGTATCACAGGAAATACAAAACGTTTTACAGGAGATTCAGAGTCTACAGCCGTGCTGCACCTGAGGCTGTGAGGCTGTACACAGTGATGTGCTCTGGGGCAAAATGCTAATGGGAGCAAGCTCACACGCTTACAATGAAAATGTCACCATGCTGATGATCAGCAGGTAAAAAGCAACGTTTACCGTGATCCTCACCTTCGTTTAGCACGTTAGCATGCTAATGTTCGCTAATTAGCACTCAACACGGTACAGGCAAGGAGAATAAATCAAAGTTCTAGGCAAATTAAATGTTGGCCTAATGATGAAGCAAGATGAAAAGTCAGGGGGACACTACAGTCCGAAGGATTAAACCACTGGGCACCATGAACATCTGTACCAATCCATCCAACAGTTGCGGAGTTATGTTAGTTTGAACCAAATTGGTGGAATCACCAGTCAACAAATAAATGCTTTCATCTGCTTGGCTGAAAATGCCAAATATTTGCTATTCCAGGTTCTCAATCAGAGGGTTTTTTGCCTTTCTCCATATTATACTATATTAACTGAATATCTCCTGACAGGCACTTTGTCACTATTTATATAAAACACTAAACTATTAAGCAAGACAATTCTCAACAGTAGCTGGCTGATTTTTGGCCGCTAGCCAAACGTTTCACAGCATCCTATGACGTCTACATGGGCCCATTACCTCCAGGCGTCAGTCACTGACGACACTGATGATTATTTCACAAAGGTGAGACTTCAGATCTGCATGACTCTCCACCTCAACACAATTACAAATCACCTGCATGGTTGGAAGCACACTGATGGACGCAAGAACACACCTCCTGCGACAGTGAAATCCATCAGCTGACTTTCATCTGCGTAATGAGCAGCGGATAACAACAACACCTGCGTGTTGTGTCACTCCTGTGTTCAGAGTCATTGGGGGTAATTAAGATCAAATTAATCTGAAAATGGTAAAGTTCATCACTCTCATGGAGGGGAGCTGTCAGAGTGATGTTATTCTGGGGCCGTTTCTGATGACGTGGAGAAGAGCTCGGCTTTTGTGACGCAGTGCATTACGGTGACATGCAGGGCGGCCCTCTGGGAGACGCCAGGTTCATTAGTATATAATGAAGTCAACGAGTCAGATTGGAAGGACAAGCAGGTGAACCCTCACCAGGGGGAAGCAAAGGTGTCAGAGTGGGTATTAGATCAGTCTAATAGCCTACATGGTGTAATAACACTCGGTCCGCGCTCATAACAAATTTCAGCCATTCTCTGCCTTCTCAATCTTTTCAAAATAAGACGAGAAGCTTTAATGATTCCACGAGCTGAAGTGGAATGTGGGAAATTAGCAGTTTCCAGTTAACAGTTTTTAATTTTTTCTTTCACCTAAAGTGTAAGGGTCAGAAAGTCACATGAGGGACAGCTCTCTCTGCCTGAGGTGTTAACAGGAAAGTAGATAGGATGACATTTACTTTTAAAAAGGCCCAGATGGACCAGTGCGAGTGAGCTGTTTGTGAGCGCTGGAGTGAACACACTGCAAGCAGTTCTGAGAAATGTAATGCACAGGTTCATCTGCCGGTTAAATGATTCTGAGAATCAAAATGTTGAGGCAATGGTGAACATTATCTATAGTGACACGCGCTGCACGTCTCAGTTTTGGGGGCACTGATATAAGTGTCTTTTAAAAATGAGTCATTAGATTATTATGTTTTTATTTTATTGTGTGTTTCTTAATCCTTTTGTACTGTGTGTCTTGCTTTTATTTATTTTTTTGTATGGACCTTGAGTCTGAAAATAAAGCTTATCTATCTATCTATCTACTCTCTCAAAGGGTCACACAGTCCTGGGAAAGGCATGATCGACACAAACATCAGGGGGTCATTGTTTTGGGAAGAAATGATTAACTCCTGTTGTAAAAGTATGTAACCCCTATTCTGTTGTATTCATGTCAGTAACATTTGGAAGACTGGAGAGAGAACATCTAGGGTCTTCTGTCCACGCCGCATGTATTAAAGGGATCTCATTCATCACGCTGAGTCTAAGACTCTTTGGAGAATTAGCAGCCCTCTACCTGAACAAGGACAATTTTCCCTTACAAGAATTAAAGGGGTGTCGCAGCACTGTTCTGCTGCTGGGAGTGAAATTACTGCATCTTTAACCCATCGCCTGACACAAGCGGCAGAAATATTCAGGTCGTTGAATCAGTATTCAGGTCTACTGGCAACAGACAACTGTTTTTGCTGATCTCATCATTCTGATGTAGGAACACAAGCCGTTGTCTCTGCATCGTAAAGTGGTCTCATTTTGGCCATGATTACCTTTAACCCAAATCAACTCCTTTTTCCAACATTTGGGACTGAAAGCCCCCATATCCTGGCCTGGCAAATTCCTCTCCTCTCCACAGAGTGGGAAGATGTTGTTTTTCTTGCAATAAACAGATCACCAGAGATCTTCTTTGTAATTTACAACGACTAAAGCACATCTGGTCTGTTCCTCTTCCTCCAAAGAAGATGAACCCCTGTTCCTCAGGTCAAACAAGGTCAAGCCTGATAGAGTTTTCTTTGGTCACACCAAAAGGAAGAAGGACTGGTTTCTAACATAGATGTGGTGATTTAAGATGTTTTTCTAATCTACGTGTCTCTTCCTCTGGAACATTCTCCAGTGGGGGAAGGCTTAATGGGAAACCTAATCTGTGTGTTCTTCTCCTCACATGTACAACTGTTATTTACGACCGTTGTTGTTCCTGGGTCTGACATACCAGTCCCCCCTTTCAGTCTTCTGTTCTCACCCAAAAGTCCTAAATAACAAATAAACTACATCTCAATTTCTTAAATTTAATGGATCCCGAAATAGAGTAAGAAGGTCATTCAACAAGATCTTTCTTATGTTATTGTGAAGCCCAAATGAAGTTTATTACTCAATAAGTTTGAGGTCAACAGAAACCCCCTCCCCTTTGTCGATGGAGGAGAGATTTGAAGATCACCATTCCTTGTGTAATACTTGTATTATTTACCAGTTAAATGTCTGATATGTTTTGTTAAAAGATAGAACTACAAGGAATATGTATAAGTCCTTGGTTCTACTGTGTATTGTATACTTTATTGTCATATGTTGTATACTTAAGTGCTTCATGTGTTAATCAGGTTATAATTCTTTCGAATGACAAATGATCATTATCATGTTGCATCTTTTCACGAAGGCAAACATTCGACTTTTAAGATGGTGAAGTTTTGGGAAGGTTTAAACACGATTTCGAAATGTTAAATACAAATAGTATAGTTAGATTAACTTTTGGGAGCCTCAACTCAGATCACAGGAGGTGTGACACTGTCAGCCAGCCCCTGCTGCAGGCCATAAAAACAGACACTCTCCCCTGCTCTCATTCTCTCTCATCCCTCTTCCTACTTCTTCTCTCTCTTCTTCTCCGGACACGCTCTCCCCCTGTCCTCTTCTCCCCCTGCTTCTTCTCCCTCTTCTTCTTTCTTCTCTTCTTTGTTTTTCATTTTTATTTTATTTTTATTTTTAAAGTAATCTTTACTTTTATTTTTGCAACAAGCTAAGACAAGCGAATTGAATCCCTACTTTAAGTATTCACTTTTATTCAAGTTTTTAATAGGACAAATTCTTTTCTTTTTGATTTTATACTGTTAAAGTATCACCGCCTGATCCAGAAGAAGTTGAATTAGTTTCAGAATCAGAACTTGACTACCACTATTTGAAACCACCAACAAAAGTCTTTTTCAAGACTGTAATCATCTGATGAAGAACGTTGCAGTCCATCGTCTGCCTCAGAAGCCGTGCAAGGAGTCTCCGTAAATAGAGCCTTTGTGTGCTCCCAGCCGAGATCAACTCTGCCCCCAGCGCTCCCAAGGCGGAAACCCGCTGGGCCTTCGGACCAAGAGTCCCTCAACAGAGTACCGGCCTTCCCTCTGGCTACTGGATCGACGCGCCGTGCCGTGGTCCAACCCAGAACTCTCAAAGAGACCAAGCTTCAGTGCCTCCTGACGCCCAGACAAAACAGGCTGAACGTCTTCATACAGCTGGATCCACACACGTGAGAATGAGTGGTGTCTAAAGTTCTGACTTCTGTCTAAAGTTCTGACTTCTGTCTAAAGTTCTGACTTCTGTCAAAGTTCTAACTTCTATCTTATGAACTTAAAAGAATTAAGATTAGGGTCTCGTTAGTATTAAAAGATTACTCCCGTAATATTTAATATATAAAAACCCGACCCTTTAACTTTACCATCTACCGACGGTCACACGACTTTATTACTTTCCTAATTGCAGTCTTTACATTTTCTGTTATCTGTTGTTCGTCTAAAATTGTCATGTCTTTTATTTTACCCAAATTATTTAGTCAATAAACATATAATCGTTTGTCTTTGTCTGGAACTTAATTTTAATATGGAGAACCGATGGATACGTGCAAAGAATTCACTACTTCAGAATATTGAGACTGAATATTGATTGATATTGAATAAATTGATTTTGAATGGACTCTAACTGTCCAAGCCAACTGGTACAGTTAGGTGTTTGGAATAATGTCCTCCGGATTATTCCAATAACTAAACACGGAGGTGGTGCCCCCTTTAACGAGTGTAATATTAATTGATAGTGATTAATAATCATATATATATCAAAGTAGTGTGTGAGCAGTGTCTCCTACATCATATATTTATGGTGCTGCCCATGTCAGGACCGCACACCATAGTATCCTACACTGAAGTTAACGCTGATTGCGCAGTGTGATGGCTGTAGACCATCCACATAAAGATTGGTCTATCTACAAACCTCGCTTTCACTGTAGCATTCGGCCTTCAGAGCTCGATATTTACCAGACTAATAAACGCTGCATTATGTCTGTCACTGCGCAACCAAAACAGGAAGGAAGGAAGTTGAAGTTGTTTTCCTCGACTATCCCCAGGTAACATAGGAACAAATGGAATAACTGTGAGAATTAGACTGGAAAAAGAAAGACGATCACGCTGATGGAGGGAGGCAAGGGAGATGAAGAGAGTGAGCGATTTAAACCGCAGTAAAAACAAGAGTGAACAGACACTCACTTCACGGAAAGCGCTCCAGTGTTGTGTCAAAGTCTGTTCCTACGCTGATATGTGTTCACCTTCACCACCGGGAACAGAAAATGGCATTCCTTCCACTAGATCTCACAAAAGCTGTCTTTTCATAGCGCAGATATCAGGCTTTTCTATGAAATTGGGATTGTTTTTTTGCTTTGGACAATAGCCGGGCCATTAACAGCAGCCAGGTCTTTGCGACAGCCTCGCCCGTTTCTCATGTAAGACCACGTCATGACAAATGTGACGTGTTGCATCTGTTTTGTCTCTTACTGTCTCTCTATGTGCATCAAGTCTGTTCCGCTGCTATTTCTATTAAAGGCAGTTAACCTTTCACCACCCACTGATCCACCTCCAGCTGACTGCCACTGTTTCTATAACTTTCCTTAGTTACATGAATATCGCTGTACACGCTGTATATATCTAAAGATTTAGACTCCTGTGTTGTTGGTCATCGTGGTCATTTAAAAGGGACGAAATTAAATTGTCCTGTCTTGAAAATTAATCTGCAGCTACTTTGATTTCCGGTTCATCTCTTTAGACATTTTATCTGGCAAAAATGTCAAACACTCTGCAGTTCCAGCTTCTGAAACGTAAGAATTTGCTGCTTTTCTTTGACATACATGATAGTTCAAGGTGCTATTTGTAAGAAACATTTTTTTTTTGAGGTGTGACACAATTACCACATAGTGTCATTATTCAACTTTTCTTACAAGTAGCACCTTTAAGTGAATACCTGGCGAGTTTGGACTATTGTGAGGACGAAACAAAGCGATTCGAAGGCGTCGACTTGGGCTCTGACACAATTTGACGGACATATTTTCACTACATTGTGTCACTTTATAACAAATCGTCTTATTAGTAATACATACAAACACTTAGACAACTAAAACCTAGGAACTATGGCATTTGGTGTGACTCTAAATTAAACAACTGTAATATAAGCACTTTCTATAAAGTGAAAGTTATTACACCTAATGTCTAGCGTGCGTGTGTGTGTTGTGTGTGCTCTTCCGCTGAGCAACAACATAACAACATCTAAGAGGCAAATAAATCTCTCCAAAGATCCCACATGAAGTTCATCCTGATTGATTTCTGCCTTTCTGTTTCTTTCACTCCTTTTTTACCATTTGCTTTTTTCTTTTTTCCTTTTTCTTTTTTTTCTTTAGTTGAGCCCACATTCCTGTCTATTAAAAACCTCTCGCAGTGCACCTCTCAGAAACACAAAGCCAGCAGCAGATACTGCCACTCCGCGCATGAACGCACCGCTGTGGTCGCTCTGGTTCTGCGCCTCGCTCCTCCTCGTCTGGCTGCAGACCTCCCGAGCCCTCAGGTGCTGAGAGATGATGGCGCAGTCCGGGTGAATCGCTTTGACCTGTGAACACGAGGGGAACTTTAGTCATCTACAGGGAAGCAGACACGCGCGCACGCAAACAATCGGACGCTGGCGCACATCAGACATGAGCGGACACACCTCTTTGGATAGATCGCTTCTTATTTTTTCTTTTTGTGCGTCGACGAGGAGTCCACTTCTCTTATGAAATCCTCTCCGATTTTAGAAAAGTGTCTCCCGCTCATTTTTAATCTGTTGATTAAAACTCACTGGGTTGATATTTTGCCCTCAGAATAATCGTGACAAACAAAGTCATTTCTTTCCCCCTCATGCTTTGTGCAAATTAATGCTCAAACCTTGCTGACTATATAAGACTGCACCGGTCACACATCGTCATTTTAATATATATGTATATATAGATATATATATATATATATATATATATATATATATATATATATATATATATATATATATATATAGGCCTATTTCTTACCCTCCCTGCTGATTTTGTCGTTCACGCAGGTCGCGAGCCCTGATAACCGCTAATTAACGCCAGCAGCTTAATGAGAACATTTGCTGCCCAAGTGCAGCGTTTGCTCCGAGGGGCCAGAGGAGGACAGAGTATAATAATGGTATTAGCATTGCAATGAAAATGTAATTAGCCTGTAATTAAGTCAAACGCTTCCCAATTAGGGGGTTTATTCGCGTGTAAACCGATGCAGCAGAAGGGTCAACTTCAGCTGCACTTTGAGCTGCTTTGAATCAGTTGGTCGAGGGAAAACCCGAGTGGAAGACCACATGATAAAAGAAAAAATAAAACAAAACATGGAATGAAAAAAAAACACTTACTCTGTGCCACAGATGAAGATAAAGGATGAGGAGAACGAATTTCTCCTGTCCTCCTTTGCGACACATTTCCATCCGCTTATCTGTCTTCTTCGCTGTATCCTTCATCGAAGGGTGACGGTGGTGGTGATGGTGCGCGCAAAATCCAGGTTATTTTGTTCCTCTGCGTCTCTTTGACACTCACTTCTTCTCCACAGCCTCGGCATGAAAATGTCAAACTGAAAATAGATGAATCCTGGCGCTCCCTGCGAGCTGTAAACTTGAAGAAGAGCTGCTGTCGCACATCTGCTCTCTCTCTCCCTCTCTCTCTCTCTCTCTCACACACACACACACACACACACACACTCACACACACACACACACACACACACACAGCGTAAAATCAGGTGAATGGATGTCTCCAATGAGTGTGACGACAATGGGGACGCGTGACAAACAGCCAATGGCCTAATTTCGAGTCACAAAATGTAGGCATATGTGTGTCCAAAAAAAAACCTTTATTATGTTTCTACTGCCTGGTGTGCCAACGGTTCAATATTTACCAAAACATGTGTGCATCAGTGACAACATTTTAGGGCTGAAGTAGTAGTAACATCTTGAGTGGCTGGTCTGACTCAGCACACTCTTGTTTATAGGGAACACATCCCCAAATGCCAAAAATGAGTGAAAAAACTGTATAAATACAGTGGGTGTTTGCATCCTATGAGTCAATGCTTAACAGACTAAAAAGTAGTGTGGATGAGGGGACAGTGCTCTGGGATCTCTCATGGACTCCTGTAAAAATTGACGCCACACTTTTCCTTTATGGACTGAACTTTGTAACCTCTACATGTTAATTTTTTAAGTTTCTCATGCCATTTTTCACCATGTTTTTCTTTTCTATATCCCACGGTCAACATGGTCTGTGCCACGATCCTAGATGGCAAGGAGATGTGTGAACATCTGGACCACTTGTTTTTTGTGCTATAAAAAAAATTGGCAAAACTGAAAATTACATACAAATGGAAATAACAAAAAGTATTTTTGTCATTCATAATTACCATAGGGGCGAGCTTATTCAAATGCCGTACCGATTTCCGTGTGCTGCCACGTCTGACTTCGCCTGCAACACATTTCAAAGGCTCACTTTTTACTCAAACGTATTTGTCTGCGAACTGCTTTGCGCGTCAAGCCGCAAAAGTTCCCCTCCGGACACGTTTTCAAAAGTTTGATTATTTTTTGCTTAAAATCCATGAAATTACATCTGCTCCATCTCCCTAATTAAATTATCCTGAAGCTGGGATTATGCAAATGTGTGTCATTTCGAAACTACATCACAAGTCCATCAGAGGCTGTTCAGACCCGGCGTCAACATGCGTCCAGAGTGATCCCAGCACAAGCTTTAAGTACAGGTCACATCCAGGACACAGGATCACTCAGACTACGCTCTTTCATTTGTGTGTCCTGAGCCACACTGAAGGACCGTCGACTCAACTGATGTCCTCCGCCAAACAACAAGCAGAATGGATTACTGTCTGATTTCCATGTGGTTCACTGAAATGCAAATTGCAGTTGATGTTCTCTTGTTTGTGAACACACATGCTGTTTCAACTAAGTATTGATCTTCTAACTGCAACATCATAGAGTCCCTAACAAAAAGCCAGATTTTCAGAGTCGGTGCATCATGAGAAAACCTAATCAACTTTGTGAAACAGCTGCAATAAATGTAAATTAGTACACTGTTGGATTCCTTGTTTGTCGTGGCATTGCTGTACCACCACGTCTGCTTCTGTGTCTTGTAAGATCCCGAGTTCTACCCCTGTCCAGGAGGTACTCGACCAGCTCTCCGTTATAAAGGGTTAGATCCCTATAACCTATAAAAGGTTACTAAAAAGTGGGAATTTTAAATAGGGATTTTTAAGCTGGTAACGAGGAGACTCGCCTAGCTTCTAACTGCCTGAATCCGAACGTCTACCCTGCTTCCTCTGGTACGGCACCTGACATGAATAGCCCTTGAGTCAGATACAGCCACCAGCCACGCCCGTTAACGGCAGCTCTCCTCTAAATGATCTGGGCTCTTGGTATGGTGCTAGGTTTGATTTTAAGGGCTTTTGGTAAACCCTAAGGGCCTGTTTCAATTTGGTAGGCTAGAGTAACCTTTAAGAACCTTTAAGATATTATGCACACTTAACACCTGACTTTTACTTCCAGTCAAAGAGACATAAAATCAATGTCCACAACTTTAACTTTAACTATATTATGTAGGTTTTATTGCATAGATTTTAGCAAGGGCAAAGCATACAGCGCAATACTTGTTTCAATTACTATCAATCATTATCAAAAATCCTTTTTGATAAATCACAATACTTCAAATAACAAATTAACCTAAAAGAGCTGAGGCCTGGTTAGAAATACTTAAATTTAGGTGAGATGGAGAGGGTCAGGTCTGTCCATGGCTTGCCTTTCCCTTCCTGCTGAAAGTCCAAGTCCTTGAGGCAAATCACCAACCCAGCCGGAGGTCTCGTAACTTCCTCAAAGTCCAAACTTCACGCCAGCAGCGTGAACAAAAGTACTCCAATATCCAAATCGTAATCCACAGCATGTTGGCAAAAATGGTTAATCCGTTGTGCTCTTAATTCCTTGGTCTGTTTCTGCTGAAGATTTCTTGAAGTCCTTTCTGCGATGTTTAGGCTGCTCACATTCTCCATCTCAGGTGTTTCTTCAAGGCTTGAGTGAGTGGAAGAACAAACTTTAGTCCATGCTCCTCAGGTTATATACACTCTTGCTTCGGACACTGGCTTGGTTTTGTGTCCTTATTAGGACATGTTTTCAGCATCTCTCCATTCACTGGTTGATAACCCCTTGATTAAGATTTCATAACGCTTCTCTCTTGCTTTGGACGGTGGCACGGATTTATGTCCTTATTAGGACATTTTCCCACCATCTCTCCGTTCAATGACTAATAGTCCCTTGATGACGGCTGACGATTTCATAATGATCCAACACACTCTGGTCACGGTCTGTGCCCGTGCCCAAAGCGTGATCAGATTTCGACACATCCTTTTGGCCTCACGTTGACCTGACCAGTTCTTTAACACTTTCTCATGACCTCAGCTCAACACTGTTTCTTTACTGATTTCCATTAGATCTCTAAACTTCAATACATCATGGTTACACCTTACACCTCCTTTAACTTTGCAAAGTTAATACTAAGTCAAAAATGATCATCAGAGACAGAAGGACAGACAGAGCCTTGAGTGTAACACTTCCTCTTTGGCTCACAGACACCCCGTGTTGACCTTTCCTCTTCACTTCCTATTTCACCACATCTTTAATGTAATGGTTTAACACTTTCCAATGAATTTATGGCAAACACAATGCAGCAAGCAAAGTTTTGATATATTGCAGAATCATTTCAGGACAAAGTATAATGTCCCTTTCTTGTATTTGTGTCTGACAGGAGTGTATGACTCTCAACTTTCTTGACACTGTCTCTGTGTGTGTGTACATACTGGTATTTACATTAGACAGGAGTAAATGGATCTCAACTATTTTGACAGTCTAAAGCGCATCTATTCTGCTAACATTTAGCAGCTGTTTGAACACACTGTTTAACTGACTTCACATTTACAGTTAATATTTGCAAGAAGACAACATTTTATTGACAGTAAATATGATATATTTAAAAAATACGTTAAGTAATTTCAACAATGTAGGCTACTACTTTGACGCCCGTGTTGAATGTCCCAAGGCTCCCTTTAAATAATCATCAGTTCTTCTGGGTTGCTGAGTTATGACAAACTGTAAACTTAGACATTCAAAAAAGGAAGTTAGCCTTACTACTTCCCTTTCTTTTCTTACATGATAGTCAATTTTAGGTTTGAAACTTTGGACAAAGCAATGCATGATGTCACTCTGTGATCAGTGACATCAGTCCGTGGACAAAACAGCCTCATGCACTTCATATAGAGAGACCTTGTGTCAAAATCTAGTTTCAAGAGTTTCACTATTTCACATTGTGCTGTTTATAATGTGTTCACAAAAAGCAAAGTTATGTTAATTCGTGACACCGCAAACTGCCACCTATTAAGTTTTATTCTACCATGAAAGTACTGACTGCCCTAAACTTTGACAGGAAAAGATGCCAAACAGCAAATTATTTTTTAAAGGTAAACTTCAAATTAATTGTAATTTGGTTTGGCAAGATTCCCCTGATAGGATATCATCTTTAAGGTTGGTCCGGCTTTATTACAATCTGGCCAGTGATTGCTTTACATGATGAAAGATCAACAAAGAGAAGCAAAAGATCTGAAGCTTGATGAGTATTTGCTGAAAGTTTTAACTTGTGATTTCGTTCTTAATATTTGTGGTGTCCCGGGGTCAAAATCCAATCTCTTAACCATAATGATCCGAGGAGTTACGCTATATTCCTACTTTAATTTATGTTTAATCAAATTAGCACAGCAAACCTATATGGCTATGTATAATTCCAGCATGCTGCTCATCTTGTACGAGCTGGAATAACATGGTGGAAAAGTCATCTGAATAAGAAGTTGAATGAAAGAAAATATTACATTTTCGAAGCGAAATCATTGAGCCAAACAAAGAGCAAAGTCAAATGGGGCGAATCCCTAACATCCATATATTTCAAAAGTCAGTCATTCAATAATAATCATAAAGACTAAAGGATAAGTAAGGCAGCACTGTAGGGATTCAGATGAGGATGCTTCTGAAATAGAAATAGGAATATTTTTGTATTATTTGTATTATTGTATTATAATGTGAAGGATTGATGGTAATGAGAAAACAACTGTCAACATTCGGATGCTAATCAGTTGTCATCCTTACAATCATCTTCTTTAATGACATTCATTAGAGCCTGCATTGGCGTTAGCTTAAATTTATGGACCGGCTGCCAGACACGGCAGAAGGAGTATTCAAAAGTACCTTCAGCGCCAAAATATTCACTTACTTCTACCACAGACTATATTTCTACAGTTTGACAGCGCAGTTTCTATCATCATGCACTGCACATAATGTATATATAGATGGATAAAAGCTTAATGCACATAATCCATCCGCTCTTTGTATGCACACATTCATGATATCAGATTAATATGTCTGCTGCAGTTATTCATTTTTGGTATTGGAATCTCCAGAAATGCATCATATTCTTTAACATCATCATACATTTGTAGCATGACTGTTTTCTGAGAACCACGCATCTCTGAAAAAATCCACTTTTCATGAACTCATAGTCTGTTTTCTTCTTTATGGCAATGCCTATCCAGTTAATCCAATTGGAAGTTTATATAGTTTAAATAGCTCAGGAAGACTAAATATTTTGGTTTGAGGGCTGCTGTGGCTCAGACAGGAGAGAGGGTGGTATACTTAGTGAAAGTTCAGTGGTTCGATCCCCTCGACACAGCAAGTTGAAGTGTCCTTTGGCAAGACGCTGAACCCCAAATTCCTCCCATTGGCTGTTTCATCGGTGTGTGAGTGTGTGAGAATGACTGAGCATAGAAATATTGTGGAGTGCTTTGGTAAATAAGTGCTGCATTGCATGAACAGGTTGGTGACTCTGCACCCGAGACAAAGTAGCACTTTATCATTATCATTATTATTATTATTATGATTATTATTATTATTATAAAATGTCATTTAAACCATAAGAAAATATTTGATAATTTAAAATCAAATGTATTTGATCTGCAATTGATTTAAAAAATACATTCTTACTGGTGAGTGTCCAGATTTGCAGTGATCAGAAAATCAGAAATCAGAGTAACAAGTACCATTTTTAGGCACGCCTTGGTGGTGTAAAAAGTTTGCCTCTGAGATGTAGTGGAATAGAATCTACATAAAATTGTAATACTTCAGTAAAGCGCTTTGAATTTGTACTTACATGCAGAGCTTGAGTACATGTATTCAGTTACAATGTGTTTGGAAAGGACAGGTTTTGTTTTCTTTGCCCGAGGAGGTAGCCTGTTGTCAGTGATAGGCTGTTAAAAAACACAGATGATGCAGTAGCTCAAAGGCACATGGGGTGGGGTATGACTTGAAGGACAGTGGTTAAAATCTCCTGAATATATTTCCATGCTGCTCCCTGGGAGCAGGTTTATGGATAGTTCTTTACAAATGGGGCTACATGAGGCAGTTTGAGGCCAGTGCTAAAAGAGCAAACGCCCTCCCTACAGAATAGGTTCCCAAGAACAAGAACACACGATTTAACCTTCAACAACTTATCTGGAGCTACTTTGTGATTCATTAACTGGAACATTTAACATCAGGTGGTCAACAGAAGCGCCTCATTTTCCCAGTGTGTATCTGCGGCTTCAAAAGTAATTAAAAACAAACCTGTTTGTATATAGGGTAGCATGTTATTAGGTTTGGGTAATCACTGTAGCTTGGGCCTCCCATAAAGCTGATCCTGAAAACACTGAGACCTGTTCACAAACACACATTAACAAAAGATTTGTGTGATGCCCCTGATGCCCGTTGGCTAATGGTTAATTTTCAAACAACCAATATGTTTGCATTTAAACAAGGCTTTGCATTTCCTGTTTGATCACTGGTTTCAATTTCAAAAACTGTGGCGCTCGGACACCTATCTCTCTATCAACAGTAAAGGTGTTGTTTAGAATAGAAACAGCAGAGTGTTTGATATCCACAAGAGCTAATGTGAGCTTTTCAAGCTTGTGTTTTCATAGCTAGAGTCAATTGTACTGTAAACACGTCAAAACTGAGGCTGGGAAAAACCCCGGTTTGCATTTTTTATCTTAATATCTATGAGGGCAGCTATATGTGTGTAGTATCTGAGTCCAATAAATATTGTATTCTGTTGTACCGCTCCATGTTATTGATTAATCTACTGATTCTTTTCCTGATTCACCATGTGGTCTATAGAATGTCAGGAAAAACTACAGTGGCCCTGAGGGCAAAAACTCAACAACGTTTCAGAAAACACAACATTTCAAAAGGAAAACCCTTTTGCTGGCTTGTTTACAATGTTGTGTTTTCCAAAGGGCGTTTTGTGAAAAGCTGTTTTGTTATGTGAAATGTTGTGTTCTGTGAAATGTGGTGGTGTTTTGTGAAATGTTGTGTTTTGTGAAGTACAGTTGTATTTTGTGAAATGGTGTGTTTTGTGAACTACAATTGTGTTTTGTGAAATGTTGTGTTTCGTGAAGTACAGTTGTGTTTTGTGAAATGTGTTTTGTGAAGTACTGTTGTGTTCTCTGAAATGTTTTTGTGTTTTGTGTAGTGCTGTGTTATTCAACTGAAATATCTGAAAAGCTGAAACTACAGTATTGCAGATAATTTAACAATCCTGATGAACAAATGGTTAATGTACTTACTGTTTCAAACCTAACCATAAAAGATAGATCTCATTCCTATACTACAACTTGAATAAAATGAATGCATTTAGTATGTTTCTTCTTCTGAACCTGCACAGTTGGAAGCCTTTACTGTGTCCAGTAAACAGCACAAGGAAGCCTTTGTTAACCAACCCGCACTAAACTGTAATATTTCACATGATGAAAGACTAACAAAGGGAACAGAGAGGCAGAGGATCTCAAACCAGGGAGTCCATGTTTCTATTTGCTCACAGGTTTTCATTCATGATTTACTGTATGCAGAAAATACCTCCCCTCAGTGAAAATAAGTGGGTCAACATAAACACAGAAGCACAAAAACACAGTACTGGATTAACTTTGCCCGGGTCTCAGGGGTAGACAGGTGGTAGTATTGACCCTGTTAGAGTGTTAGTTTTAATCTTACTGTTGGGTAATTTACTTGAAATAAAATACAGTATAATTGTAACATGGACCAATAATGAGACATATAGCAGCAAGAAACCCAGACTGTCATTTACAGTCGTTTTGTGTTCATTATTTGTTGTTTTTGTGTCCCTTCGCAGTCATTTCGCATCTCTTTGAGGTTGTTTCACATTTCTCTTTAGTACTTTTACATCTTCTTGTTCCTTTGGGCTTGCTTGGCCTTATTTTGCATCTCTTTGTAGTTGTTTTGTGTCTATTTGTTGTAATTTCTCTGTTTATTTGAGGTTGTTTTACTTTTCTATGTTACACTTCTGTGTCTTTTTGTATATTTCTGGCTTGTCTGTGGCAGTCTCATGTCTCCATGTGTTCATTTAACATCTCTTTGAGGCTGTTTCATGTCTCTTTGTAAAACTTTTGCGTCACTTGACACATTATAGTGGTTGTGTTTTGTGAAATGTTGTGTTTTGTGTAATGTTGTGTTTTGTGAAATGTTGTGCTGTCTGAAATGTTGTTGTAAAATGCAAAACATTTTGTAAAACATGTCAAATGTTTTGTGAAATGCTATTTGTGTCTATTTGCTGCAATTTCCATATTTATTTGAGGTTGTTTCACATTTCCTTGTTTCACTTTTGTGTCTCTGTATATTTCTGGCCTGTTTGTGGCAGTCTCGTGTCTCCATGTGTTCATTTAACATCCCTTTGAGGCTGTTTCATGTCTCTCTGGAAGTGCTTTTACGTCACTTGACACATGATGGTGGTTATTTTGTGTGTTTTTGTGGTCTTTTTTGTCTTTTTGTCGTGGCTCTTGAGAAGCTTTGAGATTGCATGGTTATGTTTTGGGTTTTTAGGCTTTTATTGACTTTCTTGTTATTATTATTTTGTGTTTTGTACTCTCTTAATGTCTAATTTTCATACTAATTTTCTACCAATCGAGGGACTACGGGATATGAAATAGCTATTTGTCAGAGCCTGGTGCATCACATCTCTCCTAATGGTCTTTGTGCATTGTCCCTGTTTAAAAAAGGTATCCTTGCTGTGTGTTTACCCACCCATTCAAATCCCTGCTCCTGACAGGGTGCAACATGATTCTTTTTTTTTTTTTCATTCTCCATTTTTTCCTTAAGACATAGCCTGAAAGCTCAGGCCAGGCCATGTCAGTGCTACAGGACAAAAACATAGTCCTTGCCTTGCTTGAGGCCTTGTTTTTAAGAGGAATGTCACCCAATTTCAGAAATCGCATGTATTACTCCTGAGTCTCAGACACAAGTCAGGCAATACCCTACTTGTTAATGTGTTCCTTTTTCCTTTAAAACCTAAGGCTAAAGAGCTCACCATTAAATTTTGATGTCAGGGTAAAAATTGTGGCTCTGCTATGTGTAAAAATGAATGACTGTGTGTGTGTTGGCTCTTTCAGACAAATTATGTTAAATATAACTGTTTTTTAACTGTTTGTGAAGCTCGAATGTGAATTCATTTGATTTGACAGCTCCACGAAGTGAGCGTCTCATCTAGTCAGTGGAGGAGATGCTAATTTTACAGCTCAAAGACTTCAGGAATTCAAAGTTTGTCCCCCTTTAGAAAGAGTGCCTATTAGGCTGCATGTATCTTTGATGCTGAGTCAAATAATGTTATATCAAAGGATTTTAGATAATTTATTGTGACGGATAGATGTGCACTTACTGTATATTTGTGGAGGTGGCTTGGCACTCAAGGGGCTCCTTAAATCAATAGTAGAAGGCTAATGCTGACATTAAATGTTATGCCTTTGTGATTAGTTTTACTTTAGTCTGATGATAAGACTAAGTTAGCTGAAGCAGGCTTTCACACTTTTGTCAGAATTCTGAAGCTGTCAGAAGTCAGAAGTAACTGATCTATCTCTATATCACAGGAAAGATTTAGAAGCTCATGACAGGAAGTTTCAAATCTCTATCTATCATGCTTCCTTTGAGGTTTTCACATTGGAGATATAAATGTATAAGTTTGTCACCATGGTCAATTTTTTCAGTTTTGGTTGCTCAGAAAGAGTTAAATTATCTCCGATTTGGATCCAGTTCTGATTGACTCAATGTAAACCCTGTTGTCCTTGTGTAGGAAACATCAACTTAGTCTATGTTTGTTACCCAAGGTGAACAGAATTATAGCCCTGATAAAACGGTGGTAATTCTTGTGGCTGGTTGATGGCGTTGTGCCATTTTATTACCAGCTATAGCTGCTTACATTTTTAAGATCCTCACTGTTAACCAGTCTATATTTTTGACATTTTGTATATTTTGAATTTGCACGTCAGTGATTTTACATATTGACACACTATGTTTTTGCTCCCTTTCCTACTTTGCACTGGAACAACAATTTGCCTCTTTATGAATAAACTCCATCTTCATGTGAAACTTTCAAAATATAAATCACAACAGATAGGTACCAGTGGACCAGTGGAAGAAAATTTCACTTCTGATCCATCCCATTCACTTTTCAAGAGACACATTGACTCAAAATCAACGCCACAATGGCTCTGGTTAATAGTTGAATGAGATACACCTGTTTTTACCGGATTTTGGTGGAATTTCTATTTTTGACAAATATCTTAGGTCTTACCCTCAGTCATTGACTGAAGTCAGTTTACTGCCTCTAATCCTAAGGCCAACTATATGAAGCTTTCGCAAAAAAAGTCTCACTACAAATTGGTACCAGTGGACTCCAAATGGCCCAAAACATGCCCCTAAACACATTCTGGAGGAGCTTTTGGGTGGAATTTCTATTTTTCACAAACAGCTTAGGTCTAATCCTCAGTCATTTTTCATTTTGGAGGTGATTTTGAAGTGAGATTTCTCTACTTTGCTGCAGTGACATGTAATGAATCTGTGATAAAGTGAAACATCTGGAAGAAAGTGCAAAGAAATTTATCAAGTAACCTATAAAGGAATTGATTTGACACAAGGTCAAATGTTAGAATATGCTTAGGTCTAACCCTCAGTTATTGACTGAAGTCAGTTTACTGCCTCTGACAGAAAAGTACAACTTTTGCAAAACTTTCGAAAAAAAAAGTGTCACTACATATAGGTACTAGTGGACTCCAAACAGTCTGAAACATGCTCCGAAACACCTCCTGGAGAAATATTATGGGAAATTGACTACACAGTCAATGACTGAAGTCAGTTTACCCTTCAACCCCAAATGGCCTGAAATGGGCTCCTAAACACTTTCAGGAGGAACATTTTTGGCCCTGACTGACTGACCGACCTCTATTTTATTTCATAAACTGTATGTTTGTTTGTTTTTTTTGGTTGTTTTTTTCTGTCCCAAATCCTGTCAAATCTACTCATTAAACCACTCATCACATCTTTATATTGACCTTATAATAAAGATCTTTAAAAAGTCTGGAATAGTGTGGAAATATTAACCTGTAAATACAACAACAACAACAACAACAACTATTATTATTATTATTATTATTATTATTATTATTATTATTATCTATTTCATTAATAATCATCATCATCACAACAACAACAACTCATCATAACAATAATTAGGAATTGTTGTTGTTGGTTGATTGTCTTTTTTCTCTGTTCTATAGAAATATCATTAACAATATTTCGTAGTCTTGCATAGTTTCTCTGTTTATGGTCAGTTGAATTTAGCTCGATTAGTCTGCCCTCTGCAGGACAATGGAATTAAAAACATATTTGTTTTTCATCACCTGATCTAAACTTAAACTTTGTAACATTTCATCCAGTTTTATTTTAAGAGATGTAGTAACAGAGGTCTGTTAAAACTAAAAACAAAAGCAGCAGTGCGTCATTGTTGAGACCACACATAAAATCAGTATCACAGTTATGTAAGTAGGAGGCTGGTGGGCCCATGAACCACCAGCCTGTCAAAACATCATGAGAATAACCACTCACAGCTCCCTGTTAACTACCGGTCCCCTGGAATCATGGGAAATGGAGTCTTTAACCAAAATGGATCATACCAATCTTAGGGAATGGCGTTATTCGTTGCAAAAACATGGTTTCCCTTTTATCTTAAGGATTTAAATAAACTACGTATTTTATTGTGTGTTTGTATGGTATCATGAATATCATTTACATTAAATGAACGCGTAAATCATCGATAAAGACATTGTTGGCCCCCCTTCTGTCACTGAAGAATACTGGCAGCCCTTCGCCGCTAGCTCTCTTCTCCCGTCGGATTACAGCCGAGGCGGCACGCCAAGTGACGGTTACTGAGCCATAAAACGTCGAATAAAGCAAAGAGTAAGTGCAGCAACGTTGTATTTTGTGACCCAGAACCTAATACAAAGTGTACTGTTGTAAAAACCCATAAACTACTCTGAAATTTTAGTTTTCAAACGCCACGTGGTCAACGGAACTACTAGTTGCTGAGGCTGTCAAAAACTCAACGTAACAAATCCTAACTTTAGCTAGTGTCTGTTGAGCAACCAACTGATGAGACAACACGAATCTCTATCATTAATGTAACTTTAACTGCTGCACTTGACACATTTTTGACGGGTAATTAATATGAGTTACTTAAGTGAATCTGAAATGACAAATTGTTGGGAAGTTGTGGGTTTTTTTGTTTTGTTTTTTAAGCTGTGTCCCAGTACTAATATTCTAACTTTTAACTTCACGTTGCCTTCATGTTAGCATTCCTCATAATGTTAAGGTTTGTAGTTCATAGAATTGTTTTGTCATTGTCTCCCATTTCCATGTCGCATTCCAGGCACTAAAGGTAAGTATTGATGTTGAAGCTGCATTTTAGCTGATGCTCAAGCACATGCACTGGTTTATTGCTGTCATATGGTGTAATGGAAGTGTTTTACACTCAGTTGCAGGTTTATTGGTTAACTTGCACCTGGCCCAAACTAGTGCCATGCAATACAATACAGCAGCCCTGCAGTAAATTCCTCATTCTTCTAACCCACTGCCAATAAATTGAGACAATGTAAAACAAAACTAAAAACGCGGTGCTTTTGTTCTGATGCAGCATCCTATTTCTGTTAGCGGGCACCAATCTTTGTTCTCAGTGTCCACAACGCTATCTGATGTCAGGAGTAGTAGCCTATCGGCACTGAATAATCTGAATTTGCTTGCTAACGCTACCAAGTGAAAGTGGAATGAATGTATGAAGTAGTAGAAAATGGAAATGCAGTAGCAAAGTACCTCCAAATTGTACACAAGTACGGTGCTTGAGTACATTGTGGTTGATGACAGGTTATTCTTCAATATTCTCGATACAAGATTTTTATTTTTTCTGTAAATGTATATCAGTTGCAGTTATCAGTGTCCTTGATTACTAATAATCAGTATCAGCCCTCAAAAAGCCATATCAGTCGGCCCCTGATTTTGGAGGCTGTACTTAGTGTTGCTGTTGAATCATATAGCCCTTGAGTGGTGTTACCCTTATTTCATCTAATCTCACAAGTGTATTCAAAGTAGGGCTGCAACTCCCTTAATTGGTAGAATAATTAGTCAATCTTTTTCTGTAAAATAAAAAAAAAAGAGTTTTAAAAACTGTCCATAAAAATTCCCAGAGCTCTAGATGACTATTCACATTGCTCATTTTGTACTACTAATTGTCAAAAGAACCAACAATCTTTAATGTAAACTGCAACAAAAACAGACTGTCAGAAAATACTCGCATTCAGGAAGTTGGTACAAGCATATGTTTGGCATTTTTGTTCGAAAAGTGACCCAGACAATAGGGTTTTCTGAAGCGTTTCAGCTTTAATAAGTCATCTAAGATTAACACACTGCAATTCAGAAGCAAAAACTTAAATAAATTTGAATCAGCACCTCTTCAGGTAGAAATTACTGCCAGGCTTTTGTATTAATCTGCTATAGTTTTAGCTAGGTGTTCTTAATAAAGTGGCAACTGAGTGTATATCTGCACTGAAAGTGCTTGCAAGTTATTTATTTATTATTGTTTTTATGTATTTTTTTTCATGCATGAACTGAAAAAAACAACTGCTTTTCCAATGTAAATGGTGTCTCTTGGTTGTCATGTTTGGCTGCTTGTCTAAAGGTAGCGCTGCTATTGTCTGTAATGATGCTTGATTTATTTTCATGTAATTCAAATTTCAGCAATTACTTTGAATTATTTAAATATTCCATCCCACAATAGGTAGTGTGCATTATCCTGCAGCATGCCAAAACGAAGGTGAGGCAGACGGTGTTGCACAGGTTGGGTTTTTGGAATGTAACAAAAGCAACGTCTTGACACATTTAATGTTAAAACAGTGCTTCTTTGTTAATTGGACACAGCTGCTGTGTGTTTTGAAAGGATAACCTTCTAATGTTTCACCACACCTGTCATTAACTGGGTGTTTCAAATTAAAATTTCAGTGCTCCCTGATTGAAAAAAAAAAAAAAAAAACCTAACCTTAAATGTTGGCCATTCATATCTGGTATGTGTGTTAGCCACATTACATTTTGCATTGTTTGTTTTGGCTTTGCATTTGAAAAGTCCAATGTGAGATTGATCTGATAAACTGTTAACTTTTGGGGGCATTATTCCTCATTCTAAAATCTTGCACAAACGAGGCCCTCTACATTCTCAGGTTCATTCTTACAGTCATGTACCGCTCATTCAGGGAAATGGGAAATTTAAGCTTTTTGATCAATCCAGTGCCTCTTGCCCTCAAGATCACATTGGCATCACATATCAGCTGTTTTATGAGCTTTCGTTGATGTGTCTAACCAGTAACGTTCCTTTGTGATGCTAATGACACACTGAGCTAACGGCTTTAGCTTCCACCTGTTGCTTCTTTTCTCTCCTCATAAACCTGAAACAAAAGTGAATAAAGAAGAGACCCCTTTAAAAGAGAAATGGATCAGTCTTTTCCCAACTATCAGCATGGAGAAGCCCCTCAGCCTGCTGCACCAGTGGGAGCCTTCAGGCTTGGAAATGTTCTCACGCAGGAGAGAGGCATCATCAGTGGAGACAAAGTCCAGTTTGGGAGGCCACGCCGGCACACACGTTTGTCCCAGTCAGAGGGACAGGGCTCTGGGGCTGAAGAGGAGTGGTTGAGCTCCTCCATGGAAGGTACCGGCTCCTATGGTCAAAGCCCCATCCTGCAGGGCATGCAGGCAGAGGGAATGTGGTACCAACGTAGCGCCTATGAGCATGCGGAGAGCAACTATCAACGCTGGCGTGCTGCCAATGGCAGCGGAGCACTGTCATCTTCTCCAAGGAGTCCAAATACTAGAGGCTACCAGAGCTTCCAGAACAGACGCGGCCGCGGTCAACAGCAGGATCAGGGACACCCTGTTACCACCGTGAAGGCCTCTGGTACCCCCCACCGTCAAAATAGTAAAGGGCGATATCGCACTTCCTCTGAGACCGAGCGGGGGGGCAAAGGCAGCAGGGGTCCGACCCAGAGAAGGAGAGGCCTCTCTGAGACGGAAGGCAGGCCCAGATGGGACAAGTATGGCACCTTTCTCACAGGGAATGGGAGAGACATGATGTGTGTTTTCCGTTTATTTAACTATCATGTTCTTTTGCGTTTTTTTTGTTGTCTGTCTGCATTTTTGTTTGGCCTTTTTCAGTTATGCTAACTTCTGTATCGTGTATGATATGTTTGACATGCAAGTGTATAGATGAGCCTTTGTTGAGTCAGACTGACTTAGAATAAACATAATACCCTTAGTTAAGCAGTGCCAATAGAGTGTTGAACCTCACTTAGCTTTCACCAGGCTAGGTGCACATTCCCTTATAACACGCTATGTGGCGGAATCTGAGGAACCATTAACTTGTACCAGTAGCCGAAACGGCCCCCATCAATGTAGACATGTACTGTCATATATAGTAAACTGGTTCTGTGTGTGGTCATGGTCATGCAGCAAAGTCGAGTCAAAGCTTATTAAAGCTCATATCACAAAGTGTTGCCTAAAAGGGCTTTACATAGTTTAAAAATAGCAAAAAGGCTACTTAAAGAAAACAAGTATTTGTTTTAAAACAAGCCATTAATAAGAGAACTATGATAAGTCCAATCAAAAAATAATGAGAAGCGATAGCAAAAAATAAAGAACACTGTAAACCGTAAACAGAGTAGAAGTTGGATTGCAAAAGTTTAGTATTGTGGGGGGGGGGGTGTCTGCCGGGACTAAGGGGGTTGTTAGCGGGCAGTGACCAACCCTTTGTTTGATAATCCAGTCTTTGCAGACCAGGCAACTGTGT
Organism: Sparus aurata; assembly: GCF_900880675.1. Lineage (NCBI taxonomy): Eukaryota > Metazoa > Chordata > Actinopteri > Spariformes > Sparidae > Sparus > Sparus aurata. The sequence continues at coordinate 18,966,445 of NC_044207.1, forward strand.
TTCACTGACTGAGGAATGTGTAGATGCCTGTCGGCTGCGGTAACTCGTCAGCAAAAAGAGAAGGGAGGTGAAGCATGTATGCAATAGTTTGCCCAGTTTGTTTCAGCATTTTTTTGTTTTGTTTTTATTTATACAAAAACTGATTCCTGTTCTTATGCCATTATTTACTGTGTACATGATGATAACTGTCTGTTATGCTTTGTTTTGTCTCTCCCTATTCCAAGCACAACTCCATCTGTGGCTCTGCATGATGTAGTAACCTGTCATATACAATGTCTTGGTCAGGCACCTAATCGATCCATGTTCTGACATTCAGTTCTTGTCACTGATTGTGCTGGCTGTAAAAACTAAACACCTGATCATGACTGCTAGTTGGGAGATAAACTTTTGGATGCAGATCAGTGCTTTCATCTTATTTCTCCTGAATTTTTGACTTCCCTCTTCAGTACCAACATGAGTGGACTGCAGTGCCTCGCCTCTGAGAACATCTGGTTCGACAAACAGCGCTACGATGAGGCTGAGAAGCGCTTCTATGAGGGAGTCAATGGACCCTCCACACAGGTAGAACAAGCATTGTGGTTTGAAAGCTGGACTGTTTTTGTTATGCAGCCCAAGAAAAAGTTGGGCTCCTCCTCCTGTCATTCCTGTCTTTCCTCTTGAAGTTTCTTTCTTCTCCTGTCTAACACCTCCCCAGCTCACTCTTCCATGTCAGTCATTGGCCTGTTAGATCAAGCAATAGTTACATCATAGTCAGTCACAGCCCTCAGCAGACCTGTGTGTGTGTGTGTGTGTGTGTGTGTGTGTGTGTGTGTGTGTGTGTGTGTGTGTGTGTGTGTGTGTGTGTGTGTGTGTGTGTGTGTGTGTGTGTGTGTGTGTGTTAAGCCACTCGATTTAGAAGTGGCTCATCCTAATGAGAGGGGGTCAGGTGATTTGGCAGCTGTCTCTGCTCCTCAGGCTGACCAAGGGTGGCAGCTCTAGGAGTCTCTAAACAGGCCTGTGAAACAATGGAGAGATTGGGGTATGATAACTTCCAGGTCTTAGTTTAATTTCACTCAATTCACAAAAGGCTATAGAGCCTTGCTTGTGATTTCAAATGAAGCAGATTGTTTGATAATTTGGTTACTCAGGATAATTTACATTATCTTATTTTTGTCGGCCTGTTATTTGGATGGACAGTAGTTTCTTGAATGTAGTTTTAGAATGGTTCACGTTTCAGTACAACATGTGCTGTCTTGGGAACATGACAGCTGCACTATGGGAGTTGCAGGGCAGGTCGTCATCCTGGATTTGTGTGCCCTTATGTCTGCTGCCAAAATTGTGTGTAACCTTTTATGTTGCAACATGAGGCTCAACTTCATAACCGCAGCTCACATTTCTTTGCATTTGATTGACTGCTGTCCTCTAGATTTATTGGTTTACAAGCACCTTGTTTTAAAAAGAACCCACTTTTTCATTCCTTTTGAAATTATTCAAATCTTTTGATAAGAGTCATTCTATATCTTGGGTGTAAGGGCTGACCTGCTTTTGCATGCTGCTTTTGTCTTGTCAATGCTCACGCTCCATCAATGCTCTACCCACATATACCTTCAGGACAAAGAAGTTAATGCCATCCTGCAGGACATTGCTAAGTCCCGACAGAATATCCAGCAGTCCCTAAGCGGAGTGAGTACTGTACTATAAACGAGCTACAGGCATACAACCCCTTTAGTGGCAGGACAGTACTCACTAATGTTCGTGTACCAGCCCTAAAACGGGGTAATAGCTGTTGAATGGGTAATGATGATAAAGTATTTACTTCTTAGGGATTTTTTTTGCCTTATTTCAGTCCTAGAAAGCCTTAAGCCTGCATCTGAGAAGAAATTGCTTGTATTGCATGCTGCTTTTTCTGTTCCGTGATGCCTTTTCTCCCTTTTGTCTCTGCTTCCCCCATAATCCTCATTGCAATCTGTAAGTAAGATGCTTATGTTTTTGTCTTTACATCACTGACATTTTCTATATCAGCAGCAGTGAAGCAAGTATGCTTTATTGCGTAAAAAAAGCATACTACAATTGAAAGCATTATAGGTAGCTGTATTTTGTTCCTCCTGTCCACGCTGACTGCGAAAGCGGTCCCTTCTTGATGCCTTTTAACGTGTTTAATTGGTGATAAAATCCACCGTCCAAAAATACACTCTGAAATTGTGATAAAGCTGCTGTATTGTTTTTTTTAATGCTTTTTTTTCCGTACGAAATTCTCTCCTAGCTTTCTTAGCCAAGGCAGAGGAGGAATTATTAAAACACTGTTCATGGCAGCAACAAGGGTAGTTTCATACTGGGAGGACTAACGAGACAATATCTACTCGATTTAGAAACTCATATTACCTTCAGCAGTAATCTTTCTATGGGGAGAGCTCTGTGGCTTTTATTGTGAAGAAGTTATAGTAATTGTATGTATGTATTGTAACTGAAGTAGCAGAGCCTCTTTGTGAGCGTTGATTCTTGGATAGTACTGCAGGGATCAGGACAAGCGTATTATTGCTTTACAACACATATTTAAGCAGGTGTTTGCTGGAAACAGCTGCTGTGAAGGGGTTAATGAGTGTTGCAGACCCAGTTTTACGGCCCATGGCATGAACGTGTGGTTCAACAGTTTAAAGGGTCTGTAGACCTGCAGCATTAGTTGACATTTTGGCACTACTTGTAATTTGATTTTCTGTGGGTATAAACAAGTTTTAACATTTTAAGACTGCATTAATAAACTATTTGTGTGATGATCTCAACATCAGTTTCTATCTTTTTTACTGACAACTGTGAGGCTGCAGCATGTGTAGCATTCGACTTTCTACCTACAACCGTCTTTTTGTCTTCATGTTTTCCTCCTCACTTTCACCTGGTACATCACCGGGTGCAGGTGAAAACTGCCCTGCAACAAGCCAAAGGGCGCCCACAGAAACGGCAGCACAGAAATGTAAGTCCTCCTCGTCCAGCTTTGCTGCTCAGACCTGCATGCAGCGTGGGTGAGACAGACAGCCAAGGTGTGCTAGCTGTGACTGCTGCTGCCTGGAGTGGAGTGTGTTACTGCTCAGGGTTGGGCGATATCTACTAAATTGGTATATGATGATGTCCTCAGTGCAACATTGGGGAATTTACTGGGGAATGTACTGTTTTACTGTGTTTCTGAGTTTGAAGTAGTGTTTCCCCTCAGAATTGCTGTAGTCAGGAGTTGCTCATTAGCACACCACTGTGGCCACCATTGTTTCCTGCTGCTCTGATCCACACATATACATACATCCCTGTGCACAGTTTAAAATGGTCTTAATTTCTGCACCACGTCTGTAACTTGTTGTAAGCCTCAGAAACTTACAACAAAGTTTGCAGGCTAGCAGTACATACAAAGCTAAATGCAGAAAACCCAAAGTAATGATGGAATGATTGAGAGAAACACACTAACAGCAGCCTACAGAGAAGAAACACAGCTGCCATCAATGTAACTGAACATGGAGACGTAACATTCATTGAGCAGCAACACACTTAATTTCATTTTCTCTTCCACATGTCATACAAATAACTCCTGCCTTACAGCAACTCTGAAGGGACACAGTCATTTCTGTGCTCTCAGTTGGGGGGGTCTTTTGAAATCATGATATTGTGATGGTACAAGTTTCAGAAGTTGATGACTGTCAGCTGTTGCCGACTGATGATGCCACTCTGTATCAGCCCAACCCTACTGCTATTATCGCAGCGCTAAGATGTCCTATCCTGCACCACCATCACCCCATCCTGCATCTGTTTTGTTATACACTACCACTAACTGATTCATAATGTGTAATTCAGGGGCCAAAATTAAGACCTTGAGGATTTTTCTGGGTTTTGAGATCATAATTATCAAATACTATTACATTGCAAGTAATTTTCACAAGTCAAATATTTCCTTTTCTTCAATCTTGAAAATCTATTCTTGTATGTAGTTTAACTTTCATGTAAATACTGAATTAACTGATCAATGAAACTGAAAGGAGTAGTTTGACATTTGGGGAAATACACTTAATGGCATGTTGCATTAGTAAATCAATACTAATCTCACATTTGTTCTAGCTCAGCACAAAGACTGGAAACAAAGGGAGACAGATCCACCTGCTAGTGCCTCCTGCACTCATTAAGAGATTATATCCCATTACTTCAATCCATGCAAATATTAAACTGGCATGTTTGGGTTTTGTTTATGACTTTTGTTTTCTTTTTGTGCTGGTTGGTTGATTTGGTTACCTTTTTGAAGATCAAAGCTTAGCTAGTCGTTTCCTGAGCATGGCATCAATCGTCACATATTTTGGTGAAAAAATGTTTGTTTTTTTCCCCCAGCGATGTAAAACCACTTCTACTACTTTTTAAAATGTGTTCATTTTGGTGTGATAATGAGTTTTTCTGCATGCTCACATTGTAAATATCAGACCTTAATCCTTTTAATGGGAGATAGTGGAAGTTAATTTTAATATTGTGTGTGTGAAGTGTATTCAAATGATTGTCCTGTAACAGATTTTACATTTTACCCTTGCATGTTTTTTGTTTCTTTGCTTGCTTCTTCCCTTCAGTTTTTAATTGTCTCAGCCTGGTTGATGATGCATTTACTTTGTCACCATTTGAACCCTGTCCTGTCACTGGGTAATTCATTTAATTGTTTCCACAGTCATCCTCACATGCAGGAGACCAGGAGCTGGTCTCACGAATGAAGAGCCTGGAGCTGGAGAACCAGACTCTGTACAAAGGTGTGTGTTTTGTTTTGTTTTTTGGATGTTTTCATGGGCTCTCACGTACTTGTTGCACACTATTAATACTCAACTCTCCTATTGTGTTTGTTCGTCAGTGGTGGAGACCATGAGAGCAGCCCTGCAGAAGCTGGAGACCAGAGTGGCTGTTCTGGAAAAGACCCCAGCAACTGCAGCCGTCCCATGTGCCAAGGTAGATTATCATATTATGGTATTGAAAGTTTTGTAGGTGTCTGTTAAATCTATTTTTTGTTTAAATGTCTGAAAGAGGAGAAACCTGTCTCTCTAGCATAATCTGAAATTGAATATGCCAATGAGGTTGACACTATTTTAAAAAATCAATTGATTAAAAAATCACTTGCTATGCCAAATTGTTTTCTTTTCTTTTTTTTTAAAGTTCTAAGTTCCATCTTTGTTGTTTTTTTCATCTGCTTTCATTTTTTGTTTGCTTTGTCTTATCTGATGCTATTTACAATTACATGTGATTGAATTGAACGATTTAGTATGAGCTCTGTGGCTTCTTTCTTTCCCTGCACATCACTGTTGTTGTGTGCCTTTTTACCATGATTCAAACAAATTGAGATTTAAAAAACAAAGAGAAATAAGAGTAGCTCACAGCTTTTTTCCTTTTCTTTCCATTGTTTTCAACAGGCTGCTCCAGTCAAACAGGTAGAGAATGGAGATGACGACGACGACGATGACGACATCGATCTGTTCGGCAGCGATGATGATGATGAGGAGGCAGCCCGCATCAAGCAGGAGCGTGTGGATGCCTACGCAGCCAAGAAATCCAAGAAACCCACCCTCATTGCCAAGTCATCAATTCTGTTGGATGTCAAGCCTGTACGTAACCACCTAAAGTAAATCTCATATTCATGTGCTAGTTCCATTGCAGCTGTGTTCTCATGTAGGGAACATACAGCTCAAATTCCCAGGCCATGAATTTGTTGGTGTAATAAATCAGTGTTTTCTTTTTTTTTAGAAAAACTTAAGATGTATAAGAACTTTATGATAGATCTTCTTAAATATTTCTGCCATTCAGCCAAGGACACTCTCAGGCTAAATAATTTAAAATGCCTGTAGTTTAACTTAAAGTATGCGGTTTTATGGCAAACATTTATAAAAGCTTTGCTGCAATATGGTGCATCCTTTGTTGAATCATATCTTTAAGATAATGTCCCTGTTCCCTGTGTTGCCTTAGTGGGACGATGAGACTGATATGGCACAGCTGGAGCAGTGTGTGCGCTCAGTACAGATGGACGGGCTCCTGTGGGGAGCATCCAAATTGGTGCCAGTCGGCTACGGCATCAAGAAGCTGCAGATCAACTGTGTGGTTGAAGACGACAAAGTTGGCACAGACATCCTTGAAGAGGAGATCACCAAGTTTGAGGACTTTGTAAGTTGACTTAATTTATCTTCTGACCTTTGAAGACATCTGTTTTTATAGAGATGCATTGATCAAAATTTTCTCGGCCATCTGACTTCCCACTTTGTTAGTCTTATCCGCCAATTCCAATTTTATTTGTGAGAACTAGCATTAGCAGCATATACAAACACTTTAACATCCCACTTACAGGGTTCGTACGGGTGCTTGAAATCCTTGAAAGTGCTTGAATTCCAATGTTGCATTTTCAAGGTCTGAAAAGTGCTTGGATTTTAGTTTAATTGCTTGAAAGTGCTTGACATTATAACTCTGTCTTGGCAAAATTGGGATCAGACTAGATAGTTTGCTTAGTACAAAGAGAAGTAAAATCAGTGTGTGTGTGTATCATCACACATGCAGCCTAGAGAAGGATGGCTGAGGAGAAGGTGAATTTGATGCAATTTGGAGTGATGACATGTTCAGTATTAATAAACTGATGAATAAGCGAACAACTTAAAAAAGTTTATGTCAAAAAGGAAAATGACATGGTGTTCTCAGGTATCTCTCCTTGTCTCGGTGCAAGTGTGCCTGAAGTCGCCAAGTGGCTTCCCTTTTTTTGGATAAAACTTTGTGTTCTCCTTTAATTTCTAAAGTTTTTGCTATTATGAAACATCATTGTAGATGTTTACAGCATAATACAATGTACATAATTGTGATAAAAAGTGAAAAAAACATCATGAGTGTGTATATATATTTCTGTAGATATGTATTTTACCCCAGCGATAAGGTACTGGAAAAGTTTGAAAATGACCCTTAAAAGTGCTTGAAAAGTGCTTGAATTTCACCTTAAAAAATGTGTACAAACCCTGCACTTAATTAAATGGTGAAAGTAAATATAAGTTCCCCCTTCATAAACATTTACAGTGTGTACTGGTATCTGGGACTCTTATTGAGGGAGTCTAATGTAGAGGTCGACCGATTAAGCCAGTGAGTGATATCGGCCAATTAATCGGCTATCGGCTTTTTCCTGCTCCAAACTATCGTTATATCGGCCTTTAAAAATCCACTATCGATCGACCTCTAGTCTAATGCTCTGCATCGTGGCGTTATTTGGCAGTCACAACCCTCCACTACAATGTTTTACTTTCCCAAAAAGAGAACTGATGCAGCAGGTCAGTTTAACACACCTTCTCAACGTCCATATCTCTGCTCTGCATGGACAGCAGAGGATAAGAGTGACTGTAAATGAGAGTTCAATATCCATACCACAGTGCAATCTTCTCATCTAAATCTCCACCAGAAAATTCTAAGCCTAAATGTCGAGGGGAAAAATAAAAAAAATTTCCATAGTCTGTATCTGATATGAAATGCTTTATTTCTCAAGTAAAATGGCTTCGTGCACAAGAAATTAGTATATAACATCATTAAATTATTCAAATAAATATAAACCTTGACTTTTGATTTTTCTACCTTTTACAGGTCCAGAGTGTCGATGTTGCTGCCTTCAACAAGATCTAAGCTCCACCTGCTCCACCAAAGTGTTGCTGCTGCTCTCTGCTTGCACGGTCTCAGATTAAATGTTAAGTTTTGAGCACAATCTTCTGTCTCTTCTTTATTATATTTTAACCTCACAATTACAAGGTTACGTAACAGGTGTGCTCGCTGGGAGTGTGGTCAGCATCAACATTTAAAGAGAGCACAGCTTCAACGAAGAGCCCAACCCCACCCAAAATCCTGCATATACAGGCTGGGTGAATGTAGTCTTGACTTTATGGAGTAAATCCATTGTGTCAGAAACATTAAAGAAAGACAGAGTCCCGCCCCTGAAGTCCAGATACACTCCAATCCTGCTGCTGCAGGAAGCGGCAACCATCACACTCTCCTTATTGTGCTGAAACGAACAGAGTGAGTAAGAGCAGTCCAGGCTCCAGGACTTGGAATTGTGGCCAAGCTTGCTGTCACTCCCTCCTCCACTCCTGCTCATGTTTTTGTAGCAGATGCCAATAGAAACCCCTCCTTTACCAGCCCACTCCACCTCCCAGTAGCAGCGGCCAGCCATCCCAGCTCTGCACAGCACCTGGGCCCAGCTGGTGAAGCGAGACGGGTGGTCGGGGTAGGGCTGGGGCTCCAGACGAGTGGTCACACCTCTTCGGCCATCAGAGAAGCTCAGATAAGGGTTGGCTGTGTTTGGGTCCAGGGTTATATCATTGTGATCTGCACACAGTGTAGCAGCATGTCGTCAGACACCAACACATGGTCATTGGTTCATAAAGATGGAAACTTAAAAAAGAAAAATTCACTCACATTGTAGAAAATCAGCTCTAGTCTTCGGTTCCGAGTTGTATGGTATGTCAGCATCTTTTGCTGTAAGATACATGACGAGGTTGACGGTCAATAAATACTGATACATTTTTTTTCAAAACTAATACCTGATTTAAGTCATTTCCAAAAGGGAATAAAGTCTGGATAATCAAATTGATAAAGCTAAATCTCAGAAGCTAATATTGTACTTTTTACTGCATTTCTTTCATCTGGAATTTAGTTACTTTTCAGATTTACGATTTTTTGCCCTTCAGAGGAAACCATGTACTGTACTTTTTTTGAGTTCTATTCTTAAAGAATATGATGCTTTGCTCTAAATTAAACTACCCAACCATTTAAAGAAGGTAAAATGAGCTCAACTTAAAACATCCACGGCACTGCTGTAAAATGCAACGTGAACCATTTTTACAACTTCGAAGTAAATTTAGCTGATAATAGCTCAGTTTTAGATTGCTGAGCTATGATTAGACCGTTGCTGTGCGGGGAGGAGGGTTTACAAAATGTCCAAGTGAGCTATAAATAAAACTCACCCACCTTTAGTCTTTTCCGAGGCACTTCGATTGCTGGTTTCCTTCAGGGAAATTACTAGAAATGCAAACAAGCAAATATTATTCACTGTATATCATTTCTAATAACATAACGGTGATCTTTATCAGAGGTAACGGATACAGACCCTTATCAGAGATCCTGTTGAATTCTCTCTCAAGTGTTTCGTCCAGACTGGCTGTGAGATCAGCCAGGGCTCCTCTCATTCCCTTATACATCATGTATTGAAGAGCGTCAGTGTTGGGCATCTCCAGAGTCTTTGCATGGAAGTGAAGAGACCTGCATCTCTGCATTGGTGTCCAACACAAACCAAATTAGACGACAACATTTGAATGGCAATGTAACAACATCAACAAATCAGGACGGAATCACGACAGTACGTGTTACCGGTTGGTCTGTCAGGAAGCAAACAAAGGAAAAAGGTGAATAAAATATCAACTACACTAGAATAATAACGTAAAGCTATAAAGCAAAGAACTTTTGGGATATGGTGATGTGGTCGTTATCATTATGTTGGGAAACTTTGTGACCCCAACAGATCTTTGGCAATTAAAGTTTCTATACTCAGTGGTTGAACAACCCAAATTATAAAAGTATATTATCGTTCTAACTTTCAATATAAAGAAATGAATGCGACCAGAACTCCCTGCTACAGGTTTAACATCTGTACAACATTATGCACTGTACATTAGTGATAATACACACTTAGTTCTAACGATCATCTTCCTCAGAAGGCCCCTTAATGTTTATTGATGTGTTTGTCAAAATGATCCCAGCGACATGTTTTGTGTGAATACCACACAGTTTGACTCTTGATTTTATAATTTCTAGTGACATAAAAGATATGACAATGCCTCAGTTTGAATCAACTTTTTAAAAACCTGAATTAAGCAGAAACTTTCCACTACGGCAGTTTCACAAAGAGCTTTTAAATTCGGCAAGATGGGTCATTCCAAAGGTCACAGTGAATGTAATTTATTTCCTCATAAAAAAAAAACCTAGAAAAAGGTGATATTTTTTATAGTATTTTGAATCCCGATTTGTTTACATCCATGATTAGTGGAGTATTGAAATTTGAAATGTACATTTCAGCCAATCTTGTATTAATTCTTCTATATTTGTTATTATAAATACTTTAGATTTTTCTTAATTTGACATGTTTATTGCTTTTGGAAATGTTGAGACTTGTCTTTTTTTTTTTTTTTTTTAAGAAAGAACAATAGGGCAGTCCACACATAATTTTTTTTCTCTTTAAAGTTTTTTCTTCTGAAATGAGTGAGTGAAAAGTTATTTTTTTAAATGTGATTTTCACTTGGCCTCAGACGCAAAAAAAAAAAAAACACAATTTAGATCAGACTCTGAAAATGGATCACCAGAAGAAAAAAAAAAATCCTAACTTGCCTCTCAGGGCAATTCTTCTTCTTCACTTGATTATTTGCATTGCAGCTCTGGTGATCAGTCAAGCCTTTCTACCTGATGAATGTGTCCCATAGCTCATATTCAGTGTTAAATGTTTGATAAATACGAGCCCAGAAAAATAGCAAACACCCTGAAGGGTAATAAGAGGCTCTAGAAACACACTGGGAGTCGCTATTAAAAGAAATAAAAATAAAGATAAAAATAAAACCAGCTGCAGTAATGAAGTCCTGAGGAGGTAAAGGAATGAAAGATCATCTCTATTTCTAAAGGTATGAAGACGTGGTCGGAGCAGCCTGTCATCACATTAACGACTGAGTTCTCTTCTGTCCCATACCTGAAGGAAGTGAACGTGGTCCTCGGTGCGAGAGAGCTTCTCCAGCTCAGCGTCGGCCCTCCTGAGCTCCACCATCTCCCTCTGGTTCCTCTCCAGCAGCTCCTCGGCCTGACTGACAGCTGCTCTCTCCTGGACTCTGAGCAGCTCCTTCAGCTCGCCGCTCTGTTTCTCTATGGAGCGGATCAGCTTGGAGAAAATCCTCTCGCCCTCCTCCACTGCTGCCTCTGTGGAGTGCTGCGGAGAGGATGAAAGTTTTTTGTTTTTTTTGGTCTCCAGGAATCATGCATAGCCCGCCTTTGAGTGTCAACAACATATTTAGAGCGGCTCTGGATGCTCACCTTGATGTATCTAACAACATATCTCAGTTCCTTCTCCGTGTCCTTCAGTTTCTGCACGGACTTCAAAGAGGCTTCTTGGAGTTTTTTCTGAGAGAATACAAAAGATGGATATCACACAGTGCCGTCCCTCCGGCTGCTCACTCCAGTATTTCTGCCACGCTTCACTTTCATGAGGGAAAGTTTTGATTTTACAATCAAAGGACCGCATTGCACCGGAGGGGCCTTTGGTCTATCACTCTAAACTTTCGACACAGCAACATCAGAGCACAAGACATGTCCGTAGGACCAGGCCACATTTTTAAACTCCTTGTGTTCAATATTTGACATGCCGAAGAGAAAGATCCATCATCTTAACACACCAGACAAAGACACTTGGTGTTTTATATCAACACAGTCAGCACTCAGAGCAGCAGGGACTGTGTTATGTGTTTAAGAACCCTGAGTCAAAGTCACAGCATCTTCATTAAACCCTCCCTGCCTGCTGAACGTCCACATCTGTCAAACACAACAGAATTTATGCTACACCTAGAAATGTGTCGTCTCCAATATCACATTCATGCGGGATCAGATTTGTGTTGAAGGGTTCACTATCTCTGGAGGACTGAGAGTGCTGAAATTAGAGATAAATATATACATATGAATGAGTAAATAACAAGCTAATGCCATTAAATGCACCAAAAATAATATTGAAAGTTAATGCAGCCATTCACTTATATGAGATGTGACATAAATAGATATTTCTGCTTTGATTTGCCTCTGCATTTATCAAGCTTTGTGATCTATTTGTTACTTGCCCAGTTAGTTTTCCATTTTTGACACATATTTGCATATTTTTTTTTCTGTATTTTATTTCCAATTTCCAATATTTATTTCTACAAACTGCTGTGACATTATGTCAATAAAGTGTGTCAGGATCAACCTGGATAAAGAGATGTGAAAGGAAAACACAGATGTAAATACAAAAATAAATACATTTTAAAATGATTACGGCAATAAATGAAATACAAATTAAATGGGAAAGAAGATAAGCAGTTGAATTAACACAAAAGGTAAATAAATACAGAGGCAAATTTAAAAAAGATCTTTATCTAACAGTTTATAAATTGATGAATGTCTACATTTATATTTGGTGCATTTAATGGCATATTAATTTATTTATTGAGCCAGTTGTTGATTTATTTCTTTATTTTGGCAGTGTCAAACCTCCGTACCTGTCCACATGCTTACCACCAACTACTGGGAAACTTTCCAAATGAAATAGTTTCACAATTTGTAAAGTATAGTTGTTTGCTTTCTTTTGAATGGGATAACTATACATACACTCAAACACAGACATTCAAGTATATACTGTATTAATTTTGGCGATAAACTTACATGATGTGTCGTATTACTTTAAAGCACTGATGTAAAAGATAGGAGTTTAAGGCTATTTAACTACAACTCAAGCTGTTCAGAAACAGGTGACCTCCCCTACATTTAAATTAATAGTTCAACATTTTAAGAGTGTAGGAATAAGAATCAAACCCACCTGCTGAGCTGCTCTCTCCTCCACCACTGAGACAGCATTGTGGCCCTTGTGTCTCTCTTTGACACACTGTGAGCAGACATACTGCTGGTCAGTGCGACAGAACAGCCTCAGTGGCTTCTCGTGCTGTGGGCACAGCTCGTCTCTCAGCTGATCTGAAGCCGGAATCAATTTATGTCTCTTCCCGTGGAAGCTTTCCTCATGGGCTCTCAGGTGAGCCACGCAGTAAGACTCGGAGCACGCCAGGCAGGATTTCACAGCTTTGCTTTTCCTCCCTGTACAAACACTGCACCTGACACCCTGGGGATGAGATCCAGATTGCTGAAACTTTTCCACCACTTCGCCCAGGACCGTGTTTCTGCTCAGCAGAGGTCTCGGGCTGAACACCTGCCTGCACTGAGGGCAGCTGTACTGGCCTTTCTGCTTGGGCCGGTTCCAGTAGTCCTCAATGCAGTCCAGACAGTAGCTGTGTCCGCAGGGGATGGTCACCGGGTCTCTCAAAACCTCCAGGCACACCGAGCAACAGAACTGGTCTTCTTCAATAGAAATAGTTGCTGCTGCCATTTTGACACTCTGAGCACAGACTGGAAGGTACAAAGATGGGCGTGGCTCTCAGGTGTGCTCATGAAACGCTTCTCCGGTTTCACCTGCTGCATGCCGGAGGCCTCCAATCACAGCAAACCAGGAAGAGGAAGGCTGTCCCAGATAGAGCAAAGAGCAACCGTCAGCTCCTCTTCTCCACACATGGGTTAATATAAGATGCACTGACCTGTGACGGTTCACACAAAAGCACTGCAGTCAACCTGTTATACCACTTCTGCATCGGACACTTCCAGCCTGTGTTTGTTCAGAGCACGATGAAATATAAACCAGCCACTCATGCAAATAAACACCTTGATTCAGTTTGTACAGTTGTGTTTGCTTTTTTATTTTATAGCAGGTCACAAATCACAATATATTATTACACATACACATAAAGCAAAATTAATAATTTGTTTTTCTGGTTAAAAAAAAAGAGAGAGAGAGAGAAAATAATTATAAAAGCATAGCTGTGTTAAAAGAAAAGTCACTAGAACGCACTAAGTTCCAAGGCAAATTCAGTTAGTGAATACTGAGTGAGATGTAGTGAGATCAGTCCTGCTTTGTGCTGCTTAATACTTTCAAGTAAATGCATTGTCGAGGTGATCTTATGTGGCCTGTACAAACGCTTTCCTCATCTTTACCGCCCGCTCTGCGATGTGCGGTGCAACTATAGCCCATAACAAAGCAGTTAAATGGATGCCGACGGATTAAACCGACGAGAGCGCTGAGGTAAAAAAAAAAAAAAAAACACGTTCGGCCCCGTGCAGGTGTGTGTGTGGAGTGTTGATGTCGACGTGCACGATAGGTCTACTTCCTCCGGGGGTGAGCGCGTCGCTGAAGGTGCCTCTGTCTGGATCCCGAGGAGAGTTTGGAGCCTGAGGAGACAGAGGAGGAAATAATTATAGTCTGCAGCACCCTGAGGTGACAAAAGAGAGAGAGAGACAGCTCACAAATACATTCTGAGACATGATCTGTATCATGACAGATGATAAACAGAACGATTTTGACAGTAAGATGGTCTTATATGACTACAAATAACACCACGTATACTAAATATCAACTTAAAGGGACAGTTCACCGAAAAATCATGAATACATATTTCCCCTCTTACCTGCAGGGCTTTTTATCAATTAAATTTGCTAAAGGTAATTTGACAAGTTAAGACGGATGCATTCGCTCAATTTGAAGACATTCTGGTGAAGTAACATCCATGAAACTGTTCTGGTCTTTTGATGCGTTATGCACAGATCTTCTGACTTCGGACCTGTTCCACCAGTTTGTTAGCTTAGTAAGTTTGAAGATTCAGATTTTTACATAGAAACATATGAACAACGTGTGCAATCCGATTACTAGTTATACATTAAACTAGCCAACAGTGTATACACTGTTCCGTGGTTGAAATGATCCCCACTTATCACATTAAAAAGCTGCTTTCTTTGTGATTATAGTCCAGTAATGTATTCATTCTGTGGCCTTATTGTTTACTTTTATTTCTGATACTTAAATGAAAAGGCTGTAATGCTTTTATTTAGGTCAAATATATCTTCCATCACTGCAGAAGACACTAATCTTCTGTCCCTGAATTGATCAATGGTTTGTGAGTAGTTCACATGAAATGAGCTGTACACACTAACAGCTTAAGGACAACACATTTTCAATCGGGCTCTATTTACCAAATGGTGAGAAGGCAAAGGTGGGCAGAGCAGGTCCTGGAGTGAGGAAAGGGTTGAGAGGGCTCACAGGACTTTGGTCTAGACCAGGAGGAGGGATCGCTGTAAGGACACACAGAGAACAAACACCGTTACAGAGAGAGCGTCCGGTGGTCTTATCATAGAATCTGCAGCACTCGTCCTTCCACTTGTGCAGATTCAGCAAACTCTACTGTAAACAAACATGTTGACGAAGGCGTTTGTGCCGCATCGTAACGCAGTTAGGATGAGAAGCACCAACAACACAGGGTTTCTGCAGGTTCAGAAAGTCACATTTAATATCACATAGAAGGCTTTTAAATCATGAAAACCCTGATGTAAACTGTTGGCTGGACAAAACTATACATTTGTAGATGTCACCTGGGACTATGGGAAGCTATGATGGACTTTTTTCCCTACTTTAGGACACTTTATAGTCTAAACTAACTACGTTTTAGAAGGGCCAGAATTGAAACAAAGCACCAGGGGACCAGACTTTTACATTCCCGGGTCATTTATATGTGCTAAAACTTTGCACTGTTTATTTTTTTATTAGCTTTCACAGTTAAAAAAGGAATGTTGTACAAATGTAAAGAAAAAATACATATGTTCACCTTTTATCTTTTTAGTAGTCAAGCAGGCTGTCAATTTGATTCTTGTAATGTAATCATTATACAGACAAAGTTTGTCTCCTCAAGAGCTCGAGAAAATTAACCCTTTGTCTCGGGAAAACAACATTTGTTATTCCGTGATAATGACACTAGTAACTTGTGATCTTGAAGAGAACATGAAATTGAACTTGTTATCACAGGAAAACAGAGGAAATAATATGTTGGACCCATGACCTCCATATTTTTGCCCTTACCTACAGACATAACTAATGACAGGGGTAATTATCCTACCAACAAAATGAGCAAAATGCCGGAATGAGGTTGTTAAAGGGTCGCCGGCTGAAAAGCTCTGGTCCAAATGATTAGGAAAATTGATCGACAAAAAAATGGAAAGATTAACTATTCAAGAACAGAAGAAAAATTCCAGCAAAAAAAGATTTAAGGTGTGTTTACATTCATACAAGCTCTTAAAGATGATAAATGACCCTGATAAATGCATCCCTGAATCATTAAAACCCATATTCAAAGCAGTAATTTTGCGACACTTCCAAATCGTATCATTGAGACGGGGACGGACATGTTTTCCAGACTCACCTGTTGTTGCGTCCATCTGTTCAGCTGCTCCACCCTCGCGGGGCTGCGTTGTGTCGAGCTGTACAGCAGGATTTTTTGGACCTACAATGATGACGTCCCTCACTACCAAAGAGAGACATCACGTTAAGGAGAGCTGACAGAATAGTATGCTTCAGATAAAAAAACAAAACAAAACACTAATTCAGTCTTTGGGTGTACCTCTCTCGTAGATGCAGACAAATCCTTCCTGACAGACCTCCTGCAGCAGTCCTTTAAAATCTGACACAGCTGTCATCACCAGACCAAAGGTTAGGTGGGGGTCCACAGTGACTGGAGGCAGAGCCGACAGCACAGGTGGAGTTTGGAGAGACTGACAGCTCTGAAATGACAAACCAGGACAGACCAACAGTTTAGCTAAGGTGTAAATGCCCTGGGAATGTGAAACCTCTTTCGCCGTGTCGTTACCTGGAGGAAGCTGATGTGATCCTCAGTGTGGGAGAGTTTGTCCAGTTCAGCCTCGTTCATCTTCAGCTCAGCGATCTCCTTCTGGAGCCTGTCCAGCAGCTGCTCGGCCTGACTGAGCGCCGTCTTCTCCTGGGCTTTGATCAGCTCCCTTACCTCAAAGCGCTTCAGCTCGATCGAGCGGATCAGGTCGGTGAAGACTGCGTCGCTCTCCTCGGCCACTGCCCGAGCAGAGCGCTGGAGGGAGACGCAAATCAACAAATCAACAAATGTCTGACGGATCATTGAGTTTGGGCAGCTTTAAAGGGTGACAAATACAGAATAGTTAATTGTTTACAGGCCTCCAGGAGGTGAGTCGTTTTCAGCATGCATATAGTGATCAAAACTGTGTGTGTTGGCACTTACAGTGAGAGAGAAAATGGCTTGTCTCAGCTCCTGGGCCTCCTTTTCTCTTTGATGAATCCTCAGCTGAGAGCTCTGCTTCATGTCACCAAGCTGCCTCTGAGGAAAAAATATGAAGAAATTTGGAAATCAAAGTCACTTTTACTTCAAGAGGAAAGAGTATCTTTGTGGTTATATTAAACTGAATTGTACTTTCATCTTGTACAAGATTTAACACAATGTTCATCACTTAAACATCCAGTTGACTAGTTAAAAGGTAAACATAGAGAAGCGTGGGTTCGTTTTTTGGCTGTTGCATCGCTTAAAGTTGTGAAACAGGTAGTACAATTAATATAACAAGGCCGTTTAATCGTGAAAACCGAAAGAAAGAGACATCAAATTTGTTTTTTTCTCAATCAGAGCAGGTCAAGATGAAAGATCCCAGCACATAAAAGCATAACACATGGACTAGATTCATTTGGTGTTTGCAAACAGTCTAAACCTCTGGTTACACTTGTACTTTATTTCACTTGAGAAACTGGAGGAAATAAAGATTTTGCTGCTTTTTTGAAAACTAATTTGATCAGGTCTAACTGAACACTCAATAATCAAGTCTACCTCTAGTAACTAGTAACTACACCGTCAGGTAGGCTAATTATAGTGGAGTCAACACTAAAATAGTTCCAGAGAAAGTGGCATTAAAAAAAAAAAAAAAAAAAAAGATTCAGTACTAACTTCAGGAACAGTATGTGAGTACTTAGTTACACTCCACCCCTGAGTTACAGTGAGTGATCAGCAGCCTTGTCTTTGATCAGATGATGTGATTACCTGCTTCTGTTGCATCTCCTCCTCAGCCAGCACCGTGTCGTGGCCCTTGTGTTCATCAGTCAGACACAGGTAGCAGATACACTGCCTGTCTGTGCGGCAGTACACCTCCAGCAGCTTGTCGTGTCGGCCGCAGATCGTCTCCCGGAACTTTTTGGAGGCCGACACCAGCCTGTGTTTCTTGAAGGCGGCGGACTCGTAGTGAGGCTGGACGTGCACCTCGCAGTAGGAGGCCAGACACACCAGGCAGGATTTCACAGCCTTGTTCTTCCTCCCGGTGCAGACGTCGCACTCCACGTCCTCGGCCTCGGCAAAGCTTTGCTTCGAAGGCGTCCCGGCCTCTTGGAGTCCAGTCTTCTTGAATTTCTCCACCACGTCGGCCAGCATGGTGTTTCTGGCGAGCACAGGCCTCGGGTTGAAGTTCTGCCGACATTGTGGGCAGACGTAGACCCCCAGGTAGTCGTCCTGGTCCCAGTAGTTCTTGATGCAGTCCGAGCAGTAGCTGTGTCCGCACGGGATGGTCACAGGGTCCCGCAGCACGTCCAGACAGATCGAGCAGTTGAACTGGTCCTTGTCCAGAACCACCCCGGCGTGAGCCATCGTCCACAAACACCGAGGAGAGCGTAGAAAATGAGCGAGAACACAGGAATCTGTCAGACAGACAGCTGCTGCTTTGTTTACAGGAAGTGAATGGGAGGGGGCGTGGCGAGGGAGACAGCACCGGAAACGTGGCAGAGAGTTTAATTTTTAAAAAGCACGTACTTTCAAAATAATGTTAAAGGTGCACTGTGTAGTTTTTTGCGAATCATTTTAGTCAGAAAAATCATTGACTGATTTTTATGCCCAAAGTAACTAAATAAACAAAACTCAAACTGAGTAAACCCACTGACCTTAAAGGACAAAACTATTAAATGTTGTTTTCACTTTTACAGCTTTTTTTGTAATGAAAAACATGTTTAATTTGTCACCATTTAGATGTCATATAACAGATATACAATTTCATTTAGTGCTAAATCAGATGATAATTAGGAATAAAGAAGAGCTCAGAACACGTTCTTTTGATGTATAATTAGTTAAGATTTGTAAATGGTGCTTTTATTTTGAAGGATGTACTATCGATTACTGTCAATACAAGTATTTCTGATTCTGATATAAGCGTTGTTGCATTCAAACTCTTCCTTTTATAGAGGTTAAAACATATAATTAGCAATACATATACCCCTTAGGTTATTCTACAACAGACTCTGTCCTGTCAGATATTTTACCGGGTAATTAATATTGATGCATTAACATGTGGGAAGCCTTGTTTACTTTTAACTTACATTTTAGACTTTTGGGGTAGCTCTGACAATGTTCTTAATGCAAAATCTTAATCTGCATATTATGACAACTAAAGCTTTCAGACTGTGAGGTGCTGACATAGGTGTATAAAGAAGTGGAAAAAGGAAAGTAACAGTACCTAACTTTCTTACCGTACTAGAATACATGTACACATTCTGCCACTGCCAAACACCTTCTACTACGCCCTAAAAAGAAAGCGTTTTTCTCAAGGAACACCGCGGGACACTGAGCTCAAGTTTGAACATCTCTGAAAGACAAATTCTTAGAAACGTCTGGAGTTATTCGTATCGAGTAGACAGTAGTCTCCAGTAATGTCACTGAGCTGTAAATTATAGTGAGGTACATATAATAGTATTCAGTATAGGACAACAAACCAATCACTGATAACCCAAACATAGTTTCCAATGCATTTTTAATTCAAAATGCCTTCAAATAAATAAAGACAGTAAATAAAGTTTGGTACATAAATTAATTTCAACAAATCATATATCAGTGGAAAATAAAAGGACAGTGCATATTTTCAAACTTAATCTAAGTGGACAGGATTTGTTGTCAGTGCATTAACAAGATAAATAACAGGTCACATACATCTTCATAAACTGATTTTTGTTTCCTCTTCATACAGGACAATACATTACTTTGGTCACAAAATAAAGCTTTGATGCATTAAGGGGAAACTTCCAGATTTCAAAAGGCTGCCTCGATAAAAAAACAAACATTCTTGTTCATTGTGCGTTGCAGGTTCGGAGCGGTTTGCTTATTATGCCTGTTAATTCAGATCCAAACATTTTGTCTTGGTATTGCATGCAGTTCCAATCAAGAACCCGACCCTTTAAATGCATGAATTATAATTTGTTAAAAGGAACAAAACTGTACTGATAAAAATGATCCTTCAAAATCAAACATTCCCTTTCAGACTTTTACCAGGAATTCACTACTCATCTACTCCCTCGTGTTACACTTTGTGCAAAATGCTGATGGGAAGATTGAACAGCTGTCAGTACATTTTCATGATATCCACTCAAGTATTTCATCACATGTACATTTTTTTCATAAAAAGTTTGTAATTCTCTGTAAGTGTAAACTACAGCTAATCAGGAGAAACAGGCACAAAAGAGTTCTTTTGTTTGTTTCAAAACATGCATCGATGTCAGTGGAAGATTACTGTTTTTTTTCTACATGCGTATCTGAAGTTTTTGCTAAATGAGAATGAAGAAGTCTGAAGCAAGTCTATTCACAGTCAACTGCTGAAGAAGCTGCAAGGATAAAGCTACGTCATTGTATCGCAACAACTCTCATCACAATCCCGATGCATACAGTACAGTGTGTTTTTAAATATGGAATACCTTACAGTTCAAGTTTTCATACTCGGGTGTCTGAAGTTCAGTATTTCTGTTCACATCACACAAAAATACACAGCAGGTACGATCGACTGAAAAACAGATAAATGGAATCTTGTAAGTCAACTAAAAAACTCTACAATGTTTTAACTGTTTGTGTGCATGTATGTTTCTGTATATGTGCGTGCAATGCTAATGATATGTGCATCTGCACTCATGATGCATGGTGCGGCTTCACTTGTTCTTCTCTTCCAGTCCGCTCTCTGCTCTCAGGGCCTGGCTGCTGGCTGAGATGAAGCTAATCCAGTGTTTGAGGTCCTCAGGAAACTCGGGGCATTCAATCTGCACACAAACAAAAGAGTTAACAGAGTGCCAGTGTAGAACTAAAGCCATAATCTAGAGTGGAAACAAAAACAACAAACAATCTATGTTTCCAGCTTTTGGACTGTTGGTCATACATATCGTAGCATTTGAAGACATCGCTGTGGGTTTTATTAACTTGTGATGGACATTTTTAGAACAGTAGAGCTGAAATGATCAGTTGATTGATTAATCAGTGCTTTGATTGACATTTTACCATTTCCTGACATTTTCAAGGACAAACAACTAATCTCGTAATCGGGGAAAATAATGAACAGATTAATCAACAATGTTAATAATTGTTAGTTGCAGCCCCACAATCAATTGGTTGTTGTTTTATCATAGGGAAACAAAAACGCAAGTTGATGTTTTTGAGTGTTGCATGCTGAAAGTCAAAAGTTTGATATTTTTTTGGTCATTTTTGGTACAACCTTCTCTTCTATAGACCAGAAAACTATTAATTAACTGAGAATAAAATCGACAGGTTTATCAAAAATGAAAAGAAGTTGCAGCCCGACCACAGTCATACCAATAACTCTTCTCCATCTCCTGCTATTCCTCACCTTCCTTTTGCAGACAAACTCGATAATGGTCTCCGGGCTGCAGCGCACCACATTCTGCCTGCAGAGCATGACTGCGGAGACAAAACCATCTGCCTTGGACACAAAGCGCTGCTCCAAGTAAAACGCCTTCTCATCCCATCCCAATACTTTGGTCCGAATCTCAAAAGCCTCACGGAAGGCCAGGGAGCGCCGGTAGCGTATGGTGGAGGCCCCTACCACCATTTTGGCCCCAAGTTTACGTGAGGCCATGAACAGCCCGTTTCGCATGTAATGATGGAAACGGGCAAAGTCACACTCCCTTAGGTATCGGGAGTTGTTCATGTGGCCCATGTAGTCCAAATCATGGGGAAGGACCATGCCATCAATGCTTTGCTCAGCAAGAATGTCCCATATTCGTGGTTGGAACCACGCCTGGATGAACACCTGGGCCCCCCGTAGGAAGTACCATACATCCAGACTGCAAAAGAGCAGGAGGAGGGCACCCAGCACCAGCAGCAACATCCCTCTGGAACAAATATCAGACAAAGTATTAGTGACAAGAAACAAAACTGATATATGTTATGACATTATATGCTATAATTGATTTTTAAACAGCTGTATTTGTACCAGTCTACAGCAAAATCCTTTATATAAAAGGAGTTTGTGCTTTACAAATTCATGACCACACTCAATATTTAATCAAACGCTCCTTTGACCTCATCAATGTCAGAGCAGATGGGTAGAAAAACAAGAGATTAGTGCTTTTTCACTCGTTGGCATAACATTAAAGCTAAAAACACAGATGCAACATAATCACCCAATTCAACCTTGAGAGGACCAGGAAGCTACAAAAAAACCCCTGCTGCATTCAAATGAACGCGGCTCAACCTGCTGTGACAGCCAAATCTGTTAGCTTAGCTGCTAGCTACCGGTAGTTAGTGGCCTCTGCAGAATAAAGACTTTCTGAACGCGTAAAGTCACTATTTGTAAGTTTAGGCAATATCGAGATTTAAGTAATAACCATAAATACAGTATAATTGTATTTTTATAACTGTAAAACTCACTGTGTGTCTAGAAGAGAGTGCTACCATGGGATGCGATGTAACTTCAGGAAACCGGTAGGAATGAATTAACATGACTTCCGGGTGTGTGACGACACCTTTTTCTTCTTCTTCTTCTTTGAGGTTTAACAGCAGCGGGCCATTACTGCCACCCCCTGGAGCATGAAAGCAATCAGCTTTATCCCCTATTTTTATGTCCTCCCCCATCGTCACAATGATACACACATTATTCTAAATTGAATGTAAATGTATTCCTTTTATCTACTGATCGAGGTGCAGTGGTGATGTTCTTCCTTACAACTGTGCGCTTTAACTCTGATTTTGAAAGTGTAATCTAGGTATCAAGGTTCATTTATTGTCATTTTACAACACAGGGTTGCACACTGAAAGAAAATATATAGTTTCTAATTCACATATCCATATATATTATATAGGTATATTAAATGTATAATATTCAATATATATTATAAATACACACACAATAGCTTGTTTAGGTAGTTTAATCCCCTCTCATTACCCAGAATGCCCATATGAGCAGGAACCAATATCAATGTGGCCTCAGTGCCTTTTTGAATGTATTGGGAGGCAGTGATTTACTACAGACATAACCCTTGCTTGCATCAGCCCGTTCTAAGGCCGTCAGAATGGCACACAAATCAACTGTACACACAATTAAGAAATGTGAAGTTAGTTTGCATATCTCATCTCCAGGACTGTTTACAAGTCCTTCGCTCCATCTGTAAAAAACTGCACACACTTTGTACATTGACATCCTCTAAGACTGTAAAACTCTCTCAACCAACGACTTCTTCTTCACTCTCACACCTATGTTATATCAGCAATTTCCTGTTTTATACTATTACGTTTTCATAGTTTTACATTTTTTACAGTCAAAACCTCTAACTAAACTCTGTCTTGGAGCCATGTTAGAAGTGTGTGAAGTTTCTCCGTACAGCTGTTTGTCTATACACACAGTGAGGACATAAAAATGCATCAGCTGGACCTCAAAATGGATTTGTTTTATTGCTCTCATAATACATGAAGATACACCTTCCAATCATATTACTTTCATTTTAACGAATAGGTCATCCGTTTTTAGCCATGCCATACAATGGTGACATAGATAAGGAAAACGGTCTGAGTGAGGCTCATTTGCATAAAGTGTAGGCACAAGTGTGTTTAAGTCCAGTAGTTGAGAAGAGATGACAAATGTCTCTTTCCAGAGGCTGGTAAATTAGCCAGGTCACAAAAGCCAGTCTCAATAGCTGCCCATGCAATCCCTTATTTGTTCTTCTCATCTAGTCCGCTCTCTGCCCTCAGGGCCTGGCTGCTGGCGGAGATGAAGTTAACCCAGTGCTGAAGATCCTCTGGAAACTCAGGGCACTCCACCTGCAAGGAGCAAAGCAATAAACTCAATGTCAATAAATTATCAGAGGCCTTTTTTTTAAATTTCCTTTCTGTTGTAAAATCTGCATGTGTGTTTGAGCATCTGTGCCTTACCTTCCGCTTGCACAGGTGCTGCATGATCTTGTCAGGGCTGCTGCGTATGACAGTCTGCTTGCAGTACATGACGGCACACACCAACCGATCTTTTGTTGACACAAATCTCTGCTCCAGGAAAAAGGCTTTCTCATCCCAAGTGACGATCCGGCTCCGCAGCTCGTAGCCCTCGCCTATACACAGAGCCCTGCGGTATCGGATGGTGGTGGCCCCTACGACCATGGACCCTCCCAGGGCTCGCACTGCCTTGAACACACCGTTACGTACGTAGAGAGAGAAGCGGGCGAAGTCACACTCCCGAAGGTAACGAGCATTGTTCATGTGGCACATGTCGATGTCGTGGGGAGTGACCCGGCCTGTGATGGTCTGCTCTGCTGTGACATCCCAGATTGTTGGCTTGAACCAGGCCCGGATGATCACAACAACTGCCTGCAGGAAGTACCACACATCCAGAGTGCAGAAGAGAGCCAGCAAGGCTGCGAGCACCCACAGCACCCACCACATCTCTCTAGGGAACAGACATACGGTACATAAGCAGAGGAATGCAGTGGGGTAACATTGATGTGTAGACAGGATGTAACCAAAAAAGCAGAGCAGAAGTAGAGGTATAGTAGTTATGGTGGGAGAAAAACAAGAACTACAGGTGAAAATCCTACCTTTCATAAAAGAAGGTGACAAACTAACAATCTTTATATCATCTACGAATCATTCCTATTTACATTGCTTCATGCTTTAGTTTTAATTATCCCTAATGTGTTGCTTTGAAGGGCATCTCTGAGAGAAGATTTCCCCAGGAAGCTGCCATTTCTTTACATTTCAGTAGTGCGATGGATTACTTTTTCTAACCCTGTCTGAAATAACAGCATTTCTGCCTAATAAATCTGCATTTTCCTGATTGATTCAGCGATACACGCAAGCAAACAGGGGCCCCATATTTGCTTGAGACTCACTTGAATGAAGATAAGAATTATTAAAGCACAGTGATTGACGTTTATTGTGGTCAGTAATTATATAGCAAACAATGCTCACCCTTTTATATGCAGGCACATTTCTTTCTATGTGCATTTAATTTCAAACAAACAAAAAGGGAAAGTAGTGTTAAACCACCATTGCCCTCAGTGAGTTCAAGTGTTTTTTTTTTCCATTATTCTTGAGGCAATCCTTCCATCATTTTACAGTCCTATAAACGAGGCCTTTGCAATTGTTTCAAAACTTGTTTGACTGTTTTCACCTCGCAGGATGCATGTGAGCCGAGACTGATTTAACAGGTGTACATAGGTGAGAACAGGTTCTACAGGAAGGGCAGGCTACTTCTGCAAAAACTCAGTATGTCGCAAGTCATGAATAGTTGAGAGTAAATTTAAAAACGTCTTTAAAAAAAAAATTCAAAGTATACCCGACACAAATTGTCGTATGGTATGCTAACTCTGAGATTCATAAGGAATGATATGGAAATCAGTGCCAGGACTGCAGAAGTAACAATAATTCACGTAACGTTATAGTAGTGAGTTTCACAGTATGAGTGTAATGTAAAGGTCAGGTATGTCACTGACAAAAGTTGAAAATAATGCTGAAACATTTTGTCATTTGAAATTTAAGCTAACGATACCATTAACGCTGACATGTCAGAGTTAAGTTACCTGTTGAGGGAAGTTTGTATCCATGGTTTTCGGTCTACCCTTAATTTCATAGCAACGTCAACAAACTGATGAAGTAATGCTAATGCTCATCGCAGCTTTTGGTAAAACAACAACAACAAACAAACAGTACACTTACCTGCTTCTGTCTGATTCACCTGATCCAACTCAGACTCACCGTGCCGTCTTCTCTCAGTCAGTACATGCACTGAACGCACCGCGACTGAGAGGAAAGTTCAAATATGCGCTCAAAACATTTCCGTTAATAGCCTTCAAAATAAAACCCCAACTGACGGAGGTTCTTCACGGTAAATCTGAAATAAAACGTACAAGCATAAAGTAAATGGAGCTTTTTTAGTAGTGCATTTTGTTGTTGAAGCAATTACTCTTTAATGTCACATAATGGCCCGAAATGTATTGAATATGTATTTTTCGAATTCATGGAACTTTACTTTGAAGATAAGTGTTTCACATCCTCTCATTTGGTATCAATGGACGAATCCCTCTACAGCGCATGCGTGCTCCAGAGTCCTTATACCGCAATATGGACGTAACGTAAGCCAGCATGGGCGGCGATGATTGGTCCTACAGCGTGCACTGATTTAATTGGGAATAATTGATTATATGGTGAATTTTACATACACAAATGCAGAATAACAAACACTCAATCCTGTAGTAATTTAAAAACAGCAATAACCCCAGTAGATAGACACTGTTGACCTCAGTAACTGACAGTGATGAGTGTTGATGAAATTAACTCCAATGTATTTTGTCAGAAAGTCATTATTGTCAAACTTGTATTTTACTTATGTTTTAACCCTTGACCATATGAAATATAAGGCAGGACACAGCCGTTTTGCAATCACCTTTATTATTGTCATACAAAACAAGTCTATACAAACCTACCCAAACTGTATAAACTGTCACATGCAAATTAAAATTGTATATTGGATGCAACATTTTTGATTACTCTGCCATTTATCCTCAGAATCATGGTGCTGAAAAGATATTTGTCTTTCATACTCTTCAAAGATTCAAATAGTTGTTTCCTTCACTTAGATGAGGCTGGAACATACCAGCATACATTTAATCTAGCTATTTAATTGAACATCAATCGGCTTTAAGATATATGAGTCAAAGAAAAAAAAGGTTTTTCTATGCATTTGAATTAGAAGTAGGTAGAAGTGCTGCACCCATCACTCAGTCCCTTTTTTGCTAATCATTAGCAAGACAAAAAATACAGTACATTAAAATTCCTTCAACTCCAAGAAAGAAAAAACATACTTAAAATAAAATATTTAAGCGATTAAATATCGAACAGAAATTGGAACAGCAACATGGAAATCGATCAAAAAATTTCAAAGCAACGATTAACTCAAACACAAGTGTCTCAACAGAGAAATCCAACAACTGCCTGTCCCTGTTCATATCAAATAAAAGTGATGTCAGGACAAAGAGACCAACGAAAACTGCACTTGTTTATTCAGCTTAAAACAAAATTAGAGTAAAAGCTTCTGAAAACTAAAAGGAGCGATGTACCGGCAGGAAGAGGCTTTTTAAGCGCTTTCTCAGCGTTTTCCTTAGCTTCATCTAATTTGACGAGAACGCTGATCCATCACCATTTTCTTCATGTCATGGTCTGCTGTGATGTCACTCATGTCAAGCTCATTTCCTGGGCCGGCCAGTGGCTCATACTGGTGTCTGGAAGAGAGAGCACAGTCAACTGGGGAAATACATGACAATGCAGCGGAAGTTTCATTTTAATGGGATGTGATAAGGGTTCTGGACTTGTGTACCTGCCTGTGTCTTTAGTTTCACCATGAACTAAAAGTAGGAGAATAAATCTCTTCTGAGTTGTTTCTAAACATGTATCAGTCTTTTAGGTGGCCTCTACCGGTAACTGATTTGTTATTATTGTCAACAGCAGGAAATGTACTCACTGTTTCAAGTGTTCCTCAATGGCCTTGCGTTCATACACGGTGCCATATATTGTTTTCACAGGATCAATGAACATCTTCTTGGTGAGTGGACAGATCAGGTGTTGGGGTACAAACTGTGGCACAGCATCTACCAATGTCTTGAGAAAAAAACAATAATTTTGTTAATGTAAAGCTTGTAAAACAGCAAACATGCAATATAAAAAAAAAAAGTGATATCTACTAAAACTACTAATATGTATATATCAGAGACAAAGTACTTTCTCCAAGTCATCCAGTGAGTTTCCTGCTGTTTCCTCTGTATGTTTCTCAGCTTCTCGTTCATACGTCTCGCGGCTCGTCAGGAATTCCTCGGCTAAAATGCTTCCAAAGAAAGAAATAGGAAAGTAAAATACTTGATATATTATTTTTAAGTTTATGTAATGTCAACACCACTGACACGATCTCAAAAAAACCTTAGCAATATAATAGCAGTACTTTTTTTAAGAACTGCTATACTGAACTGTAAATTGATATCAATTTGGTAGCACGTTTCTCTATCAAAATAGCCTTGTTCTTCCAAGACAGTAAAAACAAAATCACTTATCTAAGAGTTCTTAATTTCCTCCTCACTTTATCTAATGCATTCAAGTTTTCAACATATACCTGCCATACAAAACTGAGTCAACAGAGCTGACTGAACTTTGGTCATAAGACGTGGTAAAAG
Organism: Sparus aurata; assembly: GCF_900880675.1. NCBI lineage: Eukaryota > Metazoa > Chordata > Actinopteri > Spariformes > Sparidae > Sparus > Sparus aurata. Next base: position 18,994,580 of record NC_044207.1, read on the forward strand.
AGTAGCTTTGGTGCCAACCTGTCCTACCACAAAGTGTCACCTATTAACTATTAACAGAATGCGTGTATGCGCGCGCATGTGTGTGTGTGCAACCTGTCCAGTGGATCTTCAGGCTCTGGGATGATGAGCAGTCCATACACAGCTTCGAGGATCTCCCTCATGGTGATGTGGGCATTGTAGTTACGGTCAAATATGTTGTGGCAGATGCGTCCCACACTATTGACATTGCAGTGGTACACCTGTCATCATGTTAAGATCAACACTGCTAATGTGTTAGTCTCTACAATAAATAAATACAAATAACGCCAATATTTCAGATATTTTGTATTTTGGCAGGATACTCGTGTGACAAAGCGGACGAGTGGAGGCTTTACTGGGTATTCATCACCAAACTGGCAGTACAGCTCAAACACTCCTTTTTCATACGGCGTGTCAGGAGGACCCTCCATGAGAATCTTCCAGAATGCTGAAAAGATTGAAAGTGCCAATACAATCATTAAAGCCATGCCAAAATGCAGTTTATATATTTTTTAAAATCGCACTTTTTCAAATCCAAGAAACAGAAAAGAAAAACATGAGACCAAAGAAAAAGGAGAAGGAAAAAAGAAAAACAAATTATGTTGAAAAAATTAAAACTGTTGAGATGCAAAATATGATGAAATTTAAAAAAAACAGGGCTATGTGGCTTCACGTGCCTGCATGTATAAAGGCATGCTGACATAAAAAAACATTACATACATGCATTAGACCAAAAATGCGAGAACATGTCACTTACAGAAGTCTTCCTCTGATGGAAACACCCTGAAGAAGGGATGCGGGTCACAATGAAGGCTCCTCAGCTCCTCCAGGATACGCTTGTCCTTCTCCAAAATCCCCCTCTTTTTTAACTGTTTCAGAGTACTATTTAAAAAAAACAAAATAAACATCATCAATGCTTCAAATGAAATGCAAACACTTTAAGTAAGTACAACCACAATATAATATCATTATATAATCCCTGGGCTAAGGGACCAACCACCTCTCTTCTGAACACATACACCTGGCCTGTTAAGGCATTTAAAAAAAAAAATCAATGCAAGACAAGGTGAAATGATCTCACATCACTCTTTCAATTTTAACTCAAATCTAACAAAGATGCTTTGTTTAATGTGTGAAGTTCAACATTTTTCAACTTGTTCTTTGGGCTACAAATTAATATCAGGTTATGGTTTTAAAAACAGGAATAATAGTATGTTGATCAATTTGTTTCACATTGCAGTATGACAGCAGGTAAAAAAACTGTTTTCAGCAGATGGATGTGGTCCTATTAAGCTTACCTGGCCAGGTTTATCGTCAGCCTCTATACAATAGCAGCATCTATCACTCACCACTCTGTCACTGTCACTTTGCCGTTTATCTGGCTTGGCAGTGACGTCTGTGGATATTCATCATACCCATGTGTATTGAAGATCCTGGTCAAAGCTTTCTAAAATAAATGACCGCAACAAATTAATTAGCACTTTGAGACAATGTGCAGAGTCTGCGTATCATGTTTCTATCACGTCCAACAGATTGGTGGACAATGATCTACACCCGCTAACCTCACTGATGGATGAAGGGTCAAGTTTTTCCTTGAGTGTCCTCTGCTCCAAAGACAGAACAGTCTCAATCTCAAAGAGCCTCAGACCATCTTTGGCTGTCTGTGGTTTGAAACAGCAGCCACCTGGAAGCAGTACAGATGTGAGGTGAAGGGATAGTCTGAATAACTGCATTAACATTTGCTGAAAAAAATATGATCCTCAATAACTATAACAAATGTAGGAAAAAACGAGTGACTATTCTTAAACTGCAGTGAACCTAAAGTATAATGAAAAGGCAATAATGCTGAAGGGAATTAACAGTCGGCAACATTAAAGACTTTACAAGGAAGAGCTGGACGAGATCTCTAAATTTCCATAAAGACTTAAAGTCAGTCAGACTGTGCAGAATGTTTTATGGCATATATTAATTTATTTTTACACCAATCCATGCATGATTTGAGGAACTATATTAAAGGGATTCAAATGAAGAAGCAACTGCAAAGATTCAAAGAAGCAAAGATTCGAAACCTGTTGCATTGCTGATCCCATGCAGCATGTTGTTTTCCACATCTCCTAGAAGAACTGAATCCACAACGATGTCAGCTTTTATCAGTTTGGCTGTGACGGCAACTGGCTCTACGGATGACCTATGGAGAGATTAAAGATTGGAATGACGTCACTGTTGCTCACAGTAAGATGTTCAATATGCAGTATGTACAGGTCAAGTCAAGTATACTGTGTCGTCAAGGTACCACCATCTAGATTCCTAGAACAGAGGAATCTCACCCGGAATCATTTCCATCAGTGAGACAAACAATCCGGAGTCGACAGTCCGGGAACCTCGTCTTGACCTTTTGCAACTCGACTCCCCCACGTCGAAGAGCGTCGTACAGGAGAGTACATCCACTCGCCTCGATGTTACGTATGTGTTCCTACAATTTAAAAACGTGTTAATTTTCATGAAGGTATACAATAATAATAATAATAATAATAATAATGATACATTTTATTTAAGAAGTGCCTTTCAAGTCACTCAAGGACACTTTACAGTGGGACATCAGAATAAAACAATGGATCATTTTTTTAAAAAAAAACATTCAATAGAACAACATTCAGACATCCAGATACAGAGAAAAAAAAAACTGCTTTATGACTGCTTTACACCAAGATGCACATTATGATAGATGATAGATGATGGATGGATGGATAGATAACTTTATTAATCCCTGAAGGGAAATTAGGTTATTATAGCCACGGGTACATTCAAAATCAAAAATTCAAAAACTAAAATAAAAAGACAGATGAGTCAGATCTAAGACACGTCTGAATTTACCTTGAATTTTTCCAGATTTTCAGTAAACGTGTGGAGAATTTTCACCGTGGAGTCGAACTTCACAAGGCCAATGATATGATAAAAATCATAAGCCATGCTCCTTGTTGCAAAGTTGTCGAAAAGCTCTTTCACCACATTGATTTTCTTCATCTCTGCACTTCCATAGCATTCTTCTTCCATGGAGGAGCTCGTATCTATCAGCACCTGGTGAAAAGTCCCAAGAAATACAACAATAATAAATCAAACATGTCACATTTCCTTTTTTCAGTCCAACGAACAAGACAAAGAGACAAAGTGTTACCAGAATTGCTTCTTCAGGACTCCTGGTTGTGACAAATGTTCGGTCATCCCTGTGGTCACCAGTCCTGTGTTAAATGACAAAAAACAGCAACATACAAGAAAAATCTGCATACTGTATATAAAAGAAAATACATCAGCTGCGACATTGTGGCACTAGCCATTAGAGCTCTTTATTGCTGGTAAACATATGGTTGATGTAAAATACTGTAAAGTCCTGACCTGGCCGCCAACAGATTCACATCCACAGTTTTTACTTTGCCATCAAGACAATCATGCACGTTGATCATATCGGGGGATCCTTTGTCTTTATACAAAAACACACCAAGGTTGTCTGGTGAAAAGAAAAAAACCCCCAAAACATTAAATAACAAAGAAACATGATGCTAAATATCAGAAGCAATATGGAAACCAATGGGTAGTTCTCTTCCATCAGGTTTGATCTCTTTGGAAGGTTTCAGTTCACAGTACTGCTAGGCACGTGTTTCCCATTTGATCCCAGTGGCGGAAGAAATATTTACATCCTTTACTTGGGTGAGGTAGTATAGTATTTTTCCCAAAGTAAAAATATGGTTACAATTGGTAAGAGGTAGCAGAACCACTACTGGTGTCCCTCAAACTACTGGTGCTCATTGAAGGGAATACTTCCGAGAGCAAGACTTATGACATGAATGATCCATGTCTATGCTCCACTCTGAATAAGGCCTTGGTGTATTTGTATTGTTTGAAGTCTGATGAAATAAGGCCTTTTACATTATTTTGGTCATAACTCATCCATTCCAACACTGACATTTTCACATTTTCAAAACCATTGATTCCCCTCAGGGAGCCGTGTTTCCATAAAGAAGTCCGATCCAACTCAATTCAGTTCATAACACAGTCAGAAATAATCAGGATTGTGATTTAATGCCGTACCTTTACTCAGCAACACAAGGCTGGCCCTGTGGTCTCCTAGCTCCTTCAAACGCAGAGGTGGGGTCACATTGAGGTATTGATTGGGGGTAGATTTTAATTCTTCCACCATACTTCCAAAAGTCTTCTCCATATTCATCTGAAAGCTGTCATTTAAATTGTACAAGTTAGTGAAACCTGCAGTAGAGCTGCATTTTTCAATTGCATAATCAAATTTAAATATTCTTTGAGAGCACCATTACTCTTCAGCTCTGCATAATAGTCATGAATAACTATCATGTTTACCCTCCACAATGGCTTTTTGCCTTCATCCCGACAAACATGACATTTTTAGCCCTCCTACTAGATGACTCATGAAGTTCTATAGATTAGAAGAGATTCAAAGGATGTCATGAATGCTGCAGTCTGCTAGTGAAGATTTTAACTTTTTGTTAATATTTATGTATATTAGTCTTTTTTGTAGACACAATTATGCCAAAATATATATCCACTGAGGATCACCTGCAAGAACACTATAACAACTAAATAATCCTATTTAAATATATTTAGAAAAAAAAGCATCTCTTTGAATTTCAAAAAAGTTAAACTCTATTCATACATACTTCTGACCAGTTGTCTTGTCATGGTGAATCCAAAGAGGGTACGTTCTAATGGATGGTGGCAGACTGAGCAGGATTTTTTCAATGTCGATGGCTCTCTGTAATGAAGTTTCACGCAAGACCTCCTCACTGCAGTTTGGAATTTTCTCTCCATCTAAACAAAAGCATAGATAATTAAGTGAAGCTGATAACATCTGATAGTTCACTTAAACTTAATACATGTTATAAGTACTCTTCCTGAATCTCCATACAGTTGGGATAAACATGACACAAGCGACCATAATCACAGAGTTAGATGCAGACAATAAGTGATTCCATACAACAGGACGTCACCAGAAAGGTGTTTTTGAGGCTTGATGTTCGGCACAAACTGCAGTGAGTGTCAGTAGCTCTTAATCCAAGTATCTCACTGCAACTGCCTCCATACCTTGCTGCACAGAGCCGTTATCAGTTCAACAATAGCAGCTTCACAATAAAAGTGAAAAGGCTGAGCAGTTGAATAAACCGCGGAACACCTACCTTCATTTTCTTCTGCAATGTGTTTCCTCATACGTGATGTGTTATGTAACAATGTCTGAGTTTTACCTTTGATTTTCAGGAGAACATGCGCTCGTTCAAGGGGACCGGGTACACCGGGTACTCTGACTGGTTCGCAGAAACGGCTGCCATCTTCCGACGTGAGAGTGATTGGCGCGTAGCTCTCAAGATCCGATTCCTGTTTCTGTCAAAAATAGTCAATGCAGAATTTGCCTTCATGCATTAATGAATATTCTAATCATGTATCACCTATAGGCTCAAATTAATGGCCACCTCTACCAAGGTGTCATAGATATCATATACAATAAAAAATACAAGTAAATACTTGAGAGACTTCAGTCTAAAATCACTGCCGTTACCCTCAACAAGCTCATATCAAAACCTTACTATCATCGTACCTCTGCCTCTGATACAAGATGTGCCCAGCAGTACTGTGAATTCTCAAAGATGTCCAGGTCCTCAATGACTTTCTCCCCTTGTCTTCCAGGTTGAGGCAAAAGCTCTCTGAAGAGCACGTAAAGGCCTTCAATAACTGAAATCTGCCAAAAAAAAAACAAAAACAAAAAAACGAAACAAGGAGACCTGAAGATACGGGTACTGGTGAAAGTACACTTTCTGTGTAAAGGTTCAGTTCACCCAAAATTGAGGAAAACTTCCTTTTGAAACGCTGCACAGGGTGAACATGTTGTGTGCAGAGATATCTACTGCTTTGACCATTAATGCAAATCCTCAAAATAAAATCCAGCACACTAGAACATTTAAAAAAGTGCAATAGGAGAGGATGTTAAAGTCAGAATTATACCAGTTCATAGTTTACCTTCTGATTCCTGGTTAGTGTTTCATTCCTGCTGAATAACTGATACAAACTTTGGGCGAGAGGGTGACATCCAGTCAGTTTCCGTATGTAAGAAATCAGTTTCTTCATTTTCTCTCCCTTATAACAACATCGCTAGAAGGAGAGAGAAAAACAAAAAAAAAAGGATTTCAAAACAGGGTGAATCACACATGAGAAGTTGGGGTAAAATGAATTTACAATGCAGAAACTTTTACCTTTTTAACTAGATTTGCCATCTTTTCAGATCAGTTAACTGTTACGTTTAATCTGGAAACAAGTCTATGAGCTATAAATTATATGATATATGCTAAATGCTAAAGTCAGCATGCTAACAGAAAACTATGATCCCGACATGCTCATAATGACAATGCTAATATGCTGTCGCTAAACAGAATTAATCGGTTCCATGATCATCCTTAGTTTAGCATGTTGGCATGCATGTGCAAGTACAGTACAGACTGATAATGTATTAAAACATAAAACTTACAAGGGCGTAAAGTGAAGACAAGAACACACTGATTCCTTTCTGGGATTGTTGGACTGAAGGCACGACATCATTGATGAAGAATGTCTCCTCATACGAAGTCTCAGCAGAAAACGTGGACAAAGAGAAGAAAACTGTCGACCCTTCAGAGATTCCACAACCTTGCAGTATGTCTCCTCCACAATGTCGACCCCTGCAAATATGAAATGAAGTAGACAGCACAGCAGTACTATGACAGAGATGATCACAATAAGCATAATATCAATGCTTGGTGTCATTAATTCTAAAATTACTTGTAATAAAGGACATGTGCCGGGATTCCACTCTCATTTGCCAGCTTGAGTCTCAGACTGGTTATGGTGTCACATGCCAAGTTCACTGTCACCTCAAAGTCTCCCTGTACGAAGAAAATAAAAACCATTTAAAAAACTGTTTTGTCTGGAATACCCGTATCTTCACTCTGTGATCAGCACCAAACACCTTGAGCATGACATGGCATCGAACCACACTGTCTCCATAGGTTTCACCAGTCTCTCGTTTTGGTATCTGTGGAGCCTGTTTCAGGTTTTCCTTCGGTGTAAAGATGGCGTAAATTACGTCTCCAGTCCGGATATGTCTGTCTTTCAAAGACCCTGCATGAGGAGTCAAAAACGTAGGTTGAAAATCTATTTACACATCAGAGCAATATCATTATTTGTTTGGAGATGTTGTCTGGCCACCTGATGACTGTAAATCAAATATTCACTCTACGTTAAACTCTGTTAAGGGTAAGGGCTAATGTCAAGGCTAACCCCAACTGTCAGTGTTGTACCCACATCTGCAGCAAAATCAAATAAATAAATGAAATCTTTGCATTTCAGAATGTAAGATTTAGTAAATTTCTCTTTAAAATGTCTTCAGGTCTGCTCACATGTGTTGAAGAAGGGATCATCTGTCAAGGGCATCCCATCGATTGTGTAGAGGCAGACTCCTTTAGAATTGCCAACAGTTTCAAGATGACCGATCCTCAACATGAGGTCCTCAACTGTGTTTTGTGCTGGGTCCATATCTGTATGTTCAAAATAACAACTGTTAAGCTGGTTCAGTTTCCTGTGGAATGTCTGATTACCATATTGCATTCATCACATTTTATTTATCATATAACACCTACTACAGCCTACTGTATAATCAGGAAGTCTGTGGCTGGCCTGAGTTTATCTAATGATCAGACATTGATTATAAAATATGTGTTCCTCTTACCTGTAATATGTTTTGGTTGAGGACATTTCGGGTATGTGTACTGCAGACAGAACGGCTCCAATGACTTTTGCACAGGTGTCACCGTTTGAACTTTGCGCCCTGGAGCTCTGAGTCTTTGAATGAAGTTCTTCATAGCTGAAAAACGATTCTTCTCGACATGACTGAAACCTGTCAGTATATGGGCGCGCTATTAGCATTTGACTAATCAAGCTCATACAAATTCATATTTACAATACAGAGGTCATTTAACTTTTGAGTTGAACCAACATGTATGATAATGTCAAGAAACTGAAACAAACTTAAACAAACCACTTTACAAAGGGTATATTAAAGTACCATTTAATTGGATTGTATTGCCATGTACAACGTTTCTATATTTCTGGGCGCCCAGTACTATAAGTGTTGTATAGAATAGCAACATTTACGGTTGAGGTTCATCTCACCAATGTTATGTAGGTCTTCATCTGTGACACCATCCAAGAAATCTCGCTCATCCTTGACGCCCAACTGGAAAAACTGGTTGTAGTAAGATTCCAGTCTGAACCGCTCAAGTATGTTGAATATTGCCCCCATCTAAACGAAGACATAAAGATACGTTATTCATCCGAAATTGGCAAGACAAAAAATATGACCACTACTATACTAGTTACAATGTCTATTTAAATTTCAAGCTGCATAAATATGTTCACCCTAGCTGGTGACATTACTTAGGACCGCCTTGCAGCAGACAAAATGACAGGTAATAAGAAGACTATAGCTAGTCTACATCAGAGGTCTTCAACAGGGGGTCCGCAACCCCTAGGGGGTCCGCGGAGGTACTGCAGGGGGGTCATGAATTTTTCAGTTGACATTTTTAAAATATTTTTTAAAATATTTTTTACCCCACAAATTTAAATGTCTTTAAATACACATAAACATGAACACGTGCAAAAATCGAAGCTGCACCTGCAGCTGATGTAGCAGCTGATGTGGCAGCTGATAAGGGTAGGATCTGATACAGATAATTATCAGAGGTTTGGAATTGCACTGAATTAATAAAAACAAAACATGAATCCATTATTTTAACAGCTCAGTACTGTCTGTAAGATAACAGGTATGTTTATGTTTGGCAGTGGCTCAATTTCATTTCCACATTTATGTTTAAAATAGTAATGTCAATATGAGTAGCATGTATGCATGCTTATCATGCAAATGACACACAATGCTGATACTGGCATTGGTTATGGATGGCGGCGGCTTGCAAACATGAATATATGAACCTGTGTATTATTTGAACAGCTTAGTACTGAATGCACAATAACAAGGTACGTTTATACAGTTTAATATAAAACATAATTTTATACTGTATATATAGTAGGGGGTCCCGGCTCCATCTCTCCATCAGTTTGGGGGTTCTTGGCCTGAAAAACGTTGAAGACCTCTGGTCTACATAATTATTTTGGTATGAAAACCAGCATCTTACATTTAGCCAAGTACTCTGAGTCATATAAATACATCCCTTACATTTAAACTGAACAGGCACAACTTCCCCATATCAATATGGCGACTGCACTGACGCACATACTCTCCAACGGATAGCAGTGGCTAATGTAGTATCCATTTGTATATCTCTGGCTAACCCTTGGATTTAAATCACTGATTCTTGAGAGTAGGGACAAAACATGTTTTAAAAAACTGTTTTATTTAAAAATGCACACTATATTAATTAGAATGATATTTTTCTGCAGAGAAAGGTCTTAGCTATTTAACCAATGTTAAGGAACAGGTTCTCAATAAAAACACATTTTTGACAAATAAACATGTTTCCCTTCAGAACTGGATTTCTGTCAACTCCGTCAATTACAGGTCAACGCCGTCAAACATAGAACCTGACGGACCTGACGTCTGACGGAGTTGAGTAAGGGCATGTATTTTCCCCCCAAAACATTCATTGTACACTGCAGCTAGCTAGTTTTTCCTCAGTTGCTAGCTGTCCCAATAACCTCACTAAAATGCCTAAATTCAAACCACTATGTTTTTTAAAAAAAGTATCATAGCAGAAAGTTGGTATTGACATGGTCCAGCTGTGACCATAGGATTATTGACATTGTCTAAAATATCAAAAAATGTAAAACGTACCAGAGCATGTGTGGTAGTGTTGCATTCACCACAGGCAGGGACATGAAAAGGGGTCCTCAGGGATATAGCTGATCATGCCATTTCCTGATTTAATGAGGCTTATGAAAAAAACTGACGGAGTTGACAGAAACTGAGGACACAACTTTTTTTTATGGAAAATATTGTTCGACGTTCACTTCATGCATTGTTGTTTTTATATTTATACCTATTCTTTTTTATTTGATATATATGTTTTCACAATTGTAAAGCTTTTTTTTTTTTTTTTAAGTTTTTTGGGATGGTCAATATTGTGACCTCCTGCTGAGGACAAGTGCAATAACATGGATGTTCTAACCACAGACCATACATTTAAACACATTTTCCCCAAACAGATAAAAAAGTATATTGCAAAAATCATATAGGTATATAAACAATTCCCTTAGATTGAACTTTGTAAGTTTGTCAATCATAATGAATTTCTTCATTTTTGACATAAAAAAGACTTTTCTGTGTAGGACATGTTTTCTCCCGACTCTCAAGAATCTGTGAAATACATTAATGGACTAGAAACCTCCATAAAGACATGCTAACACTAAGCAGCTGTACTTTACACAATGAATGGTCGTTGTCTTATCTTCGCATGAAGCTTAAGAATTTCCATTTCAACATATATACACACACATCTGTCTCATATATCGTGTATATATATCCCTGTAGCTCCAAGAGACACAGCAACAACATGTAGACGCGACTTGTGTTTGTAGGTGATGAGCAACACCTGAAGAACCTCACCTGGAGACAATACACAGATGATGTCATAAATATAATGTACGATAAAAGTAGGAGAATAAACAGAAAGGAGCAGTCATACCTTCGGTCAGAAGTCTTGTGACACTGTTCAGTATCACTTTCTAGTACCAGAGGGGAGAGGCTTGTCGAAAACGAAACCTAAATGCTCTAATCAAACACAGAACCAGTTTCAGATGTTCCTTTGGCCATCTGTTGGTGGAGGCCCACATTGTGCTGGGTTGTCTTGTACGGTGGCCCTGAAGGGCAAACGACAGCGACAAAAAGAAAAACACAACCACAAAGAATAGTAAATGTTTTCACCTCACTATTAACTGGGTTATGCCAGACTCACTCCATGTCTACACGTCTTATGTTGTTCTTTTTCAGGACACTGCCATAATTTGGCTTGTTTCCATTTACGAAACAACTGTAATTCATAATTATTTCGATTTTCTTTGGCCTGCTTACCTTCCTGTCCTTAAACACCACAATGGAGAGAGAGCACAGCCAGTCTTTATCAATTGTAGTGAAAATTATAATGTGTGTCAGTTTGCCATAATTCTTTAGTAACTTCTTGTACGCTTTATGTATTCAAATCTAATGCTTAAACGTAGTCAATTATATAATGTAAAACAGCCCACATTCTGCTCCTTCCAGTATTAAGTTTGTTGGTACCTCTCAGGTGAGGACAAATAAATCCTGGGAACTCAGACTTTAGACAGGTGATCAAGGACCCATACAGAAAAATAAAGTTTGAATATAAAGGCTAAATAAATATAAACCTTAATATAAAACATACATGTTACTTTTACACTCTGTAGGTATACAAGCTGTTTCTGTTTTCTGCACCTGTTAATCTAGTAGGACAAAAACCTTAACTACTTCATTTAGTACAAACAGTCTGGTCACTATAAAAGTAATTATAACACTTTCTTTTTATTTTATAAAAGCAGGGATGCATCACTTGTTACCTCTCTTTACAACACGCATGTTCCAAACAAATATTTAATCCACGCAAATTTAGAAGCACTCAAACTATTTTCTTTGGTGATTACACAAAGGTCGTCTGTCTCGCATCACTGCTTCCTGGATAATGTGAGAGCGATCTGTCAAACTGTGGCTACTAAACTTTGCTGTTGGGTGACATCCTTCCCAAGATGACCGTTTTTATTTCTATCGAGTCCAGCGTTGCTCTTCCTGCTGCCACCTAAAGAATGAAGACTCTCAGGAGTACTCTTCCCTCTGTCATTGTCTGCCTGCACTGTTGTTGACACTAAACTACCTCTACAGGTACTATTTTGTGTCTTTGATTTCCCTGCCGCTGACACAGAGTGCTCGGCACTGCTGCTGCTGGTATTGGCTGCATCACAGTGAGGGGATGAGGTGATAGTATTGATGTGTCTTCGCCTCCAGGTTGCAGTGCCTCTTCTCACAGTCTGCGGTGACAAATCGAACTTTCTGCCTGGGCTGTGAATGCTGCGACTGAATGATGGATGGGTTTCGTGGATAGTTGGAGTCTTTGTTTGAAAACTAGGATTACAACTGGGGTTCCTGCAGTGGAGATCAGCACTGTCTTGCTCTGGAGAAAGACTGCAGTTGTGTGTGGTTTGAACCATTATCTGTTCACCGACAGGCCCTGAAAGTGAAGTGGGGATGTGGCTGTTTGCATGCCAAGAAGAAGCAATTCTGTTGCAGATAGCTGTTTGTGGTTTCCTAAGTCCAGGAGAAGCCGATACGCTTCTGGGCTGTCCATGAGTCCGAGATAGTGAGGAACTATTAATTAGTTTAACCTTTGCAGAGGTCTTGCTAGGAGGAGCACCCAACGGTGGCCTGGGTTTGGTTTGGCATCGAGGAGGTGGTGGATGTGGTCGCATTAGGTCTGATGTAGTATTTAAAGCTTTCAGCGTCTCCTCAGAAACCCTTTGTGCTGCTGGCAGACTGGGAGAAAAGAATCACAATGGGAATTAGATCAAAAAACATTTTCTTGCATGAAGAAAATGAAACGAAGAACAGTTAAAAGAGTTGGTTTTATATATAAATAGCAACATCATAGGAGCAGTTGGGAAGTAGCTATTTCAGGTATCAGCTGTACAATGTGAGTGTTACGCTGTCCCTCTACTGATCACCATGTGCAGCTCTTCTCATTCTGATGTGTGTTATGCGCAGTTTCTGGTTCATCCACTGGTCAGGCCTGATTGGAAGACCATGTATAGCGGGAGCAGGAAGACTGGCTCTAGCAGCTGTCTAAAGCCACGTTTCCACTGTAGGAAAGCCTCAACAAGCCACTCAGTGCAGGACCACTCCCCTTAAAAATCCCCTTAAAAGACCCTGCTCCTGTGACAGATGGAATTTTTCCCAATAGTGTATATGACGCCAATATCTGCCTTCTCCTGAAAAAAGATAGGGACAGTACTAATGTCGCGTCGTATCGCCCCTTAAGCCTGTTAAACAGCGACCAAAAGATTGTCGCAAAAGTAATGACTAACCGATTAAGTAAACATATTGGCACGTTAATCCACCCCGATCAGACGGCTTTATCCCAGAGAGGTTCTCCTTCTCCAATACTCGTCGTTTACTTAACATTATGTATTCCACAAATCCATCAGACTCTGCCGTTATTTCATTAGACGCTAAGCAAGCTTTTGACCAAATTGAATGGAGATACATTCTGCGACCCTCAGAAAATTTTGCTTTGGCGATAAATTCATGACCCTTTTAAAAATGCTGTATGCTTGCCCCAAGTCGTCGGTCTTGACTAACCATGACAGATCTCCACCTTTCTTATTGCAACGTGGGACTAGACAGGGATGCAGCCTCTCCCCCGCTCTTCGCTCTCGCTTTGGAGCCTCTGGCTATCTCCATTAGGTCTTGTCCTCAGATCGTTGGCATCGGTGATGGTATATCTGATAGCCCTATAGGTTTGTATGCAGATGATGTGATCCTGACTTTATCGGACGTAAGGTTGTCTCTCAGTCCACTTTTAAGTCTTATAAAGAATTTTGGACAGCTTTCTGGTTTTACCATTAACTGGGAAAAAAGTCTGTTTATGCCTCTGTCTGATGGGCTTGACTCTGCCTTCCTCAACAGTTTGCCTTTTAAAGTATCCACCGAGTACTTTACGTATCTTGGGGTCAACATTACCAGGAACCCAAAGCTCCTTTTTAAGTTGAATTTTGCTGACCTAATCGGTAAACTCAAAATCATGATAGATAGGTGGAAACTCCTTCCTCTTTCACTAATAGGACGTGTCAATATTGTCAAGATGGTTGTTCTCCCCAAATTTATGTATCTCTTTCAAAACATACCCATATATCTTACTACCTCTTTCTTCAAGATGTTAGATTCCATCGTCATTCCCTTCATCTGGGCTGACAAACCTTCTCGTATCTCTAAGGCGCACCTGCAGAAATCTACTGCTGAGGGAGGCCTCGGCCTTCCTGTCTTCCACCATTACTATTGGGCCTGTAATGCCAGAGCATTGGTTTTTTGGAGTCACTCTGCGGCTTCTGCAGAGCAAGCAGGCTCCCTCCATCCCATTTGGCCTGAAATTGAGACCCATGTAGCTTCAGTGCGTGCAGGTGCCTCCTTAGCAGCCATTCTGTTCTCCAAACAAAATGTACCTTTTAGATGTTTTAAGGATGATTTCGTTATGCGTAATACATTTAAGATTTTGCAACAGATTAAGGGTGTGTTGGACCTTCCTGGTGTGTCCACCTATGCTCCTATTTGTCAGAATCCTTATTTTAAACCAGGCATGATGGATGCTGCCTTTGTACAATGGTCCGACAAAGGCCTGACAGCCATCATAGATCTCTACATTAACGACCACTTTGCGACCTTTGCCCAACTGCAGACAAAATTTGGTCTCCCTTCCAGCCATTTTTTTCGATACTTGCAAGTCAGAAATTTTGTCAGGCAGTCGATCCCTCACTTTGAAACGTTGCCTGAACAACACGTCTTCTATGAGCTAATGACCAAACCCCCCACCTCCAAACGCCTGATCTCTCAGTTCGTTAGTCTTTTTAGTTTGGCAGCCCCATCTCTCCACATTAAAGAAGCTTGGGTATCGGACATCGGTGAGGAGATTTCGGATGTGCTGTGGGCTCAGGGGCTGACTAAGATCAAATCTTGCTCTATCAATGCTAGACTTCAACTTATTCAGTTTAAAGTCATCCACCGGCTGCATTTCTCCAAGACCAGGCTGAATAGGATCTTTCCTTCTGTCTCGGCTATATGTGATAAATGCAAATCAGACGTTGGGACTCTGGGTCACCTTTTTTGTTCCTGCCCTAAGCTTAGGATTTTTTGGCATGATATTTTCAACTTGTACAGTGTCATATACAGCGAACAGTTGACCCCTGACAGTCTCCTGATAATATTGGGCTGTTCTAAATTTTCTCTCACTCTCCCCTCTTCATTACAACAAGCTCTCATGTTTGGTATGGTCGTAGCAAAACGGGTTATTCTTAGAGACTGGAAATCGGCTTCCCCTCCTTGTTTTAAAAAATGGTTGAATGATATGGTTTCCTGTATTTACCTGGAAGAAATTCGATATACTTTGTCTGACGCTCACCACAAGTTCCTTGAAGTCTGGGGACCCTTTATTGAATACATTCGAAGTGATAAACTTGATCCCCTGGACTAGTTACGCTGGACTATATTATTCTGTCCTATTTTGTTCTGTACCGATTGTATTGTGCTCTGTACATCCAAGCCTCTCCTTGAACTCCCTTGATCCTGGCTCTTTGGACTTTTGCCTTGGACCTTAAATCTACCTCTGTACTCTTGATTCAGTACGTGGACTGACTTTTATGACTGTATTTTTTTTAAAAAAATGTTTATGTTACTGTGGGCTGGCAGTTTGTCTTGTCTTGTCTTGTTTTGTCTCGTCTTGCTGTGCTCTGTGTACTTTGTTGTTTTTCTGTGTGGTCTATACTTAAAAAACTTATAAATAAAGTGTTCAAAAAAAAAAAGACCCTGCTCACATCGTAGTACCTTCAACCAATATTGGAACTTCAGGTTTTCTGCTACTTTATACTTTCAATTCACTACAATTTGGAGGCAAAACACTTTTTACTCTTCTAAGGTTTGTGAAAACTTTAGTTACTAGTTACTTTGCATGCTACATCAGAGCCAAAAAAAGTACATTTTTTAAATTAATTAATTTGATCAGTATTCAGGTTAATAAAAACACTGATTCCAAATTCGAAAAATGTTTAATTAGATCCGATAATCAGGCTGCTAATTGGTCCAACCTATAGTTTACAGTCATGTACATACAAGTAAAGTAAAACGTTCTTTGGGTGAAAGGGCAAGTCCATTAACCAAAGGCAGCTAAAGCTGCTTTCTTTTTAGCTACTTATTTGTTGTGGGTTGTTTAAGTGCCCAAGCTTTCTTTTGTTAAGTCCTATCTTTCGTTTTTCTTTTCATTCACATTAATTTGGGATCAAATTCATTTTAAAATGTGCTTCTACTCCTCCACTGGTCTTTTTTTGGGAGTCCTGAAAGCCTAACATACTAACCTGAACCTGCTTTTCAAATCCCTCAGAGGGAGCGGGGAGGAAGCTGGCGGTGGAGCAGCCAACGATGAGGGGTAGAGCTCCAAGTCCATTTGAATGGCTCCTCTAAGCTCTTTCAACTCTGCACGTTAAATAACACAACAGCACTCTGATTATTGAGTCCAAAACCATCACTCTGAAGCAGGACTGAAATACACATTCAGAAAACCATCGGATGATAGCAATCACTGTGTGCATAAGAAAAAGAAAGTAGTCATTTTTCGAGCGATAAAAATTAACTCAATTACAGTTCCACCCAGACTGCTCTCTAATGTACTCAAATTAGTTGACTGTCATTTGGCCCGGACTAGATGGATTTGGCTGGAGTCCTCAATTGCTCTTTTTTTTAAATATTCTACTATATGTTTCAGAATGAGTTCTACCAGCTAATGGAGGGAGGGTTAAAATGATCAGTGTAACCATTTCATCTGTAAATCAAAAAATGAAATGGGTCGGAGGAGATAAAGTTATCTTAAATATGTGTGAAACAACAATGTGCCACCAGATGGCAGCAAGCACCAAACAGTCGGTAAAAGGACTCACCTGCAAGTGTAGGCTCTGATCCATCACCTTGAGTCTTTTGTTTAATATTTTCCTGCCAGAAAAAAACAGTTGTGTTACTCATGCCGCTTGAGTTTTCTTCACCTCACAGAATACGACTAAGTTCAATGTAGTGACAGTAGTTGAAGAGGAATAAGAGGCAAAGGAGGAGGTAAATGTATTAAACATAGCAAAGGGACAAGGAAAAACGGATAAAAATAAAAGTGGGAGAAATAGAAAAGGAATGTGTGTATGTGTGTGTGTGTGTGTGTGTGTGTGACCACTAAACGATTGAGCAGCAGTGTTCCATCATAATTTGGCCTCAAATATCTATATACAGAGAAAATGAAAACCATAGTGCTGTGTGTGTGTTTGTGTGTGTAAGTGTGTGTGAAAAGTGCTCCACATGTGTTTGTTATGAGTGACTGGCAGCCTCCACTCCTCATTTTAAATCAGCGCAAACACCAACAGAGAGCCTTTATAGCAACCACACAGACGATGCATATATAGTCCATTGTACAAACGCACGCACGCACGCACGCACACACACACACACACACACACACACACACACACACACACACATTCTCTCTCTCACACAAACATACACTAACCCAAACACACCCAGAGCCTGGAGATTTACAGTTAAAACATATATTTTCGGTCTATTTTCCCCGGTGGGATTCAGACCCAAAGCTCCTCGTGTTGTGTTTCAGAGCTGCAGACGGAGTATGTGTGGCTCCTCTGACAGTCAAGTGAAATCAACTCTAAAGCACACGCACGCCACACATGCTCACACATACACACACTATCCGAAAATAGGCTTTGTGGTCCATGTGGGGTTTCAACCCATTACTGTGGCGCTGTTTGCTGGTATTTTAGGAAAGCTTGTATGTTACTGTCATTATCTCAAACTTGAATCTCCAGAACCCATATTCAGCTCTGTGCGGCCAGCGTAACACCCCACTCCCCTCGACTGGTACAGAACCAGAAACAGCAGGACAATTGGCGCCACTCCTGCTTTAAAATCCAGCTGAAACCTGCCACTGATGGCTGCCATCTTTTTCATCATGATCCAGCCGAACCACCAGTAAAAACTGTCATCATTCTGACAGAAAATCTACCATCAACTGGTTTCAGCAGCTGCTCATACAAGCTCCACCAGTCAAATGCCAATGTTTTATTCAGTGAGGTCAGTGTATGCAGGTCATACTCTGACCATTGCTGATGGTTAGTGGTTAAAAGGACTGACCACATGTCCATCTTGTGTGACATGTCAGTGGAAGTATTCTCATTTAGCACATTAATTATTCCAAGATCATGTTTCCATTATTACTCAAGCCTGTAACTACTGCAGAGGCATTCAACCTGGGAATGAACGAGTCCTTTCCTCTCCCCCACTGGAGACAAGAGCCAGATGATAGTGGCTGTGAGAAGGTTTTTTTTGTCCAGTGTGAATTCGATAATGGGAAGATGACACCCTTCTGGCAACGCAAATGTTTTGCCCCTCTCAGGTGCGATGCTTTGACAGGCGTTGAAGTTCCGGATGTTGGCGTGGAAGCAGTTCGCCATCCGTCTCTGTTCAATCAGCGCACGAACATTGTTCAGTTGGTGTTTAGTTTGAAAGAGAGTCTCAAGTAGAAATATCAAAAAGTACAGACACAAGTCACAACTGTCACTAGTTTCCATGGCTGCTGTCTGGCAGAACAGAACTATACTTTATCATTATATATAGTCTATATATAAGATGTATTTTTGATAAACTCTTATATGTCTCTTTGTATCTGGAATTTTCCTGTGTGCTTTGCTGATTACCAAGTTATTTTGGATGTTTGCTATTATTATCATGTGGAAGTCTGGGATGGCTGCTGGAAAAAGCGATAGGCCAAAATAGGTCATTACAGTTGTTTTTTTATGATTATTATGTTTATTTATGATCTGCAGCAACAAGATGCACTTAAAAGGCAATTTGATCAGACCGTAATAAGTCGCTTAAAGCCTTATTTGGCTCAATTTAATGGCTAAAACCCTATATAATTGAATCAATAACAATCTCAGTGGCGTCAAACATGATGTTGATGAGAAAGTCAAACAATGCTTGAAACAATGTGCTGTACACTGTAATGACAAACAATATTTCTTGTCATTTAACACATTTGCGACCACTAAAGACAGCAAAAACTGCTTCAGACAGCTAATTACAGTTGGCCTTGAAAATACAGAAAAACACGTGAACAATCATCATCGAAAAAATGTGAGGGTTCAATGTTTTGTTGGTATAAAATCCATTTTTTTTTCCCCCAACACGTTCGGGCACTGGCAATTTAGAGCAGTGTATTAGTGTCTGATTGAAAGAGTAATGTGGTTTTCGTTTTCAGTATGTAGGATTCTATAAAGATTCATTTTACAGTAAAAAACTGAAATCTCACAGAAGATCCACAAAGAGTAAAGCCTTGCACCACACAGCAACCATCGTCCACCGCTGCAGCAAATAAAGTGAGTGCAACAAAAAGAACATAGCACCACCTTGAGCACCACCTGCTCACGCACTTAAGAGCAACTGTTCACTGGAAGAGACGATTCCTTCCAAGTGCCACATTTCTGCTTGGTGACCATTTGCACTTATCTTCACACCCTAAGGTTCTTAAGACTGGCACAACACACTGTGGGGTAAGGACACTTAATGCTCATAATGCCTCCTCCACCCTCTTCTACGCCCAGTTTTACTTTGTTTTTGCTTCAGCGAAAAATGCCTGCTGAGGTTTTCCTCAGACGCAGTATGTGCTATTTATTCTTGCAATGGGATTTTGATGTCAACGTGCGCAGACCATATTCCCTTTTGTCCTTTGAAAGACAATTGTCAGTAATTTTTCATCTATATACATCTTTTCCATTTTTCAACAGACACGCACATACACACACAGAGGCTACAGAGAGATAACTTCCACATCTGGTCTGCAGAAAAAGTTCCACATCAGGCCTCAGACTAACTCACTCTCTGGTTCTCTTATAATGCCAGACAAGCATGACAGTGTAGCTAGACTGCAGGCATGCATGTGTGTCCCTTTGTTAATGTGTGCGTGTGTCTAAATCTCTCTGTATGTATGCAGTAATTTGAGTGATTGAAAGGAGATCGATGTTACTCAGTACTGCAAAGCCCTTGGCCAGACAGATGGAAAAACAAGCTTAGACTGGGCCCTCGCAGGTTTCCTGTGTGTGCGTAAGTTTGAGTTTGTGTTTGTCTGCGTATATGGAAACCTTGGAAGAATTTCAGTGCCAACAGAGAGTTAGCAGGTCTACCTGAGGGACACAAAAAAAATAAATATTTTGCTAGGGCAAAGAAGAGTGCCCCTGGTTGAAGAAGAAAATACATTATGTAGAAAATACCTTATTTAATTATACTATAGTTGTGTATCAATTAGGAATTTTATAGATGAATTGTCTGTTTAACTATCTTCACACTGTGCGTTGTTGTAGACTAACTGTTCATCTGTGGTTTGAACACAGTGCAGTAACAAGGCACATCATAAAGCACTGTAGGATATTTAGAGCTTTCAAAATGGCCTTATAACAAAAGATGGTGGACACAGCTGTGGTTGTTGTTGAATGTAGATTTGTTTCAACAATCATTTTCTTATCTTGTTGTGTGAGAAAGAAATAAGCAGTTGCACTGTTACTGCAATGAAACATTATCTCCACTTTACACAAGCTTCCAGGAGGTGTAGACCAATCAGATCACAGCCCCTCCCAATCGAGGACGTTATTTCAACGAATGTAATGCCTACATTTGTTAACCCTTGTTGTTTTTAGACAATTTGAAAGAGTTGATCATTGTTATGGGAAAAAATATGGGAAAATGGGATAAGTCGATGACTTCTGAAATGCAGTAGTCATGCATGCTCTATTATGAACTAATAATTGCACAAGTTGGATCTAAGAACTGGAACTAACCTTTAAAATCCCCAAAATGTAATTTTACATTCTGGTAAAGTGTCCCTTCTGAGTTTACATAGTTAGACTATTTCCTTTTGAATGATATTGCAGCTACAATGAACTCTACAACAAGCAAGAGAGCAAACAGTATGCAGTATTGTGCAATGTGAACTTTTTCTGTATACAAAGAAACCTTAGAGAAATTTAAAGCAGTTACAGGGAGATTTATTTTTGTGCTGATTCGGGCTACAGCTGAGGACTTAAGTAGCATGAGCACCACCGTCTCCTGTGGCAAAGAGCTTGTTCTGGCAAACGTGTGCATCCATTTTGGAAGGGAGTGCATGTGGCTGTTTGTAGGACGTGTGGCGATGAGGTAATGCTTCTATTTGTAGTAGTATTTGTCTATGAAGCAAGACCAACATAAAGTGGGTGGTTCTGCTGCTGTCTGGTATAACAGAAGTATCCACTGTCGTACCACCGGACTACAGAGCAGCTTCTTTCCGTCATTCTCAGCACTTTGCCATAAAAGCACTTACATTTTCAGAACCCATTTTGGTGCCAGGAATTAAGAATAACTATATTGAAGAAGCCAATCTTCTCACTGATGGTTTTGTTTGCTCATGTAGGTCATTAGTATTACATTGAGTCTGTTTCATAACCAGCTGAGAGTTTCTTGCAGTATGTTGGAGGGTAAAGTGAGGCTCTAAGGGGACCAGCAAGTACAACATGGCCTCATAACTCAGGATGCTTACACTATATGGATTTTGATTTCTCTGTAAACAACTGCATCGATACAGAGAATCAATATTTTGGATTTGGCCTGCTTTACCATAAATAACTGGGACTTGGATCAGTGTTGGCCTGGCAGCTGAAAAACAAAAAAGATTAAAGAATCATTTGGTAGATGGTGTGGTTTCCATCCTGTTCTTCTTACCTTGAAATGCTTCACCAGCCTTTTCAACGCTTCACATTCCTCTATGAGTATAGCCCTATAGAGACAGACATACAGGCAGACACACAGATAGTGTATGTTTATAATCACTACTCCAGTTGTTTTTGATTAAAAAAAACATTGAGCCAAGAACTAAAATCTGGGTCAAAGTGGAAACTTCTGCATTTAACAGTCCCAACACTCACACACAGCCACCTTAAATAAAAGCTGTTTGTTCAAAAGCAGTAGAAATTAACCCATTGATTGATGATGAAAACCATCACACAGCTGAGGCAGTGACAACAGTTTAGGTGAGCTTGGTCAGAATTTGTCCTCTGCAGAGTTCATAAAGGGTACTGTGGATACAGTGTCCCATTTTTCTTTATTCCCCCATGCACACTTTCTCCTTCTCTGGTTACATAACCATCGTGGACTTTATTTCACTTCTTTCAGATGAAAAAAGAAACTTCTGCCCGCTCTGGGATCCATTTTCTGACAATGGGGCCTTTTGTTCTGGTCGAGTCAGGAAATGGGAGAACGAGGGAGAAAAAGAGAGAAAGGGGGGAGGCTCTCTTTCAAGGTAGCCCCAGTGACTGTATTTCCCTGTGGGCCTCCAAGTGAGGGATGGAGGAAGGAAAGGGAGGGATGGAGTGTTAAGGAGGCAGGGCAGCCACAGAAGCACAGAGGAGAGTTGAGGGGAAATTAAGGAGAGAACTGAGGAAACGGAGATTCCTCGGTGAAGAGCACAAATATGTCATGAACAGTAAAAACATATAGGACTCCGCAATATGCATGATATGTGTCTGCTAGTAAGTAATATAGATCTAAGATGAAGAATGTTTCTTCGTGTGATGAAAGTCAGTCTGTATACATTGTTGTTCCTGACCTGAGGGTCCAGACCACCCAATGGGTCTCAAAAAGTGTTATGACTTCATGATGACAGGGTGGTTCAACAAAAACAGAAAGGAAAGTTTGATTCCCTTGGATCAAAATATTTACAATTTCATGATGTAAATAGTACATCAGCCATTCACCAGGATAAATGGTTGGCAGTTAATGTTTCTGCAAACCACTGATATGTTCACATTTTTACCTGTCATAGGTGCATGTTCAATACTGACATCTTTACAACAATGTCACATGATGCTCGCGTTACATGTTTATGTCCTGACTGTCCAATCGGGAGGTGGATGGCATGGTGGTGGAGTTAAAGGTGAGAAGGCTGCCAAGCCAGTGACCGCAATTCCAGACTGCATGTCAACATTTATAAATACAAACCACTGGATATTTTTGAGAAAGGACAATGGCGATTTAGCATTTGTAAACATGACACCACTGGATATGTTTGCAGACCTCGGGAGCAAAAACAGACATTTCTGATGAGAAATCAGGACATCTCCAGCTATGTTTGTTGGGACCAAAACAGGTATCTTAAGCCGAAACATGATCTTTTCCCTCCCCTAACCAAGTACTTTTTGTGACTAAAGCTAACCAGAGCATAAGCACAATGTTATCACAACATAAATCAGAAAATTGAAAATAATGAAATGTAAAGTTTTCAATATCTGTGGTTTGCAGAAATGCACATGACCTACCTTATTTCTGGTAAGCGGGTTGAGGAGACGGTGCTTTGTTTAAAAGGGTCATGTAGAGAGCTTTTTCAATAATAGCTTTTTAAAAAAAAAATGAATGTATATGTTGGCTAATAAGTGACAACAATTGCAGCAAAGACCTGTCAATCAATAAAACCAGCACTTACAATCCTTTAAAATGACCAGTCTAATGGAGCCACATCAATAGTGTTGCTTATCTGTTTACCATCAGTCAATTTATCCTTATCTGACTCTTAACTCACAAATATCACTATCAGCCTCAGAAATCCAGTATCAGTCAGGCAGTAGACAGGTGCGGAAACACTGCTCTATGCAACTTACTTGAGTCGGTCTACCACCTCGTCAATGTCAGAGATATTCAGTTTGTCTCTCATTGCCTCAATCTCATCTTCGGCATTGGACTGAACTGAACACTGAGAGGTTGGTCTGAAAGAAAGGACATCAAGGAAAAGTAACCAAAAAAAAAAGGAGCATCATGCAAAAACTAGTTGTAAAAAAACATTCAAACAGTGTTTCATCAGCATTACTTACCTGCTTCCAGCATCACCTTCTTCAGGGTTGCTACAGTTTCTAAAACAGCTGTCAACGTGACCCAGAGCATAGTCCACCGTTTTAGGTTTGTACCGCAAAACAAGCTCCTCGCCTTCTCTATAGCAACAGCACAAACAAAGAGAGACTTTACACAAGTCAGTTTACTGTATCTGCAGCTTTCAGTGTTTATTTGAATTAGTTTTGGGCTGTAAAAGAAAAGGCTGAGACCAGCTGAATGTGTTGATATCTATAAACACAAACTTATAACTACATCATAACTATATAACGTACTCTTGTTATTAAATGTTTTTATTGTATTTCTACACTTTACAGCATATAAACTCACAAATCTGTAGAGTCCTTTGATTTGCACTAACCTATATGAAAAGTGCTGTACAAATAAAAATCGATTGATTGAACTACTGAACAATAACCACATTCTTGCTTCTTGCAGGATGATCTAAGAGGTGCTTTCTGTTCCATAAAGGCCACAGAACATGTGAATTTATGAGAAATCTATTGTGAGATATAATTTTACAATATCAACAATGATGGTCATGGAAAAAAAAAAAAAAAACAGATCTCAAAAAGTAAAAAATAAGGACAAGCTGCATTTTATTTTCTGAATGATCCGTGGGAAAAAGAGAAACAAGCAGATGGTGTAGGCAGCTGTAGGCGGGGTGACAGCGCGGTCAAGTTTGGTTTACCTTACAGCCCATACATGAGGGAAAACGCATCTTTTCGAGCCTTCAGACAATGACATGGAGTTTGTGTCGAGGTGTGTGTGTGTGTGTGTGTGTGTGTGTGTGTGTGTGGCTGGGTGGATGACTGGGGCATCAGGACCACACAAGAGGAGGTCAATAATATAAATCAGTTGACTTTTACAAGGTTCACACCCACTCACACACCCTCATGGTAAAAATCTGGTATGAGGATGAGAGCAATTTTTTGACAGCCTTCAGTTGACTTTACTTTAATTAGTCGGTGAGTTAGTTGTTTGATGCAAATAAAGGAAAGTATTCTTGGCTAATAAGTCCGGTAAATTACTTATAACACACAAAAATAATATCCAAGGGAGATAAAGAGAGAGACAAAGATGCTGGTCTGCATCTTGATGCTTTGGCAACAACTCCCTTCCTGACAAAGCACATTAAATTGAACTAAATTGACAAACAGAGGGTTGTAGTGCATTTTTAAGTGGAAGTGTTATTACGGGCAAGTGTGTTCGGTTTATTCAAGAAAGCTATTCAGCTACACTGGGGACTTAGCCTAACTGAACGATCAAAGGCCTGAAACACACACACACACACACACACACACACACACACACACACACACACACACACACACACACACAAACACACACAGTGCCAAGTATCAAGGTCAGCAAGTCTACCGAAGCCAACTTCAAAGAGATAAAGAGATTTGTGCAGGCACAGTGTGTGTGTGGCACAAACACTTTTTTTTGGTTGTGTTCCTACACGGCCAGTAACAATGGGATATATTTCTCCTTTGAACGGGACTTTCTCTAATCCATTTACATTGCCGCCAAAGCACTTCACAAGAGTGACTTGTGATGTGTCTTGCTCGTTGACACTTCAATAAGACACAGTGCTGTTGTGGGCATCAGACCTGTGGCCTTTTGGATATTGGATTGTCAACTTGAACATCAGGCCTTGAATTTTATCCTGCCTTTAAAGAAACTCCAGTAGGACTGCTTGTCAACCGAGTTGGTATTACAAGCACCAGTGTTACATTATAAATCATATTCCTTTGATGCATGCCCTATCTTAGGTATGAGCAGGGGACTACACTGAGGGAAGAATTCAATTGTCAATTTGAGTAAAAACACACACAACAATGCAACAGATTTAAGCAATGCTAGCACTGTGGCTCTAGGGATGGCAATGTTGGTCTATCTTTCCACCGCTTTGGTTCAAACTGAAATATCCAATAATATCCATGCAATTTTGTTCAGACAATCAGGCCCCTGGAGGGTGAAAAAGAACATTTGTTCTTTTGAGTGCAATGTTTTGTTTTGTGGTTAGGTTTTCTACAAAACGTTGACATATAAATACAGTTCTTTTCATCAAGATGAATTGTAATTACTTTGTTTTTCTTCTGAGTTTTCCTCTAGAAGCATCAAAAAAAATTTCAGTTTCTCAACACATCCATCTTTGAAGTTGGCCTTTACATACCAGTGAAGTTTCATAACCGCATCCACTGGTTGTGATGGTATTGCATTGACAGACAGACCTATAAACACCCAACAATAAATCGCTTCTGTGTTAGTTCCTACCACAAAATATATCCAGGACCACATTTTGCTGTCATGGAACAAACGCACAGACTCACAAAGTAACAAGTTACTGGCCGACGCTGTCATGGCCAGTAATAGAATTCATATCGTCCTCAACTTTACTTGTGTTTAGTGCTCAATTGTATGTTAGCAAGCTCACACAATAAACACCATTAAATATCTGCCATCTGCATTGTCACTGTAAGCAGATTAGCATCATGGATATCAGTTTGCATGGTTACCACTACTTTGCCTGAGTACAGAGTAACATAGCTGCTAGCATAGCTCTACACTCTTCGTACTGTTTTAAGATGGAGAAAATAAGACAAAACAAATTCAGTACATTTGTTATTTTAGTAAAATATTAATTTATATTCTACAGATTACCATGGTCAACATGGCAAAAATCTATTAGACTAGTGGATCCATAAATAGGACCAGGGATAATGTTATATACAAAATAAGCACACAAATACACACACAAGAAAACAACAACCCTAAAACCATGTTCACAAGTTGTAACACAAACCCAAACAGAAAAGAAGGAAAATCACATTAAAAATGATGTCAGCAAATTGACAGGCAATAAATGGTTTGCCACTAAAACGGAGAACAATCCATCTTATGTTGTGCTTTTAAAGGCCTCAGCAAAACCTGAGAGGTGACATGGGGCAACATTCCTGGCAGCAGCGAGCTCGTTGCTGGGATAGTTACCAGCTCATGCACAGTTGGCCTCTAACACACTCTCGCACATCCTCACAAACACTTAACAATTTAACAGCCTAATTTATGTAACGAAATGGAAGGATGTGCTGCAGTGTTACTGACTGATATTATCCTGCCAACTCTTTTTATGGGATTCTTAGAGTATTTTAATACATGTCATTAAATTGCCAACTGCTACAAGCCCATCTCTGACCTGAGTTGTAGCTGTAGATATTAAAAACCAAACAATTAGGAAGAATTAACACCCCTTTAGGAGCTTATAACTCCCTGATGGTTGTGTATCATTAAAAATGGCATTATCCATGTGAGCGTTTCACTGAATGAGGAAGTAATTTTGTACACAAAGTCTTAACAATTTAAAGATGGATATTAAAAAATTCAACACATCTTTAATCCAATAAAGCCAGAAGGGACATGGTCTTTAAATCTAGGTGAGTTTTTCTTGGAATTTGGAGGGGAATGCCTAGAAGTCTCCCTGCTATAATTGTCCTATTGTTCCACAATTCCCATACCAGTTTGCAACATCCCTGTGCCAAAAACCTTTGTTCCTCTGCCTTCCATCTCATTTGTAACTGACGAAGGAACACAATAAAGCTTTTTTATGGCACTCTTTGTTTGGGGAAAAATGACGCAGGGAGAGTGAGAGCAGGGTCTTAACCTACACTGGAGAGGAAGAAAATCTCATGATGGAAAAAAAACAAACAAATTAGATCAAGAAATTTCGACTGTTTATCTGCTTAAACAAGTCTGTAACATTCAAACCTTTAATCTGCATTTAAATTTAAAAGGAATGTTGAAAAGTGAATTTAATTTCATTAAGTTGAGAGTTCACTGTCAAACTGTGTGTGGCAACATTTTTGCTGTGCGGTAAAACTGGGGACCGACACAGTGCTTAGTGTTCTTCTTAGATGGCTACGATATTCCTTGTTATTAACCAGTGGTGGATTTTTTTCTGATATCTATTTAGTTTGCAGAATGACTTTTTCCATGACAACTGATTTAATCCCACATTGTCCCAGCAGAATACAGTGCTTTCCACAAGCGCCGGCTGCCGGCCATATAGCCGACTACACAGTTAACTCCAGCCGGCTACTTTAATGACTATTATTTTTCGATTTTAATAAAGTTAAATGTTTTTCTAACAGACTGACAATAATGTCAAACTGAACCGCACTCATTAAAATTGTGATTCGCTGTGCTTGTACTGATAATAATCACAAATTACTCCGATCATCGCCGACTTCATTGATCTATCTTGAATATTGTGTCGGCCGTCGGAGGCGAGAAGCAGGGCTCACCATAATACGCTTATTTTGTCACCGGTAATCCACTCTTGTCTTCCAGGTCCATTTAGCAATACCTGCGACACGTGCTGGCATCAAAAAACACTGTCGGTTGTACAAATGAAACCAAACGGACTCTAAGAGTGTATTTTCATTAGTTGCTAAGGGAGAAACGTTCACTGAGTGTTTAATTGTGTAGCCACCACTGCAGACTGTGAAGGTGTCATGCACCGACAATAAGATATTTACAAGCCCAGAACGCCTCATGATGCAATATTATGTGAGCTTGTATAGCCTATTATTTATTATTTTCAGTGCGCAAATCACAGTTTTTATTGGTGCATTAGCGTCTGGCATACTTAGTTACACTAATGAATAAAAGAAGATGCGATATTTTGTAATAATAATAATATGATATATAGAGTAGATATTGATGCTGATAATAATAATAATATTATTAATAATAATAATAATAATAGAGCAAATGTCTGAGAAATTAATATAGGCTGCCTGTTCTGCAGGCACACTTAGGCTAATAATAATAATAATAATGTAACATTATTATTATTATTATTACATTTAAGACCAGTGTATAAGATCGTACCCCCCCCCCCCGGCTGGCTACTTATGTATTATGGCTGGCTAGTCTGTGTCTTAGTGGAAAGCCCTGATACACAAGGAATCATGGTTGGCAACTGTGCTGTAGAAGTTTGTTTTTTAATCAGATATAGATATTGGTTTTATTGTTGGTGAGAACTATTTTATAATCTCTGTTTTCACTCATGCCCATTTGTTGGTTGGTTGGTGAGGAGGATTGCACAAAAACTATTGAGCAGATTTCCACAAAACTTGAATGAGGGGTGGGTCTCAGCCCAGAATAGACCACATTAACTTTTGATTAGGATCCAGATAAATACAGATCCAGGAATCTTTTCTTGCTTTCTTTAACTTTGTAAGGTAGGATTTGTTTCACAACATTTTTGTTGTATTCTTTAAAATTTCTAACGCATGGATCTTGATGGGAAAAATCATGTGTATTTAGCTGTACTGTGAGAAAATAATATTTTTAATAATGTTATTTTTTACTGTGTTTATACATTTACATTTGACAATAAATAGAAAATAATACTTACTTGCGCCATGCTGCTTCTAAGTTTTAATCAAATACAGCTTCTTTCTGACTGTCTTTAATGGTTCCCTCATGTTGTACAAGTCAGAATAAACTACAACCCTCATTCCAAAAAAGTTTGGACGCTCTGTGAAACATAAATCAAACCGAATGTGAGATAACTATTCCTTTTTGTCATTTACTTAACAACACAGTTAAAGTTGTATCGTTTTTCTCATCAACCTCTTTGATAAAAAAAAAACCAACATATGCTTTGATGGCAGCACCATGTTTAGGACAGGGGCTACAAAAGACTGGAAAATATGCTGAATGCTCCATCACCTGTTTGGAATGTTCTACAGGTAAACAGGTTGGTTGGTAACAGGTGATGGTATCATGATTAGGTATGAAAGGGGCATCCTCGAAAGCATCATTGGTTAACATGCGAGGAGGGGGCTTTACTACCACTCTGTGACACACATGACTGTTGAAAAAATATTACTACATGGGCTCAGAAACACTGTGTAAATGTTTGCAAATGATTGCATTCTGTTTTTGATTATGTGTTACACAGCGACCCAACTTTTTTGGAATAGGGACAGTAAAACTCATTACGTTCTCCAAAAAACACAGCTTTTCCATAACTCATTAAAAATGCACATTAGAGTGTATTTATGTGTGAGAGATCCTTCACCTACCTCCCTCCCCTGCTGGCTCTCTCTCTGAGAGCCTGCAGTAACATCTTGACCTCGGCTCTCACCAGCTCTTTGATTGCGGGGGGGTCAGCCAGAATGGAGCCCTGCTGACGTAGGAGAGGGGTCCCTGCCCTGCTGCTATTGTTTCCTTGCTGGCTCTTCTGCAAGAACTTTGCCTGCAAACATCATTGTTATGGTAAGTGAAGACAACCAGGAGTTATTCATCACATAATTTATCATGGTAACACCACATTAACAAGATGAGCGTCACAGACTTTCTCTGTCTGTTCAGGTGTCATCCACAGCTTAGTGACAGTTTATGATCCTACAATAAGTGGTTAATGGAAAATTCTCAATCTCAGCTTGATTTAGTAAGCTACACTTTTAAAACGGAGTGGACAGTCCACTTGCAATATGCTGCAAGCAGTAATCCAGACATCCATCTCTAGTGACGTCCCCTGACAGCCTCTCTGACTGAGGATGATGTGGGACTTTTCATGTCTCAGGGGAGGCTTATCTTATTTCTTTCGAGTCACAGTGAGCCCAAAATATAACTAACATCTGAAAAGACAGTATCCTGTGAGTGTACCTGTTCATTACCAGCAGTTCAGGTAGGTACAGGTTATTTTTTCTAACTAAGTAAAGGTTTCCTGGCTAAGACACAAGAGGCTCAACAAATATATGCACTTGTTTTTCCAAACAAACAAGAAAAGTGTGAATTTGTTAGTCTATTTAAATAGACAGTATGCAATTCCTGCAGCTAGGGACGTCTCAATTGAAACAATAACAACAAAAGTAATTTGATGTTGTCATGAAGTAGTGTGGGATCATTGGAGTTGTTGTCGTCATTGTCTGACAATAGTGAGAGTAAACATAGAGAGTAAACATAGTGAAGCTTTATTGACATTACATTTAGTCAATTTTGCCAGCTTCAATACTTCGGAATCCCGAAGTTAAAGTGACAAACAACAAAATGAAACGCACCGCGACCTTGTTGGAAAGATTTGGGATAAAGTACAAAACTCAACAAAATATACCACTGGTCGAGTAAAGCAGAAAAGTTCCATTTTATATCGTTAAACTAAAAGTAGTGAAAGTGTAAGAGGTGAAAATATCAATAATTAATATTTTTTGTAACTATATTAAGAATACTATGTCTATGAATGTAAACTATGTCTTGCTTTTGCTATGTCACATATCATCTCAGCAACTGAAGGATGTGTACATGTAGCATGACGAAGTTTAGGTTGGCAATGTCTGCTGCAGGACCATGTAGCTTTTTAATCTTTGTATTTTTTTTCTAGGATTATCACTGCAGATCAAGGATTTGATTAGAAAAAAGTGGAAAGGAACAGTCTTTATGCATGCCTTCCTCTATTAGCCCATAGGAGGGCTGAGCGCCCAGGACAAAAGATGTACTTTTACACTAAGCAGCTGAAAAATCACCATCATTTAACCGTAATGTAGCGGCGAAAGGAACAACAGTGAGAATAAAATGATCATGTGGGTTAAAAAAGAGCAGGTGAGGAAGATGTGCGTGTGGATTTGTGCATTTGTGTCTCAGTGCAGTCTGGAAACTATTACCACCTCCACACCTGTTGCCTGCCAATCATTCCTGCCATAAAGGCTTCAAACAAATTCACTGGAGGATACTAAACACCCTGCTCCTGGTCTTTGCATGTGTTGATGAGTTTGCCTGCATCCAGTCACATACCAGCATTCACATACACACACACACACACACACACACACATACATATACAGCCCTTTTCACTTACACTGGCTTCCTCTTTCTGCCTTTAGGTGTTGAGGTGTTTATGTTACAGGATTCATGGCTCACTTGCTAACAAGTCATTCAAGTCTGGATCTTTTCCTCCTCCTCTCTCTGCTGTGAGACTGTTGATCTCATCCTGGAGCAATTTTAAGGGAGCGCTGTTGAAACCTGTCATTTAAAAAAAACCCTACCAGGAGCCATTACGTTGAATTATTAAAATCGGGTTTTGGACCGCATTTAACTTAAAGGGCACATTTTTATTCAGAGGAGGGAAAAGGAGCGAGAGTGTAGCAGGAGGTAAAGAGAGATTGGCCTTGTCGAGAGACTTGAAAAGAAAAGCTAATGTTCCCTCTGATCTAACCGCCGGAGACAATGGAGACCTTGATGGAGGGAGGAATGGCGGTATGGAGGAATGGAGGAGTTGCCTACAGATCAACTATTACTTTTCACACTGGTTTGCTGAGGGATGGAATTCATTACATGGCTGCAAGAGAAGCGGGAACAGAGATAGGCAGACATGGGCAGAGGAAACAGAGGACAAATGGAAGAGATCCACCCTGCAGTAAAATAAATAACTGAAGAAACCTGTATTGCACCAGTCTGAGAGTTAAATAAGGTGCTCTGTGCTTTGTTTTTGTCTTTTTTTCCTCTGGAAATGTCTTAAAGGTCTCAGCCTAAGTCGTTCTTTCCGTCTGAGGGCTTTACACCCAGCTAGTGCATACACCACACTGTAGGTGAAAAAACACTACAGCAAGACTCAAAGTTATACACTCGATACACACAGTGCACATATGCACACACCTTTTTCCTTCCACGAATACATACAATATGTGTTGCTAACAGTCGAGTATTAACCTCTTTAACCCTGTTACACCGACCCCCTGACTCACTAAGCTGACTAGGCCTCTTTTATGTGTATACAGTTTGTGTGTGTGTGTGTGTGTGTGTGTGTGTGTGTAAGTGTGTGTCTGTGTGTGTGCAGACAGGATTGTGTCTGTATATTAACTGAATTACTCTACATCACTCTGGATGTACGTTAGTTTTAATTCTTCTTTGAATAGTGCTTCAAATTCATTTGTGCAATGCAATGCAAAACATTTAATTTGACTATGTGTGTGCACGCTTTAACGTAAAAAGCTCTCATAGTTCCTAATTTTAAATGTCTTGTGGTCAAGAATCATGTGTGGTCAGCGTCTACATGGCACTGCTTAAGCACTAAGGCAGACTCTGTACATGTGTTCTTCTGAAAATAGCGCCTGGCCTGTTGGCTCAGTGTAGGGTGATAACATCTACAGATGGAGTGATTTCAGTCAAACAAACACATGACAGGATAAAAAGAGAAAATAAAATAAGGATCAGGAGAAGAAAAGCAAAGAAATAAAACTATATGGGACAATAAACAGCAAATAATGGAGGTTTTTGTATCATTTAGAAATGCTAACAAGAGGAATGCTTTGTGTCCCTGTGCACATGGCATGGCCTCTATTATGTTATTATGCTAGAAAGGAATGTTCCTGTGTCTGTAAATACGATTTAACACTCGATTTTTGTCATCGATCGTGCAACTCTTTCTTGGGTGAGGTCTTTTTGTGAGTGTTTTCCATGTGAGGGGTTTTGGGGCCGAGAGTTTAGCTGGCCTTAAGTAAATATTGATGTCTGTCTTGCTCACTTTTGGACTTCACTGCAGCTCAGTGCCAGTTAACCCACATTTCACTTTTAATAGGGAGTCTGGGAATTGTAATTTAAGAGTGTAAGCAGCCAAACTAACCTCTATACACAACCTAACACCACAGATCATAAATTGTTTGGGCAGGAGTGCTTAGCTGAGCAAATTTTTGCTTCACCCTGAAGCCAAGCTGAAAGGGAAATTCTTGCAGATGGTGTGATGGTATTCTTGTGGGATCCCACCAGAAGCGGACCCAGCATCTGAATTCTTTCAACGAATAAAACATTAAGTGTGAAACAAGCTCTATCAGCTGAATCTGTAGAGAAACTAAAAGGCCAAGTATGCAGCAGTATTCTGACAGGAGGGATGAGAAGATTTGTAGTCATCACAACAGTCTTACCTCAGAGTGCAGCCTTGTGTACATATGAACCAGGTTATAACCCAGTGCTGTTTTGATCTTTTGCAGCTCTGACTTAGTAACATGGTCAGTGATCAGGCTCCACAAAGACTCACTGGGGCACCAGAGCAGGTTTCCATCGGGAGACTGCATACGAATGGCAATCTAAAAGTGAAGGAATGGAAAGAAACTCTAGAAACATAACAATGTACACCATAACTGTTTAACAGTTTAAGTAACTTGATTGCTATTCGTGTAGTGTTTTCATGTTATGTTACTTCATATTTCAGAGGAAAGTACTTTTTACTGAGCTGCATCTGCTCAAGGTACCTCTTACTCTGAAGTTACATTGCTGATTATGATTTTACATACAAAAAGGTTAAACTATGCAACATTAAACAAAGACATTTAAAACAGAGACTGCGCCTAATAATCACCTTCATTAAGACAGTTTTGTCTGTGAAATGTCAGAATATATATCAGATATATTTTGCCACAGCTCCAGATGATGTATTTAGACAGCTTGATTCATTTAAATATCAGATTTTTTTTCTGATGATTGAAAATTAAAAATTCAGTTTATTCTTACACGGCATGCTTGAAAATTACTGAAATAATTAATCAGTTATCAGAATAATTGCTTAATTTTAACACTACACTTAAATGCATCATTGATAATTAGTCCTATAGCTAATATAATATCCTTTATGTAATATAACAGGGGCATTTTCCTGCATTATTAGTACATATGAATAACTTTGAGCAGATTTAGCGAGCTAAAGACTTTGAATGCAGGACTTTTATTTATGGAGTAACGTATTTTTACCCGGTTGTATGGCCTTGAATACTTTAACTGACTAATTATAAAACATGAGCAGATTGCTGGGATTTTCCACTCTCTTGCTAACTGAATTTACTTCGTCCACAGTAATAAAAATGATAGAATGTAGTAGCTAATTTAGCAGCAAATGCTTCACAGCTAACGTAAGCTAGCCAGCTACCTGACCAACTGTGGAAAAAAAGTTGGTCTAACTTAGAATAAAAGCGAAGGATGAGTTCACCGAGCACATCTAAAACAGTGAAACCATAAAACTGCGCGGTTGTCATACGACACAAGTTTGTAAAATTGCGTTCGCAGAGAAAGAAATGCTCACCTTTGTTCCTTGAATCTAGCAAGGTTTTGGTATCCAAGGGCAACATTCCGGTTGCCATGCGGAAGTATCGCGAGGTTACTCGGAGGTTTTCTCTCAGACTGTATACAGCTTTAACCTCACTGATTGACAATTCGTGTGTGTTTTAGTGAAGAAAGAGAGTCGCAAAACGTTTCAAGAACATTGAGGTAAAGTAATACATTTAGCTAAATGCTTATTCTATGCTTTGTAGGCTTAAGTGACTACACACGAGACCAGCTGTGCGCTCAGAAAAGTCTTAACTAATATGCTCCAAAACGTTACGCTGGGGGAGGAGGGATATTGAGCCTAGACTGGCGTGTGAACCCTCAGGCAGTGCATATAACTTTCCCTCTCTATGCCCCCAACCTCCACCCCCTTCCGGGCTCCGTGTGGAATGGTGCACAGCCCCAGCAGACCACTGTGGAAGAAGGACGGAGGTAACGCCAAGGATCTCCGCGTCCAGTAACGATGTACCCAACATATTTGTAAAATTGGGCTGACTTGTCTGCCAAATCCCAGCTGGACTGCAGTGAATGTTTCACTTCACTGACTTGCCTTTTAACTTTTTGAGGTGGATCAAATAAATCATCATGGTTTTCAGTGAGCGCCCGTCTTTGGAGCGCACAATACGCACGGCCGTTTTGGCACTGCTGCTTTGCGCACAGGCCAGTTCGGGCTTCTCGGTCGCCGGACAGCAGGAAACCACCTGCGAGGCCAACGGCAGCATTTACTTCGTGGGGGAATGGTATTTTCTCGACTCTGATCACTGCACCCAGTGTGAGTGCACCTCCGAGGGCTCCGCATGTTCCCGCACTGAGTGCACCTCTCTCCCGGCTGCGTGCATCCATGTCAGCCACTACCCCACCGACTGCTGCCCGAGGTGCGAGAAGATAGGGTGCGAGTACCGAGGGGTGGTGTACGAACTGGGGCAGAACTTCCAGGTAAGCCTCAAAGCGATAATACATGCAAAGATGGGGATAAGAAAATGTTCTTATCATTTCTCATATAAAATCAGAATCCAACAAAACTTATACTAGGATTGTTGTGGCACCATATCGGTGGTCAGGTCCCAAGGGTTAGACACCCCCTACCCACCTACTTACCTACCTATCTCACAGCTCATGTTCACACTATAAGGGTAAAAACCTGGGATTTAGGGGGTCTTTTCATTTTAAGGGTTCACAGATCAAAATGATTAGCAATTGCTGGCAAGAAGTCTAGTTGTGCTGTTATTTGTGCTGTTATTTGTGCCGGCTTGTAATTTTGATAAAAATTGAGCTTATTTTAGTTTACATTAAGGCTACAGAGCTGACAACAAATTGCCCCAAATTTCAAAATGTCAGTCTGTACCATCTCAAAATGAAACACTGCAGCATTTTTGAAGACTCTGATGTTCGCCATACATTTAGAAATGGTTTAAATGTCACTGCAAAAACTCCAATATTGTACTTTTTTACTCACCACAGTTATTTGGTACATTTAATTAGTCTTTACTTTGCAGTTCTAATGCTCTGTCAGAGCCAAACATGCAGTGTAGTACTTTTGAATTAATGTATTTAGTCAGCAATCAGATAAAGAAAAAAATGATTCTGATAATCAGAAAAACACTGAATATGAACAGTATACATACATGTAAATACATGTATAATTTACTTTTACTTGTGCTTTTGAGACTTAAGTACAATAAATATCAGATTCTTTAAGACTTTTTAAGTACTAATTATATCGGTCAGTGTCACCCAGTCACTGCCAAGTATGACTTTGGGGTTCTTTTTACTACACTGACTACATGATGTTTGCATAGACAGTATGTGCAGTAGGCCTATAGGACTAAAGTCCAACATAAATTATTCAGGAACACCACAAATTATTTCAAATATAATTTTAAAAAGCATTATAAGCACATTGAATACCCAGGACATGTAAATATCCAAAGTGTTTATCACACAGATCTCACAGAAGCAAAGGTGAGCTGCTGTTTATGTGTAAACTCAGGGCTCTTGGTAAGTTTCATGGAGGTTTCTGTGACTACTGTTCCCCGTCAGTCAAATATGCCTTGTCAAGATTATGCTCAGACCTGCCAACAATTTCTCCAAGCCTGTGTGTTATAAGTGTGTGAGAGAAGAAACCTTATATACCGATATATATTTTTTGTGTTTTTTTTCTTCTAAAAGTCTGAACCAGTGCATCACACTGTGGTATGTTGGTGTGTAACTTGAGTATACAGCAGGGAATTGGAGGTAAATGGCGCCCCCTTTTGAGATGGCAGGAAGAGGGCTATGTGAGAGGCGCTGGTTAGATATATGATCCATGTTGAGTCTCACTCTGTGTGTCCGTGTGTGTGTGTGTGCTTTCCCAGCCATCAGAATGTGAGCAGTGCACTTGTGACAACGATGGCATTGCCCGCTGTCTAGTTGCAGATTGTGCCCCTCCGCCATGTGTCAACCCCGTCTACCAGCCCGGGAAATGCTGCCCTGAATGTCAGGACGGTGAGTCGAAAATAGCAAAAGAAAAGTAGAAAGCAAAACTTATAAAACTGGAGGCTTATCTTCTCAACCTCCCTGCATACTGTCCACTCTACTCCTTGTGTTTCACTTAGTAGTGTCTGTTCAGCTGCAGTCACTTTTGCCTCTGTGCTTCATCCCCCTCCAGGTCCTAACTGCTACGTCAATGCGTCACGCAGCCAGGTGATCCCCGCAGGAGAGCCCATCTGGGTCGACTCCTGCACCAAGTGCCGCTGTCACGACGGCCAGGATGCCGGCTACTGGGAGGGGAACCGTCTCGCCACCTGCTCCCGCCTCAAGAACTGTACACCTGAGCAACTGTCCACTCGGAAAAACTGATCCACTCTGTCTGCAGAGAACCAGCTGTTAATATACAAAACGTACAATACCAGATGACGGATCACCTCTACACCTGCCAACCCTCCTCTGCAGCTGAACGTGTCAGCGGTAATGCTAGTTTTTTTTAGGAACGGAAGTGAACAAGAACCAAAAAAAATCATTCTAATAAGTCAACAGAAGAGATCAGCTGCCTTTCCACGAGGACCGAGATTCCTGAATACAGATGAGACCCACTGGTCCGTCACTTTGGTGGACAAGGCCGGCTCTCTATCAGGCCTTAGCTGCATGTTGCAAACAAGGTCAAAATTCAAGGCTGACTCACAGACTGATCAAAGCTCCGTGCCCTCTGAATGTCAGCCTTTTTTTCCCCCGCAATTTGATAAACTGCTTTTCTTTTTTTAAAGAAATCTGAAGACCAAACTAGAGTATCGACTGCGTTATTATGTATTCTTACTTTTTATTTTAGTTCCGTTGTGCGTATTCCTGAACAAAGTTGTCTATAATCAATTTACCACTAACCAACTGAGGCACAGAAAACTTGTGGCCAGGTAGCGTCACTGTTCTCCAGCATAGACATACTGGTTGGTACATATAAAATGGATAGAGATTTGGCAGACGATCATAAGGGGCCCAACAGCAAGTATTTTACTGCAGCCTACTAAAATTAATCTGGCCATATGTGACGAAGAACCGATTTTAATCCCACCAGAAGAAGAGGGGTGGATGTATGGTAGTCTTTGACAACCAATGAAAGCCAGATTGTAACTCTTTCTTTTTAATAATGTGGACTGCAACAGTGATGCAAACACTAAATGTTTGATTTTTGCAGGGCTTCAACACCCTGATCCCTCGAACTACTGCAGAGAATCCATGCTTGGATAAATCTGACAGGAACTAGAATAAAACAGACCTGACCCTTGAAAGGTCACCGCACTCAAGACGTTTAACCTTTAATTTTTTATCTCCCTTTCCACGGTTTCTTCAAAAACTTTGATTAGACCATTTTGTTTTTTAGAAAGAGGGACTGGTAAGCTTTTATCTGAGATGCTTTCCCAGGAGGTTTTTTTCTTAATTTTAATTTCCAAACACTTGCGTTGGGAAACAACTAGCAACATAACAACGCAACAATGAGAGTATTGGATGATGAGAAATTGTAATTGACCTGTCACGGTTTGATGCAGCACCTGATTGTTTGCACAGCTGTGATGCAATTTAGAGTAGGATGTGGCTGAGCGAGGCAATTTACGATTTTGTAACTGTTCTATAAATTCTGCAGTTCAATTTCCATGTTAATTGAAATAGAATGTATGAGACTACGGCCCAGCGTCTGACTGTACAGTAGCTGCCGACACGGGCGATATTTGAAAACAGGGTTTCATTTAATGGAACGTTATTTGCTTGTGTAAACTGTTGAGCCGGAGCAATAATCTGTAATTTACCGCTTTATTAGTTTTCCACAAGAAAGAATGTGTAGAGTGTGTAGTGTATGATGAAATGTAGCATGAAGTATCCTTTTACATAGGTCTATATGCAGCACATTCTTCCTGTTGTTATGTCATTATCAACCATTTTAATCACAAGGGACCTTTGAATGACAACCAAAAATAATAATGCCTATAATGGCGTTTACTCTTTACTGCATATTAAAGACTCCCAAGCTGCTGCTGATTTAAGTATGTCATCCCAACTGCCGTTATCCTCCGTGAAATGCTTCTTTATGCAAGTTTTATGGTTACGGACAACTTTTAAATCTTATTTTATGAGGATACTTTAAGACTGAATACACCTGTACTGTATTTTCAACATTTTCTAAGGGGACTAAATAAAATACGACAGCTATGTTTCCATATCTTTCATTTTAATGTCTGCATAATTACAAAGAAACAAGGCTAAACGGATAGTTTGGGATTATGAGAGTTAGATGAGAAGATTGATGTCATGAAGCTACAGTCTGCAGCCTCTTAGCTTAGCTTAGCATAAAGACGGGAAACAAAGGGAAAGAGCTAGCCTGCCTCTGTCCAAACACACCAAAATCCGCAAACAAGCACCCCTATAGCTCAGTAATAAACACTGTACATCTAATTTTTTTTAAAGGGGTAATTTGTTCAATGTGGCCAGAAAAGATACGGCACGTATAGCCAGAAACAAATGTTGGAAAAGACAAACCAAGACTGCTTGGTCGAGATTTTTTCAAGTTTATGACGATTGAATTAAGTTTATTTTACGATGAGTCAGAGAGGAAATTGAGCTCGTCTTAGTTCAGTTACAGAGAGAAACTTGAATTCAGAAGGTGTACGGTTGTATTTTTACTGTTAGGTGAGGAAAATAAAAGTCTGATTATTTCATGTCCTGGCATTTCGTGAGGTAATTTTGTTCTGGCATTTGTCTGCCAGCTGAAACAACGGGGGCTGTCGGGCTTACTTGAAAGTTGTGCCGTCAAGGGGATGGGCACCGGGGCTAACTGGTTGGCATCAGCTCATTAAACTTAAGTAGACATCCGCAACACAGTACACAGACGTCTTTAATGTTAAACAAACACTGGCCTTATGTAAGAAAATGCTCCTTTAATCTGTTCAAAGAACAAGTACGGCGCTTTATGTGCTGCCTGTTTCTTCTCGCTATATTTATGTTCTTTATAATCGGATTAAACAAACAAGATACAACATGTCATTAAGGGAGCTTCAGAGGTTGGTGGGAGGATTTTGTTGCCTTTCATCAGAGCCAGGCTCGCCGTTTTCCTCATTTCCAGTCTTTACGCTAAGCTACGTTAGCTGTATAGCCTTAAATTTATCGTCCAGACATGAGAGAGGTGTCAGTCTTCTCTGTAAATTCCCTTCACAAAAGGCCAAAATTGTCTTTTTAACTATTCCTTAAAGCCGACTTACAATGTACTACCTAAAATAAAAGGGAACAGATGTGAACAACAACCACAAGTCATGCTGGATGTACACACCGGTTCAATTAAACATCTAATGTAAAATATTTCCAAATAAAAACACCCTTTTCATGTCCATTAAACTTCCCCCCTCACTTTGCTCCTTTGAGCAGGTTTGCTGTCTAGCTCCTCTCTGAGAGGATGCCACTCTGATTTCCCTGCAGAGCTTTTTTGCTGACAGTCGGGAGGGGTAGTGCTCCCTGCAAAACAACAAAAGAAAGTGGGGGTGAGACGAAGAGACGCCTTCACTTTGTTGCATTAAAGAGACGTTTATACTATTGGGAAGGCTGCGGGATGAATGCAATCACATAGGGTGGTAAGCGTTTTAGTCCTTCAACTCACTGGGACCGCGCCGGAGTAACACTTACACAGCTGCTAAAACTGCAGATATTACATGAGAAAGCTGTGGGATTACTCCAGTCTGCAGGTGAAATCTAATTTATTACGAAGTTTACTATCCATCAAGCAGAGCAAGTGAGACAAACAACAATCACAGTAACACACACACACACACACAAAGAACTGACAGCACCACAGTTGAATCTTTAACCATCAGATTTATTGATTGTATAGAAAAAGTAGGTTTGATATGACATAATGCATTCTATATAAGATATAACATTTTCAACATTCAATGTACAAAAAAACCATAGCTAGAGATACAGTAAATGTTTAAAAACTGCCCGAGCAGGGCCTGAAAGTCCTGTCCGCTCTCTGCAGCAGACGAGCGAAAAATGTATTCGGAAAAAACACGTTTCAAATACTTGGACCACCTGAGGTTCGCTTGACAACTGGAACGGCATCAAAAGTCCAATAAGAAACATCAAGCGCTCCTCGCAGCTTATTCTCAAGTAAAGGAAACGTTTCAAATACCATTTTTGCTGGAGTGTCTGTTGCTGATCTTTACATCTATATTCCAAGTTACCTTTTATACACAGCAGGGCTATGTCTCGCTCTACAGCGCTCACTTCGTCCAATAACAGTGAAGCCTCAGCTCGTTCTTTCTCATGTAACCGTCCTCATAGGAGGTTGCCTGTAATGTGTCACAGTAGCCTTGATGAAGCTAGAATCTTTGAAAGGGGCACTCCACAGGTTTAATGCATGTATTCCTATTTAAAACCTTTATTTAAACAATATCCTCAATGTTACTTAACATAGAAATATGGGACTCTTCCTGATAATGTCATAGTCCTACAAGTTTATGTGATAACAAGTTTTAAGAGGCTCCAATAGGGTTAGGCAATTAACCAACATCACATCCATATATTCTGAATGTTATTATACTGTGATACAGTACATGTGTTGTCTTTATATCCACATCTTCATCACGACAACACGGTGCAATAACAAAATAGAGGTATAAAAAAATATTGCAATAATTAGTCTCCAAGTCTGACAGTAGAATTTATCAGGAACTTTTCAGTGGATTCATGAATCACACAACCCTATTGATATGTCGAACTTTACATTTCTTTTTTGGTTGAACTGTTAATTCTTTATCTTGTCACTACCCTGGCAGGAAAACAACTTGGTTATAAGGAAGGATCATGTTTTGGGCTTAAAATACCTGCTTTGGTCGCCACAAACAGTGACCAGCAATGTCCTGTCAATATGGTAAGTAGCCTATGACACGTACAAATGAGGGCAGATCAGCGGTTTGCAGAAAAGTTAACTGCTGGGATTTATTCAGGTTACTTGGCTGGTATCGCAATAAAGCCTCCAGACATGCAATTTGCCCTTTGTTCTAAAGACTGCAATACCCATGAGCCATTAAACGCAGTGAAGTGCTCCAAAAACGGCTCCACGCAACTTTCTATGAAAGACACTGTCCAGGTGTGGGAAATGTAGGAGCTAGTGTTTTTTGGATCTTGGACTACAACTCAGGACATATTAGCCTCTGTTGTTTCAAATTTGACAATTCTGATCTCTAAAAAGTCACCGAACACTGTGGAAGCAAAGAACATTAAACCGTGGAGTGCCCCTTTAACAACTGTAAGTATGGTACCAATCAAACTAACAGCAGTCGTTTTATCTGTCGTGAACTGATTAGAAGGACTTAAAATTAATTGGCGGATTAGAGGCAAAAGATGGAGAAATCCATTTTGATGGGTAAAAAAAGCATGACTGCATCACAAACTGATACCAACCCTTGAAAATGTTATCACCTCGCACCCCTCTGCAACACAATGACTTTAAAAAGCAGGATATGTGGCAGTTCTGTGACAAATCTGTAATATTGCACTGGGTATGCTGTAAACAGTACAAAGAAGGGATTGTATTGACCTCTCCGCATGTAGTCTGCTTACCGAGGACACTGAAACTCGCCGGGAGAGTTCAATCAAAACTGGGGAAGAGCGAGGGTGAAAAGGAAAAGGTGGTGGAGCGAGTGAAAACAGAGGGGGGACAGAGAGATTCACAAAATGAGGCTGTGCGCTTCGTGGGGAAGCAATAAATAGAAAAGTAAAGATACAGTAAGTGGCACAGATTCAGAGACACAAAGAGAGGCCCCATCGATATCTATTGAAAGAAGAGGCGCTCTTGTGAGACACAGCTGTGCCTGAAGTGGACCCACCACAAAGCACAACAGAGTGCCATTGACACACACAGCCCGGACTGGCAGAGTAAGAAAGAAAAAGGCAATGAAAGAGAAGATAAAGACGGATGACAGTGGGAATGAGTGTGTGTGGCAGGGAGAGTGCGTCGCGGAGAGCAGGAATTATACCTTCCAACAGGCTTGAGGCGAAGATAACAGAGAGCCAAACAGATGGGAACATTTTGCCTCAAGGCTGACCAAGGAGAAGGCCAACAATGCACAATTTTCACCAAAATAAAAGCCCTGAAATGCTCGGAAGTATACAAAACAGCTACCGCATTTGCACACAAGTTGTGCGTCCGTTTTCTTTTGTGAAGGTTTAACACGATCTTGACCGAAGCGGAAACACTTTTCTGTATCGCTCATCTTGAAACTCCCAATTTTTTTACACCCAAAACAAATGACAAACCTTCCCTGCCCCTTTGTGTCTGAAGGCATCAATTTGGTGTTTAGGCGTCAACATTAATAGCATCAACAGCAGAGATAAGGAAAAATGAAAACAAAAGGGAGAAAAGCGATGAAGGAAGGCATGATCGAAGATTTTGTTGGTCCCGTTTTTTGCACAGGGAGAGTTATGAAACTCATGTGAGACACAAAAAAGTTTTTAAATTAAAAAAACTATAAAAGAAAAGGTAACAACATCTGTTCAGGGATTCATTTATGTAATATGAAAGCGCGATAAAATACACCCTCAATGCAGTACTGACAGCTGATGATGATAAGATCCGAAGCAGCAACAGAGATGCCACTCAAACCGCTCAGTTAATAACTTCTCACTGCGACCTTCAAATTCACAATTTCCACCAGTGGGAGACTTTCACTGTATAATTTCCTCTTTCCAGATATGATGGCCTTTTTCTCAAAGGATCAGAGGAAAAGACAGCACAGAGAGTAAAATGGCATAGTAATAGTATCAACAGTGTTTTAATGAATTGTGATACCTTTTAAAAATAACAAAACAATCTGACTTCCAAGTTACATTGTAGG
Organism: Sparus aurata; assembly: GCF_900880675.1. Taxonomy (NCBI): domain Eukaryota; kingdom Metazoa; phylum Chordata; class Actinopteri; order Spariformes; family Sparidae; genus Sparus; species Sparus aurata. The sequence continues at coordinate 19,038,845 of NC_044207.1, forward strand.
TTATAAAACGACCTCCAGAATGTATTACGTCTCTCTGTTTGTAAAACAACATGACCTTTGGATCCACGAAGCTTTTTTCCTGTAAATCATGAGACGTGATTATCCTGACAGCTCATTTCTGATGTTGAACCCCACTTGTCCCACGCACGTTCAGAAAATACAGCAGCAGCTGATTTTCTTATGAAAAAAATGCAGTTACACTTTACATGTTGGCAAATGTCATGATACGTAGGTGGTAGGTAACAAAAAAAACATATGAAATTGATTTAAACCAACATGATTTAATTATAATATTCTGCTGTTTTATAATAAGAGGTTTCTGTTTTCTGCTTAACTTCTGCTGATCATATTTTTGCATGAATGATCAGCGTGTCACTTAATGAAAATGAGTTGTTGCAGATTCATTTCCAACTGGTTTCTGGTTAACATCTGCTGATTGTGCTGGATTAACTTCCCACTAGTATCTTTAACTTTCTCCCAGCAGCTACTAAATGGAAAATGAGCATTTGAAGCTTGACTTCCAACTAGCTTTTGCTCAACTTCTAAGTATGTTTTGCACCATTTTCTGTCCTATCAGCAGATCAGTCAAACTTTTTTTTAACATTTTTCTTTTTATAGCTAGCAACCATTAATTGCTAAATACCAACAAACCCAACTTCATAACCAAGAATCAAATTCAGAAATTGAAATTTTGAGGTAATTTGGAGGAACAAATATGTAGCTTGGTATTTACCACATACTCACTTATTTTTGGACCTGTAAAATGATGTGTCACCATAGATGCATGTCTCTACTTAATCTAATATGTACCTCAAGGAATGTTAATGTAACTCAAGCTATTTGAATCTTGTAGAGACAAACATGTACCTTTAAAGCCCAGATTAACCCCATAAACCTCTATCTTTCTTCAGATGGGGTGAAAAAGAAACCTTTCCAGGAGCCTAATCTCCGTAATGTGCCACATGGGGTAACAATCATGACTGAGCTGTCAGTATATATTTGCCTTGTCGTCTTCAGGTCCTCAATTTTGATTTCATATGCATTCCCAAGGTAGATCCACCACACTGCATTCAGCACAGGAGAAACCCTTTCTTCAATATTTTTTTGCTTCAGTCACAAAACCTTTGCGTAGCTCCGAAGAGTCCGTTTCCGTTTCCAAAGTCTAAGTCTAGATATAAAAAAAGAGAACAAAAAGAGAGTTCTCAGGAGTCCGTTGCTGCTGATGAACAGGTTTTATCAGCGTGTCCCAGCACTGTTTTTGAGTCTTCTGCGAGTAGATGCAGGCACAATACACATTCATTAATTGATACCGGAGGAGTTGATTGAGTAATTAGATCCAAACAGGAGACTCCCCTGACAAAAATGTCAATATTAAACCATCTATTAGCATCGTTTGCCAAGAGGAGAGAGAGAGATTTCTTTGATATGCAATCCATCAGATTCAGTCACAGCCTTCACTGCAAGTCACCATATTTACTTCATGTTACAGCTTTCCTCTAGTGGAAATACCCACTCTCCTGACCGTCACTGTGAATGCTCGGAACTGGACATGTTCAGGACATTTCATTCCCAAACCAACAGGTATTTCTCCATGAATAAAGCCCATTTTTTTTTCATTTTGTCAATATGACCTTTGTCATATACTCCAAGATATTCTACTTGATGCTGTCCAGAAATTCAGTTTCGGATGAAATTTCCTTCAACAGGTCCAGTCGATATCCTCTGTCAATATGTCATTGGATGCCCTCCAGTCTGCAAAACGATTGAAAACCGAAGGGCTCTCAAGTTTCAGCTGCTGATATTGGAGCTTTTGGTCCACACTTGTTAATTGTGAAGTCACTGATTGGTAACGGTAGGAGGTGTGAAGCCACTGGCTGCTTGAAAAAAAGTTGCAGGAGGAAAGAGCCTGAGTCCTGGTTTGAGAAATGGCTGTAATCTTTAAAAAAAAAACACACACACACAGAATGAGACGGAGGTAAAGAGGGAGAAAGAGACCATGATGTGCTTGTGGCTGTTTCCCCTCTCCTTCGCTCCCACATCTGTCCAGATGTTTGGGGTACGTGTCCTCTCCATTTCCTTCCAATAAGATCTCCTCTTCTCGTCTTTTTCCCTCGTCTTCCTCTCGTCTCTCTCTAGCCCTTGAAAGGCCGGGGTGGTGGTTTTCCGATCTCCACTGAGATATTTGTGTACAGAGGGTACCTCTTGACCTGAACCACTCTGTAGGTCAGAGAGCTGATGCCGTCCTTCTTCATCGTGTTCTTTGTGTTCTGTATTTTATTAAATCTGGAGGGTGACAGACAAAGAGATGAAGAGAGAGGGGTGGGATAGGGAAAATGGGGAGACAAGGGGGAAAAGTGATTAGAAACCACGCTGCAAAAGTTTAAAGAAGAATCCAGTGCGCGTTCGTGTGGGCGTTCAAATGTGTTTGATTACTCGGGCGCTGCGATGTCTCGGTTATTTCACATGCAAATTATGCTTCAGGAAGTACAGGAAATTGTGGGACCGACTGTGGACGTGTGTTCTCTTGGATTGTTTTACTTTTGAGAGGATCGCTCCTCGCAAGACACAAGAATTAAATATGGAGAAAAAAGGCCTGCAAACTCTCAGGTCCAAAGCAAGTATGAAGTGACAAAGCTAAGGCTTGTGTGTCTGGGGATGCCTGCATCTATAATGACGTCAAATAGAGCCCTTTAAAGAAAACATTATCTACAGGACAGTGTTCATTTTATGTGACTTTGGACATGCTTGCGACTCGGAACAAGTGACTTGATTCACGTCTGATACAATAATTCAGTAATTCACATGAAAAACACAAAGATTAAAGGCAGAATATAAAACAACATTTCTTTATTTCTGCCTTCCCATTTCATTTAGCGTAATAAGAGACAAAAAATAACACTTCATAACAACAATCGATTATTTACAGCATCAGTGCTTATATAAAAATCCTATTTTAAACCAACAGGATGTAAAGAGTCTACAGTTTGTCATATTCTGTGTAATCTACTTGGTCAATAAAATCGAAACAGTTCTGTAAGACTGTGTTGAATGGACAGTAGAGTCTCCGCCAACAGGCGGTGCTATTGCATTGTGTAACCTCCCTCCCCATTGGCTGCGAGTCAACAGTTACATCAGAATCTGCTCTTACGTTAGAATCTGCTCTGATTTTAGCGAAAAAATAATTCACACAGGGTGTCAGACAGTTACACAGAGCTGCTGCTGCTGCTGCTGCTGCTGCTTCACTTCAGTTTTGTGCAACCTCATTGGCATTAAAACAGATTCATAACACAAACTCTGCTGTCACCAGCAGTAGTAGCATCAGTGTTTGCAGCCAGTCAGGATGGAAATGAGGCCACGGTGGGTGAGCGTCTAACCGCATGTTTACAACACTCTTGTCTTAATTATGCCTTTTTCTTTTTTTAAATCTGTGTACAGAGAAAAAGCTGATGTGCGCCAATAACAGACAGCGGTGACGGACTCCTACAGAAAGACGTTTTATTAACGATATGCTCGGACATACAGCTGGAGTTGACACTTCAGTCAGACATGGACCACTGAGTCTACAGAGCCTTTTCAGAACTGACTAGCGAGGATCTCTCTTCTCTCTCTCTTTGCAACGCTTCCTCCCTCGGTCTCTCGCAAATCAAATCAAAAACAGCTTTATTGGCATGAATGGAAGCAGGACAAAACGTTGTCGAGCATCTTTCCCTCAAACAATATAACACAATAAGATATAAACAGAATTACATGTTCTCTGACTTCCATCAAGGATTAGAAAAACGAATTCTGAAAGAATTACAAGAAAAGGATGGGAAGGAGAGAAAAAGCAGGTGGTTTTTCAACTAAAACGAGGTTGGATGGTAGGGACGAAAATGGGTGAATAGATAAGCAGAGGGATAAATATATATTTGAGAAAAAAGAGTGACAGATGGAGGGGGGAAGATGTACTGATATTAAAAATTAAGTGAATGAGAACGGGGGGGGGGGGAATCTTTGGATGAATCTGGCTGAGATTAAATGCAATAAACTAATCCCCACATACATACAGAGAATATCAGATACATGTGCACTCAATCTGTAGGCTGCAGTGTGCAGCATTTCAAAATTATTGGTCTCACTTTCATTTTAGAGAGTTAGAGGGCGAGACAAAGACAGTCCTCGTTACATATTCATTAGCCTGATTTCCAGGCTGAGTCTTAACTGGGCTAAGTAAAGCTCTATTTTAATTCCACCGAGGGGTCTCACAGGAAAACATTTCTGGTTTAGGATCTCAACAATAGCCCGTAATACCAGCTTCTAAGGGTTATTTTGTTCCGGTGTCATGTATTTTGAGCCGGCCCACTTGACCCTGTTGTAGAGAAGTGCCTCAGAGGAGCAGTTTAACACTTTCGGAAACATGCATAATTGCTTTTCTTACCTTCGATAGAAAAGAATGATGTGATAAATGTGATGCTATTCTGAGCAGCTGGTTAGCACACAGACTGGAGACAGTGAGAAACAGCTAGCCTGGCTTCCTATTGAGGTTAAAAAAATCCGCCTTTTAGCATCTCTAAGTCGTCAATTAACATTTCATATCTCATTTGCTTAATCCACCCGAAAACCAAAGTGTAAAAAAATGACAACTTGCAGCATGGTAATGGTGTCGGGACAGGAGAACCGAGCCAAAGGTGTCCGTGTTATTTCACCCCTTTCGCAGGTCGTGGCAGCATGTTGACAGCCTCCTTTTGTTCCAAAAACCGGACTATTTGGAGCAGTAGTTACATTCCAACAAAAAGTAATCCAGCACGCAACCTCCTCCAAAAATTGTTAATTTTTGCTTTTAGACTTTGGTTTTTGTAGGGATTCAGCAACTAAGATATAACATGCGTATTAGTCAGAATTAGAGGTTATGCTGGTATGTGGATCCTGGCTGGTAGGCTACTTGCTGGGCAGTGCCAGGGTCCATTTCCAGTCTTTACGCTAAGCTAAGCTAACCTGCTGCATCATATTTACAGTACAGACCTCAAAATAGATGCGGTCTAATCATCGAAGGGATTATTTCACAAATTGCCCGTCTGTTCCTTCAAGGGACTCTAAATGACTCAACAAACTTCAAGACGTGTTCATGGTAAATACAGTTTTACAGAGGTCGGTCACACACACACACATACACACACACACACACCCTCACACACTCTGTATCTGCACTGCCCCTGGATGATAACATATGAATGGAATATTGAACAATGTTACTGAGAGACTAATTCATTTGCAATGCATGAACCACCTCTGCTAGGCAAAATGTGTGTATGTGTGTGTTTGTGTGTGCGTGTGTGTGGGTGCACCGATACTCGAGGCTGGTGATGAATGTGCCTCTTTCTTACTTCCGCTGGCCCAATATCTCATTGCTATGCCTAACCAGCGTCTCCGAAAAAGGCGGAAAGAATGGACTCCTGTGTGAGAGTGCGTGCATGTTTGAGTGAATGTGTGTGTGTGTGTGAATGCAGAGGAGATAGTAAACATTCATCAAACAGTCGAGACAACGCTTCCCTTGGTAAACGCCGGACATTACGCAGGTACTCCAGATAAACTCTCCCAGAAGGCTCAATCATTAATCTGAATCTAAACAGAGAGGCAAACCCTGTACCTGAAGACAAAGAGCGGGAACAAAAGCTCAGTTTATCTGTGTAATTGAGGGGCAGACCTCTGTGTGTACCAGCCTGAGAAGTAAAACCGGGTATTTTAAGGTAATTCTCACAGACAAATCATCGTTTGTAGGTTGTTGCTGCGAGCGAGAGCGCTTACAAGTTGACTTTCATTCATGAAACTGTGTTGCAAACATGTCATGTTGGTGAGGTTGACCACTCAAGCTGGTCTTTGGCCCCTTGAAGTTTTCTGAAAATCACAAATGACAAGGTCTAATGCGTTTATGTCTCTTGGCAGGTCATAACAAAAAAAAAGTCATTACGTCATAATCACAGAGGAGAATAAAATGATCATCACAAAAGACCAAAAATATGACGTAGTATGATTTCAGCAAAACAGAGAACCAGAACAGGTGTTTGTTGTCGTTAAAGGCATTGTTCGGAAACTTCGAAATCTTTGAATTTAAATAACAGCTCAAAACGTCCTGCAAGAGATCTTTAAGCAATGCACAGGAACTTCTGGCAGCTTCGGTGAGGTGTGGCCACCAGTGAGAGAAGTGACCGTTAGTTTCAAAACAACAGTGGCTGCTCGTCAAAAAGTTAGCATGGCTGCTGCAAGAGCTATATCAGGACTGGAGAGTTTATTTCATTTTGAAAGAAGGGCAAAGAACAACACTGACGGCTTTTCTCGATGGAGAGATGTTTTTGCTTGACTGACTTTGAAAGTATGATTTGCCAGCAGGCTCTGCCTCTGACTGGGTGAAGTTATCCCATGAGAGAAAGCGAAAGACAGATGGTTCGTCAAATCACCTTCCAAGTATTTCATCTTGTTTCTTGCGGCTTCGTTCAAGATGAAAAAAAAATCCATTTGTGAACACGAACCATCTGAGGCTTCAGGTTAGCATGATCAGTCTGTATATGAGTCACTGAATGTAGACTATAAGTCTGTCACTGACATCTATTTTCACTCTTCAGATGTTACTGTTCAAGCGCATAATTACCGTCTGTACTTGAAACAATGGCGACAACCTGGCCACGAACGGTACAAACTTGATCAAGCTAGCAGCTGGTCATTTTTCTATTGTGGGGATTTAGCAATTTTAATGTCAGGGCTAGCACTGTTATCACTTTTCTTTTAGCATCATCAGGCTGAATTTAAATTTGTCCATATCTTCGGTTCAAACGGTTCAGACGGTGAACATCACAAACATAACACCTGCTCAACATGAGCATGTTAGCATCGCCATTTTGAGCATGCAGATGTTAACATTTGGCTCATAGTTAGATACTTTGCTCACTTCTCAGAGAACTAGGGTTACCCTCATAACCACACAACTTTTCGTACCGTTAACTGATTACACTCTTTTTTTTCTAATGACTTTTTCAATCACATAAAATACCAAATGACTTGTTGGACTGAGGAATGAACACTTTCTTGCAGAGAAATTTAAAAGCCCTCAAAATTGCACTGAAATACATTTTAAGTTTACTTCAGCAGATGTAAAGTGATTAATTAAAATGTTCTGTTCCCGAAGAGATACAGAGAGGAAAAAAGGAAAAACAAAACCCCTCTCCCCTCCACCCACACGGCCTTAAACCAGCCGTGAGGTGGCTCTTCTTCCTTTCACAACCTTCTGATTATTCTGAGCCGCCACGCTCGACTTAATGCAGCCTCTCTTCAAAAGATCCTTTAAGCTGAAATTTCCGAGACGATGTAACGAGTGTCCAGAAGGGCTGTAAAAAAAAAAAAAAAAAAAAAAAAAAAAATGAAGTTCGTGCCGACTAATATGCCGCTGTTTTCTGGCCCTTGCTGCAGTTATGAATAATGTATCGGCCCCAAATAAATAGCATCCCTGTTGGTGTCACCTCTTATTGAGGAAGTCTGGCCCACAACCCAGAGAGAGAGAGAGAGAGAGCGCAGAGGAGGAAGAAAACGGGAATCGAGTGTCAAGCACATACACACACACACACACACACACACACACACACACACACACACACACACACGCGCTTTCTTTCAGTCTTGCGGCTGATTTATTGATTTTGATGAAGGCAACTAGACTGGTCCGACCTAGCGGGCTCCCATCTCTACTGGTGTCATTTCAGCAGGCAATTACTGAAGGATCGTTGAGTCTCTCTCACACACACACACACACACACACACACACACACACACACACACACACACACAATGATGGATGACACGTAATACTTGCGTGGTTATTTTAGATACCTTCACATTTAGATTATTGCTGCCATTTCACTATATATTTTTTGTTTTAAAGTCTGACATCTCATGAGTTTATTGCCAGTTATATAAACACCAACGACTTTCATTTATTTTCAGTTGGTGTCTCAGGCTCCACTTTATGTAAAAAGACGTGAATTCTACCTTTACTGGCTTGCATGGAGAAGGGTACACCGCAGGGGATTTTGGTAGAAAAAAATTAATAAAAGATTTAGCGATGCAAGGCCATGAGAAGAGCTCTCATCAAGCTATTTAACAAACCTAATTTTTCACCTGCCCTATCCCACAAACAGGTTTCAAGACTCTGTGGCACTCAGCAGGTAGGCATCAAAAGATCTTTCATTCCTTTTCAGCTGATGTCACAGGCTCCACTTTTGGCTAATTTTCCTTCCTCCCTTGCCCGTATAGGTGGGTGGATTCTGTCGCAAGCTGAAAGAGGAACTGCACCAAAATGCAGCCAATGAAAGGTATGAATGTACGTCCAGGAAAACACTTCATGTATTACCATCTTTTCAAATGAGCAAGTCACCTGCTGGTTGCAGCCCATTAGCATTACTAAAGACGGCATACAAATTGCCTGTTAGTCACACCATAACGATTAAAAAGTTCTAATTTCACATGTGGGTGATAAAAATGTTGCGATCGTGCTCTTACACATCGTAAAGCGTGGTTGAACCATGAGTTTTGACACTAGCTTTGCGTTAATGAGCAGTCAGAAGCTGATGAATGGACTTGTCTCTGCGAGAGGAGATATACAGGTGAACGAGAGCAAGCGCAGTGGGTGCTTTCTGCCGAAGAGAAACTCTTTTAGTCACTTTTCTTATACTCCCTTTGACTGAACTACAAATTAAAATGGTAAAATTGAATCAAACATACAACATTTCATCTACCGGAGACTCGAACAACATGTGTCCACTGCATGGTTAAATCCCAAACATGTCACAATTTGTTTCGCCGTCACTTCTCGTTCACGCGCGGCTCTCCCTGCCTGCATTTTAATCTTCTTATAAACCAATTCAGGAGGCACAACTCAACTGGACCACAACTGCGAACCCTGACGTAGTTCCCGTGATCTAATAACGCCACGTGAGATCCAACTAGAGCAATATTGGAAGAGGGAGCGGGGTTCACATCTTCACTCTGGCCCCGGCTGTAGCAGTTATCGATTTTGCTGTGTTGGAGAGGCATCGTTGCCCGGCCCATCCGGGCGTGAAAACGGGGGCTCTTAGAGGAGAATAAACAGTGATAATCCACGTTTAAGCAGCTTAATGTGAGGTGCTATACTCCTGGTGATTAATGTGTCTAGAAGGGCTCATCTCTGCATATTGGGTCTCATTCATCAAACCCATAAAATAACACATCTATGCAGGAAATATCTTTACAGGTTCGTCTGAAAAGCAATTTTAAATGGGTGTAGCCAAATTAAGACCCTGGGCTGCCTCTCCGAAAAAGCAATATTTGGTATATTGAAAATGTTTTGTCCTTGGCATTTTTAAAATCTCCCAATCTTTCAGAGAGCAGGAGGACCGAGTGGTGGTCTTCAGAGGGTTTGTTTCTCTATTGGATTTTTATTTGTTCCTTCCACCCGTCTTTATCTGCAGCCGGCATCTAACGACGTTACAGTGGACTAACGCATTCAGGACATTCAGTATTTATGTGAGTCGCATTATAGGAGACACTGAATTTTAATAAACACTATGAGGGACCAGGAATTTCCTATGGCATCTTTTGAAATGCACGCGGTTTTATTTATTAAACATGTTCTCGTGTCTTCATGCGTTTCGATAGCTCCTCGCATGAATCTTTGAACATCCTGTGACGGGTGAAATGTTTTGTCAGTAACGGGAAACATTTCTCTCCCCTCGACTGGAAAATATTCCCGACTTACTGTAAGACCAGTTTTTATTGCTTTTTCTGTGCCTTCATGCTCCTATTTTCTTGGTCTTGGTTCCATAAACAGCAGCAGCGAGCGATAACAGAAGTTTTCCTTTGGCCTTTTTCTCTGTCGTAACATCCAGGGATGTAGCCACCGCTGAAGACACTGAGGTCCTCGGTAATTTTGGAAAGGGGATTTTAGAAGGTCTTAGCAACCTGGGGTGTTGAGATAGTTTAAAAGTTACACGTGTGGGTGTTTTTAAAGGCAGGTTCCAGTATTTGCGACTCAATATATTTATATTTGACTACTTTTTTTACAACGAAAATTAAACATAAACAGGATTTTGAGATTTCTCCAGCTGAGAAAATCCTGCAAATTCGGTTGGATGGTGTACCTCTCATGTATCCCGCCTAATCAAACAGGAGCGCTGATGATTTTCCACCAGCTTTTTATCGCTACAGCTGAACAGTGTTTAACCCAGAGCCTCCCACTTCCTCTCCAGCAAAACTCCGTTAAATGTCTTCTGCTGGATTTGAGGGCTCTTCGCATCAACTGCAGCCTGTAGTCGGTTTACGAAAGTCTCCAACGTCTGATCAGAATGTCTGAACAAGGCAATGCTGATAAACTAAAAACCTAATTTTTGTCACTGAACTGCTTAAAACAGAGTCTTTAAAAACTCTGCTCGTTTAGCATTACATTTAAAAAGATCAGACCAGTTCTATGCGAAGGCCATCTCTACAGCAGTGGGATACCTGTTAAAGGTCGACAGGAGCGATGCAGACAGAGCAAAGGCGAGGAAATACTTACAATTCAAGAGATTTGATTCGCATGTTAAACATCTAAAACATTTCACGTAAAAACCAGGCTGAAAAGCAGTGTTTTGTTGCTCTCTCTGGTCGCCGGCATCAGTGATGGTTGTGGTTGAAGTGGGATCAGAGAACCACTGCAGCAAGGTGAGAAGTTAAACCACCAGGGGTCAGCAGAAAATTAATCTAAGAGGGGTATAAATATATTTAAACAGGAGAAATGGTGAGAAATAGAAGAAGGCAAAGTGAAATTAATAATGATCTTTCATTTCTCTACATTATCACAGACTGTCCTATAATACAATACGTGATATTGCAGTTGTTACTATTCTACCATCTACACCTTCATCCTTCAAGGAAAGGGCTGACGACATGTTGCGTTCACCAAAAAGTGGATTTGTGAGCGATTAAATCTCACCAGCTTGTGAAGCAGTTTGCAAAATAAGTCTATAATAACACACTTTATAATGTAATAAACATATGGTTGGCTTCTATTATAGGGAGTTTATTTTTCTGTTCTCAGTTTCGTTTGAGGAGCTGCTCAAATGTTTGGTGCCGGACAAACAGTCAGCAGATCTCAGGCGACTAATATGGTCGTGAAACAAGCCGCTGCTTTGAAAAAAAAGGGGCAAAGCTTGTCATTTAACCATCCCAGGTTAAAGGTTAAAACATCTTTAATGTGTAATTCCGGCTAAACTGGACAGAATGAAGTCAGCCGCGAACATTAAAGGACAGAGGAACCACGACAAACTGCTCTTACCTCTCACTGCTGACCTTATATCGCCCGCGTTGCTCATGTTTCAGTACATTGCTCTCAAGCTGACTCTAATTATGAGGACACGTTATTGATGGCGTGCCCTTTGCAGTGCCACATAATCGTAATTCTCTCAAACAGAGAAGAAAAAAAAAAATTGGAAAGAAACATCTGAGCTGCGTGGTGACGAGACAAAAGCAAGCACGATCGATTCAAACGTTGAACCCAGAGAGCGGGTCCGGACACTGATGCAGTACCTCTGTGGGTTGGGCTCGTTGTGTTTGTCTCTCTCGTGTTTAATCATTCTGTAGCGGCCGAGGCGAACGTCTGGCCTGGAAACCTTCATCCCATTCAGAGTGATCCTGCAACACACAGAGATACGACATCTATTATTAGAGGGAGCAAAAGGAAAACAAACAAAGAGAGGGACAAGAGAGAAAGACACAAACACTGAGGAGGAAGAGGTGCAGCTGGAGGGTTTACGAAGAAATTAAATGGGGCTGAAAATAATTATTATCCTTTAATTTTTTAATTTTTATTTTTTTCAAATCAATTGGTTATTTATTCAGTGCTAATCCTTTTAATCAAAGGAAGAATCATTTGGTCTACATATTGTCAGAAGATAGTTAAAATGCCTGTTACAGCCCAAGACGATGTCAAAATGATAAGGTTACTGTCACACGTTTCCCCAAAAAGCTGTGAATCTTCACCGTTCAGAAGCTGGAAGCTTCAGTGTTTGAAATGTTGGCCTGAATAACGAGCCTAGCGATTCATTGATAATCATAACAGCCGCTGATTGATTTTCCGTCTGAATAATCAGCTGATTAAACTTTACAGCTCTGAAGCTTCATCTGATTGTTTTGTCTGTCCAATGGCACAAAATCCCCCCCCAAAAAAAGGCAATTCCTCACACCTCTCAAGCAGGAGCCAAATATTTTTATTGCACTGTTGCTTGAACTGAAACGGTTAAACAATCATCAAAAGGGATTTTCTGTCAGTTATTGGACTAATCATTTCCGGGATCGAAAAGCATTGCGATGCTCGGCTAAACCTCTGAACGTGTCCGTTAAATGAGCATCTTCTGCGTTCCCACGGACGGTGTTTCCCCTTGCGGAGCTGCTGGCGGTTAGCCACATCCTGTTAGTCACGAGTAGGTGTGTCGCTGGGACACAAAACCTCGCAGCGGTAAACCTTTGCGTGACGGGGGGGGTTGCCAACTTGATTTGGCTGACTCCGACTGCTGGAGCCTCGTAACAGCTTCCACTGAAGTACCGGAATGAATTTGTTGGAGGATAGGAGAAATGTTTGACACTAGTGCGAGGCCTTTCTTTCAGTCGGTACGATCCTTCTCTCTGGCATTCTCTGCCACAGGAACTAAGGTCTGCTACAACCGTGTCTTCTTTTATGACAGACAAATACAAACACATTTTATTAAAGATCATTATCAAGTATGGTATTTACTTTGTATTCGTATTTTGAAGCACATCGATGTAGGTTTGTTGTGTGAAATGTGCCGTTAAATTAACTTGACTTCCATTCCAGAGTTTTATCGGTGAGCACTCCCCTCATTTTTCGGGTTTAGCCGTGAAAAGTCGACCAAAGCCTGACCCCCAGAAACTGACCTCCGGGTTGGAAAAAAGTTAACGTTGTTATTGTTTACATTTATATGCAGTCGAGTAACGGAGGCCTAAAATATGCTTGTTTGACTTATGCTGGCTCACGGCATTCGAGCACTCGATCCACGCGGGGCTCTCCGGGCGTACCATATTCCCCCCTTTAACGCAGCACATTGCAAACAATGTTGCGCGCAAACAAACGTACAGACAAACAAACAAACAATCACAGATCCCCTCAGCTCTCGCTGAACAACCTCAGCTGCAGTCGGAGTCGTTTGCGACACCGAGAGAAACAAACTGTTCGACTGCAGGAGCTGTGAACTCTGTGGACACCAGCTGGGGGAAAAAAAGAAAAAAAAAAGACTTGTTTTTCTTACAGCGTGTTTGAGTCGAAAAAACAAAGCGTGAGATCAGAACTTCGAGACGGAGCGGTAGCGTTGTGTTACCGCTGTGATGCAACGCGAGGGCAAAACCCGCACGGAGATTTATATCTAATGCAACAACAAATGGAGCGAAAAGGCGACGCAAGCTGCCGATCTGTTACACATAAAGCCCGGCTTAAACCCTGCGACTGACAGAGGCACTGATATTCATACCTGTGATTACATAAAGGAGTGTGTGTGTGTGTGTGTGTTTTGTACTGAATGAGCAATTCTTTTATTTGTCGTAAGGCTCTGATTCGTGCGGTGAAGTCTCGCCGTCTCGAAAAGCATCCATGCCTGATATTGCTCCTCGACAACTGCTCGTCTACTCCGCACTTCCAACGCCTCCTGTTGTCTCTGAACTCATCACTTCCTCCCTCTTCCCTGAAACCCTTTCTCCGCTTGTTAAGCTCCTAATTCGGGCTTCTTCTCGCCTTTCTCGTTTGTGATCTGCTCAGTTTAGCTCTCCTCCTTTTCCTGCTTACAGCGGCTCCGGAGGGTCGATACTGATGTTTGCACGGCACAAGCAAACTGAAGATCAAGAGCCACCAGGTTTGTTTCCGTGGGTGGGGCAGGGTGGTTTATTTCACAAAAAAAAACAAAAAAACCCAAACATTTAAGAACAATTAAAGATACATTATGTGGAATTTTTTTTAACAGAGGCCAATTGATGAAGGGATCACAGTGTCAAGGTGTTTTTTCTTGCCAGGCTAGTCAGCAATGAGCATTTACCGAGCTAACAGCTAGGTACATTTAGCAGCAGTTAGCGCCAGGAAACTCTATAAATCACCTTGGTATCGTTAGTGGCCTGAGTAAACGCTCTCTGAGGCTGAGTCCGGAGGTGTTCATTGACAAACTGGTTATCATACCGTTTGTTGGCATTTACTTTAGCGTACTTTAAGTAAAAGCTATCCACTATCTGTCTGTGTTTGTTTATTTCTTTAATTTCTTCTTTTCTCCTGACCTCTTTATCTCTTTTCCTATCCCCTCTTTCCTTCTCTTTTTCACATGTCCCCCCCTCCCTCCATCTCCTCTGTTCGTTTCACCTCACCTCCCCTCCATGCTTTTCTCTCTTTCGCGGCTTGCTTCTTTTGACCTTGCCTCCACCTCCACCTCCACCTTCTCCTTCCTCGGCTTCTCTTTCCTTTTCTCTCTCTGTCCTTGTCTCCCTTCCCCTTCACCTTTCCACATTTCTCCTCTACAGACCAGCGAAAATGTAAATCGCCAGAAAGTAGCTCTTTGCCATCAAAAACACATCAACCCATACGAGGCGAAACCCAAACTCCCCCCATAAATAAATTCATCAGGAAACTAAATAACACATATTTGCCCCTTTTTTTCTCTCACCCTCTCAAGTCTCAGTGACTTTGCTGACTCGGCACACATGCGTGGATGATTGCCTTTGTCGCTGTGTCTGTGCGTGCACATGCGAGCGTGAATGCATTTGCATAATTTAGAGATTTATTATGGTGCAAATAATGTGAGAGTGCAGGAGCGAGCGAGGCGGCCCGTTCCTTCTCTTCCAGAGCTTTTCGGCGCAGTGAGCTTAGTTATACATTATGCACGGTTTGGCATCTTTTAAGTAATCTTCTTTGTGCCCGCTGCCCTGCAGACTGTGCGAGATTCGACTGTGGCGCTACCGGCAAGAAGTGAGAATCCAAAGCATCATTTCTGATTCAGTATGAATCTTGATGTCAGTTTTTTTTTTATGTTTTCAGATTCGGCTCTTGGAAGATGTTTCTGAGAACATCAGTCGTTTGTTTGTTTGTCTGGTTGCTGAAAGACAAATATGTTGTTGGTTGTGTTTTGACAAAACGTGGGTGGCAGCGGCAGCGGCAGTGGCAGTGGCAGCGGCAGCGGACTGTTTACTCAAGTAAAAGTACCAACACCAGAATGTAAAAAATACTCAAGTACAATTAAAAGCCCCACTCGATTAAAAGCACAGAAGTAATACCGGCTCAATCTACTTCAAGTACAGAAAGCAGAAGTGCTTGTGCTTTTGCTGAAAATCTAAAGTCTGACAGATTGTGGTCTTGTTTGTGGTCGACTTTGCGGGTTTACTGACGTACAGTTAAGAGCGACGGCGAAACATACCACTCGCTAAGCAAATGCGAGGCGAGCAGAAGGTGAGTGGATTCTGAGTCACCGCCCGCAGATGACATACATTTGTGGCGTCTGACAGCTTGAAAAAGGCGTGAATGCACAAACAGTTCTAGAGTTTTAGTTTTTGGTTTAAGTTCTCTTTGCTGAAGTTCTGATCACATTTTAACAAATGTGTTTTCTGTTAACCACGCATCATATGACTGATGACATCTATCTCACTATAGAGAGTTTTTCCTGCTATGGTTCAGTCTCCAGTCTCTTCGACCTTGTTTGGAGCAGCACTTTTTAGGTTCGCAGGTTGTGGTCAACCTGCCCGTTAACACTTTAAACATCTGTGCTGTTGTCAACATTTGGCAATTAAGTAAAAAACCCCACAGACAAAAATTGATTAGAGAGTGTCTGCTTGTGTAAAATGTCATCAGCGCTCCCTTGAAATCTATCTTTTGCTACGTCTTCGTCGTCGCATCTCTGCCTGCTTTCAAAAATCCTCTTTGAAAGTCTCACAAAACACTCTCCGAGGGTGGGCTGGGCTCTCCATCTCATCATCTGTCAATGTGATGACGATTAACGATTGCTCCGAGATTCTTGTTCACAAAAGAAAAACACACACAAATAAACACACACACACACACACACACACACACACACACAAAAGCTGCAATTACTCCCCGTATGCACGCTCGAAGGCATCCTCACATAGTCGCGGGGGTTGCTCGATCTAACGAGGTTCGTCGGGCTGCTTTTTGTACAAACAAACAAACAAAAAAATGTCTGACAGAAACTTCCACTTCGTTGTGACTTTGTAGGGGTCGTGTGCTTTCGTGCGTCTGAATACTCGTGTGTTGTAATCAACTGTGTGGCAACTAATCAACTGGCCTCTTCTCATCCTTGTAGACAGAATCGTGTCCTTGAACCAAAACAAAACTCGAGCTGGAGCACCAACACACACACACACAAACACACACACTCCAAAAACACATCAGTGCAGTCATTATTTCTCACCACTCTGACAGGCAGTAGGCAGTAACGCGGTGTGACAGCGTAGTGTGAATATTATGTAAGGGATAGGGCACCGAGGATCCAGTGGAGCCGCAGCATGGGAAGCTTCAGGCTCCCCTGTGTGATGTATATAATCCGAAGCCGACACATTCAACAGCCACCTCCACCGAAAACACAGCAGGTGGGTGGCTGCTGTAAAATCCCCCGCTGTGTGGAAACCTTTAAGCGTTTTCTGATATTTTTCTTTTTTTGGGAGAGCTCGAGCTCGAGCGATTTAGGTACAGTAGGATCACAAAGGTGGAGACAGAAGTAGACCAGTCTGCTTTTCAGGAGAATGGTTCCGAGTTTAATGAACAAAACCACCTTCGAGTTCCGCCAAGTCATGAGGCTAATCCTGTCACGGTTTGGGTTCGGTTATTTCCTGATTATTTTGTAGTTCTCTCCTCCATGTGTCACGTTTTATTTTCCACTTCCTGTCTTTTTTAAAATTTCTTCCCTCTGATTGCCCTTTTAGTTTCGACCGTGTCCTGTTAGTGTTAGTTATGTAGTAACGTATATTTAAGCGGGTGTTGTCGGTTCGTCTGCTCTGTTTCCGCACGTCAGTCGTGTGTCTCCTGGGTTCCTCCTCATGTTACTCAAGCTCCCGGTTTTCCTACCCGTGTTCCCAGTGCTTCTTTGCTTTGCACTTTATCTTTTGTAGTTCTTAATTCTTGGATTTGCCCCTGCCTGCCTCTGCCTTTGTGTCCTTTTTGTTGCCATCGCTTTGTCGACTTCCTTTCATAACTTGTATTTTTGATTTTGTGTGTTATTTAAGCTCACCTTGTTTTTTTCCCTGCCCTCCTCCTCATGTCTTGTGTTTGGGTTTAGACATAGCAAATCCGAAGTGAGCAGTTCGCACTGCTGCTGCTCCACAAAGCGCTTTTATTGTGAGGGCAGTAACCAGAAACAAAGTGTATTAAAACAGAACTGAAACCTTACAACTTCATAAAAAGCACATTTATTCTGATTTAGTTGTTCCTCTGGTCATTATTTGAATACAAAGCTCCACATAAAAGGACAGTTACAGCTACAGTTGGACTCTTGGAGTGAATCCATTAATCATTAACAGGGGAACACAGTCCGAGTCTTTATCCAGACCACTTATAAAACGGTCCCCGGATCTTGTTAAACTTTTCACCGGAGCGAGTTCTATCACAATACATTTTCTCCAAGCGCAGTCAGGAAGTCATTTCATGCGGCCGCCGTTTAAAAAAGAGACGACAAAAGTACATTCCCAGTTTTTTTTTTAGATAAGCAGAGATAACGCGATAACATCCCCAGAGCGGCCAAAAAGAACCACATCTTTCTTTTTGTCATAACTAAAAGTGAATAAATGTCCGACCAATATTCAGCCGGACAAAGAGAGGTCCATGAACCCTCCTGTGCTTCACATCTATCAAAGAGATGCGACACAGATGAATAAATTGCCCGGTTGTCTTCATTGCAGCCTTTTCTCTCTTCATTCTAATATATTCATAAAAAACTGATCAGGCTTCGTCCGGAATAAAGTGATAAAGTCCTGGACTTATTTCCCTCTGTGTCCCTGGAGTTCACACCAGTCTACAAACCTTTATTAAGAGAGAGGCACGAGGTCGGTGTCAAACAGGAAGTTAGATTAAAGAAGAAAGAACTGGAAAACCGAATCATATAAAGATAAAATGACAACAAAAAAATCAATCTTATGATAAAAGACAAAGGCTGTAAAACAACTTCAAGATACAAATATCAAAAAAGAGGAAGATGGACTGAATGTAGATCTCAGCTTGCTGTGTTATCTGAATATTTACATTTGTATTAATGCATTTATAATCATATTCTCTATTTTGTTTCTTCTGAGCTACACACAGCACGGAGAAATCTTAAACAGATTATCAAAAAAATCCTATTTTCTGCATCCTAACCTATTTGAAAAACAACTCTTATATGTATTTGAATTCTTTAAACCCAAAAGTCAGATGATTTAGTGTCTAGGAACACTATACACATGGAATAAGAAGGCTCTGTGGCTCTGTGTTTCTGTTGTAACTGTGCAATACATAACCTGTCCAATCTTCCAAAATGTGCACTTTTATCCCATTTGGCCTTCCTAGGGAGGGCTAGATTGTATGAAGCAGACACATAAAGCTCTCTCTTTCCCTCTTGAACCACCTTTGCGTCCAACTGCATCAGAGGGCTCAATAATGAGGGATGCACACATAGCAGCAGGGCAGAAAAAAAAGGAGGGGAAATGCTCAGGAAGAAAATGAGAGTGCAGGGACTGGAGTGGAGGGTGTGAGGAAGACAGAGAGAGGGGGAGGCAGGGAGGGAGGGTGAGAGAAATGAGGCAATGAGCTGAAGGTATGGTCATGCAGAAAAGCCACAGTCAGCAGCTGCTGGTGCAGGAAATCCACATGCAAGGAGGCAGCGGAGCAGAAACTGACCAGAACTCATCGAACTCATATGGAAGCCCATTTCCCCCAGTTAAAGAAAAAAAAAAATATTAAAATGTATATATATCAAGCCTCAGTTATATATATATATATATATATATATATATATATATATATATATATATATATATATATATATATATATATATATATATATATTTATATATAAGAACTGAGACTTGATATATATTGCTTGATTCACATGGTAAGTAGTGATAATTAGTAAAAGTCCTAACTGATATTATGAGATAATTGTTGACTTTTTTGTCCCAAATTTATGACTTTTTACCTCATAATTGTGACTTTCAGAACATTATAATGACTTTTTATCTTATTATTGTGACTTTTTATATAATAATTGTGACTTTTATCTCATAATTGTGACTTCAAGCTTGGTTTTCATCTTTTTCTTCCTTTAACTGGCAATAATATCAATATGAGGCTTCCATACAATTGGCTTTAAAGATTGAATCTTTTGAAGGAAGGGAACAACACAGAAATAAGTGTTTTTATACAGGACATATCTAATATATCTAGATAGGAGGGAAATAAGTAAAAGTACTTTTACATTGTTGCAGCGTTGTTGTCTCAGTACCTTGAAAAATAATATTGGATACCATCAGTATCGATATTTATCAACATTTCAATACTTCTGGCAACTCCACATTGTTACGTCCAATACAAGAATCAGATTTGAATCTTACAGATTTTCAGAAATAAAGCATTATTTATTGTTATTTTCCAGAGATGTCACGAAGACTCCAAAAAACCACAACACAACATTCAGACTTAAGAAGAGTAAAAGAAAACACTCAATTTAAGAAAGGCTCATCTAAACAGGGTGGATGTGAGCTGCTTTTGTGAAAGTGTTCACAGTGTGTTAAATCATTATCCACACATCTTTAAAGTGGCTGTTTAAAATTAAGCATGAAAATT
Organism: Sparus aurata; assembly: GCF_900880675.1. Taxonomy (NCBI): domain Eukaryota; kingdom Metazoa; phylum Chordata; class Actinopteri; order Spariformes; family Sparidae; genus Sparus; species Sparus aurata. The sequence continues at coordinate 19,058,697 of NC_044207.1, forward strand.
GAAAAAAGATGTGATACAAAGTCCTCATTAAAAAATTCACAGGTTGAGGTCTATTTCCACTCTTTCCTCTAAATACCATTTGCCCTGCAGGGGTCTGTACTTTTCTGATGATACACTGATTTTTTTTATTAGCTTTGAGACCAACTGATTTTAGGTCTATCAGCCTCACACCCTGACTCAGGCCTTTGGAAAAAAAAGACATTAGCTTATTTTATTTCAGTCATTTAACAATCCTTTTTTTTTTAAGTGGAAACTTTCAGTTTGTGTATGAAAAAGGCAAAAGGCCATTTGAAAGTTTTTCGCTCACGCAGCACCCAGATGTGCTCCCACTGAGATGAAAACCTCTCTTTCACCCACACACCATCACTTTTCTATTACTTTTTCTCTCTCTGGCCTCCACACACCACCGTCGACACCACCCACTCCTCCTCCTCCTCCCCCTCCTCCTCCTCCTCCTCTCCCATCTCATTTCTGCAGGAAGAGGGAACCGAGGCAGGACATCAGACTTAGCACCCAATTCTCCTCCGCTCCATTGCTCTAATGCAATTAACTCCACTGGTGGGAATAAGAGAGGAGAGCACGAGAAACTCCTGATTAATCCAATCAAATAGGTCCGTGGTCTGTGTGAGTGTGTGTGCTCAGACCACTGTCCAACCTGCTATAATAATGATCTTTATTGCACACACACACACACTGAGCCTTCCACTGCCTAAGGCTGCAAATGCAACTTTTCATGGTGGATCATATGAGAGGGCAGATATTTTTCTAAGGGGAGAGAAGTGCTGGACGGTCCACTCTGCTTCACGGAGCTCCTCAATTGGACGAGGTGCCTCTGTTAGTTAAGTAGACTTTAATGTTTAATGGATTCACTCCAGGACTCCGACTGTGGCTGCGTTTATATGGAGCCTTTTTCATTCCGCTAATGACCAGAGGATCGGCTAAGTCAGAAATAAAGCGACGCGATGTAGAGTCGTGACATTGCAGTTCACAGTGTGTTTCCTGTGACTGCTTCACAATAAAAGCCACCACGTGTTCCAGCCTGCATTAGCAATTTAACTCGATGAGGCTTCTATGTGGAGTAAGGAGAGTGCATCATTGTTATGTTGAGTGACGAGTGAACCCAAAAAATGCTCGACAACGAATTATCAAAAATTCAAGTTTGCTTTCATGAAAATCTGAGGGATTATAACTGTAGAAGGAATAGCCGCACTTTTAATTGAAGCTTAAAGTCATTTGGGAGCTGACTATATGCTCAGTTTGTGAAGGGAGTGTGCTGTGTATGGCTGACTTCTTCTTACTTCTGCATTTTGAGTGACATATTGCTAAAGAAATATCAGAATCAGTCTTTCTGATGCACAAATGTGAAATATACACAAAAGGGACCACCGTGGCACTTTTTGTTCTCATTTTGCTAATTCATGTAATACAAGTGACCTTCTTAGAGACACTGTTTTAATAAAAGAAAAGCTCAGACTCACTTGTCTATGAATGTTTGACATTGACAGTATTAAATTGTGAGTTTTGAGGAGTCAAGAGGTTTTTTTTCATTTTTATTATCAATATCAATGAGGCCAAGTGCAAAAATTACAGAACTTTTTTTTTTTCGTTGAAGGAGGTGGAGGGCACTTCATTAATTAGCTGGCAGCATCGCACTGCACCCCTTCCTTTGCAACAAGTCCTCCAAATTAGCCGTCAAAATAAATAGTTTTTTTTAACATCCCTCTTGAACGACACACAGAAGTTTTTTCTGACCCCACACCCCCTATTCACACAGTGATTAAGAAACGTACTCTGGAGCCAGACTAATAAGTCCTCTACAGACCATGGGCAAAATCTTATAATCAGTTCTGTAACCGACGGGCAGCCAGCGGAGATGTCTGAGAATCAGAGTAATACGAATACAAATTTGAAATTTCTTTGGTCTTAGTCAAGATGCTGACGGCTGTGTTTTGAATCAACGTGGTGAATAAACTGAACAGGAAAACCATCGAAAAACAGAATCAGACTCTGCAAGGACTGAGAGATTTCTGAGATGTTCCCGAGAGGATGGAGGGTTATTTTGGTGATGCTGCTGACGTGTGAATAAAATTCCGGTCAGCGTCATTAGTAAGTACTCGGCTTTTGACTTGGTTGGTGGTCTTGGGAATTGGGGCTTAAAACAGGGGCAGCCCACAGCACTGTGATTCCAAAAACAATGGTGGAGCAGACAGGAGCACCACCTTCATGCTTCAGCAGCCTTTAAGGAACGTGTCTGACGGCAAAATCCAAGATGATGACGGCTTTAACCATCCACAATAAACTCTTTTAAAGTTCACGGCGGTCGCGGGCAAACACAAGGCACTCATTAAAATATCGTCTGACGAATGATGTCGGCAAACCGCTCAGCCGGGCCACCTCGCAGTCATCTACGCTGCACATTCCTGCTGCTCTTTCCGTCTGTTTGCCGCCGCCTCCCTCCATCACCTCGCCTTCACCTTCACATCGATTCGACTCCGGTATCAAGGAGGTGCACTCCACCGCGCCGTGTTGACTTCTGTTCTGTGACTGTCGTATTGGGAGTATCACATCATAAAGGAAAATGCGCTCGCCTGCTCTCCCATTTTACCCAGCGGGGGCTTGTTTGTTCTGCCTGCCAAGCCCCGTGGATGGTTGCTTTTATTTGTCTAGAAACGATGTTGGAGCGAGGAGACGTTTAATGGGAGATACGACGGAATTACTGCTTGTTAAAAGAGTGCGTGACTTGCTTGAGTGTATGGGAAGCCTAGCAGTTCTGGTTCTGGGGGGGGGGGGGGTCCTCACAAGACTGGACTGTGGCATCGCTCACCGGGCCGATCCTAACCAGAACATGATCGAATGATAATAAAGACTTGTCCTTTTTCCCGATGAATTATTGCTGGAAATGATACGCAACACAGGACACAAAGTGTGGTCTTCAGGGTTACAGTTTGAATATTGTCTTTATATAGGAAATCAAAAGAGAAGCGAAACACAAAGAAAACAGAAAGGAAATATATTTGATGGAACAAAGACGAGCAAGAACCTGAGGATTAATTGAGGCAGGCGAGAGCGTCGATAAAAAAAAAAAGGCAAAACAAAAAAAAACAACAACATGAAAATTTGAAATACTCGACAGCCTCGACCTGACCCGAGGGCTGTGACTTCCACGGCCCGGAAGAACTTATTAAAGGCTTGGCATTTTCAAAAGTGTTAAGCCCAAAATATCCTGCGTCGAAGTACAGAGGCTTAGCAGAAACACGTGCGGTCCTTGTGCCGCCGTGGCTGCATGTATGCATGATGCTGAGCCACCGCTGGGAGGGTTAGAGGCGGGAAAAGGGGAAAGGGCAAGAAGAAAGAAATGAAAGAGACTGTGTATGTGTGTGTTGAAGACCGATGTGCCGCGGATGCCCCAGGGACAGGTACAGTCCTCGCCCGAGGCCACTGATGCATGTTCAGAGAGAGTGGGAAAGAAAAAAAACCTCTCTCTCTCTTCCTGTCCATGTAATAGCCACCAACTTTTTCAGAGGGGGACAGGAGGGGGCGGCCAAGTGACACTGGCAGTTTTGCAAGTGGCATGTGTCCTCTTTGCCACGGGCTCGGGCCACACTGAGCAACAGGGATAGCCAGTTCCCTCGGGCTGGCATTACACTAGCAGGACCCATTTCAGGCAGTGGCCATGCCATGGTCTGTGGCATCAAAACCAGCATAAAAAAGGAAATCGCTGGAGGGAAGCAAGAGAGGGGGAAAGAAAAAAGAGACGTGGAGGGGTTAGAGGGGCAGAGGAGAGGACAGAGTGAGGGAGGAGTGCTGAAGAAGTTGAGAGCAAAAGAGCAATTTAGTCATTTAGCTGATGCTCCCTTTTCCAGCTTTCAAAGACGGAGCAGATGGAGGTTCAGTGTCGCGCTCAAGGACACTCCGACTCGACACCGGGCTGATGGACACCTCGGCTGTTTACACGGTTCAGGCCCGTGAACGTTGCTACCTTTTACAGACAGAGTAAAAAACAAGGTGCAGGTTCCATGCACGCCACACACTCTGATCTACACCGCACCTTCTTTTATGTCCCCGTCCCTGCAGCCTCCCTCCTCGGGTCGCTTTCACTGAGCACCGAGCGACTGAGCCGACAAGGCTGTTAGTTCACTCAGCTGGAGACTCCATCCACCACGCTGCACGCTACTACGGCTTTCATTATTGGAGCGCTTTTTGCGTCAGATCTCATAAGAATGATGCTTTGAATTTCAAGGAGGAAATTAATAATAAGCGTCTCTCTATTGAGATCTGAAGGGGAAAACGTGCCTCTGCGAGACCAGGGAAGGACGGCGTGACGTGCCTGTTCTGCACAGTGTTGCTTTGTAGCTTTGCAGTTACAATGATGATGTTTAGCTGCTAATTCCCTATCGTACTTTAGCTTGTCTTTTTGCTGGCACTTGCTAATTGGTGCTCAAGACAAAAGTACAGTTGAGGCATTGCTAATTTGGTCAGAAAAACAAAGTCATGCTATAACAAATACTGTGTTGTTTATAAGATGTTTTTTCCAATTCAGAGAAACACATTTATAATCTGTTGTGATTCATTAGAACACTTCTCTATGTGACTTAATGACTGGCTAGAGTTATGCTAGTCATAATTTGTGTCATGGTCTAGTATGGGTTTTAGTTATTTCCTGTTTCCAAGTTCCATCCTCATGTGTCACGTTTTGCTTTGTACTTCCTTTGTTTGTTTTCCTGGCCCTCACCTGTGTCCCATTAGTTCATCGCTCTCTGTCTATTTAGGCCTGTGTTCTTCCAATTACTCTCCGACCGTTCATCTGTTTTGTAATGCCTCTCAGTCCAGTGTCTTCTGTGTCCTTCATGTTCCTGCCTGTGTTATCCCAGCACTTTTTTTAGTTTGTGCTTTTATTTAGATTTTGTATTTTTATAGTTCTCTGCTCTTGGTTTTGCCCTTCCCTGCTCCCCTCTGTCTTTGTTGCCTTTCATTGCCAACTGTGTGCTCAAGACTTTGTATTTTGTATTTCACAGTTTCATTTGAATAAAGTTTGCTTAACGCATAACAATGTGCTGTGTAACCAAGGACTCTGATTCTTCTTTTAAACACAATTGTCACTTTGGCGTGGAGGAATGCGTTTCCTTTGGAGGTTACCGGGGACACGATTTTGTGTGATACTTTCAGCACTCGGCAGAAGATGCGCATCTGACACACCAGCGGCAACTTCAGGGCTTAGAGACATTAGCTAGGTGGACTAAGCACTAATTATAGTAATTATAGTAGAAGTACTCGCTAAAGTCGCTAACCTAGATCTTCATGATTAAATGAATGATACGCCATAACAGTGCCTCTAACAAAAGAGGATTAGTGTCCTGTTATTAAGAAAATCGCTGATTCTTGTTAAGTGACAGGACGTGCCAGCATGGTGGCGCACTGTTTCACTACCTTGTATGATTGTGGTGTGATAAAATAAAGGTTCTTCTTCTGGTTGGCACAAGTATCATAATGGCTAGGGAGTACAGTGGATAAAGCCTTGCGAATGCTGAATTAAATTATCCTACGACCTCGTTATAGGTTGTCATGCGTAATTAAAAACATTTACAAACTTTGATAAAGCCTGTGTTTTCAGTGTGCTTGTGATGCATTATAGAAACGACCTTCATAGAAAGTGTTTCTAAATATTTCAGTCTTGGCCTAAAGATTCACACAATTTTAATTAAAAGATTCTACATGAGAATAGTGAGTAGGAGACTATTTCCCGTGCGTCGATAGCCTCAGCTACATCTACACACCGTTGTTTTCCAAGAGCTTGTGTGTGTGTATGTGTGTGTGTGTGTGTGTGTGTGTGTGTGTGTGTGTGCTTTCAAGGGCATTTCCCTTTTGATTGCTCTGTGAAAGGCTTAAAAACAAGCCAGGCTTGAAAAGTGAAGGTGGATGCTGGGGGGAGGGGGGGCGTTGAGCCTGAGAGAAAGGCCAGACAAAAACCTTCACGCTCAGCTTTATTCACTTGTTTCTGCCAGTTTTTTTTTTCCTTTCATTCATTTATTATAAGATTGACTTTGGGATTTTTTTTTACAGGCTCAGATTGTAAAAAACAAGGAGTTGAGCAAAGCAGAGAGGAGCTGGCTGTATGCTCACTACATCTAGTTTGTGGAGAGTGAGATTTATTGTCAGCTTCCTATCATATCTTATTTTCTTCCACTGAGGTATGACACTCTGTTAGACAAGACAAATCACAGTGCAATTACAGTTTAATATATTGACGCAGTGAACAGAAGAAAAGACAATTCAAGCTTTGAGTTTTGTTCTTTTTACGTTTTTTTTTAACCCATCACCTCTGTAAACTTCTCTTTTTTTTCTCATTTTTTTTTTTCCAAAAATGCCACATAATACACAAAGCTAATCTGTTAGCAGCCAAATCACACATCCAGATGAAACACACCAACACAAATATCCTGTTTTCTTCTGGTTATCTGATAAATTGAAATCACATATTTACTAGAATTTTAGCTCTGGTTTGATCTTCACCATCTGTAGCATACACTGGCTGAGCTCCTTTGCTGCTGTCGGGAGTTTGTAATATGATTTCTAAGAGTTAATAAGGGCGTTCATTAGAGATAAAATCATCACAACGTGTAAGTAACATTGAATCTTAACATACTGTATTTGTGAGACAGTAAGACAACCTCTGTTATGCAGCAAAGACCTGACAGACAATGAGGGAGAGATTGCGATGGTCCTGGACAGACTGCGGTGAAGTGATTCTACAGATGGGATCTAAACATCAGGATGCCCCACTGATGTCATTAAACCAACTGACCCCAGACAATCTTGGGAAATAAAGGGAAAATTCAATTAGCCATTATCTTGTAACTGCCACATGTGACCGGAGAGTCGACTGTTCAGCAAAATCACATTACATAGTGCTACTTTAAGTCCAAAGTGAAGGGAAAGCTAGAAGAGCACAGCCCAGCAAGAAATACTCGACAGAACAAGAATTTTACAAATTCTATCTCAGGATGAATCTTTCAATGTGGCCTTTTGGCCAGTGTTGTATAAAAAGTACCCCAAAGTCAGACTTGAGCAAAAGTAAAGATATTGTGCTAAAACATTATCCATACGAATAGTACAAGTCTTAAGTATCTGATATTAAATTGACTTTAAGCAGATTTTTCTTGAAACATATCCCTTTTATTTACATGTTTTGGTGTGAAAATCATTCATTATACCTAAAAGTCTGTTCCAGCGGATCACGACAACGGCTGCAATGTCATCCGTTGGGGCAACTTCGATTGTAAAACTTACATCTATTAAAAGCTTGTTTTTGTCACTGGCTGGCTGACGCTGGCGTTGCAAGTGTCTGACAACGGTTTTCATAAGACCTTGTTGTAACCAGGAATACAAGTCTCTCTCTGAAATCTTGCCAGGTGAGTAGGAATTGTTTCTTGTACTGTGTCAGCCTCTCGGAGTAACAACACCAGCCTGTGAGTGGCAATAACAAGGACTTCAAGAGGCTGTTACTTCAGAGGATCACACTGTAGCTGTTGCAGCTGAATTGTGGCTGCCAGCTGAAGAAATCTGCTGAATTGATTCCAAAACTTTTGATTTGCGTGTGCATACATTATACACCCACTACATTTAAGAAACAAGGCCCAGGTTGAAAAATACAATAATTCCCTTTAAAATACCAAAAGCACAAGTAAACTATACATACATTTACATGTAAAATCTTGGTGGAGTGGAGTCATAAAGTAGTAGAAAATGGAAACTACTCAAAGCTGTACTTGAGTAAATCTACTTAGTTACATTCCATCACTACTTTTATAAGAACCTGCTTGCATTATTAGATTATCTCAGAGGAAACGAAAATTGGAAAAGAGATCTCAGTAGTGTCTCATTCATTTCTCCTAGACAACTATGAGATCTATGTGAGACCAAAGTGAGGCTGTGGCTGATTTCTCCTGTTTCTCAATTGTTTCTCCTGAGAAACAGGTGCAGAAAATCTCAACTTGGGCTCCCTGTAAGTTTCAAAGGAGATCTCATCAAGCTCTCAATGAAGTCTCAGAATGTCTCCTCAGTGCTGGAAAGGAGCAAGGTTTAAGCGGTAAAGTCTCAAGTCTCACCTATTGCTCCTAAAGAATTTTAGGAGAAACAAATAAGAAATGTTTGAGACCAAAAAAGACTACAACGAGACTGAAATGAGAACTCTCATTGAGCTCCTTTACGGCTCCATAGCCATAAAGGAGCAAGCTTTGAGCAGTAAAATTTTCCTCTGGGATTATATAATTGGACTAGTGGCATAATATGGTCTTAAAATGTCCCCGGAAAAAAACAATGTTTGTCACATTAAATTCCGGATGATAAAATATCTAACAAAAGTAAAATTCTGGTGACAGGTCGACCCGCACGTCACATTTCATAGCTGCTGTAACAAGAAAAGTTGAGTTTTGACTGCAGAAAACATCTCGAGGGAAATCTGATTCAGCCATCATCCAATAAAAAAAGTTAAGCGTTTAAATGTTGTCTGTCGGGCTCTTAATTAGACACGCACACAAACATAGACACAGAAATACACATGATTAGTCAGCGAACCACACATTGATCACTTTTATCACTCCTCGTCAGACACTGACAAACAACTGCAATCTCCCGAACGCTGCGTTGACTGACACAATCCGTTCTCGAAAAACAACACTGATTTTCAGATGCTCCACTTTCGGTTTTCTTATAATGCCATTAAACTGAAAGGAGAACGATAAGCTTCACAGTGTGAGAGTGACAGCGGGACACAGGCGGAGAAAAAAGAAAAACAAAGAGCTGTGATACACTGAAGACGGAGGTCGCTTTTCGCTGTGTCGGTCTGTGCGCCTCTGAGTGTGTGTTTATAATTAGTGTGCCCGATTCTTTGAACGCAAGTGCATCTGCTTATGTGACAAAAATAAAATGTATTTTGGAGCTCATCGGACATGGCAACTGACAATTTCTTCAATCATGGAAAATACTCAAATGTGTATTTCAGTGATATGGAGCGGGCGTTTACAGTTCGCTGATGTGACCGACAGACGTAACATGTGTAGCGGGGCGCTTATCGGGGGGGAATATATAGGAAATGTCAGCTGTGGTTAAGGTGCGTCGCAAAGGTGGTTTCATAATATCTTTGCTGAATCATTTGTTTAGTAGTCGGATCATCACTTCACCAGGTAATTAAACAATTCCCAGCCCAAAAAAAACATCTGAGTAGAACATAAATTCAACTAATGGCCCTGTAAGTGGTTCGATGCGTTCGAGCACATCATCTTTCTGTCTTCCTGTCAAACACATCTCCTTCCGCTGTCTGTGATCAGCTCACTTCCACAGTAACATTATTAGTGAACTTGAGGAAGTCATTAAAAGCCGGCCGAAGTGCTTCAAAAAGGTTAATTTATTTGTTAATCATTCTCATTCTCGGAAACAATTACAATAAATCAACCGCTTCTCCAGGAACTGCGGTGTCACTTTCATTCGAGGCGCTTGATTTTTTTCCCCACATTTTTACTGCTGCAATCTCCAGGAGAGGCTGGAATAATGTGCGCATTTGTGTGTATGTGAGTGTCAACGCGCTGCAGTTGGTGGTCTTGATGAGGAAACAGACTACTGAACATAACCCTGACAGATGCTGCTACATTACTTTCTGTCTGTGAGATGTAGTCATAGCAGAGTTCTGATCGTGACAAGTAATTTAGCCAAGTTTGGGTTTTAAAACTTCACTCCTAGGAAAATCAAAAAGAAACCTATGAGTCAGGCCACATTTTTTTTTTTTTTTTGTGAGGAAACCATCACAGCCAGATTCTTTCACTGTTACCTGTTGTAGATGTCGTCGTCCTCCCCTCCCCAGCCCCAGTACTCGTTGGGGAAGCCGTTGATCTTCAAAAACTGTTTTTTACTGAGGCCTGAAACTCCACCAAAGTATCCCGCGTAGGGCAGCCTGCAGGAGAAGACAGAGGGGAGGAGATGAGATTGAGAAGAGATCAAGAGATGGTGAGATGGCGGAAGAGTAAAATGGAAAGAAAGTGGAGGACGAGCTGCTCTTCTCATTCCTCTATTTTGTGCCACCTCATCACCGCTCTCCTTCCGTCCTCATGCCTTTGACTCAGAAATCAATCTCAGCATATTGATGGATGTCTCAATTAATATGTAAGTAAAAAAATAAATAAATATACAAGTTGACATGAACACCGTTATGCTCATCTGACAGAAATCATAAAATGCAACAGTGACAGCTGGGCCACACGTCACATTTAATTGACGTCTTTTTAATAAAAGGCTCCGGGGCAGAGATGTCTCATTTTGTTAAACGCCCGTTGCCTCATCTCCTCTCGCCTCGATGTCTCGTCCTCGCCTCCTAGGCTTGCATCTCATGTGGGAGGGACTACGATGCGGGGAGAGGAGGCGAGAGGGTAAAGAGGGGAAAAGATCTATGTGTGGCATTTTGAACGAGTAACATATAATTGTCTAAACAACTCTAAATACTTTTACACACAGTAGGGAGACTACCAGCTTCAACTCTCTGCAATTTTGGATGTTACTGAATTTGAGAGAAGTTTTTCTGAATTTCTTTGCGGCACAAAGTGAGCTTTGGGTGAAATTAAAGAAAAACGAATAGAAAAGAGGATGAGGAGATGTTTTTAAATGTGCTGAGCCCAAAAGCTCAATTATTTCATGTTCATCCCAACCACTGAAAATAAGACAGGACACTGCAACAGGAAGCAAGAGCACTTATTGTAAATGAGGACAACGGAGACGATGAGACTGATGTGAGCTACCATCATTTTCCATCACGTCCTGCTTTGTTTCCAGCATTTATAGGAAGGTGTTATCTTTGCTAACTGAAAAAAGACACAAACACAACAGATTTTTTTAAAAATGCTAACTGGAGCAAATTTAATTCACTGAACCCAATGAGGAAAGTTGGAATTGCCTTGTCCATACTGTTGCCGGGTAAAAAGTCTGTGCTCATACACGGAGAGAGGGTAATTTCCTCATAAGTCAGCTCATTAAATGGCATCATAGAAACCCACTCAAACTCAAGATATCATTAATACAAAAAATTACTTTTAATTACCTTTCTTAAACATCAAGCGTCCGTGCAGACCACTGCTGTGCCTGTGCATTTTCTCCATGCTGGCTAAATTGACAATGTCAGATGCATTATCCTAATGTAATGAATTAGGAGCAGTTCTGTTTTTTGCAGGAAGCCTGTTCAGATGGCAGAATTAGCATTTGAATAACCTCTCTGAAGTGTTTTAGGCAATCAGATCTTTTCCCAATGTGTCTTGTCTTTTGATGCATTTTTAAGTGGATAATTTATGGATGCCTTTTTTGTATAATAAGTGGATAATCCCTACCCATATATAATCCACTCAAGGCACATTAAAATGACCAACCATAACAAGGAACCATTGTATTTCTTCATACTGAAGGGCCTCTGGTGCTTGTGAGCAGCTGAACACACGTCATTCATCACGGACCTTGTTAGTTTGGATGCAAAAAACCACTTCAATGACAAGTGTGCTACCTGCAGCGATCCCATTTACAATGGAAATATTGGATGACACTAAATTGGATTTGAGAAGTGCTCCAACATGAATCCTGTGACCTTCAGATGATGAAAACACATGTCAAAGAGAAATTAGAGCTTAGAGGAGAACGAATGAGAAAAAGAGAAGATGGGAACAGAAAAGACGGTCAGAAAGAATGAGTATGACATGTTGGAGGGTGGTCTCTGTGTGTGTGTGTGTGTGTGTGTGTAGGCAGTGAACAAATTCAGGCGTACTTGTGGTTTATTTTTTCCTCGAAAGTCGTGAGACTGGTGGAGTGGGATGGACGTCAGCTACGAATGTCATGACAGCCGCCTGGAGTCTGACCAGAGGGTGATGCTTGTGTGTTTCTGTGCATGTGCGTGAGTGATTGTGTGCACGTATATTCTGTACAGTGTACGTTGTCAAACATATGACAGCTCCCTGTTACAAGATGACAAGCAGAAACTAATGAGACCATATGTTTCTGCACAAGATCCCCCAGCAACAATATGATAAGGAAGTTATGTGCGCATGAAATGGAAGAAGAAGAGTGAAATAGAGTGTTGGCATGTTTATCTTGGGGACTAATTTAATAATTTTATTTTTATTACTTCTCACTCAAAGAATAAACAAAATAATTCTGATACATCTTCAACATAAACTCCATAATAGTCTTGAGTAATTCCAAGGAAAAGTTTCACTGTCAGCTGAAATTCTAACACTCAGGGCTCTATCTTGCACTCAGCGCAATTGACTTTGTACACTGGCGCTTTTGTAATTCCTATTTTGCATTCGGCGCACATTGGAATTTTCCCTCCGCAGACGCACGTCCTTAAATTAGGGAATGACTTTGCGCTCCCGGGGCGGTTCAGCTAAAAGAGGAGGCGTGTTCCGGCGCAAACGTTCACTGGTGCTATTTTGCCGTTTCAGAAAACACTTGCGCCACAGACCAGGAAAAACCTAATCTAAAGTCAGTGGCGCTTATTCAGATGCTATTTTAAGGGCGCATGCTTGGCCATAATGTAGCGTGTGCTTAACGTGCATACACTTTGCTTCTCTCTTCTACGAGGAAGCAGTTCCCGTTTTTGCAAACCATACAAAAAAAAGTTGAAAAGATTTAAACAGAAGGACTCATTCTTTTCCCCTCTAATATATGCGACGCGCCCGCGAGGGTGCGGGAGTGGCAATGCGCGATGTGCTCCTAGTGGAGCGGGTGGACGGAGATTGAGTTGGGGGAGGAGGAGGAAGGAGGAAGGAGCACAACAGGAGCAGGTGGTGCGTTTGGAGACTTGAGGCGATGCGCCTGAGAGGCCGCAGCAACATCGCCACCCGGTCAAGATGGGCATTAATACCTTGCCGCATCCCGGACAGTGCGGTCCGGTCTGACAATGCTGCCACGGCGTGTAGTGGCTCTGGATCCTCTGCACCTTGGTGTTTGCGCTGCTCCCTCATCAGCTGGCCGTTGCGCACTGCTCGGCCCGTGCGCACTGCTCCCGTGGCCAGGTGCGATGTCCTGGGGATGCCAGCCGTAGAAACAACTGTGGCAATTTCCTCCCACGCCTGTTTAATCAAAGCTAATTTGGGTGGATTTCTCCCATCCCCATACAAGGCCACTTCTCGGTCTTTTACAGCCCTGACGAGAACGTCGGTCTCCTCGGCTGTGAACTGCTCCTGGCGTGCGCCTGGCAAATTCGCCATTATAATAGCAATGCGCCATGGAACAAGCGCGCCGGCTATTAAAGGGAATGTTAGATGACGCTCTGATTGGTTTATTGCACGTTACGCCCAAACCACACCTATGAATAATGTAGCTACTTCAGACCAACCCATTTTAGATTTCCGCAGGGCGCAAGAGTAATTTATCCCGCTGGCATAATAGCAACAGCGCCTGAGATCCGCCCACAAAGCTACTTGCGCTTTGCGTTTGATGCTTGCGTTTCAGATCGTTAAGATAGGGCCCTCAAACTCTTCTGAGACGCATGGTAAAAGTGTAAGATGACATTTGGCAGACATGGGTCCAAGGTCGCCTCAGCTACACTGTAAAAAATGTCTGTAGAAATTACGGTAAAAAACTGTCAATAGCAACAGTAAAATACCGTAAAATAAAAAATTGTATATCACTGTAGTAAATACATTAAAGAAATGTATTTACACAAAGAATTACCGTAAATCAAGAAACAGTAAATAACTTAAATTTTACGGCCTTACTAAGTAGAAAATATGGAATTTACTGTGAATGTTATAAAAAGTTTGCTAAATTCACGGTAAAATACCGTAATGTCACAAGCGTGTAATTACCCTAAAATTGACGGTATCATTCTGTCTGAATTACAGATTTTGCTGATGTTTACGTTTAAATTTACAGTACACAACCATTAAATCATACCATCATTTGTATAGAAAGTAGAATGTTAAAAAGTATGGTATATTTAAGCAATACATCATGACAGGCCGTGGTATGTGCTTATTATATCACAGTTAAGGGGCATTGTTCGGGCCGACACAAAGCACTTAATGCAATAGAAAACTATAAATGTTGTATTATTGTCAAAACACAGTGAATTAAGATAAGATTAACTTTATTGTCCCACAGGAAAACATAGGCCTACAACAATCATTAGAGTTTATCATATAGAGTTTTATTGCAACATTGTTAACACATCCTTTTTAAATAATATGGAAGCCCATTTCCGCCACTTGATGAAAAAAAATTATGAGATACTAAGTCAAAATTATGAGATAGCTAAGTCATAATTATGAGATACTAAGTCAAAGTATCTCATAATTTTTGTCAAGTGGCGGAAATGGGCTTCCATTAAATAATAGTATATTTTATTTTATATCTTTCTTTTGTATAGTGAAAACACAATTTCTATTTTTATTTTATTCTTGTACATGTCCTTTTTTTATTATATGTAAAACATGACAATGAAAACGTTGTTGTGTTTGTAGTTGTTCGTGTCAATAAAGCTTTATTGAATTGAGGAGAGAGACACAGAGAACGACAGAGAGAGAGAGAGAGAAAGAGAGAGAGAGAGAGAGAGAGAGAGATGACCGCTGAGTTAACGGAAGCTAGAAATTTTGAATTTCAGTTCACCGCCATTGCTTCGCGCCCACAGGAGCAGTGTTTGTTGTTGTGACAGAGAGACAGACACACAGACACACAGCTAGATAGATAGATAGATAGATAGATAGATAGATAGATAGATAGATAGATAGATAGATAGATAGATACAGACAAGACAGACAGACAGAGAAGAGAGAGAGAGAGAGAGGACCGCGAGTTAACGGAAGCTTGAAATTTCAGGTCACCGCCATTTCTTGGCGCCCACAGGAGCAGAGTCTCTTCTTCAGGTAAGCACATTCACAGCTCATTGAGACTGTCTGATTAACGTTAGCTAGCCGCAGAGCCACGTTAGCTCTTATTCGTTGACTTTCAAGCAGAGGAGTTCAGGTAGCTATATCTTAAAAGTTGCTGGACATGTCACTATCTGCTTTTTGCCGAATAAAAGAGTCACTTACGGGCTCTGAGAAGTCGCTAACGTTAGCTACAGCTAACGTTGCTAATGCTAGAAAAATGTTTAGCTGTAACTTCTGTAGCAAGTCGGTTAAGACTTTGATAATGGAGAAACTGGTTTACTCTTAATAAAAGATGATACAAGGAAACTTGGATGTATTACGAAGGAAACATTTATTGACACTCAATCTAGGCGAATTCAAAGATGACATAACAAGTGAGAATGATCCCTTTAACACCTTAGCCATACCATTTTTTAACAAATAATTTCACCTTCTCCACAGCACGGTGCAGCTGGATAATGTAAGGCAATCAACTTTGCAGGAATGCGGTATGGCCAGTACTCTGATTCGTCGTCATCGTTATCAGCACTCATCTTCAGTGAGTACATTTAAATAGATTGGCTTCTGAACTGGTGCTGCCATTAAATGTTTTTGTTTCTTCATACCTGTCAAATACTTACATGGCCACATCAATAATTATGTCTCCCATATATGTCTACTACCCTGTTATCTGGAGTTCCTTAAGGGTAAATCCTCAGAACTATCCTTAAAAAAATCAAAATCACTGATTCGATGTCAAATCCAAAGGATTGTGTGTTTTCAGCTGTAGTCACTCTCCACAGTTTCTCCCTCAGTCTCTCTCAATCTATTAGATCTGCTAAATCTGTTAACTGTTTTAAGTGCCTCCTGAAATCATATTTATAGGATGGCCTTTTTATGAGATTTTTTAAACCTACTCTTCATTCACCATTTAATTTTTTTTCTGTTCCAACTTGTTTAATTAATGTTTTGTTTTTTGTTGTTGTTGTTGCGGGAAGCACTTTGCAACAGTGTAAGTGCTATATAATAATAATTATCATTATTATCATTAACAATGTTTTCTTTGTTGTCTTTCTTTGTCTGGTTGCAGTGAGATTCATGCCAGTCCACAGTAAACACCTGATTGAAGACTGCTGGTGAATTTTCAAGCAGGAAATGATGACAACACCTGCCCAAAGTTCCAGTTTCCTTTACATTGTAACATGTCTGTATGAGACTCTGTCCCACCTGTCTTCAGTCAAGTCTGGACCCAATGACTCAAACACCAGTCTTGTAAAGGCTAATTAGAGGTAAGTTATGGTTTATGTCAGTGTAGCAAATGAGTAGATGCAAGCACTCAAACTACACTCAATCGATCTCCCTCAAGTGAACGGTGCCAACAGCTTCATACAAACATACAGTAGAAAAAAAACCATCAGTATTATGGACAGGATTCAGGATTTAGGCTGCAATTCGACAAGGGTGAAACAAATACTGATGATCACTTAGTCCTGAAAAGTGACTGTTTCTACTTTTCACACTAATACAATAAAATAAATGAAATACTCCTGATGACCTGCAAAACTATATTCCAGAGTACTGGTTTCATTCTATGTATAGCTCATTGGAGCTCAGTTTAACAGCAGAAGGCTGAATTTATCTCTGTAGGCATCATGCTCAGGCACTGCATCAATCTAACCTTTGCTTTGTTTCTTTTTTCTGGCTGCAGAGAGGATCATGCCAGTCTACAGTGGACACCAGATGGACAACACATGAGTCTTCAAGCAGAACTGGTGACTGCTGAATGCTTTAAGTTCCAGTTTCTTGAACACCATGTCCATGTTAAGAGCCCTCTTCAGCCAAGTCTGGACTCAGTGACTCATTAGTGTTGATCAACACAGGGCAAGTGGCTCCTTTTTTTCATGACGTTTATTTCTTCTACCATGGACTATCCTTCATATGTATGGACACACACTGTCTTTTGAAGATGTCAACACTGCCTTGTGAGTATACTAGACAAGTTCTGTTTTTTAAAGAGAATGTGTATATGCAAAGAGATGTTCTTAAAGTTTATCAATTATAGTCTGTACTTTGGTTTACAATGGGCTTAATTGGTTATTTCCTTTATAATTTACCATTTGCAGACTGTAAAATCTACGCCAACAAACTGTAATTCCATGTGTGTTGTACCATATTTTTTACGGTGAAATTCTGGCAACCACAGCTGCCAGTATTTTACCGTAGTTGAACTTTGCAATAAAATACCGTAATATATCTTACAGTTTTACCGTGTTTTTTCACTGATGGACTGTAATTAGGTTTACAGTATATATGTTATTTTTAAAAGAATTTACCGTAAACAGGTTTATATGATAACTGTTATTTTTCAGCAAATTACCGTAAACAAATAACAGTTCTCTAATGTGAAATTTACAGTTACATTGTGACCGTATTTTCTACGGTAAAGTTCTGGCAACCACAGCTGCCAGTATTTTACCGTAAATTCTACAGAATTTTTTTTACAGTGTACTTTTGGCTCCTTGTTTACAGCCAGTAATAACTTGGAGGTGGCAGATAAACAAACACTTGTGGCAGGTGATTCTGTCACATAAGTTGACAGTAAGTGAACAATTTAACCCATTATATTCTCCAGGTGAAAATACGTTTCACCTCAAGTGTCTCTGTGTCATAGCAAGGAACAGATGAACTTGGCTTGGGTCTTGTAGCATTTATTTATTAACATACAGTCTAAACTGTAACCTTACTGCACAGCTACATTATGGTAACTTGATTAGCACATTTGAAGGTAGCTCCAAAAACAGAGGAGGCAGAATATCACCAGAGTTACCAACAACTGCAGCCCTTTGATATATATACTTGACTGTGACTAGCTACCCATAGCTAATTAGCTCATGGCTCGTTTGTCGAGACCGCAGATCACATGGGGGATTTGGCAGCCCGATGGTAAACATGGCTGGACACCAAAGAGAAACTGAACCCAGCCTCCATGAACAGCAGAGGTCATTTTTAAGACTGGGGACACAGTACAGAGTCGATTTACATCAGCTCTGACCAGGACTATGACTCCGAGGACAATGAGACGCATAAAATAGGTTTTCATCACAGTTTACACATTAAAAGCTGGCACATACCTTCCAGCTCTAACTACAGGGAGTATCTGACTCCAATAATCAAGTCATACTGCAGGTTTTACCAGTTTGTGGTACTCTTCTCCTGTTTTATCGGTGCATTGTCACCTGTCACCAGTTTGACATTTTCAGGATTGAGTCATGACTGAACATAAATGTGCTCTCCATAAATGTGCAAATGGGCTGTAGCACACTCACGCTGGGTGTCATCCACGGAACAAGTACTTAAACGTCTGAACAATATAATGGTAATATAATTTAATTCATTGCATAAGGTCCTTTTTGAAAACACTGTAATTTGTGGAACATTTTGCAAAGAGCCGTGTTGTGAAATGGACTTCAAGGTGACCCTTTCTGCTCAGAGAGCTGTTAGGTGTTGCGAGGTGCTAAGGTAATGGAATAGCACTTAACGTGACCTGACTTTCACTGGCAATGTGTTCACCGTGTATCACAAAAACTTCCAGTGCCTTTACTTTTGAGAGCAGCTGAGGTTGTCTTCCTGCCAAAATACAAAATGTACCCTTGCGTCATGATGCCTGCGTCAGATTTAATTTAATTTGTTGATGTTTTTTTGTGTGTTTCTTGCTGACATGTCTCGTTTCATTTGGAAGCTTCCTAAATGCTAAAACTTTGGGACAACTAAATGGTAAAAGTACAGACTCAAACCACTTTGACCTCGTGAACCAACTTTGTACAATGATAGGATTTTTACAACAGCAGTTAACTATTATCAATCATGTGACCCTCGACTCAGTGAAACCACCTTGCTTTACTTTTATCTCCTTTTTACTTAATTTCCTTGAAGCCAGAAAACTCTTAAAGTCTTCACTGATTCATTGCTGATAAGAAACACTAGCTACAACCCTGTTTACCACCTGTTATAGTATTTGTTGCCAGATATCATTAGCTTATTGAGCACTATATCAGGGACCTGCTGGAGCCCCTGAGGGTTTTCAATAGGATAACTCTTGCGGACTGACAGCTCTTGAATCGGCAGGTCACATTCACCAGCCATGTTTAGGCCATTAATCAATGCTTCCAGTGCTTTTAGATAATTAAGGGCAGGTGTGGTGCCATTTAAAGACTCAACTCTAGCAGGACCTAACCAATCATTAGACTGGAGCTCTTTTGTCAACGCTGCGTTTTGATGAAATGCCCGATAGCTGACCGGATGGGTCTTTCCCAACCGCAGACTTTCTTGCACTTTATGCTGTACATGCCCACTGTTTTCAGGCATATTCCTCAGCTTTAAACTGGCAACCATTGCAGTCTTTCACGGGTGGTGTTCCTCTCTCCGAAAAAAGGTTTCTTTCGATAAGCTTCCTCAGTCAGGATTCCCTTGTTTCTTTCCTCCACCTCCACAAAGAAGTCTAGGGTTCACGATGCTGACTATTATAGGAAGTCTCTCCGTTTTGTGACTCATTGTTGAATTTTTATCTTTCTCTATGTCTCTGTAAAGTCCTTGAAACTTCTTGGCAATAAATGAGTCTCGACAAATAGAAATGACAGCCAAGGTGAGTGACATTTGCGGCTGAATACACAAAAACCATTATGTATGGATTTTTATAATATAATGGATTCTGTGTGTTTTACTTTGTGTCTTGCGGTGGACAAAGAACTGTCTCTGATTTCCATTAGTGAATTTACAGCAACAGTTGCGACAACAAAGTCAGTGTCTGGATTGTATGAAATATGAAAAAGAAAAACACAAACAAAGGGTTCTTTGTACGGCTTGTTCACGCTGTAGAAACATGCTCTCTACAGGTTGGTCCAGTATTCAGTACACAAAGTTAATAAGGATCTTTTCACAAGGCTGTCGTGTAGACTTGTTAGTTACACTTTGTGTCATGTGCTCTTGTTAGGACTACCGAAGTATGACCAAATAAAAATTGGCAGCATTGAACTGTGGTGTAATTTAATGCTAATTTTGGCTTCAGACAAGGATTTCAAAGTATAATGAGATTTAGTCAAATTAGGTGCAGTGAATTGTCTGTCACAACAAAGACTGTAGGCCATCTCAGTTCTAGACAGCAGACTGCATATTCAAATTCTGCATATTTTACAAAAGAGATTAGCTCAAACACACAAAAACAAACAGATTTTGGCAAATCCAATAACCTATAACCTGCATTCAAATAGGCTGAAGTCCTCCAAAGCTTCAAGCCTCACTGAGGTAAATGTAAGCAGAAACATGTGCTTAGAGGTCAGGCACTGTGTTTGCCTATCACCTCACCTGAAGCCAAACTTGTCCATTGCGATGGCGAAGTGTCTCGGCTGGTCGTAGCAGTGGTATAGGTTGCGGTCGTCCATCGGGATCAGGTCCACGTCGCTGAAGATGAAGCAGTCGTACTCTGCCTCCTTCAGAGCCTCCGTGTAGCCGACGTTCAGCAACTTGGCGCGGTTGAAAGTGTCCTCACCCAACTGCAAGAAAACACACGAGAAAGATGATTACTTCATCGTTCACATACAGCACGGACGAGGAGGGCAGATAATGTGGCTTCATCAGCACATGTTAACTGCTTGAAAGGCTCTGAGTGAAAAAAAGAACATGGAGTCATCTGAACACAATCAGGATGTGCGATATTAATAACATTCTTAATTAACTTGATTACAGATAACGTAACTCTGTGTCTATGATGTAAAACACGAACCCTTAAACTGTGATCGCTCTTGTATTATTAAATAAAGACTAATACAGGAGTTGAACAGAGCATTGAAAAGACACTACGCGAAAAAGAAAGAATCAATAATGCCATTACTATCATTTGAAACATGCTATTTTCTTTATACTTCAGTACTGTAAAATGCCAAGTTGGTTAGAGTGCTTCAGCAGCCAACTGCAATTTGGGCATTTTACATTTTTATGTATGGTAACAACCATGCTCCACTGCTACAGGCGCTGCTGCAGTAAATAGGAGAAAACTAGTCATAACGAGCCAAATGAGGTCGAGCTCACATCGGAGGTTTTTTTCTGTTCTAATCCAGAAAGAACTGGTGTGTTCTTTTCCCTCAAATTATGATAATTTCAAGCCTCTGGTGTGATAGTTTAACCAGCTAAAAGGCAAGCTGTTTGGTTAGCTGGCTGCACAGTGAGTAGATTCCTATTTGGCTAGCAAAGCAAGCTAACTCATGGGGCCATGTTTGGAATCACACGCAAGCATTTGAAATGACTGTTTGAATTATCCTTATATTGAAAAAGGTTTTGAAGGGGCTGCTTGCCTTGATATGTATTTTGCTGGAATCATGTTTCTCAGAACTCAATAATGAAGAGGGCAAGCGCAAAGTTAGCATAAGCCATCGTGAGAATGGCCACATTTATAGTATTGTCATATTTATTTTTAATTTTGAGCACTGCATTCTATTTTTATTCAATGCTCTGCACAACACATAAATGTCCTTTATTAGGCTACTGCAAATTGATAGTTTGCTAGCTAGCTAACGAAACAGCTAGGCAGATCGTTATGCAGCTCGCCATAATAGCTAACACAAGGGGCTAATTTATGTTTAACTATCTTTGGACTCAGAGACAAAGCCCAGGGGGTGCATAACATGCACTTAAGCAATTTACAACGATTTACAGTTTAGCTAGCTAGCTGGCTAACAATTGTCCATTAACACAAACACAAGAATGCCATGTTCCTTCAAACATACAGATCAATGCGCTCTCATTTGCACAAAATCGTTCAATGGTTTAACTGATTGGGGATCAGATAAATGCTCAAACAGCATAGTTGTCTGCATGACCGCATTTGCCCTGTTGCTTTGGTAAGACAAGGAGAAGGACGTCTAATTTAAATGCAATCCCAGCACAACCTCAACTGCCATTATCAGATTATCGTATGATATCTAATAGCTGTCCACACCCAAGATGCTTAAAATGATGACAAGTTGATTTAGAAAGGCCCCAGGACAAGAAATATCATAAATTTCCTTTAGGCCTAACACAGCTGAACATGTCGTCATCGCCTAAGCTGACAGGTCAGTTTCAAGCATCATTATTATGTGTCTGTGGTTCTGGTCTTTATTAACCCGACACGCAATATGAACTGATTTGTGTATGGACCCCAAGAGAGAAGGCTGCTGCAGTGAAATACATCTGTTTCTCAGTTTCTGCATGGCTCAGGTTCAACAATTTTGACTTAGATAAATGCGCTCTTGCCAAGTTGCACAGCAGCGTAGGAAAGTGGAGGTTAGTATATGTGACAGTTATAAATTTAATAATGTACAAGGTACTGTGAGTCTCTTTCTGTAGAGCACTTGTGCAACAGCTTTGGCTTGGTAAAATCCAAGCCCTTGACAAGCTGCAGGGAGGTCAGCGAGCAAGAAGTGAAGTTACCGTGCAACCCGACACTGTTTGGCAGAATATTTTCCTGATGCACGTTGACAGTCCATCCTCTTTGAACATTCCCTGAATCTATTTTCATAACAAGTGCACAGAAAAAAGCCCAGGAAGTGGATAGGGAGACCGAGATGAGCCGTCCAGCAGGGAGATAAAAATTCAAACTCTTTGTACTGTCAGTACCTGGTACATGCATTAACAGACTGAGTCATCAAGACGATTCCCCCTCAGGAAACACTTCTATTCACTTACTGTACAAGTTCTCCATTTACTTTAGTACAAAATGGCCTCATATCCCTGAGCGAGCTCTACTTGCGTGAGCGACTTCATATGCTCATTTTATGGAAAGCTGCAGAGGTATATAAAAATACAGAATTTAGTTAGAGGTGGAATGGAAGTAAAACCTACGCATTAGAGCTGAGAAGATAAGATGACCAGTTAAAAACTTTCTTGTATGTTTATGCTGAGTTGTGCATTTACATTATCACAAATGTTTCCAAAATGAAGAAGAATCGAAACGTGATGTGAATAAAACCGCCTGAGTCAATTAGAGATACTTTCATTGGCGATAGTGGTTGCTTAAGAATGAATACAACGACTCCCATGATCCCATGTTTTTTTGTTCTTATTGAGAATTTACATTAATAAAAGCAATAAAATATTATTTTATTCATGTTTCAAGCTTTCTTGAAGGACATGAATACTTTTTTAATCAGATTTCAATCACATTGATCAATTTCAATAATCTGTATATTCAGTGCTAATGGACCAACTAAAAATGAAGTACATTTGTTGCTCCATTTGCAACATGGAAACACAAAATTAAATTAAAAGTATTCTGTGCAGCCAATGACTGTCATATTCTAATCCTGTTACAAAAATCTGGATATATGCAGAAACAACATGGGACACAAGCGAAAAAAGAAAAACTGGAAAACAGGGTTAAAAATCAGGACAGTGCAAGTTCCCTTTCCTGATATACCATTCCAGTATAGCGAGCTACAAATACATCTACTGTATATACACGTGAAAATGAGCTTTTTGAGTTTTCATGATTGTAATGTAGGCCTTCATGCAAATGTACTGAGGGTGGTGCAGTTAGGCTTGTTAACTTATGCAGGTTTCTTATGCAAAACCTCTAAAACACATGATTACATTTGTTTATGTAAATGAGCTCGGGTCCCCGTGTGAAGCCTCATTCCTCCTATCATAAAAAAAGAACGTCCCTGCTGGATGATTGTCTCGGTATCTACAGTATGTAGCAGAACAATGAACCACTGTTAAGAAATTTGCTGCAGTCACGTATTCCTCGGCCATTCGGGAAAACCACCCACTTTTGACAGCACTGGAAATCTCTGAGATGATTAATGCACCTGCTGCCTGTCCTCACTTCTGTTCAGGATACACTTCCATACTTGCTTCCATACTGGTGCATTATCAGTTCGGACCGACCGTGAATTGAGTACAATGCGTAATCCCCCCCGGTAAGCCCACTAATACCTGAGATTTGAGAGTATAATCCCCTGTGCAGGTAACAAGTAAATCTATTGTCACAAATCCACTGGGGCTCCGAATATCAGCTAAAGTGGTCTTCTGTCTGTTTTTGAGTAACGGTTGGTTCAATAGGTTGGAACAACATCAAACGAGGTCATGAGAGCAAAATATGACTGACGTTAGCTGAGAAACTGAGGAAAGCAAGATGAGCATCTGGCATTTCAGAACAACAAAAGTTGAATTGAATCTTTAAAAAACAATTGTGTGTTCAGTGATTCTTGGGACCTGGGACAAAAAACGTGTTCTAAAATAAACAGATGAGTTTGAATTTGTGTCTCAAATGTTTCTGATTTGATATGATTAACT
The DNA here is from genome assembly GCF_900880675.1 of Sparus aurata. NCBI lineage: Eukaryota > Metazoa > Chordata > Actinopteri > Spariformes > Sparidae > Sparus > Sparus aurata. Next base: position 19,082,903 of record NC_044207.1, read on the forward strand.
ATAGAAGTTTCAAAAAGTTACGTAAATCTACACAAGTGATTCTTCGATAAGTGAAATAAAATGTTTAAAATGATAAGCTTAAAGGTTGAAAAACAATGAATCAACACAACCCTGGTTATTGCAGGTTTGTGTTTTCCAAATTATCAAAGTTTGACACAAAATATATCTTCAATATCGTCACAATTTTCCCAGGAAGTGAGATTGACAGCTCACGTTTTCTGGTCCCCAAAACCCTGTTGTTGAAAGAACTAAAGGCCAAAACGCCACAAAAGTTGTCGTTGTTACTTCTGTCATGTAAACAGCCACTTAATATGGACACAGATTTTAATTTTCTTTACAATATATTAATTAGTTTGTGTTTTTTAGACACACAAAGATAAATGACATAGAAGCCAGAAACAAAGACTGAGACAGACAGAGATCTGCAGAGCCCTTTTGTGCTCCTAACCTCATTAAGCATCACTGTGGTCATTGTATATTATGTTAATAAGACAACTGCGAGCAAACCTTGCAGCATCTCGGCTTTATGGCACCCTACATCTTTCCCCAATCACTTCCTGCCACAAGCAATTCATATCACTTGCAGGATATGAGGTAAACTGACACCCATTACTGGACAGGCCTTTTAAACAGTGTGTGTATACAGAGGCGATGGGATTGATAGATGCAGTGGTTTGTTTATCTTAAATATTTGAAGTGAATATTGACTTAGACTCTATACTTTTTAAGGCATTGTATTTCAAATTAATATCTACAAAATGCAATTCTTTCTATCTCACAGTATGAACTGGCGAGAGACCACATAGCGGAGGATGGTGCAGTGTTCTTCTGGGTTTGGACCGGTCCATCTACAACCTAGCCACTGTGGAGTTTTTCTCAAAATTGGTTGTTTTATTTTGTTGACACAGTGTTTTTCTGTGGACTCACTGCATTTTCCGCCGCTGCCGGCTGAATTTACCACTTTTCTTCTTGTGTTTTCTCTCTCCAGCTTTAGGGCTGTTGTTTCCTGACCAAATAAACCCGTACCCATTTTTTTTCTCACCCACAATACACTGGACAGAGCTGCTCAGCCACAATTTGCCTACAGAGACCCACAGGGGACAGCAAAACCATTCACGTGTACTTATTTGACAAATCAACAAATTGCATGTTGACAGGGCGGAAATGCAGAACGGGGACACCAATTTAGCGGAGGGCAATTTTTAAGCTCCGCATTTGCATTTTCACAGGCATCTTTTAGCTTTCAAGGACATTTCTGCTCCATTAATGTTTGATCAGGCTGTAAATAATACAGTGCGCATGTGCATGTGAATTTGTACTCCCAGACTTGAGTATAATTGAGTTTACTGATAAGTGTGACAAGTGTGTGTGTGTAGCAAATGGTTTCTCTTGGGTTAAATCTCTGCCTGTTCCAGCTGAAAGCGCCTCAACCCTCGATCGACTGGTCTGAGCTTCACAGGCCTTTACTTTTCATCTGCAACTTATTCACATTAGTCACATAGTGTTGTAAATTCTTCAACCAAACAGGTCTCCGTCACATTGATGGATATCGCTTTGCAAGCTACCTCCCGCTGCACTGCACTATTTAAATTAAATGTTAGCTGGGACAACAGTCTCCACACTAGAGGCTTTCATTGGTTCGCGTGTCTTAATTGGCATCTAAATAACAGAATCACTACCATTATGATGCGACTTGATTTCAATTTGTATCATTTGTTGCTGGAAGATTAGCAACCACTTTGTTAAAGCGCAACAAGTTGTAAACGCGACGCTGACTAGATCGACTTGTTCTGAAGTCGCTGTGGAGAAAGTCTGAGAAGAAGTTGCATTTTTACAGGACATATTCAGCAGAAATCCAGCAATCATCACTCTCCTTTAAGCTCTGACTCGGTCAACATCAGCTCGTGAGGGAAATATCTGTCTCTTTAGCTGCTAAATCCTGGACTATGTTCACCATTTAGTCACAAAACATCATCGTTTGCTGTTTGGTGCTGGGCAGGTATTGTGGAGTGAGTTCATCAGAGACTGCCATACCAAAACATTGGCTGAAAGACACAAACAAGAAAAGGCTCCATGGAACTCAGGGGGTGTGCAGGGTCGGCCACTACCATCGACATCTTTCACATTACACATGTTCATATAAAATACTGATTAAAGCAGCTTTTTAAAAGAAATGGGTCTTGTTACATGAGATTAAAGACAAACTGTTGCACCAGCAAATATGACCAATTCCCAAGACATCACAGGAGGTTGATGACTGGAATTAAGTGCATGCAGCAGCTGGGAAAGGAGACGACTTGACTGGAAAACCGCTGGGGTGAATCACTGGCTTGGCTAGAAAAAATACGGGTGGGGTAATTGAATGGAGAGCACTCATCATGTGCCATCAAGGTGTCCAGTTGCTCCACTGGAGCAGCTCAATGACTGATAGCAGGAAACTGTGGCTGCAACGCTCCCTGTTGTGGCTGCTGGCAGCTCCCTGTAATGTGTTCAACAGCATGCATTAGGCAGGGCACCACTGAAAGAAACTTGGGATTTGGGAGCGAGAACTGGGCCATCTGGAGCTGCTTATCAACTTCAGGGGAATCGATAATTAGGTATCTCAACGAGCCTGAAGATAAAACTGACTGTGGGAAGAAACACAAAAAAACAAAAACCTCCCATCAGAAATTCAGAGCTCTTGTGAAATATTCATGACACCGACGTCTCAGCTGTCTTGAAGGCTCAATGTGCTCTTTCAGACTTTTTCAAAAAAGACTTCCTGAGTGTTAGAAATCCCTCCACACACACCTGTCGAAGGTGATGGAAAGTCCCTTTCGAGGCAAAAGCAAAGATGTGCAAATTGCGGTTGTAGTGTTTGGAAAACCTGGCGCTCACTGGCGCTCAGGGAAAAAACAGGCATGAATCTGAAAACGCCTCCTTCCAGCAATCTCACTGTTACTTCAAAGAAGCAGGGGACCCCTATGGGAAAATATGATTTATGGAATTTAGAAAAATGACGCTTAGAATCACTACAAGGTTTGCAGATTAAACGTTTGTCTACAAGTCAAGAGCAACGGGACTTGGCAGATCCTTGAAGACCTTTTGTCTCAAAAAGTTTCTTCAGTCTTGAGCGACTGCTGGGGAGTCATTTAAACTCTGTAAGAGATTCAATGCTCAAGAAGCATTCCGAGGGCTTCAGGGTAAAACATCTTCAAGGACTCAAAGTAAGACCAGTTGCCCTTGAATTTGCACTTCTGGATATAAAATGCTTTGGGTCATTTTTGAAAAATACACATTTCAAAGGAAAACATTTTAACTTAATTTCCTTAAGCCTCGCTAGAGAGAGTGCGGGACTTGGTGGAAGGTCACATTAATCCTTAAACCCACCCACTATAACACTACTTTAACTCAGGTGGGCTGGGAGCCTCTACCTGAGAGGTCTCCACTCTGATCCATCCAGCATTCAAACAGTCGTTTATCATGCCCTCGTTGACCTCACCTCGTTGATGCCATCACAGGTGGTATTTTGTTAAAAAGTTTAAGTTTGTGAGATTCAGGAGCGGTTAGCCTTCATCAACGAGTGATTGAAGCGGTGCAACTTTGAGCTTAATAGTTATTTCTCTTATCTGCACCCTGGAGGATGACAAGTCATATACTGTATGTGTACGTCAACTAATAACACCCAGATGATGCAGATTTATTCATTAAATGAACTCACCTGGAAAATTTAATTATTTTTTTTTACTTTTATGTTCAGGAGAAGATGGAGCCACAACATGGGAACATCTCCACTAGAAAGTACAAACAGACTGACCTGCACAATGAGCTCAACAAGGCGGGTTTCTCTCGTTTGTTGCAACAGCAATAAAGCAAAATAAACTTAATTAATTTATATTATTCTTAATGATCATATTTTAAATTCTGTGCAACCCTCTCTGACTATAATCACCTGCCCAGCAGGCATTTACTGCAGGTGTGGTGCAGCACATTATTATGTAACAAGAGAAGAATGAAACTGTAATTGATGACCAGGGCATAATACATAATGCGTTGTTTTTACATCACAACCAATTTGAGATTTTTTAAGGCTGATGCTATTGATATTAAGAGTATTTTTGAAAAGTCTGATGAGGATACATTAGTAACATTATAGTAGTATTATTAATGACTTGTAACCATGGTATGCAGTGATCAATACATTTGGCAGTTAAAAATACTTTTAACACTTGTCAGTGCTCTCTAAAGCTGTTTTCTTTTTACGTGTTTTGGGGCACTGACAGGGAAGAAATGACAGACATCGAGGGGGTGATGGGATGGGGACTGACACGACATTACAAACTTCCCCAGTTGGCGTCAACTCGAAGCTTTTAATCATATGACGTGACGAACATCTACAACATCTGATCAAACTCTGATAGGGATCATATGATTTAATCAAAAGGTCCAGTAAAACCACTTTAATGGACTTTGAGGTAAGATCGGTCTGTCAACTACCACAAACACATTTTTTTTCTTCCTTCTGAAGTGTTTTGGGATCTCTCAGCAGACGCGTCACGTATCAGTTGGGCTCTAATTCAAACACTTTGGATCCAAACTTAAATCAATATAGAGAGAAATTATGGAGTCGAATTGAGAGATGGGATGATTAGTTTCTCTAATTGCCCCACTTCTTATCTTGTTTCTAATTAGTCTCCCTCGGTGAGGCAAAAACAAAGGAAGAAATAAAGGAAATATATAGAAATTTGTCAAAACTTTGCTCACATCTTTCGTCCTCACTTCTTCTCTGACTTCTCTTCGACTCCCGAGGTCTGAGGTAAATCTTCTCCCACCTCCCCTCCCCTCTGCACTTCCTGCTCTCATGTCAGCACTTACATTTATTTTCTCTGCGCTCCTCTCCTGCTTCTTGCTCCTTCCGTCTCTGGCAGTGTTTCCCCGGTGTCTCTGCGGTAATCTGGTCAGTGTCAGTCTCCTCTCTCTCTACATGCCCTCTGAAAACCAATTAACCCTACCAGCCATATCTGAGTATCACCAGATAAATCCATCGATGCTCCCTCTGTGACTGTGCGTGAGCATGTGTGTGTGTGACGGATACCGACGTATAACTGTTTCCTACGTAGGGTTGCCATACACACCTGGCCTGTTGCCATGGAGATGGATTAAGGGCCCAGCCACTGCCCTGGCCTGAATGATTGTCGCCGAACTGCTAGTGTGTGTGTGTTTGACTATAATGCGTGTGTCCATGCACAAATTTTAAGTGTGTGTGTGTGTGTGTGTGTTGGGATTTATCAGTCTCCTGCAGCTAGTTGGAGGAGGGGCATCTCAACCTATCAATCGGCCGGTCAGTCAGTGCAGGAAAAGAGAGACCACAGAAGAGGCGGAGAGATTTCACCTTATCTCACTTAATGGAGACTGAGGTGAATGTGTGCGTGTGTGTGTGTGTGTGGCTTCCTGTGTGCGCATATGTGTCTAGATGCAAAGGGAAAACCAACAGTTGGGGTCCGATCATAGTTCAGCAGTTGTAATAATCAACAACAGGGTCTGCCAAGCTTTTGATTTCTCCACATGTTTAAGAGGAGTCAATGAAGCAGACTGGCAGTCCGCTTTGAAGACTCATAACATAACATAACATAAACTGGCATTGTTAGCAAATACGGCTATCTAGCTTAAAGCTTTTAGAAGTAAACCAATGTTACTTCCAAACTACTTATCGGCCTGCAATCCGAAGAGATGACGTCCATTTCTTGGTGTTTATGTGCTGCATGGCCTGCTGACTAGAGCTTATGGGAAAAGGTACTTATCCCTCAGCAAGGAGTGAAAACATCCCCCGATATGTCGGGGATGCAAATTCCGTTGGATGTCATCATGAAGGGTTTCACATGGACTGTTCCTTAGCTGAAAATATTACTGAGAAAATATCAGAATGTTTAGTTTGTGGACTGTCTAGTCAGTCATCGTATTGATTCTGCAAAGAGACGATAAATTTAATGCTTTTTTAAATTGCTGTCAACATCACAAAATTCAAAACTTTCTAGATGAACTGATGGACAGTGGGCCGGGTAAAGACGAAAGCCAGATCACGTCAGTGGCACAAGGCTAGTTTATCTAACCTGTTACAGACTCTGCCTTTAAATTGTATTTTCGTTTCCATTAATAGAGTACAGCCTTTGCACACCTTAAGATCGACAGGTGAGTAGGAGAAGACTGAAGGCAGACAAAATCAGGGAACAGACTCCTGCACGCAGTCCACTTCACTTGCAATTAAGTCTAATGACGACAACGTTTCAGCACTTAGACCTAGATCCGGTTATCTATAGAGCTATAGAGATCTATAGACAGACCTTCATCACACCTTCATCCGGACCAAAACAGGCGCTGAGATGTGGTGATGTTCAGACCTCCCTTGCTGCTTATTTAGTATATGCAACAGTTTTTACATGACGGAGCAGCTTTGAGGCTTTCCTCTTTAGCGTGAGATGTGTTTGGGCAGCGTGACAGCTACCGACCCTGCAGTAGATTAATTAGCCAGCGAGCTAAAATCTGCTAGCTGCTATCAGTTCAGCTGGTAAAATCAACAATCTCCATCAAGAAAAACAAACGAGAGGCTTCTTTCGACTTCTGTCTGAAAAGGAAGGACCTGTTAATTCAAAATTTTATGAAAATTTCAATCCTGCCAAAGTCATTGTTAGTGAGCAGCACATTCGCTGTTTAACAAGGTAAAGTTTGACACGCATAGCAATGGTAACCACAAGAAAAGCACATAGATAAGAAAAGCAGTAAGAGCGCGATCGCGTCCATCAGGGCCTGGGCGACTGTTTGTGACTAAATGCACTCGGCCACATGTCCTTAATAAAAGATGATGATCCCTTCATTCCACTGCCACCTGGGAAACAGGAGGCTCATCAAAGCTTGATTAGACGCCGCAGTCAGCCGTGCACACACAAACACCCACAAACACAAACACGCGCCAGGCTATGTATATCTAATTCATAACCTTACAGTCTTCAATCATATTCGCAGCAGTGTGCTTCCTGCTTTATGAGAGCTTGGCACAGACCACAAAGAGTGAGGAGGGAAGAGCGTGACAGAGCTGGCGTGGGGCCAGAATAACTAATTTGCTGTAATGACTTTCTGGCAGTCCGGACGCAGAGGAGCTTCCGAATAAAGCGGAAGGCCGGGCCACGACGGGCAATTCAATTACCATTTTCCTGCCCGGCATAGTCGATAGACGAAGATCAGGGCAACATCAACACAACAGCCGGTGATGATATGCTTCTCTGCCGCACGGCAACGATGAGGCAAGTCATTTGTTTTGAGTAAATAAGCACAGGCCGGCACTCCAATACAAACTGCACTGTAACTTTTGTTTTATTGCAGGGGTCTGGACCTGAGATGTCCGCATGGAAATAAAACCGGTCCACAATGTTCTTTCTTATTTCAGAGTTATTGTGTGGAGGGCTCAGCGCCGAAATAAAAAATATGTTGGAAAAGAACATTTAATAAGAAGTGTAAAAGGAGTGAGAGAAATCACAATTATTCCGCCCTCTATATGATACACTGACTCTAGTAGTTCACTAGAAAAGGCCAAATGGTCTCAGGAGAAAAAAAGTTGAAATAACACTGGAAATTAAAACTGCAGGCTGTGAATCAAAAATGTTGAAAAAGGTAAGGAAATTGAAGTTATCAACACAATTTCTAACTTACATCTAAATCATATCTGGTAATCATTTTTATATTTCTTACCATCAACAGAATTCCTAATAAAAGACCAGTGAAAACCATCCAGATCATCAGTGATGTTGATGAGTAAAGCTGCCTTCACAGAGCGAAAAGGATAAAGACAACAGCCGCTACAGCCACATGCTGTGCACCCTGCCGCCGTCTGGCAAGCGATACAGAAGTATCCGCTGACATAACACCAGACTACAGAGCAGGCTCTTCTATCAGTCTGTGATGTGACACTTTACACTCGGCCACAAGATAAAAACACTACCAACATTCTCTTGTGCGACCCTGCGTTGTTTTCTAATTAGTATCAAGGCTGGGCGATGTATTGATATCATATTGGTACCATAATTAGAATCATAGATTCTGGGTATTGTTATATTGTGATATGACAGTGTAAATATCAAGCGATATATACCATGTATTGCAATATAGCCTAAATATATTGGCATATAATTTTAAGGACCTGTTGCCCAGCCTTACTAATAACTAATAAATCAACTTGTTTCTTGTAATTTGTAAAGAATTCAACTAAGACGTTTCGTCTGTGGAGCCAAAGTCTGCCACTGTCACAAATTAATTAATAAGCACTGCTGGGGACTGCTTTGTAGCTTTATTGGATTTTTTTTGACAGTCTGATTTATGAAGAAATGTTATGACATACTGTCAGATATTCAATTTGGCATGTTAGCCATACACATTTTTGTTTTAAATTAATTTCCCATAAGTCTTATTTACATCCGAACATGTGCGTTAATATACAAAATTACATAAATCACGATATCCCATTCCTGTATCACATACATATATTTTTCTTCATTTGGTTGTAGTATGTTTATACTGAGATGTTTTTATGGCTGCACCACACTATCAAAGTGAAATACTCTAGGTGTCGTTTCACAACTGCTATTACTTGGTATCTTAAGACAAATAATAACCTTTTAATAACATTAAAATTATGTTCTTATAGTCAGTACAATGGCGATTTCTTTCTGACTGAACAATACCATCTTTACCATTTTTCAATACCATTTTTTACCACACTACTGCGCCGGCTTTGTTAGCATTAGCATCCCCCTATATGTAAGCTTATTTAGGCATGTCAGGTACCTCAAAGGCAGGATTTCTGTATGCCGCAGCTAAGTCAATTAGACATAATGGCTGCAAACCCAGACAAGGAGTGCAAATCCAGAAAAAAAGACCCACAACAAAACAGACTAAAGTGTGTTGCAGAGAACCAGGCAGTAAGTGATAAAGAGAGAATACTGTGCGGTGGTGGACCAGAAGAGTGACAAATCAGAGTACAGTCAGTTAGCAGCGCCCTGACATGACAGCATCAGTCAGAGAGAGAAGAGAGGGGAGCGACTACAGTTGAACCAGATATATCAACATGACAACATAAGACGAAGAGGAAGAGGGTCAGAAACGGAGAGAAAGACAGACAGACAGACAGAACAAAAGAGTGACACAGAAATAAAAGGGTGACGGCGAGAGAAAGAGCGGGAACGGAAGACGATGATGATGATGATGATAATGACAGAGTAGCTGCCAAGAGGAATGACAGCAAAAGGTTAGAGCTGCCCTGCAGGAGTTGGCCGGCGTGTGTCGCTCAGAGAAAAAAACGGAGACTCATGCAGAACACACACGCGCGCGCGCACACACACACACACACACACACACACACACACCACATACTGTAGTTAAGAGCTGCCACCTGACATGCGTGGTCTGCCATGCCAAAGGAGAGCAGCAGGGAGGTGAAGGGCAGGGAATCAAACCCACCTGACATGTTGACAAATTTAGGGCCAGATGGTTGCTGCGGCCTGTTGCTTTGACCCGCTGTGCCAGACCTGCACTCACAGACATATGGGACTCTGGTTGTGACAAAGACAACTGTGATGCAGTAAAACACCAAAAGAGGGGCTCTCTCCAGAGGCCGAGGAGTCTATCTCTCTCTCTACCTCTCTCTCCCCCTCTTGTTCTCTCTCAGGCGTCGCAGCCGTGGCGTGCCTCATCACATCTAACCTCTCCAGCAACAAGGGCACCCCGTACACACTGACTCTAACACTCCCAGCAGGAAACTACACCCGTGCAAACCACCTTTTATGCAGTGTTAGACATCGGGCTCCTGGCAGCACGGACTCATTTCCGACACGATGCACTCAGAGTATGTTTTGATCATTTCTGCCCTTGCATACTTCCAATTTGTGCTCCAACAAAGCTAAATGACAGAAATTAAAACAATGATCCTGTTTTCTTTTTTTTATTTCTAATGCGTGTCTGAGATCGAAAACAATGTGGCATATCAGAAAAGAGACAACGCCACAAAACATTTTTTGAAGACATCGTGCAGCCATGAGTCGTCAAAGCATTCCTCTACTGTAGTACTGAACAGTGAGAATGTCTATTATAAGTTCCCTGACTCTACGGTGATGGCATCAATCTGTTTGTTCTTATCTGGCAAATAATCCAAAACCCAACAACATATAATTCAGTTTAATATGTAAAAGAGAAAACGAGCAAATCTGGAAAATTTGCTTAAAAAAAATAGTGCCTGAATTTCATTTACTTGGGTTAACAATGAATCGCCTGAAGATGGTGAAGACCCAGTCATACAGCAGTTCCTCTGTCACTTCTCGCTCTTCGCTATGGGTGTTTTAACATTAAGTAGCTTGCTGGTCAGCAAAAACTTTGGAAACAAGCGGCCAGGACCCTGATGAAGATGAAACACGCCTGTCTAATAAAGTTGATCTATATACTAGAAGCATTGCCAGAGTTGCTTTATAGACTGTTTCTCTTCTCCATGCGCCTTGGAAGTAAGTGATGTTGTGCCACAAAGTCCTACTATGCAATCCCAAAAACTACATCCTCTACAATTGTAATACATTGACCCATTTTAGCAACAACTTTACCAATTACCCTCGGAATATGTAAAGTCCTATCTAATCTTGTATCATCTTAGTGGTTGATGAGAAAAATGGGTACACGTGTGAGGCTAATTTATTCGTTACAAACCCCAGAAGCCACTGTATTGTATGATGATGTGCCAAAACAGGTAGCACGAAGACATAACATCCATCACTCCTGTAGCATTTCTTTCTTTGTTACGTCCCCTGTTTCCACCTCCTCCTTATGTCAGGTATGACACAGACATCCACACAGGAACAGGTAGACAAAGGCTGCATTACACGCTGCACGTCCCTCAGACCTACAGCTCGATACAGTCGGATGACTCATCCTTCCCCATTTCCCATCAGGACCAATATGGGACACCATCTGCCTCGGCCTAATAATGACACAGCCTTCTCCAATTTCTCTATCTCTTTTAGATATTGCTCAGACGGTCTGGGTGTTCAGAGGGTGTTTGAATTTGATCTCGCTGGACGAATCCTTAACCTTTCAATCATAGCGTGCAGACTAAGACACAGAAAGATGACAAGATGATATGATACGCCAATGAGCCTCCTTGACTGCAGCGCACATCTGTTTTCAGGAACAAACTCGGATCAATCAGCTATTCAGTCCTTGTCCAGAATCCATTGGCTAACACGATTAGCATCTAGCTGCCGAAGAAACCAGGCTAGGAAAGTGAACTTTAGCCTGATATTTGTAATACATTCTGTGATAAAAAAGACAAGGCTCTAATGAATGCTTATGTTGCTTAATTAACTGTTAAGCAGTATCAAACGTAAATCAGCTCTAGCCTATGTGGCTGCTAGCTTGTAGAGTTTTGGCCTGGGGGCAGTCGAAAACATTCAAATACAACATTTAACCCCTTAAGGAACACCGTTCCAACATAGGAACACCCTTCACTAAACGAACACCCTTCGTAAAAACTAATAGTTTTTTTGCTAATAGTTTTAAGCATCAGATCTTAACAGTATATACTCACTGTTGGAAAGCTGAGACTGTTGTGATTATTTATTATTATTACACAAAGGAAAAAAGTTATTTCCAGACCATGTAATAGCCTTCTAAACTCACCATGAAACAACATTAGAAAGAGCCCTCTACCGCAAGATGCAAGAATGCCTACATACCTTTGGATTGTTCCCTTTTTCCACAGCTACAACGACCAAGATTATGTTTCTAGGTAAAGGGGTTCTCAAGTTATAAGCCTTTGAATCTCAGTAGGCGCTCTTGGAAAAATAGGACCCAAGCAAAACACACAGACATGCCTTTAGAAAACAAATTGTGAAAAATAAATTTTTTAGTCTTTTGACTTCAAATTTCGAGTGTAGCAAGCTGAGACCTGTGGCTATGGCCTAATTGTGTCTGCTGTGTCCATAGACATACCTGAAGCCTTATATCTTAGTCAGTTTATTGACATTTGAATTTGACGGAAACCAAAACCTGTGTTCCAACCTCTGTAACTCTGTGTCAGTATGTCATAGAGTCACACTTACACTTCTAGGAAAACTTGAGGGTGTTACCTTTCCAATGGTACCAAGCACATCCATGAGTCTCAAACTATGTGGGAGCTGTCATGCTTTTAATTTCGGTATGTCGTTTTGGAAAAAGAACCTGGGGGGGAAATGGGGGCGTTAATTAAGAGGTTAAACAGTATCACCTCATTAGTTTGGGATGGCAAACTTGTTGTCAGTGAGCTCGGTTTTGGTCTCCACCAATTCCTGACAAAATATCCAGCTCTGTAGCTGCTTAAATGCTAACTACATTTCCTTGCTAGTCACTAAAGTTCTCATGAACTTTCTCGTCACTTTCTTTTTCTGTCATCATCTTTGTCCCTCGCTATCTTTGTTACCATCTTTGTCTTTCGTTATCTTTGCAACCATCTTTGTCTCTAGTTAACTTCGTCTGTCACCATCTTTGTCTCTCGCTATCTTTGTCTGCCGCTACCATTGTCTGTGTGCTGTCTGGTCCTGAGAAAGTCATGGGAAAAAGAACCCCTTTTGTTTATATATTTCCTTTTTTTTCTCACGAGAAACCTTTTGTTGATGGGAAGTTTAATGAGCGCATCAAGACCAAACAATGAAGTTGAGGGTGGTAAACAAAAAGAACAAGCTGAAAGACGAAAAAATGCTCTGTAGTTGGGTTCAGCGGGTCTGTCATGCGTCTCTTTTCACATTATTCATCATCATTGGATCGACTGTTGATATAATAAAACATTCATTAGAGCCTCAAGCTAAGGACCCAACATGTTTCTCAATGGATTCCAACATGGAATTTGTAATTAGGAGTTTTATTACTGATTAAGCTTGTGTCATGGAGGGCTACCACATTTCTTAGCCCTGATCCTCTGAAGCAAGACTACATTTCCTGGACTAGCTCAGGGCTTCTTTCCACATGCATCTCAAGCTTCTGTTGTCATTTTTACACAGTCAAATAATGAAAACTCATCCAGTGAGACGAAACCCTGTGAAGCAGGACGTTCCTCATTTTTTGTCAGTCGGAGGACCTAACGTTAGAAATCTTGTCTCTCGGCAAGAGTCGAGCTTCGGGGGTCTTTCATCGAAAATTTACTGTTACTGTTGTCAGAGAGGAGAACGACCTAACTGTGAGAAATCACCCCTCCCACTGAGAATCGTTACAGTGAAGAAACTCTGACACTTAAACAACAAACACAGATGATTTACAGGCACGGAGACAGTGAATGGAAATCATATCAAGTCGTAAAGATGAGGATAAGGCCACATGTATCAATCACATTACTCTTTTAAACTTTCTTTTTTATTTCTTTCCATTCTTTCTGACCATCTGTCTCCTTATACCCATCCTTCTTCCTTCCCTTCTGTTGTCCCTTCATTCATTCCTCCTTTTTTGATTGTATTCTTTGCCTCTGTGTTTCTTTCTTTTCTCTATAAAACCTCAATCTTTATTTTCTTTTCTTTGCTCCATTACATCTTTCTGTCCTTCCTTCCTTTGGTATTTCCTTTTCTTGCTTCCTTCTTTCTTCTTTTACTTTATGTCTTTTTGCTTATTTCTTTTCTCTTCCAAGTTTATTACAAACATTATTTAGTTGTTTTCTTTCTTTCTTTCTATGCCTGGGTTAAAGCCAAAACTTTTCCCGCCTTGAAATCTTTAATGATGGCAAGGCTTCATCCCACAATTAGATTTTTGTCCTCTGCTTCATTAGTTAGACAGCGCATATTTGCATATCTTTTTTTACTCGCAGTCATTAACAGCATTGTCACTCACTGCATTTTTCAATCTTAAAAAGAGTAAAACTGTTTGACATTCACAGATGCTTCCCAGCTAAAATCTGACAGCCGACTGATGACATATTTCAGAAACAATTAAGTTTTTTCTTTCTTTCTTTTTTTTTTCTTGAAGCTATTGCAAGTCGCAGCACTTCTTGACAATTGAATTAAGCTTACCTCAGCTGTTTCTTGCCATCAGGAGAGGGTAGGGACAAGTATGAGGATATAATCAAAGCCGATGGCTGTCCAAGGAGGATTATTAATTAGTATGTTGGTGTGAGAGAAGGGGACGCACTGAGAGCCTGGGAGTTGTCAAGGTTTTTTGGTAACATGGCTGTGGTGTGATGCATTATGAATACCGATCAGCTCTAATTAAAATAATTCAAGTCATAGTCAGCTGTCAGCAGCTTCTTCATGTGTCTTCCTTCTTGCTTGCTCTCTTGCTCATATCCAGTAATTAGAAAACTTTTACTTCACCTAGGGATGAGGACGAGAAAGTACACTGAAGACGTATGCAGAATGATCTATTGGGATGTTAAAGCTGCTCCATGTTATTCATAGCCATGTGCAGCAAGGGTTAACAACATGGCCGCTCTGGGAATGAAAGGTCTAAAAGCACACCATCATTACAGATACATTTTACAGCCTTATGCTTAATTGCTTCTAAGTGAATTATAGTATCTGCCATATGTTAACTTGATGTCTATGGAAGGCCAAGAGGGCCATAAACTTTGTGGGCATGGATCTGTTGCCCTGAATATGTCTCATGATATGGAGCATGCATGATGGATGACAAGTTATGTTACGTACACTGAATAGCTTCATCTGAATAATCTAATCTGGTCAATGTTGTACTCCAGCAGCTGAATGTACTTTCTTGACTGGGATGCCACAATCGAGTCTTGTCACCAAAACCAACATTTAGTAACTGTTTCTTAATCTTCTTAAATAAATGTTTCAATTGTTATTGCACCTGCCTGAACAAAACACAATTTAAAGATAACCAATTTTTCTACAAGAGCTAGCATTTCTGTTTGTCTGTGCCGCTTTCATTTGAGATATATGCTAATGTCAGCATGTTAACATAGTTAGAGCCCGACCAATTTTTGGGGCTGATGTTGATACTAATATTAGGGTATGAACATTTCAGATTTTGATATATCGGCCGGTATCTACTTTTCGCAATTATCAAATCACTTATGCCAAAGATAGGTCACTGGGGCAAGATACAAAAATGAAAAATAAAAGTGCTTATATCAGAGGACAACAGACCAATATGTCTGTGAGGCCAACATGGACCAACTAACTGTCTGAAAAACTGACAGTGCCAACCACTAAAAGCAAAATCAACAATCTAGGTCTCTCTGGGTTCAACTGGACTGGTACCTGTATATACTGTAAGTCACAAATCTCACTGTACACTTTTACAGAAAACATCAAGACAGATTTTTATTTTTGGTTTATGTCTGTAGTGAAACTTGGTCTCAAAAAGAAAGCAGTCAGAGGAGAAAAATAATCTATTTTGATGTGCTTTGTACCGAATCACAGGCCACAACCTTTGACTCATAACTGGATGGAAGCATGTTGTTCTGTCATCCAATAAAGTAATATGCCCGCAGTGTTCCCTTGCCATAACTGAGCCCGGAGCTGAGATAGGAGACAGAGTGAAGATTCCAGACCGAGCACAGCAAGGATATAGCCGCATGGGGCACGTAAGCCCAGAATGTGGCCAGTCAGCTTAGTGCGCAGCAGGAGTGGTGTGTGTATTTGTGGTTGGATGTGTATGTGTTTGTGCATCTGGGGTAATGTTGCAGTGAAAATAAAAAGATGGCTTCCATCATCACCAGTAACAACAAACCATGAAACCACAACATCAAAACTCAGAGAAAAGGAAAAGATACACAGGAAGCTTTTCCTGTTAATAAGCTTTTCTATTAAACTCACTACTTGTAGGATTTTCTTATTAATAATGCTGTGAAGGATGCTGCGACTCTAATATGCCAAGAGCTTCATCAAACTACTGCAGAGGTTGTTTTCTGCATTATAATGATAAATAAACAACAGTTTCCTGAATGATATAAACATCTTGGGATAAAACAATTATGGTCCCGCTTCTTTAGCTCTCGGCCTTCTTTATCTGTTGGATATTTAGAAGGATGTTTAAAAGTACCAGATTTCAATTCTGTCTGGTTCCAAAATTGGCCAATTAAGGAAACAAAGAAGTGATTAGTTTTTTCGCCTATCCGGATACAAAAAGCCTCCCCATGATGCCATTTATAAAGCAGTTAATGTTTCAGCCCAACACTCCTAAACTGTGTTTGTATCTGCATCCCTTGGTTTCAAAACACATCTATCCATATGTTATTTTCAACATTTTTCTAAATGTTTGCAAAGGAGTTCTTTTTATCACTTCTGCAATACTGCGCTCCTAACAGACGGTTATTTGTTAGAGCCCAAAACAGTTTTCAAAAGTTTTTGATGTGCCATAATTATCACAAGATGTTGATAATTTTGGCTCATGGGATACAAGTTTTACTCATTTTGTCTTAATCGGACAGTAGAGGCAGAGACAAACAAGAAATTGGAAAAACACTGCATGTAACAGAGGTCGTCTTTTGAAATTGAACTGGCAACATCAGTGTTTCCAATCAAGTATATGTGGCGAGCCATTTTTAGTATTTTTACTTTGACTTTTTTTGTATCTGTCTGACAGAACGACATCGCCTGCTATCGATTAACTTGTGGCCTTCACTCTACACCACCCTTCTACCCTCATTCGCACATGCCCTGCAGAGACACAGCATTTCACTGTTTTGGTAGCAGCTCAAATCCAAAACGCGAGGTGTGGTTTTTATGGCGACTTCATAAAACGTACTCAACAACAGAACGTATGCATGCTTGGAGAAAGAAACGGAAAAGGCGAGCCAAGCAAGTGTGTGTGTGTGTGTGTGTGTGTGTGTGTGTGTGTGTGTGTGCATTTAGGCAGAGCATTAAAGCAAAACTATGGCTGCAAACTTTTAAAGTGATTCTGAAAGAGACAGTTGATCTTTCAGTCTCATTCTCGGTCGTCAAATACTGACGATTCGCTGTGTTTGTTTTCCTTAAGAAAACTGATCGCGCTTACACCTGGCTGAGTTTTGATCACTGCCAAGCCACTTCTGGAAGCAGTCCAGCTGATCGTGTTTCCTTGCAAATCCAGAAAAAGAAAAAAAAAATTCTATTATTTACAGAGTTATGCGCAGAGTGTGTTCAAGTCAAGTAATGAGTTGCAGGTTAAACCACCATAAACCGTTAAACAGATGTTCAATTGATGAAACAAAGACAGAGGAGAGAGAGTAAGAGGAATACTGCTGGCAGCACAAAAAACTTTCATTAAACTAAAGCTGTTTAATTCATTATACTTCCCCCTGAGCCTCTTTATGTTCTACACCTAACACAATGCTTGGAACTTATACTCGAGGAATAACTCTGGTATATATGAAGTCTCTATTGCTCCGACTTCAGACCCTGAAAACAGAGATAGCAACCCTTCCTGTACTTCAATACTTGTTCCGTATCAACAAGTTAATTTCCCCACATCTTATTCTGTTACACCGGGCAGACATTTAAATTCGCACATGACAGGGGGAATATCTTCTGATACATGTTTTAAGCTCCAGCAGACATCTGCCTCTTCCAGCAACAAGCGTTTATGTGTAATATGGACTAACTGTACCATAATCCTGTCACTTCCTCAACAACTTGTATACATTAGAAGAAATGTACTTGCATTCAAATGAAGTATTTTGAATGCACTTATTAAGCATGCAGACTCGCACTCCTCACATCAAAACACCCACTGCACTTTAAATTCAACACTTGCTAAGCAGTCGGAGCAACAGATTTTCCACTTTCCACATGCTCGGACAAAATTGACGTTTTTCTTGTTCCACCTTATGTAATCAGCTCTTATCATCCGCCAATTTAGAGAGCAGCGATTTAATGATGTAGATGATGGAAATCGACTTTTTATGATTGGCGGATGATCAAACAAGTGAGGATGAGAGAGAGAGCGAAGGAGCAGATTACGGACTTCGTGTGCCGTGAGATGCAACCTGTAACCTGATGGCTGTTACTTCAATCGGAAGGGTTCATGAGATCATTGAGCCCGACTGATCACAGAGTATGGACCATATTTTCTCGGAGATGTGTTCACGCAGATGTTCAAGGACGGCAGCAGAAGGAGGGAAGCAACTCCTCGAAGACATTCTGAAAGACATTACAGAGGATAAAAGAAGCTCTAGCACTAGCACTATCACACGGGAATAAAACAGACCGAAGTGACAGGGTAGTGATGCAAAGTCTGAAAGGAGTTTGTTCTGTGGTGTCAAGAGGTCCAACTACCTGGCTCATCGTTTTAAATGTGAGAATAAATGATCTAATTTCTAGAGATATGCTAATGAGTTGTCCAGCCCATGTGTTAACGTAACTATGATGAATATGACATATATGAACCAGTAGGCTTTTAGTGTTTTATTGTATTACACATTACAATGCAGAACATCCACATGTATTGGTATTTCCAGGAAGAGCTTACGTCAGCATGGCTGCAGGCGGAGCTGACCGTCTGCACTGCTGCTGTACGATATTACAGTCGTGTGTTTGCTTCACGGCTTCACGTTCGTTAAGTGCTGAAAGATTTAAAGAAAATATTTAATTGTGATTTTTCTGACCAGTGTAGCGAAATCTGACTTGTGACCATTTTCTATGAATTAAACTGTGTTGTATAAAGCACCCAAAAGTCATACTCCAGTAAAAGTAAAGATAAAATGTTACAAAAATGCTTTGGTAAAAGTGAAGCATGTAATCCTCAAAGTAACCAGTGAGTATGGTTATCAAATATATATAGTGAAGCTGAAGTATAAAGGAGGAAAAAATAAAAATACTCAAGTACTGTATTGCGAGTCCTTGAGTGTATATACTTAACAAGGTAATATAATAAGGTAAGTAACTGTGTGATACGATTGGCTCTTCATTTCTACAGTTGACACAGCCTGCCTTAAAACATCGATCAAATGCATATTAATAACTTCATCTTTAAATTATTTCATGAGTGAATAACTTTTTTCATTTATTTACTCATTAAATTTCTTTCACGGCATCATTTTACTGTATTGATGATCTCTTAATTTCGCCCTGAGGTGTGGAGCCTGTTTCAATATGAGCTCTATAAATTAACCATCGATCATCATTCTTCTGAAGTGACACAGCGATGACAGCGATATCACCGCCAAGGACAGTTTACAGGTGCATGTGGATGGATTACCAGTACGGGCTCTATAAAAAATCCAGAGCTGGGAGTAACGGTCGCTGGCGCTGTTGGAGGAAGGGTGCCGACTCGATGAGAGACTGTGAATTATGTAAATCATATTCAGGAATGAGTCTCTTGTGGTGTCTCGTGAAATTCACAAATTTTCGTATACAATCATCCGATTGTTCAGACTAACATTTCACTGTCGGTGTGTAAAATAATTTTCTTTAGTTCTTCTGGCATGGTGAACATGTAATGCTGCACACAGCTGAACACTTGTATGTATTGGTCTTCACACAGTGTGGTGCTGGTGTTTTGTTTGTGTAAAGACATTTCATCTGGAGGAGATCTGAGGAGTGAAACATTGTTAATAATGAAATGTTCCACAGTGTACAGGATTCTTTGTTTCTGTCAGCCTAGATTTGTTGATGCAATCTGCTTTTCAGTTAGACTTTCGGGTGTTACCAGCATTGTGACCAAGGAAAAAAGAAATAAATGTTCTACTGCACTGTGTGTGACTATCATTTTTAATAGTTGTGTTATAATTGCCCAAGAGATACACGATCTAGATGTTGTGAACTGTAGCATGAAAGGACAGAATATCTTTTTTCACCTTTTTCTTGCATTTTTCAGTGATGCTTCTCAGAACATATCCCAAAACCTTCTCTTACAAGACAGAGTTTCTCAGCTTTCAGTTTGTTCACTTTTTTTAGGGTTTGAAGATGTATATCCACCCCCACACACACACACACGCACGCACGCTCTATGAAATATAATTACATAGGAACAAAATGCTCATCAGTTTTATTCGGTCTAGCGCTGGAGCTCCAAGGCTTGATTACAGAGTCTATAATGACAGATTGATAATTTATGCCTATAATGCAGCAGAGGCACATTATAATGTTCCAACACAAAGACACTCACAGGAGCTATGCAGCGCCAAAAAAACACACAATCATAACAATCAGACATCCTCTCTGAGCGTTTGGAGACTGAACACTGTTGTGAAAGACGTGCTCCTCTGATGGAAGATGAACCAAAATAAGGATAACTTCATTGTTAGTTGTTTTAAAGACAAATACCAATTTAAACAGCACGGGGGCTGCAACAATGGAACTTATCTACTTTTTCTTCTGCTGTACAATGAAAATGTATGCAGACAAAAAACTAAATGCGCGCCGGTTTGGTCACCATTGTTTTGAGAAAAAAGAAAAGAAAAACAGACCCAAGTTCAATGAACACCCTTCTGCCGCTGTCTCAACCAAAAGTAATTACCGCAGTGCCGCTGTATTCTCTTGGACTTTGTTAAACCGCGCAGGTGTTCGTGTCATTGTGTCCACCCCCCTGCTGTAGATGGAATGACGCTTCCAGCGTGCTGGCAGCAGTGTAGGTTGGTATGTGAGCTTCACCTTTACGCATGGAAAGATAATCAACCCACTGGAGTGTTTAATCTCAGATATGTCCGCTGAACCATAAACCACTTCGTACAGCCTGCGCCATACAGCACAGAGGCATATTTCAGTCCTTGACAGGCGAGCACATCTCCTCTGTCTCGGACTCATGTGCCGCCACTCCAAAGGGAGAGCTCCTCTCTCCTCCTCCTGATCAGATTCACTGTACTGGAATGTTTCGTGTTTCAACTACGAATCCTCACGAGATGATGGAATTGTTTCGGCTTGCGGTTATATTTGGCGTCTGAAACGCTCCTGGAGGAGTGTTCAGTCAAGTGCCTCTGTTGGAGGTTGAACTCGGGCTGTCAGCACCAGTTTACCGACCCAGTGGTGGAGGATGCGGTGGTGGAAAATATTATCCGAGCGAAGAAGAAGAGAAAGCCTAGCTGGAGGTCTGAGGGAAATAAAGATAATAGAAAATAAAGGAGGTAGGGAAGGAGAAATGAATGGATGGGGAACATTTGGAGAACATGTAACCTCATGGTCTGAATCGCTCTGCTTCTGAACAAGTTATCTGCATTAAAATACACACATGGATCGACAATCAGGGGATACATGTGCTGGAAGTCTTCTATTAGAGACAAATGCTGGAGTTTACGAGTTCACAGGATTAACGTAGGAACGAAACCTCCAAACTGTCGCTCACAGTATTACGAATGTAGCTGGAAGTGTCCAAAAACAACTGTGTGAAGTCGTCGAACAAATACTCGGATATCAGGCCCCTATGAGGTTAATGGTACTTTGTCTCTGTACTTTTTCTGAGGAAGTCGATAAGGATGTGATTTATATTGGAGAAGAAAACTATTTATAGCAGGTAGGAAAAAAAAGCTGTTCTGGTACAAAAAACACAATGAGAAGAAAAAAATGGGAAAATGGACGATATTTGAGATTCAATTGAAACGTGCCTTCCCCTTTGTAATTGACAAACAGACAAACAAAACATAGCTGAAAACATACCCAACAACAAGACTGAGAGCGTACTGCAGCTCTGTGAGCATGTACTCGGGCATGGCTGCAGTTTAAGCGAAATGCTAAAGTGCTCGCTCATGACGATGAGGCTAACATGATGATAGGTTTAGCAGATGTAAAATGTACCACATTCACCATCTTAATTTCTTATGTCAGCGTGCTTAAGTTTGCAAATAAGTAGTCCACACAGTAGAGCTGATGCCGATATGTTAGTTTAACAGGTACTTGGTCATAAAGCAAAGGATCTGAAGAGACGACATGAATGTCACTAATTTCATCTCACTCCATGACTTGTTGAGACAAGCTGTGCGTCAAGGACAGGGACAAATCCATCAACACAGTATGCATGCTTGTCTCCTAGCCAACAGTCAGAATGCTAACCGTGGCTAAAAACAAATGAGCTGACACTCACCGATGGCTTACCAATAATCGATCACTTACCACCATATTTCACTGAACAACAAACAGGGCCCAAAACTTACCCTGATATAGAAAATCAATTAGTGTAAATTTGTGCTTGTGTTTTTCTGAGTGAAGAATCCAATGAACACTTTCATACAAATGCTGTCACCAAAAAACTGACATTAAATATGTTCAGTGGTAAAAAAAAAAAAAATCCATTCCGCTATCTTTGTAACCAACCGTTATCCTCGCTCAAACCCCGGCTTCTCTTTGTTATAGACAGGCAGCAGCTGCTTTAATGCCACTGGTGCTTTGTGGCTTTTTAAGGTGTTTCCTTAAGCCTCCGCCTATCTGCTGTCCTCATTATACCCTCTCTATATGATAAGCCAAATAGAACTGAGCCACTGCTGCGAGATACTGAAGGCTATTGGACAAAAGGTTATTTTAAGATAAATGCCACTATTCCCTGTTGGCGGAAGAAAATCCTGTCCAAATTTCCGGTCTTATAGCGCTGACAAAAGAGAAGCCGAGGGTTCTCATAAACAGAGCTTTAATATTTCGTCGTTAGTACCCAGCGGGGGAAGCATAAAGTGGAACACAACAGAGATAACCAGTTCAAAATTACATTTTGAAAGTAATCAATACACGAAAACAAGCTCTGATTGAAAAAAAAATATAAACCCTGCCCCGCTTCTTTTCTTCTTCCATCTGCCAGCTATACATTCTCATGCTCGTGCAGTCTCATATGTAAATGCACCAAATGGGATTCAATTAATAATTCACAAGCATATGATTAAGGTCAGTTGACCCTGTGTTTTCCAGGCAGTTTTACACCTGGTAAGTGCTTGCAGAGGAACTTCACGTTATTAAGCTCTATGTAGGAAATTAGAGCACTGGTCCCAGTAGGGTTGGAGTTTTGGAATGCGATCAGGACGCCACGAGAAATGAGTCTGCAACCATCTGCCTGCTCTTGTCTCAATATGTTCGAAAGCGTGCACAGAAGAGGCTATAGTCATTCACCACCAAAGGAATCCCGGACGATAACAGACTGATGGCTTCAACGTATCTCGAAGTTAGTGGGGTACGTAGTTTCAGGTATGTGTTGGCGTTGTGTTCATGGAGCTGAAAAAAAAGTAATTCCCTACTGTATGTGTAAAGGGATTTTTCGAGCCTGGCGTGCAAAGGGAAAGAGAAAATGTATAATAAATGGATTAAACGGCGTGTTTATCCGTTCTACCTTAAGCCGCTAATGCTAGCATGCCTTGCTAACCAGCTTAAGACCAACAGTGGTAACCTAGTTTTCAAAAACCAAGGAGCATAACATCAGCTAACAAGGCACTGTTTCAGGACTTTTGACATCCACTCTGCTGGGTCCTAGGAGAGTTTAGAGTAATTTTACAAGATTGTGTCTAGTTCAGTCAGCAAATTAAGCAGCAAAACAGGGTTATGTTAAAATGGTATGATCTTAAATGTATTCTTCTCTTACTTACACTGTTTGACACTACAGCTAACGAGTGTAAGAGTGAAAATATGATGTGTAAACACGGGTTTAAACTTTCTGTAACCCTGCAGACACAAGTTTAGTATGTTCTTATGTAATTGCTGAGTGTTTACAGTAACGTCGGGTTGATATTTAGGTATGAGGTATGAGGTATGAGTTAGTTGGTGCTGCTCAGGCAGCTTTTAGCTCAGCAAGTTGAGAAGATGGGAAAGACGATGAGAGGAGAGTTACAGCAGGGACGGAGATTGAGAAGCGTGGCGTGGGCTGACAGTTCCGTGTCTTGGACCTGTCCTTTTCCAAGTTATGAGGAAAACCCCAAAACGTGTTTGGACTGATTTATTCCCTCACACACACACACACACACACACACACACACACACACACACACACGCGCACACACATACGTCGCTCACACTAGCTTAACACTTTCATCTCCCCGACATACTGCGGATTAGCTGGCAAAGATGCTAACATGTAGCTTTAGCCCCGGTCTCCTCGCACAATATCCTGTATGTAGCAATGAAGTCCATATTGAAGTTTTATGGGGTTTTTTTTCACAAATGTCTGTTTTAAAAGAAGTGATACGGGCCACTAAATCCAATTAATTTACTGTTTGTCAGACCAAAATTGAGACAAGAAACCTAGCAAGCTAGCATGTTATTTCCTAACAGTGAAATGACAAGAGTTTAAATGCCATTGGTAATGTTAAGGCTTTGCGTTTCAACCAAAACTAGCACATATATGCAGTTTTTCTTAATGCAGATAAAACCACTTAAAATGGCGAGCAAACTCCTTTTTCTTTCCTGGTGTGTTTGACGTCACAAACACATAACTTTATTATATCTTTTACTTCAAATGTCTAAAGCACTGCCTGAATGGAGAGGGACAACTATTAATGAGCAAAGGTGTGTCCACCCCGGTGTCATGTTTTAATCACTGCCAATTGGAGCTGGAGCCAATAAAAAACTGTGACTGCAGACTCATTTGACCCGGGAATTAATGTAAAAAAAAAACAGGAAGATGTTGGTGGTGATTAGTAGGGAGTAGTTTCATCTAAGGTAGGTGAGAGAAACGATCAGTGTCTTTTTATCCACTACCTCTGGTGCTGAACAGCTAACAAGCCCACATGTGGACAACAAGAGCTACATGATAGGAACACCTGAACAGAATCACATTCAAGAAAATCTTTCCAATAGAGATGTGGCCCACTTTTCAGTATAAGTAAGTATACTCGCCATCTGTTACCCACTAAAGAAATGATATGGGGAGAGATCAATTTAATTTAAGTAGTGTCTCAAATATGCACAAATCACCACTTTTATCCATCTATTTAAGACAGGGAATTCCTTCTCAAGTTTTTTTTTTTATAGCCCGAGACACCTCAGAAACTTCTAATTAACAGTCCAATTAGCTTTAACCAAGAAATTATAATGAAAACCAATCTGTGGAAGAAATTTAATCAAAACTCAGTTAAACCCCGTTTAACACCCGACACTGATGTTTCGTTTTGCAGAAAGTTTGCTGGAGTGGATTATAAAGGATTTGATTTAATATCTTTGTTTTGGATTTAGAGGATCAGAATTGGTTTGATCATAAGGGGATTAGAGTGAATTAGTTAGTCTTTGTAGTGGAACCTTCTTTTTAGCGACATGCTGAGAGACGAATTTCAATATCGGGCACAAGTTTCAAAACACAGCACAGCAACATGTTTATTATATTGGTCTGATTCAAAGCACTTTGAATTAATCACATGTAACTCCCCATTCCCTCTCTGCTGTGCTGCTTTTCTTCATCACCAGTCCGCTCGCAGTTGCCCTGAAACAGGACGTCATTGGTCTCAAATACTTGAATAATATGCCATGGCCCCTTGGTGATATGACGTGACCTCAGGTCAGTTTATAATTAAACCCCAACAGAAGCCGCCCTCCACTCTGCAACGTTTTAAAGGTCATACATATGATGGGGTTGGAAAAAAATACAAAAGGAAAGATGGTAGAGAAAAAATGACAATATCCCACCGAGTAGGCCAACACAACCTGTGACCTCCCAGTCCCTGGTGCACACTTAGCACAAATTAAGATCTTTCAGAGGTATGTACAGAACGAGGAAGTGATAGCTCAAAAGAAAGGGAGCACCACTGTCTTCGTCTTAAATATCCTTTAAATGTGTGTTTTCTAGTGTTGATTTTTTTTTCTCCTCACGTGATTCAAAAGCTTGATATTTAAAATGTAAAACCGATTGTTTAAAGTATGATGAGCTAAGACATATTAATAATTAAAAGCGTCCTTTAATGAAGTGATTATTCGATGGTTAACAAGGTAGTTTAAGTTGTTTTTTTGGGCTGGTGTCTGTGTGTGCGGAGCTGCAATACATGAGCGTTTATTCAGACGGAATTTTTGCCTTGAGCTCTGTTTATCTTGCTTTTATGCACCAATGGAAATAATGTGCACTATTAAGCTTTCTCGCCAAGAGCTATACCTTACATATATATGTCTAGACGACAATATGTCACCGGAATCCATTTAAAGACACAGTAAACCTGGGTGGCTTATAAAACACCTCTAAAAGTAGATATATAGGTTGCATCAGTAATGTCTGGAACCTTTAGGTCAGTTTGTGAAAAAAGAAAAAATGTATTTTCTCTGGGAGATGAAAGATTTGAGCATCTGTTTGGATTTATTTCACGTTTGAGACGGACTCTGCTGAATAACACCGTGGAATTCAGAAGAGAAATAGCCTGATATCACACGACAGGTCTTTAATTTGATGACTTCACATGTGGGAACACATCCGCAGACTCAAACACCCATTGTAGTTAAAACAAAACTGCTTGTGTGGCTTTTGTCCATCTGTTCATGTCTGTTTTGAGGTAAATGAGGGACTTAATTATCCCACAAAAGGAACTAGGACAGAACAGCATTTTTCTGGAAAACAATGTGTTTTCAGTACTGACTGATTATATAACAGTGGATGTAAATCGAGGCTGTAACTGTGACGTCAGCCATTGAGTTTGTGAATTATTGTTTTGAAGACCTGTTATAGCCACACCGTCTTGGCTATTTGGGTCCAGATGTGACCATACAATTCTATCCTGAGCAACCACCAAGTAGCCACACCCCAAAACCTTATCATCTATTTAACTCTAAATGGGACCATAATACAAAAACAACAACATGCTGTACTGAAGAAGACTTGAATCTAGTAACTGAGACCATAAACGACTTAGAATTCTGTTCACTGAAGGAATTAGGGGTGGGAAAAATAATCGATTCTTAGATTAATTGCGATCCGGACGTGGATGATTCTGAATCGATTCACAAATGTCAAAAATGTATTTTCTACATGTTAATTGACAAAGTAATGTTGATGGAATGCAAGAGGCGGAACTCGGAAGTGCTCAGCGTGAGGTCAGTCAGCTGCGGCAAAGTGTGAGACGTCCAGATCAACCTGTGATACAAACACCTGTTTCGACCGTAGACCAGCTGCAGCTGTATTAATGTACTACATGTGTGCTGCTACAGGAACACTTATCTTTTCCTTTTGGGTCTTTGCAAAGCTGGATGTTTGCTAACAAATGTAACCTTCCAGTTGACTTGCCGGCATTTCTTCATTTGTTTTATTAATTAAATATATTGGAAGTAAATTAAGTATGGATCATTACAAATACTTTGCTTTGAAAGTGCCAAGTAGTCACACAGTGAGAAAAAAGTAGGAAGTGATTAGCAAACTATTAATTTTTAAATCATGCATGGAAATGTACATAAAAAAATAGCTGCATCGAGAATCGGTTTAGAATCGAATCGCTGACCTCTGAATCGGAATCGAATTGAATCGTGAGGTGCCAAGAGATTCCCACCCGTAGAAGGAATGAATTAAGTGAGCAGTAAGGTCATTTTCTCATAAGCTTACAGCTGCAGCAATTAGAAAGACAGCAGTTTTAAGGTACTTTAGGATCGGTTTCACCTTTCAGACCCAGAAGCTACTGTCTGTTAATTCTCCGACCTATGGTTTAATGACTATAACGATTGTCCAACCAGTACAGTCATCAACAGTTCCACAATCTCTAGAATTCAACGGTACCTCCAAAACTACAGGGGGCAGTGTAACCAGCTAACTACTAGATTTGCCACTCTTTGCTGTAGCCGTGCTTTTTCTGGTTTGCCTCCGGTGACAGAGGAGTTTGTAAAATGTCACTGTAGGCGCCCCTGTGGTAATTAAACCTCAGGACCTGTTCTGACCGAGGGTTGTGCTGACCAAACCACTGCAACCAGAAACAGGTCGAACAAGACAAAGCTGTTTGCTTGATCTATTTAAACATTCAGCTCACACGGCACCAGACTTGAAGACAAGATTATTTCTATAATTTCTGTGCATGTTCATACTTTAGTCAATAGTTAAAACTAAGGAGTGATCAGTAGTCAGAGACTCGTACACATACATACACAAATGCGTAGGCTTGTGTATGCCTTTACTTAAAATGGGATTTCTCTTTAAATACTTTGTTAAAAGCTCATTTTATGGAGTCATGGCACTTTAAGGCGGTTCTTCAGGCTCTGTGAGGTCTCTCCCCAACCTGGTAATCCATCACGCAGGAGGCCGAGGGAAAATGGCCATGATTCCCTGAATTACCTCCCCTCCAACACACACACACACATTCATTCTCCTGAGTCATCAGCGGCCACCACACTCTCTCTGGGAGATGCCAGGTGGTGGAGGGTGAGGGGAAGGATGAGAGGAGGAAGGACAGGGAACACGGAGGGAATGAGGACAGAAAAACACAAAGACAAAAGGCAGGGGGAACAGCATGAGCGCAAGACAGAGATACACTAGCCTATTACACGCAGCGGTCAGGGTCGGATGCCTGCTTCCACAGCGACAGACAAACTGTTTCAAATTTCTGCAAGTTGCGGAAACAAACATCCTCCCACCAATCCCCACTCGCTCACGCAAACACAAACAAGCTTTTGTCCTTTATGCATAAAAGTGTTTTTGGTCTCATGGAACGTTACATTTCAGCCTATATCATGACTTTATGAGCTCGCATGAGGTCAAGGTGCTTGTCCTAACCTGACCCCCATTTGCCCCGTAGCACTTCAAACACTTTCATCACCAGTTTGAGTCAAATGTCACTGAGCTGTGGCCTTTCCAGTGTGTTTATGTAAGCATATTATGTCTGTGTACGTGTGAGAGTGTGCTTGTGAGGACAAACATGATACATTTGCCTGCCAATACAGCAAAACCAAAAAGAGGAGATTTTGTAAAGACTCTTTTTGTCCTCATTTCTTCTATTTGACACTGAATAACCATTATAGGGAAGGGTAACTGATGTGACCATAGTCTCTACATACTAAGTCTGCATGCAGAGTTAATGACTTTGCAAAACATAAAAACAGTCAGAATGGGAGTGAAAAAAAAGCCCATTAGTCACATACTGGCAATGAGGCAGAGAGAAAGAATGACATGATATGAATCGAAGTGGTGTTTGATGAGGGTAGATGAGACATCATCAGGCGCCTGTCAGCCCAGACAGCTAAGAACGCTGTACATTTCAAGGTAGGCCGATGACATAAAAAGACATTTCAGTTGCGATCAAAGCAAAATTTCACTGGGTTTGAATAAATGAGTCCGCAACTTGTGTTGTGTATTTGTTACAAAAGACAAGACACACAGAAGGCAGGAAGTTAAAAGAACAAAAAGGGAGCTTTAATCATAAGCTGGTGACCAAATTCCAAAAATCCATAATGCAAGCAAACAAAGAGCAGGCAAAGGAAAGTCCAAGGCAAAAAGTAAAGGGAAAGGGGGACACATGAGGACACAGGAGACACAGATGACATAGTAAAGTAATGGAAGAAAACAGACTAAAATACACAGAAAAAGGGCAGGGAAAAAGACAAAGACAGAAAGGGGAGAGTAAAACATGACACGTGAGGATATGATCGACAAAATAAAACATAAAACAACCAACCAAAAACCCAAACCAAAACAAAAGGGATTCTTCAGGCTAAATCGAGAGTAAACAATCGCAATATCATTTTTTAAAATATATTTCCCTGCCCTTTTTTGGGACCCTACACTCAAATCCAGGCAGGAATCGAGATTAGAGTTGTGGCCAATCCAACCACAAATAGACTACACAGGGCTCAGAACTCAGTTACTCTCTATATATTATTCACTCACTGACTGAATGAAGGAATAACTAGCAAATACAACTCAAAGCTCCTCAAACAACTGGATCTCTACTCCCTCGATTTTCTCCCTCTGCAACCGCCGAGCTGAAATCGAAGTCAATCGTCACATCCGAATCTTCTATTCTGTCTCCCTTCTTTTCACAACCATACCACTGAGAAAAAGGAGATTCAAAATAATTGCAAATGACAGGCAGAATGGCATCTTTCACAGAGCGAAGGTCATGTCAGATATCTTGACAGCACGCTCCTCTCTCCCGATACATAGTACAATCCCTCCCTTTGTTGAATTTTTTCAAAAGGAAGCCTTCGCAGTGCCGTGGCTCCCAGTACAACGGGCTCCTTCTGCTGAGCCCTTGAGACGAACAATATCAGATCAATTTTGCTAAATCAATACGTATCATTTTTCAAAGATGTGTTCGCTGCCATCGACAGAGAATATTTTATTCTGGTGCGTTTGATATGGCGCTTTATCCCCGCTTGTATCCCCCCCGGGTTCCCTCATCAAGATGTTGAAAGCCTTTTCTCATTTCACAGAGATTCTCTGACTGCTGGGCTGCTGACATGATGGCACCGATAAACAAGTTGAAGGTCAGTCTGCTCAGAGGAACTGGCTCTATATATTGCCGGGTATAACACCTCTGCTATCATACTACATCCCATGGCCCATCATGCGGACACCGCGTTATTGACTGCTTAAACATCCATCAACAGAAATGGAAACAGCACTGTCCTTGACACCACCATGCAACTTTTTTCTTTTTTTTCTGTAGCCATGTATAAGATTGCTCAGGTGACGGTGTGATGGCTAACACTGCATGAATGATGTGAAACCTTTAAGGAATCTCACAGATGCTAACAAATGTTACGTACCTTATATATGAGGATTACTGATAAAAACTGGTGGTACGGCAGCGGATACTTCTGTATTGCTAGACAGCAGCAGAACAACTGGTTGAATCAATTAGCTGTGTACTTACATGTACCCAAGGCGTATGAACGGCACTAAAACAAAGTTTGCTTTGTTCCACCATCGTCATATTACAGTTATAAGTCTTACATAGCCTCAGATAGATACATAATGCTACTCGTGCTCTTAAATAAGTTTACCAGCTATGTTGCTTCCTTCTTTCACCACTTCCAGAACAAATGCACGGGCTAGCCAGATCGAGATTGTTGCGACACGAGGTGGTGGTGCTCAGACCACCTTTGTTCACAGGTGCCGCCAGAATCTACGCGAAATGAAAGCTCCTTCGAGTGTTCCTGTTGAGGGTTAGGAATAGTCAGGGGGTAAACAGGACAGATAATATTTTCCTACAGGGTCCATCCAAAGGGGACAATGAACAATACCATGAAAACTGAGCACTCGCAGATGTTAGACTTAATCATTATTTTAGACATAATTTGCCGTTTTTCTGAACAAGAAGTGGAGAGGCTGTGACGTTCCACAATGCAGACAATGACAAGGAAATTCGAGGTGTTCTTTGCTATCATACGTTTCATCTGCTTCTTTGCTTTCCAGCCCTCATTTTGTCACCTGCACAACCTGCACACGACTAAAGTTAAGTACTAGCTTAATTGTCATAGTTTTGGCTATCATTCCTATTAGTAATACTCACATGCTTAACATATAAGATTTTTGAATGTGACAACACTGCGTCAGGGAAACAAAATACTCCAGCAATCAGACAATCAGATGGAGAACATTCAAACACTTAAATATTGTCCAAAAACTGCATTGTTAGCATCGGTCATAGTTAACAGACAAATCCTTGGTCCAGCCTTGACAGACTGCACTTGGTGAATACTTTTTCGTCATAACTGAACGACAGGATGGAAAAGAATCACAAAAAGGTGAGACTCAAGTTGTAATAAACATCTTGGTTAACTGGTGCATTTATCAACAAAGAGAAATAAGTTACCTTCTCAGTTATCTCATCTGAGCAGCAATCATAATCACATGTACATTAGATTCATTTCCTTCATCTAGAATGCCGTGTTTGTGATTGATGTAACATTGTCAGGACTTCATCTTATCACAGCATCGAACAAACATTTCATGATAAAGCACAGTAACGTACAAAGATATACAGGGCTTGTGTGCATGTACATGAGTAATATATCATTAACTGTGTTCCTCTGTAGAAGAGAGAGGCTTTAGTCAAGAGCCAGTGCCAATAAATGAATGATAAATATGCTATCGGTTCAAATGGGAAAAACTGTGCTTGCTTCTGATTCTGTTGCGTTCTGATAAGCCTCATCTGGCATGCTGAGGCACAACACCATCGCACAGATGCGGTGCTGTGGTTTGCAGAACTTAATGTGCTCGAGAACTGGGATCACACACAAACACAGAAGCACACACATAAATCCTCCCGCAAAAACAGCTACGGCGCTGACAGAGGATCGTCTGGAAATGAGAGAGAGCGAGAGAAAAAACAAACAAAAGGCTTCTCTAATAAGAGAAAATTGAAAGTTACAGGAAGTAACTTATCCTCATCTTGCTTCGGGATCGTACAGCACGGCCATTAGGAGGAAACGGCAATAAACGTAAGGCATTTTGGGGCAATTTTCTCAACAATTACGACTAGCAGTATTCTATTTCTCCCATTGCACTTTTGTGCTTTATAGCTCGCCACAGTATGTTTTGCTCTGTAATGCTCTTGTCCCCACTGGTAATCTCTAATACTGCTGACATTATTATAACCCATCCTCTGTGCAGCCTCTTTTGGGCCCCTGGTGGGCTCAAAGGACGGCAGAATGAAACAAAGAGAGCCAACTAAAAGGGGATGCTCGTCACTTGCCTTGATAATGAAATGCATCAGGAGCCGTGCAGGCTGAAAATATAAAATATAAAAAAACATGTGTGGGATGATATGTTTGTAATGACTCTCCCTTTTCAAATAAAAAGCCACCTTGAAAGCCTCTCTCTGTTTCCATCTGTTCAGTTGTTTCTATAAGGTACCTGAGATTAGCACGAGTGCCATCCGCACGCTGTGTCTCGCCATTATTACATTCAAGTTCCACATTAATATTGATTTCCACAGTAAAAATCAGATTGTCGTTCATGTCTCCTCACTATAGCAGTATCATTTAAATCCTTCACAGAGTTTAGTTGAGAGAGCCACTGTGTCTTCTATAGCTCTGGAGGAGGTGTATCAAGTCTTAGACAATACTACTGTATGTACCCTGTGTTAGAAACTGGGGGCACAGTGTTTTGACCATTTCTACTATTCCCTCCCCCCAAAATGTATGGAAGTCAGTGGCACTGTTGCCGACTTGGGTTAAAATGTGGGCGGACAAGAATGTCGGTAATGTTTAATGACATTCTCTCATCTGCATCCTCTCATGCTCCAACTGTTTTCAGGCTATTTTGGATAGTTTTTGCTATAATAGCATGCAAATACGTTTGCAAACAAACGGTTGGATTGCTCGTTACCTCGTAACTGTAATAGCTACAGCTCTGGTTTTACGCTATTGTGATTTACTTCTGCCTGCATCATTGCTGGTAACTAGCTTTTTATAGTCTGGGCCAACTCTGCAGGAAGACACCGTAGCAATGTTGCATTAAAAACAGACTTTTTATTTCTCTTTGGTGGAAGCAAACACAACACACAGCATTACAAAAACTATCATGCTGAACAACTCAGCTGATCTTCACACTTTTTATGGCTGACTAAAGTTATCATAGCGTGAACTTTTCAGTGACTGTGGCAACAGCATGCTGGTACTTCTCAAGCACATCAGGAGAGAAGCACATCTATTACCCGCCCACCGCCCTTAAAGGTATGCCTATACTTAAAGAGGTCATATTATGCTTTCCTGGTTTTTGCCTTCCCTTTATTGTGTTACGTAGCATTTTCGTACATGTAAAAGGTCTGCAAAGTCTTCGCCAAAGGTAGTTACTCTCTCCCGCAGAAAACACTGCTCCTGCAGTGCCTGAAATGCCTTAATTCCTTAACTTATGCACAACACTATGCAAAATTTTTTATATTTTTATATACTTATTACAAAATATAAACACTCCAGTCAGTCAGCAGACATACAATTCCTACTGCTACAGCTGCGTTATTTTAGATCACACTACATTGCTCGGCATGACCCGCCCTACTCTGCCTCTGATTGGCTATATCATGTGTTCAAGACACAGTATGTAAAGGGGTGCTGCACCGGTGTACCATATAAGAAAAATAATCTGTTTTATGGAAAATTAAAGTATGTAAACCTATTCTACTAGGACCCCCAAATAAAAGTATGAACTTGGATATTAGCATAATATGACCTCTTTAGCACAAGTGCAATTAGGTGTACAATAGCTTGGACATTATTGCCAATGAACTATGACCACAATGCCTAGCTTTAACGCTACAACTCTGTATTATAACACATGAAAGTGTGGGGACAAAGGGTCTCCTTGTCCCTCCTATTCTGGCACCAGTGATGGAAGTCCAATATTGTTCTAACAGTTGTTGCATCCTTGAAAACTGAATACTTTAACACATTACTTTTAACCCCCAACATTGATGACAACATTATAAGGCAAAGTGTTGTAAGCTGTCCTCATATTACAAAACATTAGACACAGTAATATATATAAACTGACTGCTAATTCAAACTCCCATTGAGCAAACATTGCAAACCCCTCAACCATCATACTGCCTGTTCAAAACCACTAAAAGTTCAAATAAGATGCACATTTGTTAGGCGTTCCCAACTCTACAAACTTTATTCAGACACAGTGGCTCCACTGTGAAATAGTCTGTTATTTAAAATATTTATCTCCAGGCCACTGCCACTTATATTCAGACAAGCACAAATGCAAACTTTACTTTGCTGAGTATCAGCAATATTCAACCAGCTGCTGAAGCCACCTACAGGCAAACAAAAATCCAGTCAATCACCAATAAAGCAATGGGAGCAGGCTCATGATTGCTCTCCTCTCATAACCTTTATAAGCAAGAAGGAAAGAAAACATTTATTTCTCTGGCCTTTTCTGCCAAATTAGTGAGCGCGAGGGAAACCTTGCAGAGGTACAGCCAAACAGCATCTGGAGGGAACCGCCGGGGAACGAATGGGTTCGAATCAGAGTGACATTTCCAGGCCGTTTTAACGAAGGCTTGTCAAGGTGGTTGGAAGGTTTTCATACAGCTGTTCTCAGCTTTTGGAATAGCAAGGTCGTCAAGTTTGGCTGTTTGGCTGACAGCACGGGAGGGAAATGTGAACAGTGAAGGGCCGCTGTCTGAGTACTACAACCCTGTGGCCCTGAATGAAGGAGAAGGAAAGAGAGGAGCTGAAAGAGGGACTAAACGCCTCAAAATGCGATTAAATTGAGATTATTATAGACACCCCTGGAAGCTGATTTATTCTATTAATTTCATTTGTTTTCGTTCAGATGAGACAAAACCAGATATCACTTAAAGGTCCAGTGTGTGAAATTTAGGAGGAATCTATAGGTAGAGACTGAATATAATCTCCATAAATACATATACAAACGCTATGTATTGCATTGGCGATCTTGTGAATCTTTAAAATTAGCCGCAGTTGATCAACTCATCATAAGCCATGTCTTCCTGTTTTACTTGCTCTTCAGTGAGTAGGCTAAATCTTCTCACTCCTGTGGATCGAAGAGTGCATGGGTGAAGACCAAAGGCCGACAAAAAACAATCTGATCTGATTGGTCCAGACCCTAACAAACCTATTCAAGATGGTCTCTTCTATTGTCTTGTAAAATAACTTGATTAAGGTCTTTGTACTGAAACATTGTTATTAAAAATTAAGATAGGTAGAACAACCTTGTTGTCAGACCATTGTTCTGTGTGTTGCTTTTTTGACCTTTTCAGACTTTTTCCCTCCTCCGTGCACTTTGGAGGTGATTTTGTGCCAGAAACCCTCCCTTTGTATCTACAAAAAGAGCTTTGGATGTAAAAAACTATGATCCACTGCAGGTGGTGTTAATGGATGTCTGCACCTAAAGTCATATAGACGGCACACATTTAGGTACTTTTACCTCTGACGATAAGTGCCCCGAAAGTTAGTATATTGAGAACAAAGCAATTAGAAAGCTGCTAAAGGTTTGAGTTGCCGACAGGGGAGAGGAGAGAAGAGAAGCAAAATCTATAATTCATCACAGCACAGGCTAATGCACATCACATCAATCACATCAGTCATTTTGTAGCTGGGACTCGATAGTGATCTACGGGTAAAGAGCCATTAGGAACATTATTTTACTGCGTAGTTTTTAGACAAAACCGTAACGACGCTCTGGCAAACACTGTGACACGAAAGCTGGAGAAGGGAGAAGGTGGAAGGACAGGAACAGAGCTGTTGCTCGTCAGATCAATATCCTATTCCATGGTCAGCTGCACAAAAACTCTCTCATTTTCTTTCTCTCCTTTAACATTCTCAGTTTTTTTTGTCGCAGAAGATAGAAAGTGCACTAACCATGCATGAGAGACTGAGAGAGAAGGGAAAAAACCCACAAAGGTCTAGCTTGGCCTTTTCTCCTTTTTCTAAGGGGTTTATGTCTAAATACCTCAGCCAGGCCTGCCCCCATTCCAATAGATAAGAAAATAATGAATGTTATAATTAAATAGGCTTTGTTCAGTCTATCACCTGAAAGAAAAAAAGGGGGAAAAAAATGCTAATAACAACTTAAGATAAAGTGTACCGAGTAGACACTTTTCTCTGCCGGTGGAGGATTTTCCCGTCGTGCCCTTTCTATACATCAAACTCGTTACCACGTTCACAAATACAAAGACAGCCTGTAATTTGCTGTAGGGTCACTGAGGCCGTGTGATGTGCTTATGCTCTTAAAATAATCTCCAAAGGCTTCTTCATGTATAAAATAAGCCCTAAACTGATATGTGACGCCTGGAAAGTAATGTTTTAGAACTCCTTGGTTGTCTCATGTGACAGTAAATTGTGATTCTGTAGAACTCCACCAACTCCACCAACAGCTTCGCACTCTTGAAATACTGTCAAAAGAGTGCAACACAGTCAGTGCATGACCAAATGTTCTTTAAAATTCTTTTTTTTCTTTTTATTGTTTCATTCCACAAGTGCTTCTTCCTTGTCACGACCCGGCATCTACGATTCCCACAATGCAACTCGACAGTCAGCAGGTTAGTCAGAGGTTTGCTGAGTGATGCTAATCGTGGTTAAGGTAGCCTCGGGTTTTTACCCTCGGGCAGGGATGAGGAATGGGCTACAGAGTTCTGGTAATCACACTTCTTTCTTCTGACAGACGCTAACAGTTGTACCTCAGGTCTATAATTACCGACATTTCATTCAGTGTTTAATACAAAGGGCACCTGAAACATGGGAGAGAAACTGATTTATTCCTGTTTTTATAGGTGTGTGAGGCATAATCAAATTGTGGGTCTAAAACTAAGTGCTGTGATGATGATGGCTTCAAGCTGACATGTTAATTTTCCAGCCACTATAAATAAGAAGACTTGTTATCTGTTAGTTTGATTTTTACTTTGTCAAGAGATCTATCAGTAACAAGAACTCTATACTGTTCGTTACACAACTAGTGGGCTACCAATGTTAGCTGAATATGCTCTTGAACCTTTCACTTAGGGCAAATGTAGAGCTATATTCAAATTCAGCTCGTTAATTTCTTTACATGCTAACTTCCAGTGGCTTACAGTGCGCATGGTATGTCGAATATCCACCACAAAAATAAAACAAAAATGTCAGAGTATTAAAGGAAGTTTCCAGATTGAAAAAAAAGTGAATGTTGTTTAGTTTTGTTAACACATCAGAGATCATGGAGCAGTGAATTGGACTTCTATCTGACTTTTTGTACACAGTGCTTTAATCCATCAATCAATAAATCAATCAATTTCTATTTAGCGCCAGTTCGCAACTAAAGTTATCCAATGACACTATCTAATTGGAGCAGGTCTGGACTTTACTTTTCAATTAATTGAATTACACAGACACAACATTTCCCCCATGAGCGAGCAGTTGGTGTCAGTGGCGAGAACAAAACGTCCAAAACCTCGGATCAGATCCAGACTCAGTTGTTGGCAGCCATCTGCGTAGACTGACTGGTATAGAAAAGGCGTCCAGATACCCTGAAGGACATTGTTCACTAATTCTGACACTAGATGCAGCCTCAACTGATATGCTAACACTTCCAGCATCTCAGCACTGATTAGGTAGCAATCAGCTCTACTGAGACATCTTATCTAAAATAAAAATAAAAAAGTTGGCAAATTTGAAAGAAAACGGCAAAAAAGACGACACGCTTGATTATTAAGGATAGGTTCCTTTGTAGAAAGCACCATTATTACTTTAGTTTGGTTTACTAGCATTTACATGAGCCTGTTCCCTTAAAATCTGATGAAATGAGCACATGAGCAACACAACAAAGACAGCCTAACAAAAAGGTCACCCAAAAAATGACAAAGGTGAGGTTCTTCAGAGGTTGGCAGGCTCACTCGGCACCCACACTGGCTGCCTGTCTAGCCTTTCCCAGACCACTGAACTTCCTGACCCCTTAACGTGACCTTCACCATGGAGCCCAAACTTATACAGACGGAAACACGCTGAGCTTAATCCATCCTGATCCTTTGGTGTCTACTCAGTGCCGGACACACTGCTGGAGCTGAAGTGTAGGCCTGAATAAGAAAGACAAACTGTGCGAGAGCTGAATGGATTCTCCGCCTACAACACAACCTGAGACTGTAGACGGAGGAAGAGGAGTTACTGGAAAGTCTGTGTGTGTGTGTGTGTGTGTGTGTGTGTGTGTGTGTGTGTGTGTGTGTGTGTGTGTGTGTGTGTGTGTGTGTGTGTGTGAGTGTATGAGGAGTTGGAAGGACGACAGAAGGAGAAAGAGGGTAGCAGGTCATATCTTGGAGGATTAGCAGAGAAAGGGTCCCGGCAGAAGCTTAGACCTTTGTGTGTGCCGACACCAGATGTCAGTGTGTGCATTTTATCCTGCTTTTGCTTTTATCCTTACGATTTTCTGCTGGTGCTAAAATGCCACAAAAATAGAGATTAAGACTACTTTAGAGTCATAAGCACATCAGAATATTAGAGACTTGGCAGTGTGCTTTTACGTAGCAATTCAAAATACACATATTTGCTTTTTTTTGTGTTGTGAAAGGACCAAAACTGGGGCCACCAGATATCGAGTGGAAAGTTTCGGTACATTTACCCAAGAAAGGTACCAGTGACACATTTAGATTACTTCATTTCATTGACTCAGATTGATTTCGTGACCCTTCCAAAGGATCAGAGCCCTCAATAAATGCACAAGTAGGAAGCCAATACTGACCAGCTACAAGAGTAAGCTTATTAAAGTATCTGTATTAAAAATCTAATAATGTCAAGATTACACATCAGTCACAGCGGCCACTATTTTAACATTGTTGTACTCTTACTTAACTAAAGGATCTCCGCACTTCTTCCGACGCTGCAGATATCAGGGAAGAAACAAGTAAGAGCAGAATATTACATGAAGTTTGCCTTACGCTCTTCCTCTGTAGCTACTGTGAACTACAAGTTATAAATCAATATGATGATGGATCGACCTTAAGCTCCCATAAAAAATCATAACAGCAGATGGCTCCTCTTTCTTCATTACTTCTGTCGCTCACCTCCCTCCCCTCGCTCACTCTCTGTTTTTATCACCTGCTTCTCTCTTTTTTTTTTTCGGGTACTTTGTGTCCCTCTCTCTTCTGGGCTTCCCTCCAGTTTACATGATGAGCTGATGGCCAACAAGCAAACACTGGCCCCGGTCCTCGGCAGGCGCAGAGGACACAGAGCAGCAGGGCATAACAGCGAGGTTGCTATATAACTTTCCGCATGATCCCTCTGCAACGCCTACTCACCGTACCTCACCAGCAGCACCGCTTGTCAGAGCGAGATGATAGCTGCTCAAAAAATGTCCGGCTGAGGAACAACAAACGGCTGCAGGATGGTGCAGGCGAGCAGGGGAACAAGACTTCAACCGAAGCCATGGTTACATGAATTCAGACAGTTCTGATAGCATGACTGAGATGTGACCTCTGGCCTGTAATGATAAATCATAATCATTATCATTAAACACAGTAACGAGCTAATCAGCAAACTGACTAAAAACTATTTCGCTCATTGAAACACTCAAAACAACTTCTGTTTTCACCTTCTTCAAACTCGATGGCTTATATGCT
Organism: Sparus aurata; assembly: GCF_900880675.1. Lineage (NCBI taxonomy): Eukaryota > Metazoa > Chordata > Actinopteri > Spariformes > Sparidae > Sparus > Sparus aurata. The sequence continues at coordinate 19,122,726 of NC_044207.1, forward strand.
TTTCTGGTAACACTTTATAATGACCATCATCAATAAATGATATATTTACAGTAAATCAAACTCTAGCCAAAGGTTATTTCACTGTTAAGAAATACTGAAATGCTTTTTAAACCATTTGTTAGGCAATTGTTTAATGCAAACTCCTAAATGATGTTAATAATACTTTGTAAGTGATTAATAAATACTATGTAGCTCATCTATGAGGATTATTTGGACAGATGCATTTATCTTATCAAGCATTATCTGTCAACAGTGACTTTTCAGTAAAGTTTAACTATCTATGAAGTTACAGTTTATTAATGATGGTTATTATAAAGTGTTTTACGGCTTGTCTTGGTCCTTTGTTAAAGCTAAATTTAATGTCATTTGGTTGATCAGACAAAACAAGATATTTGGAGACGTCATCTTGGGCTCTGGAAAAGTGACCCATTTTCCATCATTTCGACTGTACGCTGATCGAGGAGGTACAGCCAAGACGCACCTTCCATTCACTGAAGAAGATGTGTGGGTGACAAAACAAAATGCAAAAACAATACGAGTGGTATTGAATAGTTCACCACTAATGCGTTTCGAAGGTTGAGATGTATATCAGTGCTTTTATATCTTGTTTACGTTTGGTTAGGATTAAATCTTCAGACATGTTTACAACAGTCACTGTGATGTATTATAATCCTTTTCTACAGAGCATTTCTCTTCACCCGCTCCCGGCCGTTGCTATGCAGCATGTTTGATTAACTACAGGGAAATACTGCTTGTTATTTTCAATCAGTGTAAAGGGACCATCTGTGATTGAAATGTAATTTAAAACTACTTTAAAAAAGCTGCTTAAGGACGAGGCTGGACTGGGCAAAATGGTCCAGGCTGAGAATCTAACGTCAGCCAATTTCCACACGATCATAGCAAACCATGAATGTTGCAATCGAATGAAATATTTTCCGTTTACTGTTTATGCCACTAGCATACCTATAAGTTATACCGCTACACAAAACAGTTTGAAAATAGAGAATAAGGCTAGAGGAATAACGAGTTAATCTATATAATTTGGTAATAACTTGGTCCTAATGGACTTCCTCACCGTGAAGCTCTGACGCCTCTGAGTAACTTCCACCTGACACAAAGAGCGAGAACATCTCTATTTTCAGTATAATTTTCATTCATACGCATCTCCTGCTTTCACACACAACCTGTGAAAGTTAGTTTTAATCACATGACATGCTTTTTTTTCAAACACTTACCACCCTTTGATCATGAACATTTCTGTAATATTCCAGCATTTAGCTGCACTTTCCTCCGGGGATTTTCTCCCTTTAATGTGCTCCGATTTTTTTTCCTTGGTCTCGTTGTCTCTCTCAACTGTGCCGTCTGTTTGTTTTTCCCCACACTGCACAAACCGAACGAACGTTGTGATGTGTGTACGATCAATCACGCCGAGATCATGCCATTGGGTTAAAAGCAACCTGGTAGGGGTCAGAAGGTGGACAGTTGACTGAGTGATTGTAGCCGCCTCGTGTTGGCCTGACAATCCAATCGCCAATAGGCTGACCAGGCAACCAGGTGGCCATTTTAAAATGCGATTGGGCCTCACATCTTTGGTGAATGGGTGTAGCAGGTTAGCGTTAGTCGATGTAAAGGCAGGCTCTAAAGGATGAGATCACCCAAAAACGAAAATGCTGTCATTATCTACTCAGCAAGTCAGGTGAAGTTTCGTAGTCAACAAAACATTTCTGAAGCTTCTCTTTCAAAATATGAAAATGATTTCATATTTTACAACAAGTCTCTACCTACTACAGTGGTTTAGGAGAATGCAGCAACACTGTCTTGCTGTAAAGCTCCAGAAATGTTTTGTGGAACACAAAACTTCCCCTGAATTTCCATCAGCATGAGGTCAAGCAGATAATGACGGAAGTTTCACTTTCCTTTAAAATACTCTGGCTGGTCCCAAATGTAAAGCCTGTCTGGGGTACCACTGTTACTTTGTTGTTGCCCGTGTCTGAAGGTGAACTCAGGACATTTGTTTTATCTCTGATGAGTTTGTTTTTTTTTTTTTTTCCACAGAGCAACTGTTTTGACTCTGAGGACATGACAGCCATTATCTGTTCGCAAGGATGAGACCAGAGGGGGGAAATTATCACCACTCAACCCCTCCCCGCCACGGTCCCCCCCCCCCCCCCCCCCCGCAGCGTCTCCGTGTTAAAAAGGTTCCAGACTTTCACTCATTTAACACTCCATCGAGCACGATAACAAAGTGCTCTCCGCCGTCCCCTCGGAAAAGTGGCGCCCGGCGTAAAGGTTTAATCGCCCATCGTGTCAGATACATCAGGACTTCTTGTCATCAAAATCCCACTTCTGTCGCTTTGATTCGGCACCTCTCTGTCCACCCTCTTTGTAGACGTCACTGTCTGTTTTTGGGACTTGTTGTCAGCTCGCCTGGCAGTTTGATATCCACGTGTCTCATCTGACCTTGCTAAAGGAAATCCAGGGAGGATTGAGGATTGAAGACAGTGAAAAGTGAGGAGAAGAATATAAAATGCTCATATTTTGTTGATACATTTCCCTGTCTAAGTTTTGTTTGTTTGTTTGCTTTTAAAGGAGACAGTTATCCCTAGCTCCACCAAGCTTCTATAAATAAAACCGAAACTCAGCTGTCAACAAGAATGTCACAAACACTCCATGATCAGTTATGAATTCAAGCTCCAAACTAACTTTTCAGACTAATTGGGATGAAGTGTTTGGCCGGAGCACAATTCTAACAAAAATCCTGTGTATAAAAAAGCGGATGCAGCGCTCAGATTTCGAGTTAATTGCAACATTACACAATGAGATGTTAGATGAGCAACTGCCGAATAAAAATGCCTAACCTCAAGAAGCCCCTCATTACCAATTGGTATAAAATGTACATTTAAATGGAGGAGAAACTCAAAGTTTTACACCCTTAAGCAGACAGTCGGAGACGGTCCGTAGCAGTTATGAAGACAGTCATTAATACCGGTAGTGGAGGTGAAGCTGATCCCTCCAGCTGTGGTATTTTAAAAATCACAGCTAATCTTCGGGTCAGTTTAAAAACTCATCCGAAGACGAGGGATATTAGCGTCACTGCACGCTGCACCTGCATAGCTCCTCACATCAGAGAATATATCTGCTTCCCAAACGCATTTTTAAAAAATACACCAGAATCATTTCCACTTCAAACAAACTGAATGAGATGAAGATGCAACAGCAGCTCTGCCGGCCTCGCCGTCAGCTGGAAAATCGCATTATTTCATGGTGTGACACGACATAAAGACCTCCTGAATGAGCACCAAGTGTACCTTTTGAAAAGCTGTCCTTGGTTTTGAAAGGCATTAAATGAAGCTTTTTAGCTGATCGCCACAGAAGCAAGAAGATAATTTTCTTACACAATTCATCTAAACTACTAAAGGATCCCCAAGGGTTCAGAAGTTCATTTCTAGGGGTCATTACAAAAATAGAATAGTATACCTTAGACAGAGGAATAGTTTAAACAATAAACTGAATGTACCAGTGATATACAGATTTAAAGTAGGTAAGAGGAAAATTGTTTTCAAATGTTTAAGGATGCATTTTCCAGCTAATCCAAGATGAAATAGTTATATTGAGCTTGAGGGAGTACAGGATAATTTTTTATCATCCTGTAAAGAACAGTTCATCTTTCAGTTTATCACAAACATGCAAATCCAAAATCACCAAATCTGACACAGTGTTGTCTCTGGACAGGAAGGGTATTCAAAAGTAACTAAGGTTGCAGACAATTGAATCAATTTGTGCCCCTGTGAGATGTTGTAAAGGTTCAAGTACCTTGAATTTGGGCATGAATCAGATTAAAAATTACATGAATTCAGAGCGAGCAGTGATGTAAATTAACAATGGGAGACGATCCAAGCCAACCCTCAATGGTAACCGTGAAAGTTCCCACTGACAGCTCCGTACATCCTGTGTAACAGCTTCACATCTAAGATGAGAGAGATTCAGAGATGCTCAGAGAGAAGACGCTTGTTTATGTGCAAAAGGGTAAAAAAGTGAGAGCGGGAGAGGAAGACACTGGAACATCGCCATATCAGGAGCAGAGCACAGCAGGGCAGGCGGAACCAAATGTCCGCTCGACAGGGGGACTGATTAAGGCATTGCGCTAGGCCCACAGGGAAAAGAAAGGGCAGAAAGGAGTGCTCATTACCCATAATGCAGAAGAAGATCAACCCTCACCCGATGCAGCGTGGAAGACTCACACACACTTGCGCGACATTGCCCGGAAAATCAAACTCTTTGTGCTTGTGTCGCGCCGAGCAAACACGCTGCTGATTCCCTCAGAAGACGAATTCAGTCAGAAGAAGGAACGGTCGGTGAGTCGGGATTTAACACCTGCTAATGTACCAGTCCTTAACTTCTACATGCAGTAACAGATGTTTTCTTTCCATATTAATGAACTAAAGTACCTGATGGTGGAAACAGTGTTCTAATTATTCCCCCACAACTTAAAACTCCACCTGAGCTGACAGATCTAGTTCACATCCGCTTCTCATCATACACATTTGAAACTCACGACTAAGTACTTCCTACAGCCTTTAACTTGGCACAGATCTTATGATAAAACAAAGGTCTTTGCAAGGAAACGTTATTCATATTTTTTTCTGCCCGTGACCTACTTTGCGTCCCATCTTGAGCAAGAAATATTCACATTTGAATTTTCCTTAATTTGAAGATTTTGAAAGCTGCTGGAGGTGAATAAATGTTTTTTAAATGCTGGTTTTAGCTTTTCAAATGTGAGGATTTGCTTCTTTGCAGTTTTATATGACTGAATATCTTTGGGTTTTGGAGAGGTATTACATCTTAGGGCTTTATTATGCTAGTAACAGAGATTTGACAGGGACGGGGGTAGAGAGAGTTGGGATGACATGCAGCAAAGGCCAGCAGGTCGGTATCGAATGGCTTGCCAATGTAGCAGAACGTCCGTTACAGAGAATAAATGTCTTGTGATAACGTAACATTAGTGCCACATAAGGAAATTGAGCAGATTGTTTCTTTGACTAAGAAAACATAAATTAAAATGAAAGATGTGCAATAAACTGAATGTACCAGTGATATACAGATTTAAAGTAGGAAAGAGGAAAATTGTTTTCAAATGTTTAAGGATGCATTTTCCAGCTAATCTAAGATTAAATAGTTATATTGAGTTTAAGGGAATACAGGAGAATTTTTTATCATCCTGTAAAGAAACAGTTCAATAAACAGTGAATATATATATATATATATATATATATATATATATATATATATATATATATATATATATATATATATATATATACACATGTATGTAAATATATATATATATATATATATATATATATATATAGATATATATATATATATATATATATATATATATATATATATATATATATATATATATATATATATATATAGATATATAGTTATTTCGTGCTGAGCAGCAGGCTCATACTATTCGGTTCTTTTTGGTTGGCTGGTGGAGGACAAGGCTTATTAATCAACTCAGACTACCAGATGTGATCATGTCACATTCATTTCATACCGGGGTTACTACAGCATCATGAGTGTCTAGTTCCTGCTCTCTTTCCGGAAGCTCCTATACATCCAACTTTGGCTAACTGATGCGGAAGAGACTGAAAACTCAACAAAAATGTACACCTCATGTCAGTTATATTGCTAAATGTTGTTATACTGTCGATGCAGCACTATATTCCTGCTCACGTGACCAATTCTAGTTTTTGATGACATCAGCACCTACAAGTCCTTAACAAGGGAATATTCAAGCATCATCGTTGTACGTCACTGGGTACTACTACTTCTATTTTCTTTTTTATGTGACAAATAATTTCAAAATAATCCTGAGAGGAACCCGCGATGAAAATTGTGTTCCTTGCAGCCGGTGAATTCTGGTGACACCTCACTACAACGGTGCGTTCAGGTCCTCTCGCTTGACCTACCTGGTTGATGATGTAGATGCCGTAGTCAATCCTCTGCCGCCTGAGGATCGGGTGGAGGTAGTGGAGCCAGTACTTTAGGTGGTTTTCTCTGTGACGGAACGGGATGATGATGGCCACCTGAACCACAAGGACAGCTTCAGTACGAAAACATTTACTATCAAACCAAATATGTGCAATTCAAATGCGTAATTGAATCAATGCTGGCAAAGAAATGTAGACACAAGTATGATGAGTCAAGGTGCACTATTTTCAGATCTTCAGAGAATGATTGTTTGTGTAATTATGCTTAAATCAGCATCGTTCCATCCTACAGTGAACGGTAGAAAACACTCCGGTTAGTGTCACAGTGTACATAAAGTTGGTTCTTATCATAAAGAAAGAAGCAGCTCAGGGAAAGAGATCCCGACAGCTCTGCAGATCAAGACAGATTTGAGGTTGCCGTGCATCTCTGAGCTTTAAGTGAGTCATTCTCAGCTGTCCAAACAGTCCAAGGTTGAACTGTAATTTACCGTGTAAGTTCATGGTAATTTCCCACTGAAATGAAGACCGGCAGCAAATTGACCTTGGTTTGTGTCTGGTTAGGCATTGTGATGGGTGCACCTATTTTAGTGTAATCTTCTCAGCTAAATGGAAGCACCCTGACCTCAGTGAAGCGTTAAGTAGAGGGGAAACACTTCAAACACTTTAACAGGCTCATCTTCTATATACAGATCAAATATGACGCCACGTTTACTGAGGAAAGTGAAGCTGCCTACCAGAGAGCTAGTCTGTACAGGAAATCAACTTGAACCCAAGACTGAGGGAAAATACGGATAAACTACACTTTTGGTGTAATGTGTAACTATTTATCACATCACATTTTTTATTTAATGTCTCATAATCTTTATTTACCACTCATACTTTTTGACTTCATGTCTCGTATATCATTTATTGTTTTATAATGCTGACTCAATCATTTACAACTTTCCATTAGTATCTTGACATTTTTACTTTGTAACTAACAATATTTACTGACTAGATTGTTTGTTTTTTCCTTTACTGTGTAAAAATTCAGGTCTTTACTTTTTTGTGTGTCTTAGAGTAATGGGCTTCTATACCGCAATTTGTGAGTCTACATATTTCATTTATAAAGTTATTGTTAACAGATTAATATTTTCAACCCAATACTGAGAGAGAATATGGAGGGCCAATTCTGCCAGGAAAAAGAAATGTGGAAAAATGGATTGAAACGTTTTACAATTTTACTTTGGAACTAATAATCTTTACTGACAATAATAGTCTTTATTGCTGTTGTTGTTTTTATTATGCATATGTTCTGGTCTTTTTCTTTTGTATTTCTTGGTTTTGTGAAGCTTTTTTGTTGCCAGGTTTGGCTCTTGGCAACCTGGGGCTCTATGTCAGTTAGCTAACATGAACACTAACCCTAGCGGTATGACCAAACAAGTAAGCGTTAGCTGTCTTATAGCAGCTAAACTCTATAAATCAACTGGATTCCCTTTTGTCAAACTGGCGGCAGATGTCTCAGAGTTTGTGTTTGGTCCCAACACTGGGGATTTTCACTTGGAACCCGGTACAGTAAGCCACTGTTAGCGGCTACTTTATTAACAGGTAAAGGCATCTGTTTACCGGGAGCGTATTCGAGAGACAACCAGAAAACACTGTCCCAACAAAATATGATCCAGTTTCAGCCAAATCAGTGAATAAAGTTAGAAATGTGTGTTTTTGCACAGTAATCGGTGAAACACTCTGCTCTAACAGCGTCTTTCTGACATTCTATCTGAGCTCCGTGCCACTCGCTACTACTGGTTGAAACCGGTTAGTACAAGCTTACATAAGCACATGTGACATTTAGTTTGACAGGAAGGTGACATGACTGGATTTTGATCTATTTTGATATAAAAACATGAAGATATCATTGTTTTGTAACCTTTTTTGCATATATCTTTTCAATAGACGCACAATATGACTGTGGACGCGATCCAAAATGGTTAAAAAAAAAAAAAAAATTCCCATCTCAGCTCCACTTGAGGAAACACATATACAGACCTTCCACCTCGGCTGGCAGTCAGGAGGCGTGTAGCGACCTCCCTCCGTCACATTGGGGTTCTCCTTCTGCACTCGTTCCATCGTCATCTGGGAGCTGAACTCGATCAGCAAACGCCCCACTGAGGAAGTAAGGAGAGAGGGAAGAGTTAGTGAGATGAAGAGGATAACAGAGGGTAAAAAAAGAAGTGTAGAGAAAAAAACATGATGGGGGGAAAGAAAGCAAGAGAGGGAGCGAGGGATGAAGGGAGTGAGGGACAGCGACAGAGCTTTTAGCTTCAAAGCAGCAATGTACGTGAATCAAAGCAGTGTGTGCAGAAATAATGGTTTCAAGGGACATACTCTGCATAATGTAGCATTTAATAAGATGCACAGGCTTTGGAAAACATATATTTCTCGAAAAATAAACAAAGACTTTGAAGTCAGTCAGTGTAAACACGACATGAAAGGTAATTAAGCTGCTCAGTGATGGAGCCACACCATATGTTATATCACTACAAATCTATCCATCATTCCTTTGAGTACTGACTCATCAGATGCGATCGGAGCGCGTGTTTGTGTGCGTGAGATTGCAGGTTCAGACTCATTTAAAAAGAAGGTGTCGACTTTAAATCCCCGGCATGGATGGCGAATACAGACCTTCCTTCAGAGAGCCAGGATCATTAAAATATATGAGCAAGCTTTGCTGTTTGGGCTCCATCCCAAAGCCCTGCAACCATAACCCTCATTTCTAACAAACCGGACCGTGGGCACTCATTCTGTGGCAGAAAATGTCACTCATTAGCGCATCACTGTCAGAAAAATAAATCATTAGTTAATTTTCAAAGCAAGAGAAGAAAAAAAAATGTACAGGGTGTCTGTCGATCAAGCTGATGGTGGTGTCGTTTGATCAATTATTTACACAACTATAAAGACGCAGCTGTCCCTTACTGTTGATTAGTAGTAATCACTAATCATTTTAAGGGGACACCTCAGACAAACTACATTACCCCGCTGACACCACAAACGGCAAATACAGACAATATCATGAGCAATAATTCTTCTTCTCAGCAAATCCACCGAAAATAATAAAACCATCAATTAATTGATCTTCTTAACAAGTATCGTCAGTCCAGCCAAACCTGGTATGTCTTATCATTGTTGTGCTACAGAGCTCCGCTGTCGTCCAAAAAACATTCAAAATACAGCAATAAGCCACGGGGCTGCGCTGGGTAATATTTATTACAATGAACCTGGCCACCATTACACACAGTTCTAATGCAGTTCACACACACTAGCGTATGTTTGTATGTGTATCAATCCGGTGCAAGAAGTGATCCCCAACAAAAGAAAGATTTACTCCTGTCTGAGTAATATTTGCAACAACAAAAACAGAAACTACTGTGCCCAGCGCATATTAAACTATACATTTTGAACTTGTTTGTTAAGATGTACAACCTGAGTCGCAATGATTGGGGTTGGCGCTAAAGGCAGAGCTGTACATAAAAGAAATGGCTTGTACAAAGAGCTGTTCAACCATCTGCAGGCCGAAGTGCTTCTACAGTGCCTGTTGCAAATAAGAACATGCAGAGACAGGAGTTAAAAATCTGCCTTCTGCAAGAGGAGTGACACTGAAATCAAGGTAAGTTTGTAAAAAAAATGATGATGGCCCAGAAAAATAAGTTTAAGTTGGAGCAAGGAAACCCGACTCAAGGTACGGGTCTGATTGACAGCATTACTGCCTGGATGTAACTCCAGTTGTGAGTAACCATAGATTATAAAATACATGTATAGCTTTTCTTGTTATGTTTATTTGTGAGCTGTAACCATGGTAACAACGGTGTGACGGGGTTAAACAAACTCAGTGCTTCAGCTTACATTAACCCAAGGCTCAAGACATGTTTGGACGCAAAAAGCAGAATGCCTGTTGAGGTCCTGTCGGGCTCGGTTACGACTCTGTCAGACTCCGTTGTGCTCGGACAGAAAATCCAACTCGAGCTGCACTCTTGTTGCGTGCCTTCTCAGTGGGGCTGTCAACGATCATTCTAAATTTGAATATATATTCAAATATTTAAACAAAAAAAGGAGATTCGATTGTGAAAATTACTATTCGACTGTGGAAAAAAACACATCATCGGCTGCTTTGCGCGTGGGCGCAGTGCATGACGGGTCAGGTCAGGGACAGGTCACAGGAGTTGCACTTGCACAGCGTCTCTCACTGCAGAAAGTAAGACGTGACAAAAATTGTGGCAGATGCAGATGGCAGCAAGAACAATGAAATGGCAGAAAGTTCAGAGCCCAACTCGGCAGCAGAGAGAGTGGTTTGGACTCCAAGCAACCTAAAAAGCAACCTAAAAACCCCTGTAGCCTTGAGATAAAGTTGTATGCAAGCTGTGTAAGCTACAGTTAGCTTACCATTAGATAGATAGATAGATAGATAGATAGATAGAAATATGTCCCTTGAACATGGTAAGGACATGAGAACACTGGACTGCAGAGAAGAGAGTGACGAGGCCACTGCAGGTATATGAGTTAATAATTAGCATCCAATTAGCATTGACGGATGAGCGCTGTGTTGCGAGGTCTCCTCCAATCAGTGCTGCGCAGATGAGAAGCACGATCGATACCAACAAGGTTACATGTTCATAACACACCTCTTTATCACACCACAAGAGCTGAATGCGAATAGCCCCAGCTGCCCTTCTCCCCTGACCACTTCTGCACATCACCCTCATCCATGCTTGGTTTTTCCTCTTCCTCTCTCACACTAATGAGACTGTGAGTGGAACAAGGTGTTGGTTAGCTAACGCTCAAGACAGTTTCGAGCACAAAAAGACGCTATTTTTAGATCAAAAGTTTTGTTTTTGCTGCTTTTTTGACACTTTAATTATTTAATTGATCAATGCAATTTAATTTGAATAGCATGGAGATACCGCAGAGACATCTGCTATAAAATCACATATCAAATAACTTTTTTTTTTTTTTTCCTTTTCAAATAACCTACTTCAGAGACCTATATTATGTTTTATTTAGGGCAAGTCTTAGATCCAGTATATGACAATGACAGCATTGTGTGTTTTTACTGCACCGTGTCTCTGCAGCAGTCATGATTCCTTCACTATAATATCACTGTGCGTTCAGTTAGTATCTGTAAAGTGTACACTGGGTTAAAAACCAGCTTTGCAAACAAATATGCAGTAACATGGCTGAGCTAAGACCTAACATGTAGCACAAGTGTAAATCAATATCCTGACATCCTTAAAACTCAGAATGCTGTTTCAAGGATCAATGTTCTTAAATTGGCTGGAGCATTCGGGTGCTTAATAAGAGCTACAGACAATATCATGAGCAATAATTCTTCTTCTCAGCAAATCCACCGAAAAGAATAAAACCATCAATTAATTGATCTTCTTAACAAGTATCGTCAGTCCAGCCAAACCTGGTATGTCTTATCATTGTTGTGCTACAGAGCTCCACTGTCGTCCAAAAAACATTCAAAATACAGCAATAAGCCACGGGGCTGCGCTGGGTAATATTTATTACAATGAACCTGGCCACCATTACACACAGTTCTAATGCAGTTCACACACACTAGTGTATGTTTGTATGTGTATCAATCCGCTGCAAGAAGTGATCCCCAACAAAAGAAAGATTTACTCCTGTCTGAGTAATATTTGCAACAACAAAAACAGAAACTACTGTGCCCAGCGCATATTAAACTATAATTTTTTCCTTTTCAAATAACCTACTTCAGAGACCTATATTATGTTTTATTTAGGGCAAGTCTTAGATCCAGTATATGACAATGACAGCATTGTGTGTTTTTACTGCACCGTGTCTCTGCAGCAGTCATGATTCCTTCACTATAATATCACTGTGCGTTCAGTTAGTATCTGTAAAGTGTACACTGGGTTAAAAACCAGCTTTGCAAACAAATATGCAGTAACATGGCTGAGCTAAGACCTAACATGTAGCACAAGTGTAAATCAATATCCTGACATCCTTAAAACTCAGAATGCTGTTTCAAGGATCAATGTTCTTAAATTGGCTTGAGCATTCGGGTGCTTAATAAGAGCTACAGACAATATCATGAGCAATAATTCTTCTTCTCAGCAAATCCACCGAAAAGAATAAAACCATCAATTAATTGATCTTCTTAACAAGTATCGTCAGTCCAGCCAAACCTGGTATGTCTTATCATTGTTGTGCTACATCCTTAAAACTCAGAATGCTGTTTCAAGGATCAATGTTCTTAAATTGGCTGGAGCATTCGGGTGCTTAATAAGAGCTCCGACAACTGATATTTGAGAGTTAGTTTTAAAGAAATAGTTTGACGTTTTTGCCAGTATGTCAAAACACAAAGATTGATATCACTCTCAGGTCATTGCGTTCAGTGTGGAGCTAAAACCAGGAGCTTAGCTTAGTACAAAGTCTAGAAGCAGGAGGAGCGGCAAAATAAACAATTATTTTCTTAATACACACATTCTCTCACACACACACACACACACACACACACACACACACACACTGTCTTGAATACAGGTTTCTGTAACAGTATTATCAAATGTATGTCAGATAAGCTGTCAAGGAAAGGAAGCTAAGGCAGAGCAGCCGGAGGACATTGGAAGTAAAAGAAGAAAACAGTTTCTCCATTAAATATGATTTAGTTTCACCAACATAGTTGGTTGTGTGTGACTTAGTGCCATAAAGCATTATGAACTTCTCTCTAGAGAGCCTACCTGCCCACCAAAGTTACATTGATTTGAAGGCGTGTTACAGTGTAGACTACAACTGTGGTTAGTTACCTTGCCCATAATGAATTCTGATTAAAATCTTCAGTGTATTAGCCTTCTCACAGCAAGGGGCCCCAGGCCAGGATTCAAACCTTGACTTGCTTTTCAAGCACATGCTGAAGAGTGTTGGCCTGCTGTCTAACAGTGATCACATCAGTTTGGTATCTTTGGCATGTCTCATGGTGTGAAACGCTGATCCTCTCAAGTTCGAGCTCAGTGATGTAAGCCTGCAAGTCTGCTTTCCGACAGTGATGATGTCGTATTCATACTTTTGGCGGATCTTATGGTATGACACGCATGTCTTCTGTAGTTGTCCTTGGATAAACCTGCTATCTGGCACTGATGACTTCGGTTTGGTACCTCAGGGTGATCTCTTTGTGTGAAGCTTTGTTCCACTCCAGTTCTTCTTGGAGGAGTTTGTTACTGTCCTTGTCCATCTGGAGCTCAGCTGTGGACTTGCCTTTGTCGATCATACAAGATACTTCGACCTTCATATATTCTACTTGGAGGTCTGTCTTCTTTTTCTTTTCATTATTTTTCACCTGCGTGGCAATCTTTGCGTTGCTGAGGGTTGCTGGATCACAGTCCTTTTGAGGCCTGTTGATGCTCATATCTTTCAGGCTTTTCTCTTTTTCCAACTGGTCTCTTGTCTCAGCCAACTCTTGGCGAAATTGGACTGTCAGTTTCTTCTGACTGACATTCTTGGTCCTCTCTTAAGCCAACTTATTTTTCAGCACTGCATTTTCTTGACAAAGTGCATGGCACTTGTTGGACAGCCTCTCTCGATGACTTTTTTCTGAGCCGCTGTCTAGAGATCCACTGGATACCTTTCATATTCTTCACAGACAGCATTTTCACTGGCATTTTCTCAGAGTAATGCTCAGTTTGACTATGATGGACAGATGTATTCTGATGGACGGATGTCGTCTGATGGGCGGACGTCGTCTGTTTCAGTGGTCTGTCTGTTGAATGTTTTCTTTGTGTTCCCCTTTTCTCGGCGGTGTTACTCATTGAAACGGTTGAAAGTTTATAATGTTCTGAAGGTCTGAAGACCTGCTGTCCTATTTATACAGCTGCTGATATAGCTACATGCTTATAAATGTGTTAAAATGTAGCGCTATATCTCATCTGTTTAATCAATACAACAAACTGATGTGTAAGAATAACATGTTGCAGTGTTATGGAGGACCTGCCTGACTATTTCTTGGCCAGGAAAAGTGCCTCCCTGAAGGCTCTACTGGTAGTCTGGCAACCCCACAATCATTTTCATGGTTTGGTTTCTGTCCAGATTAAACCAGAGTGATATGACCTCTTAATTTGTGGGATAAAAAAGAGTTGGTGGGTGGATTTTGTGACCTTTTTAATGAGCCAGGCCAGCTGTGTCCTCTGCTGCACCCTCATACCTGAACGACTGAATATATCGATTGCCATTTCTAAAACAACTTAAATCACCAAACAAGAGTGACCGTTGATGCGTACTAGCACGGACCTCCGTTGTACACTCACTGTTTGGTTAGTTTAGGCAAAAAGAATGACTTGGTTAAGCACTGAAAAACATTGTGTTTTGGATTAAAATAACTATGTAACTTTTACATCATACTCGGTAGACAGTTTTCCACATTTTGCTCAACAAAACCAAAATGTCCGTGATGGTTAGTTGAGGCAAACAAGTACAAGGCTTTCACGCAGGACACCGCTGTTTGTGTCCAGTGTGAACCCAAAAGTAAAAAGTCACGTTATTACGTCATGTACACCACATAACCATGGTTACATTCTGTCTACTGAGTATGATAAGTTGGTTGTTACAGGGAGTTAATGAAGAGGACGTTGTTTATTTACTTTCCAAATTAAAATTAGGTAACCACGTAGCCTGAAATTAACACTCAACAGACTCACAACACCACCACACCCTCTTCTGCAACCGTAGAGAGATGTTCATAACTCATCTTTCAATCTGCTATGTTAGTACTATACTGACACACCCTAGGTGACCCACAAACTCCTTGATTCCACTGAACCGACACGGTTACTTGGAGTGTGCAACACTGTTTTGTACCATCGTCCGTGCAACTTCATATACCGCTGAGAGCATTTCAGAAAGGGCGTGTCAGAACCTCCTGATGTTGTTGACCTGCTCAGATTGTGTTTGTCATTTCTCCTCAGTTTTTGTATCCGTACTGTGGTTGAGTAGGCTACTTAGTTAAATATACGCATATATACGGAATACAGTTATGTCTGTGATAAGCCCATTTTAGGGTGTGTGTGTGTGTGTGTGTGTGTGTGTGTGTGTGTGTGGAGACAGAGAGGAAATGTGTGAGTAGGAAAATAGAGACAATGTGCGTTTGAGCCGATGTTCGTGGTGAAAGAAGTGATAAATGGGAGTTGTAACGTGTGAAAGCTCTATAGAAGTGCAATTATCACACATTCACACACACAAACACACACACACACACACGTAATATCTCATGCTTATCTTTGTGGCGATATTACAGTAATACATTATAATCACACCGCTCGATCGCTCTATCTGGGACACCCACCACACTTTGGGGGATACATCACTGCTTTGTCTGCAAATATGCACCAAACACAGGCATGTGCACACAAATACACACGAACAAACATCCTCTCTGTATACACACCACCACATCTCCTCCACAATAATGAACCAAATCTCAGAGCTATTAGGTTAGTAGCACATGTTCCGACACAATTCACTGAGAGCAGACCTGAGGCAGTGAGCACTACGAACACACACACACACACACACACACGGAGCAAGACTGCCTATTTTGAGGCTGTGATTCAGCCCGGGTCAGACTTGACAATTAGAAAACCAAAATAGTAAAAATGGTGAGTACTCAAGTGTTTGTCGTTGGTTTGGAGGGTTTTGTGTGATGCGGCATCCATTCACAGATATCCGACTCTTTCTGTGTCATTTTGTTGATTGGCTTTGCCCTTCTTATCACACGAATCGCATCAAAGCTGAACGACTCTAATAAAACTGAAGACAAAATTTGCGCCTCTTCGTCACTTGCAGTCTCTCGCACTCACGCTCCTCGAGAGGTTTTAACAGATCAACCTTGTTCTTGGTAATCGAGAGTTGATGCAAAACATAAGTAGGGCAAGGACTCAGTACACCTCTGGTTTAGGTAAATTTCCCACATGTCCATTTTGGACTGGGTACAACATATTGGATTGGTGAAAATCTCTAATTCATCTTAAAGACCCAAAAATCTACTTGAAAAATGTTCACTAAATAAAATCTGTTCCAATTACATGTCTTGTGGGGCTGGAATTTTGAGTATTTTTACAATTAATTGTATCTTGATGTATTAAGTATCATTAATTAACAGTTAGCACGGACAACACAAAGTGTTCCTGAGCTCATGTGATGATTTCAAGTGGTGAACCTCGCCCCATTCTTGCTCGTGAACAACTGAGCCTTTCGAAGATGCTTATGCTCATTACCATGTTACCGTGACCATTTACCTGTGGGATGTTACAAGCAGGTGTTATTCAGTATTACACAACTTCCCCAGTCGCTTGTATAAAGGACAACAGCGAGATTGACTGAGGTGTGCTGCTTCACAATGCAGCTAGTAAAAATCAGATCGGGACCAAGAAACTTTTTAATGAAACCAAAAAAACAGAAGTTAGACTTCTATTTTGCTTTGTGATCGATAAGTCATGATAAAACAAATTTGAGGCACACTGCTTTGCAACAAAGTGAAAAAAAAAAAACATATATTAAGGGCTTACACTAACAGTCCTCACTGATTATGTTTACTCATTACCAGTTTTTTAATTTTTTGTAAAGCACTGTGCCTCGGTGGTTTTGGGTTATGATTTATTGATCTCAAAGCAAAGCACAAGTCTGAACTCTGTTTTTCTGGTTTAATTAGCCAGTCTCTCATTGATCATGTCATGTAGTGGCATTAAATTCAGAATAGGCAATGTAGTTGCAAAAATCAATGAGGATGATGAGGCAAGACATCGAATACATTGTTTTATATTGTATTCAGTTGAGTAGGTTTAGCTCATTATAACCTTTTGTTTTGTTTTTGTTTTACACAGTGTCCCAACTTTTTAGGAATCGGGGCTGTAAGGCCAACTTTTTGATTGTTAATTGTACATCCAGCAGTGTTAGGGAGGTGCAGTGCTACATTTTTTATTCTTAAAAGTTACTGCAAGTCATCTTTCAAAACCGTATTCACTGCCTTGTCCAAAAAACAGACACACTTTGAAATGAAGTCATTTGTTCAGTGACTGCTGAAAAAAACTTTGCCACGATCATGTATCGATGCGCTGCGGCGGAATGCTAAATTAACACCACAAAACATCCTCCTACGCAAGTGCTCGGGATCGAATCTCAACAAAAAGCGAGTGAGTTTGTTTGGCAGCCTGCGACACCACGACTCCTGACAGAGTCTCTGGTCAGGCCATCTGACCACTGAGGCCGCACGACAGACTGCTTGTTAATCGGCAGAGACGTTTTGTGCCTTCATGATCCTTAAGTGACAACTGAAGCAGTGCCAGGGCCAGATTTCAGGGAGGAACTTGGAGTTTATAATTGAGTTTGGTTCTCTGGCTTCAGGGTGACGGAATTAATCGAAAGAAAGAAACGAGAGAAAGGACAGAAAAAACGACAGAGGGGCAGAGATTGTTCGTCTCTTCCTGCCTCCCACTGACACAGACTCTGTGACAATAGAGACTTTCAGCTCACTGAATCTTATTAGGCTGTCCACTCCCTCTTTTGCCTCTCTTTCAATCATTTACAAGTGCCTCTGCCAACTCTGAAATGTAATTGCTATTCTTTCCAGAGATGGGGAGGAAAAGAGGAAAAGAGAAGGAGGTAGAGAGGGACAAAGAAAAAAGGAGACGTGACAGACGGAGGTGATGAGATGGAGAGAAGAGTGTCAAGCAACTACATGTACGATGCATTTCATCATATCTCTCACTCTGTTTATCTCTTTCTCTTCTCGTGTGCCTCTTGTCACCTCATTGTTGATCTGTCCTCTGAAAATCATCCATGGCAAAGGCAGTGTTCAGTACAAAATCCCGTTTGTGTGCATTTGTGTGTCCGCATGCAAGTGTGTGTGACTTTACTGGATCAGAGGATTATTGCTATCTAAGAATCTCCTCGACATGCAAAACATCCAGTCATCTGTCTGCGGGGGCTACTATTATTGCATTAACACTCAGTGTGCTCAGAAAGAAGAGATACTGGGTTAACAGTGTTGAGTTCACAGCTCACAAATGCTTGCCGAGAACGCCACGATCCAGCAACTGGCAGCTTTTTTCTTATCTTTTTTTTTTTTGTCACAAGCCATGCTGCTGGAAAATGAAAAACCAGCAGATGAAAAGGAAACATGATTTATGTGAGGAGGATAATGAAGAGGTCTGTTCTTGGATTTAAGTGGTTCTGAAGTTTCCTCGGGAGCACAACAGAGTAGATGTTCAAAAATAATCCGACTGAATATTTTTCAATTACGGAATTTTTAAGTGGTAATAACGTCGCCCTGAAGAAAACATGAGTAGAAATCAAATGCCGATAGATACAATGTGGCATAGATAGATAGATAGATAGATAGATAGATAGATAGATAGATAGATAGATAGATAGATAGATAGATAGATAGATAGTAAATAGATTAAGAGAGAAAACGAGGATACAAAATTGAGGATTATTTCTCCATAAGTAGTTTTTGGCAAGTGGCAAACTTCCAAGGTTTGGATTACATCACTCTCTCCTGACTTATTTATTAAAAAAGAGCAGCAGCTGTGTAAGAAAACAGAAACGTAATGGCGCACCATAAGGGGAGAAGTCAATCAACACTCCCAAGGTGGATTTTGGTGAGAAAAATCCATCCACAAAAATGTTTTAAAATGTGCTTCACACGCTGGCTAATGGTGAGAGGAACCTAAAAATAATGGTTTCATTCAGAAGTTTGAATCAATTCACTTTTGGGTTATAAGTTATAAAGTTTTGTTTCCTGCCTTTGCAGCAGCAGCAGCAGCAGCAGCAGCAGCAGCAGCAGCAGCAGCAGCAGCAGCAGCAGCAGCGCGCCAAACCAAACTGATGGCAAAAAAAAGTCCGAACAAATACGGCAATAAAATCAACCCCCAGTATTGATGAGTCATCCAGGACACTCCAGTGGTTCTATGTTGAGAAACACTGACGATATCACCAGTGAAACTCTCAAATGGGAATTCAGAGCAGGGAAAATTAACTCCAGAACCAGCAGTCATGACTGCCTAGCATCGTTTTAACAATACCAGGAGGATTATCAGTGCATATATGTATAATAAAATGATGAATAAAAATAATTTATTTGCTTTGAAACTAACTTCAGTAGCCAACTAGAATGGCCCTCAGTAGAGCGCATACCTCTGCTGAGACCCAGCTGTTCCCTGAATTTCAGTCAAACCTATATATGTAAATAGGACAAGAAACTGTTTACTTATTTAAATAGTATTTAAATCTGATAGATCTGGATTGTTATTTGGCTCTGCATCAACTTGTACTCACTCATAGATACCAGCCACCTAAAAAAAAAGATTTTTTTTCATTAAGATTGGTGGATTATTCCCTTAGAAATTAACAAACATGTGGAAAAGAGTCCAATCTCACAATGTCAAAGAGAGTAAGAAAAAAAAATGTTGGTCCGCACCAAAAGCTACTGGGGTCTATTCTGGGCTGCAACCCATTTTCCATCCAAGTTGCATGGAAATCCGTTCAGTGGTTTTTGTGTAACCCTGCTCACAAACCAACCAACCAACCAACCAAAAAAACAACCTCGTAGGTGGAGCAAAAATTTCACTGCTTCATTATAACATGAAGTCAGACTGGACTCATTTTGTTTGTTGTTCAGCTGACATGAATAGAGTGCGTAACAATCCTTAATCATCAGGAAAAGTGCATTTGTCTTTCTGAGAGAACGTACAACAAACAACCTGCGTGTACACCAACAAACAAACACGCAATGTCATTAACATGTGTGAGTTTCAAGCAAGCCACAGAAAGTAATTATAAAGTCAAACACTTGAGATGCAAAAGATGACTATGAAAAAAAAAAAAAGCCTTTGATACTGCTGTTCGTTACATCGACTAAAAGCCCCTTTATCTGCATTTATTGAAGTCCCACTTAATGCTGTATTCAAACCAGCATTGTGGATCGCTACCCAAACAAGCACGGCAAAAAAAGCACTTAATGGCTCCGATCCACGAGCGCAGTATGTTCACCGATATGCTTTTGTTTCGGAGACGGAAGAGGTTGGAAGTAGAGGGCATGAAACAGATGGAGAGTGCATGTAACACAACATCTTTATCCTGGCACGAGAACCAGGGCGGATGAGAGGAAAGGAGAACGAAGTGTGCGAAAGGGAAAAAAAAACAAGAGGGTTGAAGAAGGGAGGAAGAGTGATACTGGAACAGCAGAAGGAAACAAAGGGATGGAAACAGAAAAGAAAAGAGGAACGAAGCTGAGGGAGAGTAACAACGGAAACATAAATTGTAGGGTGGATGACAGATAGTGTAAGACTGTGAGCCAAAATCCATGGAAACATAACACCAGTGGAATAAAGGTGCTGTTCCTCCGCTCTGCGGTGCTGTTAGTATTGCAACTGTTTGCTTTGTATCACAGCCTGTCATCCATGAAAACGGCCAGGAAAATGTAAAGGCTGCAGAACCAATGCTAAAGAGTGTAGTTGTCTCAATGGGCCTCAATTTACTGTATCATCAAACCGTTTACTGTATTAGTGGGTTTCTGCAGGGGTCAGCAGTCCAAGTGTTTCCTAATACCACAGAAAATACAATGTAACAGCTCTTTCCTGGTCACACCGGCCGAAATATGAAAGTATGACAGAAAATCAGCAGCAGTTTATGTATATATGTCTGTATAACAATAATTTCTTATCATATAATTACTACAACTGCCTGATCAGGACCTGGACAAACAGCTGCCAATGGATAGATGATAAAAATTTCAATTCAGTGGCTCTGAGAGTGCAGACAGAGAGGGTTTTATACACCTTCTGTAATAACAAAAATTCAATCTGTGACCATCGCCTAATTTGTCTCAGTTTGAGTACAAATGGTTTGAATGTGGTTCAAGGTTTGTATAAAATCAACACTTGCTACTGTCAAACTTACCATCAAAGTAAAGTTTTTAGTGTAACAATTACGGATACAGATTGTCCAACAATGCTATTAATTAAGGAGACGGAGAAGCTACTGAGAGCTGGAATGAAAAACTAGCTGTAGACTTTCAAAAGAAAAACTTTTGAAAGAACAGAATTACTTTCTAATTATTATGTGATAAAAGCTTCTTGCAAATTATTCCGATGGCAGAGTGTATATTCTTGTCTGTTGCCTGTCGCTTTCAGCCTAATTATGTCACTGTATGTGGGGGTATTTGGTTTACTATACACAAACTCATCAGAAACATTCTCAGTCACAAGCACAGCAAAAGTGTGTTGTTTTTCATCACAGGCTGTTGTTCAAGTGCCTCTTTAAAAAAAAACAAAAAACAAAAACAGACAATTATGCAAATGTAATCCTTGATTATCATCATCCTATTAATGTGGAATTAACCTATTCCAAGTAATCTAGGGACAGCAGCCGTAGTAAAGCTGTGTGTTGTGCTGGCTGCGACAACCGTACAAACTTGTGTGCATTTCCCTAGACGCTGAATTCTGGCATGATTCAGACTGTTCTCCCCATTACATGATATCAAATCTGCATGACTGGCAGGGGAGACGACACTAGCATGCCAGCGTGTGTGTGTGTGTGTGTGTGTGTGTGTGTGTGTGTGTGTGTGTGTGTGTGTGTGTGTGAGTGTGAGAGCATGTGTGCAGTTGGCGGTACAGCTACAGGTCTCACTGCAACTGTCCAGCTGGCACACCGATGTGGTAGCTGGCACATATGCTGACACACACAAACACACACACACCCACACACACACACACACACACACACACACACACATACCCACACACACACACACTGCGAACACTATTCTCTGAAGAATCAGTATCCTGAAACGGCCGTGGCCAAGTGCAAGAAGGCAGCGAGGTCACGCTGCTGTCAGAGCGCTGCATGGCTTGGTGTGGTCACAGTGGACAGACATGAAATGGTGCAGGGAGCTGTGCGCAGGCTGCCAGAGGATTACAATGTAGATGCCACTTCTCATGCTGCCAGGAGGACACTTCAGCCAGAAATAACACTGCAGAATATATTCATCATCGGTCCAGAGCTGTGTCACATTTCAGAAGTAACAGGGTGAAAAGGCAGACAGGAAAAAAAATACAAAAACTTCCCATGATGAAGGCTAAAATTAGATGTCAGTTCACCCACCTTAACTGCCAACTTTATCCAGGGTAAAGGCAAACTTTGAGCTAGACGAAATAGTATAAATGTTAGCTGCCACTTTTGTTGCTCAGTGCTAAGCTAAAACAATAAAAGTTAATTTTGTGAATTCTGTTTTTTGGGCTAAATTTGAGCTTAAATGTCGGGATAAAATGCTACATGTTGTGTGCTGTTAGCTACTTTGATGATCATAAAGGTTGACTATAGTTTGAAGTATTAATGAAAGTCGCTAACTTTGTTGCTTGAAGTGGATAATGTTAAGCTATCAAAAAAAATAACAATGGGCGTAAAGCAAAAGACTATAATACTAGATACTACTGAAACTCCGTCAATCGTAAATGCTAATGCTAATGGTTTAATGATATCATGTCAGCTACCTTTGAGACAAAATGAAATTATTAACGCTGCCACCTTTGTGGCTCAGAATAATCTGATGCCCAGTGATACGTTAGCTGTGTCTTTTTTTATCATTATGGTTAAAATTATCATAAAGCCTGACAGTACAACCATGTATTTAGTATTATTTGCTAACTTTGTTGCTCAAAACTTTGTCAATTATAAATGCAAACACAGAACATAAATCAGTACAATAACATCAGCTGCTTTGTTGACCACGAAGGCTAAAATAAGGTTTACATGCAAGGCTAAAATGTTACATTAGCTACTTTGGACTTTGTGTTGTTTGTTTTCAAAAAAGCTGACATGAAGCATGTATGAACAGTCAATGATGTTAGCTGCTAACTTTGTTGATTATAAAGGCCAATGCTAAGCTAAAATGTTATCCTCTCAATTAAGTTTACTGCTTAAGCTTCGATGAAATGCTAATTTTGTCCATTAAGACTAAATGATATGAACTTGCACATTGAAGAGTAAAGTAAAGCTTACAAAGTCAAAGGAAAGATGCAAAGAGAGACATATTTACTCTAAGGGGCAAACAAATGCCAAAAGCGTAAGGAGAAACACAGCCACACATGAATTATGGTCAGTGCATAGTTTCAATGCTAGCTAAAACTTAGATTAAAACATCTGTCTGTTCAAATGTCTTTAACAAGACTGTGAATGCATGTTCTTTGACATACAACAACGTCAAGGTCCAAGAAAAGGAGAGAATGAGAATTCATTGCACAGTAAGTGCATCTGCGCATTTAAGACACTTAAGTGTAGGAGAAGTATTTGCCCACACACACTCTTATAAACAGTCTCAGGAGACACACAGTTTTGCTGGTTTGAGACTAATTGAGGAGATACTGTATATAATACAGTCATTTGTTACTCTAATTAAATCAGAATCAGATGTCAAAATCCTAAATGTACTTTCTGTACTTCCTAGATGAATTAAAAAACCATCAAACAGGAACACACCAGTGAGTGTGTCTATCATCTCTGTCTTTACTAGAAGGATTTTTAATTGTGTAATGCTACAAACAGAGATGGATGTACTAAATACATAAATACAGGGAGAAGTTCCGACAGGCTCACATTTCCTACTGAGCTGAATCTGACATTTGACATTTCTGATGGCTGTAATTTGACACGTCCTGCACGCATGTGTGTATCTGCATGTGTCAACACACACACACACACACACACACACACACACACACACACACACACACACGCATAAACCCATCTGAGAGTATCAGTGTCAGTGTATCAGTGTCCCTCTGTTCACGTCTGCTTTGATCTTCCTCCGCTTTAATCTCCCATCGTCCTTTTCTCACAGGAATTTCTTTCTTCTGTCTGTCACCATTAAAGGCTACCCAAATGTGTCCGACTGTGTGCGGACGCATATGCTAAAAACACACACACACACACACACACACACACACACACACACACACACACACACACACACACACACACACAGGGACATCAGACGTGGGTCTCAGAAGACCCGACTTCTTGAGGGAAATTAATTCAAAGCAATCTCACCAAGGTGCAAAGAAGAAGGGGGCAGACGGACTAACAGACGGGCACAAACACAATTTATTCTACAGTAATGTGAGTCTTTAAAGTGAAGAAGAGAAGGAGAGGAGAGAGGATCAAATGGACTTTGAGGAATTGGATAGTATGGGGGCATCTTTTGGTTTGAGGAAATCAGTTATTGAATAGTGAGGGCAGGAGTCCAGAAATGTAACAAGGGGATTTAGTAAACTGCAGACAGGCACCAGGATTTATTTATTTTTTTTCATCCTGTTAACTACAGGGTGCCAGTGGACGGGTGCAATATTCAAAGGAACAAAGTCTCCAATTTAGATTTTGTGCAAAGCCTAACAAGCCTGGACAGAGAAGGATGGGTGGTGCTACAGTAAACAAAGAAGATGAATAAAAGCAACCGAATCGCCACAATAAATGATTGCTCAGTATTTTTCTGCAAAAACACAGACAAGTTCAAACTAAGCTTTTCTTAAGACTGCAACTTTAAATTTGCTTAGGTTGAGTTTCTCTCTTGCACTCATCTCTTCTACCTCTCCTGTCAAGGCACAAAAATCACTTTGTAAGAGTCGGAACATCGTGGCTTTGCTTAAAAATACTTGTTTTGATCCCCACGATCACAAATCGAAATGGTCAAATTTCTGTGAAAAATTGCCATGTTTTTGTCACCATAAAAAAAAAGAAAAAAAACAGATTGAAATGTCTGCAGGTCCCCTGAATGGAACACTTTTCACATGACAAAAAAATACTCAAAAATACCACAAAAATGTCTAGAAATATTCCCAAAACATCCACCGGTGTGACTCCATCTGAGGTCTGCCGTTTGGCAGCCTTGTTGGCTGAAATAAACCAACTTTCCCATGCAAATCCTGATGTGAAAGTCCGCTAATAATCATATAATGTAAGCATCATACACCACGTGCCCTGCAAATGTCAACCTTTGATGTATCTGTGGTTTGCAGAAGTGCTAATTGCTAACATTATATCCTGGCGACTGGGCTGATATTAAGGCACACAAGGAGAAAGGGAGACAGAGATGTACAATGCTTTGAATGAAGATGAATTATGTAAGAAATTAAAGTGTTTAAGACTGAAACACGGACTGGAACCTCACTGGAAATGGAGCTAAATCCTCAAATTGGGTCCATTAAATGAGCACTGACACAAAAAAACGTTCACTATAGCAAGCGACTTCATTTGACCTCTGAAGGTGCTTGCACAGTGCGGCCCATTGTTTAATGATTTTGGACTTTAATGTAATTACGCTGTGTGTAGAATGGCTTAATGACCGTGAGGGTAAAGTGCAGTCTACATTTTTTAATTTCAAAGCCTTGCAGCTACAAGATAGGAGCACACCGTGTTTTTTTTGGCTCTGCACCATATGGCCCTTTATTTTATTTTATTTTTTTTGTTACTTAGCTCAATTAGGGGAACAAGCAAAGAAAAACGTCGTCCGTGTCTGTCTCCAAACTTGGAGCTACAGTAGCAGCAGGAGCGGCGCAGTGAATCAAAAGCAGCTTGATAAGTCAGACCCTCTTTACCCCACAGTGCATCACCGTAAGTAAGAGCCACGCAGAGTCATGGATGAGTCCTTCGCAGTAAATAGAAGAAATGGAATATTTTCTGAACAACCAATACAAAATTAGTGTTTCAACTGCACTGTGTTACGTACCAGACATTTCACAAAGTTTCGTGTTAACATTATTTCTATTATTATCATCACAGTGTTTTTGGGTAAATAGTGCGGAAGCAGTAATTTAGCAGTGGGAGGCCTTATTAGCAGAGGAGGCGTTTATGGTTGGTTCTTAGTTATAGAAAAGCAAGTGTAAAAGATGTGGAAGAGGCACTATTCTACAGGTAATGTCAAGACAAGAGGCGTTTCAGCAGCGTTTCTCAGTCGTCTGTCTCATGCGCGTCTGATCGAACAGATACACTTCTATTTTAATCAATCCAGCACTCAACTCCACATCGCCCCTCTAAAGTGTGTCTATTTTCTACTGTTTTACCTACAGTGATTGTGCGCCGGGCTGTAAGCGCTGCCAAAACGCAAGTGACCCCCGAACACATCATCTATAGACACAGACATGGTTTAGGAAACTGGCTGTTTGAAAATGACTCCCATCTACTGGGCTTTATGGTGCACTTATTGGTGGACAATCGACATCTTCAGAATGAGGATCGAAGGCGAAGGCGAAGGCGTCCAGAATTGCGCAAAATGTAGAGATTGCCATACTTCTTCGTTTTTTTACTTCTGTTGCCAAACATCACATAACCTCACTGACTCGCAGATCAGCGCTACATGAATATTGCATTCATATTAATAGATGATGTAGCCCATACCCCTGCCAAGGCCCAACAGTCACCTTTAATTGAGTCAAGCCAAAACCATTAAGATAAGATTTAAAATGTTCAGCTGCTGAGCCAGTCTGGATCCACAGACCGAGAGATGTTAAAACCATTGGTGCCTTGTCTGACTCCCCATTATCTCAGTTGCACATTTGTGGTACAGTAGTTGCAGGTTATATTCCGACTGTACTGTATAGCGCCAGTCTGCCACTTTATCTGCCCGACCACGCAGAAGGAGGTAGAAACAAGTTTAATCAACATGAAAATGGCAGTTCTATGACAGCAGACTGTCAAGCTCAATTTACTGCCAAACACACTTAACAACCAAGTAACCAACTATTTTATAGGCAATAGCGAACAAGAGAAAGACCTATTTGGCACACATCTGTTGTTTATTAACCAGCTCCAGCACGAGCCCAGGTTGAAGATCACAAACATGCTTCTGCTTTAAAAGGCTTGTTTGCAACTAGATTCTGTGAGAAAATCCCACGAAGAAGGGTTTAATTAGCTCCAACAACAATGTATATGCTGTGTGTGTGGTGTCGTTGGTGTGGTGACGGGATATTATGCATTTTTCCCGCACACTTCTCTTGGCTTGTTGACCGCAGCTGTCAATGTCAGTAGCTTCACTTTAACTAACTACAACCATCATATTCTGCTGTTGAATTACATGTAATGTCAGTACATTCACATTTATAGACACTGGAAGATGCAAAGATGAACAGTGTACGCTTTTAAAAGAGCATGTGGAAATCAGGTCTATGTCATTGTGCCCCAAAGTAGTAGGAGCGCAGTCTGGTAGAAAAGAAAATACTGTATGAACATAATGAGTAGCAAGTGTCCTTCATAAAGGGAATAACCAAAGAGGCTAATGGGTTTAAATGAGTCATTTAGATTTAAACTACCCCCTCCTTATTACTCGCAACAGAAAATGTTATTTTAGCAGAGCTGCAGGTGAGTTAGACAGGACGACACAGAGACACACGAAGACAGAACGAATGACTGAAACATCTCAAGGAGAGAAAAATATGCGAGACCATTAGAGAGACGGAGTGAGAAAGGGGGGGGGGGCTTTCAATCTCTCCACCTGGTGGTGTTTGTTCAACCGGCAGCCCCGACACCTGGGGTCTCTCACGCTCCATTCTCTACATTTATCAACCAGACTTCTAAGATGTGGTCTGCAGACCAGAAAAAACAAAAAAAACAGGTATTTCTCTTTTTCAGCTGCAGCGAACCTGCATCCCTTAATGATTTATGCTTTGAGCAGAGGCTTAAATCAGCACTCAGCAGTCGCTTTGTTGAGTTGAGTCGAGTTAAAAGAAGTTCACTTTCGACCCGACAGCACATTTGGAGTCTATGCAGTGGTTCTGCACTTATATTAACAAAAAAACAAAAAAGGAGTAAGATTAATGCACATCTCCCCTCTAAAAGTTTTTTCCGGACTGGAAATCGTCATTCTCGTTCCATAGCGGCTGCCTCTGTGTCCTGCAAATGAGCAATAAAAAAATGAGTCGCTCCGGC
Organism: Sparus aurata; assembly: GCF_900880675.1. Classification (NCBI taxonomy): domain Eukaryota; kingdom Metazoa; phylum Chordata; class Actinopteri; order Spariformes; family Sparidae; genus Sparus; species Sparus aurata. Next base: position 19,150,694 of record NC_044207.1, read on the forward strand.
AAAAAGCAATACAGTGCGCACAAAATAAGAGAGAAAGTTGACTTCAGCGTTTGCTTACACTCTTTTTATACAGAAAAAATGCTCCCAGCACAATAATATAGGAGCCATCAACAGCTCCACACACACACACACACATCAAGGCTTGTGTGTGTGTTTCGTGTCCACAGCTGATGAGGATATATATCTGAAGGAATGAGAGAAGACAGCGAGGTGTGATTCCTTTCAGTTTTGACAAAACACACACCTTAGCCAATTCAATAACAGATAAATGTATATATATATATATATATATATATATATATATATATATATATATATATATATATATATATATATATATATATATATATATATATATATATATATATATATATATATATATATATATACACGCACATAGAGACGCGCGCACACACACACACACACCCCCACACACACACACAGTCACACACATATACGAACACAGAGCTAACCGCTCAATAGTAATATATCATAGCCTTCATAACAAATCAGCTATTTTCACCTCTTGTTCTTGTACGTTCTTGTCAAGGCAATCACTGATTCAACAGAACAAAACACAGAACAGAAATGAAAAACACGGCAGGGCGATCTAATATGACTGCCTGGAGGAAAAAAAAACACTGCAATAAAAAGGTAATTAATGTACAAGTCAGCATAAATACAGATGTGGTTTCAGCGTAATGTAACGCACGTGTGAATTCAACGTGAATTAACCATGTTTCAGCTGCTCTGAACTGAATACATTGGCTTCTGCAATAAAGAGAAAATCAAGGGTCTTTCAAGAGCCAATTATTGTTCAGCATTTATGATACTGGATGATTCTAATGGGCGAACTGGCTTTGTAGAACGTCGGCTAATGTTGGCAATGCTTCCTGTTTTTATTATATCTCAAAATTAACAGCAGAGCACCCACCAACAGCCCACATAAAACAAATGATCTATTATTTATGTGTGTTTGTTAGTCTCTAGCAGCTATTCTCATCAAGCCAAAGATGTATTCGTTTGCTGAACTGCTTTGACTGAGAACACAATGTTTTTACGTTCATGATGGTAAGATGTATCGCAGTACTGTATTATTTTTAGCTAGGTGTATCTAAACGAGTGTATGGGTTACAAGTTAATATTCATGTGGCCAATAGAGTACTAGCAGTCTGTAGCTGACCCTTCTGGTGAAGCAGTAAAAAAAACCAAAAAAAAACCCATAAACGCTTATATTGCCAAAATGTGCTTGTGTCTTCACACATCACTGACACTACATGTCTTTATTGAGAAAAGCAGAAAAAATAGCACTCAAGATCCAAACACATTTTTTTCTATTTTAGTTTCTCTTCTGCAAAACACAACAGTTGGATTTAAACTTGGAAAACTTGGATATAAACCCACCTACAGACAGGCAGAAAGTCTCTCAAGGCCACATTCACAAAATTACACTCTTCCCACACACACACACACACACACACACAGACACACACTAAATGCTCGGACTTTGGCTGCGGCTCAAATGGGAGCTGATTTAACTGATGCAACGGCAGTCTTGCTCTTCTGCTGGGTTGAAACCCCTGGCAACCCAACTCTATCCGTCTCCAAAGACACAGTGACAGATCCGATTGCAACAGAGTGCTCTGAAAGGACCTGAAAGGATAAAACGGAAGAGGAGAAGGCTGGAGGAGGGAGGGAGGAGGACGAGGAGGAGGTGAAAGGAGGAGAAACAGAAAGACGAGGAAAGTGGGAGAGAATAATGAACTGAGGGAAAGATATCGAGTGAGGCAGAGGAAGAATGTAATGCGTGCAGAGGCAGAGAAGGAGAGAAAAAGTGAATGGACGGGAAGGAGGGAGGACGGGGGAGACAGAGAGAGAGAGAGATAGAGAGAGAATGAGTGGAGGTGCGTGGAGGTGGAGGAGGAGGAGAGAGGAAGGACAGAAGGCTTCTTTTGTTTCCTCTCCATCAGCAGCTGTCCTCTCCTCCCTGTTCAACATGCTCTTTCATCTCCAGCCATGCAGAGATAAAGAGAGGGAGGAACAGAGAAGAGAAGAGGACAATGCCACTGATCAGCAACATCTCTCAAAGTAATCTGATCTTTCTGCCTCCTCTCTTCTCTCTCCCTCTCTGCTGTGGAAACCTGAGCGAGTTGTTGTGCCGCAGCAGCCAATGTAACTCATCCAACGACGGAGAGGGCAAACACGGCCGACGTGTGAAATGAAGGCAACGTCTGCTTTTCATGCGTTCACAGGTCCCATGTTAGAATGCATGAGGGCGGAAAAATGCACACGCAGATACAGAAGGTTGAAAAAATGTCGGCGAGAGGAAAAAAAGGACAAACTCTTTCATCAAAGCACCGTGAAAGTCTTTTATTTGGAAGGGAACTGTCTCTTTTCAAAGCGATGTAATGTTTTAATCCCGTCGCCCCCCTCTTGAGAAATTGTAATAGCACTCCGCACACTGATCCAACCCGTCTCCTCCAAAATCCCTCTATACACTAGTTCTATCCTTCGCCAAATACATTTTGAAAGGAATTCACCTGCTGGCTGGTTTATGTTCAGTGGCAGCATTTGTTCCAGTCAGTCAGTGTCTTGTTTCTCAGATGTCATGGGAGGAGGCTGAAGCAGCAACAAAAAAGGCCAAATCCCGACACACCAGCCCAGTCGCCAGGATTATACCACAGATACCTCCGAGGTTGACATTTGTACCAAACATGGCATATCACATTCACCTTTATACGCTTATAGCCACTGTTTGCGTCGGGAAGCGCAGGGGATGGTCGTGCCGTCATACCTGAGGATCCTGCCAGGTGTTTCTGCGGCGTCAAAACAGGCTATTTTTAACAGGAAGAACATCTACATCCGCCACTGTGGCGACCAAAAATAGTTATTTTAAGCCAAACCGCAATGTTTTTTCAACCCTAAGGAGGTGTTTTTTGAGCAAAAACCTAACCCGGAGCATAAGCATCACATTTGACAAGACAGAAAACTAAGAGAAACATTCGGTTTTAAGTTATTTGGTTTCGCAGAAACATACTCTAACATTTATTCTGGCGATTGAGTTGAATACACCGGCCTGCCCTGACCACTAAGTACTACCCCACTGTTTGTGCGTTCATGTCTAGGGATAGGGCCAGGCTTATGTGAACTCAGTGCTTTCTTTGACGGCCAAAATTTAACCGAAGTCCAGTAGTGCTGCAGACTGACAGGGTGGTAGCACGGGTTGTTAATTTTAGCCTATAAAGCACCACTAGTAGCCATAGAGCAGTGTCCTTTATATTTGGTGACTTGATTGCTAGGGTGAAGTCTTGAACGCATTAGGGCTGCACAATATGTTGTTTCAGAAACAACATCCCAGTGTGCAAATCTACTGGTAACATGCAAGCTCATGCATGCTAGGGAAACACAATCATTCCTCATAAAGCTAATCAAGAGGAAATTCCTTGAGTTTTTCATACGCAAATACATGCAAATATCGCAATGTCTGTTATTGTCTAATATTGTGGAGCAGTAGGATGCATTTTGACTGTCAATGCAGATCAGTCTCCATTAGCATTGCCACAGTAACACAAGAGAAATTACCACAGCTGGAGACGGCTTTTTACATATGTCCTGTCGTGTTTGTTTACATCAATGGCATTAACGACAACTGACGACGTATGGGGGTCTTGAAGGGCTGTCCCATTTCAATGGGGAGATTTCAACCACTGCCCCTTGTAATACTGTTCTGAAAGGGAAGGGGGGACTAAATATAAATTCGATTCAGTCACCTTTTTGCTCCGTTTTTGGTCTCCACCAACTGTGACGTTACAAGCCGTAAAACAATGAGACGGAGAGCAGAGAATAACGGCAGATTCGCAATGTGTAAGATCTCAATGGGTTCATCACCTTTTAAAATACAAGCATTCAGTGTGGCCATTGGTAAAATAAGATTATTAATTAAAGCAGCTTTCAGTCATACACAGTACATTAATCTGCTCACGTGGCTTTCAGTGAAGTATTTAAAAATAAATGACCCAAACTGCATCTAGCAAGAAATCACTGTGAATATATTTGGAAGCCGGGTCTCAAATATTCATCATCATTTTGCTGCGAAGACGACGGGGGAGCAGAAAGATTGGGTGACAGAAAGAGGAGGACACAAAGTGAGAAATAGTTAAATATTGAGAGGAGGGTGATAAAACTACTGGCACATCTCTGGTTGGAAACCGATCTTTCTGCCCCCTGCGCTGCGAGCTACAGTTGCTCCTCTCATCGACAACAAAGCCTGCAGGTCTCGGGCCTCTCTTGTTTGCACAAAACCTGCATTCAGATCCACAGTGTAAGGGTTTGTTTATCTGAGACTTTACTTCTTGTGTTTCTTCTCTTCCTCTCTCATGATTCTGATGAATTATTAATATTGTTTCTTGTACTTTTTTTGATCTAATACTTTTCCTCAGTAGGAGTAGGCACTTGTGATGCACAATTTCTGTGTAAGTCATTAATCTATAGACAGCCAGCAGCAAGCCATAAATTAAAGATCATAAAAACACAAGCAAGTGTAATTTCTTAGATAGGATGATTTTTTTTGTGTGTGTCGCAGCATTTTCGGAGGATTGGTCAGCTTGGGAGTGAAAGAAAAAGACATTCCATTGTTGTATGAATTATGTCAGGCAGCCGCATGAAAGCAAAACGAGGAGGGAGGAATACTTGAATGTGATGTATTGCCAGAAATTTGCTGACGCAGGTGTTATGGGGCTGATATTCAAATGCCAGCCTGCCACATACCACTGCTGGCATAGATCATGCTGTCTGAGTCTTGCACAAATGTTGCCTCACCAGTCTGCTGTTTCTAGTCCGTCATAAGGCTTTTTTTTCTAAATTGTGGCATTGTCTTCAACGAGGGTCGCGGTCTGTCCTGACGTACAGCAATTAAAAAATACAACAGCGCAAGAGGTTGTCGCGCAACGCTGATGCAAAATTAAGCTCAACTGATGAGGATGTCATCACTTCATACACAATCAGCGGTGAAACATCTGCATACGGGGCGGAAATGTGACCACTGATGTGTAGAAGAGAAAGCTATAAAACCGGAGCAGGAGTTTTTGAGGGAAAACAGATGCCAGACATGTGCAGGGGTTGGTAGAGGGGCATCACTCTTCGTCTGCTAAGCCATGCAAACAGAGAACACAGACTGTTTATGACAGCAGAAGCACCACATTAGCATAGCCTGAGCTCTGTGAGACTTGATAAGCTGTGCGGGCTGCATCACAAAGTAAGTAAATAAGGATGGATGGATGGATGGATGGATGAATAGATGGATGTAGGATGGATGTAGGATGGATGGATATATGGATGAATAGATGGATGGATGAATAGATGGATGGATGGATGGATGGATATATAGATGGATGGATATATGGATGGATGAATAGATGGATGTAGGATGGATGTAGGATGGATGGATATATGGATGAATAGATGGATGGATGAATAGATGGATGGATGGATGGATATATAGATGGATGGATATATGGATGGATGAATAGATGGGTGGATGAATAGATGGATGAATAGATGGATACATATTGATGGATGAATAGATGGATGGATGGATGAATGGATGGATGGATGGATGGATATATGGATGGATATATGGATGGATGGATATATAGATGGATGGATATATGGATGGATGAATAGATGGATGGATGAATAGATGGATGGATGAATAGATGGATACATATTGATGGATGAATAGATGGATGATGGATGGATGGATGCATGGATATATGAATGGATGGATATATGGATGGATGGATAAATAGATGAATGGATGGATGGATGGATGGATGGATATATGGATGGATGGATGAATGGATGGATGGATGAATAGATGGATACATATTGATGGATGAATAGATGGATGATGGATGGATGGATGGATGGATGGATATATGGATGGATGGATAAATAGATATGGATGGATGGATGGATGGATATATGGATGGATGGATGAATGGATGGATGGATGAATAGATGGATACATATTGATGGATGAATAGATGGATGATGGATGGATGGATGGATGGATATATGAATGGATGGATATATGGATGGATGGATAAATAGATATGGTTGGATGGATGGATGGATATATGGGTAGATGGATGCAACAACATGGATTTTTGCAACCCCACCATTGGAGTCAAAATTACTTTTGCTTTGCTGCCATGACATGCCGTTAGAGGGCATAACACATACTACATATAACTGTAGTTACATTCAGTAACTACTGTGTTCCTCTCTAACCCCTACATTCCACTGGGCCAGTCTTCATTGGGAACTGGCCATGACACGGTGGCTGGAGCCGCTCACGGTAGTTTGAGACAATGCTCAAGTTTTCAGCGTGTTTTCAGCAGTGTCCCAAAAGAGGCTCTATGCTCTGCTCCATGGAAAACAGGTGCCAAGTGTACTTTCTGACAACATAGTGCATCTGGTCAATTTTCAGAATAAAACACCCTGTGCAAACTCAGGCTCTAAAGCGCTACACAGTCTGAAATATTAACAAAAGACACTTAAAACAGTTAACGAAACAATTTAACTACATAGCCTACTCAACCCCAGCAGACGCACAAAATTAAGGAATAATTAGGAAATAAAACTCAATCTGAGCAAGTGAACAATGTCAGGCAAAACCCTCCCAGCAAGATATGAAGCTGCTTGGAGGACTGTGTCGGATATGGCCGGCAACAGAGATGTGCCCAGCGCAGTAAAGGTTTCAGGGATGTTTCCCTACATTGCCAAAACATTGAAAAGAGGTATGTTTGAGTGGAGTCTGTAATTCCGTGATATAATACCGTCACCACCATCACCCTATAGCAGGGAGGGAAAACGAGGCAGAAGGGAGTTGGAAAGGGTAAAACGTTTCCTTTTCCTCAAACACCACCACTCAAAACAGTAGTCGTGACCCTGGGGTGCTTGTCTGAGTCGTGAGCAGTTCTGAGACAGATTCCATAATTTCCTGTGAATAACAGAAGGCTTGAAGAGGCGATCTATACTCAGCGTGGCTCGGGTCGTGATTCTGCACTGCCCAGTGTGAGACAGCAATCTTTCTGAGCTGAGCAAAGTCAACTGTAACCACCGCTGTGATAAACTATGATGAGGACATCTGTCATTACACTGACAGTTTTATTCATGATGTTCAAAAGTCACGCAGTCACAAATTGGGTCTCAACTCCTCGACGGAAAATAGCTTCGATAGTGGTGCAATGCAGCCCTGAGACACTGTGTTTTCAGTAAGAGTTATAACTTGCATAAAAAAAAAAACTCATTCTGTTTTGACCATTTCTCTTTCCGCGTATGCTAAGTGCAGGAAATACAGCTGTTCTCTGGGAGCTGTATAATTCATGCTGGGAAAACAAAAACTTAAGTATATATATTTGCGCCGAGTTGCAAGAAAAGTCCGACTGAGAAAAAACAGAAAATGGTAATTGTTCATCATAAAACAGCTTCCAGGACGCATTCAAGAACACAGACTGGCACTTGTGATGTTTCTCCGACAGCAAGCTGGCACACACATGACTGGAAAAAGACTAATATAAAAGGAAAAAAACGTTTCTTAAAAAAGGATCTCTGCCACTAGCTAAGAAAAGTTGGACTGTATCTCGTTGTCATGTCATAGCCTTGATACTCATATTTAAATAAAAATCTCAAATTAATGTGGAGCTACTGTCACAAACCATATATGTGATAATATGTACTACGTCTTATTATCAGATATTGTCGTTATAATGTCAAAGTATACTTAGTCAACTTTAAGAATTACATTAGTCCTACAAATTAATTTTCTTTCCCCTTGACAAGCCGTCATGGCTTCTTGACTCCACAGCTTAACAAAATTTTTTTGTAAGTAGCTAAATCACCGCTCAGAACTTCATCCAACCGGCTACTTCTCTGCCAAAGATGTTGGCAGAAGTGACCATTTTATCACAGAGAAAATCTGGCAGAGGGATTTTATGGCCCAACTGAGAGGATCAGATCCATGGCTCAGTCTCTGGTGTTCATATTTGTTATGCTGCTTCAGTCAAAAACAGAGAGAAAAAAAAAAGACAAAGACGCTCAAGCAATTAATTGCTGTGCTGCCTACATTTTTTCTCCCTTTCGGCAGACCAGCGATGGCAGAGCTGTGCTCTGGAGGTCAAGTTTTATTAAATTATCAAAACCAATCGACGGAGAGAGGGAAAATTGGTGTAGCTTTCTGATGCATTCGGGTTGTATCAAAGTATCAAAAATGAAAATCTGCCCATTCAGAGTGAACATTCTCCAAGATCAGGAGCTCAGTTTGTGTCCAACTCCTGCAGTTTCAACATAAATACAGTTGAACTCTGTGGTCCCTTTTCTTGTTCCATATCCTCCAAACCTGAGTAAACACAGGATGCCCTCTCTGAGTAGTGTTTTCCTACTAGATATATCTCTTTTAGAAGATAATGACTTGCATAAAACCATGATCACTACATGACAGATGCTCTTCCTTGTACAGCAGCTTTTCTCCTGAGTGTGGCTACAAGGTTGTATTGCCTTACAGAACAGAAATGCAGGGAAATTTAAATTCTATTCAATTCTTCATTACAATGGGTAAGATTTCAAATAATTCTCAAATGTGTGTTGGGCACAACAGCATGATGAGAAGAATCAGATTTCATTTTTTACAGTCATAGCAAAGTGAATCCACCCTCTAGTCACTGATAACCAGTCATGAACGCATCTCAATATTTAATCTTTAACCAATATCCTCAAATTCACAGGGAAGCTACTCAAACCTCAGTTCATTTAATATACACCAAACCTTTATTGCACAGTCATGGTGTACAAAAAAGTCCATCTTTACCAAACATGCCTGTTGTCAAAAATCCATTTGGATAAAAAACAGTTTTCAAATAGGTTTGATGAGAAACATGAAGAAAACAACTTTCGTTTAGCATGTCTGCTGGAGCACTTAATTGGAAACTAAAAACTAGTGAACCAGGCAGCCTTGATCAGTCATTACAGATATAGAAGTGGCTATCACCAATATTTTTTACATTAGCAAAGGATCACATGACAACTTGAATGGAAGAGGGGTCCTGTGTTAGCTAGTACTCGTACTTGTGTGTCATATTTAAAGATGACAAAACCTAAATGTTGTGTGATTTGAGTGGCTACCTACAGAGATTACACTTAACTTAAAGACGTGTAGCATGAACACACGGTTCTCTCAGGGTGCCTCGGATTTGTTATTTTTGTTAAAATGGAGACAATGGTTCGTGACAATAAAGACTGTCTCAACACACACTCACACACACACACAGAAACACACACAGACACAAAAATGGGTTGAATGAGTAGAAATCCGTGATAAACTTGAACTACCTATTACTGTGACAATAAACAGCGTAATGAGAACCCTGAAGGTCCCTCAGTGAAGCATCAGTCAGTAGACAACGTCTACTGAAGCTTTGACAGAAGAATCCTGCCTTGGAGACCAGCTGGAGTTTGTCTTATTCTCTTTCTGATGTCAAACCGACTTCTTGGTGAACCGACTTTCATCTCATCTCAGCTGTGGGAGATGCTATTGTACTGCATCGTTCCCCTTATTCTACATCCTGTCACTTAACAGTTTAGTTTTGCCAAAAGCTGTTTAAGCACCACTTTATACAAATGAAATTCAGAATTTTGCTTTTAAATGTTAAAAAGATCTTAAAAGTTCCTCAAATGTAATGCCGTGAGTAAAGGTGCATGCATGTTTTTGTCTGTTTTATTCAGGCTTTCTGTTTGATCAGTATTTTTTCATTCAAAGGACTTTGCTCCTTTTTTTATTTATCTAACGTCTCACTTTCAAAAGAGAAATGGAAACGAGGCAGCATAAAAACAGTCACAACAAACAGCCATCACACGGGACACAAAAAGAGTAGCGAGCAGAGAAAGTATAAATGAAGTAAACTGAAGACGCACAAGTGAGCCAGAAATGCTGGAGTCTCTATTCTTTCCTCGTTCGAGCTTCAGTCTGTGGTATCCTCTTTAGCCCTTCCTTCCTACCCTCACTACTTCTCCCTCTTCCATTTTCCCCTCCTTTCCTTCTTTATCTCCTGTCCTTTTTTCCCCGTACGCACACTCACTTCGTCCTAGCCTGCGAGGCGTTGCCAGGCTGCTCATGTCTGGGAGCTAGAAGCCAAACCTAATTAATAATTAGTGAAGCATCTTCAAGAGTTGGAAAACTTTAAAATGCAGTCATGTTTCTTTTTTTTTATCTTCCATCAAAACAAATACTCATAACAGTGCAAATAAAAGCCAAAATGTATGTGCAATTATGACTTAAAGCTGCCTTGTAGAGTTTTCCTTGTGAGGTTTTGTTTACATGTGTTGTATCTGTGAGGCCTGACAAACAAAACAGAATACATTATCGCGTTAAATCTAAGAGGATTTTCTAAAAAGTCTACAGTAATGTCCACTAGCTAGTAGTCTTCTTTTTTGCGGACTCTGTAAGTAAATTTCAGTCTCAATCATCAGAATTTCATGAAAATAGCGTCAAGAGTACGTCACATCACTCGTGTGGTTGTACACCTGCAATGGCTTCCAAGCAAAATGGGGGACCCACTTTCATAAATGATGCTGTATGTCACTGCTCGTAATCTTAAACCTTAAAGAATAGTCAAAATGTTAAACATATTTTCTTTGCTTCACTTTAGGGCTGCAACTGATGATTGTATGTAGGGATGTAGCCTCTGCTCAGCTGCTCAGAGCCGGCCAGATAGTCGGGTGCAGAGCCTGACCCTCTGGAGGAATAAACAACCGGAGTCACATCGGATTAATCCCTCTCACTTTTGGGATTAAAAAAGTGGATTTATCTTCACTCCTGTTTATTAACCTGACCGCAGCAGCAATCCACAGAGGTGACCTCCATTGTCCGTTGTTCATGTGCTCTAATGTTGATCACTAAGTGGAGCTGGAAGGGAAATGTGTTTTACTTCATGAACATTACATTCATAAGAGGGGAAATGAAGAGGAAAGAAATGAGTTGCTGTATTTGTGTGCTTCATTGCCTGTTAACATTAGCTTCCTGCTGATGGACCATTAAGTAATTTAGCTGTTTGAGGTGGATAAACACAGCATTAATAACCTGAATAAGTACGAATGGTCTTATCGCTTTGTGGAGAACTGATGAAAAGCTGTCTGACGTAACTCAGGCACAAACGTTCAAAGACGTTCCCTACACCGAAAGTAGCGAAAGGCAGCCAAATGTAATTTTATTACGTTATCTTCAGTAAACTTGTGAATTTCTCCGGGTTTGAACATTGTTGGAAACATTTGGGATAATGTGAGCACAAAACTCAACAAAGTTTATAACAAAGGTTTATTTTAGACATTTTAATGCAGAATTCCTACATATTATATCTTTAATTTCGTGTCATGTATGATAGTGAAAAACAGCAATTTGAGAGGCTGAAAGCAGAGAATGGTTCACATTTTTGTTTTAAAAATGTCAAAAATACTTCACCGATTTTCAAATTACTTGCAGATTTACTTACCTGGCTAACTGATTAATTGACTCGTTGTGCTTTATTAGTACTTAAGTAAATCTGGCAGTATCTAAGTCCAAAGGTATAGTAAGTACTGAAGCTTAAATGTGGTTTTAATATTCCATACTAGATGTGAAAAATTAGTTAAAAGTTAAGAATTAAAGCTCTGTATGTGTGAGATTATAGGAGAAGGCAACGGAACACCAGAATTCAACACAACAGAGCAGAAAACACGCAGCCTCTGACAGAAGAGTCGTGGCTCAGAAACAACAATACTGAACACACAGATGGTCGAGTCCCAGTCCAAATGCTGCGAGGCCGATCCAGACTCTATGTCTAATTGGAGCAGAGGAAAATAGGATCATTTCCAAACTAGATGCTTTTGGATCCGGTATGGACAAGTCCCAAACCTGAAAGTCTGAGCTTGAATAAAATACATTCACTCTGATTACAACTCAATTGCTCCTCTGGTGATGCGCAAATAAACAATATCTTCATGAGCCCCCATGTGACGGTTTTAGTAATTTCAAGAAAACCCTTAAAAAAAAGTAACAACAAGAAGAAACACTGGGGGGGGGGGAGGTCACAGGGTGCTTCTGCAGGGTTTTGAGCTGTTATAGAAAAACTCTCTCATTCTACCTTCCTCCTCTAGTCAGCCGTTGACTGATTGCAGAAGCTATACTGATTGTTCACGAAAGGTTTCCAGGGAGTTTTCTCCCCCGTGGCATGGACCCAATACATGTGAAAGTGTATGCATGCCTTGCGTTTTGTGCAGCGTGCTGTATGTGCACCGGAATGTACGTGCCAGTGTGTGAAAGCTGGTGAGAAAAGAGGAAGATAAAGGTATTCTACAGTTCAAAGCGGTGACCCAAATACAGGTAGCATGGTATTGTACCATATTGGATCTTCTCTCAAAAGGCTGCTATTGAATTACACCAGATTTAGAGCCATTTCCTCTGGACCTAGAGCCCGTCAGTCTGCAGCCTGTTCTCCAGGCTGGTGTTGAGTGTTCATCATTTAAAGCATTTTCTTTTTAGAGACTAAGAATAGCTTCACATCAAAGCTATATGATGGTGTAGTGCAACAGGAAGTGCACTCAAATGCTTAAAAACATCACATCTGTATGTAAAAAATACAGCTAAGAATAGAAAGATTTACAATCTATATGCCAGGCCTCATACCAACTTGAATTATGTGTGAGGCTTAAATCTGCCAAACCCCTCTGTCAATAGACTGAGATATAAAGCACAATGAGATGTAGGACGAGGTGACAAATCACCACTTAAGCTTCTGCCGCCTGCCCACACCACACAACAATGCAAACCTGGCCATATGTGAACACCAGTGAGCGACGCGACAACAGCGGGGGAAAATATGGTGCCTTTTAAATTTAGCCAAGCGTATGAAATATAAATGAAGAATATTTCAGAGAGGCATCGAGTTCATCCCCGCAGAGCTGACCTTTTTATCACAACTTTATTTTAATGATGAGATATATTATGGAAAGAAAAGTGGCATCAACCTTTTGCTCTATATGAAGAAATATCTGCAAATGATGAAGTGTATACAATATTATTACTTATACAATATGCTTCTGCCAAATAATACCTTTGACCCAACTTAAGCAATGACCCGAAACCCAAAAATAATATACATGCTTATGTTCAAGTACAGCTGAATGCTCGGCCCCCTCCTGTTAACACTGTACACCCATGACTGCACTCCCAGACATCAAAACAACACTGTTGTGAAGTATTCGGACAACATCTTCCGCCGCATTATAAGAGGAAGGAAACCAACAATCTTACGGACCGCTGCACAGAGAGCAATCAAACTGCTCAACGTCAGCAAAACGAGAGAAAAGAAGCCAGTTTTTCAGTAGTTCAGTGGATTTATTGACGTTTTCTTACTAAATGATATCTTCAGCCTCTTTTCTGATGCATTACAAGGGTACATACACATTATCATAAAGACAACCTTCCAGAGCTAAATGTGCCTTAACAAGCACACAGACTTTATGGCAGACCTTGTATACTATAGGCAGGAGAATACCCTGCGATAGTAGACTAAAGAAAGTGCAGGAAAATAACTTCCACAAATACTTTCTTTAACTATAATTACCTCTTTACTTACTCCTTCTGGAGAACTGTTGATGAAGTTAACAAGATCTGGCAACACACCTTGCAATCTGCAGCACATCACCTGTGTGCATGTCTCTTAAAATCTCCTCTCTGCTTTGATTCCGATGAAAGTAATGGGAGAAGAGGACCGTTTACCCAAAAATATTGTTTTGCTGAATTTAGCATTACAAAACAAACTCTCCTGGATTTTGTGCTGAGAGTTTTGAATAAAACAACCAGAAGGAGATGGATAAAAAAAATCAACAAGAAAGTGTCTGAAAAAGACAGTTTTCACTTTCGTGGTCAATTATTAATTTTCTTTGTGAATTCCAACATCGTGAGATTGTGGTTTTGCTTTAATATACAAACACATTTCTGATGCTTTGGCTTCTGTAAAGGGGTTGTGGAAACAGAAGTTAAAATGATTTTATCTAAAAGGAATTAAAGCCAATTAATAAACCCCAAAGATATCAAACCGTACAAAATCTTAAAAGGATTATCATAACTTCTGTCCACAAAAATCTCTCATGGATCACTTTAAAAAGCTGTTTCCTCTCCCGCTTCATTTCCCCATACACACTTACTCATCTCACCCACAAGTCAGCTGAATTTAAAGAGCATCATTGAAAGAGACGGCCTTAACAGGGAGCCTGGAGGGCGCCAACAAATCCTTTAAATGCGCTTAGCTTTACAGATGCCCAGTCCAACCAGCATTATATACATAATATACTCTTAATCGATGCGCTGTGCTGTCTGTGGATGGACGATGTGCGGAGACATTTCTGCAGCAATTAAGGACATGATGCAAGCTAACCCGTAGCTTATGATTTCCTCTGAGAGGTGACGCTCTTTCTGTGGTGCCGTGAATATACCGAGAAAATGTTTCTGACACAGTCTTTGTGCTAAAACTGACTTACCCCTCTGCAGACAAACATGAGACACTGAGCACAAAATAAACGTGAACAATTTTCTCCAAAAACAACTTTAACATGGATCTTCTGGTGTCTGGATACAATTCCTGGATACATTTCCACGCCGCTGTCTCCTCCATCAATAAATATTTGTCCAATTCTCATATTTTCCGTACTTAACGAAAGGTCAAATCTCAAACTTAAATTTCCGCTGTCATCCGAGGCTTCAGGAAGCTATTTCTGTATCGCACGCTTTAAGCTTCATCAGTTCTAATCAGCTCAAATGCCAGGCTGACCGGACCTGCTGCCTGGTGCACCAGCCTGTTCTGCTCCTGATGCTCAGCATTTTAAAATGATAACAACAACCCCCGGCTGTCTAGCATATTACGGGCTAATTCAGATTAAACGATGTTGCACATGTCAGGGGCAACTGTCAAGCAACAGCGTCTGATCATCCACGAGGAAACATGGAGGCTTTACACACAGGAGGGAAAAAAAAAAAAGGAAAACAAGGCATGAGCCGCAGCAGGAGGGAAGCTGAATTTTGCCGGCAGGGGTACAGAAGGCATAAGAGGTTTAACAAGACAGTTGGAACGCAATCTCTCCAGCTAGCTATTTTTTGACAGCTGACAGGGGGATTGTAAGAGGGTGACACAACAACATTTTAAGCGGCGCCAAAAAATGTTAAGGTAGAACTGAGGTCAGAGCGATGGTAGAGAGATTTTACGTCACGGTGTCCCGTACGACGGCAGATTTCAGGAATCGCCCGCACCACGTGAAACAGACTTTACTCCGGATTTTTTATCTCTGAGATCACGGTTCGGTTATGGGAGCTCTAATTCACTCTGACACATCCACACAAAGCGTGGTCAGATGATGTCATTATGATGAAATGCACCCAATGCAGATTGTCTTTCCAAAGCGGAGCGTGAAGGGCAAAGGCAGTTTTAATTTCCCCTGTTAGGAGATCAGATGTGATAAGGCGAGCTGGGATGAGAGCATATGTTGCCGAAACTGCGATGCCGCTGTATTGATTAGTTCAGAACAACGTGCAGTTATTGGGCGGCGGCCCTGCGCGAGAACATGCAGATGTGTCGTCAAACGGTCCTGAAAGAAAATTGCAGGGATTTGGGGTTTTTGTCCACGTTCAAGACGAGACTGAGAGCCCACAGTGATGGTAGGGGCGCTATCCAACGGCAGTCAAAGTCAGAGTTCCTCCTTATAAACTGCCAAGACTTCATCAGGGAACAGTTGTTTGCGGTCACATAGGAATGGCAACACCGATGAGGCAGAGAGCAGGATGTCCTGTATCTGTAGACTACAGAGTTTGTATTTTTAGATGCGTTTCCAAGTATAAAGGTAAACGTAAAATAAAATGTATGATGGTGTCTGTTAACTTTTATGTGTGTTTGGTGTTGCGCACAGGGAACGCTTGGAGGTCTGATACATCTGAGGGGGTTAGCTTAGCTGATGGGCCATCAACAGGACAACACTGTTACCATCAACAGTTTGCTGGGCCAGTGTGTTCGGTGAGGTTAAAACGGGAGCTGTCATCAACGTCTCACAATTAAATGGGTCAGCGTGGTGATCCTTCAGGTGCTTTGCTAAACTGGTTGTGTTAGCACCTTTCGTTAGCACTGCTCCGTAACACAGGCTGCATATGCGCGTATCATTTATTGTTTATTTGGCTCGAATGCAAAGTGTTTCCAAACAGCACGCCCACCGTTTCCTCTAGAAACCAAGAAACCAAGCAGCTCTGCTCTTGCCGTCTTTAATAAGTTAAGACAGTGAACTAACTGGAGCGAATTAGATGAGTGACAAGAACACGAAGGCTCTGTGAGTGATTGAGATTAGGCAGGGCTATGTGAACACTGCAGAGGTTTAGAAAGAGAGATAAGTAAGAGCGAGAATCTGCGGCTGGTACAGGTATTGAAAAATCCATATCTTTGACAACGCTACACCGAACACAAAGCACAGCTGTGGCTGATTGCAATGTCATTACTAGTACAGATTTGCTCACAAATAAGCAAACAGAAAATGTTTTGACCTGATAATGGTTGAGATATACACCTGGGCTTCAACAAACCCACCAACACTGTCATCCCTTGAGCCACACTGATAGGATCAGCGTTAAGGTGGCTAGGATCTGGTCACAAAAAAAAGGAAATAGACAAACACAATCATCATCACTATCTTGCTGCTGCTGTTTACATACAACCCGACGCAGTTTCAAAAGATGCACCGCGTGTTTATGTCTATGTGTATGACTGTATACATGTTCTGTGTTTGAGTAGCGTGGAGGTGATTGAGAACCTTTACTTTGTCACTCCACTGTCTGTTATGTAATGACTGAATGAATAATAACCTTGTGCCTTGTGCGTTGGCTTTCAACATTTACTGAAACAGCTGAGAGTCTACAGCTAAGGAAACAGGGAACTCTTTGAGAGGACAGAAAAACAAGTTTGGGAAAACATAAAGCGACATCAATAACGCGGCTGATAAAGGCCGAGCCGCCAACCACCAGCAGCGATGATAAACACCACCCGCAAGGACGCCGGCAGCTAAAGGAAACAAACTCGGTGAGATTTAGTGTGAAATGTTTATGTTATATCATATTCTGTTGCCCATGTGTGACAACGGGGGGTCTTTAAACTTTCCTTTAAGATGGTAAGATGATTGATGATAGATGAATCAACGACACATACTTTCTAGTGTAATGTGAGAGAAACCAAAGTTCCAAACGGCTGATGGGAAGTTAATAAAATGCAATACAAGAAAGTAAAACATGTCAAATTTTATGGTCAAGTGACCAAACTTTTCAATAACAACCACCCGAAACCAGCAGTCTTCAGTAACTCAAGGGAACTACCTTCATTGTTCAGCGCATTGATTTCCCACTGTCTGTGAGTGAGTCAATGTCTGTGCGTGTGTGTGTGTGTGTGTGTGTCTGGGGATAGAAAGAAGGCTGTGTCTCACTAACGGCCTACATGAACTCCTCACAGGTAATTGAAGCGAGATTGAGGAGTTGTAATTGGAACTCAGAGTGTCTGTCTGAAGCTTACACATGCACACGCACACAAGCACACACACACACACACAGACACACACAGTGGGACAGGAGAGGTGAGAGGTAACAGTCTCAGGTGGGTCTATCCTCGGGGCTTTTGCTTTTGTCTGGAAATTGAACAACTCCAAAACACCTCTTCTCTAAATTTAACTGACAAAGGTGAGCTGATGTGTTTGTGTGTGTGTGTGTGCGTGTGTGTGTGTGTGTATCTGCTACCTAAAGTACGTGCATGTCCGTGTGTATGTGTAAATACAAAAGTGTCAGTCTGTATGTGATTGTTTCCGTGCCTCCGCACAACAAAAAACAGTACATCAGGCTTTTAGGAGTAGTGTGTTAGTGTGTGTGTGTGTGTGTGTGTGTGTGTGTGTGTGTGTGTGTGTGTGTGCGTGTGTGTGTGTGTGTGTGGGTGTGTGTGTGTGTTAGTGTGTGTGTGTGTGTGTGTTTGTGTGACTGACAGTACGTTCAATGAGCCTGTCTCTAGAGGAGGCAGTGAATGTGCTCTTATATAAAGAGCTGCTCTGTGGAAGCTGTGCAGTAAAAAGGCGCAGGATTCTTTCACCGGCTGATGACGGCTGACGATCAGATCAGTATCTGTCACATTAACAGGAAAAGATGAACGGTGAACTGGTCATAGGAAGGTCTGCAGGTTACAGGCACTTAATTCAGAGTCAAATCAAACCGCAGCATCTTTTATTACACCGTTCTCTAACTTTGATAACTTTAGTATCTTTTTCGTAAAAGATGATTATTACAAGGTAACTTCCCGTTCTGTTTTGCTGTGACCAGTCACCTACCTCCTCCTGCTGTCAGCGCATGAAGGCGTGGCGGTTATCGCCAGACATAGCAGCAAACAGGAGGATCGCGCTCTCTACTCATTCACGAGCAGACAGGGAAGTAGGCAGGGGTACCAGAAAATATCTTTACTCCGTTACTACATGAGCGGGGGGGAGGTAGAGATATGATTACCACACTGATTGCTGTTGGAATACACAGCTATTTAACACTTAAATAGAATAAAGAATAAAATATGTCAAGCCGGAAGTCCACATACCAAATATTTCGATAAACTGCTTGAAGGTATTCTGATTAAATCACACAGAGAAGCAGGTATCCCGATGATTTGGCTCTATGCCGCTTGTTGTCATTGCGAGATGATAAAACGCTGATGATGTAAGCGTCAGCTGTTTTTTCTTAAACGGATGGTAATTTCATCCATGCTACGTGAACCGTAACATGTCTCCCTTTGGGCTCTCCGAGACTGGAAGCAGGTTTGATGAATCGCAGCCCGATGTACTTACATTCCTTCAGCTAATTTTGCACACCATGCTGCCTAACAAAAATTTAGCACCCCAGGGATTCACAGCTAAATCCTCACAAAGATATACTGAAACATAGAAAGGCTGGAAGAAGAACTTGACAGATAAGCTGAGGTGTTGGGAGAAAAGTGGTGTTTATGTACAGTACGCGCTCGTGTGGAAGTCATTACAGTGCAAGAGTTTTTTACTACATTTAAATTATTTATTATTATTATTGGCTGTCTTTGACTGAAGGCTTATTAATGAAAAGGGCGAAAAAATACCATCTCTCAACTGAAGGCATGTATTTCAACAGTGCAGCATTACTCGGAGTGGAATAAAATGTGTCATTAACTTCATACAGCTCCCTGCTTGTCAGCTTTATCATAACTATATAACTATTTTTTAACAATCTGTGGTATCACCTCCTGAGTGCTACTGTGTCATTTGTTTTTACAGTGGAAGCAGCACATTAATTCCTGCTGAAAACTGCAGGGACTCCCAGCGCACTGAAGATGATGCAGCTGCTTCTGACTATGGATGCATAGGATGCAACTTTTCCTCTCCTGATACCTCAACTCAGGTTATCAGCTGATATCGAGCACAGACCTGATACCTCTCAAACCCATTCTCTCAGAAACAATGTTTTCAAATATTTGCATATGTGCTTGAATCAATCAATTAATTGCTTGGTCCAGTGTATCTCAGACGACTGACGTCGAGTGTAATCTCCTTGCCATTTTGCGATGTTTGCTGCTAACATTAGCAGGTGCTAGGATGCTTGTGTAGGACCACTTAAGTACCCAGTAGTGCTTGTGCTTGGGTCACTGTTACGCAAAATATACTCCTTTTGCGCCGCACTTCTCTTTCTGTTGGTTCCAAATTGAGGCAACATTTGCAGTTTTTTAACCTCATCATATCACGATTACAGTTTGAGATCAGATCCAAAGAATGAAGTACTGTATATCTGACTGCCTGCGAGAATGTGAGTACGTAGCAGGCTGTAACAGAAACATTACAAGATATTTTCATTGCATGAAAAGATTAAAAATATCACCATATTCCTCCAATTGACATTTTTACAATTTTCTCACATTTTACCGCAACTGTCCATAGATTAATAAACAATGAAAACTACCAGAGTCGCATTATACATAATCACTGAAGACAGACAATGTTCATGGCAATAAGCACATATACACTGAGCTGGAAATAAAATGTGGTTTTGTCTTGTACCTCCAAGATTAAATGAATCAAAACCAGAACACCAGAACAAACGTCAGACAAACCCTCATCATCCTCCATCTTCTCTACTTCCACGTATCCACGTTCTTTTTCCCCCTCAGCTCTCAACTTTCACCCCACCGCTTCCTGCGCCCTGTTTAACTCGTACAACAACGCTGACCGCTCACCGACTAATTTGCCAGATGTCTGTTGACCCTCTCAGCAGATATCAAACCTTCAAAGCGTGTGCAGGAGACACGTCAAACAACGGCCTCCCCCGTCCAAATGTTTGCACGGTCCTGCTTAATAAATCATCTTGCATCCTCTTTCCCCTCGCCCGGGCGTTTGCATGAGTCACCTAATAGCCTGAAAGGAGGTGTTAGCTGATGCATTAGCGGACTTCATTGGGATGAATCACCAGATGGGCATCAAGAGAGAAAATGTAGAATATTCAAATATTCAAAAAGTAGCCAGAAGACAAGCATGCTGCCAAATCAGCTGTTCCGACACAACATTTCATCTGCATGTCAGATGCGTTGATATTAATGTGAGGGGGTCCAATTAAAACATGTCCTGAGAGAGAGAGAGGACTCCTGTGTAAGCTCCGTTTCGTTTGGTATGTAACACAGCGTCTCGTTACAGACAGAAAAAAAGCCTGCTTGTGAATATTAAGGCGCCCGAGTTATCAATTAAAATAAATATCCACTTTCAGTGTGTGTGTGTGTGTGTGTGTGTGTGTGTGTGTGTGTGTGTGTGTGTGTGTGTTTCATCCTGACCCTCTAAATGGATCTATTCTTCCCACAGAGGATGTGACTTCTCCGCAGACACCATAGTGCTGCTGCTGCTGCTGCTGCATACTAAACTCTTCCTCCATCCCTCCTCTTCATTCTCCACCTCCTTCTCACGGCTCCCTTCCCCCTCTCTCCTCCTTCCTCCTCTATTTATCTTTAATCTGTTCATCATCGGCTCATCTCTCTCCTCCAGCCCTCCTCCACTTATCTTTTCCTTCCTCATTTTTGGGCTCCCCGTTCTCATTTGTTCTGTCTCTTCCTCCTCCATCGCCCCATTCCTCCGCGGTGAATTATTAACCTGAGAGGTCTTTACTCTTCCCGCGCCACTAACGCGAGATGTGCAGCACCAAATGACGCGATAGATTATCCGATCTTATCACGTCCCGATACTTATGGCGTCTCGAAAGAAATCAGTGCACGCATCCGAACAACATGCTGATGGCAGATGGTCACTACAGGGCAGAAACATCACCGCAGTCTTTATATGGGTTGAGATGTATTTTTGCTACAGTGTGAGAGGACATCTTGGAGTCTTCCAAAAGTATTTGGGAAAGTTTATAAATAGTTTTTTAGAGTAGTTTCATAGAGGTTATTAGGGTCGGTTAATGTATTTTTGCCAAATCCTCACAGGATGGGGCTTATGGTCCGGTGCGGTGAGTACACAGTGTGGCGACTGATGCATGTAATGGCGAGTTCTGCTGAAAACATTTAGCCGTATGAGCTCAAATGAAACACACGGAATTGTGGCGGCTACATGAGCCTCCAAACAGAGGCACAGTTGACAGCGAGGGTTGTGAGAAATTTCTGCTGTTTGAATAAATCATGGTCCTTTTCTTTAGCAAGCTTAGAGAGAATGCTATAGTTTGCAGAAGTTTCTATATCTAACTAGCCAGCTAGCTAACATTACAGTGATATTACTGATGTGCCTGACAGTCGTGCATTTTAACGTATTTCAAGGTTGCATTCTCCCTGAAATTGCAAAGTTGCTGCACTTGCTCCTGCTCTAAAATAACAGTGCAGGCTGTCATGGTAGGAGGACAGGTTGCTGATGTTAGCCTATAAAGCACCACTAGTGGCCAGGAAAAGTAGTTCTGCCTCATTTGATGCCTTGACTGATTGCATGAAGTTGTGAAACGGACTGTGAGCATCCATGCGTTTTAATCTCCACCAGATAACTGGCAAATGGCACACCAGGATTGCCAGTAAAGGAAGACGAATCAACACAATTGGAAATTTCAATCACCACCCCTTTAAACTGCTCTGAGGAGGAACGGGGCATTATGGAAATGAGGGGCGAAGGTAAAAATTGCAAATGGGTTTGAGCCTATGATAAATTGCATAGAACTGAGAACAGGAAAGAGGAAGAAGTGTTTGGTTTGTCACACAGACCAACAAACCAATCATCAACAAGGAGTCATACAGCTCATGATGTTAAGAGTGTGTGCTAACACAGTAACATCTGTATAAAATCAATAGACTGTATTTCATAACTGTCCTTGTTGGATACTCTAAAAAAAGAAAAGGTGACAGAGACAGTAAAGTAGATCTAGAGGGAATATTACAGAGCGACAGTGTTTGCAGTAGGTGGTAGTAACACAACGCAACACCACGCCGCAAAAATAGACCAAGTAGGACGAGGTGACATTTCTATTGAAATGCGAATTCTTCAGTAGATCTTTCTCCCCTGTGATACTTTCGGCAAGTGCCCGTCCCATTCTATCAAATTCAAAACATATCTAAACCCCTTATTTGCAGTCCCCTGGTGCTCCGCTACTAGTAATAATCCTTTTAACTAATCCACATCAAATCTCTCACAATGCTAATCCGTTAGGCATGATGGTCCACGGCAGCCATTCATCTGAAAACACTTCTCACCGTGCTCCGGCATGCATAATGAAATTGTAATGGTGATTTGTTGTATTGCTGGGCTCGGCAGAAGGCTTAACTATTCATGTGCTGAGGGTTCAGACTTATTCATAATGGGGTGGGACGTGGCAGCGTTGTGCATTATGTACAAGACAAGCATGAGGTGAATGGGGACGGGGAAATTGAAAATGACAGCGTGCCAGATTAAAGAAGTCAGTTTGACACTTGAAGGAAATGCACAATACATACACATATGGAAGCCACAGACTGAGGAGACAGCAAGATACTATGATGTGTCAAGATCAACTTCAAGTCGTCCTGATACAAAAGAGCTCCAACATGACATAAATCTAAACACAGAAAAGTTATTTACGACCGGATGTCATGCGAGTGTTTTCTGATGTACCCTGCTGCTGCTGCTCTCACGATGATATGGCGACAGGCCGACACCCTCCCTACCACGTAATTGGCCGTTTCTGTAGTGTCATTAATGCTAATTAGCATCCGACTGGATCCCCCTGCTGCCACATCACCTGCTTCTGTCTGCTGC
Source organism: Sparus aurata (assembly GCF_900880675.1). Classification (NCBI taxonomy): domain Eukaryota; kingdom Metazoa; phylum Chordata; class Actinopteri; order Spariformes; family Sparidae; genus Sparus; species Sparus aurata. The sequence continues at coordinate 19,174,055 of NC_044207.1, forward strand.
TCTAAGGATCCTGATTGGAGCGGCATCCAGTCTGGCTCTCGAATCCAGAAGAAGTAATGTTATCTTTCCAGCGAGGACAGTCTCAGAAAACAATGGACTCACGAGGACATGTTCCCATATTTCCTTACTTTTTTTTCCTTACATCTTGACATCTCTCAGCCTGTGAGTCCTGAGATATACTGTCGATTTTCATCAGCTACGGTGTTTAAAGATGAAGACAACAACCGTCATGATCCCACAATCTTTTGGTGTTAACCTCATTTAACGTCTCTCGGACACTTGATCCAGCAGCTAAAGGGCTGACCATGTGCTGACATCATCATCCCTTTGTTTCTTCTGTTCACGCTGCTAAAATAAAACCTCTAAATGCGTCATGCAGGCGTCAAAGTTTCATTCTGAAGTCTCAAATAAAACTGGGTTGAAGTTTAAATGTTTTTATTCACTCATATTAAGGAATTCTTATTTTCGTGGTGTTTAAACCGTGAACACAACAAACACAAGACCCGCTGCCCTCACAGCCAAACCAGCTGTTTTTTCCTCTGTTGGCCTGACTCTCTCTGATAAAAGGTCGCGATTTTCTGACGCTTTGATGCAACTGCCTTCCAGGTTTAGGGCTTATATCACATTACACACCTATAGATGGAGATATTGATAAATCCTGCAGCTCATTTAGGGTTTTATAAGCAGTGTGCTGTAGTTTCGCGATGCTAATGAATACATGCAGGGTATTGTGAATGAACGCTCGATTCAAGGCACAGCTATTCCCTGACTGAAAGCACTGAGATCCACCTACTTAGACACATTAAAAGCTAACCTCGCAGGCTGGTGAACATGACAAAACGTCAGCCCACTCACAGCACTCGTCATTTCTCTAAACTACAGTAACTGCACCGCGGCACCAGGGATTCAGCAACACGGCATGATGGGATTGATCTGAGCACGAGTTTTAGCTTTTGAAATTCACTACCTCTCTCCCGATGATAGTGCTCTCCAAGATCATGCTAATCATACCAGTTTGAGGCCAGTGCATATGAATGTGTATGTGTGTTAGTGTGTGTGTGTGTGTTTTGCTACAGTATATACACTATGGAGCAGAGGCACTCATTAGTTTTTATGCATATTACATAAGGAGCGGTCATCTGTCGAACACCGCCTGTGGCAACGCTGTAACATGATGTGTGTGTACTCTACCACAAAGCACCAAACAAACGTCTGACATCATGAAAGATTTACTCAACATAATTCATAAAGAAAATAGTCTACAGCCATGCTAGCAGCTCTGTCAGGCTGATGTTGAATATATCTGCAGAATATTGTTAACATGCTAACAATTTCTAATTAGCTCTACACAGCACGCACACCTTAGGCTCATGGGAATATGACATTAGGACTGTAGATATTTGGTTCTAAACCAAAGAATTGCAGAAAGTAGTCATAAACCTTTTATGGCTCCAGAGGAAGCTGCTGTTATCTAATAAATTGCCTCCAGTGATGTCACCCTGTAGAATTATATATTGAATTTTTTTATTTCACACACTCTACTTCCTTGCCTGCATTACCCACAGTGCAACTTTCCTGTCACTTTCCTGTTCGCACCACCGTGAGGTTTATATTTCAGTTTTCTCATTGATATGCCTCAACAACCATTAGATGGATTGGCATGAAATTGGAATTGTTGTCATGAAGGTGCCTTATTTGAATGGTTTTAATGTGTAAGATTAGAGAGTGTACCCTTTAGGTACGATTTTGAAGTACTTTACATGAATATTTTCATTTTCTGTTGCTTTACAATTCCAATCTTCTACATTCTGGAAATATTGTACTTAAACTCCACTACATTTACTTTATATCTGTAGTTAATAGTCACTTTGCAGACTGCATGCTCCATCAGAGCCAAAGTAAAACATTTTTACCTTAACTTTGCTTTTTGTCAGCTATCGGAGGGGGAAAAAACACAGATTCCAGTAATCTGAAAAATGAGACCTTATTGTTATCATTAAATCACTTTCTATATTCAAGTACATTTAATATCAGATACTATAAGACTTTTACTCAAGTACTATTTACATGGGGGACTTTCATGTTTACCAAAGCAATATTTTAACATGATACAGTGATTTACTTGGCATCAATTCAGCAGTTCTTTTGTTCGTTCTGGACCAAAGTGGTCTGACTTTGCTTTCCCCTGAGCCTCAGCAAAATAAACAAGAACAAACTTTATTTCAAATTATGTGAGGAAAAAAAGTGACATTATCTTCGCACACACACAGCTTGTTGCGATTTCGTGGCTGACCAGAAAGTTGCATCATCTTTTATTCCTGTTTGTCTCAATACAATCGTCAGCTGTTATTAATCAACCTAATCCACCTAATCCTCTCCCACCACCCACTCAGACTGACAGAGCAGTGTAGTTAAGGATATGGGGGAAGCCTGGTCAGACATGACAACGTGAGTAGGACAGAGAGCATAACATTTACATGTTACAAAAAACTTCCACAGCTACATGGCTAATTACCCTTTTCAAATACCTTCCAGTTGATTCTTCGCCTGGTATCAGTGATTAGTCTCATACCTTACCTATTATTGGCCAAATGAATTTAGTCAACAACAACCAGCTCCAATATCAACTCAGAAGACCTCTTAAAAAAATCAACTCTGTAGACTAATCAAGACAGCTAAAGGTCAGCTCATTTAGTTTAATAATCAAAAGCTGCCACAACAACGAAAAGCGCAGCGTGTGTGCAGCCATGACTATAATGGATTGCTCAATGTTTGTGACAACATATTCAATTACTGTCAACAAACTGTTGTGCAGTTTTTCGCCTCTCCTCCCTCTTCCTCCTCTCCGCCTTTCTCACCCCCTCGAACATATTCTGCACATTTCCACAGAGTGAAACTTGCCAGAAGCCCGAGTGAACAGCCATTCTTTTATTTCATGTTGTCAGTCCAAACTTTCCGGCAACACCGACACCAGGCTCCATCCGCATTAATTTATCGAATTAGTGCGACAAATAAGACATGTGAGGACATGGGGGTATTTGAGGGCACGTCACAAAGCGAAGCATATTCGGGACACAAAAGAAAAGAGCTGACAGTGAAAATGCTGCACTAGATAGAAAAACCGGGAGCGACCTCAAACAGCCCCCGAGTCACACTGTTCTTTTTTCGGGGAGGGAAAACACCGTGGGGACGACTCTTAACAGTCACATCCAAACACTTCTTGGTATCACGAATCCAAAATCCACAAAATCTTTGCTGTAGTGTTTAGCAAAACCAAACCAAATGTTCATGGGTTAACATTTCTGCAAACCACTAATGATGGTAGTTTTACCCGTCATAAAGACCATATCACATTCCTATGCATGTTTATGACCTGAATGTGATATCAGGAGGCAGGGGGGATGGTGGTGGAGTTTGGCACGAAGACCGCGGTTCAAGACTGCATTGCGAAATTTAAAAAAAGCGTGACAAAAAAACGTAAAAAAAGCGTAACCCCCCCCCCCCCCAAAAAAAAAAATGATAGGCACAATTAAGGCTAATCAAAAACAAAGCAGTTAGAAGCACAAAGACACTAAACAGGATACCTACAGATGTTACACTTAGATGAAAGTAGCAAATAGAGGGAGCTCATTTTTCTTGTGTGCATCCATTCCACCAGACCTCCCTCAGAGATCTATTATACAAATGCACGTTTTTGATTTATGTTTGCTGATTTGCCACATCGCTGTACACACCAGCAGACCACCTACACCTACAGGAGGCCTACTTTTTCTCCGTTCCTCTGACTGCATCACCTCTCTTACTGTCACATTTACCTCGGGGAGTTACCAAAGAGAAAACACAACAAAGGGAGAAAAAAACGTGGAAAAAAAACAAGACAAACGCACCTGGCTGACCAGTCGACACTAGGGGGTGTAACAAAACATCCATCGCGAGCCTATAGCATCGATGCAAAGTGAAAACATCGATTCATATCGCCTCCATTGTTAAGACACGCATTTATTTTTAAATTCCCATGGTACATCTGTGGCATCGTTTCTGTCCACTCCTTTCTAAACTTCTTTTCTTTATTAAAAAGAGTCGATTGTTTTCCATTTAATATTTAATTGCTTTCTTGCTTTTTGTGAGTTGATATAAATGTAACTTATTGTGTTTGATGGGCATGATATAATCTCATATCGACAGCAGGCCTCCATATCGAATCAAATCGAAATCATATCGTGGTAGACTTTGTAATATTGGCAAATATCGTATCATTGTCCAAATAATCGATATCATATTGCGCCATGGTGAAACTTGCAATTTAAATCCTTAATCAGCACCCATTAAAAACTGATCCTCGCGGTGACCTGACTACCTTCATCAAATGCTGCATGTGCTGCTGCTGCTGCTGCCTAGCAACCAAGCAAAACAGTCATCATCAGCATTCACTCCGTGATTCTGACAGTGCAGGTTTACGGATGCTGTAAAGATGGATCAGTTTGTTTGGATTCTTTCATGTTTGAGAATACATTTTTTTCCACATTTTTTGACATTTGGAAATAAAACAAAAAAAACTCTCCATCTATGTCTATAAGACTATTTGGGTGTTGTAGTAGGAAACGCCAGACTCTGTGTTACCTTCACTGTAGGTACTATCTATGGAAATGTCTCTCTACTGCCTTTTCTATTCCTTTTATTTGTTTTGCCAAAAGTCGTTCTATTTATTGTATTATTTATTTTTCCTTCAAATGTCGCTGTGCTTTACACGCAAGGCGCTGCAGGAGTTGGTTTTTGTTCCCTCGGAATCTCGTCTCCCTATTTTCTCATTGCCTGTACTCGTCGTCGTGTGTGAGAAAAAAAACAAAAAAACAAGGCGTGAGAGAGAAAAAGAAACCGAGGTAGGTGAGAAAGACGCAAGCGAGATACCGGGAAGTGCAATTGTATGTGTGTGTGTGTTTGTGTGTGTGTGTGTGCGTGCGTGCGTGCGTGCGTACGTGTGCATGTGAGAGAGAAACGACAGTGTTTTTCCAGATGACAGCCGTGTGGATGGAAGGGTGTGTTTTGTCATTTATCATTTGGAGAGCTTGCTTGTTAAAGCACACACACATCTTCATCGTCACTCTGAACCGGGAGGGCCGAGGAGAGGAGGCGTTTTATTAGCCCGTCAAAACTACAAACGCACGCCGCGCACAGTATAATGTGACAGCGTACACACAGCACTAACAATACATTTAGGATACTCACACACACACACACACACACACGTAGAGACAGATGTGAACACATTTTCTAGAGAACAAAAAAACTAAAAAGAAGAGAGACATATATGCACACATAAAACACAGAAACAACATCTGGTACAGCTGTTGAAACACAGACACAAGTAATCTGGATTATTTTATGGATTCCATGATGGATCTGCCAACAGCTGATTCTGAGAGGCACATGGTGGACGCATATCAAAAAAGAAGGATAACTGGTTTCTCAACTTAAAACCTTTTTCAACACTTTTAAATTGATAAACAAATGAGGGTTTAGTATGATACTATTTTTTATTAATGCTAGCATCCTTTAAAGATGGGCAGAAAATGATACGTGCACACACCAACAAGTCCTCCGAATCACACGACATAATTCATCTTATGCGCCCTAGAACAAGGACGATCTTACGGCCTATCAGCAGGAGGCACATAATTTCTGAGTATCCTCCAAAACTTTTACAAAGTAAATAAATCATCATTTGAATGATGTGACAATCATAATCATAATGAATGCAATCAACAGATGGCATCCTCCACATGCTCAGTCACCAGCACATGTATTTCTTTACACGGCTCTTCTTAATGCTGTAGAATGCTCCATTCCCTTGAATGGGCCTTCCCAACGTTTGGCGGTCAATTATTTCCATGTAATTGACCACTGCTAAGCATATTTGACCGCTGTCAAGGAAAGTGGCCTTTTTGCCTGTGATTTACGTATTTCGTAGCACTCCGCGCTCTACAATCTTTGCTCCGCAAGTAGTCCGGTCACTTATCACCCCAGCGTATTCGGTCGCTAAGCGACATCAGCTGATCTGTAGCCCGCTTCATATTGGAAAAAAACATATTCCTAGGCCACTAGTATGGATGAGTTTCACATTAACATCAATATTTTTGGAAAATACACTGATTTTGACTCTTGGCAAAAGGCTGAGTTGTCGTCACCGGTCGAAAGCAGCGAAGAGAGAGAAGTGAAACGGCACAAAGTTTTGGATGATAGAGACGTTGATAAAATAAAACAGGATCGACATGAACTGAACACCAGAAAGAGCACGGTATGGGCCATGCCAGTTTTAAAAGACTGGTTAGAGGACCTGAATGTCAGCGGACGATTGATCAGCTGTGTTCTTAAGAATGTTCTGTTCAACGTCTTTGTCGTTGATTTAGCGAACTGTATTTCTCTGCTATATTTCGGACTTATTTTCCAGATAATGACCGCCGTTCTATACATTATCCCTTACATAACGCGCGAGTTCCAGCATTGTATTTCACCGAAAGATAGCACATCACTCATGGGGTTTTTGTGTATTCAGTTTTTTAAATGAGAAGAATGGAGATTTGTGTGAATACATAGATGTTTTGCATAGAAAGAGGACACAAAAAGAATGATGAAAGAATGAAGGTGACACCCAATGAACAGGACATCCAGATAGATTGATGAACAAATTAAATTATGCTGCCACACGTGGATGGAAACTAACACACACAGCAGAATGGTCCCGTGGAAGGATGTGAATGGCACTGAGGAAGGGAAACGGGACCATTTTAATGAAGTTATGGCAGCCATTATGTTGTCAAGAGCCCTTTGCCGCCGCGACCGTGGCGTTGGCGGCTTCCTTGCTGCGTGGGAGTGCATAGCAATGTGTTTCTGAAGGGAATGACCTTGTTTATTGGCTTGATTGAAAGCGGTGCAGAAAATAGGCACTTTCTTTTCTCGCCGGACTGATGTTATTTTCTTGCCTTATGAAAGAGGAAACACTGGGGGGAAAAAAGTGAAGTCTTGGCTATTTTACTTGTGCTTAAACTTATTTTCACATTCACATTTTACACACGGTAAAACTAAATATTATGCGAATGATGGCAGTGATTAATTGATTAACAAATACTTGCTTTCCACGATATCTATCGATGGCAACTACAGCATGGTTAGGTTTAATAGAGGTGATGGTTAGAGAACAATCTTGGGTTGTGCCAGTCACCCACTCCTTCACTTCTCCCTACTCACTATCCAGGGAGATCACACAGTGGACTACATAGTGAGCTCATCGGTCAAGTGGAAAAACACTCTTGACACCACAAAGGTCACGTTATCGCCCTCAAGCACAGTGCATGATGGTATATAATGCTCATGTAGTGATCATCGGTTGTACACTACTTTCAACGGTGTATTGTGGTATACTTGGAGTCAACTATGTAGGATTTAATTAATCCCGCTATACATTTGGACAGTACATAGTTGGAAGAAAGTGATTTTGGACACAGCCTTGGTTATGGTAAAATGTGCAATATGTAATATCTGTATCAAAATTTTAGTTTAAAACATTAAAAAATACCAAAAATAAGCAAGAGGATGTGACAAAATATTATTTTTAACCTGAGCTCTAAGACAAAGGCTGTTCAGCCCAGTACATTGTGGAGGACTGTGGAGACTCGAGTCAGCTTAGGGTCCTCAGATGCATGGCTAACCGAGCTAACTAGTTAACGACAGCTAGTAGCTAGAGCCACAGACAGCTACAGAAAAGAGGATTAGTGGGCAGGGTGGGTGATATCCTGCCCCCTGTTTGTTTGGAGTGACCCTCGACAGGTTGCCAATTCTTACATACTGCACATAAAATTTTCTCCTGCATGACTGATTTTTCTTGAGATTTTAAAAGCTGGTTGTCACTCTTTCTTACTTTCTGCCTGGATACATAAAGTGCACACTACTTCCTGCACTGCAGCAGAGCGTGAGGTTCAAAATCTTTCAATATGAAGATAATTCAACGCGCTGCTTCTGGTCCTGTTCTTACCAATTACGAGCGCTGGCCTCAACTAATAACGGTCATGATCAATTATTTCTTAGTGTGACACCAGAGAAGATTAATAAAGACACAAGGTGCAGTCAAACGCAGCAGAACTTGCTGCCACTCACTGTAGCCTCAACCACGTAATGCTGCTAATGCACAAAGACGATCAGTCTATCAACCATGATCAGACCACTTCATCTTTAAACCTCTTAATTTCAGCATCAAAATAAAATACACCGGCAATCAGCACCAGGCATCACAGCGCCAAAATAAACACAAGAATATAATTCAACTCGTGTTCCTCTTGTAAAAAGATATTCTCTGTTTTTAGGAAATATAATTCACAGGGAGGAAATCAATTCAAACTATGTTCTGCAGTGGTCCTCATATAATCAGTCTTCATGCTCATTTTTCAGTGTTTTCGTGTTTGTAATTCTAGATGAAATAGCTTTTCGAAATAAACCACCAACTGTTTTTAGAGGGACGGTCTGTTAGCGCATATGGCAGCATAAAGGCATCAAATCTGTTGTCCACGCAGCCACAAGCTTCTTCTGTTTGCTTTTACTTTTCATACTTTAACTGATGGCCAAACAATCTGCTGATTGCAAATCTTCAACTAAAACAATCTGATTTATAATTTTGAAGTTTTAGAGGCCTAACCAAACATAATATACGCGTCTTGAGCGCCCCTGACTAACACAGGCCATTGTTGTAAACCTAAGCAGTCCTATTTAAACCCTTCCATTAAAAATGTAGGAGACAGGTCATAAAACATGCTGTGCCACAAGTTCACTGTTCACTGAGCATTGGGAAGGTGAAGGTCTGAGGAGGGAAAGGCCTCCAAGGATTCAATCTGGTTTTAACAGTATTTTCGGAATCGGCCGGGAGGTGCTGGAGGAGGTGAAATGGTTCAAGCCCTCATGATGGTTTTCCCCTCAGGGGACACACATGTTAAGTTCAGGGTTACAAGGGACATGTCATTCCATTCAAATTGCTCTCCGGCCATGAATAAAACAAGGTCAAACCTCTCTGGTCGAAAAGTGGGAAACAGTGTAAATGTGTATGTGTAAATGACAACAAACCATGTGTACATGTGTGGAGAAGTTACTTGGAAAATCTAATGAATTTTCTCACTGTTCTCAAACCGTCAGGATTTCTAAACACCCAGGTGTCCCATAATGCTTTGATACTGCCAAAAACTGCCAGAAGGTTTGTTCTTCCCCTCAACCTCCGAACCCTCGGAGCCAGTTGCATGCCTGGTCAGACAGGAAACAAGCTGAACCCACCGCGCACATGTCAATGAAACTAAGAAAGGTGCAAGCAGAGTGCATCACTGCAATGTGTTTCCTATCAGCAACACTGTGATCCAAGTTTGGATAAAACTAAAAGTTATTTTCTAGCTTTACAACAAAGCCGGTCAGTCTTCGCTCCATCCCTCAAAGGTGACACGCACTTTAGACAGTGACTGAATGAATGAGACAAGTGCAGCTGAGATGAGATCTCTGGGGATCTCACCCTGACTGGTGTCACGGCGCATGATAGATGAGCAGCTCGGCGATGCAGCAGGATCTCAGCGCTAAGCCGTATCAGCGGAGTGTATGTGAGCAGCAACTCCCTGTCCACTCAAGTGTCGCAGCGATATACTGTTTTACAGGTATACCATGGTATGTAAATTGTTGATTGTCATACCGTGTACATTTGTTAGTGCTGAAATGACAACTTTAAGCAGTATTTTAATGGTCTGCTATGCTTCACCTGTTGCCAACAGGATAAGGAACTTAAAAATTACAATACTGACTTTTGGCCACTAGCACATCATTTTTTTCCACCAAATTTTTGAGAACATCAGGTCTCTCATGTAGTGGAATTAACAATGCATACTCTTACCATGATGGCCCGCTGGCAGACATACAATGGTTTTCAAAATATACACCTTCACTGGGCTAAGTAAGCAAACTGCTTCGTCAATGATTTGCCTGGCATGCGCGCAATTCAAACATCATCTTAATGGCCGGTCATGTCGGCAGAAACGCTCACTTTGGGCCGATGCCAATATTTAACTTCAGAGCCTTTATCAGTTAGTGCCAATGATGTGCCGACAGCAGGATATATAAAGTACAATCCTGCAAAGACAGACAGGTGGCAGAGACGTCGGCACAGCGGTGGAAGAGAAGACCATCGCTGAGGAAGTCCCCTACCACTACCCCCCTTCCCTCCCCCTTGGCATGCTAGCATCATAATGCTGGAAAAAAAATTAATTCATTTAATCATTCATTCATTCATGTGGAGTAGAACTGAGGACTTTTTTTCTGGTTGTATGGTTGTTAGTTTTCTCTTGTCAGTTATTAATATGTTCACATCCTGCTGGTTAAGGAAGGCTCAGGTGCCTCCTGCTCTGAGCCGAGCATCCACAACTTGTTGTACGACGCAGGAAGACAGTTAATTCTCGCAAATTACATTTGATTGGGGAAACCCCTGCAGAGAATCCAATTAAAACGAGACCTGGAAAGCAGCTTTTCACCTCCCACTGAGCTCAGTGTGTTTGAACATGCGCTCGAGCATCCACGTGTCGCGTGTGTAGGAAGAAGTGATTAATAGCACAAATAAATAATAGGGTTCAGGCTCGAGATGAAGCTCACACACAAACACATGCTGATGTCGGAGCGCACACTGGCTTCGAGTGGAAAATTGCTTATTGAAAACTCACAGAAACACATTAAAGCTGTTGTTAGCGCCCAATGCAGACTATATGTAACACCTATTTTTTTTTTTTTTTGAGGCCGCACCCACATCAAAATAATTCAAAGGCGACAGTTGATGAAGGACACATTTCAAACTTGACTGGAAAGAAAGCAGGACTTTATATACACACACCATTACACATCTGTCATGCCATCATATATTACTTGTGTAATTAAGTGGTCCTGTAGTAGTTGACTTGTCAAAGTGGCTATTGCTCGAAGTCCTGCATGCAAACACCGCATCTGGTAAAAACTGTTTTCATTGCTGCACACCCTCGGAAAGTGTTACAACACGCATTAAAACTTCACATAATTGCACCCAAGGGTCCATTTAAAACCACGATTACAAACTGCTCCACTCTTGAATGTAACTGTTTTTAGCTGTGTTATGTTGTTATCTGTTTGATTTCTCAGTGAATATATTTTGCGTGTATTTATTCTGTTTTACTTACATGGCGATGAATGAACTGAGTAGATGTTAATAACGTGATATATACATGATCACTCAACTTAGCGTAACGCAGGTTTTCTTTCCTCACTTTTCCATGTCGAGTCAAACAGTCAACCATGCCTCGTACACACAAACTTTGTCTATGCAACACCAAATTGAATGAACATTTTCTCAATAGATGTCAATAAATAAAGCATCTGGCAAGTGGATATGATTTATGCATCAGTGAAGTGTTCACCGACCTCGTACATTTGTTTTCTGCGAGTACGACACGCTGTGACTCACAACTGGTTCCAATTAATCGATGACCTGTTCGTTAGTTGGATTGTGTGCCCTGTACACGGAGGCTGTGTCCTTGCTGCAGCGGCCCAGGGTTCGAATCCGACCTGTGCCCTTTGCTACATGTCAGCCCTCCGTCCAATCCTGTTTCCTGTTGTCTCTCCAAGCTGTCTCATCAATAAAAGCCATGAAAAAGGCCGCAAATAAATAAATACATGAAATGATTCATTGCTTTTTCTGTTATATGTCGGAAAAAAGCAAAAGAATTCTCCATCATAATTTCCCAGAGTTTGACTGACACGTTCACGTTGCGTGATTTTAGCAAACCAGGTGTCCAAAACCCTAATTTATGCACTCCTTTGTCATAGAAGACAAAGAAAAATCAGCAAACGTTCACATTTAAAGTGGCTGGCGATTATGTTTGTCACCACAGAGTAATTAAGAAAACAAATTTGCGGCATGAAAAAAAAAAAAAACATACTTTATACAAGACTAGTAAAGCAGTTTAAAAACAGAATGAATGTGTTTGCAGGTTTCAGTTTACTCCCACATTTTTTCCACTTCTGCCGAGAAGAAGGCGTGACTTTTCGACACTGATTTTGGCGATATCTGTCAACGCAGAGGTTGCGTTTTTTTGATAAGCAGATGATTTGCATATCCCACATGCCAGCTCACACCAACACCGACACACATACACACACACACACACACACACACACAAACACAACACACACACACAGTCAGGATATAAACTGTGGATGCTCGCCACTCATACAGGCAGCACCTGTCAGCTGGTGTTCTGGGACAGCCAAGGGCTTGTTTGTTTGTTTCTCTCTCTCTCTCTCTCTCTCTCTGTCAATGTGTGTGTGTGTATGTGCATGTGTATACCTCTATCCAAGGTCTCTCTCTTTTCCCTCAGCACCCCCACACCTCTCCACCTGCTGTTCCTTCCTTCGCTCCATCCCGCCTCTCTGTCTGTCTCACTTCATACCAACCATCATACCACCATCCATTAGATCTCTCCCCCTCTCCCTCTCGCTCCCGCACTCTCTTTTCTCTGCACCTGTGACTGAAAAACAGACCCGCTCAGTCTTTCTCTGCTGCCTTCCTGCTCATTACAGCCCCCAGGCAGCCACTCCATCACAGAGAAAAGGCAGAGATAAGCTACAAGAGTACACCTGTGCCTGGTATGAATGCCAAATCCAGAGTCAGTGACAGCCAATTCCAGGCCAAATAATGGAATCAGCGAACCTCAGCTTCAGACAAATCAACCTGACAGCTTTATCTCACACTCCCAATTTCAAAGCACGTTACGAACCTCATTATCAAATGAGAAAAGCAATCGGTAAAAAAAAAAAAAAAAAAAGAATGGGAGAAAAATGTCGAGGCCGCCACAATGGCGCTCGCGAGGGATTACGTTTACAAAGCTCATTTACAGATGGAACAGGTGGGAGAAAATAAGAAACATATTTTCATTTCAACAGCAAAGTGCTGCCAAGTCTGCTCTGACAAAGGGGATATAAATATCTTATATCAACAACTGCACGCAGCACTGAGAGGCCGTCTATGAGCAACAATTTCTCAGTTAATTGTGTAGAAACATAATCAGATCAAAATGAGATTTATTTGAATTGCCAAATCTCGCGAGCAGAGGACCAAAATAAGCGTGTGGGTCGACAAGCATCAATGGATAAAGACCCAGTGGAAGCTCTCTTAGAAGACATGAAAGGCAAACAGAAAAAAGAAACAACCCACAGAAAGAAAACTTTGCAGACGGTGCAGGCTTAATAAGAGCCGAAGGGGCGAAAGTTGTAATGACCAAAAAAGCAATTATAAAATCTGAGCAGAGCGTGAATTTATTTGTTTTTTTACTCAATAAACATCAGGAGAAGAGAGATAAATCAGCGTGAAGTAACAAGCCCGGCCCGAACAGAATCACAAGCATTTCTCTCTGTTTGTTATGGATAACTGTCAACTGAACCAGGAGCCCACAGCTTAATATGTCAACCATGAACCACATGCATCCAGCTAGATGAATGTCCCATTGGACCCAAAGCCCATTTGTCCAACAGCTTGTTGTCCTAAGAAGTGTTAAGTTACATGCATACATTGGTGATAACTGATATCAGATACATTCAGAACAACTGGCCAGCAGTAGGGGGTTTGTTTAAAGAATAACAGGATATTTGACAGATGGTCCAATGGGAAATCTTTCTGACTGTTGGGGTTTCAGAATAATAGGTGTCCTGTGTCCTGTCGTTCCTTTAGTGTCAGCTGTCTAATAAAAGCACAACACGCACCAACAATTTACCATTAAAATATAAAACAAAACTCAATATAAGGTTAGGGTTAGGTTAAAATTCTTGGACCATCCCTTGAAAGATACATACAGTGTGGTATTATCTTGGCCCACGTTGTCTCAGGATGAGTGAATCTGAGAGATCAGAGATCAGTGGTCGAAGCTAATCTGGCTAATGTGAAATAAAGACAGCAGGAGTTATTTCCTCCCTTAAAGACAGCAGGAGTTATTTCCTCCCTTCGAGCTTCATTATCTGCGAGGACACATGACATAGAGCGGCGGAGAGGGATAATGTGTAGTGTGCGTGTGTGTGTGTGTGTGTGTGTGTGTGAGTGTGTGTGTGTGTGTGTGTGTGTGAGAGAGATAATGTTTGTGTCCACTATGTAATTATAGATTTAGTAAAACCTGAGGCTTAGTGTGACTCAATCAACCTCTGATTTGTTGGCTGGATGGATACTGATGATGATGACGTGTGTGCTCAGGTGTGTGTGTGTGTGTGTGTGTGTGTGTGTGTGTGTGTGTGTGTGTGTGTGTGTGTGATTGTATAGGTGCTCCTTGTGTACAGGGGAACTTTTCAATCACATTACATGTTATTCCACTTTTTTTTGCGTCACTGGCATAATATACAATATAAATGTACAGTTCATTGTATATATGTGTGTGTGTGTGTGTGTGTGTGTGTGTGTGTGTGTGTGTGTGTGTGTGTGTGTGTGGCTGTGTGTGCACCGCTGCTGGTTCATTAAAAAGCTTTTCGCTGATGAAGGCAGTTCATACCAAGCTAGAAAAAAAAAAAACAGCCCAGACTCTTTACAATCCCACGGTGCATTCACAGTACAGTGATGATGTATGGATTTCTCCTCTCAACACACAAAGAGCATTATGGTATTTGTATCTATGGTAAGACAGATTGTCGCACATTGTAAAGTGGTGAATAAATAGCCGCCAACAATAGCGCTGTGAAAAAATGTAACTTACAAAACTGAAACATATGCATTTCACATACAAGTCGTCTCCAACCTGCTTCTCTCAAAGCTTTTTAATCAGTTAGGTAATTTCAACCTGTGCGTCAGTTTCAGGTGTGTGTTTCTGCAGGCCCTACGTGTGTGACTGCATGAATCTCCGCTAATAGCTTCCGCTGTGAGCCTGTACGGTTGAAATACCACAGTGTAAATCGTTGACATTAAATCCATTTTATGTTGCGGGCTGACCCGGAAAAACAAAATTATGGCAACACTCGCTCTCCCGCTAATTGGAATAAGACTGGAGACACATTTGTTTACTGAATATAAAATCGTACCCTCCAGCTTCCAGGCTTCAATCCAGGTCCCAGTTCCCCCCGATTAATTACGCTAATCGATGATGTGCAAATCCTCCCTTATCGGACAAGGCAGTACATACGGCCATAAGAACAAATAGAAAGGGAGCTTGGACAAACAAATCCAGCAAATAAGTGATTGGAAGTGGCGATTAGGCATGAGAGAAAGTGATCGAAATATAAAAGTCTCATTTCAAGATCACTCATGCAGATTAAAAAGTGTTATGTGACTGATAAAATATAATGAGCTATAACTGGAGTTTACGGCACCGAACAGAAGCAGGGTAACTGTTTAAAAAGGCCTGAGAGCCCAAACATGTTGCATTCAAAGCGTGAGACACAAGGGAAATTGCGCTTTATTTCCATTTGGATTCAGTTTGAATGGAAACATTTATCAAAGTCAACACAGGGCTGGGAAATATCGCCAAAACACTAAAACCTTGATTGAAACATGATGTTTTTTATGATTTCATGAGAAAGACTGCTGATCAAGGGCAATAAAAGACCTGTAACACCTGCGAGGCTGTCGTACAGCATGAAAAAACATGTCGACACCCCTCACAGCTGTAGATGTAAGTGCTTCAAGTACAGCACTGATATTCACTTTACAGGCAGAGAAGTCTTCTAACATCTGCTCAGGCCATTTTTGTCTCAACAAGACACCAGCCTGATATCTGGAGACTGCTCCCTAGCTGGCGTTCACGCTCGTTACATGGCAGGGACAGACTGAACTAAGCACCAGAGAGGAGACCTCATCAAAAAACACAACATGAGAATACAGATCAGAGTCTTTTTTTCGGTTTGTCACGCTCGTGGATGCAACCCTTTTAAATGTTTGGCTTTAAAAAAAAAAACATTTGTGTTTTGACAACTTGGTTTTAATGATGTGGACATTTAACACATCTTGCAAAAACAAAAATGGAAATGGTGGTGACAGAGGAAAAGACAATGTGAGACATTATTACTCACCGAGGCCGGGCGGGTTCTCAGGGCACGGCGGCAGCGGTTTGGGGGACGGCGTCTGATTGGTCTCGGGCTGCGAACTCGGCACCACCTGCTCGCCTGTAGCCGCGTAGCTGGCTAATGTTGCGTTGGGCCTGGAGAGATTGTAGTAGTAAAAATGATGTCCATTCCCTGCTGCTCCGCTGACGTTATTCCTGGATCCATTGCGCCCATTGTTGAAACGGCTGAAGAGGTCGAAGCGCTGCGAGTAGACGTCGAAGTACAGGATCATCATGATGAGGAAGTGGAGCAGGCAGAGCAGCAGGACGCCTTTACAGATGCGCTCCAGAGTCCGGCCCAACATCAGCCGGGTCATGGCCGAGGAAGATGACCGTCCTGCGACGGCCAGCCACGACAACGCGGACGCCGCTACAGGCATGCGCTCATCGTGACAGCCATGTTAGCAATATCAGCTATTAGATCTATGATAAGGACATGTGGTTAGCTGACAGCGGACTATCTGATTTCTGCAGAGGTCATGGGGTCATTGATGAGGATAGAGGGGCAGATACACCTAAAGAATGAGCTGCAAGTTTGTTTCTGGTGCACACACAAGTTCCCTGCATGACAAAAGTCCCTAAATGTTTTAATCAACCTCAATCCCTGGATGAATGAACCTTGATCTCATGGACCTAAGATATAGCAAAAAAGTACTGATGATAAGGTCGATGTAATCTAAGACATAAGGCCCTGATTTCAGATAAAACTGCTGATAGACATGTGATCATATGTGAGTCATTATCCCAGTGTCAAGGTGCTGCTGCGGCCATGTGGTGTCCCACTGTTGAACGCCGATCCAATAAGTCCAAGGACTAACACCTAGATCTTCCAATTAGCACGTGATCCCAGTGGTGGAAGCTGCCGACAAACATTCATGAGTGTAGGGTAGATGGCCAGCTGATGCCTCAGTCAAGATGTCCTCTTCTTACAGCATCAGCTCGGAGTTTGTTAGTTGGTTATTTCCGGTATTATCCCTCGACATCAGGTACGTCTCTGGCACCTGAAGGGAAATAAAAGACAGAAGCGTTTTAATTGCACTGATTCCACCAGATGTTAAACGTTAACGATGGCTGTGCGCTATCGTTTTTGACCACTTACTTAAACCAACACAGGTGAAGTGCTTTTAATCATAGCCGTGAATTCTCACTCAATACAGTGACCCGCCGCATTACTCGCTGGATAAAATCAAACAAAGCATCATTGATCTTACTCTGGCAATTTAAGACTATTCAGTGACCTTGCTCTTATTCGATATGCCTGGCTGAATGGCGGTGAAATACATTTAGTTCACTCTCAGTAGGAAGAGAAGCAAACATGAGAATTTAACATAAACAGAATCAAGAAGAAAAGCATCTATAGACGCAAAACAAACAAAAAGGTTTGACCGTGGCTGTTCGGCCGAATTGACACGCCAAGTCAATTTTCCAGTCAAGTGGTTTAAAAAGCATTTATGATGGAATGAGAAGGCAAGTGGGAATACACAATGCAGCGAACATGCAAGCAGAGGAGAGACGGAGGGGCCACTTAGAGTTTTCCCCACGGGCAATGCTTATTGTAGGTTTATGGCTTTTCCAATCAATGAGAGAAAAGAAGAGGATGAGGTTGAAGGAGACAATAAAAACAACACCAGGCTTTTCTGATGAAAAACCAACGGAGTCAGAGAGAAAGAATGAGAGGGAGCGGTAAGTGCTGAAATGCTAAGGCCGGCAACTGGAAAATGAGCGGATATCTTAAATCTAGTGGCAGTTCAGAGTTTCTCCAGTCGTGCTCAACACCACAGACATCCCCTGGGAAAAGTCCTCAAATCTTAGATTTTCCCAAAATATTATAAATATTAAAATATAGACTCTCGTGGAGGATCAGAGGGTGAGTCATGAGCTTATACTGTCTGCGACCTGAGACTGCTCAAGTTTCGTGTCTTTAAGGCTCAGTCCCATTTCCAATTCTCACCCCTACCCCTCGTTTTTAAGCGCACCATTGCCCCAAGAACAGTTTTCTAAGAGGTAGGGGTTGTAATCTCCCCCATAAAACAGGACACTCCTTCACGATCCTCACACGACATCAGTTGTTGTTTGGCGACCAGACACTTCCAATATGCTGTCTTGATTTCTCTCGCGTTACTGTGGCAATCTGGGTATTATCGCGGTGGAAATTGTTTTATGCTTGTTATAACGAAAAAGGACCATAAAACATTAAAATGACAGAGAGTCCGGAGGGCCATGTAGTCAGAACATTTTGCTCTACCCTACTACCCCGACAAGTATCAGGACACCCCACCACAAGATGTCAACACACAAAACGGAGGGGTAGGGCTCAGTGGTAAGGGGCAAGGGATGTATTGGGATTGGGCCTTAATGTTTCATTCATTTTTGATACTCCAACCTGGTTTAGTTGGCCTAAATATTTCACAAGACACTTTTTGCACAAGCCAACCGTTGTTGAAGACCAATTAAGCGTCTAAAATGGTCAGCGAAAGCCCACCGGTGAGAGAAGTGGGCCTGATTGACTGTTTAGCTGAGCTAATCAGTGCAGTTATTTTTCTCCTCTGCCTCGTCAACAGCTCCGCTTGCAACACATTCTCAATGACAAGTGGTTATTTCAGTAAGAGGGGGTCAGAAAAATGCTACTTTAATCCACAGTCCAGAGTCCTTGGGTTTTTGGGTTTTTTTGGAATGACGCATAGAGACTCTGGCTAACTGGTGTTACTGGGAGTTATTTCCTCTCACACAAGGGCAGATCGTAGAAGCTCACTGGCAATGAGCTGTAGTCTTTGCGGTGTGTTCAAATGCAGATTTTGACCTAGACACAGGGGCAGCCCTTTGTTGTTATTCTGCTATTCTGTTGTTTTTCTTCTATATGTCTGCCTAGTGTGTGTCTGGGCCCTCAGGCACGGTGCTCTTGTTTTTAATAATTGATGAAGATTTATCAAAACTATTTTCTGCTCCATGTATTCAACCAAACAAGTTAGCATATCTAAGAGGTGGTATCAAAGAAGGAATCCATTTCGGATCCGAAGTCCACTAACGTCAAACCCCAATACAGGAAAAATGCAGCATGAATTAAGATCCGTGCTCGACTGGTTACTGTGGGTTTAGTTTCTCTGTTGCCTCTTGAGACAGGTGGAGGCAAAGCGCAGCAAATTGAAACATATGTTGGTTGACTGAGCTGATGGCGGCTGTCTGTCCAGAAAAGTTGACTGCCTCTCGCTGCGTTCTGACTTTTTCGTCTGTGGGCAGCAAAGTCAAGACTGCCAAGACTGAGCCTCAAGGGTGTGTGCATGTGTGCATCTGCTCGTGCGAACGTGTGTGTGCGCAGCTTACTAGTTAATGAGATGAATTTTTGCTGACTGAAGGACCCCCACTCCAGTCTCACCAAAATGCTTGTGCAGGTCAGGATTTATTTTCCAGGCGCACTGCTCTTCGGCGACTGAACCGGCTGCCATGTAATGTATCGGCTGAATTTTTCAAACACGTGGCGGAGGCAGTCAGACAGATAATCAGTAAGACGGACAGAAGAGCCTTGGCCTGTTTTTCCCACTTCGACTACAGAGCTCAGGGGCAAGCAGGTTGTCCTCTGTGACCAACAGGTGTTGAACCATGAGATGGTGTAGCCCGACAAATCAGCAGCAGAGAAACAGAAGAAATAAATCTGTGGACAGGATTGAGAACCTGTTTTGCTCCAGATGACCGGCTACACAGGGACTTTTTTTCTGAGATCAATGTAGATACAACACACGTCCGTGCTTTGTTCCCTCACATGGGGTCTGAAAGTAAAACCCACGAGGGGTCGAATCTATCTGCACCCCGGTCTCTTTATTTGCTGATATTTAGCTCAACTGACTTTTCTCAAGACAACAAGTTCTATCTTGGGACTTTTTTTTTTTTTTTTTTTTTTTTTGGTCTTGAAAAAGGTCAGCGGACCGAAAACAAAAGGCAATAAAGCGGTGCAAAGGAAATCTCTGTTGTTTTGCTCGCTCTCCTGCTCCCATCTCCCTTCATTTTTCCTCTCCCTCTGCGGGACATCTCCAAGGGATTGTATACACGACGGCGAGCGGTGTTTCGCTTTCAACTTAATATGTAAATGTCACCTGGGGAGGAACAACAGAAGCCAGGAGTGAGTCCGCGTGTTAAGTCTTTGAGGCGCGTGAGTCAAGGAGAGTCGGGGAGAAAGATCAAGAGGAGGGAACAGGAACGACGAAGATGGCCACGGTGACAGAGAGCGAGACAGCTCCTTTATGTAACCAGTTTATTCAAGGATCCCTGCAACTCCCTTTTTAACAGCAGCAATACATTTCGTAACAGTCCCTGATCACATCATGTCTGCCAAAAAGGAACCCACGGAGAAATTAAAATATGTGAGGTGGACTGCAACTACCCGTTTCCACTTCCATTAAGTTTGTCAAGGCTGTTTCTTAATGAGCTGACTGAAGACGGGAGAGTCCAGATGTGCTGAGGACAAGATGACAGGTGACTGAAAATCAAACAGACATTATAAACAAAACACCGTCACGCCTCCTAGCCGCATCAAAATTAAGCCGAAGCTACGTCTCAATGCGACGGTGTAAGGATTTGGGTGTTTCTCCCACCAAAGAGAGCACAGGAGGCTTGCTAATCTTTATGTAAAGCTGCAGAAAAGTGCAGCCTCCGTCACAGAGGTTAACAACCGTGCAAAGTCATTGTTGAAAGGCTTCTGGATTAATTATAACACAGCAAGGGAGGAATTTTGAAAGAGGAAGTCGTCAGCGTCAGCTAGCGGGATCAAGAGGTGTGGGCGACACCTCTTACAGGGCGAGCGGCAACCTTTTGAAATGTCATTCATTACCAGTGTTAGTAGTGTTTTGATCTAAATTAAATCTGCACTTAAAGTAAAAACCACTTAAAGGAACAGTTTGACATTTTGGAAAAACAATTATTGTGTTTTCTTGCAGAGAGTTAGACGAGAAGATTGATGCCACCATCACATCTCTGGAAACAGGGGGAAAGAGTTGGACTGGCTCTGTCCAAATATAAAAAACATCAAATCCACCTGCACCTCCAAAGCTCACTGATGAACATGTTACATCTTGGGTTTTGAGTAAAAGGAATTATCACAGGCAAACTCGCGTGAGGAGCAGCAGTGGGACAAACTACAAACCCAGGGAAGTGTGTTCCACTCATTCAAATATTGTGCCTGAAAATACACAATAACATGACTCCAACATACAATGTGCAATGCTAACATACATTAGCAAAGATTAATTCATGAAAAACATTTAACATTAGCTTTTCTATAATTGCTGCCAACATGGCGCTATAGGCTGAATACATACGAATGTAGTAGGGGGTCCCTGTTCTTGGCCTGAAAATGTTAAAGACCCTTTATTTAAACCATATAATAACGGAAGAGTAAAAATGACAGTTGGACATAACTAGTCAGGGGTCAGCTAGTGCAAACTCACATGTACAACACAATGTGTTGTGCTGAAAATGTTCGTGATGGTCACTGATGAACTTCTCAAAATTAGGATTTTCTGCTCATATCATTTTTGTTATCGTTGCACTTTGAATATCTTTTGAGTTTTAGACTTCAAATTCATCATTTTCGTCAAACTTGTTGAGGCATTTGTTCAACCTCTAACCTTTGCCGTAACTCGCAACTCTCAACTCGCTATCTGATGATTCTGACATCGGAATGAATTCATCTTGACTACATGTCGAATGTGATGACCCAAATTCCAAACCTCCACAAACTCCACAGAACATCTAGACTTTTTTTCACGTACGAGCCGGGTACAAAATAAAAGAGTTGAGTGTTTCAAGCAACACTTCAACCAGAATTTCAGATGTTGACTTGCGCAAACTAAAGCTTTTAATGGAATATTAAAACACGCGGGATAAGCTGACCTCAGAGGGAGAGGAAAAAGACTGACAGAGAAAAACATCAAACCCTTCAGACTGTCACTTCTGTTCCCTTTCGCAAAGGTAGGGTGAATTTATTTTAATGTTGATGCCACTTTCTTGCTGTGATCATCATAGTTCTTGACAAACTACAAGCCGGATGAACTCTTTGAACTCACAATTTAAATATAGACTGACGCCCTTATGAAACATTTTCTCAAATACTGTACACACACTAATTCACACGGCACACCCAAGCATATAAACGCTCCTGCAAAGACACTAACATGCAGTTGGAGGGGAGGTGCCTCGACAGACGCGTCTGCAAGTGCAAGAAACTAGTTTTCCTCTTTCGCTTGACACTTATTTATAAGTTTATATCCTGAAATGCACCGTCAGTAGAAACTCTTTAACACCCTTTTCTAGGTTTCTTGCCAACAGCTGCGACAGGAGGCACAGGGATTGTACGTTCCCAAAAAACATTCTCTTTGCACCGCACTGTATTCGTCACCAGAAAATAAACAGTGTGTTCAGAAAGTCAGTCGAGGGATGTATTTTAGAGCTATCGGGGATTAACAGACCGCAAACCACATGTGACTAAAGGCTGGTGCTGTCACGATCTGCATTCAAGCAACTTGGTAGGTGTGGAAGTGTTATTTTTATGGTAAAAAAAACCCAACAGAAATCTAGATCAGCGGCCACCAAACTTTTTCATGGCCAGAACGCGATTTGTGTTTTTGTCCGAGGTCAGCTTCCAATGACGCCTGCGCATGGCAGGTCAGAGCAGGTCAAGGTTGTGGAGAGAAGTGAAGTGGACCATAGTAAGGACATATTATTGCTTTTTAATGGAGTGATAAGTATAAATGAACTTATTACGCTTCATGAGTAACTTGCACACACTGTTGATGAATATTATTTCCTATTTCAGCCAATCGTGCTTCCTAAATCCTACAGACTAGACCTTTAAAAATAAAAAATAAATGCTCTTCTGAATGTTACATTTATTTACTGTGAGATATTCTGGTTCATCCTTCAAGGTGCAACTCTTTAAATTTACATTTTAATAACACTGCAGGGATTAGTTGTACTACTGTGGTTTCTGGCTTTGCGAGAGTTGCTCATGTATACAATTACAGATGTGACTCTCACAGACCCGAAAAATACTGTACAGTGCAGGAACTCCTGACCCAAGTGGAAACGGATGTCGTTTTAGCAACAGAGGACACACAAGGGCATCGATGTAAGTAACTAGAGGGATGTAAGATATGTACACGATTCAGTGACAGCGTGTGGGTGTTCAGACACACACACAGACATGCAGTCAGTGGCATCGAGGCATCAAGTTGACAGGACACCCTGAAAACACTTCTGCATGCAGGTGAACATTTGCAGGCTTTAAATGAGCTCTTCAAGATACTATACTTGTTCAATAGTTTCAGCTCTTGTCGCCTCAACGCAACGGATGCCTCACTTTCATTTAACACACACACACACACACACACACACACACACACACACATACATCAAAAAGGACGTCCAGATGAAGTGCCAGCTAAAGCTCGCAGATTGTCGACAACATCTGTATCTTAAAATTTTAATTGGTTGCCAGACGGGGCGGCCAGACTGGTAATTTGTGAGGGTACATAATTCATCGAGTCTGGGCTGAGCATATGTGAGAAGGAGGTTATGATCTGTGGCAGAACTGGGGACTCATAATGTTAAAGTACAACTAAAAATATTTTTTTTAAATCACCTCTTACATCAAAATACTGAGCAACAAAATTGCCCATCATGCAGTCTCATCAAGGATTTTTATCCTAAAAAACAACTCTCTCCGGTTTATTGGAGCTTTGGGTTAAAAATCAGTGTTGACATATATAACAATCATGTCTGTCTGTTGTCGCTTAATTTTGTTAAAGTTTACTGCATTGTATATGGAGGACTTATAATGCTGAAACTAAAAAACAAATAAAAAATGGCTCAGAAAATACATCAATATGCCTCTCACTGCACCAAAAATGTATTTTTTTAAATTGTTGTTTTTTTGTTCTTATTTATTAATGTCTTTTAATAAATTTATCTATTTGCATTTTTACTTTGGTATTTTGGTATTGCTTGCTTTGCATTTCCCTGTATGTATTTACACAAACGTATTTATTTCTGTATTTTCTTTTCTTTTCTTTTTTGGGATAAAAAATTTAAAAAATTAAAAAAGATTCAAAGGACTCAGGTGGACATGCAAGGGAGTAAATAAAGAAACAAATACGAAAATAAAAATGGAAATGAAAAAATACTTCCTAAATAAACAAGTTAATAAATTGAATATATTTCAACTAAAAAATATATAAATTAATGAATGATTTCAATTATTTCCAATCTTATTTTCAGTGCATTTAATGGCACCTTTACTTATTTATTGAGGCTTTTTTTGTTCCTTTTCTTTTCTAATGTGGCAGTGTCAGTCCTCCATAAGAGCAGAGCTGTTACATCCCCCACTGTTAACCACTGGTCAACCACCACACTGGAGCCTCTGTGGGTTGAGGTCAGCTTCAGCTACAGTATACTCAGGGCCAAAGGGTCAAAAACAAGCCTGGAGAGTTTTAATCATTAACCTTTTATCTGCAAGTTATGCATTCAGTCAAGTCGGTCTACAGCAGAGCTCGGTTTCAGTACATTACAGTAAGGTTGAGGGATATTTAAGTGCATATGAAAAAAGGTTTCTAAATCCTCCCTTGTATCCACTCACACTGTATTTCAGTGCTCTGTTCTCCTCAACAGATTGCTTTCACTGTGCCGCAACGCTTCACCTCACTTTCGAACCGAGCACCCCTACTTGTCAAGTATTAAAAGACGCAGCCATGCTTCCCATTTTCCACGGAGACGTGAGCACAAAAGGGATCACAAGTCAGCATTTTAAAACACCAATTATGTCAACAAGATGTGTGGGATGTGCATGTTTGTGTCGTCTAAAGTTTTTGTTGCAACACGGGTATTATTAATAAGAGTGCAACTGGGAAAGAAGTCAACACAGAAAATCACCACAGTGTCTATTGCTTTTGGCCACGCTGTAGCTCTGCTGCCTGCAGTACAATCTAGAAGCATCAGATAAGTCTGGTAGAAGGAAAATGTGTCAGTACTTTTAGTCTGGAGACGATGGGTTTTTATATTACTTTTAAATTCATTTTCTTAAAATACATGAGAGCATCAGTGCGTCAACACATTCTCACAGCCAGCTCGCACAAGACAACAGCTCGGACAGTGGCCTAAGGCTTTAAACCTAACCCTCTAGCACTGGTTCTGGACCTGAGGGGCTCTGTGGTCAAGTTAGCAGTTAACACATGCAATGTCTGTTTAGACTTTCAAAATAAAAAACTAAACAAAGAACTTTCAGAAGTTATGACATACTTTTGGACTGTTATCAACGAGTACTCATGGAACGATATTAGAATTTCATGTCATGATTATCCTGTTTAACATATGTGTGATTCACAATATTATCCCGATTATCATAAATAATAATTGCAAAAATTGCACCTAAACATGCAGGAACACCTTCAACCTTACATCATGCTACATAACAAATATTTTCTTTACACCACAGATAGGACACACATAACTAAGTACTCATAAGTCACTTTGAGGTCAGTAATCTCACCTCCCTGTTGTTTGGAATCTGTCGTTTTTAACTTTTTACGGTTTAACTTGTTTCAGTTGGGGGTATTGTGCAAACCAAGCCTCAAGCCACGGTGACAGGCTCAGGTAATTCAAAATACATTTCTGAAATTAAAGTTTTAGCTTGGTTTCCGGTACCGAGTGGCACCACTTCAGCCGTCACTGTCCTGCTCAAGGGCACCTCAGCAGGGCAGAACACACAAGGACGCACGTGGCTTTAACACAGGTCACCCTGATGAAGCACGTGGCGGAAGATCTATGAGGGATACAGGGAAGGCGGGCGGAGCGTTAGGATGAGTTAAAGCTGTGAACCGGGTGCAAAGAAAAGCAAAGGCATCAATCTATAACTGCAGAGAAGATGCAGTGAAGATCGGCCGTTTTAATATATAAGTAGTACAGTTGCATTGCCCGGGGCCCGCTGCTCCACGTACTGTATGTCTATCCATTCCAGGCAGCAGCAGAGAGCCGAGCACTTCATATAAACTCAGAATATGAGACTGTACTTTCACCGACATCGTCATTGATCATTTATAATAAGGTTTAATGCGACGGAGCAAACGGCCGTCTCTCTTCCTAGCAGCAATGAGCCACACACACACATATACGCAAAAACACACGCGCAAAAACACACGCGCGCACACACACACACACACACACACACACACACCCCTCTACAGCCTGAGTCTCAAGCGTTGTGCATTTCCACAGCAGATGTTCTCAGCACGGCCTCGAGGCTGCAACTCTTGTTTTGTTTAGACTCGTTTTTTAATCAAATGATGTGGAAGACAACAGACTGTCTCAAAGCTTTGGAAAATTGCTTCTGACCACTTGTTTTTGTCATTTTAAAGTCGGCCTAATCAATATATTTATGTTGAGGAGAGGCTGTTTATAACACAGAAACAAAGATCAAGATGGAGCAGAATAGATAAGATAAATAAAAAGAAGAATAGAAAAATGAATAGAGAATTAAGATTTAAGATAATATGATGATAATTATAGCTCTGGTTTTAAAAGTCAGTGGATCGTGTTGCTAGATATGATATGAACGACAGAGACGTATCATCTGACTCATCAGACTGCAGCAGCTGGAGGGAATAGTTGAACATTAAGCTCGCTATGCTTATTTGCTTTCATGGCAATTGTAACTCTTATGTCTTTCTGGTAAATATGAAACTTCAGAGAACCTCTCAGCCTATTCAAGTTTTACTTTAATACATTTCTGTCTCGTTTTTGCAAATTGTTTGTAACTGCTAAATTAAGAGGTCGACGGATTACTCTGCACTCATGGGACATCGATTATCAGTGGAACTTGGCTCTGACAGTTACCAATCGTCCGGATCCTTTGAAAATAGTCATAATATATATATATATATATATATATATATATATATATATATATATATATACATATATACATATATATATATATATATATATATATATATATATATACATATATATATATATATATATATATATATATATATATATATATATATATATACATATATATATATATATATATATATATATATATATATATATATATATATATATATATATATATATATATATCTATATATATAATGACTTTCTGTAGAGAATGCACACTGTTACATTATCCAGATTCTGGACTAGAATCAAGGCTCCTGAAAGACAAAAGAACGCTCACAAATTGTTTAAGATCAGTCGACCTCTGATGAGTTCACCGCTTGTTTCTGCTGACCCCAGGTAGGCCAAAATCGTAGTCATTTCAGGAATAAACAACGTGAATTTAATACTTCTTCATATGTTGACGCTAACAAAGAAGCTAAAAAAGCAAAAGAAAGTTCTAAAAAGTGACTCAGGGTGTAAAAGTGAAATCTTTAGCTGCATGAAGATCACAGCCCGATCTCTCTCTCCTTCCTTCTCCTCCCTCCTTCACTCTCTCTGCCTCTTGAGCCTCGGGCCTCTTGCGTTTTAACCTACAACCCAGCCCTCCCGGTCTTATCAAAAATGCATTAGCCATGCTACACTTGATAGTAAGGCGCCTCAGAGCTTTCTCATGGCTCCGGCACATCTTGCTGTAGGCAAGTTCATCTCCCACAAACAAGACGGTGCACAGCGGGACCAACAGAAGTTATCTTTGGCTTGGCACCACCAGCCTCAACAGTATGTGTCCAATGTATGAGGAAAAAGAAGCTGCATCTACATTCACTTCACACATAAAGAGGTCACTTGAAAGGGAGTGTGTCTCTTTTTGATTTATTCATCTTTATTTACTATTTTAAAATTCAGTCAGGGGGTATTTCAGGCCATCTGAAGTCTACAAAAAAAACATTTTTCAACAGGACAAATCAATTTTCAAAGAAAACGACAGTCTAGCCGAGGCTGCGCTGAAGATTAGATCCCCCTGGCTGAAAGCACGAACGAATGAGTGATATCATAAAAATGAAGGAAGAGATGGGGGGGAAGGGAGAGAAGGGATTGAAACAGAGAGACGGAGGAGACAGAGTGCACTACACACTGTCATTATGAAGGATCTGGGTCACGTCACTAAGAAGCAGGGCATGATGTTAACAATACAGCACATTGTGCAAGAGTTAAGAAAAAATGACCTACTGTCATATATTGTGCCATTGTTTCAGCCTGGAACCGGAATAAATAATACAATCTAATCTCGGGGAAAGGACCACAGCTCATCCACAATTCAAAGGTATCAGACACATAAATCTACCCACATTCTCTCTGCCTTTAAGGAAGAGCTCCAACAAGGAGTTGTATAATGTGTCGATCAACAGAAAAAATGTGTCCTTTAATAAGTACAAAAGCCAGAGATCCACAGGCTCAACATATTTTTGGTGGTTTTCTTTTCAATCTGAAAATATACTGAATAATTTGCAGGTTTAGATTTTAGCGGTGTTGATCAGTGTAAACAAGACATTTTAATGATCACCAATGGCCAATGGTCACCTTTTAACAATTGTCAAGAAATTTTGTTTTTTTTAGGTATCAACTAAAATGCACTCAGTAGAGCACATACCCCCACCAACGCCCAACAATCCCCTTTAAAGTAATCAACTCTCATCCGATATCAAACTCGTTAGCCCTGTATCAGTCATAACATTAAACCGCCCATAACTTCAGCCATAATTAGAAAGCAGCCGCCTAATTACGCCTGATTTTTTTCGTGCCTTACTCCCTGAGACTCTTATGAAAATATCAAACTCATGATGTTAAAGAAAGGAAGAAAGAAATTCCTGGAACCATCTCTTTATCCTGATCCACACCAAAGGTTGTTCGGGTCTATTCTGGACCAAAATCCATCCTCAAAAAACAGACAAGGTGAAAAAATAATGTCCTTGGCGGAGGTACTTAATAAAGAAAATGTAAGGGCAATCCTTGGCCATTCCCCTTTTCTTCCCAATTTCACATTTCGGCCAGTTGACCACAACGTTCATCTGCCTCTTGCCTCTCAACAAGCTGCTTTTTATTCCTGATGTGGTCTACCCAAGAAAGAGAATACACCACCATATCATCCAGATGTTACAGTTATAGTGTTATCCAGCCTGGCTGACACTTTGATCATCAACCTTGGTTTGGCGAAAGTCCAGCAAGACTCTGACAAACTCTCTGGAGATACAACAGCTGAGCCCTCCTGAGCTCTCTCTGTTAAAGGGACCTACCAGTAAACCCTTTAACGGATCACGTTTGGACACAAAATGAGCACGTATCATTTTGACAATACAATCTAACCAACGGGTTAACCAAGGAAACAAAGAAATCTGCACTGTTTTAGATTTATTCACCCTTTGATCGTTCAAATTTAAGAAACAACCTTTTTTATATAACCTTCGTTCACATCAAAAGCCTCTTTAGTCTGTTATACAACTACCTGCTCACAGTCGTACACACTTATGCAGGGACGAGCCAGAAGCTCATGAATGTGCCAGCGCAAAATTGATGTGACACATCAGATAAACAGCGGCCAACGCCGTCGGTGAATGTCATCTTATTTGCCGACAGGCTGATGGCAGACAAGATGAACATCGATGCTTTGCCGATAAATCAGTGCATTCCTCCACAATACTCAATACGCTTCCATTAAAGTTTGTCCAAATCTGCTGATTTGTCTCAGGAATGTTGTGAGTAAAAATAAACGAAACATTCATTTTCAACACATTTGCAGCTGAGAGCGATGCATCTGCAATCCGTCAGCTACTTTCGAGCAACTTAATCCGTCAAAATCAAACTTGTTTTCTGCTTATCAAATCATCATCAGTGACACGAGCCGCAGAGTGCTCTGTGAAAGCCCACCGTCACCTATCAGAAGACCAATAGGTTAGTCGGGACCCATCATACATCATCCAGTCACTGAGTCTCGGAACATTTCATGGCTGCTTCTTTCAGCCTCTCTGTTGCGGAGACACATGACGGCCCATCATGAATGAATCAACTGCTCAACTCCTCTCAACCACAACACTGACCTTTCGCTGTTCATTAACCGACTGGATTCAGCGGTTTACTGGGTTCATCCCTCATCCTTACAGAAAAAAAAATAATTCAATGGACACTCAAGTGAGGGATGAAACAAACAAACAAGGGAATAAATTATATCGACAAGGCTGGACTGATGTTTCTCAGTAGGTTAAAAGAGCCTTTCTATGGATTATATGTGGTATTTAAGCATCTACAGACCATATTCATATCAGTCACATAAGGCCTCTGCCCTGACTTTAGTGGATCCGTCTTGATAGACTGTGCGTGGTATCAGTATTGACTGATGAATCAATCACATCTACTTTATTTGAATTGACAAGGAGGCTGCGGTCAACCATGTCATGTTTAATGAGGAAATATGGCAATTATGATTTAAAAACAGAACGGATGCTTCGATCTCATTAACGCAAATGTTGACTTTTTTTGGCAACTTTTCTGTCACTGTTTTCTTGACTCCATCAGCAAAAATGACCTCACTCTTCTTAGAGCAACCATTGTCAACCAACGATTACACAACAACTAAATGAACGATTGCCCTTTCATTCTGTACTGCAGAGGAAGAACTAGCTGTTAACTTTATCCAGGTCTCATTGAACGTCCATGGCTGCAACACCACCTTAGATCACAATTTCTGCTAATGATGGAAAAGCAAACAACTGACAGTCAGATGAAAGAAAAAAAACCCTTGCTGCTTGTTTGTCTACTTTAGTAAAGCCACAGAGTAAACCTAAATCCTCTCCCGTGACAATCTTTTAGAGATGGGTCAGTTAACTCAAGGCAAATGTAAAGATTACATGATCGATAACCAGCATCCCCGCCAGAGGTGCACGCCGAATGCACCTGCCTGTTCTGCCTGGAGGCAGGATTGAGACGACGCTGTGTTTGCATTCAACCAGATCCATACTGACAATTCCTCATCATTCGTGCTGTGCGCAAAAGCGATACAGAGGCCGATATTTTTATATACAAATGAGAAACACAGGTCAAGAGTACAGTTTGCTGACGACAGAGAGGGAGAGCAAAAGAGTAAAGAGCAGATAAATAATGGAAAATAAGAGAGGTGAAGCCAGGGGAGGAGTGGTAAATAAGAGTGAGTTTGACCTCTGCCCTCCCCCACTGACATCCTCTGCTTTCATACACAGCGAGGAGAGGAGAGGAGAGGAGAGGAGAGGAGAGGAATGATCACACTGTCCGCTGCGATCTCTTTGAATCTTTTAGCTGGCGGTAGTCGATTTCACCAGCTGCAGTACTAACTGAAGATGGCAAATTTAATCGTCTGTGGCTAATTGACATCATGACTTCGGCCAAACTACAAAATAAAACAGATTGCTGTCTGTCAGGCATGGAAATCTGAAGAACATTGTGGACTGTAACTGGTTGTAAGCCACGTAGATAAAATATTTTTCAAATATACAAAGGGTATCTTTACCTGCTTTTTTTAGTTTACAGTCATGGTCCTGTCATTTCAGCTGCTGTCTGGCTATACTTTGAGCTAACATCAGCATGCTAAGCAGGTATAAAGTTAACTAAGTTCATCGTCTTAGCTTGGTGTGTTGACGTGCTTACATATGCTAAATAGCACTTAGCACAAAGGGCAGCTGAGTCTGATACAATATGTGGTCATCAACAAAAGTAGGGATGCATGGGACGGATTTTTTAGCTAATACCGATAACTGATAATTACCTGCTTCTCATGGCTGATAGCAGTAAGATAACAGATCATTTTCCATTTTTGAATTTTAAGAGGAAGTACCCAGACGTGTAGTTTATGCACGCCTAAGAGCAAGAAAGTAAGATGTAGCGATCAAAGATGGATGATGATGACAGATAATATTCCATAGCTCTAATAAGACTTGTTAAAACTCCTAGACTTTTCCCCTCCTCTCTGAACCCCTTGTCAAACAAGTAATCCACACCGGTTACGACATGTTTGCCTCTCTTGTCTACGCTACACAAGGGTCCTCAGCGCGACAACAGTGAGCTGCGTTTTTTAAGTTAAAGGTGGAATATGTAAGAAGTGGCCAGCTGTTGAAGTCATACCCCATACACCAGAGTTTCAACTACCAGCGGCTAACGGTAGCTGCTGTTAGCCAGTTAGCTCAGGCACTACGGTTAGCTGTGAATCTGGTGGTCCAGACTGGGAGCTCGGGGCACCAGAGGAGTGTAGGTGTTTACGCGGCTAGGGCAGGAACTTTGCACCAGAATGGTGCCAGGGCTAGCTTGTTAGCATGCTAACTTCTGTAGATATCTCTGCAACACTGCAGACTTGAAAAAAAAATTATATTTCTTCACATTGTGTTGTAAATTTTTGTTTTCAACTAAAATTCTTAGATATTGCATCTTTAATACAAGCAGTCTGACTTTGTATTATAGACTAAATTTTAAATTAATAAATCTCCCACACTCAGGTCATTCATTTATCGGCCCAATATATATGCAACATCCCAAGCTAAAGCAATGGGCTAGATAAAAACTAACCAGGGGTCACCAGACTTATTACAAAACATCCTGAGGGGAAAAACAAAACCACAAATGTGAACTCTGTGATGGCGCTCGAGGAAAAGTCAGGGAGTCATCGAAGCCTGCAGGTGACTTTTTATCCCCAGAGGATAAACCCTTCTGAGTATTCACTCTGGACCAAAGAGGTGTACCAAACATACTGCCATCCCTTGATCAACTAGTGCTGCTATTATGGCTCAAAATTCTATTACATCAACAGCCGGTAACAATATATCTCACTGTGCCTGTCTGAAAGCCCTCTCTATTTATTACCCATCATATCATTTCCTATATGCTTCACAAAATGACTGTTATGCGACACCGCTGCTGTCAGTGAAGCTGACAATGATTCATGAGAATCTGAAATCTTAATTTGTGGCTCACATGGAGTCAAGTATTCCATTATTCGTTATGTAAGAAATAGTGAACGAGGGGTCGGTCTGTGCTGTTGTCTGATTATTGTGACAGACAAATTATACCTTGCGAAGCCTCTGGACTTTTTACTGCCGCCACAAAGACATCAAGCTAAAAACAGAACTGAGCGGAGCAGAAAAGAGCAACTATGAAAAGAGAGTAAAAGCAGACCTAATCAGAACAAAACTCCAGTGTTCTCTGTGTTCAACCCTCCTTTCTCAGCTCTGTCCATGCGGATATTAAATTGCCTCTCAGCTGTCTCTGATCTGAAGGAGGTTGGACTCTTTAAAAGTCTGATATCACATTGCCTCCCTGCTCCTCTTTTTTTCTCTCTCCCATCCGAGAACAAGTGCCCTGCTTTCTCTTTACAGGTTCCACTCCCTTTCTCGTCGCAAATTTGTTTTGCCAGACAGGACTGACAAAAAAAGATTTAAAAAAAAAACAGATGAATTCAATGAGACATTGCGGCATGGGTAAAAGTATTTGAAGGTGGTCCCAGACACTGTGAAAGTATCATCACGATAAGTCGAATGCTGAAAGCCATTCGAGGAATTTTTTGCTGCTGCTACGTCTGCTGTTTCTCAGCACGCAGGCTGCTCTCGCCTCATGCAAATACAACAAAGTCCCGTCTGTGGCTACATTGATCCATAGACTACAGTGGGAACATCAGCATCTCCCTCTCTTTCTCTCTCTCTCTTTCTCTCTCTCTCTCTCTCTGTCTCTCTCACTCCTCTTCCTCTATGTCTCCCTCCCCTCTCTCCCTCTCTGATCCAGCTGCTCATTTGGCAGCGGAGCAAAGAAATAAATGAAGTGCTTCAGCGTAAGGAAGGCTTCACTGGGAGAGGGATTGTGGGTAGAGGGAGCGAGATGAGGATTTGGTGAGGTTATTTTTTTCTTTATATATATATATATATACATATACTTTTTTTTCGCTTAATACATCAGTGGGACATTAGGCATAAGGCCACTACTGTCCAATTATGCTTTCAGTGGCTGCCAGGTTAATCAACCTGTGCCCTTCTATGTGATTCTTTTTTTTCAAAAGCTATTCAGTGAATAGCTGGATTGTGTGAGAAAGAATACAACATGTATCTGACTATCTTTTGTCGTGTTTACTAGAAAAGTAGAATGGGGGAATTATTATTATTATCATTATTATTATTATAATTATTAAGGATTTTAACTAAGCAGTAGGAAATCACTTGTAACTAACCAGTGGGCACCTGGTATCCTATTATGCTTTTTCATGTATTTCCTTTTCTTCTGTGGTTTATACAGGTTCTTGTGCATTTTTAATAGCTTTAAAAAGTTAAAAAGTTAAAAGTCTCCACCGAAAGAAGCTCCTCTCTCCCACAGAAAACACTCCTGCTGAAACGCCACGTCAGCAGTCCCACTTCATGGCATCACACTACGTTACAGAGTCGTACAAATGCATAGTTTATGCCTGGCGGCCCGTTAGGCACATAAGAACTGATTTAGCACAGCTGCTCTGTCATTGGGAGCGGTGCTGACTAAGTCGCGTCTGAGCTGACCAATCGGAGCAGACTGTGGGGGGGGGGGGGGGGGGGCTGCTCCAACAGAGTGTTTCAGACAGAGAGGGGATACAGCGATGGACAGTGTGAGAAAACTGAGCTGTGTTTTGAGCACTAAAGCCTGTAAACCTTTAATAGTAATCCAAAATAAAATGATGAACCTGAAAATCAGAACAACATATTTCCTCTAACATTTGATCCTTGCCTGATCATAGGCTGTTGTGTAGGCTTTACATCTTGTTCTTTTTGGAAGGGGTTGTCTTTGGCAAGTATCTATAATGACTCCAAGAGATGGATGACAAGATCACTACTCCTGTCTGTCTGTTAAATACAAAGCTTAGACACAGCACAAGGGGAAACAACTGCTCTGGTTCTGCCCATAGACAGAAAAATCAGCTTACCAGCTACCCTTAAAGTGACAATTTAACACATTATATCTCGTCACTTTAAAATGAACAAGACGGACCTAGAATTGCCGTCAGTAGTGCGTATATCTCCACCAATCGGCACAACAGTTTCAGTTCCTATTACTCATAGACACCAGCCATCAAAATACGGTTGATTATTTACAAAATTAATATATTGCTTGTTTCTGTCTTCACTGCTCACACTGAAAGTGTGACATGGATAAGGAACCAATGATTTATTACATTTCCGGTACAGAAACATCTAGATATCACAGTATAAAATATGTGTTTTCTGAAAAGTAGGAAGAGGGGTTAACTTAGAAAACTCCCCAATGTTTTACTTGAGCGGCTAAGTCTCCAATCTGACCTCCAGTGCACTGATAGGTGTGTGGTTGGTTTATATGATGTAAAAGAACGCATATATAAAGATTTGAACCAGGTTGAACAGATTTAGTTTTTCTGAGACTTCACTTAGTCACTTAAAATGCTTCAGTATGTATCCAACACATTGAAATAACAGCCGCGGAGCACTCTGTCAGACGCACCTCAATTTTCGTGAGCTGCTTGCCGAAATACCAAAGGTCCTAATTCAATAACATCACATTTAATAGGACAGAATACCACAGCACTGACAAAAAGCTTGTATTTCGACCTTCCGAAGAAAAGAAAAAAGTAAACAAGTGTTGACGACAAAAGGCGCACACACACTAACACGCACAGTTGCCATGGCAACAGATCCCAACACCAAAGAGAGATAAGAAGAGTCTGTACCGTCAGGACTAGACAAGGTGAGGAGAAGGACTGAACCAGAGGAAAACCAATGTGAATCATGCTGTTTGCCTTTCACCACTTCATGAAAGACGGATGCAAACTCATGTACAGCTGCACTGAATGGAGGAAGAATGACCGCGGGGGACCTAATCATAGTATTTACACAAAGCTGATCCAAACACTCGCAACGATGACAGAACATTCCAGGGTTCAGCCGGCGACAGGAGGCTGGAAAAAGTATTTCTACAGGGAGTCCAGAGTTATTTCTTTTTATCAGAAAAATATATATCAACCCTCAGTCAGAGCAGCACAGAGGATTTATTTATTTATCTATTTATTTTTTTTTATAAATACCATTTGGACAAGCCTTTACTTAGAAACAGACAAACATTTCTACTCTTGATACGGTTTGTTCAAAATTACCAATAGTAGAAAAGTAGTTTCACTAAATGCAAACAGGCCACATCCCTCAAGCTAGTCATTACTTTGATAATTTAGTTGCTACATAGTTCTTACACACAGGTGTAAGTGTTAGCTGTTAGCACAGCAGTTTAACTATGGCATGCTAAACAGTGTGACCCATTAAGATTGAAGAGTGTAGCTTAACATGGTATGCGTCAAGCCATCTGAGCGGACTTTCATCAAATTGCTGTTTAATAATCACATAAATATTAAGTATAATATAGGATGGCAGCATACAGCCCTCGAATTACAAATGGTATTTAGCACTCACCTGATATTTCCCACTCATTTTAAAGTGCATGAAATCTGAACTAAATCTGAACCACGTACAGTATTTTGTCCTCATCTGAATTCATAAAAAAGAAAGTCATACTTTGGCTGACACTTGAGCTCCCTAAAACCTGTATGTGTGTCAGTTTGTAATGCAAAAGTTTCTGGTGTATTTTATACATTTTACTGGCAGCGTACCAAAACTTAAGGACAGTTCACCCCTAATTTTTATGTTTTCTAACATAAAAAAAACCTGTAATAAGCCTTTATTCTCTGGTTGCTTCAGTTGTTTAGGAGAATGCCGCAACACTATTTTGTTGTGAAGCTCTGGAAATGTTTTGTGGACAACAAAGATTACCCAACTTTAAATACTTTCAGCCATTTAGCATTTGGGACAATGGCACAATGACTGAATTTAAATTTTTGGATTAACTTATCCGTTAACAAACATCTTGTGCAACGCCGACTTAAGCTGTGACCCTCGGCTTCCAGGACAGCCTGATTAACGCCAGAGAACACCCTGCCACCTGTGTCTTTATATCTCAAAAACAAAGTCGGGACAAAAAGGCGGCGCTCCAGGGGACAAAACAGAAAGCAGTTACACGCATATATGTCTGCGATACTTCACCACGGACAAACACAGAGGTAAAGATTGAAATTAAAATGATAAAAGACCTCCCTGCCACCTGCGATGAAACTGCCACATGTCTTAACCATCTCCCTGCTATCTGATCAGCCTCGAGTCAAGTCGGCTGATCGCACAGGTTTCCACAGCAGATGGTCTCAAGATGCTTCTGAGATATCACACATCCACATGAGTGAACTTTAGTACTGACGCTGAAACTATGCCCACTCAACATCTACTTGTTGGAGCTTTCAACTGCATCACACAGTCAATAAAATCCACCCAATGGACCTCGCGTCACAGCAGACACTTGGTCTTGTAATAGTAAGAAAAGCACAGGTGTTCCCAGTACGACACGCCAGTGAAGCAGCTAAATGGAAGTCGGCCATTATTCATTTTATCATTCCACCTGTGCTTTTCCTACACGTCAGCCGTGTCGACCATCTGACACAGTCAAAAGCAGCAGAAGTAGAATTTCTCAGGCGCTTTTTCCTCTTCTTTTTGTCTTACTTGATAATGGTCAAGAATAACTTAAAGGGGCATTATGTAAATAATGCAAACTCTGAATACTGAATAAACAAGCTGTTCTCAGAGGAAAATAAGGTCCCAGAACACCGTTTGAAGCTATAAAAGGTGGCAGGGTCCACCACATATAAACTAAATAAAACAGTATGAAATCGTGTTGTCCTTCAGGGTCAGTTTGTTCATTCAGTTTACTCAAAACAAAGAGAGTTTGTGAGTTTAGTTTGTTTAGGCATTAAAAAATATCTTTCTACATAATCTACATAGTGCACCTTTAAGATTTTGGACTGTTGGTCAGACAGAACAAGCAGAATCTGACCGAAATACTGATCGATCGATATCAGAGTACCACGGATATATCATATCGACATATAAGGTGTCAGATATGAAAACTCCTTTTTCTTTTTTTGTTTATGATGCTGATATATTGACTAGGTCTGCAATATATCATTACAGCATCGCCCTTACGATGTGTGCAATAGTCACGTTAGCTCAAACATGTCGTCCTACAAGAGCAAAAGTTCCAAACTGGTGCTTTCTAAAACTAACTATTCAAGTTATATTTCCTGTCTTTTCTTCTATAGTGCAACATAAATTGCAGAAAAAACAAAACACTGTAATGTCAGTTTGGTTCTAACATCGTGCTGCCCTGATAAAAAATATCAGACTTTGTCACTGTCTCATACACTGCAGGTGTCAGCTCCAAAAAATTGAGTATCTGTTGGGCTTTTGGACCTGAAGGAAACTGTGATGGACTCTTCTGAACATTTTACGACCCCTTTATGAAAATCACTTGATCAGAAAATGATCAGCAGATGAATAAACAATGACGGCAACTGCTGTGCTGTCTCCATACCCCTGCAAGAACCCGACCTCACTCTTCAATCCCAAACACGAGTGCAGACTTTGCACTCACACTAAATTATACCACTCAAAACTCGCTAGATGGCTTGTGAACATGACCTCGAGGTGACAACATGAGTCACTTTACGTGGCACGGCATCGACAGGGAAACATACACATGGCGAAACTCACTACACCGAGGGCTGCAACTTAGTCGCAGCACAAGGCGAGGCAGTTCCAGTCCACTTGCTCATACAGCCTCTACAGCAGTGAGAGCCCTAAAGAGCCACTGTGTCATAAATGAGAAGGGTGTCAGATTGGATTACGGTCTAGGTACAGAGCTTCTGTGTAAACCGCCTAGTTAGGTTAAGCATCGTGATGAAAATTCCCCCCCCCCCTCTCCTCCGCCTCCTCTTCTTCTTCCTTTTTCTCCCTTGTTTCCCCTGTGTGAGGCTGCTGGCAGATGAGAGGATGGAGCTCAATCCTTTTTTTATTTTTTTGCAATAGAGAAAATAAGTGCATGCAATTTCAAACAGCTGAGGTTGGAAAAAAGAAAGTGTGTTTCTAAAAGCTTGCATGCATGCGAGTCCTCCTCTCTCCCTGCACAGTTGTATGTAATGCTGGGATGGTCCATGCACCGTATGAGATCAGTGCAAGGGGAGGCTGAGCGGAGCCTAGTATGGCGGGTGAGAGGAGGAGGAGGAGGAGGAGGATGCTAGTTTGTGGAAATGTGCATGATAACAAAAAAAAAAGGTCGCGCTTGCGACCATTTTTTCCCCCCACACGCAATATTCCAAGATCTTAAAATTAAAAGCAGAGAGGTTGCATGATGGCAGGGGGAGAAAACGCAAAGGGAGGCTGGTGTTGGATGGATGGAAACAAAGAAGGGAGAAGCGTGCATGCGATTCTGAATGAAACAATGCGTCCCAGGAAGCGAAAAGAAAGAGACAGACAGAGATGGGGAGAGAGAGGGAGAGAGATCCTACCTTGACGTTGTCACTCATCGCATCTTCTTTGTTGGAGCACCGCTGGTTCAATTCAACCGAGGCAGATGTTACAATAATAAAAGAAATCTGTCAATAAAGCTTTCTGTGGGCCAAAAAAAAAAGGGAATGTTGTAAAATCGCACAGTGAAAGCGAAGAGGCTGAGCCCAGCTGTAACTATCTTTCCTTTTCGCTCCCACAGACAGGCAGGCTGTTATTGTGTAGCTCCTCATCCATCAGGAGACGAACAGCTTCATGTTGTGTAGCATCGCGCTAGCCCGAGCGGCTAAACGCAACCCAGTGGCGATGTGTTCTACCGCAAGCCGACGAGCAGAGAGACGCTCTCCTCATGGTTTTCCGTCATCCCGCTGTGTTTTGGTTGGGGATGATAAGAGAAGGCGAAGGGAGAAAAAAAAAGGATGCTCTGAGGCTGAGGCAGCGAGCAGGTCCCCTTCGCTCCTGCTGCCTACGGAAGCCCGGGCGGTCCTGAAAAACGCGATTTCTTCTTTTTTTTGAATTAATATTCTCCTGCTAATCTCGCTCCTCCGTCTGATCATTTCATAACAGGCTTCTACGCACGAACACACAAGGAGGTCACTTTTTTAAATAATAGTGATTTAAA
Source organism: Sparus aurata (assembly GCF_900880675.1). Taxonomy (NCBI): domain Eukaryota; kingdom Metazoa; phylum Chordata; class Actinopteri; order Spariformes; family Sparidae; genus Sparus; species Sparus aurata. The sequence continues at coordinate 19,214,146 of NC_044207.1, forward strand.
AAAAGACAATGCGCGTTGGACTTCATAGCAGATGTTTCACAAGGCTGAAAGAAAAGATACAAATGTTAAAGCAGAAACAGAAAATATGATACCTCCACATTGTAGTTGTGTTTAACTTCAGTGGTCTCTTTTCATATTCATATTTTAGATGTTAGTTCTCACGGTCCGTGTGGTTGCTCCCTTTTTACTCAGATAGTAGAATAATGAATCACTACACAAGCATACTCTTTGTGTTTATTACGACGATATTCACATGTAAAGCTTGGACTTTATTCAAAATTGTCAAAAAAATAATAATGTATGTTTGTTTTGTACATTTCAAGTGAGATAACTACACATTTGTCCAAATATACAGACATAAAGAGGTGAAGCCTGCCTTATAAGAGTCACTATATCGACTTAGACAAACAGACACATTTAAAAGGTTTTCTTTGGCATTTTTGCTCAGTTGATTTAATAATTGGTCAGAGGTTCTTTGATCATTAGGACATTTTTCTTTATTTACCTATCATAGTCGATTTTAGGTCATGATGTTTTAGAAGAGGGACTGTACTTTGCTGTGGTCTTTTTAAATGTTATTAAATGTTGTTTTTTTCTATCACCTGAAAAGATCTGGCATCTAATTTAAAAAATCACAATTATGGTTCGCAATTTGTTTAAGATTGTTTAAACATGCATCGGTATCAAATGCTAACTACAGCTTCATTGAAATGCAGATGGACTTCATACAACATTTAGCCATATTTCGGCTTTGATGACCATATCTGGAAGGTCTAACAGTTCCTCTTGGTCTGTTATTGAACAATTTGGTTATAGGGTCTTGGGTTTGATAGATTTTACATAACTTGTTTGTTTATTCAGTGTGGTGTCATTAAAATGGGAATAAAATATTGTTAGTCATCTGCTACAACTGAAAAAATTACTTTAAAACATCTGGCATTGAAACGATATTCAGAAATGTGGTCTAAATTACTGCAGAGTAGCATAATGTCCATAGATAGATAGATAGATAGATAGATAATCTACCTACATCAGCTTCATTGTTTTCTCATGAGTTTTCAGTGTATACAGCACCAGTGCATTCTGTAGGACAGATGTTGTGGTTCTCTGCTCCATCTAGTGGGAGCAAGTGAACACTACAGGAAGGAAGACCAGTGTCATAGTGTCATGTCATGTGCTGATTATTATTGTACATCTTGTAGTTGTATACATATACATTTTTCAATAAAATTGTTCAATAAAAAAAAAAAAAAAACAGCTCACATATCAAAATCGGAGTAAACACAGCAGTTTCCGAAACCACAAAAATTAATATAAATCAGAAACGAGTGCAAACGTGTTGATTGGACCATTTTATTTTTCTCAAGGACATTTATGAAGCCAGAAGGACAATCTGTGTTTTGTTATTATTATACACAATGTCAAAAACAATTAGTTATTCTCTGATCACCATCACATCAACATAATGCACACACGGTACCAACTACAGCCACTGAAAGCCCGGGGGGTTTTGGTTCAGAACCTGGTTTACCAAAGGAATCTCCCGAGTTACATCTTGGTTTAATTATAAAACCATCGGAAAGGGCAGATACCAATCTCGCTACACCTTTGGGGAGGCCAGGTCTGGATATATTAAAGACAATCCAGTTTCCACATGTAGAGATTCAGTGTTTATATTCATTCACAACTCCACAAGAGGGTTGGAGGGAAAATTACAGGGAAAGACTTCACAATTAGCCGTGGTCTGTCAGCTTGACTCGTGGAATGATGGATAAAGAACAAAAAGTGCGTTACAATACGAACATCTTTTGCACTCCACGTCAGCTCTCCTGTCAGCTGGCAGCCAAAGCTTCACAGAAAGATCCCCAGGATTACTCGTCAGCATTAACAGGAAACAGCTGAAACGCCACATGGAGACTGGCTGATAAGAAGCACATATTCTCATGACAAATATTTAACGATATGATGTAGCGCGAGTCTAACTTTGTCATTCAAATTGCACTCCAGCCAAACACAAGACTAAGCTTAAACACACACATTGAGCTTCTGTTAGGAATGTTAGAAAGTAATTTGCGAACGCAATCGAGTTAAGATGTACATTCAAAACAAGAAAAACAAATGAAAAATAAGGAAGATTTGTAAAACGCAACTCTTGTATGAATGAAGAATATTTAAAACCTGCAAGTTACGTTTTTGGTTTTGATGTAATGGAGCCAATAGATTTAACAAAGACGTAAAATCAAAGTTAGAGGACCAGGCTATACAAAATCTGCAATCAAGACCTCCAGTGCGATGATGGCGATGCTGCGGCAATTATTACTATTGAGTGTAAATTCCAGTAACTGAGGTTTCTAAAAAAAAAAAAAAATTCTCTTATCTAAGACAATAAAGTTGAATCGTGACTTGACAAAAAAGAGAATAGTTTACTTATGACCCAACACGTTTCCTACAAGGTTTCCTCACAGTCAGTGTCATGCTTATGTCTCACTGTGGCCTCCTAAAAGTTATCTGTGTATTCACAACCTTTTGGCTGCCTTCTAGCAAACACTTAACAAATCCATTTAGGATCACAACCAGGACAAACTAGGAAGATGTGGCTGGCAGCTTCAGGAGGCTCATTCAAACGTAGAAATCGTAGTTCCATAACGTTTGGAGGAAGTAAGCAAGTGAATGACAGGATGATATATTTAGAGCCGCCTCCCAAAGAGCGTGTCCAACCGTCTAGTGCCATTCCTAATGATTTACAGATCAGCCCTCTAATTTAAGCTTCAAAGATTCTCTGTCTCTTCTACAGCAGGAGGCCTGACAAATGTGTTCGGCCCACAGCCTGTGGATTAAGGACCATTTGCTTATTTGAACAGAACACTTACAGAAACCAAAAAAAATCTGACAGACCAGGCTACAGTTATAAACACAATGGTAAACACCCTCATGCTTTCACGGGAAGAAAACAAAAAAAAGATCACAAGCATACACACACACACAAATATTTTCAAATACTCTCGTGTACGTTTTAACTCATCGTTCACCCAAGAGTGGTCTGAAAAATCAATGTCATGAAAATACTTAAATTGAAGGGAATTTACTAGAAACTAATAATTCTTCACCACATCTTTATTCTGCTTGTACTGCTCATCAAGCTGAGCTGTCAGATACAAGGTTCACTCATTTATTTCAGGTCCAAGAAAAGCGCACGACACACTGACATCTGGTGATTTTTTTTTTTTTCTTATTCCACATTCATGTTTCTCCCAAGACAAGACAGCAGGGGTGTGAGCGTACCACTCTTGTGTGAATGACGGTTAAAACCAATACCAGGCAAATAGAGACATTTAAATAATTTACGATGTATTTACACAATAATCCATCTTATTTTCCAGCAGTGTCTTTTTATCTTCTTGGCGCCTGAATGCATCTTCTAGTCACCCATCTTTACTTTAGACGTCTGAGGGAGGAAAAAAACAATCAGTTTTTTTTGCAGAATTTCAAACAAAGAAACAGGTTGAATCACCACATCTATTCAACAAAAGGTCGATCCTCATCGATCAAGGACAGTCGACAAAGAAGACATGGATAGTTTTCACCACTATGGAAGAAAGAAAAGATTGATGACTGCATCCCGTCTCATTTACCTGCAGAATGGCTACGATGACACCAAACAGGCCGATTGCGCTGCCAAAGATTTCCACAATGAGGATCTTCACGAACAGGCTGGCGTTCTGGGCGTCTGCCAACGCCGCTCCGCTGCCCACGATGCCGACACAGATGCCACAGAAGAGGTTGGAAAAGCCCACAGTCAGACCAGCTCCAAACATGGAGTAACCTGGTAAGAGGGAAATGAGCTGAGTCAGAGACCTCAATGACTAGTCCACAGGGGACCTGGCCACAAAAATCTAATTCCCTGTCATGACTTGGAAATGAGACAGTGAGAATTTATGCTATTCAATTAATTTTGAAGCCTCTTAAAAACGTCTCTGAATTGGTCTATTACCATCTTTTCATTACTAAACTTTTATAACTGAATGAAAATCTCCAGAGTCTTCAAGAGATTGGACATGTATTTTCATCAAATTTTACTTAAACAAGGCATATTGATCCTAACCATTTGGAATACAGAAATATGACCAAACACATTTTAAGTTATTTAAGCTATGAACATTTTATGCTCATTTTTTGGGATCAGTGTGCAAAGATATTTTGGCAGTTTCATCATTTGTATTTTGGCTAACTGTGATGTAATTTCCAAGATTATCTATTTAATATATGTTATTATTGTTATTTGACCTGCTTGTCACTTCACTGCCTTGTGAACATTTTTATCACCATACTTAATTAAATATTAAGACCATAGCTCTCCACTGCAATAGAATGAATGCTTCAGCTGTTACAGTTTTTATCACAGATCAATTCAAACAGGAGGGATTTCTAAGGGCTAAGATTTTCATTATTGTTTGCAAACATCAGTAATGAATAAAACATGTGTTGTCAAAGATATTTCCACAATCAATATATTTTTTTAAAGTTTCGGTACTCTTCTCCGACAGTGACTTGACACATAGCCCCACCTCATGCAGACGTAGATTATGTTGTTTACACGCAGTACCAAAGCACTTGTCTTTAAATAAAAACTAAAATGTTATTCCCTCACACCTGAACATATTTTGATGGTTTCAAACATCAATATTGTTCAAGGTATTTGGTAGGTATTCTTTCATACAACCTTTTTCCCAGTGCCGTTTTAATTGCAGTTAAAAGTGTTGTTGTGGTTCTGGAGTCGATTTTTCTTTTACATCTTACATCGAGCCTGTTTTCTTACCAGCTTGGTAGTTTCTTGCCCCAATGGTCTCAGGGGTGTTTCCCTTGAAGCTCTATAAGATGAAAGAGATTATTTTTAGAACCAAACAACCATCTTTGCCCTGTTGTTGAAATCATATTTAAACTTCAGTCTCATTTGTATGACTGTTTACATTCTCTAAAGACCTGTCTCTAAAGACTCTAAAGTCTCTTGATCATTAACATTAAAAAACACTTCATGGGCGCTCAGGTGGTGGAGTGCATGCCATAAACGCAGCCGACCCCAGTTCGATTCCGGCCGGAGGTCCTTTGCTGCATGTCACATCCCCCCCTCTCTCTCCCATATTTCCTATTTGTCTACTGCTTAATAAAGGTGTCTATGCCAGAAAAAAATCTAAAAAAAAACACAAAATAAACAACACTTCATGCTTACCTCAGCCATGTTGCTGATAACGATCGCCATGATGATCCCATAGATAGCTACAGCTTCACAGAAGATGATGCTGGAGGGACACGAACAAAAACAGAGTAAGTGGAGTGATTGGGTGTCAAGTCACTACAGATACAGAACACTTGTGTAAAAGTTTCTGTTCTGCTTGGAGAAGTATTTACAAATGTTTTCATATCATTATTAAATGAAATACTTGGGAAAATGTCCCCTATTATATTCACAATTACATTCACCCTGAAACAGAAACGTATTAGCCACTCTACAGGAGGTTAAAAATTAGCATAGAAATAATATTTTCGAACTACGGTCTTCTGTTAGCATCAATATTCAAGTACATGTCTGAATAATACTACTCTGCTGAGCCTGATCATTTCAGGAAGAAAGGATGGAAGAAAGAGTGGATGAAAGCATTTTCAAAGGGCGATTGAGCAGTACAGCAGCTATTTCACATCAATCATAAAGAAGAAACTATTGCATAAAATATGAAAAAAGACAAAAAAATAGAGGAGAGGACAGAATTGAACTAAACATTTTAGGTTTTGAATGAGCCTACCTGACCAAATTCTTGGTTTTGATTCGTGGGGCTTTGACACCACCACCAATGATGCTTGAGCCAGTGATGTAGATCCCCCTGGAAACAAAAACACAACAATCAGCACAACATCTATGACATGATGGACAACTACCCAGTGATAGTAAAAGGACTGGCTTTAGTAGCCAACTTAAGATAGCACTGAAGTGTGCTAACATAAACTAATAACAGGATTCCAGCACCGCGCAGAGCCCCCTTTGTCAGAAACATAACAAAAAAATTACTGTTATTCATATTTATTCTTTGACCACTCTCATGGTCAAACAGTGTCAGATCAATGCAGCTGATCTGCTCTCGATATGTCATCCTGTCATTTATTTCTTTTCATGTATACATGTGAATGAGTCTCCTTAACATAGCTGCAAATCAAAAAGCAAACTACTGACAACTCCATCCAAAAGATATCCAGAAGTCTTCCTGTCTTACTAATTTTCCAGTTCCACATTTACACATGATCCACTTCACTGAGTGTTTCAGGAAAGCGGAAATTATTCTATGAAAGTACCACCTACCCTGTCTTAAACATTCAAAATACCACTTTAAACTGTGTCCCTGTCAGGTACTCACCAGGCTGCTCCCACCACAGACAGAGAGATGGCCAAGCCAATGCCCAGACTGGCCCACATGAAAGGAGAAGTCTCTGTCAGGAACCTGCCGAAAAAGAGGTACAGCCGATGAAGACTGCACTACAAACATGCAGTGTGCAAAATTGAGGCCAAAGGGCTTGGATTTTTGTTTGTTTGCTTTTTTTGGCTGGTAAGTGATGGAAATCTATCAGCCTGTTGCATATTATACAAACATTTGGCTGATGACTGGTGTTAATTTTGTTCCCTATGTGCCAGCAGGAATACATTAATGTTTATGTTAAAAGTTCAATCTTAACGTTTTATAAATGACCAATAACATTTCATATTACCGAAGAATAGACACAACAATGTTAGGATTAGAACTGTGAATGCCCCTCATGAGTGGGCCACTGTGTTGCTTCCTATGATGAGGCAGGGCCAACATCAGAGAGTGATCCAGACTTACGACATCAAAACAAGAGCTCTGGTTTTAAACAAGGCAAGTCAAGACAAATTGGAATGAATGACAATCTGCGTCGTATACAACACAAGATGCATTTTGGTGAGCTAAACAAAGATTTAGTTAAAAATGCAACCTTTGTTCTAGTGTTTACTGCAGGACAATGGTTAGATCACCTTAAAACACTTGACCTACACTATAACTGCGCATATATATATATATATATAATAAGCAGTTGACTTTTGAACAGCCATGAGAAGATAGATAAGTCACACCCTTGCAAGGAGTAGGACAGGCCCTAAAGCTGTTACAGCAATAACAAAAGAAAATAATTATCAACACTACTATGCAATACTGAACAGCCACTGTATAGCAATATTTTCACAATTGTGCAATTTAGGAAAAGTCAGCGTATTGTTGTTTCCACTGAAATCTGTCTGGAACAACTTTTAAATAAACCTGCATTTCTACAACTCCTGCCTGCAAGGCAATACATTCAAGAAGACTTAAGGCTTACATACAAAGAAGTGGACTGACTTCAAATAAGGACATTATTCTTCATTATTAAGCAGCTTACTGTTTATTCTTTTATTAAATCCATTAATTGTTTTATTGTAAAAATTGAAAAAGGTCCCCATCACAAATTAGTCGAGCATGAACTATTAAAACAGTTTTCTGTCCAAAACTCAGTTATTGCATTTACTATTATCATACCTGACTAAAATCCAGCAGATCCTCTCATCTGAGAAGTTGGAAACATTATACGTTTGCCAATCAACATCTTTAATTCCAACATCCAACCAATAAACTGACTAACTGCTCCACCAGTAAAATCTTATCCTGATATATTTTACATCTCTGAAGGGTCATAAAACAATTGCTAAACTCTTGGGTTTGTGTTGTGATGCCTACAGTTGAATACTGTTTTGTCTAAAAGCTTGAAGACAAGATCACTTACCATGCCACATCAAAGCGGAATCCAAGGTCAAATATGGTATAGCAGATACCTGTGGAAATAACAAAGAAATTAGAACATTAGATATGAAAGTGGAAAGGTCTGCCACATGCACATTAGCAAGAATGCTTGACCCCTGTGGTACAGACAGTCACGGTATGTCACTGCATCAACACATGTTTTCCCTGAACCATGCGTGAAACAGTGTCACATTAATGTGTTAAAGCCATGGAAAGAAGTTCTAGCTACAGTGTGATGGCTCACTCTCACGTGAAAACTACTGCAGTTCCTGTTTGGGTCCGTTTCAGATCAGGCAACAGTGTACGCCAGCTGCTCACTAGCTAACGTTAGCGTTAGCCACATTTATTGTTTAAAATCACTGAAAGAAGGGCAAGCAGGTATCCCATCTTAACTCCCAAAAAGGAAAGTCTGAAACTCTTCAGCATGAACATCTCACAGTTGTATTACGTTTGAACCTCAGGCCTTTTCTCCCGCAAGCTGTTAGCTACAAGCTAGCTGACATTAGCTTAACTTGGCTAAGGAAACACTAGCGAGATGCTAACCTGGATGTAAGCTCGACTCTTGAATGTGAATACGTTTTTATTATAATATTCAGCAGCAGATGGTTGTTGTGGCGTCCCCGGGTGAAAAAACTGCCAAACAAGAATAACCGCGTTTCGAATGTGCAAATTAAGCAGTTAGCAAACAAAATGGAAAACAGCCGCAACCTCTCTAGTCCCGTGATATAGCCAGGTCCCAGTTACAGCTGTCAAATCACAAAAATGCGTTTCCACATGAAGAAAGAGCGAATTACTAGCATGTCATTGTTGCACAAGTCTAGGAAATATGTGTTTTAATTCATTAATCCAATATTCTGATGGTTTTTCAATCCATCCCAATCTTACCGACGATAAGTATGGTGCTCCAGAAGGCCAAAGTGACCCCCGTGTACAGAATGGCGTGTCCGTTCATCATGCACTCTAGCAGCATCTACCCGGCGGTCTGCCCTGCTGGATCAGCGCGATGTGCTCGGCTCAAATTTAAAATTTGACGCCAGTAACGTTAAGATAACGAAGAAAATGCTGTCTTGAGAAGCTCTATCGGTCGATGGAGGAGAGGGAGCATCAAAAGGAGAAGCTGGCTGGTGTCAGCTGATCCAGCTTGACAAGCATGTGACCAGGGGGCTGGTGGGCTGCGTTCGGTTATGATCCCATCTTCACCCTAGTTGAAGTGATTTCACAGCGACGGTGGTAACAACAGAGCGAAATTCTTCATATTTTCTTCCATAAAGAGTAAAACAGCTTTGGTTAGGATCCACAATACACCAGAGACACACTAGAAATGTTTGCACGTAAGTCTTTAGTGGTATTTGTAACGGAATGCGTCCTAGAAGGCTGCATTCCACCTCAGCGAGACTTGCAGTGCGCGTAATGGACACTAGATGTCGCTCTTGTAGTTGTTTATCAGTGAAGACGCGGTTTCAATTTCAATTTCAAGGAGCTTTATTGGTATGGCCGGGAAACAGATGTTTGCACTGCCAAAACAAATGAAAAACAACAACAACAACAACAACAACAAAAGTGCATTGCCAAAGTAAGCGTTAAATAAAAAAATATATGCATAAACAGAAGAAATTAAGATGAGGTTGAAAAATTTAGATTTTTACAGATGTTGCAGTTAAGCTGCTGTGGGTGTAAACTTTCACAGCTATACCGACTCTCTGTTGATTAATTCCCTCATTAGTGTGAATGCTGCAAGCATTCACACTATTGTTCTTCTGGAGTTTATTAGTGGGCTGTGCTCGCCAGCCCACTATGGACACCTCTATAGCAGAGCTATAGGTGTCCATAGTGGGCTGTGCGGAGCACAGCCCACTATTGTTATTCCTCGCGCCTCTTCTTATTATTATTCTCCCTACGTCCTTTTTTCTGTCGCTAACTCACCCCGCACCGTTGAGCGCATACAAACAAATTATATATCAAAACGTGCGGCTCGGGCGGACTCGGGTTGCTATTATTTTTCTCACCAGAATACGAATTTTTCGCGACGTAAGTCGCGAAAAACTGCGACAAATTTCCCATAAGGAATGAATGGGACGAGGTCAAAAAACTCGCAAATCTGCGATGTTTTTCAAACATCTCCTGCTCGGGCATACGTTCACGTGGAAACACCATTCCAGCTTTAAAATGTAGGCACTAGTCCTGAGTATTTTTGTTGTATTTGAACTTTTTTCCTACGACATGTAGTTTTTGAACTGTGACCCTTGAATGGCGGTGAGTGATTTTGGAGAAATTCAGGGTTTTCAATGAGTGTGTATGGCGGAATGTTCGTGCAGCACAGGGGAGAGGACCAACTGACAGAGTGAGCGAGATTCAAAAATTCGCTCAGAGATTTTCTCTTTCCGTGACGATCCTGGCCACAAATTAGGCTCAAAAACAGTGATACTTTCCAGAGTTGTAGCCACACTTGTCTTCTTTCTCCCAATGTGTCCACTTTATCGGTAGGATTTACGGTTTTTGAATTATCGACCGCTTACCAACAAGAGTAGCTCTGAAATGCTCCATTTACTCCAATGTAAATCGGGAGAAGGATTTCCAAAACTGCACTCTTTTTTAACTCGCTGCCATTTCCACATTTCTGAAGCTAGGACCACAAAACTTAATGAGTGTGTTCTTTAATGCCTTTCTGGCTCGATCGTGAAAAAAAATTGTCGATATCATGTATGATTTTGACCAAATAGCACTAGTTTGACGTCCTAGATGTGAGGCAGAAATTGCTCTCAAATCAGCTCCCTCACAGGCCGTTGCTACGGCCCTTGCCAACGGTCACCTAGCAACCAAAAACAGCTGGGCCAAGAGAGAGAGTGACAGACAGACAGACACTAGACACACATCAGACAGACAGACAGACAGACAGACAGACACACAGGAGACGCACATCAGACAGACAGACAGACAGACACACAGGAGACACACATCAGACAGACAGACAGACAGACACACAAGAGACGCACATCAGACAGACAGACAGACAGACAGACACACAGGAGACACACATCAGACAGACAGACAGACAGGAGACACACATCAGACAGACAGACAGACAGACAGGAGACACACATCAGACGGACAGACAGACAGAGCGACATGTAGACACACACACACACAGAGCTGCTTAAGCGTGCTCTCACATGCACACAGACGCACACACACAGTATATTTCCCAACATTTAAACTACATTAAACGATCATTTTTTCACTCATTCAATGTGCGGCTTGATCGGACTCTGTATGCAATAATTCAGTTTTCTAGAATATTAATCTTTCGCGTCGTAAGACGCGAACAGCTGCGAGACACTTCCCATAAGAAATGAATGGGATGAGGTCAAAAAACTCGCAAATCTGCTATGTTTTTCAAACATCTCCTGCTCTGGCATACATTCAGCTAGAAACACCATTCCAGCTTTAAAATGTAGGCACAGGTCTTGAGTAGTTTTGTTGTATTTGAACTTTTTTCCTATGATGTGTAGTTTTTGAACTGTGATCCTTGAACGATGGTGAGTGATTTTGGAGAAATTCTGGGGTTTCAATGATTGTGTATGGGGGAATGTTCGTGCAGCAGAGTGGAGAGGGCCAACTGACTCCCTCACAGTCCGTTGCCACGGCCCCTGCCAACTGTCACCTAGCAACCGAAATCAGCTGGGCAAAGAGAGAGAGTGACAGACATACAGACAGGAGACATACATCAGACAGACAGACAGACAGACAGACAGGAGACACACGACACACATCGGACAGACAGACAGACAGGAGACACACATGAGACAGACAGACAGACAGAGAGACATGTACACACACACACACACACACACAGCCATGCTTAAGCTTGCACTCACATACATGCAAACGCACACAGTATATTTCCCAACATTTAAACTACATTAATGATTATTTTTTCGCTCGATCGGACTCGGGTTGCCAATATTCAGCTTTACGAAATATTAATCTTTCGCGACATAAGTCGCGAAAAACTGCGATAAATTTCCCATAAGGAATGAATGGGGCGAGTTCAAAAAACTCGCAAATCTGCGACGTTTTTCAAACATCTCCTACTCTGGCATACGTTCACGTGGAAACACCATTTCAGCTTTAAAATGTAGGCACAAGTCCTGAGTATTTAAGTTGTATTTGAACTTTTTTCCTATGATGTGTAGTTTTTGAACTGTGATCCTTGAATGACAGTGAGTGATTTTGGAAAATTTCAGGGTTTTCGATGATTGTGTATGGCGGAATGTTAATGCAGCAGAGTGGAGAGGGCCAACTGACCGAGTGAGAGAGACTCAAAAATTTGCTCAGAAATGTTCTCTTTCCGTGACGATCCTGGCCACAAATTAGGCTCAAAAACAGTGATATTTTCCAGAGTTGTAGCCACACTTGTCTTCTTTCTCCCAGTGTGTCTACTTTATCGGTAGGATTTACTGTTTTTGAATTATCGACCGCTAACCAACAAGAGTAGCTCTCAAATGCTCCATTTACTCCAATGTAAATCGGGAGGAAGAATCTCAAAACAGCACCCTTTTTTTAACTTGCTGCCTGTGGTAGGGCTGGCCTGAGTGAATGGAATGTAGGAGGCAGACTATAAGTATCAAAAATAGAGTTTTAATTCTTGCAGAAAGTGCCACCAAAATGCACAGTGAACCAAACAACAAAAAAGATATTTACAAAAAGTATCAAAGAAAAAAACAGTTAACTCAACTTGACTGAAAATAACTCCACTCAATATTACAGTGAGACACACTGTGCACTCTCCTGCACACCTGGTGTCCTCTCTCTTTGACACCACACACTCCTCTGACTTCCCTGCATGCTGGGAGCCAAAGACAGGAATCCACCTGGACTCACCCAAGCCGCAGGGAAGCCTCCTCTCCCTTCTAAAAACCGGTAAGCATCCATATTATTAATCTTAATTTCATCACCCAATGGGAATTCACATAGGCTTTTATCACACACACATCTGTGCTCAAATATGTCACATCATATCAAACTATGCACATTTCGCATTCCCACACAATCTGCATCCCCCCCCATAGATGGTACCGCCCGATGACCTCACTGATGATGTCATCCAGGTTATAAAAGCAGGAAGTAATATCCCTTTCCTCCTTTTGCCAATGGACCACATGGTGAATATGAAACAAAAGCAACAAAACAATGCATCTGTAAAGATTACTTAATTGCACATAAACTGAATTAAACCAATAAACTTATTTAACTTAACATTACTTGTCTGTGTTTGATTTAGCCGGACACGTTGATGTTAATGATCTGTACTTAAATATATACTGCAAACTCAAACCAAACCCGGGACAGGATGTGTCTGCATAATATTGAACAAAGATGGACTACTGGTTACACAAACTACACAAGCATACTAACTCAAATAGAAATGAAATGTAAAGGGACAAATGGTGTGGTCTCACCCACTTTGTCACACACCCCCCCCCCTTAAAACCGTTACTCCTCCGAGTCACGGGACAGGAAGTCAGCAATGACATTCTCACAGCCCGGTCGATACTGGACCTGAAAACGATAAGGTTGGAGAGACAAGTACCATCTTGTGATTCTAGCATTAGTGTCTTTCATCTTGTGGATCCACTGCAATGCTCGATGGTCAGACTCAAGAACAAACTCTTTGCCAATAAGATAATATTTCAGAGTGTCTAAAGCCCACTTAATAGCTAGAGCTTCCTTTTCGACTGTGGAATACCTAATCTCTCTTGGAAAAAGCTTACGACTGATGTACTGCACAGGCAACTGGTTCCCCTCCTCACCCTGCAGTAACACCGCTCCAAGACCAACGCCCGATGCATCTGTCTGCACAACAAAGGGAAGAGTGAAATCTGGACATTGCAACACAGGTTCTTGACACAAACAGTCTCTTAAGTCATTGAAAGCATTTTCACTTTCTTGAGTCCACTTAACCTTAACTGGGCTGGATTTACGAGTCATATCAGTCAATGCCGCAGCCCTTGATGAAAAGTCAGGAATGAGACGACGATACCATCCAACCAACCCCAAGAATGACCTTAGCCTCCTCTTGGTGTTAGGCAACGGAGATGCTGCAATGGCCTCCACCTTTCCTACCTGAGGATGGATACCACCACCTCCAATCACATAGCCAAGATACTGAACCTCAGGCTTGGCAATGTGACATTTCCTGGCGTTGATAACCAGGCCTGCACTCCTGATACGTTGGAACACCTCGTTCAGATGTTGCATGTGCTCTTCCCAGGTTCGACTGAAGATAACGATGTCATCAATGTAGGCCGCTGCATAGTCCTCTGCTCCTCTCAACATCTGATCCACTAACCTCTGAAACGTTGCTGGAGCTCCATGCAAACCAAAGGGCATCCTTCTGAATCTAAACAGGCCACTTGGGACCCTGAATGTTGTAAAGTCCTTTGATGAGTCTGTCAAGGGCACTTGCCAGTACCCTTTGCAGAGGTCAAGGGTCGTCAGGTAGCTGGCATTTCCCAAGCGCTCGATCAGTTCATCCACCCTTGGCATAGGATACGGATCAAAGGCAGTCACAGCATTCAGCTTTGAAAAATTGACACAAAATCTCAATTTAGCATCATCCTTCTTTGGGACCAACACTACAGGGCTGCACCACTCACTGTGAGACGGCTCGATGATCCCTGTAGACAGCATCTCCTCCACTTCCTGCTTCAATTCAGGAACCAGCCTGGCTGGAATGCGGCAGGTTGTGTCCCTGATAGGCTGCTGTTCGGGTGACCGCAGATGGATCTGATGTTCAATGAGGTGAGTACAACCTGGTTTAAGGCTGAAGAGTTCTTTTGTCATATGGGCTTGCAGTTCCTGGCGTTTATCTGGTGTGAGATGACTTACATCTGGAAAAACAGCAGTCTGTGATGCAGATGGAAAATACTGCTCCTGCAGCTCTTCCTCATCAGTTACTGTGCATGCCCACAAGGTGGCAGAGTGCTCTGGTTGGTCTACCCACTCTTTCAACAGGTTTACGTGGAACACCTGACGCTTTTTCCGGCGATCCGGCAACAAGAGTTCATACGTGACTGGACCTGTCTTCTTGCTGACAATGTATGGCCCCTGCCACTTGGCCAGTAGACCGCTGTCAGATGTTGGCAACAGAAGGAGAACTTTTTGGCCCTCCCGGAACACTCTCCTCCTTGACGCCTTGTCGTAACTCTTCTTCTGTCTCTCCTGTGCTTGAACCAGATTATCAATTGCCAGCTCTTGGAACATTTCTAATTTGTCTCTCATCTTCAGCACATATGATAGCTCACTGCATTGCTGTTGTGGCCGGGGACACTCCCAAGCCTCCTTCAGGACATCCATTGGCCCCCTCACTGGATGACCATACAAAAGCTGAAAAGGTGAGAAACCGGTTGATGCTTGCGGGACTTCCCTGTATGCAAACAGCAAAAATGGAAGCCACTGGTCCCAATCAGACCCAGAGTCATTAACAAACTTCCTCAGCATGGACTTAAGTGTCTTATTAAAGCGTTCAACGAGGCCATCAGTCTGTGGATGGTAGGGGCTAGTCCTCACACCTTGAATTCCCAGCAGACTGTACACATCTTTTAGAAAACTTGATGTGAAGTTTGTACCTTGGTCTGTAATGATCTCCTTTGGGATGCCAACTCTGGAAAACAGCTGAACGAGGCAGCTAACGATCTGGCGGGCCTTGATCTTCCTCAGGGGGAAGGCCTCCGGATATCTTGTTGCATAGTCACAGACTACTAGTATATACTTATGGCCTCCACTACTCCTTTCTAGTGGGCCTACAATGTCCATGGCAATGCGGGAAAAAGGTGTATCGATGACGGGCATGTTAATCAGAGGGGCCCTTTCTCCCTTTCTTCCTGGAGCTGTTAGCTGACACTGTGGACAGGACTGACAGTATTTAACTGTGTCAGAATACTGCTGGGGCCAGTAGAAACGGGGAACCATTCTTGCAAATGTTTTTGCCTGCCCTAGATGTCCGGCCCACGGGATAGAATGACTCAGATTAAGGATTGTGGGCCTCAAACTCTTGGGAATGACCAGCTGATCACTGATCTGACTACGGCGATACAGCTTGTCTCCCTTAACCACAAACACTTCCTTTCCTTTCTCTGTTACTTGGGTTGACTCAGGCACACATTTAGAAAACAAGGTTGTGATTGTGGGGTCTTCTCTCTGTAGCTTAGCAATGTCCCCTGGAATGGCAGAAATGTCAGAGTCCCTAGGCTCGACTACATGCTCAGCTACCTTGGTTCCCCTCAATTTCTCCTGTCGCCTCTGTCTCCTGCTTTTCCGTTCCTTAAGCTGCTTATGCTGAACACCAGGCACTTCCTCATTTGCAAATGGTAACTCCTCCCACCCTCCTGTTGAGCTGGCCTGCTCTTGGCTGCTCTTGGCTCTTGTGACCGCCAACAAATTGTCACTGGTGCAGCTAGCCCTGGCCTCACAAGACTGCCTAGCTATCAACTCGGCAAGAGTAGGAACATCACAGCCCAACACAACCTGATAGGGCAGATGTTCAAATACCCCCACTAATAACGTGTACTGTTGGCCATTAACCTGGATAGTTACCTCGGCTATGGGATAACCTACTTTGTCACCATGGATACAAAAGACATCCACAGTTCCCCCACAAAAAACAACGTCCCTTGGGAGACTGTCCTGTCTGATCAGAGTGCGGTCACTTCCTGAGTCTAAGAGAGCTACACAGGGTCTGTCCCCAATTACTACACCTATTGTGAGCTCCTCACGGTGACATTCTAAGACATCATCCCCCTCTACCTCTTTAATAATTAGCTGAGGAGCAAAACACATGTAATTCTTGCTAACATGTGTATTAGGGCACTCTGTCTTAAAATGACCTTTCTGACCACAAGAATGACATGCTAAGAGAGCTTTATTTCTTGGCTTAAATTTAGCAGGGTTTGAAAAGGAAGGGCTATGTCTTATGGACCTAAATCTCAACTCATTGCCAATGGGCTTACTTGGTGGTATGGGTGGGCGGGGGTTGGCTGGGAGGTATTCTTTTGGGGGGCGCCGTGCAGCCAGGAATGATTCAGCCAACTCTGCTGCTTCTCTGGAGGACTTTGGGTTTCGCTCCTTGATCCAGGTACAGAGCTCAGAATTCAGGCCTTTGAGGAACTGCTCCATAACAATGATGTCTCCAATTTGCTCCTTTGTCTTTGTCTTTGGTGTCATCCACTTGTCATACAGATCCTTGAGACGGACCTGGAGTTCTTTTGGAGTCTCCTCTTCCCCTGGAACACTGGATCGGAACCTCACACGATACGTCTCTGCACAGATTTCAAATTTCTGCAAAACAGCACCTTTAACTTTTTCATAGTCCATGGTGTCATCAATGTCCATCGCCACATAAGCTGAACGTGCTTTGCCGGCCAACAGTGGGGCTAGGTGGAGAGCCCACTCCTCCTGTGGCCACTGGCAGGCATGAGCAATTCTCTCAAAGGTGATTAAATAGTGTTCAATGTCCTCACCTTCACTATATGGCTGCATCTTGGGACCTTTCCAACCCGAAAACCTCACCAAACTGGAAGGCTGTCCTCCATTAGCCATCGGCAGTGAGCCAGCCTCCGGCCTGTGCTGGATTAATGGACTGTAAGGTGGTTCAGATGGTGGCTCTATAGAGGGGGTGGATGTGCCAGGTGTTGCTGCCTCGTCCCTAGGCAGCTGACGATCCACATGGTCCTGATGTACTTCCTGTTGGAGCTTGGTAAGCTGATGTTGGAATCTTTGCCACCTGTCCTCTTGTCGTCTGCCTTCCTGCTCTGCCTTGGCATCAAAATCTGCCTGTCGTTGAATTAGGCCCCGCAGAAGACTTGAGAGCTCAACCATGCTCTCTCGTTCCGGAGGTTGACCGCCTGCTGCTCCCTGCTGGTCTTGGACGTCCTGGGACATGGTGGACACTGGTGGACACTCAGCTGCTCCTCTTCCTCTTCCTCTTCCTCTACTTGACATATTCTTCACTGCCTCCTACTGGCCTGGGACCCACCAACTGCCACCATGTGTGGTAGGGCTGGCCTGAGTGAATGGAATGTAGGAGGCAGACTCTCAACGCAGGGTTCAAGTATCAAAAATAGAGTTTTAATTCTTGCAGAAAGTGCCACCAAAATGCACAGTGCACCAAACAACAAAAAAGATATTTACAAAAAGTATCAAAGCAAAAAAACAGTTAACTCAACTTAACTGAAAATAACTCCACTCAATATTAAAGTGAGACACACTGTGCACTCTCCTGCACACCTGGTGTCCTCTCTCTTTGACACCACACACTCCTCTGACTTCCCTGCATGCTGGGAGCCAAAGACAGGAATCCACCTGGACTCACCCAAGCCGCAGGGAAGCCTCCTCTCCCTTCTAAAAACCGGTAAGCATCCATATTATTAATCTTAATTTCATCACCCAATGGGAATTCACATAGGCTTTTATCACACACACATCTGTGCTCAAATATGTCACATCATATCAAACTATGCACATTTCGCATTCCCACACAATCTGCATCCCCCCCCATAGATGGTACCGCCCGATGACCTCACTGATGATGTCATCCAGGTTATAAAAGCAGGAAGTAATATCCCTTTCCTCCTTTTGCCAATGGACCACATGGTGAGTATGAAACAAAAGCAACAAAACAATGCATCTGTAAAGATTACTTAATTGCACATAAACTGAATTAAACCAATAAACTTATTTAACTTAACATTACTTGTCTGTGTTTGATTTAGCCGGACACGTTGATGTTAATGATCTGTACTTAAATATATACTGCAAACTCAAACCAAACCCGGGACAGGATGTGTCTGCATAATATTGAACAAAGATGGACTACTGGTTACACAAACTACACAAGCATACTAACTCAAATAGAAATGAAATGTAAAGGGACAAATGGTGTGGTCTCACCCACTTTGTCACACTGCCATTTCCACATTTCTGAAACTTGGACCAAAAAACTTGGTGTGTGTGTTCCTTAAGGCCTTTCCCGCTTGATGGTGAGGAAACTTTGCTGATGCCATGTTTGCTTTTTCTTCACGGGGCAAAGCGCACAGCCCACTCTCGCGATTTCCCGGCGGGGAATTGTCTAGTTATTAGTGGGCTGTGCTCGCCAGCCCACTATGGACACCTCTATAGCAGAGCTATAGGTGTCCATAGTGGGCTGTGCGGAGCACAGCCCACTATTGTTATTGCTCGTGTCTCTTCTTATTATTATTCATCCTCCTTCCGATTTTGGCAGTTTTCACGCCCCGCACCGTTGAGCGCATACACACAAAAAATATATCAAAACGTGCGGCTCGGGCGGACTCGTCCTGCTATTATTTTTCTCAGGAAAATATGAATTTTCCGCGACGTGAGTCGCAAAAAACTGCGATAAATTTCCCATAAGGAATGAATGGGGCGAGGTCAAAAAAGTCGCAAATCTGCGACATTTTTCAAACATCTCCTGCTCGGGCATACGTTCACGTGGAAACACCATTCCAGCTTTAAAATGTAGGCACAAGTCCTGAGTATTCAAGTTGTATTTGAACTTTTTTCCTATGTTGTGTAGTTTTTGAACTGTGATCCTTGAATGAAGGTGAGTGATTTTGGAAAAATTCAGGGTTTTCAATGATTGTGTATGGCGGAATGTTCGTGCAGCAGCGTGGAGAGGGCCAACTGACAGAGTGAGAGAGACTCAAAAATTTGCTCCGAAATGTTCTCTTTCCGTGACGATCCTGACCACAAATTGGGCTCAAAAACAGTGATATTTCCCAGAGCTGTAGCCACACTTGTCTTCTTTCTCCCAATGTGTCTACTTTATCGGTAGGATTTACGGTTTTTAAATTATCGACCGCTAACCGACAAGAGTAGCTCTGAAATGCTCCATTTACTCCAATGTAAATCGGGAGAAGGATTTCCAAAACTGCAAGCTTTTTTAACTCGCTGCCATTTCCACATTTCTGAAGCTAGGACCACAAAACTTAATGAGTGTGTTCTTTAAGGCCTTTCTGGCTCGATCGTGAAAAAAAATTGTTGATATCATGTAAGATTTTGACCAAATAGCACTAGTTTGACGTCCTAGATGTGAGGCAGAAATTGCTCTCAAATCAGCTCCCTCACAGGCCGTTGCTACGGCCCTTGCCAACGGTCACCTAGCAACCAAAAACAGCTGGGCCAAGAGAGAGAGTGACAGACAGACAGACACTAGACACACATCAGACAGACAGACAGACAGACAGACACACAGGAGACACACATCAGACAGACAGAAAGACAGACAGGAGACACACATCAGACAGACAGACAGACAGACAGACAGAGCGACATGTAGACACACACACACAGAGCTGCTTAAGCGTGCTCTCACATGCACACAGACGCACACACACAGTATATTTCCCAGCATTTAAACGACATTAAACGATCATTTTTTCACTCATTCAATGTGCAGCTTGATCGGACTCTGTATGCTATAATTCAGTTCTCTAGAATATTAATCTTTCGCGTCGTAAGACGCGAACAGCTGCGAGACACTTCCCATAAGGAATGAATGGGATGAGGTCAAAAAACTCGCAAGTCTGCTATGTTTTTCAAACATCTCCTGCTCTGGCATACATTCAGCTAGAAACACCATTCCAGCTTTAAAATGTAGGCACAGGTCTTGAGTATTTTTGTTGTGTTTGAACTTTTTTCCTATGATGTGTAGTTTTTGAACTGTGATCCTTGAACGATGGTGAGTGATTTTGGAGAAATTCTGGGTTTTCAATGATTGTGTATGGGGGAATGTTCGTGCAGCAGAGTGGAGAGGGCCAACTGACTCCGTCACAGGCCGTTGCTACAGCCCCTGCCAACTGTCACCTAGCAACCGAAATCAGCTGGGCAAAGAGAGAGAGTGACAGACATACAGACAGGAGACATACATCAGACAGACAGACAGTCAGACAGACAGGAGACACACATCGGACAGACAGACAGACAGACAGGAGACACACATGAGACAGACAGACAGACAGACAGAGAGACATGTACACACACACACACACACAAAGCCATGCTTAAGCTTGCACTCACATACATGCAAACGCACACACACAGTATATTTCCCAACATTTAAACTACATTAATGATTATTTTTTCGCTCATTCAATGTGCAGCTCATTCGGACTCGGGTTGCTAATATTCAGCTTTACGAAATATTAATTTTTCGCGACATAAGCTGCGAAAAACTGCGATAAATGTCCCATAAGGAATGAATGGGGCGAGGTCAAAAAAGTCGCAAATCTGCGACGTTTTTCAAACATCTCCTGCTCTGGCATACGTTCACGTAGAAACACCATTTCAGCTTTAAAATGTAGGCACAAGTCCTGAGTATTTAAGTTGTATTTGAACTTTTTTGCCATGATGTGTAGTTTTTGAACTGTGATCCTTGAATGACAGTGAGTGATTTTGGAAAAATTCTGGGTTTTCAATGATTGTGTATGGCGGAATGTTCGTGCAGCAGAGTGGAGAGGGCCAACTGACAGAGTGAGAGAGACTAAAAAATTTGCTCAGAAATTTTCTCTTTCCGTGAGGATCCTGGCCACAAATTAGGCTCAAAAACAGTGATATTTTCCAGAGTTGTAGCCACACTTGTCTTCTTTCTCCCAGTGTGTCTACCTTATTGGTAGGATTTACTGTTTTTGAATTATCGACCGCTAACCAACAAGAGTAGCTCTGAAATGCTCCATTTACTCCAATGTAAATCGGGAGGAGGAATCTCAAATCTGCACCCTTTTTTTAACTCGCTGCCATTTCCACATTTCTGAAGCTAGGACCACAAAACTTGATGTGTGTGTTCCTTAAGGCCTTTCCCGCTTGATGGTGATGAAACTTTGCTGATGCCATGTTTGCTTTTTCGTCACGGGGCAAAGCGCACAGCCCACTCTCGCGATTTCCCGGCGGGGAATTGTCTAGTTATTATTATTCTTCTTCCGTACGTTTTTTGTCCATTATCAACTCATTCAAACTTTGTCCGATTCAAACCATTCAAATATCAAAATGTTCAGCTTTTTAAGGACATTCCTGCTATTACTTTTGGCTTTTCTAACTATTATACTTTTGGAAATATTCAGCTTTTAATGCAAAATTTTCCCCATTCATTCTTATGGGGATTTTTTCAAATTTCATTCTGCTATAACTTCAGTATACCTTCAGCTATTTAAACCATTCAAACATTAAAATGTTCAGCTTTTTAAGCTCCTTCAGCCTTATAAATTTCAACTTTTCAACTTTTTAACTTTTTCAGCAATTCAGCTTTTTCAAAAAAAAATTTAACATTACAGCAAATGGGAAAATCTTCAAATCCTCTTCAAAACTCATCGCCTTTCAACCTCTTCTTGTTCCTCATACGTTGAGCGAGAGAAACCATTCAAACTTTAAATGAAGCACAAAACCTTGAACTATTGACACTGTGTTCAGATTTTAAAAATCTTGTACGGTTTTGAAATGGTCGCAGTTTTAGTTTTAAGGATTTTAAGCCCGTCTTCTGAGTTTATAATGGGTGTGTATTGCGTGAGCTAGAGTGCGTGACATCACCAACTGCCGCACCCCAGAGTGAGGAGCAGCTCCGAAAACAGATTTTTTTTTTTGCTTCAGCTTGATTAGGATCCCAAATCTTGTACTTGACATAGACAATATAGGCATATAAACGTAGGAAATCTTGTTGGCTTTCAGCTGATCATCTCATTTCAGCTGTAGGACTTACGGTTTTGGATTTAGAAGCCCAGGAGCGACAAGCACGCCTGAATGTTCCCCATAAGCAGCAATGTTAATTTTGAGCCCAAATTTCTGTAGGATCGCAGACGGTACATGTTTTGTCTCTCGCTCCTGTGCCCTCATTATGCACTCTACAGAAATAAAAATAACATGGGTGCGTTCAGCAATGTCTCCTGTCACTCAACATACGGCATGTTTTGGCAATAACTATAACAGTTTTCTCAAGAATCGCAGGAGTTTGGGAGGCACTTCCGCATTCATTCCTCATGGGGACATTTTCGTCTGTGTTTCTGCTCCTGCTGCAGCATGTCTGCAGCCATTTGAAGCTCTTTCTGCATTTACCTTCTCACCTGTCAGCCCTTTTTTTACCTTTTTAACCTCTTTCTGCCCTGTTACTCTCCAACTTTTTGGCCTTTTCAGTCTTTTTTTCACCTTTTTAAGCTCATTCCGCCCTCTTACTCCACAGCCTTTCATATGTTTTCACCTTTTAACCTCTTCCAGGCCTCTTACTATACTGCTTGTCATCCTTTATTCACCTTTTTAGCCTCTTCCAGCCCTCTTAATCTACAGATTTTCATCCTTTATTTACCTTTTTAACCTCTTCCAGCCCTCTTACTCTACGGCTGTTCATATGTTTTTACCTTTTAACCTCTCCCAGGCCTCTTACTCTACTGCTTGTCATCCTTTATTCACCTTTTTATCCTCTTCCAGCCATCTTACTCTACAGCTTTTCATCCTTTATTTACCTTTTTAACCTCTTCCAGCCCTCGTACTTTATAGCTTTTCATCCTTTATTTACCTTTTTAACCTCTTCCAGCCCTCGTACTTTACAGCTTTTTATCCTTTATTTACCTTTTTAACCTCTTCCAGCCCTCTTACTCTACGGCTGTTCATATGTTTTTACCTTTTAACCTCTTCCAGGCCTCTTACTATACTGCTTGTCATCCTTTATTCACCTTTTTAACCTCTTCCAGCCCTCTTACTCTACGGCTGTTCATATGTTTTTACCTTTTAACCTCTTCCAGGCCTCTTACTATACTGCTTGTCATCCTTTATTCACCTTTTTAACCTCTTCCAGCCCTCTTACTCTACAGCTTTCATATGTTTTCACCTTTTTAACCTCTTCCAGCCCTCAAACTCTACAGCTTTTCAACCATTTTCACCTTTTTCGGTCCTCGTCAGCCTTTACCTTTTCACCTTTTTTGCCTTCTTTCATCATTTCAACATCTTCCTGACCCCTACTCTACACCTTTTCATATTTTTTCACCTTTTTAACGTCCTTCATCCCTCTTAACCAACAGCTTTTCATCCTTTTAATTCCTTTTTTACCTATTTAAGCTCTTTCGCCCTTTGACTTTTTTACATTGTCATCCTTTTTTCACCTTTTTAACCTCTTCCAGCCCTCTTAATCTACAGATTTTCATATTCTTTTCACCTTTCTAACCTCTTCCAGCCCTCTTACTCTACAGCTTTTCATGTTTTCACCTGTTGAACCTCTCCCAGCCCTCTTACTCTACAGCTTTTCATGTTTTCACCTGTTGAACCTCTCCCAGCCCTCTTACTCTACAGCTTTTCATGTTTTCACCTGTTGAACCTCTCCCAGCCGTATTACTCTACAGCTTTTCATATGTTTTCACCTTTTTAACCTCTTCCAGCGTCTTACTCTACAGCTTTTCATCCTTTATTCACCTTTTTAACCTCTTCCAGCCCTCTTACTTTACAGCTTTTCATATGTTTTCGCCTTTTCAACCTCTTCCAGCCCTTTCACTCTACAGCTTTTCATCCTTTTTCACCTTTTTCAACTTTTTTAGTCGTCCTCAGCCTTTAACTTTTCACCTTTTTTGCCTTCTTTCACCTTTTAAGCTCTTTCAGCCCTTTATTCTACAGCTTTTTAGCCTTTTTAGCTATTCATTTTTCTGCCTTTTTAACTCCTTCAAACATACAACTTCATGTTCAGCTCGAGAAACTGTTCAGCTATCAAAATGTTCAACTTTGTTAGCCCATTGAACCTATTACCTTTAAGCCTTCCTGCCTTACCAGCCCTTTTTAAATATTAATCTTTCTGCATTTTCAACTTTTTCATACATTCAGCTTTATATTCAGCTAGATAAACTGTTTTGCTGTCAAAATGTTCAAATTTGTTAGCCCATTAAACCTATTGCTTTTAAGCCTTTCTGCCTTTCCAGCTACTGGAAAATTCTGCTTTTTCTGCAGAATCCCAACCATTCAGCTTATAGTTTTGTGCATTTCTGGCAGTACGTTCAGCAGATTTCGCTTCAGTCTTCAGCATTCACACTGTATTTTCGCAGGAAATGCAAATTTTTCTAGTTATACTTTCACATTTCAGAGAAGTTAGCACTATGAGCTCGGTTGCTTGTGTGCAATGACAATTTTTTACCTTATAAATTCAATGATTGTCTTCATAATGGAACAACAAGTCTCTTTTTCTTCTTCCACCAGACAGTGAAGAGAAGGACAAGACAACAGTTTCCCAGTTATTTGATAAGAATCACAATATTAAAAAATGTCTTCATAGTCAAACCAAAGGCTACTTTTTTTTTTTTATTTTTTTTTTTTGTGATGTGTGTTACATGTTGGTGTAGATCTTTGAACTGACTTCAGCCGACACATTTTTTGGTTTTGAGTTCAACAGATGCTTTATTATAATTTCCCCAAATACTTGATAGAGATGAAACTTAATATTAACCTGGAAAAAAAATGTTTTAATAACATAATACAGTCGAATTCAATCCAGCGATTAAGAAAATCTGCACCATCTGATAACTGTCAATTTTCATTCCACAGTATACCTTGAAAATGGTATTGCTGCAACCCCAGATATACATCAAGAAATACACTTGAACGCCCCAAAATCTAGAGGTGAATATTAATTCTCAGTCTGTGAAAACAAGTTTAAGAAAACCAGAGAATGGAAAATGTGTATATGTGTTGTTATTATTATCTAGTCCATCAACCAGCACAGAAACCAGTCAAACCAGTCAAGTCGGACAGAGATTGTCTTTATTCCATATTTCATCCATTGTCAGAAAAAGTTTCCCTTGATAGAAAACCAAGACAGAAAGTTTGGGTCTCGTATTTTATTACAAAATGATCCAGCTATGTCTATTTCAAACTTCTCCATCGATGCCATGTAACAAAACATTTAATATGGCATTATTTGCTCTTGCTGTGGATTCAACAGTGAAGCAACCATTCAGTTGTTTTCCAGCTGTCATTGTCACTATAACAAATATGTTCTAAAGAAGGACACTTTTTTTTATAAACTGCATCTAGTCTGCAGTTTGGAACAAAAACAGTACTATATTATAAATCCTTTATAATCTGTAAAATTTTACATCTGTAAACATTTTTTTTAAATGTTTCTTAAATGATGCACCAGTACATTTTAACATTCAGTACTCTAGCAAACCCAAGGTCTTCAGAATGGGCTCCAACGTTATATAGCCTTGGCTTGAACACTAAATATTTTATCATCTTTGATTTAATCACACACTAGGGCTGTGAAAAAACATGGATTCTTAATGAATACTGCATCACTGGAATTAAAAGTAATCCAGAGAATAAACACCCACAACTAGACCTCTTTTGCAGTTTTGACCACCATTCTTTAACTTGTCTCTTACAGACTACAAACATATTAAGAGTTTTTAGTTTAGTGTTTTACTAATGTTTTACTTAAATCTCCTGAATATGACATGTGGTTGCAGGTGATTTATGATCCACCAGGTGGAGTCCTTTGCATATCTGTCATGTGCCTGTGAAGCGTTCCCTCATCAGACTGCAAATGTTCAACAATGTGTTTGTGCATTTTACGATGACCAAATCCAGTTGTGGGTTACATACCTATCTATAATCAGTTTATCTTTTTCAAACAATAAAGCATGTCAAGTCAACCGTGGGTGAGACTGACAACACGAAGATGGACACAAAAAAATCTGACTTTTCATTTCAATTAGTTTCAACTCAAGCTCCGTGCCAGTGCCTCTTACCTCCGGGAGTCCCCCATCTTCATCCTTCATCCGATAATTCAAGACAATCTGTGGCAGGTTTCTGCTCTGAGGCCACCAAAGTCATTCAGCTGTAAAGACTTTTGTCTTCTATCCCCTCACAGATCAGAGATGATTTAATGAAGACTCACAGACACTGAAGGTCCTGGAGTGAACTGTTTCACACCAGCAAAGTGAGGAGAAGGATCCTGCAGCAGTCACCCTTGGTAACCACTGTTTCCAGTTGCTGCACCTTCTCATCTTCGAGCAGAAATCCAGGAATCACAGGGTGACAGCCATTGAGTCAACTGTCTTGGAAGAACAAAAACAATGGTGAAATTCCCATTTGTCATATGTAAAAGGTTACTTTTTTTCTGTTGTTTAGCATCATGTGAAGACGTTTTACTATTCCTTTTAATAACTTAGAAACAGATTGATCAGCAAATACAAGATAGATATGTATCATTGATTAAGGGGAAAAGATTATGCAGCTCAGCTCTGAGATGTTTCGATCATTTTTTTCTGTCCCTCATTAATTGAAGTGATGAATCATTTCACATCAGGAAGCTCTTGACACTAGTCTTCTGTACCTGTTCTGCATAGATCAAGGGCGTATTGATTAACTTGCCACTGCAGACTATACATAGGTCAGAGAGACCAGGCTGTCGGGCAGGTGATAGCATCAGTCTTTGAACGCAGGTGCTTTGAACCACGTTAGATCTGGATCTGCACGCGGTGACACGACAGGAATCATATTTCTATATTATCACAGAGCTCACAGCAAAAGGTTCACAGTTCAAGTGTGTTACAAAGCATCACATACAGCCCCAACAAAAATATATAATGAAACCCCAGCGAGAATGTTCAGTCAGCACGTTTCATACAGAAAGTGCTTAACACATTGAAAATACTGTCTTTGGTCTTTTTAAAAAATACATAATCCAAATTCCAGGCATATTAAAGCCCCTGTACGGAGTTTTTAACTGGATATGCAAAAGTCTCTGGTTTCTGCTGATGTGTCTCTGTTACCTACAACAGCAAATGAGCCTATCAGTGTGAAGATACGCTTTTTCTAAGTAGTCTAATTCTATACCTCTGAAAGGCCTTGGTCGGGTCGGACCACTGACGAAACGATTTACGGCAGTCAGACCGGAACTGACGACACTCAGCATATCTGTTTTGTTGCTACGCTAGCCAGTGCTAACCAAGCTAAAACCTGCATAGAGAAGGTTCAATAAGTCTGAGACCTGAATGCAACACCACCTTCTCCACTCCAAACAAAGACACCAGCTCAACAACACAAGTGAAAAGCCAAATCCCAGCACCTTGAATGTCCCCCAAATGGACCCAACCCACCCCGGCACAACCCGACAGCTCCCCTGTGAGATTCCTGCGATGCCACAGTATGCCGGGCCCAGAGTATTTTTGTTGTTGTGAAGCAAAGTAAGTTGCACTGTACCTTGTACTTGTAGGCTGCCATCGTAAATGTCTATGTTTAAGTGTCAAAGGTGGTAGAAGACACTTCACAGCAGCAGTACAAAATGAGATTGTTGTTGCTGTTGTGAAGCAGACTCTTTGGTTACTCATACGTCTTGTACTTAACTTGAATGCATCTCCGGACTAACAAACACTCTCACTGTTCAGCAACAACAGCCGGCATAAAAACCAACATTGTCCTCAGTCATCTCCAAAGCTCTTGAAGATGCCAGGAATGTACCCTCTCAGCAGACAAGACTTCTCCTGTGCTTATCAGCATTTGTTGAAATTGCGAATGCACTCGACTCTGTTTATTCAAAACTGTTGACATTTAGTACATCTAACCTGCGGCAACAACCTCCCCGCTCTCCTCTTGGCTGTCAGCTTGTATTGAGCGATGCAGGAGTCCTGGTTTGCTGGAAAAATAAATGGCTAAAATTGCCTTTTTTTTCACCTGCACTTTGCACAATTTACCATTGCCATGATGTCTGCTAATGAACCCAGGCCAAACAACAGCATGCTCCTCCACTGTGAGCATTTTTTTCAACTTTTAGCGATACAAAACATACTGACTGCCCGACATGAGGCGTTCTGATAAAACCAGCAGAAGAAAAACACACTCCTCCAAAGGTCATTTTATTGGAAAATACTAATGATAACTTCTTTATGTCTCACTATGTAGTATCTTCATAAATACAGTGATTTAATAGTCACAAAAAAAACACACTTACTTGATCTTTCCACACAAAAAACAGACTTCTTCTTGCAGTGGGCCACAATCAAGAATACTGTGTATGTCTCTAAAATCATCATCAAAAATGATGATGAAAACACACATGATAATGGGTATGATCATGTTTCTTTAAATAAAAAAATAAACAGCTCCGGCACATGGTGGGGGGATTTCTTTAATTTGGCTTGTTTTTTCTCATCTGTGTTTCAAACCTTTTGTGCCAGGCCAACCATGGCTAATGTTTGTTCTTTCCAACACGCTATTATGTTTCCTTCAGTACTTGTTAATTGGCTCTGGTTAAGCCTTTTCCTTTTTGTTTCTTTTCCGTCTCAATAGTTCTTTCAAACAAGCTTGTTATAATAAGTCTGTGTGATAACTGAACTCGTACAAAATGTCAGCCGAGCAAATATTTCCCTTAGGAGTCAAAAGAGGAAATCAATGCAGAAACTAATACACTGTCGCATAAACAGCAATGAAGGGTCCAAACTGAGCACCGATATACATATATACTGTTTTGCATTAAAGTCATCTTGTCCTTGTTGGAGCCTATTGAAGTATTGAAATGGATCTCATCCGACCAGCTCTCTCTGCTGGTGCTTTTCGCACTCTTCAGTCAAGACATTTAAAGCTGGAGTGTCGGGGCTTTTACATGTAAATGCACCTCTGCTACATTCGAGGCCTTTCCAGAGGAGTTCACACAAAGCTGATTAATCTCTTTGTATTTCACAGTATAGTAGAGTTTTTAAGAAGGAAAAGTTTCTGATGCTCCCGATAAAAAAGAGCCTTCAGCAGATTTGAAGAGAGTACTCCTGGGGGCGGGGGAGGTCGGGTGAGCTCACCTTTAGGCAGTGTTGGGAAGATTACTTTGGAAATGTAGTTGGTTACAATTACAAGTTACCCTGCTGAAAATGTAATAGTAGTGTAACTATTTCAATTACTTTCTCAAAGTAATGTAACTAATTACATTTGATTACATTTTGATTACTTTTCTTAATTTTGAATGAAATCTCTCAACTGTTAACCATTTTCACATTTTAAGACCTATAGTGTGATAAACCTTTCAGTTCAAAGGTTTAACCATATATTATGAGTCTGACCTTGGGCCTGTACTGCGAAGGAGGCTCACTTCCTCACTAAATGGAGCGACAACGGGCTGATTTCAGCCAAGAGGAGCAGGTTGTTTTAATGGAGAGAGTATGAGGATACAAAAAAGCCTGATCACAGCCTGAAGCAACATTGTTGCTGCAAATATGACAAGAGGAGGCTGATTTTAATTTCTGACAGCTCTACATTGAGCTGCTTTTAAATATGAAGCTTTAGAGCAACAACAACTGTTGTTTTAAACTGTGTTTTATAGTTTTCATATATTTCACTGATCGCAATTATAAAATGCCAGTGTGAGTTTTACTGAAAGTGAGGCTGGTGTGCTATGAAAATAGGTTACAGTGGGTATTTTAGGTGCTGTAGCTACAAGAAAATCTCATGTTGTCTCTGTACAAAGACCTTTTTAAATGTGAGAAAACAGAGTAGACCTACTCAAGATTTACTGCGTTTGGGCAACAGGTGGAACAATTAATTTATTCATGGCCACATTAAGTTAAATTATCTGTCCTGCTGCGAGCGCACAACTTCTTTCAGTGGTGACTGACTGTATATAAAGTAAACAGGCCATAGCCTGATAAATGACCTCCTGACGCGAGTCGGATCATCAGCTGAGCAGCGTATCCCCTCAGCTGAACATCTGTAAAGACGTTTAGAGAGAAAGTCAACAGCAGCGGATCAGCGCGATCTCTCCCTCCGTACAAATGTTCTGATCCAGCTCCACTGGACTTTCAAAGTAAAGGTGACGCCAGCTGTAAATGAGTTAAATTAGTTTTATAGCCGATTTTATGATTAAACTCTGAACAGAACCTGGTCGGTTTGTCGGTTGAGTCGAATGGCACATGACCAGAGAGAGCCAATCACAAGCGTCAGTTTTGGAATGAGGATGTTTATATGAAAAAAACTAAAAAAAAACATGAATCGGGGGGGGGCGAAAAACTATTTGAATCCGAGCTTTTGCGGTGATTTTTCAAATGTAACTTAAGTTGTAATCATTGAAATTTCCAAAAGCAACTGTAATTTAATTACATATTTTCTCCCAGTAATGTAACGGATTACAATTACGTAAATTTTGTAATTAAATTACGTAACGTCGTTACATGTAATTCGTTACTCCCCAACACTGCCTTCAGGAGTGTAAGGGGGTTAATGTAAGGGGGACAGGACCACCATCCTTGCTCCACACTTCCTCTGTCCTTCTTTTCTCTCTTATTCTGTGCCAGTCCAGTCTACTCATCTTTAACCTTTAGGTCAGGTGGTTGGTGCCGCACGTCGAACCATGCCATTGGTCCCTTTGCGCCATTCCCAGAAAACCAATCGGTGGTCACCAGTGCAGGTTATCAGGCGATCAAACGAGTTAAGGGGAGAGCACACATCAAGCAGTGACAGGAAGTGCAGACACAAACCAATTTGCAACAATATAAGCATGCGATGAAACAAACAAACTCATGCCAATTAAAACACAGCATGCAGAGCAATATGAAATCCTTGTGAAGCAGTACATCCGACTTTTTTTACTGAACCAGACTGAGAGACCATTTAAAGGCTCCGGAACCCTTTGAAGGTGTTTTGGATTAATATAGCTGATTAGAGTGTGACACTTTGAGCCTACAATATTGAACCTTTTCACAATATTCTAATTTTCTGAGATCTTGAATTTGGGGTTTTCATAAGCTGTAAGCCATAATCATCAAAATTATAACAAATAAAGGCTTGAAATATCTCAATTTGCAATGAGTCTATATAATGTATTAGTTTCACCTTTTAAGTTGAATTAGTGAAATAAATGAACTTTTGCACGATATTCTAATTTTTCGAGTTTCATATGTATAACAGATGCCGACACTGATTGCGTCACAGAGCTGTTTCTTTAGCTTATCAATAACGCAAAGCTATTGAACTCTGATTGTCCATGCCTTACACATTAGAGCATCAGTTTTGTTTCATAAAAGACCTTATCAGCAGTGATGTTAATGCATACAGCTTAAAACACATTTTATTGTCCTAAATGACGAGCACTCATTCAAGGCACATTTCCTCATATCAGTGGCCCCGGGGCCTCTGTGTCAATGAATGTGCTTACACGCACGCAGCACTCTTCTAAATCAGCCCAGACCAAGCCAGGTCTGTATTTTTTTATTTGTTGCGCAGTTTGCCTGCACCTCCATGCCCTCTGCCACAAATAAAAATAGAATAATCTAAACATTGCCATGGAAACAGAGCGGGGCTACTGTAAATGGTAGAAAACAAATGTTTATGGGATGAGGTGCACATATTTATCAGTGCCTGTGTTGATCGGGTTTGTAAAATCAAGATATTTGAAAACACAACACATATTTTTTCATCATCCTCATATTTAACAGGGTACTGTAATAACTTCTTTTTCCTTTTTCCAGGTTGATTATGAGAAATCACACTGCATCCTCGGATGTGCTTCTTTTTGGGGACGTCTCTTGTTCACTTTGTCTTCGTTACACAACCGCACTCTGACTACGAATGTCCCTATCTAAGATGCTGACAAATGCCAAGCAGACATTAATCAAACAGATGAGTCAGAAAACACAATGTTCTGATCAAAATCATCTAGCTCTATTACCAAAACTACCTTGAATGGGCTTAGGTGCACAATTACACACCGTAAATCACTGGGATACTAACCAATGACATTTTAAAGCACTTACATTTAAAGCAAAGTTGTATTTCTGATCAGCTATGGATTTCATTTCTCCTCCTCTTTATACGTGTTGAGAGATTCCTGTTTAGGATATAAGATGGAGGCTGTGATAAGGATGAAAGCTTCCATACCAACTGTTACATCTGTGCTGTGCCATTTCCTCCGCCCTGTATACGTGCTCATCGCTCACTCGCATCAGTGAGGCCTATAATTGTGTGTGCCGATGCTACAGATGCTGCCTCCCCTTTGCAAAACAAATAATGTGTCCACCAATCTCCAACCAGGCGAATTAACTATCTTTAGAAAAGTACACTGAGTCTCAATAATAGGCAGGAATAACCAGAAAAAATTGTTACCGGCTTAATCAGCTGTGCTCGCATAAGCTTGTGTTGAATTTCAAGGAAATTCAGGCTCTTCTGTTTGTTAATTTCCAGTCCAACTGAGGTATGACAATCAAATCTGTAGGTTTTTGCTCATTAACTTTGTTCACATGTCAAAACATTATGGAAACTTAATTGACTATAATCCACAAACAATGTGGCTGCATTTCTTCTTGGCCAGTTACAGTTTGCCTGCCCAGAAAACACAAATATGTCAGGAAGGAGAGAAGACCATTAAGACCATTTAATTTGAGTCCATGACAAGTTCAAATAAAATATTTAGAGATTTGTCTTACTGTCAAACGTAATATACAAATGTTATACAACTTATGAGTTATGTAATGAAACTTAAATTATTCGGCGCATCCTTTAAAAATTTCAGCAGGAAGAGGCAGTGTAAAGCGTCGTCAGAATGCACGGCTGCATTCAGCAGTTTTGATATCTGTATGCATGTATAGGCTCCTGGTGTGGAGGTGCCATTCTAAGGAGAGATGTATATGTAAAAATCAAACATTGGGAATGTTTGTGCTCAACTGCAGAAACAGAAATTTTACATTAAATTGTTGGGCATGGTGAGTGGAACACAATATTTCTATGCGCAGCCATTCTGATGCACGCACACACGCACGCACACACACACACACTATAGGGGCAATTTGAGTTTCAGCATCTTGCCCACGGATACATCAACATGCGGGATCGTGAGGATCCAGGGATTGAACTTGCCAACTGTTGCCAGCCACAGTCACACGAAACTGGTACGTGACGGGGTAATGGAAGTATTACCTGCACATACCTACACAATCTTAACCTGAGCGTTTTAACATGATTTAAATCAGTAACAACAGATTTCATTTTGGAGCAGAGGTTTAACACCTCATGAAAGCACACGTAATTGATGTCATTTTCATTTGGAGGCCTTCAAAAAACATCCCGAGAGCTCGACTACACACTGGAGACTTGCACAGATTTGCATAGCGGTCAAGACATACATTTGACATACATTTTACTATATAGTCTGCTGTGATGCACAGGGTAATTCAAAAGTTCTTGAGTTGGCTTAGGAAACCGATTCACCTGCACATTGTGTGAAGTGTTCAGAATCACAATCAGAATTCTTTTAATGTCCCGCAGATGGGGAAATTTGTTTGTCACAGCAGCGACAGAATATTACAAGAACAGAAACAATAGCAAAAATAAGCAATAAAATTAAAAAGGGAAGAAATAGAATAGACATATATACATATTTACATGATATAGTGGATAATTAACAGCAGTTTTTTTGTTTTGTTTTGGGGGTTTTTTATACGTACATTTTAAATATAGATAATAAATATGGAAGAAATATTCAAAACAGTAAGAATCTATTAAATCTGGCACTTCCAGTACAAATATTAAATGCATATTTTTTAAATCAAGAAGCATTTATGAGGGCCCTGTTGAAGCATGTTAAAATTACATTAGAGCCTCTTTGAACTAAATATGGAAATGATGACTGTATAATAAAACATCTCTATCATTGATTGTTCCTCCATCATGAATTATTGAAGACCTTGCTCCACTTCATTGCTAACTGAACCATTAGATGCGCTCCTCTAAAAACTAAGGACTGCAGCTGGGAAAGCTTGGTTAAAATCTGTCTCACCTTCAAGTTTGAACAAATACCCCGCTGTGCATTATCTATTAAGCTGCTCCAGCTGTTTGATAATATGATCAACCGTCGAGCCACCACAGTATAATAAACCAATACTTCAATGAATAATCCACTGTGCGCAATTTATAAATCTCTTCCAACACTTTGAGAGTGTAATCAAGCATGCAATCCCTTCGGCTTGGATACCTTCTCTCAATATATCATCCTACCTGAGTTGCTGGTACTCTGAACAGGAGGCAGAAAGAACCCAGTGCCATTGATCTGTCTGCACTGGGCTGTCAAACATCGGCAGTGCAACGTTCCCTGTAATTTTATTTATCACCATCGGTATTCGTGTTGTGTCGGTGTCAATCCACGTTTACATTAGTGCTGGTATTGTCCGTGCAGCCCTGTAGATTATGGCAGCAACATACAATCAGTGTCTTTAAAAGCTCCCCCCGCAATCATCTGCCCCACACCTGTCTACTTGTTCTGCCCTCATCTGACATCATGTCAGTCATGTTTCATTAAGTAAAAACAAATGCTGCCTGTAGAGATATGGCGACAGGCTTAATTGTGGGAGCACTTTCTTGTGAGCAATCTGAGGCTTTTCAACGCTAAGTCTGAGATGAAAGGGCCCATAGATGTAATTACACGAGACGAGCAATGGACTTGGCACCATCTATAGTCAGTCTGTCTAGTTTCGGTGGGCAGCAGGGTGTTAAAAACCTCATCAGTCATCATCGATTTAAATGGGCCTGATGGGACGAAGTCATGCTTTCGGCTCGCAGTCGGTGATGAGGCACAGAAACGCCGCTGTGCCGGTGATCATTTACTGCGATCATTAGCTGCTTCTGTTCTTAAAGAAGAGTTACTGATCAAAAGACTTGACTTTGTTCAAGTCTTGAACTGACCAACTGGACTCGGGTCATTTCCAGCTTTCCAGAGAACTCTTTATTACATTTTTATGGCCTCTTTTATTATGATGGCCGGCTGTCTCATTATAATATAAAAATAAGTTATTTGCATGCAGCATATGAGGGTAAAACGCCCCCCGTTAGTGGTGTTAAGTTGATGGGCCAAGCGTTACAGGGCGTTAATGCAGTTTAAGTAGCAATTATCAGAATTGCAGGAAGTCATTTTCTTCATGATCCAGTGAGCTGATGAAAGCAAGACATAAACTTTAACAATGTCTGGTGATGTGATTAACATAATGGAAGTCTCACACTGTCCCTGCCAAAACTGCAAATGTAGAGATTGTACAAAAATATGACGAGACTGCACTGAGAAAAAAAAAAAACTGTTGTTCCAACAAAAAAGAAAACTGTATGATGTACTTATCCCTCGTCGGTGTATTAACTGCTAGATGATGGGGCAGGAAGCAGAGCGTTGTACCACTGTATACCAAACAAACAGCAAGAGGTATTTTAGCCGACTTAAATGAGACCAACCTAAAAAATATATATATGTTTAGTGTGCACTATGTTTAAGCTTATCTGGCGCTTTACCTTGCTGTTAAACGGACCTAGTTTTCCTTTGGCACTACATTCGCTCCACTGTACAACGTCCGTATGCCTACATTTCGTGCCGACGTAAACACTTTGCTTTTTGTATTTTACTGTATGAGTATATGTTTGTTTTGAAGAAAAAAAAAGTATTTGTTTTGTTACACTTTTGTTCTCAGGTCTAAATGAGATCTCAGTGGGACATGCCAAATTAGAGAAAGGTTAAAACTGTTGTGCCCGTCTCTTTATGGCCTCCCTCTCGAAAAGCCCAGCCTGCTCTGATTGGCGAAAAGTTGTGTCTTAAATCATGTTTTGAAGATAGCTTGTAGACCAGCGGGTAACTTTTGCGCCAAATGTTGTTCATTATTAGTGGATGTGGTGTCCTGATGTCTCATGAACTCCCCATGATGAATGTGCCCATACAGGACAGATGAAAAAGTGGGCAGGCCACATTTAGTCCTCACATCTGAACGTTACATGTGGTGGTGGTGCTTGTCATACTTGATATAAAGCCTCCACTTTCTTTTCAAGCAAACTGATGCTTTTAGCTATCAAAATTTGGACTGAGAAACTTGAGTCTTTGTCTTTAATTTTCCATCACTAACTTTTCCATTCGAATGGGTGGCTCATCCCTTTTGTGAGGGCTGACAGCAGCAGAGTTAATGTTGAACATCACAAGGTGTAAGATAGACAGTTCTGCAAACACTAGTCTGCAGCTGAGGGCTAGGCTTTGTTGAGAAAAGAATTGACCTTGATTTGATAAATCTGGTATAAAGCCTTACCAGGTTCTGACAGACATAATCTGAATGCATGTTTAATTTGCAGAGGTTGAATCAAAAACTCTCAGCCAGGAGAAAATGGCATTCTCCTAAAACTTAATGACCAAGACTATCTTTAAAACATAGTTCCTCCACCGACGAGCTGCTCGTTCAACTACTGGGGGCAAACTTTTACAGTGCAGCTTTACCTTGAATTAGAGAAAACCAAAAAAAAAAAACATGCCAAATATCTGAAACAGGAGTTTGTTGTTGCTGTTGTGAATTGTTAAATCTGTGGCTCGGACCAATCCTCCGCTTTTTACAAAACAACCCAGTCTGTTTCTGTCCTGCCCAGGACGGCGCAGTGATTGGAATTCAATTCTTGTCTCCGATGCAGACAATTCAGCCTCCAGCTCGTCTGCTCATCTCCCGCGGCTACTGGAGCACAGATTAGTTTCTTATCTTAATTCTTTTTCGTGCAAAGACCGGTTGATTATGTAGCTGCCGTCCATCTGTGTGACATCCAGTCGGGCACAGGTAACAAAAGCAGACATCTACCTCCTCTTTTGTGTTAATACCTGTCAGTACGGATGCTGTGTTCACCTGTCAAGCACAGCGCCTTTTTAGAAGTTTTGAGGTTTGATGGGTTTTTTCGTGCTTTTCTCCTGTACATCCCAACTATCCTTAGTTGAGCTCTTAGAAAGAGTGGTCCATCCATTAAAAGTAGGGTTGGTGGTTTAATCCTCAGCACCTCCTCTCCACATGGTGAAGTGTCCTTGACTGAGACTCTGTACCCTGAATTGCTCCTGATGGCCAGGCCATCTACAGCTACAGTGAGAGTGTGTGTGCTAAGGTGAATTGAAGGTACATTTGTGAAGCACTGCGGTTGAAAAGTGCTGTTTAAGAGCAGTCCATTTACTGTATTGTTTGTAAAATATTTTTTTCAATCAGTGTGTTTGGCTGTGTGTATCTACCTCCAGCTGAGTGTTTGTGTGCATGTGTGTCTCGGGTCTTGTTGAGGCAGAGATGTTATCAAAAAAACAAAACAAAATGCTATTGTGGACAGCAGAATCTGACACAGCCCCATTAATAACACATTCTACATACATGACCAAGTTCACACGTTTGCCAGCAGATAAAAAAACGTAGTCTTGGGGGCCTTTACACCCACTAGGATGTAGAGGGCATTATTGGGATTTTACCTTTTATTTCCAGCAATGTAGCTTAAAATGTCCTTCATCTAGAAGTAACATTTTCAGTTTTTAAAAGTGAAAAGGATTGTCCTCCCTCTTTTCCTTGGAAAACATTTATAGGACAGATATCAGGTACAGATAAAGTCATTTCTGGACATATTTGTGGAGAGAGCATCAAGGCCTCGAGCCAGCGTCGCTCAGAGATCCTGTCAACTCACTAAAGACTATGTGATAGGTTTGCTTTTAGCTCAGGTTGTAGAGCCAGCTGTACGTTAATTGCAAGGTTGGTATTTGGTGTCCTTGAGCAAGACAGTGATTGCTTACAATGTTTGTATCCCAGGGAAAATGTACATCACTATATGCAGAAGCATCTTCCAAATGAAGCACAGCGTTGTCACAACGTGAAATTAAAAATCTAGCTGAAAGAAATGTAGCGCTGCAGCGTACCCTCTGTACAAAAACATTTGTGAAAAGACAGATTACAGAAATCGTACAACAATGTCAACTTGCTGTACATGACCATTTAGGGTAGTATTAGTGGCATGACCTGTACATGCCTTTATTAATCCATTTTACATGCATGTCACATGTTTCTCTCTCTCCTCTTCACTCTGCCACTCACCCGTTCTCCTTCATGGACACTGTCCTGCTGAATTCTCATTCATGTGAGCATGTCGCACCTCTTCCTTATTTTCTCAGAGAAACAGTCCTGCGGGATCTGGGTAAAAGATCATCATGAATGCACAAACACACACCAGACACTGATGTGAGCATCTTAAAATTCCCCACACAACATATTTTCATTATTCTAATGGATGTATGCATGTGCTTGGTGTGTGCGTACACTACATTGTGTACTGACCGGGACTCCATATTAAATCTGTCCGCAGTAAACTGGTTCATTCTGAAATGCATCTTTCCCACCCCAGCACTGTTCTTCAAGTGGATACACCCTGACATCTTGGTGTGGATGTGGAAATTGAGCTTTTGGATAATGAAGAAGGCCAAAACTAACTAAAAAAGTGCCCAACTTGTAAAAACCAGGAGACGTTCTTTAACACTACTTGAGCTGGAATGATATGGTAATGGATGTTTATAATCATATGGTAATGGATGTTTATAACCTTTCAAAAGAACCTGAAACATGCCCGTACTCCAAATGGTTAAACAACAGCTATGAGTTTACATTGGGCTCGACTGGGAAAGGTGTTTTACGATAATTTTACATACATTTTAATGTATATAATTTATTCTTTTTTACCAGGGTTTGCTCAATGAGCTAAAATATATGAAACATACACTAGGCAAACTGCAGCTGTTTGATGCGGATGAATGAAGCATACTCATGATGAGGGCTATACAATCCCTTTTATCCATTTAATCCTCATTTTAAATCTGTATTGATTGATTTTTGGTCCCTTAGGAGCAGCAGAATAGGCTGTAATCAAAACAGGTGACATGGGGTTGCTTATAAACACATCATATGATGCACAAGAAGCAACATTATTATTCATTTGGAGTCCTGTCTGTGGTCACCTGGTTAATGTCAGTGTTTCTTTTTGTTGCCTGCTGCAACTGGAATGAGAATGTGAGCCATTACCGTAACGTTGCGGAGCTTGAAAACCAAAACAAAGAGCTGAAAGACACTAAAACGCTCTTTAAAGCTGAGGAGAACTATCACTGTGTTAATTCTCACGGGGTTTCTTATAAAAAAGTGAGCCCTTCTCACAGAGTCACTTGATCCATTGTGGAAATACGAAAGGAAAGAATATGAAATATGAAATTTTAATCAAAGTGCTATCAATAGTTCATAGAATTTATTGTTTCCTTCACTTCTAATAAAACTACGACAACACAAGGACAGCTAAAAACAAAATAGAAATGCATCCTGAGGTGTTGACTCAAACCGTCCACACCGGTATGAATGCTGAAAATTCAAATTCAGAATTACACCTCAGTTTCGTTTTGCACACCATGTTCTTGGAGCATCAAGCCAACTCCAACTGTTTATTCTGCACTCGAGTATCTGTAGGCTGCTGGTGTGTCTCTGCCTGCAAACCAATCCCCACTTCTGAAACAACCCACAACGGAGCCGGCCACTTCCCTCCTTCTCATTTAGCACCTCGCTCCACTCTGTCATTCTGTTTCCGTCCCACTCGCTCTTCCCCTGCCGTGTTTGTTTACTCATTCCCTTCCCACTTCTTCCTCAGTGTCTCCTATCGATGGATTCTAAAGTTCAGTGTCTTCGGTCCTCTGAATGCCAAACAGGGTCTGAACTGTCCTGCCACTAAGCACGGAGCCTCCACAGAGAAACACAGATCAATACACTCAGTCTGGTTCTGACTTTTACTGAAGACGCTTGTCATGAGTTTAGAACAGAGGTAATCCAGTGCTGTTCGCTTTGTCGTTACAGATTTGATGAAGGCTCAAGGATTTACGTTTATGTAGGACTTGAGGGAAATGGAATGTTGCATTGTTTTTCTGTTAACATAAGGAGAAAATGTTACAACCTACAACAACGTATTTCATTTGTTTTCTGCCATAACATCAGATCTTACAATCAGTTTATGTTAAAAAAAAAAATGGGTCCATGCATCCTGGAAATATTTATGAATAACATAATTTTGACTGAATGGACACCTCGCATTTAAAACACTCATATGTTTAAAATGTGGGTATTATATTTCAAACGTGTGGTCTCTGGACCTTTTAATCAAGTACTCGGTTTTTCCACAATATTTTATGCTGTGTTGTCATACGCAGATTTAAAAGAAATTGTTTTTCTAGAAGGTTGGGACTGTCTTCCATTTGTGGGCTTATTATTTTTTTCCCTCTTTTTCTTTCATTGATTAATATTTTTTCAGAATGGTATTTGGAGAATTTGGACCTTTTTTTCATTGAACTGTTATTTTGAATAGCTTGTTCTGTTTGTGTGTGTTTGTGGAATTGTGGTTTCAAAGACATAATCCCACACACGCTGTAGTTTGAGGAAATCACAAATGCGTCTTTGAAGCGTAACAGCAGTATTTCACATCTTCTTCCCCAATCATACCTCCAACAACATGCCTGCATGACTGAGTTTCTTTCTCAGGCCTATAATCACGTTGCTCTTCTACACAGGTTTTTTTGGACAATTGAAAAGTCCAACCTGAAAGCACACTGATTGCACACTGATTGCACACTCTGCCATTACACACGTTTGCTAGTTTTAACTCTAAGAAGAGACAAGATTCGGTCTGAACTTGTCAGTGTGTGTGTGTGATCTTACGACCAGCCTTTAGACGAGGGAACCAGTGAGCCTGCACTTTAAGGGGTTCAAAGGGGTTCTTCCTGAGGGGCTGAGTTTCTACCCAGAACCATTTGCTTCTGAAGAACCACTTTTTGCAGCCAAGGTTCTTCAAGGGTTCTATTAAGAACCATGTTAATCCACAGGATCCTTTTGGGAAGAAAGAGTTCTTTAAGGATTGTTGAAAGCATGGGTGTTGAAAGACCCTCACCCTGTTTACCCATGTTTCAAATGATAAGGATCTAGGTGGGGTTTTATATGAAACCCTTGTAATATAAAGGGGTTTTCGGTAGAACCCCCTGGGTGGGTTCTTGTTAGCACCCTAAGAAGGAGGAAGGGTTCTGGATAGAACTCCCGGAGAGGGTTCTGTCTATAATTATTATACCATAGAAGGAATCTCTGTAAAACCTCTCATAGGGGGTTCTAGGTGGAACCTTTCAAAGATGGTTCTAGGTGTAGCCCTTTAGGTTCCGTTCCAGGCAGAACCCTCTGAAAAGGTTCCATGGGAACCTTTAGAAAAGGTTCAACCAGGAACCAAAAAGTATTCTCCTATGGCAACAAGCCGTAGAACCCTTAATGGTTCTAGTTAGCACCTAAACTTCAAAGGGAGTTTACAAACTCCCTGCTGCTCTCTATTTGTGCCAGTTACTCGCAGGTTGTAACTTCACTGTTACA
This sequence comes from Sparus aurata, assembly GCF_900880675.1. Classification (NCBI taxonomy): domain Eukaryota; kingdom Metazoa; phylum Chordata; class Actinopteri; order Spariformes; family Sparidae; genus Sparus; species Sparus aurata. Next base: position 19,256,180 of record NC_044207.1, read on the forward strand.
TGGTCAGATTTGAAATTTGTGTGTCTGTCTCTCAGACTTCGTAAAACCTTATCTATGAAAATATTCCTGCACAAATTGTGATTACACCGACACGAGACATTTCTACAGCTACAAAACTATAGATCCCGACGGCTGCTATACTTAATTACACATCCACTAACTAAATCCTGTTTTTAAGCGTCTACACAACTGCAGGCTGTGAAATTAGTATTCAATTTTTACAACCTCAAAACATTGATGACCCTTATTTGCCTCCATAGATTTACATCATTGCACTTAATCAATCAAAAATGCCAGAAAACACATATTGTTCTCCTCTGTCACACAGCACAAATAATTAGAGAGTTGTTGAACAGTACAGTACAAAACACCCACCGGATTTTACGAGAGGCTCCACTTCACCTGCTGTTGTCTGGTCTCATTGTTCCTACAGTTGATAACTGCCACTCTATCATGATTGCTTTTTGTTTTGAGTGACGCATTCAACAATGGAAATAATGATAATAATTAACATTGCCATGACAGATGTACCACTGAATTAAATCATTGTTCCAAGGTTGAACATCAACATTTTCTAAGGGTTCAGAATCTGAAACTGAAAAAAAAAAAAGAACTCTGACTTTTCAGAACGTCCTATTGTGTGAGAAAACATTGAAATCAGCTGTCTGTTTAAGTGAGTGGATGCTGGGATTCTGGTGCTGTTCTCCCTGCCATGAACTGTCAGTAATCCGTACCAGTGAGCCACTCATGCAGCCTTTTGCTGCAGCTTCAGATGAAAACAAAAAAAAACAAACGACACCATAGGGTTTGGAAATCTGAATATACTCGGTCAGTGAGGACTCAGGATTCAAGCACAATGCTCAAACTGCTAAAAACAGTTTGTTTTGTTTTGTTTTATTGTTGAGTTACGCCACGTTAAGTATTAAGCCTGAAACACACTGGGCCAACTGATGGCTGTCTGAAGCGTTTGGGGAGACTCGGACGAGTTCGAGAACAAATCTGTTCAGTGTGTTCAGCTGCGTTGGAAGCTTTTGGAACCGCGCGGAAAAGGTCTGCTCCAGTTCAACATGAAAAGTCTGAGAAGGTTGGCTGTTGCCCGTCTGAGCCATTGGATTCTCTGATTGGTTGTGTGCTAGCTGTATGACCATTCTTACCAGTGTGCTAGCAAATCAGCGCGGTGTGTGGGAGGGGCAGAATACTGTGTGTACTTTGTTTTTCTATGCGCTCTGTTCCATCATTTCCAGTTTTCATGTTTTGGAGTACTGGCACGAGACTAGCGCCACCCGCTGTTAAGGAGGTTTATTGCATCTTGCGCAAGCGCAGAACGTCCACGCTACTGTGGAGTTTGCAGCATATTGAAGCGGTATGTTCAATGCAACTTTTGTGCCAAACAGGTCAGATGAGAGGTAATGGAGTGGTCGAATAAAGGCAGTTGGCTGTTGGTTTGAGTCTGGGCGGTGTGTGGGGGCCTTTAAGTGTAGTCATTTTAATCTGAAGTGGGATCAAAATATTATTTGTCTCTCTCCATTCACCACCGTACAAAGTTTTTCCAAAATAAGGTCCCATGGGGTTTACCAGAAGGTCCCTGACTCTGGCGCTTTATACTGCATTATTGCCAAGATGACTGCAGAGCACATCTCTTGCAAAACTGCCATTTAACAGGCAGGTAGAGCATCATAGTTTGAAGGTGAAGGCTGATGACCAAGCTGTTGTATTTGAAAAGCAGTGAGTGAGAACTTGTTGTCTCTGCTATAATATTCATGCTCTCTTCTTACAGAGGGCATGGTGCCACTTTGTGTGTTGGTCACAATCAGAATAGGGAAATTTGCATCATAGGACCTCGTCTCGACATGGGTGAGGGGAAAATTAAGCATTGTTAACTCTAGCTGCATTAAAAATGAAAAGGAGAAAACATGCTGCCATATGGATTGATAGGAAATGAACTGATTGTACACTTTTTTTTTTTTTTTTACTGTAAGTCATGCATCACATCACTTCACTGCATGTTTTTATTTTACCATGAATAAACCAACACCAGTTTGATTGATATTCCTTTGACTAGACATTGAAAAAAGAAATAGATTTGAATAAAATATATTATAGATAAAAAATATCTTACTGAAAGCCTCTACCAGTTTGATTGATATTCCCTGTGGAGCATTATTAAAAAAATATAATTTAGCAGATGGACGGACTGCAGACATTTTTCTGGAGCTTCACAGCAATACAGACTTAAATTTTATTTTTAGGTGAGCTGATTCTTTCGGGGTGTTCGGAGATGTGCTGGATGCTGTCATAAACCAGCCGTCCCATCCTGAGGTTTGCAGATTCTCAAGGCTTTGTAGAAGCCCAGGGTAGAGCAATTGCTGTCAGTCACTGCTTACCTGCTGACGATGGCTCATGGAGAACGGAGACTATGTCTATCCATCACAACCGTTACAGGTTCCTGCCTGAAGGTGTATTAATAATTCAGTGGGTGGAACTCAGTCGTCGCAGACATGAGATGAGTCCTACCTTCCCCGCTTGGCGGTAAAAATCGGGGGGTCGGCATGAGCTACTCACTCTCCCTCTGGTTAGGTTTAAGGATCTTGCAGCACATGCTGGCCTGTTAGGGTGTGGATAATGTATTATGTAAATGTTTCATTTGCTTTGGGTAGCAGACCCGCCGGCATGCACTTCTGTGTTTTCTTTGGAGGACTCATTAGTGTTGTAGTTTTAGTCTGTAAGGGTGAAGTTATTGATGGTTTGTTGCAAGGAAAAGCAGAGAGGTTGGACTCATGACGTTTCTTTCAGGATAAAGGCTTAATGAGGAGCAGGCAAACATGAAGGAACATCAGGGAAACAGAACAGCGGGCTCAAGGAAACTCAACACATGACTCGACAAAGACTGAACAAAAGACTGGACTCAAATACAAACTAAACTAACAAGAGGATGAGGTGAGGCAGAGAAACACAGGTGAGGGTAATGAATTGAAAAATACCAGGAACAGTGGGAAGAGGGAGGGGCTAATAAAGGTGGAGGGAAAGCAGACAGGGGAGGAGTGGTGTGTGACATCGTATCCAGAATGGCGAAAAAACAACCTCCGACGTGGAAAAGTGCAATGAAACGTTTAACCAGTTGCTCTACTGTGGGCTTCTGTCGACACTTGTGAAGTTTGCAGACTTGCTATTCAAACTGCCTGAGCGTCCATGTGTTTTTGAGCTAATGCACTGAGAATTTTAGATTGGAAGCTGGAAATACCGACTTGCAATGAAACGCACCAGTTTATTTTTTCTTACTTGGCTGCTTAATTTGACACCCAAGTTTTGTATGAAATATGCCGTTTTAATTCGGTAGTAAGCGATTATCGACCTCCTTTTGGCGAGTCAAAAGACTATACCTACACACAGATGGCCTTGTACAGGTCTCAACATATAAACAAATGTAATATCCTTTGCATCCTTCTAAATGCTACATGCTGGTATTTATGGGTACGTGTAGTTTTGGTCATTTGTTTTATTTCACTCAAATCTGGAAGCTTGTCCGTAATACAGTGGATATTTCCTGTCTGCACTCTGTCTGTGTGGAGGTATGTCCTCCGTGTTCTCCATGTGAGCTGCAGGAGTTAGGTTATCGTTCCCTGTGGAGCAGAATGAAAAAAAACAGAGAGAAAGAGAGAGTGCCTTTTTTTTGGGGGGGGGGGGGGGGGCACTTTTTTTTTTTGTGGCAGAAATAAGGACTGAGGGATAATGTTGCTAGGAGACCCCGACATCAGCTATTTGTCCCAGAATCATGCTGTAGTCCGCGTGCATTCAGACTCACTCTGTTAGTGTGTGTGTGTGTGTGCCTCCTCTCCCCACTGCGTCTGTGTCCTCGCGCTCTCTCTCTCTCGTATAAAGCCGCCAGCATCTCCTTCTCGCTCTGCTCTCCGCTCGAGTAAAGTCAAGGCTGTCCTCACCGAGGAGCAAATTACAGCCGCGCTCGGAGAATGAACAACGGACGGTGCCTGGGGGTTTTCTCTTTATTGTCTTCATGACACAAAGCTTGGTGTCTACTTTTGGTCAAGGTTGTAGAGCAAATATCAACTCCCAAGCGAGCACGTGTTTTTTCTTTTTCTTTCAAGCGACTCCTCTGTCCTCCAAAACAAAAGCCGTGGATGGAGGGTTAGGACTCGGGTGCATGCTTGAAGATGGAGAGAAACAGCAGCGGAGCAACGAGAGGTGAAAACAAAAGGAAGCTGCTCGTACAGTGGATGTCTTTTTCCCTCAGCACACAGTCTGCATCTTGTGAGCCAAGTCCCAGGGCTGCCTGGAGGTTTTCTTATCCACCGTCACCGTCTCCTTTTTTGGTTCTCCTTCTATTGATCCACCCGTGACCGATTTCTCTCTTCTCTATCGCCTTTTCATTCATCTTGCAAAGCTTTCCTTGCTCTCTTTTGCCACTTCTTTCCTTCTCAAATCTTTCCACTTACCTTTTAGCCTTGTATTCATCGGTTGCTCTCGCTACTCCGTTCATATCCCTCGCCTGACTTTTTCCTTTTTTGCCCATATTTCCCTCTCCTTTCTCCATTTTCAACTCTCTCCTTTCTTTAATCGAGGGCACCCAAGGCTCTCTTAACACCTGCCACTTAGTCCCTTACAATCCTCCTGCCCATCCCGTCACAATGTACCCCTGGAACTCCACCGACCAGGTCTGGATCAACGGCTCCGAGGCGAACCTCTCTCTGGGAGGTCGCAGGGACAGCGAGGAGGAGGAGGAAGAAGGGGATCAGCACCCCTTCCTCACAGATGCCTGGCTCGTGCCCCTCTTCTTCGCTCTCATCATGCTGGTCGGACTGGTGGGCAACTCTCTGGTTATCTACGTCATCTCCAAACACAGGCAGATGAGGACGGCGACTAACTTCTATATAGGTGAGTCAAGTGTCGGGACATCCTGGAGATCAGCAGGCGGGGATGTATACACGATCATGATGAACGCCCAGCACTTCAGCTTCAGATGCAGCATATTTGATCAAGGTCTCTTTCATCTCATCAGCAGTGTTTGAATGCATGCCAGCAGAGGGTTCAAAAGACCTTCAGCAAGACCTTCACTGTCCATTTGCCCAATTAACACGTGGCTACGTGCAAGAATGTCCATATTGATTACAGGTTGACATAAAGAGGAAGAGTCAGGTATTCAGATGTGTTCTGAATTAGAAATGAAAGATGGGAGAAATTCTTAACAGGTGAAAATGTTTTCTGCCAGAGGTGTTGGGAATAATTAATTTCTTCTTCTATAGCTCAGAGTTTAAAAGACGTATCACGTCCTTTTTTGCAAATGTTTACCCAGGGGCTTCTCTACTGTATGGGTAGTCAGTCACAGTCAGTCGACTGGAGGAACAGAAATGCAAGTCGATGTACCGAAGAAGATCTATTTTGATGCTTTTTTGTCACACTATTAATGGCATTAGTATAGAGTAGAAACAGAATACTTAACAGCTCCTGTCATCAAAATATCTGGTGAGATATTGTGGTTTCTGGGCTTCTCTTCTTTAAGGTGTCGGCGTGTAGTTTGATCATAAAAGGAGTCTGTGGAGTCAAGGCGGGTGGAATGAAGAAGCAATCTTTATTGAAACAAAATCTAGCGCCTTGAGTCCTGATCAGAAGCGGCCGTGTTCTGATATTATCAAATCTGTGGACAAAACAATGCCAAAAAATGCTCTGCCCTCTGCTCCCTCAAAACCTCAGCCTTTTGCTCTTAGGAGGTTTTTTCCAAGTGCCACACCTGTTTCTTTCCCTGCACCGGCCTTTAGAGCCCCTTTCCCAGTAAACACCCACTTCTTCTAATTGGTTATTTTGGCATATTATCCAATAGCCTAAAAGAGGAGTTGACCTGTTTCTCTACTCTTCTCCCCTAACTCATCTGACCTGGCTGCTGTCAACTGTAGGTCTTGTCCCCAAAATGACCCAAATGGGTTCCCCATCCCTCTTTGGGAACATAAACGTTTGGGCATCTCCCACCATTTGGTGGGGGCCAACTTCAGGTTTTAGTACTTTATGATGGCCTGCCGTCTACTAGCCTTTAGCCTTCACCAGTTGAAAAACTACTTTAGGACCCCTGGAGCTGTGAGCTTCCCTCTGTCTGCACTCTTTAACTCATATGAGGAGAAACAATTAGTCATCATTTAATCTACACTAAGTAAATTCAAAAATCAGAATGTGTTGCCATCCAGACACCTCAATATCAGAAGACAATGTGAACTGTACCCACTCATTAACTCATCATCTGTTGTCTCTTGCACAGAGCGCACTGGAGACGGTTTCAGTCTCCGCACACACACTCTGCCTTCCGAACGTCCTCACCACCTGTGGAAGTTGACTATATGATTTATCAAAGCCTGGAAATAAAGCCAGCGACAGCTCTCACAGAGTCATTACACTCGATATCCTCATTGTGTGTCCTGATCATAAAGCAGGCAGAGTTCACCGGAACTAAACTTCAGCAAATAGGGTTCACATATGGCTGGCTGAGGGGTACCACCGGTTGCCGAGCATAATATCGGCACGTGAGGCAGTGCGATCGCTGTAAACTTACTGATATGATGATACATGCATGTACTTCCACTGTCCTCTTGCTCCAGCCTCCATCTCAGACACATGCGACTCGTTCTGTGCCAGAAACATGCATCATTATTCATCGTCTTCCTCTGTGATTCACTATTCACCGTAGAGAACCACTGATGAGGTAGCTAATAATACACAGTATTCAACCCGTGACACTTACAGCAGATTAGTGCCGAGCATGACGCATTCCCCCCCAAAAAGAAAGACATGACAGTCATGTTACACAACCCGCGACCACATAATAGATGCATCTTGTGTTTAGAGTGCAGAGAGAAATTAATACTCCCCTGGAGGAAGATGGATGCTTTTCTTCTCATTCAGGACACGAGTGGTCGTGCACCTCAGCCTCTTGTGGTCAAAGGACTTGAATCTCTCTGACTTGGCGAATGGCAATTGGAAAAGCACTTACAGATGTTGTCAGGGGATTTCATTGATCTCAGTTATATAAAAGAAAATGAGATAAATCAAAACCTTCTGAAACTCTTTTTCAGACAAGTCCCGGCCGAGACAGACAACAGCACAGAGTAATTAATCACGCGGCTGCCTCATGTCTCTACTGGTTTTTCAGTGGTGATTGACTTGAAGTTGATGATTGATTTTTTCTGTAGAAGTCAATTACAAGCGTCTGACGTCAACTGTCATCGAAGGTGATTGATTAAGTGAGGCCACAGAAGAAATGCATGTCACGTCCATACATTTATATGAAAATGAGCTCGCCTCTTCCCGTATAAATGGGGGAAAGAAGGAGTGCGATTGATGATTTGCCATTTGTGTCTGTGTTTTGCATATTGCATCGTGCCTGTGACTAGAATTTGATCCGGATGTATGATGATGTCCCTGGGCCACAGCATTGAAGCTGTTTAATATTCAACAACATTGTGTTAGCGTGTGCACCATCTGGCCACCCTTTCAGCGTAATGATCCAGCCACTACAATGTGATTAGATCATCCAGTAAAACAAATAGGAGCCAGTGTGTGGCAATATCGTCAGAGTGACTGATTAAACATTGAAAGAAAAGGAAAAGTGAGATGATATTGCTGAAGTTATCACTGCCACTAGTGCTGTCTGCCAAGAATTTACAAGAAGGCACCGGGTTGGGTATGTGGATTTAAATGAAGCAGTTTATGTTTTTGTAAGAGTCCGTGTTGTGTGGGTGAACTGTACGTCCTGTGTCATCAGTCAATCAACAGTCGTGTGTTTGATTTTCTGAAGCACCTGAGGCAGCACAAAGTCAAGTAAACAGATGCTGATTCTGAAGTATACTTGACATCAGCATTGACCGTTCTTACCTTGAAGCTTTGCAGAAGACGGACACACTTCAGTCACCAAGTAGAATAAATACAGTTCGCACAAAACTAAGCAACATAAACTAATCGGAGGTGATGTTTCAGTCCAGTTGACAGCATAAATTGTTGGCAGTTAAAGTTTCTGCAAACAAATGTCTCACAGGCTACGTACTGTACGGACATTTTACATGTTTATGACCTGACTTGGTGGGGGTGGTGGTGGGGTTACAAGCCACGTTCAAGAGTGCATTTCAACATTTGTAAGAGTGACACCACTGGATAATTCGAATTTGGGACGATTTCCAGCCCTGTTTTCGTAGACGAACGTAGGTGTTTTAAGGCAAAACGTGATCTCTTTCCGACCCCAATCAAGCGTTTTTGTGCCTAAACCTAACCACACAAGCTCAGCTTTGTCACAACATGAAATGGAAAATTGAACCTAAATGAAATGGAAAATTGAGTTACAGATTTTTAAATACGCTGTGTTACACGTCAACATCTGTAGTTCAAATCTCAGGATGTGTTTACCGCTCGGTAAAAGTTTTAATCCTGTGATTTTGCACTGAGTGCTTGTGTGTTGTTCTGTCTTTGTGCAGCGAACCTGGCTGCCACCGACATCATCTTCTTGGTGTGCTGCGTCCCCTTCACTGCCACCCTCTATCCTCTCCCTGGATGGATCTTTGGCAACTTCATGTGCAAATTTGTTGCCTTTCTACAGCAGGTAAACACACGACTTACCTTTCAATCCTATCACAATCATAATGATATTTTTCTCGGCTCAGAATGTGTCATTCATCTGCGCTTGTTACAAAGGGAACTGAAAAATAGACATTGATCAAACACGCTGGATTTGCTCATAAACTAAACAAACTCCTGATAACATGATTCAATGAACGTGCTCTCAATGGTGACATTTAGGACTGTGATACAATCAAATTCTCTCCACCAGGAGCAGCTCAATGTGTACTCGTTTCATAACTCAACTGTGGGTCACAGAAAATCCAGTCTTTTTAATCCGCTGCAGGAGGCCAACAACCCGGCCTTTGAAAGAACTGTCTCGAGAGAGAGCTGAAAAGGAGTCTTTGCTTTTACATGTTTTTTCCAAAAAGAGTTTCAAGCGAGAGACGTTTCATTTACACAGCTGACAGCTGATGACAGTGGACTCATCAAAATACAGCTCAAAGTGACACAAAAGGATGTCGTAGCTATAATCAAACTGCAACAGAAGAGAAAAGGCATGAGGAGAAGCACACTGGGAACAGCATCCATGACTGAATTCAATACAGTATGTTTCTACAAGCTGGACATTGATCATAAAGAAATATTTAGATGTATGCCGCCACCTGACCCAGTTTATCACCACCACTTAGGCACTCAGGGACTCTCCACACATGATGGTGTTACGGTGGTGTTCTGCTGTGTTGAGAGTATGAATAATGAGCGTTGAGGCGATGCTGATTTCTTTAAGTCGTGCCACCGAAATGGTGCTTCTCCAAGATGCAATACAGCATCAAATATGTTTACACCACTGTTTCTTTGTACTTGTATGTGTTTTCGATTGTTTTTGTCTTGCGCCCGTCTCCAAATGGGGGTTGAATCTACCACTTGATCTACTTCGATCAATTCTTGCTTTACATTCAGAAGGTCTTATCCTCGCAGAGTCGCAGTAATCCATAACACCTTCCTCCACTTAGGTTCACAACATTTTTTACGTGTGTTTTCAGGATGCGAAGTTCCAGCTTATCACCAGTATTTACTCCCCTTTTATTCCTGTTTGACCTCACCAACTCCTGAGGGAAATATCAGACTCCTTAATGCGTCCCTATGTTTATCAGCTTAGCCACTTTTTACAAAACTGCCTGCTCATTGTGGAAACTGCATTGATGAGAGCGGTGAAAAGTTGTGGGCCATCAGACCAATACAATGAGCTGAAAGATGCTAAAATGCTTTGATGACTTGATGATAACTCTTGAGGGTTGGGTGCCAAACTCAAGATTAATGGCAGCGACATTGGTGCTACCAGTTACCAGCGCATCTTTAGAGTTACGTTATAGAAAGAAAGACAAGGTGCAAGACGCCAACCCTGCAACAAGTCACGTGAAACAGCTGCTCAAACATAATATACTGTATGTCTAAGAGCCAAAGAGCCGCATTCATTCTTGGAAAGTGGAACCCAGCCAGGTATCTGTACAGACAGGCAGGAAGCTTTAGGTGACTGAGCCTGAAACAAAAACAGAAAGCAAGAAAGCAAAGTTAGAACTCAGATGAACTTGCAGAGTATGAGCAGGGAATGAGCCAGGTAAGTGTCTGAAGAGGAAACGAGAGGCAGGTGGGAGAGGAAGGACAGACAACTGAGGAGAAGGGAGGTGGGAACAGGTGTGTAGAGGAACGGGGCGGTCAGGTGGTGTGAGAAGGAAAGAAAATCTGAGAGAATCTAGTGGATGGATGGAAAAAACCACAGCGAAGCGGCCAGAAGACAGAGATATAGGCCTACTGTACTTCTGCTTTTTTCCCCTGCTCCCTGTCCTGCAGTGACAGGATACGCCATTAATCATGAGTACAGCAACGCAAAAGACCTCTGTTAGTGTAGTTATCACATACATATTTTCTTCTTCCTTGTAAAAATGCATCACAAACAGAAAGCCGAGCACAGGCCACGACCTGCTGACCTGGCTCAGCTTATTCGAAGAGGAGAGCCAATTAAAATACCCTGAAATGCCAGAAACCTGACAATGAGCGGGCAAGAAGCTCACACCTCAAAATACAATGTTTCTCTGCAACACTGTAATTACACTGAACTATGCTCTAATAACTATGAACTACGCAAAAAAAAAGCTCAATTAGCACCCATACGAAGAGCCCGCACTGTCACCAAGGGTCTAAACGTGGGAGGAATTTGATAGCTCGTGTTTCGTTAATAAGCAACCTGTCAAGCGATGCACAGTCTAAAACAAAAAATGTCCCAGGGAGGAAGAAAAAGACTGAAACATGCAGTGAATTTCATAAATTTTATATTTTGTTTAGTTGTATTCATTATGAAACTAGAGGTGGGGAGGAGACGACCCGTTAGGCCTTTATGAAAATTATTAATGTATAATGATTATGTAGTTGTATAATTTGAGCACGGAAGAGTTAAAAGTCAGTGTGAGAGGCAGGTGGAAAGGCCCCAAAACATTTTGAATTGAAATGTGACCACTTACTGCCTCCACTGAAGAGGTCATATTTTCACCCGTGTCCATTTGTTGTCTGGATTACACGAAAACCACTGAACACATTTCCACAAAGCTTGGATGGAGGATGTGCCTCAGCCAAGAACAGACCCCATTAACTATTTGTGCTCTCTCTAACATTTTAAGATGGCTTCTTAGGGAATAATGCTTGGATCTTGATGGAAACCTCAGGGTCCGCTCGCACCTACAAAGCTTAAACCTGGTCTCAAGCTTAGAACGCCCGACCAGATACCTACACTTGTTGCAACACTGATCCTCAAGCCTTCTTCAGACCAGTCGTAAAACTTACAACGGCTGCAGGAGCAGGAGTAAAGTCAAAATTGCGCTCATCATTGGACTAACATAATGACTGTTCTCTGAACAAAGTGGTCAGCTGGACACCTTTCAGAGATGAGCAGTGACTCAATGACTCCTGAGGGACAAAAACCTTCCCATGTGAAAAGTGGAAACAGTAATTGCCTGGCGAGCACACGTCTCCTGTCGCTCTTTATCAGTTTTTTCCGTCTGTTTCAACACAACCATTTTCTCTGCCTTTCATCGCTCAGCCCTGCACACATGGCGTTAAAACATTTTAATCCGTCTCTATGAATGGAGACTCGCCACCATTTAATCGTGCACAGGAGAGGGGTAATTAGGTTTCGTATGATTATAATGAGACATTAGTGCTGACCGCTCTTTTCAAAGAAGTTCAGACCATTAAAAACCAGCGGTGTTCCAAATTGTTCTCAGTTCAGTGAGAACCAGAGGTGAACAGCAGGTGAAGTGAACTACGCTCATCATCAGTCTCTGTTGAAGCAATATTACATGACGGATTGCACAACTGCTGCTGCTGTTTCGCAAAGAAGAGTGTAAAAGCCTTGTAGGATGGGAGTGTAAGAACCTGGTTAGAGAGAAAAGGAATCGCGGTGAGGCAGGGGTTATTTCGTTGGTCAGCACTACACCTTTCAAGGCATTCTATTAGCTGCGTTACACGTGATTAGTATTCCCTACGTCATCTGAAGAGGAAAAAAGGATGTTAAAGGAGAACTTCGGTCGATTTAAACATGCAGCTTCATTGCTCAAGCTACCCTTGACTTGCCAGTACCGAAGACGCGAACAAATTTGGTCCAGCCATTACAGAGCTCCGTGAACGGAGACTTAGCATTGAACGCTAACAGCATGGGGTCAGAACTTTACACTGTGTTTTAAGCGTCTTAACATGCTCCACATCTCACACCAAAAGTTATGCAACATCAGCAGACACCTTAGCACACAGCACTGTAGCGTGTGTGACTCAAAATGAATAAAAAAGTAGTTAAAACAGTGTGTTTGTGCAAGCAGCTACTTGCCTGTTTGTTGACATCGGCGTCTTCCGGTAGCTAGACCAAACTAGTCAATCCGTCGAGCGTGCATTTACTCCCTCACTGGCGGAGACGGAAACGTATTCCAGCATTTTCGTGTTTCTGTTCATAATGTACATGTCCATGTTACAGCCTGTCATGAGCCATGAGCCTTACAATAGCCTGTTAAGCCTGTTAAGTGCACACTCGATGGATAAGCTAGTTTGGTCTAGCTACCGGAACACACGGATGTCAACAAACAGGTAAGTAGCTCCTTGCACAAACACACTGTTTTAACTACTTTTTTTATTCATTTTGAGTCATACACGCTACAGTGCTGTGTTGTAAGGTGTCTGCTGATGTTGCATACGTTTTGGTGTGAGATGTGGAGCATGTTAAGACGCTTAAAACACAGTGTAAAGTTCTGACCCCATGCTGTTAGCGTTCAATGCTACATCTCCGTTCACGGAGCTCTGTAAGGGCTGGACCAAATTTGTTCGCGTCTTCGGTACTGGCAAGTCAAGGGTAGCTTGAGCAATGAAGCTGCATGTTTAAATCGACCGAAGTTCTCCTTTAAGGGAGCTTAATGCGACGAAATTTCTCCATGTTGTTGCACCCTGCAACGTAATGCACCTTGGACACCTTCTACTTGCATTGTGGAAATCTTACACTACTAAAATGAAATATCTGATATTATTCTTATTTATCTGATTTTATTGAAATATATGTGAATAAACGTGATTTGATTAAATTACAAGTACAAGTAGCCTGCGGTGTCGTTTGTAAACTAATTAAGAATATAAAAATTAGTCACCAATTAATATGTGATTATATATGTCTTATTTAAAGAGCATCTTGTGTATATTTTAATGTTAAATGATGTCCTCCTTGATAAGTATGAATGATACTTAAAATGTATGCCAGGTCACATGCACCCTGTCATCGTCTCCTCTGTCAATCTTACTCTTCTATACAATTATGAACCTGAAAATGAGCATTATATGTCTCAACACAACTGAGCTCTACTGTTTGAGCGTAAAGACTGGTGGATAATCTTGCTTCTTAACTGCCTGCAAAAGGGATGAAATGAGCACGCTCTGCTCCCTACGGTTTTTAATATTCCATGTCTGAATATTCCTGTGCAGTCCCCCTCACAGTGGGCACAGGAGAAAACCGAGAGTGGATGTTTCACATGTTGCACAGTTGCAGCCCAAATGCAAGCACAGGGGTTTCGAGGGAGCGTTACAAAATCTGGACGTCATATCAATGAGTCATGCTCCTGGATAAAGATTGGGAAAAAAGCCCCACATCCACACACATTTCCAGCTATTCAGTCGATGCAGACTCAGTTTTGAACAATCGTGTGTTCTGTCCTCCAGCACTATCCACCAAAAGAGCATTTTTACTCCTTTTCTAGATGTATGTAAAATGTGTTTCATGGGACACAAAATATGTAATGGCAACGGTCATGGTGGCGCACATGTCCGTGCAGTTTTTGTGGAGAAGTGGGCGGCTCAGAGTCGTATTAGTTTGGCTGAGATGTCTCTTTCCGAACCGATAAGAAAAGTGGATGATGAACACAGACAGGATTATAATATTTATACAGCATACATAATTTTTTTCTTTGCAGCCCGCCTGATAAAAATTCATCGTTCTAAAGCCACGCTGCTACATAGACGACTATTTTATCATCAAGGTCTTCTACGTAAATTGAAGAAGGTCGCTGATGCTGCCATGATGTGATGAGTGAATTAATCCTCAAAGTGGGAAAACCAATTCACAGAGGGGCCGTTTCTGAAGGACTGCATGTTGCAAGTATTGCATGTAGTCTTTGTCTAGAAAAAGGCGAGCTTGTTCAACAACATCTCTGTGTCGGCAAACACAGTGGCAGAGCGGATTAACAAGTTATCAAGTGACATTTATGGGACAAAGCCCGAAGTTTCCCTGCTTACTCTGCGGCGCTTGATGAATGCACAGACTGGACCGACAGAGTACAGCGAGCCATTTTCATCAGGGGCGTTACTTACAGATTCCAGGTAACAGAAGAGTTGCTGAGTTTGTGAGCTAAAAACTAAAGACATGACGTGACAGTTTCTGAGAGAACTCCCTCTATCTCTAGCGTAGAGAAACTGTTGACCGGCTATGAACTGTAATAAATAACACGCACAGGTCCAGGCCCTACTGACGCCCTTCCTGAAGCAGCACTTAGGGTTTCAACTGTGACATCCATCAGGGCTAATGTGGCTCAGCTGTTCGAGCAGAGGTGCTGCCAAGTGTCTGGTAAAAAATGAAGAACCAAGTTTCATCAGGGATTTCATTTGTTTGTTCAGTGCGAGGTATACATTTATAGTTATTCATGGGAAGATAATATGATTTGCACCAACGGTTTAAAATGTGAAATATGAGGAGAAATGCAAATTCGTTAAAGTACAAATGTATTCAGGGCTTGCATTTGTTAGTTCAGTGCAAGGTTTACTTTAACTTATCTACATTGGACAAATAAAATAAGGGTACAAAATGTTGTTTGTATTTTAGTATTTTTGATAGAATGATAATAGAAATAACACAACAATTTTAGAGTACCAGAACACTGAAGTGACCCTCCTACGAGATAACAATACCAGCAGTGACCTCCGGCTCATTTGAGTTTGAGAGCCATGATAGCCACCCGTCGATGTCAGAATACCGCTCACTGCGACACTGGTAGATGCCGATCAAAGAAAGTAAACAGAGCTAACTATGAGGGGGAAAAAGAAGAAATTAAAAGGTTTCTCGTACATCTGTTATTCTCTTTTTCTCCTTTCAGTGTAAATCTATCTCAGATTCAACATTTGTTGAAACAGGCGTTACTCGGAAAATGAAATGAACACCAGCGTGTTTACAAGAATAAAGACAGTCTGCCGTTTGTCTTTGAGTTTATTTTCCCTCCAAAGCAAAAAGAGAAAAAGAACATGTTGTTTCTCATATAAATATATAAATATACGTATATACAGCTGCTATACTTTCCTTAGTTCCTGGCAAAGGTTGATTTTTAAGTAGGATGAATGAGAAACACACAGACGGCACGTGTACCTTGTATCTCTGTCAATGTGAGGAGCTGCATCTCCTCCTTTTATTTCTCTTCTTTCTTTCTCGTCACCTTGTAGGACCTTCCAGCTTCACCGAACGAAAACATGACAGATTTCTGCTTTTCACGCCTCTTACACCTTTCTTTTCTGTTTTGTGAGAAGAGTGTTTTTCTCTGCAGTTCGACAGCTGGGGTCATTTCTGTGCTGTTGTCTGGAGGAATCATGGGGGCTGTTGCTATAGGTAGTGATTACAAAGATAGAGAGAGAGAGAGAGAGAGAGAGAGAGGGACACAGACAGCTTCTCTCTAGCTTCAGTATTTTATGTCTGTAAAATCAGTTGGAACGCTAATGAGAAAAATGCCTACGAGAAACAATCGACTGAATGAGCGCATGCTATTTCATGAATAGTTAAAGTAACTGCATGAATAAACCAGACTGTTCTTCAGCTACATATGATAAACTACATTTTCAATAACAGTAACAGATCAAAAGGAAAATGTGGAGGCCCTACTGGACTACACTTTTATCCTAGTGTTCTTTTTTAATCTTTCTGATGTATTATTTTATATTCATTTTTCATTTTCTTTATTATTTTGATGATAATGCACGCAGGGCTGTTGCTGAATAAGTTATGGAAGTCTGATGGATTTCTAATTGGATTGCCTTTAAAAGCTGTGGACTCACAGCGTCACAATGTCGACTAACAGCAGAAGGGTTTACTGTGAGTCAATCCAATCGCCAAAATAGGTTTTTAGCAATGTGCGTTTACACAAACCGCAGATATGTTGAAACTTAATATTCCTAATCTTCAACTTCATGTTCTATTTACTCTACATATGAAAGTCAGATGATGAATGGGTCATGAGAGGGTGATACAACAAATCTTGTAGAGATATCAATAAGGTGGCCTATGCACAAAAGTGAATGTATCAGTGGTTTGCAAAATGTTATCGCCAACATTTTAACTGCATCAGCCTCAAAAAGACGGAATAAAATTAATATACTTTGATATTTTCAGAATGATTTGCCATTCACCACAACGCTGCTCATTGCGAGGTTATCGTAAGGAGTGGATACAGTGTGAAACAACTAGCCTGGCTAGCTGTAGCACACATACGTAACCTCCCCTTAACTGTTTTTTTAGTTTTTTTGATCTTTCATCAGTTTTTCTGTGGATTAAACAGAGATTCAGTGCCTTTGTTCTGGAAGGCAGGTTCGATGTTCCCCCCTGTTATATTTAGGGATGTATACCGAGGACCGGTACTTTTTGGTACCGGCTCCTAATTGGGTCGGTACCAGGGTACCATTAAGATTCTGGACAAACAGAACTGTTATCGGTACTTTTTTAATTTATTTATTTTAACTTTGTCATCGTTTTTTGACATGGATGGTTTCTGGCGCTGCAGTCTTTAGCGTTAGCCGGGCTGCTAACTGTACTCGCTTTGTTATAGCAATCAAACATGCCACACTCCTTTAGCTTCATACTATGCTCCAAGTGTTGGTGATGTTGCTTACCCCGAATTTCCCCTGCTACCTGCTGCGTTATGGCTCTGATCCAGTTTTGCTCCGCCGTCTGCTGTCTGGTAACCCCCACCGGTTGCGTTTTGAGTCAGCCACGGTACAGTACGGTAGACAGCTGGCGTCGCGAGGCCGAGGAGTTTCCGCGATAATCACATAATCACTCGCGACCGCAGTTATAGGTATGTGTCATAAAAATTTTGTAAAGTAAGCGGATGCTATACTGATATTTCAGTACTTGACTTCCTGTCTGCTCGGTGCTAAATTCAGCTGAATTGCTGCGTCGTGCTCCGGCATCCGCCAGATATAAAAGTCCTGGTTATCTGTTCCGGAGTATTTGTAATTGCATAGCTTCTGTTCTGTTGAAGCTTTATTATTACCTTGTGTTAATAAAAGGTTGAAGCTTTTGACATCTTGTAAAGTCTTTATTTTTTTTTTACACAAAATTACATGTAGTATCGATAAGAGTATCGATAAGTATCGGTACCGATAAGGAGTATCGGTATCCGTATCGGTATTGATAAAATCCTAACAATATACATCCCTATTATATTCTAAGCATAGTCAGCATAGAGTCTGTTTTTTGAGTAGCCAAAATGGACAAACCAAACTGTCTGGAAATTTCACCACTAGATGCCACTGAATTAACCAGATCTTCACCTCCGGCTGTTTTCAGGGAAGATTTTCAGCCCAGTCAGCAGGATATGTGTTGGCAGATAATGGTTTCTGCAAAACGCTGATATGTTATTTTTGACATTTCAGCGAAATGTGTCATATCACGTTCACGTTACATGTTTGTGCCCTGACCTTCACACCTGGAGGTTGGAGAGGGTGGTGGTGGAAGTACAGGCGAGAAAGCTGCCAACATTTCAATCGTGTGACACCAATGGATATTTTTGAGGAGACCTCGGTGCAATTTACAGTCATGTTTTTGGTGACCAAAACAGTCATTTTAAGCCAAAACATGATCTTTTCCTCACACTAACACAGTGTTTTTTGTGACTAAACCTAACCTGACTATGCGCAGAGTTGTCAGAATATAAAAGTATAGATGTTAAGTTGCAACAATATATATTGATGGTTTGCAAAAACGTATATCGTAAACGTATACATTTATTCTGGCTACTTTGTTGAAGATTTTGCGCAACACAAGGTTCGCCTTTTGTAAAACATGAAGCAATCTTTCCTCAGCTCCCTTAAAGAAATGAGATGATCTCATTACATTCTCTTTGCGATGTCGGAAGCCTGTTCCTTTGAATTGACATTGTGCATTAAAGAGAACAGCGTGGCTCGTTCCTAATGCACCAGGCGTCTTAAAAAATTGAGGGATCAGGGCACCCACTTCCTCAGTGGCCACAACACTGAACTCGTTACGACCCCCTCTGTCATCATCACATGCTTTGAAAAACTGATGTGGCCCACCAAACCTCTGGAGGGTAATGGGCGCCGGCTTCAGTCGCAGATGAGAGATGGAGGGAGAGAAACGGAGAAAGAGGCAGAAACATAAGAGGGACAAAATTAGATCTTATTTGAGGAAGAGCACAGAGCGAACTTCTGACCCCTCATTTCTCACCCCGCTGCACATATTTTAAAGCGGTATGGATTAGTTCACCTGCATATAGCACCGCACGGCCCCTTGAAGTGAAGAGAATTTGATGAGGCCTACCCCGCTGAAAATCAATGTACAGAGGCGTATGAGGAGACTTTCTCGTACTGCGGAACATAACAAATATGAGATTTGAATAAAATGTAGCATTTTTATCAGCAGGTGATGTGAGATGAAATGCGCCAGGAAAAAAAATGTATTCTGTAATTGCTTCTGTTGCAACATGAACTCCACGTTTTGGTTTCTGATAAGTATTCGTCTGATGTGCCCAGACATCATAGAGTCGAGCGCCATCGAACGCCATTAGAAATTAAATGGAGTGATTTCTTCATATGCTAACTGAAAAGTACTTATCACAAACGCAGGTTCCTCTCTGCGTTCCGTCTTCCTGTTGCTCAGCAGGTTTCCTCCTGCGCTCGTTCCCTTCCCGCATGTTTTCTAGACTAAAAAAGCGCCAGAGCTCATTAGCAAAAACATCAGACAGCTCGGAAAGCGAATTAGAAATAAAGCGAGTTTATTGAGGACCAAAGACTTGTACTGCTTGTACTTCTCTGCTTCTTAATGAGGCTGGTGATCATGTACGAGGCTGAACGCATAAAATACCATTAGAAAGGTGGTGTACGACGTCTGATGCAATTACCACAGAATATTTAGGAACTTTTATAAGCTTGTGATTGGCCCTCTGAGAGAACAGCTCGCTCAAACAGCTTGTGCACAGAGCAGCAGGAACGAGAAAGATAAAGATTCCTTCTCTGGGGCTCTTCCTGAGGTGTTTTTAAAAAAAGAAAAGGGTTTTTTTTGGTCCGGGGAGTTTTTCCTCATTTGAATCGATGGCCGAATGACAGAGGATGACGTTCACTGTACAGATTGTAAAGCCCACTGAAGCAATGTGATTGGGATTTTCGGATGTATAAATAAAATCAAAAGCGTGTAAACCCGTTGAAAGTAGACTGCTGACTGCTTTCCCATTGCCAGTAGCCAGTGTTGTACCTGTTGAGAGTTGCACATGCCCCATGCCGGTCAGGTAGCTAGCTGGCAAGGATCTCCTACTAACAAGGAAGCCACTACTGGGGGTCACTAAGCTAACAGCTAATTTGCATCCCTGAGTAGGTGAACATAGTCAGATGAAAAAGTATTAACAAGCCAGCATCTACATCTTAACCACAATGTGTGTCATAGCATCGTATCATACATATGCATCAGCTATGTTTTTTAACTGCCCTTCCTAGGTGACAGTCCAAGCCACCTGCATCACTCTGACAGCTATGAGCGGAGACCGCTGTTACGTCACGGTCTACCCTCTGAAATCTCTCCGACACAGAACTCCGAAGGTGGCCATGATCGTCAGCATCTGCATTTGGATTGGTATGTCCTGCTCGTTTGATTGGATTACTCTCATTTCCACTTTTTAAATGATTTATTATCCTGTTAGTAGTACCATTTGTATATAAACTACGTCAGAGAATTAGCATGCGTGACATAAACCACTTCAACTAACAGAGTCCATGTCCTGCACAGGCTCCTTCATCTTGTCCACCCCGATTTTGATATACCAGCGTATAGAGGAGGGTTACTGGTACGGCCCGAGGCAGTACTGCATGGAGAGGTTTCCCTCTAAGACCCATGAAAGGGCTTTCATCCTCTACCAGTTTATTGCTGCCTACCTGCTGCCTGTCCTCACTATCTCCTTCTGCTACACTCTGATGGTGAAGAGGGTCGGCCAGCCCACCGTAGAGCCCGTAGACAACAACTATCAGGTAAGGACAAGGTTTGTTCTGCTTTGTTTTGTGCTCAGGTGTACTTACTTGACTTGGCTACGAGCCGCTGCTGCGAATTGTCAGCTATAATTAAAGATGTAAAGGTCTCTTGTCTCTGTACGGTGGCACTTCCTGGGCCTTTATATAGTGTGTTATCTTGAGTTTAAAGTTGGCCGTCTTTGAAAATGTCTTTGAAAGCACCATTCTTTAAATAAGCTGTAACCATGTGAAATGCAATAGGTGCCTCTATAACAAACCCACGGAGAATTGTCACTCAGCTTGGCAGTTGCTTTTAGTTCTATAAAGTTTTCCAGTATGTTTTAGTTCATTACTTTGCTTTAACAGCTGCAACTTTAATGTTTTTCTTGACCCTCAGCACAGCTTTATTCAGCTGTAGCTTAAAACCAAATGACATGCAGTAAAAGTTAGGGGCTAGCTGATGAACATAGTGGAGCATTTAGCAGTTCATCAGCCATATATTTCCCTCAGGAGTTGGTAGAGACCAAAGCCAGAGCTAAATGGGAAGTAAATATTGGAATTATATCTATCATATCGCCAGAAACACTGGAAAATAATGTATTTCTGTACCTTCTGGATTTATGAATTGGTACCTATTTTCTAGCAAGTTCAGCAAATCAACTACTCTGCCCCCAGTTGGTCCAAATAATCAGTAATTGCAGGTTGAAATATATATGAAATATATATTGTACATTTGGCACATTGGCGGTTTAAGGTGATTAAATACCCACTGCACAAACAGTCCACTTGTCAACATTATGCAAACAACGAATGGGGAAAATCCCCTTTGCTTTGCTTCCTGAACACACCTTAATAAAACTACTCTCCTGTCATCTCTGCCTCGCCAGGTCAACCTCCTGTCAGAGAGAACTATCAGCATCAGGAGCAAAGTGTCCAAGATGGTGGTGGTAATCGTCCTCCTCTTCGCCATCTGCTGGGGTCCCATCCAGATCTTTGCCCTCTTCCAGTCTTTCTATCCAAACTACCGGCCCAACTACGCCACATACAAGATCAAGACGTGGGCCAACTGCATGTCCTACGCCAACTCTTCGGTCAACCCCATAGTTTATGGTTTCATGGGAGCTACTTTCCAAAAGTCCTTCAGGAAAACCTTCCCATTTCTGTTCAAGCACAAGGTCAGAGATAGCAGCATGGCTTCAAGGACTGCCAATGCTGAGATCAAGTTTGTTGCTGCAGAGGAAGGAAACAATAACAACGCATTGAATTGAATCTGAGAATAAAAAAAATTGAAGAATGGAATGATTATTCGTACGCAGGGCAATCGCTGGAAGAAGGAAATTAAAATACTGAAACAATTTTTAAATAGAGCGACTGGCTGATCTCAAAAGGACAGACTATGTTTGGCAGACACGTTATAGTTATGTTAATTACTGCCACTAATTAAGGAACTGATATGGAAAAACACAGATTCATAATATGGATGGACACTAACAGTGTTTGGCACAATAGGTTACCTGTTCTGCTGCCAAGGATAGGCAGCGTTGAAACACAATGTCAGCTGCCAAACGCCACAGCTAAATTACAGCTGTACACAATGAGGCACATTCTGCCATTTGGATAGCTTATAATGTATATATATTCTAAGACACGTGAGGATATAGTATTTTGGAAATGACCGAAGGCTGAATGTGCATTTTGAATGGACAAATTATATTCCAGAATAGCTGCCTATGGACATGTTTTTTTTCTCATTTATGTGGGTTGACGTTTGTTCCCATCACTGGAGAGAAAGAGGAATATTCAACAAGAGACATTGTACTCTGTATCTGTCGTGCCAGAAACTGCCGTCTCTGTTACATTTTGGTTTCTTTTCTTGTGTTACATGAGAAAATTGGGACTTCTTTCGCATTTAAAGACAAAAAAATGAAGCTAAAATTAGGAGATTTGGTTAATTTAGCATGAAGGCTGCAAGAAGGAAGAAAAAAATGCTTACCAGCACCTCTAAAGCTCGTAAAGTTACACATTCATACATGTATAGTTTATATAAACATTAGGGGTGCAAATGCTAGAACATGCACCATTACACTCCTAATAACCAAAGAACTTGTCAACTAGTGAGCTTTAGAAGCGTTGGCAGGCATATTATTTGGGACTTGGGAAGTAGGAAAGCAAGCTTATTCTCCTGATTTCCTGTCATGTATGTATACCGTGTGTTATTTTTGATTTCCTGTCATGTATGTATACCGTGTGTTATTTTTGTGCCTAAAGCTAACCACAGCTTAGATTTGTTAGAAAATAAAACATGATTAGTTTGTACTATGTGAACAATTAGGCAACGGTGCAGTAAGTTTAACTAATCTATAGTTACCATCTCGCATTGATCTCTATTTCTAGCCTTTATGTGAAGGTAAGTCGATCTCCGTCTGGCTCTGGCTTTGTATTTATGCTGTGTTCATGTCTTATTGGAGTTATTGGAATTTAGAGTTCCAACTTGTAAGGAGTGTTTCAGAGCAAATTCCAAGTCGTCATGTCAGCCAAAGTCTGTTGTTAAATGTAATTTAAGCCAAATGCAATGGATGTGGTATTATAATGTCACAGTTTTTATAATGCAGGCGACCAACTCTGTAATCATATAACCATCTTTAGTTGCCTGTTGCTGTGGAGGAGTTAAATGGCCAAAATAAAAAAATAAAAAATTAAGTAAATTACCATCGACAAAATACAATTAATTAATTAAAACATTAGAAAATGGATAGGTAAACTGATGGAAAGGTAAATAAATCAATTCATGTCACATTGAATACATTTATGAATATATCAATGCCTACATTTATTTTTAAAATAATTTTTAGTGTATTCAATGGCATTTTTATCTATTTATTTATTTGTGAAGCCTTTTTTATTTTTTTTATTTTGGCAGTTTTGGTCCTCTATATGTAGCATAGGTCGTATGTATTTGCATGGCAGCTGCTGAATCAGTCATGTTTTCATGTAAGTTATGTGTTGTGGTTTTTTTGCTTGTGTGGTATATAACAGAGATGGAGACAGAAGCCTGCCCCAGACAAAAAGGAACAGGACAGGATGTTTGTTTTTCTACTACATTTAACCAGCTGTGAAACAGTGAGCTCAGGGTAAGACAGGGTTAAATTTATGCTTTTCTGTTTGGTGAGAATCCAAGCAAACAGAGCCAGCATCCAGCTGAATGGGAGTTTCTCTTGCTGCCAAGTGTGATGAGTGGGAGCTGGCTGAAGCTGAGGTTACGGCTGGTGAAACATAGATAGTGTTTACATTTCTTTTGAGTCTTACACACAATCCTCACACCTTCCTCATTACATGCACACGCACACACACACGCACACACACACACACACACACACACTGTAGAAACATACACGCACATGCACTTTCACCAAGTGTACCCAGGTGTTGTTTATTGGAAGACCAGTTGTGACATCTTTGAGAAACAGCCTTGCATGGTCTTGTCGGATGGACTGAATTTCAAATAGAGGAGCTGACCCATATAGCCTGTGGCCTGCATTTAGAGGAAAACTTGTTCAGAGAGCAGATGCCTGGCAATGGAAATACAGCCCATGATTGTTGATAAGTCTACAAAGCCCCTGTCAGCTCTCCAGTGTCTAGATGCACTCCTATTCTATCCATCCCACACAGTGACATTCAAAATCAGAGCTCAAATTATGGCCCATAGAAAATCCGCTAATGCAGTTCTAATTTAAATTATAGATACTGTAGGACTTGGCAGTCTTCAGGGTTCATTTAAATTACATCAGCATGTTCTGAAAAGGAAAAACCACCCGAGCCGGCATAATTAGGGATAAATAGGTGACATAAAGGTACTCAAGAGTCGTCATTAACAGAAACATGTTAGTGGCGAAACCTTTAACTATGGACAACTCTCTGTACCTTAAAGGTAAAGTTCACCTAAAAATGAAAATCCAGTCATTATCTCCCCACCACTGCCGATGGAAAGTAGTGGGAGGTTCTGAAGTCAGCAAAACATTTCTGGAGCTTCACAGCAAAACAGTGTTGCATCCTTCTACTAAGCAACTGAAGTAGATGGGGACTTTCTTACGTTTTAGAAGGAAAAAAAAACAGAAATAGAAAAAGTTTGTCTGGTGAAGTCCGAATATCTGGAAGCCCTGAGATCCCAAAGTGATTAGAAAATACATTATTTACACCCTAAATGTGCAATCAAGTGCGTGGAAACACTTCAGACAGGGTATGTGCTAACGCTTTAGCTTAATAGCTTCAGTATAGATTTCTGCCAAGAAAAGGCTATAAATACAGCTGTTTCAGATTATTTGGGGGATTTCGTACACTTGGATTATGCCACATGAGCTGTAGGGAGCCATTTTATGTTTTCTTTTGTTTTTGTTTTGTCCGTTTTAAAAAACAAGCCCCCATCCTCTTCACTTGTTCAGGAAATTGCTGCGTACTTCCTTCAAGATGTTACTGTAGCTTCACCTCTGAATACAGTTTTGGCACAACATATACCTTGCATCCACACAGTTAAACATATTCTTACCTTAGATGAAAAAAGCACGCTGAGTTTCATTTGAT
Source organism: Sparus aurata (assembly GCF_900880675.1). Lineage (NCBI taxonomy): Eukaryota > Metazoa > Chordata > Actinopteri > Spariformes > Sparidae > Sparus > Sparus aurata. The sequence continues at coordinate 19,281,104 of NC_044207.1, forward strand.
TGGAATGATTTTGAGTTTTTCTATTCGAGATGGAAGTGATACGAGCTCCATCACAAATTACAACTATAACTATAAATGTATAAAAGACAGTCAACAAAAAGAAACGTTGCTCAGTTTCTTCAGAATATTCAACATGGAATAAATTACAAGGTAAAAAGGGTTTATTTCTGTCGCGCTGCTCCCTTTTTCTGGTCAATTTAATGCTAATGACTGCTTATTGCTGTTTAATGAATGTGAACTGTGCTGTGTTCTTTCCATAGAGGCTGTTTCTAACTTCATCAGGACCAGTTTCACCAGTGATACTCATGTTGTGTGCTTTGCATCGACAGTTCGCTCTTCGTACCTATGCTTTTCTTTTTCAGAGATTGTGATTCTACTAAATCTGTGTTCTGGTTGTTCAGCAGTTTTTCTTCAGTTAAGCTTCAATCTTGAAGAGTAAAATAAAGTGACCCTTAAATGTCAAGGTAAGCCATTTTTAAATGAAGAAGATCAAAAACGACTCAGGGTTAATGTGAAATCATGTCTGTATTACGTTCACTATGGAGGGAATAACTAAGGGGAACTCTTAGTTAAACTCATTTTGTTGGTGCCAATCATGAAATTATCCTGCAGATACATGACGACATTTGATCTGAATCAATGCTTGACATTTGCACTGTGAATCATCTGGAAAACATGCTTTTCTTTTTTGTTGGCCATTAAACAAAAAGAAGGACTTGTCTGCTTGCTGACTGAGTTTCTTACCATAAATTATTACACTCTATTGGTAGAATTCTAGTAGAATTGTCTGCAGAATATTTGGGAGGCTTATACAGGAGAAATGACTGCAGAGCCACTTTCACATAAGCTTTAACACCATAAGTACCTATTATTAGTATTTACTGGGACCATTCTGATTAAATTGATCAAAATCATGATTTAATCTTTTAATTAACTCTTAATATATAATATGTATAGTCAACTGTTTTTTCAAAATAAAAGCTCAAACATATGGTACAATAAGACAAGCACAAGGTGTAATGGTGCAGCGCAGCTTTAGCTTCTTATATTAATTGTATAAAACTGGGAAATCTTATCTTTTATCTTTTGTTCATTTGGTTGATTAAAACTGCAATATCACGTTGTCATGGAGCACGTCATTGAATTATGTCTTTTTGTTGAGATGTCGTGAGGTTTCACAGATGTAGAGTTGGATATTGTCGCCTGAGACTCCTTTTTAATTCCCATCATCCTTCATCTGCTGGGTCTGAGTACTGTCGCGCTGATATTGTCTAGTCTGAGCCCGGCATTAGTCTCGCAAGGAAGGATACTGTAGGAGAGGTGATTTAAAAAGAAGGATGGCACAAAGTATGCAACCTTAAACAGATGAGGTGGAATTCTAAAAAGCTGAATACTGCAGATGTCCTCAGTCTGGTTGCACTTGACCATCAAACAGTCTGTAGAATATATAGAAAAGCTTTATCTTTAAATTTCAGGGATTAACACAAATTCATGTTGAGAGAGAATGAGAGACGTGTGTGCATTGTCTTATCTATTATTATAAGCAGTCTAATGGCACCAAATGTAAAATGTAACAAAAGAAACAACAGTCCCCAGTGCTGATTTTCAATTAATGAAAAACAACAAAAACACAACCACAGCCATGACTCACAGATCCCGTAACAGATGATCTGCCCACACTGTGCCCCATTGTACATCATACGGATGACCTTAGGAACAATAGTGAGTTCTGACTTTGTTGCTGTGGATTTAGTTCCGAGTTGATAATGCATGAACGCGACTTTGACATCATTCAAGTTGAACTAAAGAAAGGCTGCAGGAGACGGCAAGCAGTCGATGTGGGAGGGTTGATTCATGAAAATGCGAAAGCCAGGAACACAAAGGCCGCGGGGTGCTCATGTACACTCACTGTACTCGGCATATTATAGCTTCTATGACACATCTCTCAATGTTAAACATTATGTACTTACCCTGCGGCCCAGTGTGGACGAAGCGGCCTTTCCGGACATGTAATGTGCATTCTGAGCAAAAATATTGTGCTCAAAGCTTTGTGATCGAATGCAGGAAATACTTGCGAGAAAAGAACCGTACGTGATGAGTCGTGTGCAATTAATGTTCAGCTGTATTCAGAACATTAAGTACAAGTACAAGTAGCAACAACAGAAGCTTTTTGACAAAAGGAGCATGGCTAGTATAAAAACAGCTGCTTCCTCCGCCACATTCATGTTATATCAGTACGATCTTAATCACCACTTCACGGACTTTGAATAAGGACACAAACATCCGAGTTGTAATCAGGATCAAGAAACTCTCAAAGCTCCAATGTCTTCAACTTGCTTATTATAACAAGATGCCAGAGTATTTTCTTGTCATGCTTCTGCTCCACTGAATTAAGGACTTTTAGATTTTTTACCTGCCTCCATGGTGTTGCCAGGTAATGTTTTTACCCTGTGAGTCTTTGCTTGTGTGTCAACATGAATGTCACAAAACTTCATAGGTCAATAGCCACTTTCCGGCCCTGACCAATATTCGTTTTTAGTTGCAGAACCGTACCCCAATAACTACTATGTCCATCCACTCTAGCGAGCTGTTATTGTTCTGTCTTGGTCTGTCCGTCTCTCTGTATCTCTGTCTGTCTGTCTGTCACAACCGTGCAAGACGCAGACAAGAAACTCCACAGGTATGTTGTTGAGGCACAAGTCGGAAAGTCAACGTTGTGTGATCCAATCACCAAAATCTACAAATCAAGCAAACACCTGCTCAATGGAGAAAACAATCAGCAAATCAATCCACGGAAATAATCAAACCAAATCAAAAATGATTAAAAAATGAGCTCCACCTCAACAAACTTCACACCACAGGGAAATCCTGATTTTACATTCATACACGAGTCATACAATTCTAATGATATAATACAAATAGTTTAACAGTCAGGGGACATTGGTTGACATCAAATACTTTTAAGGATATTTTCCTGACAATACTTTTGTACTTTTTCAGTGCAGGACTTTTAACAGACTCTTGGTATCAGTATGTACTACTGCAGTACTTTTACTCAAAGTAGCAGCAGACAATGGACTGACAATTAACCTTCCCTTTACCGGGTGACTGGGCACATTATTCTGTATCCATTACAATGTGCAATCAAACAGTTAATTCATCGTGATGTGTTGAGGCAAAACATTTGTCTACTGACAGTTTAAGAATTATTTTCCATGCAGGACTTTTACCTGTAGTGAAATATGTTTACAATATGGTGTATCTGGATCTGGATTTTTGCAGGTGCCATAATGTGATTTCTAAGCTGAGGCACACTCTATTCTTCTGCCTGTCTTATCACTCCTCCATCAAAGACTTCTGTTTTCATTTTACTAAAGAGAGTTGAGCTGCTTTGAGGTTTTAATTCAATGGCTTTCCATCTTCTAGCCTCTTGCTGCTGAATGAGGATTTGGGCCATTGAACCACTTCCTTTTGTTCTTTGCACATTGCAAAAATCTGACCCATTAAATAAATTAACAGAAAAAAACACAATCAGTGAACCTGTTTTTCCAGTGATGGTGTAATTTCTGGATGATACATTAAAGCTAAGGGAGCCAATCAGTTGTGCCCCTTTGTCAACTGTCTGGAGTGTAGTTTACTGACACCAATATGTGTTTTCTCCATGCAGACTCTCAGGTCTTTATACTGAAAGAAAAGCGAGTCATCTGCTCTTGTCATGTGAGTTTGAATGCAGGATCATTTTGGTTTTAACCCAACATTATATTCAAAAACACAGTGGATGGTCACCGCCCTCTGTTTTAGATCGTGACACTGACAGCAGACTCACACCCTCCTAACAGAAAATCTCTCATCAAGTCAAAGCTGTGAACCCTCTAACCTGCCTGCACTCGTCGTCTGGACGTCTTCGGTTCTGACAGACAATAAGCACCTTTTTGTTTCTGTGGGCTTCATTTCAACTGAGATTCCTCACCTGCTGTCACAGCACTGCTCCCTCTTGATTACCTTGGCAGCAAAGAAAAGACAATGTTGATCTTTCAGGTTTTGGAATCACCTCCAAATGTTTATGTTTTGATGCAACTATTTCACTTTTAAGATCTCATAAACCTGCCTGTCAGTACAACACAAACTGTTCTACATGATAAATGATTTCATCTGGATGAATGTGTGGCTCCCGCAAGAAATTAATCTGCAGACTGGCAAATTTTATCACAACAGTGATGAAACACTGTCTGGAGAATAGCCTCATATCAAGATATGTGTGGGCTGCTATTTACCATCCATGTTTCAAGCCTCACCACTTGACAGTAAACTGGAAGTGTAGTGGAGTATAAGAATTTATTTCTATGTCATCCTGACACAGCCATTATTTTCCTGCCAGTGCTGGCTGTTAAATAGAGCTGTATCTGCGCCAAATTAGTTCTGGTGGCTCGTTTTGTGAGCTGGTTAACGAAGGTCATTCATCGCTCACCGAAGGCAGTAAAGATCACACTCTCAACAACACAGTTTGAGCCCCACCTGAAGAACGACTGATCGATTTGCCTGTTTAGAAGAAAAGCCCTGTCAGGGCTCAAGTATACTCCTCAGCATGAAAGCTATTACCTGACATAACTGCCAGACACAATTTGATCTCTTGGCTTGTCTAGTAATGGTTTCCCCTCATGGCTTCATGGCGCCCGCAAAAAATAACTTTAAGGTATTTTTCATTTTGTGACGGAGCATTTTTCACATGGTTTGATATGAACAGGGCTCTGTGCCTGAAAGGTAATTTCCACCCAACTGTTGGCTGAATAGATTAGATGAGTATCAGTGAAAGTAAAATTTTAAAAATGATGAAATAAATGAGTAATTGTGAACATTACTTGAAGGGCATCATTGAAGCTTCATCTCGAAAGACTAAAAAATGTGGTGGATGAAAACATCCAAACGGGTTTCATCAATCTGCAGGCAAATAAGAACCAGTCTGCATTTTAAAACACGTCAATTAATTTTTGAACTTACCTGTGCAACATCACTTTTCACACAATTTAATGACGTCCAACCACATCGACCATGCTCCAACTTGAATTCGGGAAGGATTGGTATATCACCTGATCACTGATTTTTTATAAACATACTATCTATCTATATATATATATATATATATATATATATATATATATATATATATATATATATATATACATATATACACATATACATCAACAGCAATTAAACAAAGTACACATTAAAGTTTAGTGTCTGTTGCTGTTTTTTTGGGGGGTAATTTCATTTTAAGTTTGCAGTCCGTCCACTTCGATTTGAGATGCTGACAGATTGCAGCGACCAGCTTGGGAGAAACCACAGCTGCTTTTAAAAAACGGACTGCTGTCTTCTTATGAAGTCAGTCAAATTCACGAGCTGTATCGAATCAGTGTCAGCCAAATAATTTCTCACAGTGGGATTTTGGAGAGCTGCACGTGTTGCAGCGGTCATTGATCTTTAGTCCCATTGCTGCCAACATGATGAGTGTGTGGCAGCGCCATGGTTGAGCTCATTTAAAAGCACTGGCTTAAGTGGGATACTGTGGAGTTTATCCGCCAGCTGGGCTCCTCTAGAGCTCTGCAGCACATGATAGGAATGCAGTTGTGAGAGAGAACAAAAAGACTGCCTAATATATTCAAGGTGGGAGCAGTCGGAGGTAACGCTGAGACGAGAAAGGCATCATGCAGTCATCGATGGCATGATCTCCCGAGGGCCGACAAGCTGCTGCTCCTGAAGAGGGAGACAGAGAGTCACTCGGGTGCAGAGAGGCAGATCACTGACAAAAACTGATGTCTGAGGACTAATGGTCTGTGGTAGCTTTTCTTGGCAGTGGCGTGTGCTCTGTGGAAGAAAACTGTTGAACATGGGCATGTTTGTGAAGACAGAAAAATTGTCCTTTGCTCAAACTGCAACTTAAACACCAGCGAGACTGTTGACACCGCTGCTGCCGCTCTGGCCCCAGAAGCCACATCAAATAGCTTGAGGGGGCCCCCGAGACGGGGAATCTTGATGTGTAATGGAACAACTGAACTCAACTGACAGATTTCTCATTCTCGGAGGATCAGAGCATGTTGTATAAACCGGCTGGTTGGGTGTTACATGCTAAATGTTTTTCTTGTCGTGTGAAAATGGAAACTGCCTTGTGGTCTTTGCCTTGATGGCCTTGCAATAAATATAAAGAATAACAAAAATTTAAAAGGAAAGTTGGATAACTCTGGGTGGCCCAACAGCAAATAAAGCCGATGAAAAGTAGCCTCAGCCCCAAACTGTTTGAGGCCATTTCAAGCCGGCGAGCTCCCCCCCCCCCCTCCCCAAGCAGTCGTCACTCTTACAGTCGTGAAAATGAAAGGTGCAGCTGCTGAAATCTAAACCTGCAGTTGTCGCTCTTTTTTCCTCTCATTCCTTCAGTTTTCTTTTTCTTTTTTCTTTTTTTCTCATGAAGCAAAATGAAGAATGACGACAGCAGAGGCTCAGCCCGCCGAATTGTCAGCTGAGGGTTGGAGGGGGAAAATAATTGCCGGCAGTGGAAAGAGGGGAAAGGCAGAGACGGTCGGACACAAAGAGGCCTTTCTACCAGCGACCAGAACCGCCTCACGTCACAACACAAGCAGGAAACCACACCAACACCACCACCACCACCTTGCCCCGGGGAGTGTGTGTGTGTGTGTGTGTGTGTGTGTGTGTGTGTGACAGAGAGAGAGAGAGGTGGAGGAATGATTGGAAAGAAAAGGAAAAAGGGGAAAAAGAAAAAAGGGGTCTGGGACATTTAATGAAACCCAATATCCTGCCTCTGGTCTAAAAATAAATGGAGCAACCAGCACATAAACACAACGTCGCATGTCTGTGTGTGTGTGTGTGTATGACGTATAGACTAAGCCATGCATGGGAGAGGTGTGAGCGAGCTGTATAAATTTCCCAGGTTTATTTGAGAAAATGAATATTACATCCCCCACTAGCTCTGCTCTGCTGCCCCGACTGTATCACACACACACACACACACAAACACCCACACACAAACACACTCAATGAGGTGAGGTAACATCGAGTGGAGCACAACTGCACCCAAAGGGGGTAACGGCAGTTTGATTACAGAAACTATACAGACCACCGACTCCCCGATGTATAGGCAATTAAATGGCAGGCTGGGCGCGAGCAATTAAATTGTAAACTGGAACTTTGCAGCCGCATATTTTTTCCTCAGTGTTAATCTAAGAGTGTGTGAGTGTGAGTGTGTGCGCGCGTGTGTGAAGGCTAATTACTAATTAGTTTTCATGCATTGAGACATGTGTGACCCGACTGCAGTGTGGTGGAATAAAATCCTCAAGTGATGCAGCGAATACATTGAATGAAGAGAACATAATGTCGGTGAGCTAATGACAGTTCATTTGAGGGTTTGTTGCGCAGCCTGGACTCCATCAGTCTTAGACAGACAGACACACACACACACACACACACACACGCACACAAGTAGATTAGGACAGTATGTATTTAAGAGATTAGTCCAACCAAAATCCAAAATAGCATATTTTCTTACTCACTGATCAAAGTGTAATCATGCAGACACTTGTGGTTTGATTTGCTCAGATTTCGAGATATCCGTCTTTGAGATTTCTGCGTTCACTTGGTAGAAAAAAATTGTTAATTTATTATTTTTTAAATTGATTAATTTAATTTAATCTAATTTTGTTTTTGCCCAATGTGTTGAAAAAAATCCCAGTTGAAGGTCCAGTGTGGTGTGGTTGTGGTTTGCAACCAACTGAACACCTCTCGTCTCAACCCACCCATACATCGGCCTCTTAAAACACTGGAGTCCCTTTTCAGATCAGGTCTGGTTCTGGTCCGTTTTGGGCTACTGTAAAAACATTGTGGTGCAACGTGGTGGAAGAAGACCTGCTGGCCCTGCAGATATAAAAGTCTCTTTAAGGGGACAAAAAACAAGATTCTTTACAGCAATGTAAACAAGGAATTGTTGTATCATCTCAATCAGTGGGGTAAGTTTTACTGGTAACACTTTATGATAATCATCAATGTTAGATGATATATTTATAGTTAATTAAACTTAAGTTAATAGTTATTTCACAGTGAACAATAAAATATTTATTTATTTGGTTATCAAGCAATTGTTTATTTTACAGTTGCAAATTGTTTATAATACTATGTAAATAATTCATAAATACTGTGTAGCTCCTCCATAAACATTATTTGAATGGCCATTATAAGGATGAAGGTGATGATCATAAACCTTTACAATTGCTTGTACAACATTTTTTAAAGCATTTTATTGTTTGTTAAATAGGAAATATAAAACTCACCTTCATTATCTATAAATCTATAATTTATTAATGATGATTATTATAAAGTTTAGTGTTCAGTTTTCACACAGTTTATGTTTATGCGTGGGAATCATCTGATTGTTCTGACATAACAAATGTTATTCGGTAATTTACCTCAATATTGACTTCGTTTGGGACTTTAAGGTATGTTGGGATGTTTCTGTGAAATGTTATTCAAAGTCTTTACATCTTGCATCATGAGGAAACAACATAATATCAAGCGTCAAGTGACCTTGTTCCATTGCTATGTTTGGTCTTTCCTGTAACCTGTCATATATAAGTAAGCTCGCTTAAGTTTTGTCAGCAGTGAGAACTGGTTTGTGTGGTGAAGCTCTGTTTCATAGCTTCTATCTATTTCATCTAATTTAGTGAAGTCTAAATCTCCTTTTAAAATGTTGTATGCAAATGCAAATGCACATATAACATAATAAATACAATGTAATCAAAAGACTTTCTTACACTTGTTTTGTTAATTAGTTTTCCTTTATCTATTGAAAAAAAAAAAATTGGCGCCCAGTTGTCTCCGTACTGCAGCCTGTGGACGTTACGAGCTGATATAATGTGTTGGATTCGGGCCACAGTTGGAGGGTTTAACCTGCCCATCTTCCCACAGAGGTTTTGAACTTGTCAAGCTCCTCGCAAATGACTCTCCATCTCCAGTAAAATATGAAAGGGAGGTGTGTTACTCTGTTTTGTTTGGCTGTGTGCTGTTAAAAAAACACGAGACGTACGTTGCAATCACGTCAGCTGGGACTTGAGGTGAAGATGAGAAAAATTCCGGCGGCCGTGACTTAATTTCATACTCCTCAGCTCATAAGATTCATTATGTTCACATACTTGCGTGCACCCACAAAGCACAAAACGAGGGCATAAATCACACTGATGGGACAAAAGAGAAAATAATACTGTCATTTACAACATATTAACGTGAGATCACAGTCAGGAGAGCCCTTCTGGGCATCCTTGACTGAGGCAAGTAACCTCCACCCTCCACTCCCAGCTGCTATCAAGTGCTCGTCCACAGGCACTGAGAACATGTGTGCTTATTGTCTGTATGTATGTCTGTGTATGGATGTGTACTCTGTGTGTGTGTGTGTGTAGGGGGAGCATGCCAAGCCACCTGGAGCAGAGCAGGTATTATTAGTGATGGTGCCAAGAGACACTTAAAATGCAGCCACTCTGTCTAGTGCAAACACGCCTGTCTGGGCACAGATCAGACGTGTGTGTGTCTGTGTGTGTGTGTGTGTGTGTGTGTGTGTGTGTGTGTGCTTGCACCTTCGTAAAAGCCTGACAAAGCCTAAGTATTACACACCTTCCACCCAAGATTTATTAGAAACGTAAAGAGTGTCCAGTCAAGTCACAGTCAGTATTTTTAGTAACAACAACAGAGAGTACACAGATGAAATTTATGAATAAGATAAATTGTTATTCGGCCAACAGGAGCGCACATTGATTACAGATACAACATCGTCCTCTCCTACACACGTCCTCTGCTGAAAGTGTTCAAATGTTCCCAGACGAAGCAGCACAAGGTGATAAAAATGAAATGACAGTTCAGGTGCCATGATCGTCCCAGTCACCTGTACTTCCTGTCCTTTTTACGACAGTGTACAAACAGTTCACACATGCCTGTGTAATAATACGCCTCAATGATGACACACCTGTTGGCCATGTTTTCTAATGTGTTATGTTGCAGGAATGTTCAGTTGTGCGTCTGAATGTGTTGACATCCTCCATCGGCTGTGTGGTCATGATAATTGCCTCATCGGCTATCAACTTGATACACCGTTTTATCTTTCATCATACAATGTACCGAACATCTTGTGCTCTTGGTGCAGCAACACCAGATAGAATTGACACTGAGGAGATCTGAAGAGATTCATTTTTCTTTTTTGTAAATAAAGAGGCTTAAGGGAGGGAAAGGGTTGAACATGAGTATCAAGTGTCAGAGACACTGGTAACGTTAACATAATGATTTAATCAGCCAGGTGATGAAATTACTCTGGCTTTTTGACTTAACAAACAATAAAAACGTTTCATAATTAGTTTTCAAACCTTTGAATTATTTATTTTTTTCTAAGAAAGTGAAGCTATATTCTTTTCAAACATTTAAATTAATCTTTCTTAGAAATGTAAAGTTTATATTCTTACTCAAATGAACTGGACAAATTCATGAAAATAATAATAGTAATAAAAATAGTTTTTTTTTTTAGCAATATTCAGTTTGTGTTTATTTGCATTTAAATATAATTTGCACTAATATTTTAGAGAAAATTAAGGAGAGCAAAGATTACTGAATGTCTTCTATTATTTTACTAATTAATTCAATAATTTTGTAATATAATTTACTGTATGACTAAATCTGATAAATATATATATATATATATATATATATATATATATATATATATATATATATATATATATATATATATATATCACAAAAATATAAACACTTGTGAAAGGGTTTGTCCTCTTCAAGCAAAGCTGGAAAAAGTAGAATTTCTTAAGATTTTAGGTGAAAAAAGTGACAAACTATGAAAAGATGTGCTGATGATGATCCATGCGGCTGAAGAGCCTCATCTACTTTTTCAATTTTCTTCTGACAGTTTGTTGCCAGTGTTGCCATATCCAAATTTAAAAGGGAGATGGTTCCTGCCTGCTAATGGACGAGACATCTTGACAAAGTTAAAAGCTCCATTAACTGTGACAGTTAAAATTCTTAGAATGCAGTATGTGAAGGCGCCTGCCAGGGTGACATTCAGTTGTACTATCAAAGTGTATTATGAGGTTTGAACCTGATATAGTGACACCGCATTCTTAGATTATTTCACCTCTCTGGGATAAGTATTGATTTTATGCTCAGCGGAGACATTGTTTGGCAGGTGGTGTTTCTGTGTAGCAGCCAGTGTTTGTCGAGACAGTTTTTATTTTTCAAGCCATGGACGTTGAGTTCTTGGGTACAGAAGATACAGTCACATGCACGTACACGTACACACACGCACGCACACACACACACACACACACGCACACGCACACACTCTAAAGATAAGATAGGACTGGAGTTTATTGATCCCGAAGAAAAGTTCTTGTGCCAGCGAAAATAAATTAAGACATTAAAAAGGACAAATTAAAGTGTCACAAGGATTCAGAAACTCTCATTTCGTTACCAGCCCTGTGTGGTGGCAAATAAATCATTATTACTTATTACTGAACTTATTTAACCTTGAACCTTGAACCTGATGTGTCAGTAAACCCAAAACTTTTTTTTCTTTTTTTAAGTTTCCCCACTTAATGGTTTTAGGCTGTGCAGACAGTTTTGTTTGTATTGTATTGTTTTTAAAAAATTGTAACACTTTTAACAACAAAATGTAGTTAAAGAAAAAAAAAGTCCTGTAAACGCTTCTTAGCAACACGTAACACTGCTGGAGATCTGTTTGAATGTTATCCCACACAAACAAAAACTCCTGTAGTGGTGGCGGACTCCACCTCAGCGAGTTAAAGACGGTCTATCCGCATTGGCAGATCAGTGCGCTTGAAGTGAGATGAATTTGGGTGAACTCGCCCTTTTAACAGCCTCTGCCATGTTCCAACCTGAAGAACAAAAAGTCCAACCAGAGGGCAGCAGCAATGCCGAACAAATCCCCGCTACATCAACATGACTGGAGCAAGTCTGTTCTGTGTTTTTCCCTCGCGCAGTTCACATACAGTCACTCAGGCGTCAGCAAGCGCCCTGGAACGTTGTTTTTCCTATTGGGAGATTTTTATCACTCGAAAGAACTCATAAACTGAAATACGATATACAATATCTTCAACCTCAGATATTTAACTACAATATTGTTTTTTTTGTTTTGTTTTGTTTTGTTTTGTTTTTTGTTAAAAGACCCAACAGTGAAAGCCGGTCGCAAATCATTTTAATTGACCGAAACTGACACATGGGAAGGATGGAAAAGTACAAAATATACAAGGACTATATGCAAAAGGAGTTTGCACAACAAACAAAGGCAACTGGTTCCAACAGAGCGCCGCTGAGTGGAGCATGTGTGTGAGCGTGTTAACGGCCAGTCTGCATATAAACACTCCATCTTTATTGTTCTGAAGGGCCTGTCAGAACATAAACTAAAGGCCGGCGTGATGACATAACGCCATTGCTTCCAATTAGTGGAATATTTTGACTTTTTGCAAAGCATTAAAAAACATGGACGAAACGCAGACGGGTGGGAGTAAATGAATGAAAACTAAATATATCAAATAAAAAGCCAATTAAAAAAAAGAATTAATAATCGTAAATGGTATCAATAACTTAAAATTGTTCTTCATTTGGTGGTTGTTCTTATTAACAGCAAACAAACCCACATCTTTCTGCTGTTACTTCCGATAAAACTGGGTGGCTTATTCCTTAAACAAAAGCCACACAATCACACCTCGCCATACATACAGCCTTCATTCTTGAGCAATCTCAACGTAGAGCTTTCTCTCACTCCCTGGCCCATTAGCCTGACAGGGGGCCTGTTCAGTCAGAACCGCCAATGCTGTCATTATCCAGCTAAGTGGCTGTAGCTACCATTATTTTAGGTGCCAAAAAGGCGTGTGATCGCAGTCAAAAACTTGTTTAAGAGAAGCTAAATCATAGTCATCCAAGCTGCCAGAGAAAGCTAACAGGGATTGGCTGAAAAAAAACTGGTGCGGCCGGCAGCCACATGCAGACCTAATGACAAAGGAATCGCAAGAGACGCTTTAATATGTGCAACGGCTGAAGGGCAGATGCTGTGCATTCATTTATCTTTTTTTTTTTTTTTTATTCCTTTCCCGGCCTTACCTCCTCACCCTCTCTTGCTTTTTTGTTTCCTTGGCATCCTATGACATGTTTCTGCTTCATTAATACATCTTCGCTCCTCTCTTTCACGTACGATCCGATGTTATGCCCTATTTTTCAAGGCACTCTGCGATGATAAGCCTCTGTATAGTTCTTCAGCACAGAAAAACTTAAGCATGCCTTCAACAATATAATATGTGACATTCAAACATTCAAATTTCTAGAATCTAGCAGGCATTTGTTTTTTTTATTATTATTTGTTGTATTGTGAACCTACATTATCCCAAATGTTTCCCACAAACCCAGAGAAATCTGTCATTTAACTTAAAAGTGTGTTTCATTCAAGGTCGCCTATAACTTCCAGAAGAGCTTCCGAGAGTGAGGAAGGAAGTCGGCAAAACATGTCCAAACATAATGTGAATCATAGGTGTCAAGCGAGGGAGGGTGGTGACACGTCCCCGCCGCAGAGACAACACCTTTTTTTCTCTATCATTCTTTAAAAAGCATAAAAAAAAAGCTTCCACCAAGAAATGTCAACTAACAAATGAGTTGGGTTAAATTCTGATGCAAGTGTATGCATTTTTTTGTTGTTGCAGTAAATAGAGTGGTGTCTGTTAGACAATGAACTCCCATGATCCCACAGCACTCATTCTTTCTTTTATTAGACCCCCTAAAAATTACGTAATGTGCATTTAATGTCAAAGTTAAATTCAAATTTGGATATTGTCAGTGTTTTGCTTTCTTAATCTGACCATCTTTATTTTTATTTACCAGAAAGATTATGTTTCATTTATTTTTCTTTTTGGTGACAGCAACCTCACATCATCCTCTCCTTGTGGCGAGATGTCTGTGGTTCCCAACTTACAATTTAGTCCAATGTCTTTGTAGGCAGGCACTTAAAAAACAGTTTGAAATACTGCATTGGTTCAGGTTCAATGCCCATGCAGGCAAATAACCAACTCCGGGGCCGACGCTGTAGTTATTAGCCTTGACTTCTGTGTGTTTTGAGCGCTCATATGTACTTTTTTTTGACTCCGTGCGGCAGTTTAGTTTTGTTAGGCTTCCACTTCCTGTGTGGAATAACCATGTGTTCTTCCAAATGTCTAATGTTGTAAGAGGTGAGCTGACGTTGCACTATATCACCACATGTCTTGCGTCACAGTTTGTGCATAAGGCTATGATGTGCACCGGTCACATATGCAAACCATTGAAACTTGTTGCACGTCTCCCAGAAACACTCGCTCTTAAATATCAGTCAGCTGCTCTAGATGGAGAACTCACACACCGTTTTTCCCAGTTATGCCCCCAAAACGATTTCATCCTCTGTTGCGTCATCACAGTCCGCATTGTCTGTCACAAACCATGAGAATTCAAATTTCAGTTCCGCTTTACAATCCACTGCCTCCTCCTGCATCTTATTTCCTACTCCTCCTCCTCCTCCTCCGTCCTGCCGCACTCTTCTCCTTCTGCCTCCGTCTCCTCCTTCCTGCGCCCTATTAGAGACAAAGGGAAGCCATCAGCCCATCGATCACGCTAACCTCCCGTGTGACCCCTTGCCAAATGACGGCCCCCAGAAAAACCAGGTCTGCTCCGTGCTGTCCTTTGTTTGCTCTCTTCCTGTGTTACTCAGAGCAGCATTGTGGTACTCTCAACAAGTGGCTCATTTAGCCTCTGCAGCAGCGGCGGCTCAACGTGTTGAAACATACATCCTGCTCTAAATGGAGGTTTCGGCCGCGAAAACAAATACGTATTGCACATTCTTCACGCGCTCTGGGTATCAGATCGTAATTGTTGCCCAGACTTTGAAATAGAAAAGAAAGATTCTGGTTCGATACCTGGCTCAAACAAAGACATTTCTCTCCTTCGGGGCAGAATTTATTTGGAACAGATGACGGCTCTTCAAACCACAAAGACCTCGCTCTCATATCGCTGAAAATGTTTACAGTTCTGGTGGCAAGAGCTGCGCAGTGATAACCTTCAGCTTTTCAAAAATCCATTCTACTTTTTATGAGAAGAGCGGCTGAGCTCGGGAGGAAGAGCGCATGAGGGTGATTTGACAGCAGGACAATGCTGATGAAAACATGTGAAATGCAGAGGAGAGGAGATGCGAATGGAAGGACTAGAAGAGGGAAAGGAGGAGGAGGAGGAGGAGGAGGAGAGGCTGAAGCAGGGGGTAGAGGCAGAGGCAGAAGAAATGGAGAAAAGTGGGCCATTTATTTCCCTCAAAAGAAAAAAAAACAATGTGAGTCACTCGTTCTGATGTTTTTTCAGTAAGCCGAGCAGGAATGCATCGGATGGTAAACAAACCCAAAGTGCATTTACTCCCTTTATTAGGTAGAGAGAGTAAAGCTTATTCACGGCGAGGTTTCGCACTAATGGGTTGAAATGGTCGTCATCATTTAAGAGGGAGATGTACTTATTTGGGAGCATTTCAGGCTTGCAGAGACAGGTGACTGCAGCTTATCATGGCTACCTGTTAGTTTTGCATGAGCTAGTATGACCTTCTAGTCATGCATCAAAAATGCAAATGAATCCACACTCAGGAACAATTCGCCGCTGTCTCTTCTACAAAGCCAGGCTTAAACAATTAATGGCACCCTTTTGCGTTTAGAGTTTGCGTCTTCAAAAAAAAAAACGGCCTGGTTTGGGTTTTTTATTGGTACGGAAGGCGTGGCAGATATTTATTGGAAGAAGCAAATACACGTTGGAAAGACAAATCACCCCATGGAGCCGCGGAGGGAGGCTGTGACTCATTCACCTTGACGAGGAACATTGCTTGTGGCTGAGTCACCGGGGTCACACCCCTGCACACACCCGACAGTCACTCAACTGGTTCCCTATCTCTCTTTGTCTCACAGACACACACACACACACACACACAAGCAGAGAAATTCAAGTCAACGAACATGTTTATGCCTTGAGGGAGCACATGCTGTGTTCACTGCCGGTTAATTTAGCTCATTGTTTATGCATGAAAGGACTCACAAACAGACTACAGAGCATTTTAAAAATCATTCAAATGATTGAATATTTAATATTGCAATGCCCTAACCTTAAATAGAACAATTTCATATAATAGCCGAAAGAATTACGGTTTTATTGCTGTAAGTAAACATGCAGGAGAGACAAATCGACAAATCTCAGATCTGCACGGCAATACCAAGCAAGATGCTAATGGTGATTTAAACGGTTCCAAATCATTTAATTAATTGACTAATTTCTCAAAATCTATAAAGGTTCCGCCTTATCATTTGGAGAAGCTGACGGCACACATTAGGAGAATAAAACTAGTTATCCCTCACCAATGAAGAAGCAATAAAGGAAATCTTTGCCCACTTATGAGAACGAAGCAGGCATAGTTCTTGAGTGTTTGAGGGCTGATTTCTATCTCCCTGAGAACTCACTTCTTAAAGGTCAACATATTATTGGTTCATTTTTTGGTTCTCATTCCTAACTCATCAAATACTGATGCTTTGGGACTGCGGCTGACCTGAGCTACAATCCCACTGTGTCAATATCTGAGTTGCGAATTAGACACAAAACTTCCTACTTTCTACTTTTCTCACACGTAGGACCTTTAAGTACTTACAGGTTCCTTACGTAATTTGTTCCTCAGAGGCCGACCGCTCTGCTCTGTTACAACCCATCTAAATTGAACATGCACAACTCTTTTTTTAAACCTTTAGTTTATAATTGAGTTACTGGATTTTAAGAGTTTAGGCTAAGCCGGAAAAGGATTTGGACTTTTTTTACAGTTTAGGATAGGATAGGAATAGGAATAGGAAACAAAATGTAAAGAGGCTCAATCCTTCCTTCCTTGAGCTGCTGTCCATTCATAGGACCTACTTTGCACAAAGAGACTCCACACGATAAACAACAGCATCTTTAAATGTGTTTGAGAGGTGAAACAGGAGTTAATACACCTTGTTTGTCCAGATATATCTTGCCAGTACTGCACAAGGACACAAAGCTTCAAGCACAATCAATCAAAATGCCTTTAACTGGTGACAATGAACGTCTTTCCATGTGGTTAATGAGCAGTAGACTTAAGGTCAGGTGTAAATTTGACAAGTTTGTGAGCAGGGAGATTTAGGTGTGTACCTGTTGTACACATTATAATTAAATACAACCCAACCGGTCGGATGGCCCCACACCTTTGAGTCCAGTTCAGCTCCCAGGTTTGGGTTAAGCCTTTCTCAGCCTGTCGCCAAGCCCTTGCTCATGGTGGAAATGTTGGGTTGATGTATTTATTTATTCTATAAGTTATTTTTATTAATTATCATTTTATTCATTTATCACGATTGTTACTTTTTTAAATGTCCTTATGTAATAGATGTGTTTGAAAATTTTGCAATCATTTGTATATAAAATACTAATAATAATACACTATAATTTTAAATAAAATTTCAGGTGAGATGGAGGGTTAGGAGGTATTTTAATAACGATTATGGCACTGTCACCATTCTATTTATCGGTACTTTTACTAAAGATTATGTGGATAAAAATATGACTATAATAGTATAAAGCAATTCAGTAAAAGAGGAGAGTGAATTTTTGCATAAATGTCAAGCTGCAGTTGGGATGGAAGCGGTATGAAGTGGACACAGTGTTTTAAGAGACCATTTGTCCAAATTTGCACAGACTGTAACAATGAAGTGCTGAAAACTAAATGTCAAATTTTGGCCTTTTGTCTGTGTGTGCTTTGGATTCCTCTCTGCTTTTGCATGCGATCGGCGAGACCCACTGGTTAGAATTAACTCTTAACTTATAAGATTATCATACTGATTCAAACATTCAAGTTATTAAGCATTAATTAGGGGGTTTGGAGGTGATTTATGCTCAAGGCTAAGCTAAAAACCTGCTGGCTGTAGCTTTGGACATGAGAGTGGTATCACACTATGTAATTGTGCACATTTCCCAAAGTGTCATACAGTTCCTTTTTCCGGCTAATGTTTCATCTTCTGGATATGAAAATATGTGACATGTAGTCTAAAATGTGAAGCAGGCAGTGCAATTTTGTATTTTACCTTGTGACAATGCTGTGTTTATGGTGTGGTTAGAGTTAGCAAAAAAGTTGCCAAAAGGTTGTGGCTTAAAATACCTGTTTTGGTCATCACGTGGATGGCTGGAGATGTCCCAAGGTATCCTTAAAAAAACACTGTTGTTATGCTCTGCATGTATAGGCACAAAAACTATTTGGCTATGGTTAGAAAATGATCTTGTCTTGACGTACCAAATACCTTCTTTGGTTACTATAAACAGAGCTAGAGTCGCCTTGAAAATATCCGGCAGTGTCACGCTCACGAAAGTCAAAACACAGTCTCAAACTATGGTCATTGGCTAACCAACCCTTCAACTGCAACTCCACCAAAGAAAGAAACTGTCAGGTCATAAGCATGCAATGTGAATGTGACGTGATACTGTACGTTTGGTAGAAATGTCAATATCGCACGCAGCCTCTGACTCCAACAAATGTGATTGTATCGTTCAGCCAGTGCCAACACTTTATCCTGGGGATTTGGCTGTTAAGGCTATGAACCATTTACAGTTTGCTATTTCATTTACAATATTTTACAATATGCATGTTGTGTACAATGGATTGCACTGATGAAAAAACAAACAACGCTCTGTAATTCACTGTTTGTTAAGACGTTTAGTGTGGTTCATACACCCAGACAGTATCAAGGTTCAAAGGTTACAACACCAGGGTTTTAGAATGAAAAGGTTAGGTGTCGCTGCATAAGAGAAAGGAGTGTTGAGGATGAACTGGTGAAGGAACACGCTCCGTAGTCCGTTAGTACAGCAGCGGATACTTCTGTGTCTGTGTACAGACTGTGGGCGGTGTTTGTGTTGTGTTTTAGTATCCTTTACACTTTGCGGAGACACCTCACTTTTCCGATGTCACTGATGCTCGGTAGCAGGGTACAGCTGATGTTCTGGGCTGTGATCAACCATGCAGGTGTGTGATATTTCCAGTCAGGATGTTTTTTAATGCTTCTCTGTAAAAGTTGACCAGAACTTTCCTTAAAAATCAGAGCTTTTTCTTCAGCTTTTTTTCCTAGGTGATATTTAAAGGACAACGGTCCAATATGGAAGCATAACCTTTACAGACACTTTCCAGGTTACATTTGCCCCTGATGTTTCCCACTCATCAGTTTATTTGTCACTTTACGCTAATTGTAGTCCGCACACCCTATATCAAATGCTGGACTTACAGCATGTCAGCTTAATGAACAGTACGTTCCTTTCAAACGTGAGCACCTGCTCAACCAGGCAAAAAGACTTTGCATGGAATTTATTCAAAACCAGTACTTTCACATTACATAATGCCAGATGTAGCACAGATCACGCAGCCTTTATCATCACCACTCCATGTAAAACTGCCTTTCACATTTATCATGGTCACATATTTCCCTCCATTACAGGCTTTCAGCAGCTTCCATCTCCATGAATTACCATCTCAATACGGACAGCTTGACAATGGTCTTCATCAATATCGATAGATTCTTCACTGGTCTGCAGTAATTCACTGAGGGAACTATTGTCAGAGCTCCATTGTAAACCAAAAGGAGTCTGGAGAATGAACTGACTTACAGGTTTCAGCATGTTAAGTGTTCACCTTGAAAGGCATGCTGATTTTTTTTTTTTCCTTGACTGAATGTAAATGACGGCATTAAAAAACGGAAAGACTTTCTGGGGTTTTAAAAGAATTCCTTAAGTCAGATGCAAGTCTGTCAGTACTCTGATATCAGTACCTGATATCAGACAGATCACATCACCATCACACAGATCGTCTCTCTGTGGAAAACACTCACAGCATTAGTTCTTATAAAATGATCATTATACAAAGGATATAGCTTGCAGAAATGATGTTAAGATTCTAATCTTACACCATTCACTTAAAGAACCTCTCAGCGCTAAGCACTCCTTGGCCTCCAGACTATGAGCAAAAAAGAATCTGTAAACACTGTGGGTGCATGAATATTATAAACTTTACAGAATGCAGAAGTCTGTCAACACTGTTGCAGCTTTATTCCCTCATATTAAGCCGATATAGGTCCTGCAGCGTCAACATGAATATAAATCAAGAACCGATCAATTCTGATGCAAAATACTAACTAGTCATTAACAAATACAAAAGGTATGGCTCCAGTTGACATACCTTGTTTACCAAATGTAATTCTTGTTGTTACAATTTCTTTGTCATTGGTTTGATACTCATTTATCAGGTTATAAAATTGCAAAACACCAGGTTGTGCATTTATTCTGCAGTTGCACTTAAGTTAAAACCTTAATACTTTAACCTGTTTGAATTGTGCCATAAATTACACGTTTGTCAATTTAAAAGATCGTTTTTCAACTCCCTAAAGTCATAGTTTCTCATAAAACTGTCCACATACAAGACTGTGAAGGTACATCATTAAAAGATGACACACCAAAGTGATGTTTTGCTGGTCCCGTATATTAGCTATAGCTCACGAGACTGACAACGGCAGTCTTTTGAAAGGAAAGTTAGTCAGTGTGGCGAGACTTGAGTGACACAATGGAATTGCAGAATGATCTTTGTGCAATTCATGGCACGATTCAAATGAGATTGAAAATGATATTTGCCTACTGTACATTTTATTTTTCATAAATAAGGTTCCATGAGACATAAGCAGAAGGGTATCTTACATTTTGATTCCTGAGACAGACCACTAAAACTTCTGTCTTCATATAAGTGAAAAGGATTTTGGAAAACAATTGTGCTTTTCTTTAGAAAACTTTACATATATACATATATATATATATATATATATATATATATATATATATATATATAAACAAAGCAAGTGAAATTGTATACTCTTCAGGGAGTAAGGGCATGAATAAATAAACCTTTGCTTCACTATCCTCCAGCAATAACTTAACCCTTCTTCCAGTGAGTGAAATGAACAAACCCAGTGGATTTATCACACTTTATCAAACTTATTCTTTCTTTGCCTCTGTTGAGATGAAGCTTGTTTACCAATGAAATAATAAAAAAAAAACCTCAAGCTCAGAGAATTATTCTGATATTACAGGAATGTGGCATTCATTAGCACGAGTCCGAAGGCTTTTTACACACTCCACACACAGCCTTTATAAGCTGAATTAAATTACCAAATTCAGCACTGAAAACTGTTTTGCTGCAGCGCTGCTCAACTCACGTTCCACTACACTCATTTCCTCACAGGCTAAACGATCGAATCTTAAAAATCCTGTTTAATATAGAATCCATATTGGACCAATTTATGACACAGTGTTTTCAAAACGTATCACAGCGCAGGATTGCAGGGTCTGAGCAGAGTCAAAACAGTGACTCACGAGAGAAAGGTTTCCCTCCAAACATCTACACACCACACACACACACACACACACACACACACACACACACACACTACACAATGAGTGTAGGCTTCGTGCCCGGGTTTTTGAGAGAATGCCACTCTGAAGCAGACTTTCCACATGGTCGGTTGGCGCTTCCAGTAACCGGATGGCACACTTCCCTATTTTCCACAGAGGGAGAAAAACTGAAATAGGGTATCAAGGGTGTGGACAATTTAAAATAGGGACTTCCAGTGCCACACTGGCAGTTGAAAAAAAAAATTAATTTGTCTGTTCTTGACGTTCACTGACAGTCCAGTTTGAGAAAAAGGCTGTTGGGGTTATAAAATTGGCAGGTATATTTTCAGATCTTGTGCACTTATATGTGGTGAATCATAGAATGTAACTGCATTTTTACTAAAATCTCATTAAAACAGAGATGAATTTTTTGCCTTCCGTAGCTCTGCATTGGTTTGACTTTTGCATAAAATGTGTAACTGCTTCCCGACTGAGAAGTAACGTGAAGCTGCTGAGGTAAGCTAACAGGAAAACTTATAAACATAAACAGAGGGGAACAGCTAGCTTGTTCAAAGATGACAAAATCCACCTAAGGTATACCTTTAAGAGAGGAGGGGAATGGCACCTTGGTTGGACTCACCCTCATTCTCAATCTATTCCTGACACGCTGCAGACCTCCTCTCTATAGCTTGCCAGCCCAAACTCTGGTCTGTTTAGGCTTCTGTTGAGATTTATTTGCTGCCAGGTTTCATTCTAGTTGAGGGACATTGTGTTTATTCTTCAGCCCGGACCACAAAAGTCACCAGTCAACTAGGCTTCCTACATCAGGGCCATCCTTATTTGTGTTGTAAGTGTTGCTTGCCTTCCAAAAAGCAGTACGTCTTCAGGTTTTCTTCTGTTGGTTTGTCTTTGGTTTATCTTGACTGAACCCCTATAGATTTCTACATTTTATTTAACTGGGGTCTTGAAAGCAAATTTCAGTTTGATTATCCCCTGAAGAGGCCCTTGTTTATTATCCAAGTACCTGACATTTGGCATTCCCTGTAGATGTACACATTTTCTGTTGATATTTTTTAATGTAGGTTGGTGCTTGTTTGTAAGCATTTTACTGCCAGTACCAACACAAGCTTCTATCATAATTTAATCGAACACAATTGCCAGAATAAATGTTAGCAATGTCAGTGTCTGTGAGCCACAAATATGTTGACATATGTTGTTAACATGTCTTTATGTTGCACTTTTATGTTCTTTAAGGTTAAATATTGAGTTTCATCTTGTGACAATGCAGTTTATATTCTGGTTAGGAGGTTTAAGCACAAAACCCACTTGATTAGGAAAAGACCTTGTTTGTGGTTTAAATACCTGCTTTGGTTGACACAAACATGGCTGGAAAATTGACCTCCCTTCAAAAATATCTTTTTTTTTTTTTTTGTCGCTACAAACATGGCTGGAAATTGTCAAGAGACACACTCAAAAATATTGGTCCATGCAGGGCTGAATAAAAACAATATTTGAATACAAATTGTCCTTGTTCCTTTGGCATACAGGCTAACAAGATAAAACACCCATCCGCTGCCACAATCTAAAATAACTGGTTGACTGCAAATATGTAAAGTAATATGAATATCGAGCATGGAGGGTTGCACAAGGTAGCATTTTAACAAGATTACGGCAACATACAACTTGATATCCCAAGATTGCACACATTCATGTATTAGGTAAGATATATAGCTATAATGGAAATGTTGGTCATAAAACTGCCATTGGATAAATATTCGTGTACATGTTATGACTGGCCTCTTTTCTCCAACTGCTTTGCTTTCTGAAGGAAAAACACCTAAACACAGCTAATCTGTGCAACATAGCAATTTCAGCAGTAACAATATATGTCCCTGTCAGTACCAATGTTCCCACATCAAGCGCGTGTGGACGACAGGCTGCAATCTGGGGCTTGGGTCTGCTGCATCTCTTCCCTGTTGCCTTATAATGAAGGCTGACTAGAGCAGAGATTAAGTGCGATCTGGTTTACGTTAACCCCCAGCAGCTTCATAAGCTTCAGATAAAGATTAACATGGGACTGAAAGGTGGGTGGTTACTCGATTTGCCCTGTTTGTCAAGTCTGTTCACGAAGCGTACGCCTAATTGGGCTGAATCGAATGGATGGCCGTGAAAACTACACCCAGTTATAGGAAATAAATGGGCATCTCCAGGAGGGGAACCTTATTAGCGTGAAATGAATGAAAGTCTGTCCAGGCTGATGTAAGTCTGGGAGCAGCAGATATCTGCGACTCTCTGACAGCTAATTTGCTGACGTGACGTAATGCTGCTTCGGAGACAACAATGAGTAAGAAGCAAACAAAGCTGAATATAATGCTTAATTGGATAATGAGAAGCATTTTGCCACTTGTGACTTGTAAACTCAGCGTTTATATTCGCGCTCTACTCCTTAGCTCAACGAGACGGGAAGCATGAGACCCATAAATGTGACTGCCAAAACAAAACCGTGCACCAGCGACTGGATAAGCGGACCTCCCAAACACTCACGCTATACCTGAACTAGTATCAGTGACAGTGTGACGGAAATAAAAGTTTCTTTTCCCATAAAATTGAAATGTATATAACAAATAGACTTTTGCAATAGGTGTAACTAAGCAGAAGTTACAGATGTCGAGCTAGCATTTAAGAAAACTTGGTAACACAGTGAGAGTTGCTTCAGGCCCAAAGGTTAATGTTCAGATCACTCAAAGAATAGAAGTTAATCACATTAGTTTTTCAGATTTGAATCTAAGAGCAAGTGTATTTGAAAAGTCCGTCATAATCTTCCTTTTTGAAAACTGAACATAGTCGGTCAAAGTCTGATACTGATGTTTACCAGGGGTGTAACGGTACACAGGAGTCACGGTTCAGAACAAGTTTGATACGATGGGAAAAAGAGATTATGTAACTAACTAGCCACGGTAAACAGTAACGTGTTATGCCCTGATTTTAAGTAAGAAGGCTCAAAACATGTAACACTCCTAATATTCACACCCCCCATATTCTAAATCTGCTTTCCGTTCCAAGTTATGATGGAGTGAGTTCCTTTAAAACGGCTGCCCGAGCTTAACAAGGCAACTCTGCAATGATGAATTACCGAACCAACACATATGCTTGCATACAGATCGATGGTGTTCGGTTTTATGAAGTTAGTCATTCTTGATGTCTAAATGTTAACGTTATTTAGCTCAGACAAGTCCACATTTGGCAAATTTGTTGAATTGTAGGTTAACAATATGAATACAACGGCAAAACTTTTGGGTAAGCGCGGTTAGCTAACGTTTGAAACGTTTATTAATTCACACAGATAGAGCATGTTCTACTTTTTGAACGTATGCTTTCATTTCAGTGTTGTGCGAAAGATTTCCTGGGTTGTATTGCTCATTGCTGTTCTGATTGAACTACAAAAATAAAAAAAAGAGTTTCAAATTAATTTTGGTCGATAATTTTGTATTGGTTATTCTAACAATTAACTTTTCTTTAGTAAAATAAACAGACTGAGAGACTGCGCTATTAATCCCAAAGTGAATTTTACAGTATTACCGCAGCCAAATTACATCAGCAACAGAATAGCTAGGATAAAGCCTAAAAGTGGGACCATAATCTATAATATGTATTGCATACACGCTGTACAATGTTCCCGCTCAGTACTGCGCTGGATTGTCCTCATAAATGTATTACAGATTGCACAAAGACTATATTTATACTCACAAGCACAGATATAGTTAGGAGTTAAGAAACGGCACAATAGATACAAAAGACACTGGATACAGGAAATCATAATAATAACAGCATTCATCTGTTTAGTCAGGTTTTTTATTTGAAGACAAAATTGGAAGCGAATGCGGCCGTAGTATTGGTAACAATCCCTCATTCGACTGGAAACACATGCATATAACTACAGCAAATATCAAAGTTGGATCAGAAGCTCCAGGTTGTTCTGATTATTAAAACCAGTTTGGCTAATAATTTAAAGTTTGTCTTTGTTTTTCTCTTTCAAATGAGTTTGACTAAACTTAAGGTTTCATAGTCTCCCTTCCCAGACCTCTGTAATTAACTTACTAAGTGTTATATATTTTTATACTGTCAATAGGAACAGTGGCCAACGTACTAACAAGCAACCCAAATGCTACATAAACAGAATGACTGCTTAGTGTAATGCATGAGATAAAACGCTTGCGTGCTTTTTCTCCCACTGCGGTCGGGTTGGATATCTTTGAAGTCAAACTCGTCTCAACACTGAGCTGAAATACAATATTCCATTTGCCTCCTCAATCCCGAGCCTCCCATCTTAACCTCTCCGTTAAGGGCAGATGCACATGGCTGATGCATTTAGTCCCCAGATGGGCCGTCCCTCTCACATTCAAAAAATGTGCATCCTGGTTTTTCACTTTCTCCTTCACCACCAACTTAAAAAAAAGAAAAAAAAGAATGGCTGGACGGCAACTTTGGCACATAATTAACTTGTAGTGGTTTGCATCCAGGCTTCCCTTAACCCTCGGGTTTAACTCCATTTCTGTTTCGAGACATATTCATCCATCTGCACTCTCTTGATCCACAGTCCAAACCACAACGATGACTCACGGGTAAATGAGCTGAAAGAGCTGGGGGGGCGGGGGGGACAAAAAGCGGACAGATTAAGTCGCAGGGAACGTTTTGTGGCGGGGAATCAGACGGACGCAGTTTGAATGAGACTGCTTGCGGGTGCTGGAGGCCGATGAGGCGGTGCTGTTGCCTGGAATAACAGAGACTGTCAGGATGACGAGCACGGATGGTGGTCCCTACTGTACCGCCTTTTATAGGAGATCCTCCGGAGAAGAGGGGAAGAAGATTAATTTCATTTTTATTCTGGAAAGGATTTGGAAAGGCATCCAGCGTGCGTCCGCAGAGGCTAGTTAAACAGTGTTGGATGAGTTCAAGTGAACAACATGAAATACTACTTTCATTCACATTTTTAGACAGTTGTGTTTGTTTTTCTGCTCCTCCCTAAAACTGAGCTGTAGATAAAACATCATGTTACAGACAAACCTTAGGTGATGCATTATCTCAAACCTAAAGAGGCAATATATTTCTGAATATTTAAGTTATTGTCAACAAATTCCATGTAAAGACCAAAACCAACAATAAATGGTCTGAATAACAGGCTTGGCTATCCAAAGCCTGTTGTTATTTCTTCCTTGGTAGACGTCCATTGTTGTCCCAGAACTATAAATTGATATGTTCCTTCATTATGATGAACATGGGCATTACAGTTTGAGCCATTTTCACAGAGACTGTCCTGCTGCAGTGAAAAAAAAAACAGCAGTGCACAAATGTGAATTAGTCTGCTGCTGAAAATAGTCTCCAGCAAAAACACAGTTTATTTTTGTTTGAGCAACATTTTCTGAAAACTACAACCCCCAGCTGTTACATGAATTAACTGAGACTCAAAAGAAAACTTAACTATATATTGTTAACTTGTTTTTTACATCGTCAACACAGCCACGTAGCCATTGGCACGTCATTATGGCAAGCTAGCTGGCTAGCTTAATTCTATGGATTCAAAGAGAAATCGAAATCATGTCTAAATGGAGAAGCATTTTCAGAGGCTATGCATCGAGCAAGAGGCAGTCAGAAAAGAGGTGTCTAGGGAAGAAATGGATGTGGATGTCTGGGATGCTCCTCCACCCCTCAGCTCCTCTAAGCCCAAACTGACAGCTCCAGTCACCGCTGATTACTATTAGTGTTACGAATTCTTCAGCACTAGACAGATGTGTAAATGTAAAAGATGTTTTAATAATGATTTTAGAGCAAAGAGTAAAATAACTGTTAGGGTTGATCTGCGTGTCACTTTTGCTTTGGTGCTTCTTTTACACCTTATATCCCACAGGCCCACCTTAATTAATATTTCCAGTGAAGCTTCTTCTTCAGTAGGCGTGCTGCACACAGACAGGCTGAGGAAGTCAGAAAACATTGGGAGACCTTCAAACACATTGATGGATTTAATTTGATTAAATTTTTTTGTTATTGTTCGAGTCAATCACACAAACATCATCTGGGCACCATAAATACTCACTTCTGTGTTAAATGAATTAATATGATCTAGCAGAGGCATCTTTTACTCTAGTTTGATTAACATCTGATAACATCTGCACTGCCCAGCTGTGTCTCAGGAAAGCATTTGTAGCGGGTTTTTTTTTTTATTAAACTTTTTTATATAAAAATGGGGAAAAAAGAAATTGACTCGGGGGCCTAAGACAGACATGTGTTAGAAGACAGATTGAAGCACTCTAGTTTGAGTATTATCATGTCCCTTGTTGATAGTAAGGGCAGCCTCATCCTTTAAAGTAAAAACAAAAGAACATGCTGACTAATTATCGTGACATTACTCCTTTATTTATGCAATACTATTCAGTTTTTGTAAAGATCAACATGATCAACGACAACAACAACAATATCATGACGGGGCACTGAATCAATTACTTAATCCAAAGCCCTAATCAAGGCGACAAAAACATCTGCAAACCTTTTTTTTTTCATTGTTTTTTCTGTATGCTCCCTCTTTCAAATTGCCACACAACACCTCGAAAGTGATTGCACATTTTCTTCTTCTTTTTATTTGCAAGAAGAAAAACAAGTTAAGAAAAGAAACTTTACAAGTATCCCGGTGAAATTACTTGAAGGGAGTAAGAAGTGCGCAGTAGTTGAGACGTTTTCTGGCTACCAGTGTTTAAGCATCCCCAGATGGTTGTAGTTGAGCACCCGGCTGTCTGCCAGTCCACTTCACCAGAGGCACTACCACCCAGAGCAGAATACTCTCTGCTGGTAAGTGTCCAAGTGTGGAAAACAAAAAAGAAAAAAAGAAAAACACTTCTGTTCTGTTTCTGAGATAAACGCCAGTCAAACAGAGGGGAGAAAAACCAAGGCGAGGTTACTTTAAGACTTCACTGACTGGACCTCCTTTTAGCAAACTATCACCGATCAGGATAGATCGTTTCACTAAATGTGGCATGCACACTGTAAAAGACACACGTTTCCTTTCTGTTTTGTAATACAGATCAAATAACACAGTACACAAAAGATTTGAGCTTTTTCGCTCATTTGTGCCCCGTGGTTCATCTCTGAGGTGACGGCCGCCGTTTGGGGAACAAGCTGTACAGTTCAGCTGGTCAAACATCGCACTGAAAAGAGGCTGTCCAAACCCTTTCATTAACGTGAGTAATGACAGTTAATACGAGGTGATAATAGCAGAGTTCAGACAAACACCACTCGCAGGCTGTTAGCAATACAGATTTAACAAGAAAACAGTTGTTAGGGGCTGAATCAAACATCAGTTTAACAACGTATAGGTAAGCTTTGCTATTATATCTTTAACCCTTAAGTATTCTAAAAAGATCAGAAATCATTTGTCACATAACAGAAAATTAAGATAGCACATATTCACACCTCACAATGCACACTCACGCCACATTCATGGGTTTTAATTTGCTCTATCATAATAAATAATTAGATTTTCTGTCACTTATTGTGTCCATTCCTGCGTCTGTCAAGGCATAGGAGCCAAATTATTGTTTTACTGTTGCAGCCTCCATATTATCCAGTGGTGTGTGTGTGTGTGTGTGTGTATATATAGTATATATATATATATATACATATATATATATATATATATATATATATATATATATATATATATATATATATATATATACTATATACATATATAGTTGTGAAAAATGTTTAATAAAAAGGTAATAACTTGTTGAATTCTAAAGATTTAGAGAAAGATAAATATCCAGATGGGGTTCGATGCAAATATATGTATTCAAATGATAAATTCATGTCTGATTAATCAATCAAACCAAAAAAAGGGGGTCAACATTCAAAAACAACAATAGTCAAAACAAGTCTAAAGTAAGTATGTTTTGCAGACAATCCTTTGTGTCAGAATACAACCACTGGCTCATGAGTCTAATGGCGTTGTTATGATTTCTCTCTAATCAATGACAGTGTTTTCACTGATGTTACACTTTTGAGTGACCTCACCACCGAGCTGCAGTTCATGTTTTTTTCCCTCTGAGCTCTTCCGCTTCCTTTGAAATAAAAGCAGCATGTAGCCGGGTCGACTGAGGTAGCCACGAGTCCCTCGTTCTCTAGCGGAGGATGAACTACTCACGCATCTTACCCTGTGTGTGTGTGTGTGTGTGTGTGTGTGTGTGTGGGTGTGTGTGGGTGTGTGAGCCTCACCATCTGGCCGCCATCAGCTGCCCGAGCCGAGGTCCTGCTGACAGTCAGAGCCAGCTGGCTGACTGGACAACAGTGCAGTTGTACGAGAGCAGACCAGAAGCAGACGGAGGCAGGTTACTGCTGGCTCTGACCCTCACAGTGGGAAAAGTACATGACCTTGATCGTGACATGAAATGTACCAGACTTCAGTCATCACACACATCAAGTGCTATAAAACGTATTCATTTATATACTTATACCGATAATAATTCTTGCTTTAATAATACTTTTAATGCAGGCAGATGATGGAGAAGGGTGGAAGAGGGAATGAGAGTGAAAGGGCCTCGTGTGTGTGGGTGTGCGCTAGCAGCGAATTAGCCTTCTGGTTGTTTTCCTGTATGCATTAAGACATTGTAAGCAAAAGTCCATGGCCAGAGGCATGACATTTAATTTGGTAAATGTATTATTATATAATACATGGATCAGGAAGAGGTTGCTAGGTCCACATTTCACAGCCTGGGGTATTTACTATGCGGGCAAAAATAGTGAAACAATATTGATTATAAACAATACACTAAAGAATCCAATTACAGCATTCTGAACAGTGTTTGTTTGAAGGAGCACCGATCCAGAAAACCACTTCCTCTTTGTGTTGTAGCCATTAGTTTTGTCATGTTGCTGTTTATTTTCTGGGTTAATCAAAAACTGTGCTTAGATACAAATTGAGACGCTTGTTCATGACTTTCATATTTATGTAATAGAATTCTTGTAACTTCAAAATACTCAGAAAGGACCTACTCTGCAAAAGGGGAACTTTTACTTTTTGTGTTTTTTAAGTTGTCTGACAATACTACTATACTTGCACTTGTAAGGAATGAGG
Organism: Sparus aurata; assembly: GCF_900880675.1. Lineage (NCBI taxonomy): Eukaryota > Metazoa > Chordata > Actinopteri > Spariformes > Sparidae > Sparus > Sparus aurata. Next base: position 19,311,759 of record NC_044207.1, read on the forward strand.
CTGGTGTGATTTCACACTTTTGTTTTTGTGAATACATCAAGGGAAAACAGCAGAGCAGACTGTTCTTAATACTTCCTGTTTTGTGTCCTGTCTGTCGCACAAAGCCCATTCATTTTAAAGTGAAAACATAAATCTTTAAACACCAGTCATAAATATGTGGTAATATGTTTTAGGCTTTATCTGTACAGGCTCCTGCAAGACAATAATTGTTGGAAAGATTAATTAATCCATTGTCAGTATGTTTATGGGATTTCTTGTCAGCAAGGCAAATCTAAAACATTCCTTGCCTCGTCTGTTACGATTAAATAGAAAGGTCTTGGCCTCTACATGTATAGTACTTAAATAAGTGACCTGAAAACTTCTTCCACCACTAAATGAGTAACTTGTTCCAATGTAAGCAGTGTTTTTTTCTTTCTTTCAGCTCTGGAAGTGGAGGGCTACTGTATTTCCTCATGGATAAGATAAGAGTGGGCCAAAACCAGCCAAAGCAGCAGTCAAACACAGCGGACTGAAAACACTGTGTGCCTGCTGCTGTCTGAGCCTCTCTGTGATATCTGCCGCGTGGCTAGTGCAGCGCCTCAGTCTGCTCATTGTATATCATGGCGCAGATCTGAAATGCGCTGTGGAAATTGCCAAGCTGCCTGGTGAGTCAGAGCATCATTGTTATGACCATCTTCCTCAAAATGGCCCCTACAGACCAGACTGGACCAAGCGACAGCAGAGAGAGAACAAAGAATGGCCTCTGGCCTCGAGGTTGTTCCCACACTTACACTGCTAGTCAAGGAGTGTCCAAGAAACGCGGATAAAACAGGCTTAGATGTCTGTGTTGGCATTTGGATCAAAACAATATTTGTGGAGGAATCAGTATGTAATCTAATACAGGACGAGTGCAAACAGGGAGATCATTTGCGTAGAAATCAAAATGGCATGTCACTAGCATATCATGTCTCCCCCTTTTATAGGTTCTCACATCTGTTTATCCCTGCGAACATTCAACCCAGTTCTGTCTGTTTTCAGACACATCATGCATGTTTTTGATGCGTCAGTGTCTTTTATTTTCTCTTGAGCACAGTGTGTTTGTTTTCCTGTGCGTGACATCTTGTGCAATCAGGGCAGATCCCATCGGCCAAATAAAAAACAGCATGCTCATCCCGGCTGTGGGGCAGAGACGGATCCACAGTCGTAGTCTACTGTAGAATACAAAAAAAGTGTCGAGTGATTCTGTCTTTTTCAAACTCTGCATCGTTTGGGAGAAAAGATCTGTAATCGTAAAATATAATACTCTAGAAACAGAAGCCAACATGACAGGACAGTATATAAACTCTGAATATCTACAATCTAGTAAATTGTTAACATCTGGCGCGCAGTGGTGTTAAAACACTACTTTTTTTTTTTTTAAAGGTTTCGTCTGACTCCGTGTTGCTGTAATTTGACAAAATGGTCGTGACATTTTCAGTGATCATGTATTGTGTCTTTAGAGGCGAGCCTGGATGCCCGGGAGGTCTGGGGGCAGTGACTCATGCTTAAAGCCTTTGCGCCTGTGACATGGAGAAAGGAAATAAGAGCCAGATGCCAACAGATATCCACAAGCACATGGCTCACAGGACGGACCCTGTTCTCTCTGTGTGTATTCCCAGCAGTCATACACAAAGGATTCAGGTGCGACTCAAGTGATTTTCCAGTGGCGATTTTACGTCAAAGCCCTGGCAATGTTTACAATTCTCAGAAATTCACCTTAAGAACCAAAAGTAGGCCGACACATACACACACACACACTTTGTACAGTAAGATGCATCATGGATTTTAATTGTTTACTCTGCAACCTATAATTTTGTCCTGGTTTTTATGTTTTTCCATAGTTTGGGCGGGGATGAACATGTTTCAGCTAAAACAGATTTTACCAACCATGTTTTAGATTAGGAAAGAACTGGCACCGACGTCGGTTTCCGTCAGAAATCTCTTAATATACTGTGGTGTGCTGCCAGTAAATCATCCAAAAAAGCCGTGATCCACCAAACAGCGGAACTTCCACCATCTGCTTATATAGTTGTTTCAAAGGTTGAACTCAGGAACTTGACTTCATAAACTGCAGCTTTCCCTAACTTTTTTAGTTTTAAACAATGTTCCCCTCGTAAATGCAAACACTGGAGCATTAGTTGTCTCTTTTCTTATACTGTTACACAAAGAATGTCAACATAAAGTTATCAGATCAATGAAAGTGCCTTAAATTTTAAAAGCAAATACTGTTTTTTTCTGAGTGAACAAGTCAGAACATGGCACAACTGGTGATCAGACAAACTTGAAATGTCAGAACATATGAGATGACAAGAGATTGACCTGGGTTGGAGAAGGAGGGAAGACCGTCCTCCTCGATGGTGATTACGTGGGTGGGTATGAGTGTGTATGTACAGTATGTGCAGATGACGAAGATGTCAGTAAGGGGAGTGTTTAGCAGAACCAAAAAAACAGACAGAAAATAAAAGGAACTCTTTCTTGTTGTCTCCACCGCTCCCTTTTGTTCTATTCTCCTGTGTGAGAGGTGGGTGTATGTTTGTATCTGCATAAATAAATCACAAACATGAACACATGTGAGTGACCAAAGGAAACTGGGTTTAAATCCATCAATTTGTTGACAGGGCCACATAGCTAATTAGCTCAGCTAGCTGCAGCACATTAGACAGCATGTAAGCTTATCTTCAAATATCACTTCCATTCATTTCGGTACTGGTGTGGTCCTAACTCACATCATTCTGCAATGACTAAACACATTTGTACTGTTGTAAATTTGTATTTCTTTAAACCAATCACATGTGTGCAGAATGCAGAATGTAGCCCCTACAAAATACTGTCAGGGAGAGCTTGGGGAAGCGAGTCCTGGCCTCAAAATGGCTATATCCCACAAAAGTAAAGGTAACAGCTGCTAGCTTGTTTCTGTTTGTACTGTTAGCGACCAAGTTAGAGGTAGGGTAACTTGTCAACATCAGCATGTAGGTTGCTAGCTCGGGGGTTGTTTCTCGTAACGCTAACATGCAGATAAGGGAGGAAAATGCTGTCAAACCTAAACCAATAATCTACATCAAGCGAGTCAAACTCACACCACCACTAACAACACTTTCGCAACAACACTGATTTGTAACCCACTAAGCAAGTTTGTTACTGGCTCTTGTTTCTCTGCTGGGGCTCAGCCTGCAATCTGCTGCAAGGACAAGAATTTGGTTGTTCCTTCATTACCTTTATTCCCCTTTCTTCTAACAATAGAAAACACAATAAATATAAAACACATGCTGACATTATATTTTAATTGCATGACTTAATGTGATTTCAGTTGGACTTAAACAGCAAGCCGCTAGCTTAGAGTAAAGACAGTATGTCCAGTATGTTTTGTTGTTTTTACAAGGTTATTAAACTAGCGAACTCATATGCAGACAAAACTAGCCTCAGGAATTGATTAATTTATCAGAGTGCGTAAGAAGATGATGGTTAAAGAAGGGAAACATGTGCCATTGTGGAGTGCCAATGATTGAAGTCCTGCACAAAGATCAAATAATCTTTCTCAGCCATTGAAAGAAGCCATTAGCCTGAAACGTCTGGAAAATAACGCCCAGCCTGAAAAACCCAAACCAGACAACATCCTGCAACAACAGACTTAGGTGGGATGGAGAAAAAGCACACTAGTAAATTCTCTCTGGACTTCCACCTATAGCTACTTGCTGATCATTCATAAGCCCAAGGTGGATGCCACAACCACAGAAACTACCCTCCAAGCACCACATGGATACAGTGTGCGTTGGCGCTATTACAGAAACTATGGCAAGCTCTCGAGAATCAAACAACACTGCCTTGCTTTTTCAAGTCTGCCGCTCTGCTACAATCCCTGCCAACCAGTTATAGGAGTTTACATTCCATGATGAACATTGTGCCACAGTGTACTTAATACACATCATTTATATTACTCTCCTGTGGTAGAGGAACTGAAGAGGACAGTTTAATTTACGCTGCATGATGTTCTGTTTTATCCTCATCCAGTTCCAGAGAAATCCCCTTTTCACAGCATCTTCATTACTAACTCAGATAATGCAGAAGCCACACGTTCGACATCCATCCATCCATGTGTTTGGGATGCTGTACAAGTCAGCTGACTCTGCCAGAAAATATATAAAAACTAGAAATGCTTAAAAGTTTCCCCTTGAGGATGAACAGGGTGTATCATATTAAATGGTGGGGATAAGAAGATGCTCTGAAGAAATCAGGTCTCTTCAGTGAGGGCTCTCCAGTGAGCACTACGCTACACTAGAAAGACATATCTGGCAGAGCTGTCTCCCAAATGCAATAGCCGTGAATGATGCATTAGCCGGCTGTATTAAAAATCAAAGACTATTCTGTACATCTGGAGAACATGGAAAAGGATGGGATGATTAACCAAAATATGAGTGTGTCCTCAAAGCGATCCATCATTTGTTATTAATCAGAGCAGAGCAGTAATCTTTCATGGTACATGAAGAAGGGAATTACTAATCCATCTTTCTACAGCTGACACAAAATCACACTGTGTAGGGTGGATGAGTAAATTAGAAGATGTAGCGATAAGACGTTAGAAAAGGCTGAGGTTTTCTTTAATTTTAAATATATATACAGTATATTCTGAGGACAAATGCAGAAAGCATGTCTTCATAAACTTCTAAAGGGCAATTCCACATGTACATATGGTATCAAGACTGCACTGCTAGATGGCATTTCTCAAACGTGACAAGTGATGTAGCCAGTTAAAGTGCTGTAATTCAGCCCTGATGTGCTTTAAGTTGCATTTCACAACTTGCGTCTTTAAGAGAATTAGTCACCTGGACATCTGTAACCTGATACTCATCCCTCAACGAGCAACAAGAGTTACAATGTGGGTATTATAAACAAACGCCGGGGCTAAATGGTTCCAATTTGTGTGTCAGTGACCCATAGCGCTGTTGCTGGTTCACATGATTCTCTTTAGTTTGACGTGAACCCTGATGTGACTCATGGTGTTTACATATTCCACCACATTCTTCTCTTTACTGGAGCACACAGAGAAAAGGGAACAGCCAGTGACAGTAGGTGTCCGGTGCGGTCGAGGTCAATTAGGGCCAGCTCATGGCAGAGAGTCATCAGCATATTGTTTAGACCTGTCTGATTGAGTCACTTTGAAATTCCTTACTGCATAAAAAGGTTTGTACCATTATTGATCAAGGTTGGGGTAACTTGCCATTTTCAGCATGTAGGTTGCTCCTGTAGCTTGGAGGCTGTTGATGTTACCTGTCGCAACAGGGTCAGGGGCAGGTGGCCACAATCAGTGTTTACCAGTGTTTTCCACACATAGACTTTGCTTGGCCGACAAAGTATATTTGGTAACCCATTAGAGGATTTTTTTACATTTCTATTTTATCCATGCAAGAGAATGACACCATATGAGATCCATTAACTGGTGGACAATCTGTCCTTGCTCTACACCTACAGTCCATGTCATCCGGTCCCATATTGGTTACGATTTCTATTTAACGTTTCTATTTAATTCATTCATGAAAAGCTTGTTCCACACGAGGCTCACCTGCTGCTGAGAAATCGAAATCAGGGCTGAAAAAATACAGTTAAAATACCGGAGGTGGGGTTTGTGAGGAACTGTATAAAACATACTGCTGACAAAGAATGTCAACAAAGCAGACACATACAAGGGAGAGAGAAACAGCTAACACTGAGAAAATTGCATGAAACGTAACCTTTGTTTCACAGTCCACTGGTTAATATGAATGAATTCTCTGCAGGCCGTTTTCATAAATTCGCTCCACGGCCATGATGTTGAATTTTTTGACGTGTTTTACTTATTTTACATGTAATCCAATTCAGGTGACAAAGATAATTTGCCTCCCTAAGATCTGATCAGCGAGACGTGGCTGTCTTCACTCAGCGGTTATACACACAGCATAGGACTAATGGAGCGCACTTGCCTCTGTTTAAGTGTTTCCATATTGCCAGATTGCCTTTAAGTCATAAAGTCCACATTTGACCCTTCTGCCTGGCCAATTCACGTGTCATTAAATTCTGGGAAAGCTTAACGTTCCCTGGCACTAGAACACAGATCAACCAAAAAGGCCCCACTCTTTTTTTGTTAGCATGCTGCCAGAATATCAATGTGATTTGGATGATTTATTGACTTTTCTATGCTTCCAGCGCAGTTGTTTATGGAGTCTTTGAAGGATTTCTCATATTCATGTATTCTTTCAGTATCAACAGCGGGTTTGGAGGTATTGACATACTATAAGGCTGTAAATCCAGATAAAAAGCAAGCCAGCCAATTAGTCTGAGTGATGTACCGATGGACACAGGAGTGACAATTAGGAGAAAACTGCTTTAAAAACGTCTTGCATTTGGTAACCAGTAGCCGCTAAAGTAAACATTTCATTTAAATGATGTTTTGCCTCCGGACAGCTCCTGGCAGAACACTCTAACTTGAGCCCTAATGGAAGGCATTAAAGAGAAATTAAGAGGCCACATGGACGCACACTTACTTGATCTCCCTGCTAGCCGGTGACTCTGGTCTTTACCCTCTCTGCTTAGATGAAACTTCAAAGGAGAGGACGTCAGCGTGAGTAGCATGAAGCCATAACTGGCAACAGAATGAAACGGAGCTGGGCTGTTCCTACAGCAGCTTGTTGTACATCTGTATATGTTTCACTCTTTTCACTGCGCGGGAGTTTATTTGATGAACTGACACACACTGAAAACTATTTTTTTTTTTTTTTTTTTTTTGCCAGGAGCAGACGGTGCTGAGCTGAAGCAAGATGGCCTATGTAGCATCAATCAGCATCACCACCACAGTCGCTAACTGTTGAGGAAAAATGAGTTGAATTAGTCTCAAAGACTCACGCAGGATACAGTAAATGCCAGGACAGAACAAAACAAATATACTTTTCCACAAGCGCGGGCTGTGACTAGCACGCACTTGACCCCTCCGTACGCCCTTATAACTGCATACGCTCGTTTCTCAAATTGACAATTTGTGTGCATAGAGCAGAAATGTCGGGATGGTTCCGTGCACTCGCCTGGTTTTTATGTGGATGTTTTTTGAGACTTATTAAATGCCAGAACGGATCAACATCAACGTTGTGATTGCACAATCTGCAATACATTCATCCTGCAAACTACATGCAGAGTGGAAACTGGGGCGCAGGTTTATTTTGATGAAAACGACTAGGCGAGTTTATTGCAACTCATCCTCATACTTGAACGACCAAATAGCTCCGTAGACGATGACTGCAGCACGGCGGGTGTACTGGAAAATGTCCCACATTAAAAGATGCCTGTAGTGTTTATTAACTTTACAGCTTGCTAACATTAACTAGTATTGATGTATTACTGTATGTATGTCGTTTTTTGGTACCCTGGTAATGAACAACGGTCTCCTCTGTAAAAGTCCTTTGTTTGTTTCACCAATACGTCCATGACATTACTGCCTCCTTATGTGTGCATTGTTGTTTTTGACACCACGACACCTCACTTCCTTAATTACTACGCGGTCCTCCCTGTCCTTTGTCTGATGAGGACAGGCTGGTTTACAGGCAATAACATTACAGACTACGGCAATGCTGTATTCCAGACAATGTCGGATATTCCCAGTTGAAACTTCTGACATCCGACTCAAAGCTTTCCGGGTGCTAGACATCCAAAAGTGAACGAAAAACTAGACTGACGCGTCAAAATGATGTCTCTATACACAACTGAACCCTCTGCAGTGCAACCTCTGTGCATAATAAGAACATAATGTAGTCTACAAACACACCCTACACCCTTCCCATGGATGTTGACATAACTGTGTGGCATCAGACAACTGGGAATTCCAACCTTGAGTTGTCTGGAGGGCAGCATAAGTTCACAGGCTACTTCATTCATGCGGCGAACAATGTTTAAATACAGTTTCATCAGTATTTTTCTATCCATACTGTCATATTGCCTGATTTGGATGATCAGGGGTTAAACACCTGCCTCGTTCGCTTTGTCAGTGTAACAGTACACCGGTTTATGACCTAACGCTGACATGCTTTTCTGTATTCTCTGTAAAATCTTAATTAAAAGGCATGACATGACATGAGCACAGGTAGAATTGGGGCAGTGCTTGAAAGACAATATGTAACTAAATCCGTCAGGAGAGAAAAATCCACGGAAACAACAAAAACTGTGTTTCATAGCAACATGGAAGGGGAATTTATATACACATTAAAAGCAGATTTATCTGACTATTCAACGGCGGAGAAAAAAATATTTATGTATTTATTTTTCAGGTTTTTGCAAGTGCAGCTGTGATCTCATTGGATACTCTCATTTCTCAAATGTTTTTCATTATCTTTTAGTGTTCTTACTGGATTGAATTGTTTGCAACATATGGCTCATGATTCATGGAATTTGCAGCATGTGACAAATGTTTCGTGACCATCCTTATCAGTGTCTCCACAAAAATCATTGTTTCCTGAGGCTATTTATGTTTTTTCTTGAAGAGCTGACGACAAAGTCACAAATTATTCCATCATGTGTTCAATGTGATCATTCTTTTGTAACGTAAAATAATACAACATAATTACTTCGTCCTTGTGGAATTGCGTGCTTTCATTTAACATTTCTATGTGGGACAATGTTTCTTTGAACAGCTTTCGTTCTATTCTTGTAAAATATTATTTGTGTTTTTAACCATACTACATTTTTTCTTAATTTCACAAAAGTGATGCCTAAATAATTAAAATTATTTTTTATTCATGTAATGACGCCTGTTCTGCAGCCCGGTTCAGTCCTCTTGTGGTTCATGATTGCTTGTATGGCTCTTGGCCTTGATTGTCCCAAAGATTGTGTCTGCGCTAACAGCTCAATCAGCCCCATCTTGAAAAACAAGAAAAAAAAACACGTCATATATGTCCTATTAAAGGAGTGTGCCTAACAGTCAGTCAAAAGTCCAAAGCAGTAATTTATTTATGCTCTCGGTGGCCATGTATTCAAACTTGTTTGAACAATTTCAGGTGGAGCCATTTGATGGAGTAGCTTTTCATCACATTTATTTGATGGTGAAACATTATCGGCTTATTTTGGCCTTGCAAAGACATGTAAGTCCCAGGAAGAAAGTAATTTTGGGAAGCACAATATGAATACAGTGGAGTACTCAATTCTTTTGACCAATAAGTCCTGCAGATTAAACAGCAAAATACGTAGCGTGTCCACTTCCTTCATAACAACACGCAGAAGCATTTTTTGACAGGACATCACAACACCCGTCCCTTCTAAAAATGTTCCAAATTACAATGCTTTCATTAAGGTTTGGTAAAGTCACCAACTCGATGAGATTTAGTGGAAGATCATTCTTTGAGTTAATATAAGCCCTAAGGCAGTTAGTTATAGTTGAAAAAAAAAAAAAAAAAAGCACTAGAGGTGTGTGGCGATATCTGTAGTTTGCTGTGTTTGGGACGTTTCTGGGCGTCAGCAAATCTAGAGAAAAAAAGCTGATGCACGACTCTTATTCACAGGTAACGAACATGACTGGTGGTTTGCCAACCAACACGCTATGGGCTGGCAGGCCGTCAACTCAGAGCGTCGGTATTTGACAGCCTGGTATTACGTCTCCACAAACAGCCATCTTTCACGAGAATCACTTAGCCGACCACTTCTCCGAAGGGTGTGCTAAAGTACAGAGTCGCAAATCCTGCATAGTGTGCCGTTAAGGAAGTCGATTCTCAGCGGCCATCTCCTTTTGAGTTACAAACATCCAGCCAACCAGCACACTGCAGACACCCTGCTCATCGCATGAGCTGCTGGGAATGATTCAGCATAAAAACAGTGATTGCATGACAGCAGTTTTCTGTTCAGTTGTGTACAATAAAGTTGGAGTTGCCTATGTAAATGAAATGAGGCAGGGTAATTGAAAAGCCTAACCTGTGTGTAATCACTCTCAAACGTTTCACCTACTTATAGGCTGTTGTTAATCATTTTTAAATGACCCCATTTTCAAATGACCACTACAGCACGTGCGACACCTTGTAACTGAGAGGAAATTCAATTCTGAAATCGTGAACACGATGCTAAATAAAGTTGGCTGTGTAATGTCATAATCTCGAATCAAACCACATGAAAGGGGTTTTGAACTCAGTCTGACGCCGCATGTGTTCTAGTAAATACTTCTCCGCAGAGGGAGCACGACACTCATGTTTCATTTTGGCTTTTTTACATAATTCTGGATAAAATTAGTTCCAAAACAACTTTAATTGTTGTTACAAAGGCACAATTGTAGTCGGTCATGTGCACCAGGTGTCGATGCAGAAAGGGAAAAAACAGAACAAAACATCAACAAGATGAAGAGAAAACCCAAACCAGTAAGGCATTTTTTCTCAGGCAAACACAAATGATGGATTTTGATTTAAAAAATGCATTCGAGTAAAGACTAATAAGCTCCCAGTACAAGCCCTGAGGCTGCTTCGTTTGAAATTGAACAGCAGTTCTCACAACTAAGAGGAAGGTGCTATTAGATCAGGTTGTACAGCATTTGTGTTGCTCTCCAGTGACAGCTGGACGTCAGTAATATTTTGTGGGCTGGGCTCAGTCATGGCAGCACAGAGCGACAGAGAAAGAAAACGAGGAAAGAGCACGAGAGACAGCGATGGGATCCCTTCTTTTCCTCCGAGAGGAGTGACATTTGGAACAAAGAGCCCAGTTATGTGAGCAGCTCTGTCTGGGACAGGCAGACTGACAGAGGCCAAATACTCCCGGCCCGCCAAATCTACCGCCCACGTAGGGTGGGGTCACTCTGGGATGACTCATTCATACACACACAGGGAAACAGGAACACACACACACAAAGTGTACACTGTTCAAACTCAAAACTTCCTTAAAAACATCAGTCCTGTGAGGCCGAGCCTTGCAACTGTGCAAATTTGCGAGGAAACATTCAGATGTAAAACGTCAAAGGAAATAAATATCTTGTCCTTTCTAGCCGCGCTCGGTTCTGTCTGCGGCACAGGTGAAAGGGTTCCTGCTGGGATTGCCTGTCTGGCACGTCTTTCTCTTGTCACTGATCGTGTGTGCGTAGGCAGCCTTTGTTTTCACTTGCCATCCGGGCAACCTGCCAGACCAAATAAGACTTTATATAGTTTGTTTCAAGAGCCTTTCCTTTGTGAGATAGCACTTTACTTGGTTCCTTGGAAGGGGCTTTGTCAATATTTCAACAACCATTTAGTCACAGTAAATTATGCCGGCCAGACAAATAAACACTATTTACTGCAGTTTGTGTGGTGTTGCGATCGCTGATGGAGGTCAGCTTTCTGCATCTTCGCCTGGAACATTTCTTTGTGCCTCTCATGAGCTCCGTAAGAGGGAAATGATGAGATTTGGCATATACGTTGCTGCCGTTTGCTGTGCTGTTAATGTTAATTTGATAACTTCGATAGAGCTGGCTGTTCCCTAGCAACACAATATTTGGCCATAAATAGAGACTAATGGACAAACATCGCCCGGCTTGGCTACCGTCCAAACATCACCTCTGGTTTCGATGGACACTTTTATGAATGATTACGCCTGAAATGCTGCAAGTATGAACTTTGCCATAATTGTGTTGTTAACATGAGCCAGAGGGACTCCTTGAAAAAGATGTTTTAAACAGCGGAGGACAGGGGCTGTGTGTTTTCACACCTTGGCTACAAAGTGAACGGTCTGGAGGCTTCGTCGTTTGGTTTGAAAAAACGCGGAAAATTAGATTTCAGTTTTTGATTTGATTTAACACTCAGTGAGCAAAGAATCATGGATGTTTTAAATGCAGAGCTTCACTGAGGACATAACACATCTACAAAAAGTTGAAGATAACTCAGTAAATCCGAGACTTATTTGGGATCTGCAGACAAACGCTTTTCCGACTGGCCTTTCTTTGAGGAGTTTGCATGGGTTTCATCCGGGTTCTCCGGTTTCCCCCGCCATCAAACGTATGAACATTAGGTTGATTCTCCAGTCAGTGTCCCTAACCAAGGCACTGGCTAAGATCTGGAGTTGGTCGCTCGAGCGTGCACACATGCTGGCCACTGCTCCCTCGGGATGGGTTGAATGCAGAGTATCAAATTCATCTCGTTGTAAATTGTTTGATATGTATAATCAAATAAAGATCGTTCTTCTGGCATGCTCAGGAATGCTCAAACATGTTCGAAATGTACACATTTTATGGATTTCAGCTATGGGCGTGGCAAAGTGGCTCGCTTGTTCCCCCTAAAATACAAACCTCAGACTGCTTTTACCCACATGTATGAAATTCTATACACATGTTTATCACACCAAGATTTAGAAAAAAGTCTCTCAGCGCCGGAACCTAAACCCAACAGGAATTCAGTCATTAGAAGTTTCATTTTAGGGATTACACTTGTATTTAAACAAACTCCTCGAGAGCTTTAACTATCAAATTAAATAATACATTAATTCTTCAAGACGTACGTGTTCTTTCGGATCAAATAGGCTTGAAGCTGAGAGCCACAGACAGGGAAGGGAAATCAGGCAGTATAGTGTCTTTTTCATGGGATTTATTCAAAAATATAGAACACGCCAACTTTACCCTTTTAGGTGAAAAGTCCTTTAAGATGGATTGTTTCAAACCTCCAGGAACCCTATTTGTTCCATGTGAGTTTTGATGACTTTAATCCACGGCTGTGTGAAGCTGAGCGAGAGCTATTTCAAAGGTAGAACGTGGCACTAACACTGCCAGGAATAGGAGTTCGATTCACGCCAAGCCATACTTCGCGCTCATTGTTAAACCCCTTTGGATGAAAGCGTCCTCCATAGTGCCTTTATGTAATGGTATAATAAAGTGAGATCAAATAAACGGCAGGGGCAGAAGAATCGCTCTGGGATCGCACGTGTTTGGTAACGCCAAACAGATGTAGGCATACTGTATGATTACTGCATTATAGCATGGATTGTATACCCACTCAGACAGGAAAGAGATGGCAGCTGTTAGCCATCAGCGCAGAGGCGCAGCCAGCCCCAAACTATAGGCCGCAGCCATGCCTACTCAAACACACATGAACGTATGCACATGTTCGCAAAATGTACACGCCGGGCAGCCGGATGTGCAGACAACGGAGGAGCGTGTGGAGGCACGAACACACACAAACACACTGACAAACTGATCCCTTTTATCTCAGTAATCCGATGTTTAACGTCAGGGCCCACCGTACGCCTACCGCCATCTTAAAAAGTACAGAGAGCGTCTGCCAAATAACATAAACATCCTGAAATGACCGCTGCTCTGCGTCGTAATTTTCTTTTTCATGACAGAGCCTTCGGCCCGGTTATTTCAAGGCTCTGGGTGACCCTGAAAACACAAGTTTCCTCACTCCTCCTCTCTTGTTATTTAGGGAAAACTTCAGTGTTTCCTTATTTGCCCCCTCTCTCTCTCTTTCTCTCTCTCTCTCTCTCTCTGTCTGTGTGTGTGTGTGTGTGTGTGTGTGTCTCTCTCTCTCTCTCTCTCTCTCTCTTACTGGGTGTGGTTTGCAAGAGGCAAACTTGTGTGAATGATGTGGACTCTCTATAGTCATAGCTTTGACTCAGTCCACACCCTTGAACTTAAAGAGGAGTCGGGAGGAGGTGGAGCAAAGCTTGGAGCTCGGAGGGTTTTGCATGCAACATGTACGTACGCTGTGACCTGTGTTGTCTCTGTGCTGCACTCTGTGACTTTTGGATCTCGTCAGTTTGAGCGTGTAGAGGCATCAGTAGGTTTTTTTTTTTTTTTTCTTTCTCTTCTCAAAGACGTGTGTGAGTTTTGAGAGCAGTTTCTGCTTCAGTAAAGTTTCAGAGGTGAGTCAAGTCTGCATGCGGGGACTGTTGTAAAGGTGAAAATGAAAGAGTGGAGGGAGAAGGGGAGGTTAATGATGTGTTCAGGAGGGTTGTGCTGATTTAAAGTCATCTTCATTCGAAGTTTATTTAGTGAAGTTTTAGAAAGTCTGTATGTTACTGTCACTTGATATTTTCTATGCCATTTAAGATAAATAATTGAAGATTTTCTCTCCAGACTCCTTAAAATGAATTAAGCAAGAGGAGATTAAATGTCCGACAGCTACGACGTGTCTGCACCTTTTTTGATTTATTTTCTTGTTTTGCTTGTTGGTTGCTTATTTCACGAGGAAATTGCGCTGCGTGCGACTGTCTGTGAGGGATCAGGGCCTGGTTTAACGCTTGATGCTGGGGGAAAAAAAAATCAGTTTTTCAAATATAATAGATTGTAGTCATTGCTCCACTTCTGAGCTCAATTTGTCATCAGACTGCTTGGATAATCTGTAGTTTTTGTGCTCAGAACCAGCTATGAATGCAAAAAAAAGCGCATGTGCGAGGTCCATTTTGATGAGTAAATATTAATTAGACGGCTGGTGTACGTGGCGCGCTTCAGATTGTCAAAGTCACTGCTAAGTGTCTTTTTGCCAATCCTGGAAGACTTTCCATTGTCTGCACTGATTGGAGCCCAATTGGCGTCTCCATTCATAACTTCTTTGGCCATCTTCGTGGCTAAAAGCGTCATTTTTCTTCTGCTGTTTCGTGTTCGTTGTCATTAACTTTACCTCTAATTGGAGTGACGTGTTTTTTTTGAGAGGTGACTCGGTTAATCCCGAAAAATGAGCAGAAAACTGACAAGCAGAATATGGAACTCAGGCCATGTGGCCCCCTCTTGCCTCACTTTCTCTCTTTTTCTTTCTCGCTCTGTCTTCCTTCCTCCCTCCATATACGTTAAGAGTTGGCACAGACGGAGGAAGTAGCCAGCCTTTTTTCCACCTGACATCACTTACCCACACTAAACACACACTCGGATACACACAATGGTCTCCCCCCAGTTCGCTGCTGCTGGTTGGCTTTACTGGTCTGTCTGCCTTTCCTCAGCGAGCAGTAAAAAAAACTGATACTGTCCAGAAAACCTGAGCAACACACCAAAGTCTGACTGAAAAAACACACCTGCCTCGGCCTATGTGACAGGGGGAGTGTGTTGAAGCAGGCCAGAGTTGGTTTACATTCTTGACAAACTCAGCACTGAACAAAGGACTGGGAGGACCAGTAGCAAACCATCACAGTGACAAATTGCTGTTTATATGAAATACGTCGTAAGGTGACGTCCCTTTTGTGAAAGCGTCCACATCTTTGTGTGTCACATTTTCTTTTCTTTTTTTTCTGCCTGAAAAGTCCTTTTTATCACAGTTTTAGCACTTCACAGACAGCATCGTAATCACAAATGTGTTTAAATTTAAACTTAAATATCTAAATCTACGTCAAGTGGAAAAACACAACAGAGTAATACTCGGGATTTTGTGCAATTTGTGTGCAGATGGCTGTTCTGTAAAACTGCTTTACATCAGCATTGGGCCTAATAAAATCACACATCAGTGGAGGTGTACTGAGACAGTGTCCAGGCCTTGCTGATTTAATTTCATTGAGCCTGATATTTAATGTCCACAGTGGAAAAGCAGGGGAAAAAAAATGTTCCCAAAATCAAACATGTCACTTCTTTTTACGGATTATCGTGTTTATAAACACTGGTTTGAATATTGGAAACACGTGTGATCGTTTAAAAAAAGGGGGGGGGGGGATAAAAGGCTTTTTAGATTTTTTACAATCCAACAGCAATTTGATTGGGGGGGGGGATTTACCTCAGCAAGTTTCTATTATGACAAGAAGAAAAATGGAGAGCGAGGAAGAAGAGCTGAGTGACACTGACCCAGACTGAGAAATGAGACGGAGAAGGTGAGCTAAGAGACAAGAAAGCTGAGAATCAAAGATCCAAGGCTGTGAGCAAAAAAAAAAAAAAAAAAAGTGGAAAAAATGGAGGAAAACAAAGATGAAAGGCTAATTCTAGGCGGCAGTTGAGTGTTGGAAGAGTGTGAGAGGATTTGTTCTCCCTAGTTTTGTTTACAGGAAGCTCTTTTAAAGTCCCACAGATGGCTGCATTCACAGAAAGGCTTTTTTATTGCATTTTTCAGAGGCCCATAAACTGCCTATACCTTCATTTATGTGTGGGAAACTATGATTGCTGCTGCTGCTGCTGCTGCTGCTTGGATCATGGTTGGTCTCATCATGACTTTTCATCTAAGAGGATTGCACACTCGCTGCAGGTTGAATGCAGACAGATATCGCCGTCTGAAGAGATTAATTCGGTGTCTGGATCTTTACGTGCTTAAGGGTTTTTTTTTTTCCTTCCTGTCCATTTTTTATGGTCGGTCCTTTTCACAAAAAAATACAAAGGAAAGAAAGAAAACATCTTATCTTCTCCAACACTCACAGCAAATACACGACCATGAGAGATTTCAGACCAAATCATGTCCTGATAAGTCAGCAGACAACCGTATGATGTAATTGTGTAATGTGTCCAAATATTTTTTGAAGCATATTACATCAAGCATGAGCACAATAAATCCAACATGTTGCATCCTATAAAAATGGGCTAGATTAATTATGTGAAACATTCAAGTAATAAACTAAATTATTAATGTCAAGTAAAAAAACAAAACAATGGACAAATAAAAGAAAAAGGAACAAAACAGTTTTTTTCTGTCATTTCTAATCATGTAATTGTCCTAAAGTTCCTCCATCAAGGAAACAAATATAACTTATTTTATATCACTATGAATTGATTTCTTTTTGCTTTTGGACTGTCATTCAGACAAAACAAACAATTTGTCACATTGAGCTCTCTGAACTTTTGATGGATATTTTTCATTACTTTCTTATTTATTTCCAGAGTTAATGATTACTCAGTAGAATGATAATAGCACCCCTTATTATAATGTGCTCATGCTCTAGTATATATAGGAATAATGAAACCAGCCCTGTTGTTTAGTCTTTTTGGACATCCCCTTCTGCTGATGTATAGCGCTTTCTACTTAAAGGGTCTGGTGGTCCCAAGTACCCAAAACATTAATTTTTCCTTGTTTAGTCCAAGACTACGAGTCCACAGAGGGCAAAGCCTTATGTTCCCTCGCTACCATGTTGAGAGGTAAATAAAGTTAAGGGCTCCTTCAGGGCTGTTTTGCCTCCAGATTCGCTGGGATGTGGGTCTGTAAGAGATTTAGGGGGCAAGGAGTCTCTGCAGAAGTGATTTGGCTCTGGTGGCCAAACCTCGACCAAATTATCTTTGTTGATTTATTTTACAGGCAAACCGTCCCAAGGTTTGTAATTAGACTTATTTTAAGGCTTTTTATTCAGTTTTACACACATGTTGACAATTTAGACTTTATCTGAAAGAAGATATATGTTAGAAAGATTGGAGGCAAAAATATGATAATCTTGGAACGAGTGCCAGTGGAGCTGTTTAACATGTATTTAATTATAAACCCATTATGTACCATTTGCAGTAGAAACATCATGAAACACTAGTCCCTCATCTTTTGATATAAATCATTAATAATAAGCACATGGAATAAAAACATTTTTTCCAGCAAAACATAAAAGATGAAAGAACATCTTTAAGCACTTTATCCTACTGAGATACTCAACACAAAGTTATTGTTTTGTTTAAGTTTGACCAATGATTTATACTGGCTATAAATGTAGGCTACTACTGTGTAAATACATTAAAATTACATCATAGTTTGATTAATAGTATCAAACTTGTGGACCTTTGTTGTTTCATGTCCTTAAGCACACACTGTGCTGTGGCTCACAGTGGGGATTCCTGGTCAGATATAGGCTCGGACTACTTGTGAGTAACTAAGCTAATTTGATTAAAAATATAATAAAAATAATAATAATAATAATAATTATTATTATTATAACAATAACAATAATAATAATAATAATAATAATGATGATAATTATGGTAAAAGAATATATCCATATACTAAGTCATGGCTAAGTATGTGGATATATTTCATGTCAAAGCTGCAACTAGGCCCAAAATTCCTGAATACCTGAAAACTAGTTTGCAAAAAATGAGCAAAGAAGTGAAAACATTGAGCCTAAAGTCATTTAAAACATGAAATAGGAAGCTATAAGAAGCACAGGCTGATTGATAAACAGTAGAAACATTACCTCAAAGTAATAGACATGAATACAGTTGATAAAAAGGTGGTTAGCTAAAAGTAGTGGATGAATGTTTAACAGCCTCATGGATTAACGGCTAGCATAACTGAAAAATGGTAGTAAACTTAAAAAAATGGCTTAATGAGTCAGACAGTTAGCTAAAATTAAAGGACAACAGACTGGTAAGCTTAAAGTGATTGTCTTAGTTACATTTGAGTAATGATTCTTATAGACAGCTAGGTACAGTAACTGAAAAACATAGCGTAAAAATGGTTGAAATGGTTTAGCTAGAAGAAAACTAATTGATACAAAAAACAAAAACTAATTGATAAATAGTTGAAATGGAGTGATGTAACTATGACGTGTTTTTGTAGGCTAACGTTAACGTCGTCCCAGTTCCCTCGACAAAAATCCAAGCTCTTTGTCAAACAGGAGTTTATGATACTTGCACGTTTTGTTCAGCAAGATAATCTTCACAGATGAACATCACTTTGTGATTCTCTAGGTGCAAATTAAATTGCTGGAAGTAAAACGCTAACGTTAGGCTATAAACAGACTACATTGCGATCACATAAAATGTCAGCACCACCAAGCGTCCTTGGAGCGTCCCTACTATACACATTTTATGTAAAATGATCAATCTACAAGTTGTAAAGCTAGAACAGTTTTCAACGTAAGTCCACCGATAAATACAAACTAGTGAGTAGATGAGTGTCTGTGTTCAGTGTGATGACGTTTAATGTTCGTGAAAACTCACATTTTGCCACTTGTTAGCAACAGTCAAATAAGTGTTTTATTGTTTTATGTTGCAGAACAAAACACACATCTTAAGCCTGTGGTAACAACAGACCTTATTTTCAGGCATTTAACCGAAAATATTAGCTACTGATTAACATGGGCTAAATAGGAAAAAATTTACAGTTGAAGCCATTAGCTTAAAGTAGTGGGTGAATAGTGATGATGGACAGCTGATTATTAAGTTAAAAGTTATCTAATAATGATGGATAAATTGTTGAAACAGCTCTAATGGTGGGATCGTGATTCATGGTGTCAATGACGGGGTCCTTGTTTTCATCTGACAGGGCTATGGGGGTACATCGGACTAAAAGCACTGGGAGCCACTGGCCTACGGGATGTGTTTGGCCAAAAGACAAGATAAGTCTGTTAAAGTCAGTATTGGAATGACAGTCCTGGATACTCCTTCCAAACACTGCATGCTATAAATCTGCGGTGGAAAAGCAGATAGAGGTGATCTGAAGTCAAATCTCTCCTTCTCTGAAGCTCCTCTGTTTAGCCCTGTGAAGTTCTGCTCACGTCATGTCTCCTCGCTCTGACTTCCCTCTATTCACTCTTCCTGCGTCTGCCTCCCTCTCTCTGTCTGTATTGCCCACTCTCCCCCTCTTCCTGTCACTCTGTCCCCTCTGCACGCCACCGGCACAAAGCCAACTCTTAACGTCTGCTCAGGAAACCATAGGTTCGTGCCTCCTGACGTGGACACTGAGGCGCCACCATTGAAGCTCTGGACCGAAGCCACCTTAAGATGTTGACGAGAGATCAACTTACGGAGTCCTGATCCAAACCTTTGAACATTATGAGCAAACTGGCAGAACTGATCCAAGTTGTTGCAGTTTTATTTAGCCGCAGGTCAAGCTAGGATAAATCAACCATGCGCAAGCCCCAGACAGACCCTGGCCAATCATGTGTGCCTTTGGCTCAGTCCCAAAAAAAGTTGTCTAGCCAAAATACAGCACAGCTGAGGCTGTTAAAATCACGGGGTAATCATAAGAGAAGGGCCCTGGCTGCAGTCTCTCCAGAGAGTGAAAAAGGTAAGCTGAGGAGGAGCAGCAGGGATCGCAGGGCTTACATACGTGAGGACAATCTTTGTGTTGAGTGTCGGGTTAATGCATTTCCAGACCGAGGTGGCAGCTGCTGATGTTGAAATAGACAGCCAGCCATTGCCGCTTTTCAAACCTTCCTTTAACCATGACGAGAGAAAGCAATTTACTGCTAACTTTTCTAACTGTCATTCTAAGGAAACGTGCCAGCACTTGTGGATATAGGGTTTGACTTATTATGTTCTGCTGAGATTGCCCAGAAGGTGAGCTTCAGGTGCTGTTCTAATTGTGGCACTTTGTTATAAACGTTCATGAAGTGACTGCTGTGCAAGTCTTTTCCACACAGCCCCCTGTCTGAATTCTCACGGACGATTCATTAACTCAGCAATTTTGTCTCGATTAGACAAGAGTCAGGGGCACCCATTACACTTTTTGACACAATCTGTCATGTAGTGAAGGTGGAAAGACTCTAAACTCGTCTCATTAGTCTATTCTCACATCTTCTGAACCGGTATCGTCGCGTTGGAAGGGACAGCACTCACCGCTTCAGCCGCAACTGCAGCATGAAGAATGACGGAAAATGAGGGAGAACAGAAAGAAGTGTGTGAGTGGAGGGCATTAGTCATGTACGTACTTCCTGCTGTTATTGAGTAGCTCAGGCGATCTGGAGCTCAGCCAGGCCAATTGTTGCTCTCATTTAGCTGTAAAGCAGCCATAGCCAAGAGGCAGCCTCGGGCGAGCAGAGAACAAGTTCCATACTGGTTGAAAAGTAATATTATTAAGATGTCATGTGTGAGTTTTTTGGAAATGTGTCATCAAGCCCCCCCCCCCCAGATGTCATTTTGTATTAGTTTTTTTTAACTGTGTATATCTCTGTATATCACTTTAGGTCTGTTTTAATGTGTCGGTGTCCAAACATCCTGCAGAATGAAGCACAGGCGCAACGCTCACATTCGCCGGCTTTAATGCAGCACAATGGCACCGCATTAGTGCACATCACCACCCAAAAATACCACTACTAGGTTAGCGGGTTAACAGATGGAGAGACTGTGAGAGAGATGGAAACGTAGATGGAGACGGGCAGACAGCGGCGAGCTATTAAGTTACCGTGACAAGCTGTCAAAGTCAAGCGCAGAAACAGACTAGCTCGGGGCTATTATTGTCAGCCAGCTGTGAATCCAGATAAACGTGACAGAGAGCAAGAAAGTTTGAGTTAGAGTGGAGGACTTCTGCCTCACTTAACAAAGAGACCTAACATCGATAATAAGTTGTTTATCACTTTACTTTCCACTGAAAGACTACCTGAACAATGAAATTTCACTCTTGTCTGAGCTGAGATGTGGGTGTACCTGAGAGAAGTATCCTACAATTCCTCATACCTGACTGAATAGGTTGATTTGCTAGTGACTCCAAGTAATACCAGATCTTTGACGTACGTTTGTAGGTTGGTAAAAAAAAAAAACCCCACCAGGTTAGGTTTGGGAAAACATCTGGGTAAAACAACTCATTATTTGTGTGTTTTACGAACGTGTGCACATTACGTGTGTTACTTGAGTTACACTGTGAATGTGAAGTGACTTGGTAAGTTTAAATTACTCACTGTTATTGCTGACTTTTGCTTACACTAGTAGTGGTCTCTGTCAATCTTCATACTACTTCAATCTGACTTCCTCCTTTGGTGCGGTAGTAATTACTACATCCTCTAGAGGGTGCCGCCTAACAAGAAAAACAAATATAGGTCGTAATAAGGAAAAACGGTTGCCTGCTGCATCTGGAAATGAGGCTGTGAGAGTTGTGAGAACGGACCAAAACAGTTAAGTTGTCAGCCGAAAAAACAAGAGTTGAAAAATGGAAAAAAAAAAGCTCCGTAGAGCTGATGCAAACTGTGGAGTTGGCCGATGATTGTTCATGGGTTGTCGGTTTGAGCAACAGATCATTATTTGACTCAGTGTTGATATATGAATATTGGTTAAAGCAGCGTTGAGGTCTGATAGATGCTCTTTCTGCTATTAAGTGTCCTCAAAGAAGAATCCCTGAAAGTGGATTTTCAAATTCACAAAGAGGAAGTCAAATTGTGTTATCTTTCTCTTAACATAATGACACTTTTTCCTTTTTGAACATGGGAAGAAAAAGACAAAGAGGGGATAGGAAAATGTTGGCTCCCCAGGTGAATCAAACCAGGAGCATTGTAGATACATGGCACATAAATAGCTGATGAAGGCTTGTGGCCTTTCCAGGACATCAGTGTTTCCCAGTTTAATATGTACTGAACGTTCCTTTCAATTTGGTGCTAAAGGCTGTTTGGAGACCCAAACAACTACAGTACCACCCACCTCCTTCTCCACATGGATGAAAGCAAACTGATTTGAGCGACTGAATAAAATCTGCATGCCAAAATTCATGGTGAGCAGCAGCAGCAGCAGCAACCAAAACATTTCACTGAGAATATCTGTGTCAGAGGGAAAGGAAGCCTGCTGTTTACTTTGGATTGGTCACCATATTTTCTGTTCTATCAACCACTGTGTTGAGATAAATATTTGTAAAGCCTTGACACGTGCACCCCCCAACCCCAACATCTGATTCTGGGATGCAAAATGAGGCAGCAGGTCATCAGTGTTTCCCAGTGGTCCAATCACATTTTCTCTGCGTCCTCGCGTCCTCTCATACTTGGAAAGAGGAAGCTATGGTTGTTGTTTTACTTAGAATCAAGTACGATAAAGAAAAAAATCTGCTTAAAAGGATAAGGAAGTGTTTGCTATTAATGTGCATAGTAATTTGAATGTCATACTGAACAATGGATTCCTTATTGCCTGAATGACACTGTTGCTGCTCAACCGCTTTCCTCCGCTACTTCTCCCTTTTTTCGTTTTTACCGCTCCGTCCTTGCCAGCTCACACAAGTGCTCTGTTACAGGAAGCTTGTGGTGACAAATGCAGGAACTCCGCACATGGCTTCATTCTGCACTGTATGAAATATGAGGGACATTCTGGACTTTTAAATGTAGCTACAGGCTGCTTAATAGTCTTATTAAAGCAAAATACTAAACTAGAAAGTACTGTTTACTGTGATGTGTAGAAAGAGTCTCAATAATGACGCTTTCAAAGACTGACTTGAGGTAATTAGATGAAAATAATGTCAAACACTGCAGAATATTGTAAATCACAAGGTTATTAATGTTTAAAACTACTTACAAATCTATCAGTCTGTCAAAACAAACAAAAAGTAGCTAAGCGAAGACTTGAACAGTGGTTAAGGGTGTATACTTTTACTAAGAAACTGCTGAACATCTAATAGGCCAGTGGTTCCTTAGGCCTCGCAAGACCCAAACACATTTTCTGTCGCTCCTCGGCTGTTGTTGAGTCTTGAGCCCCGCCTACGAAGAGACTTTGGTTCTTTTAAAAGGGGTCACAAGCCATAAAGTTTGTTGGGGAGGGGGCACTGAAATGGAGTCATCATAAAGAAAAGCTGCAATGGCAAGTGTAAGTTTAAATAAACAACAACTTTTCAATGACTAGAAATGACAATTAATAATGGAAAATCTTTTCCAAGATTGTCCTTCCAAAGAAAACGAGGGCAACAGTTGTTTGTTCGGTTGCCTAAAACCACCCACAACATGTTTGGACTTCTAAAAAAAAAAAAAATCAGAGTGTGTGATTTTAAACAAGTAGTTGATCCTAACCGAATCCAAGATCTTTCCCTGACCTCGGAGGAATTGTCGATTTTCCATTTATGCTGACATTGCATGGGGGGGGGGGGGGGGATTTCTGTGATTCATGCACTGTATACGATCAGTGAGTGAAGGTCAAATTCTTCCAGCTGCTTCAAAAAATAATAATAATATTTGCAGGGTTTCCTTGTGTGAGACTATATAAATATGAGGCTTAACTCCCTGACAACCCGGACCCGTAACTAACACAGTCCTGTGGGGCTCTAAAACAGACGTATGCATGAGCTCGATCGATCACTCGCATAGAAACACCCCTTGGCACACCTGCATACGTTCCTACAATCAACAGCAGTGTGTAGATGTGAAATGCAGTCCTGTTTGTCCAGGTGCCTATATGAAAGAAAACTCAGCCAGCACTCCTAACAAGCCTGCATGATGAGTGGGTGTGCATGTGTTAACATTTAAAAGTGTGTGTGTGTGTGTGTGTGTGTCTGTCTGTCTGCGTGTGCACGTGTGTGTGTTTCCCATAATTACATAGTGATGAAGGAGTAAATGTGCTCAGCCACGCTGATGTGTGCTCAGATAGACACCTGCAGTCCGCGCTTTCACTCTCCGTCCTCTGTTGCAACCTTCTCTCACCACAACACACATTTTTGTTTCTAGTCATTTTCCGTATTCATACTTGTCATTCTCTCACTGCCCTCCCTCCTCCCTCCCTCTCCTCCTCCTCCTCCTCTGTCCCCCTCCTTCTACTCTTCGTCTTCCCAAACAGGATGCTGAATGGTTGCTTTAGCTGGAGGGATTCCTGGCAGAGTGATTTGATTGTGATGTAATGTAAATCACATTGCCAGGGATTTCCAACCAGCTACGGCTGAAACCCACACCTGACGATTGCTCTGCCAGCACCCAGGCCAACAGCTTTAAATCCTTTTGTAAATGATTTGCAACACACATCCCGTCAGGACAGGCTTATAATTTGATCATGTCTTAAAGATGTGGTTTGTGCTGGTTTAGCATAAAGACCGGAAACAGCTACTTGTTCTCCAACCAAAGGTAAAGAAATCCACCTATCTCTAACAATCACAAATGAACATATTAAATACATGTTGTGATCTCAAGAAAAACTATGCTGCAATATCAACTTTGTTGGTTGCCAAGTTCAGGATATCTAATTTATTTAGTTAGATTTAGAGACACTAACAGGTTGGTTTTGTTAACTTTGGACGAAGCCGGGCTAGCTGTTTACATTCTTGTCTCTTTTATGCTAATGTTAGGTTAAGTTAACCTGTTAGCTTGCCATTCATGCTAACATAATCTTAAATTCTTACATTTTCCACTTACGTGAACTGAATTTTTCACATCAGCTTACCCTTTATGCAAATGTAAACTAAAGTTCTCCTGTTAACTTACCTTTTATGCTAACATGAACGTTAGCTTGCCCCTTATGCTAACATAATCTTAAATTCTTCCATTTTCTTGCTTTTTATACTCAATTTTTCATGTTAACTTACCTTTTACGGTGAGATAAGGTTCTCCTGTAAGTTTACCTTTTACACTAACATAAAGTAATGTTTTCCTTTTAGCTGACTTTTTGTGCTAATGTGAGCCAAAATTCTCCTCTTTGCTTATATTAGAAACGTTATTTACGGTACAGACCTGAGTGTGATATCAATCTTCTCATCTGATTTTTTCAGTAAGAAAGCATATAATCATGTTTCCCAAAATGCTGAACTTGTACCTGAAGTAGCATTCTTGTCTTCATGTCTTGAGTTCATGTGTTTGATGGAGGGGTAGGACTTAGCTCGCTCCGTGAACAGTTCAGTGACAGCCTGTGTTCACAGTGGCTAAGTTCCGCTCCTCACAAGCAATTTCAACATTTACACCGACTAACAGCTGTAAAAAGTCAATATGGAATCAAAGGTTTAAATTCAATTATGTGCTGCTACATTCCTGCTCATGGAAATGTAAGGGTCTTTAATTTCAAGAAGATTAATGTAGAAAATAATGCTGTGTTTTGTGGTTCATCTTACCATTTTGAACTCCCGATAATAAGAATGTTTATATATGTTACATACCCTATGTGTCTCTGTTATTTTGTTAAGCACAATAGGCTTTCTGTCTTCTCCGTCTATCCCTTTTAAAAATAAGTATCCTAAAAAAAGAAAGATGGGCATAAGAGCAGAGGGCAGGATGCAGCGAAGGGAGGGCTCTCTCATACAGGAAGGAAGTACAGGAAATGTCCCATCGGGAAGGAAAGTAGCAATGTAATTGTGATTCCTGAGCTCATTTACTGTCTGGGTGGTCATGAAAGCAAAGCACTGATCGTGTGTGTATTTGTGTGTATATGTGTGTGCTTCAAGTAAACATGCAGTTACCCGTGTGTTGCATGTAGGAAAAAAACAGAAAAGAGACTTTTGTAAATGGTGCTTGACCACATGCTGCTGTCAGACGGATATATACTACGATGGCACATGTTTTAAATACTTTTCTGGCATTACATTTCAGATTTTAGCTTTTAGATTTAGATTTTCGATTTTGATTTTTATCCTGCTTAATTTCTGGATCTTTTCTTTTTTTAATGTACGATGTAGTGTCACACCATTGTGGCCTCACTGTGTTGTCATATTGTAATCCTGAAGCGTCTCAATTTAATGTGAAAAAGCTACTGCAATTATTATCCTATATTAGACTATTAACATTGGAGGGGAACTGAGACACATGGCTTCAAGGTAAACAAAAATCCTGACGAACAATGTGACATAAAACAGCTGAAAAAAAGGTAAAGTCAATAGCAGAAATTGTGGAAAATTACCCAAAGGTGTGCATATATTGTGCAAAATAGTGTTACAGTGGTACCCACGAATTGACCTTGTGGTAGAGACCACCAATGAGTAAGCGAATGGATATGTGGTGCTCACAACACTAACAAATAATCTCCAACATCTCTTTCCAGAAACAGTTGTTTTTATTACACCACTGTGCACAGTTTACAGTGGAATTACTTTCTTTTGAAGAGACAGTATGAAAACTGTTGACACTGTGTTATATGGATTATCCACAGTTAAGCTTCTTTAGTCTGAAGACTTGTTGCTGGTGGATTGCCTAAATGTCATTTCTCGATGCTCCAGAGGCGGAAATTTCCATAATTACTCCGAACCTTGACACGTAGAAGTCTAATTATTTGTATTTGAGGAAACTAACCCTTTGAATTTAATTTTAAAGGCATTTTTATTATATTTTCGCTTAATTTAACTCAGTTTT
Organism: Sparus aurata; assembly: GCF_900880675.1. NCBI lineage: Eukaryota > Metazoa > Chordata > Actinopteri > Spariformes > Sparidae > Sparus > Sparus aurata. The sequence goes on from NC_044207.1 coordinate 19,338,555, forward strand.
TAAAAAGGGGGACATGCTCTGTTAAGGTAAAACTTTGTCCTTTTGGTGTTCAGACTTCCTGATGATGTATTGTTTGCTACCCCTTGTGGTGAGAGTGAGGTGGTGCGGGTGCCTGGGCTCAACCTCCTGTGCCTACTGAGCTGATAACAGTTCGATATTAAACAAACACTGGCTCAGTTCAGCAGGAACCGGAGTTAGGCCCTCTAGAAACAGCTCCGGATGTGATCGCCTGAAGCACACAATATTCAAGATGACGCCTTGTACACCCACGTTTGTATATGTTGTCAGTATTTGCCATAATTGTCTGAGCCTTCGCATGTGTATAGCTGTTTTTAAAGTGTTTTTTCCTGCTCTTTACCGCTGTTTAAGGCCATAGACTCTTTTTTTTTTCTCAAAGCCTCATCAAGGCCATTCTTCGAGTTACAGAGCGCACCCATCCAGATCCGAGGAAGCACGGAACTCACATAAACATGGCCACACATCCTCGCTGAGTGTAAACCCTCTCACTGTAAAGCTCATGATGGAGGAAATCTGCTTCTGATGGTTTGGTGCTATTAAAAGATCACAGGAGCAGAGTTTTTCCAGTTGTAATTTCGACGTCGCGCTGCTCAAAGCGGAGAGGAGGAGGACTCCCTTGGGCGAAGTTCAAATCAAATGGTGGGTTTGAATAATTCACGTTTTCATTTAAGATTCTTTTGTTACTTCAGACTTTCTAAATAAGTCCTCAAACAGTATTAATGCTCTTTTTATGAGTACATTTCAAGATATAATATATTCCTATTTTACAGTCTGTAAATCTGTATTTGTGACAGTTGCCTTATTTATGTTATGGATAACTTTGCTCCTCTATGAATGAATTTACCTTCTACACTCTGCTCAATAAAGTTACTTACTTACTCACATGCTGTATGACTGGAATTATTTTATGTAACATTATTTTACACTACATTTTAAAGGGAAATACTGTGATTTGCACTTCATTATATGATCCGATATCTGTTTTATATTAAGATTTATATATATAAAAAAAAACATATTATGATAAGAAAAGCTTGTAAATGGGAAAAAACAAACATTGTTATAGATTTTAAAAAACAGTCATTTCTCTTGTGACCCCTATTAAAATAAAAACAATATCCAGTTCAGTCACGCCTCTGGGAGTCCATAGCATCTCCGACAGAGACGTTCATGTTTTTCACAATAAAAAAAATCTAGCCGGCCATGATAAAGGTTAAAGGTCAGTCTCCACCTTAAACTTCTATACTTAAAAAAAAAAATAACTAGGGAGCAGATTTGCATATTGACTTTGTACCAGTGCAGGCTCAAATACAGCACAGAAGGAGCTGCAGCAGCTTATCTTCATGAGGTTCACTGAACTGACTGTTCAAACCAAGATTATTTAAAGGAAATCAGATGATTAATATTTGTCAGTGTGACGGAACGAAATTGAATGTGTTGTCTCAACTGCAGTTGAATTATTTTAGAAATTGGTTTCACAGATATTTAAGGCAACGATTGAATGTATACGTCAAAACAAAATGATCTACAGTGTGAAGGTAACGAATGCTTATAAATACATACTGAACATTACACAACTGTAATCGTAATGAACGCCATTCATGCATTTACCAATTTTCTTCTTTACCTCAACTGTGTTATTTCATCAAGCTTTCACTAAATGTTCATGCACCACTCACTGATGCTATATGAGCTGTTGTAACACTTTCACCTTTATATATTGGTATTATAACATGAAAGTGTGTTGTTTTATTTTCATTAACTGATAGCACGCCGCTTTATACAATGCTGAAGAAGTTTGTGAACTCGTGAGTCATGTTTATGTCATGGGGCAGGCGGTGTCAATCTACCCGAGATTGTTCTCCCGCTGAACTTTCTGGTAGCAGCTGGATGCAGGGAAAATGAACTCTCGAGTACAGAATGTGCCACCGCTGCTGCTGCTAAATGAGAAACTACTGCTGATGACAGTAATTGCAAACATACGCAGTTCAGTGTCAGACTGTGTTCTTGAGAGCTTCTTTAAGCCTACTATCACTTCTGACTTTTTGACATCAGCTTGGAGGAATAAGTGATTGAATATTCAAGGGTCGTTGAATATTTAACTTCCATTCAGAGCACATCCAGCTCACTTAAAAAGGTGCGTCTGTCTTCAATAAGTAGCGTCCTGCAAGCATTTAATAATCATTTTCCTCTCTAATCAAACTACTAAGCACCACATCAAGGCCGCCATGAGTAATCCCAAAGCGTTGCTACATCCGGAATACTAACTGAGCCCTGTTTATTATTTATAACTTCCTAATCATTATGTAAGAGCCTGTTTGGAGAGCAAAGCACTTAAGAGACTGCTCCTCCTTTAGTAAATCCTTATGCTCAGACTGAGAGTTCATTCTCGAATATATTAATTGTAGGTGATTTGAGATTTGAACAGTGGAGAAAAGATGGATCAGCAGGCGGGACAAGATAAATAAAGAAATATGATGTTTAAATATTTTTTGTTGAGGAGGATCCTTGTCTTCCTCTTGTTCCTCATTCTTTTTCTCCATCTGGATTCTGCCGCCATTAGTCGTGTACCTGTTTTTGTTTGTGATCTGGCCCGTCGTATCGCATTTATAAACACGCCCGCATTCACACAAACATGTACTCTCTTACATAACCCTCTTTTTTTTTAACAGGTAGATAGAGTATACCAGCTCCCACAGTCAATTCATTCCAGCTACATGCAGTCGTGCATCACGCTGAAGAAGAAACCAGTTCGCGTGACAACAGATCATCTTCCATATCTGAGAGAAACCACAGCAACAACTATCTGTGTGTGTGTGTGTGTGTGTGTGCATCTGTGTTCAATAAAAGGATAAATCATTTATAGGTCTGTGTCAGGCTTGTTTGTGACAGCCTCATAGCCAAACCCAGCACGAGGTCTAAAATTTCGATAATTAGAGTAGACTCACACGCATTTCCACACGTGACACTTTGCTGGATCGGTGCAGAAACCATCCCTCACATGTAATTTAACTGGGCCAAAACTGTCAAATATAAAACGTGCAACAGCTGTTTTGGAATTTAAAAATATAGATCTGAACAAACCCGTTGAGACTGACTCCATCTTCTTAATACCTGAATGTCTTATGGTGCAGTTTTGTGGTCTAGATTGAAATCTCCGGCTACATTCTCTGCCACCTGAGCAACCAAAACCCAAGTTAATGTGAAGCTGTAAAAAGCCAGTTAGGGATGAGTCATATTTTAATGCAATATCTGGGCATTTTGAAATCCTTTCATGAGTGTTCTCTGAGTCTGCCGGGAGGACACTACTTAAATTGGTTCCACTGAGCAAAGAGTGCTTTACAAAACGTAGCTCTTAGCTTTGTTAGCTCGGTGCAGTGGCTTTGACCTTTGCGTGCTTTACTTGATTTGTTGTAATGCTAATATGTTGGAATTAAAAAAAGCTCATGCTGAACAGATGTGTGCACACAATCGCTACAGGCTCTGAATTCGCTGCTCCCTGCCAGCCGACGCAAAGCTCCGCAGAGCAGAGAATGAAGATGATAATCTGATTCAGAAGCGGCCTACAGGTGGAGGCTGAGGTGAAGGTGGGGGCTTATTAAATACTATATGAAGTAATATAAGAAAATACCAGAAGGAAGGAAACAGGAATTGACGGGGCAAAAACAGAGCTGAAGCCATGCCAATGTTACAGGGAAATGAGGATGTGAATGGGTTGTGTGCAAGACACTCCACTATTCTCGCCTTTAAGAGTGTATCTGATTTTCTCTGAGTTTTAGGTAATGCATAGTGTCTCGAATCCAACTTTACAAGGTGCTTGAGAAATACAAGACATCTCGCATCATACAGTAAGCTTGGCCTTAAGGCAACACATGGGGCTGGGCACAATGTTTTTACAAACCATTCACCAGAATAAATGTTGGCAATGCACGTTTCTGCAAACCTGATATATGTTGAAACTTTACACTTCTTTAGGTTCAGTTTTCACTTTCATGTTGTCATAACACTGTGATAGTCTGTTAGGGTTGGGAAAAGATCACGTTTTGTCTTAGAATACCTGTTTTGATCGCCGCGGACACACCCGGAAATTGTCCTCTGTGTTATTGTTTGAGTTATCAGCTTTGTTATTTCCTGTTTTATTTTGAAGGTCTGTCCTCATGTGTCATGTTTTGATTCTCATTTCCTCCCTTTGTCTGTTTTTCTGCCCTTTTTCGCTCCTCACATGTGTTCTATTAGTTAATTATCCTGTTAAGTGAATTCCTTGTTGTCCCCTCTCTATTCACAATACCTTTGTTCTGTTTTGTGATGTGTCTCAGTGCCATGTCCCTCGTGTTCCTTCTAGCTGTCCTAGAGCCTTTCATTTAATATTTTATTTCTGTAGTTATTTTGCTCTTGTGTTTAACTGCTACCTGCCTTTTGGTTCCCTCATTATAACCTCTGGATTTTGTATTCTTGGGGATTATCGGTCTATTATTGTTTCAACCTACCATCCTTTTTGTGTTTACCCTCTCTGCATCACCACATGAATGCACTGCTCTCTTCTATGTTCACATGCAGACAGGTACGCCTCTTTAGGGAGTTGTGATTGGACAAAGTGGACAGGGATACCAGAAAACATATTTTCTCTTTTACTGCATGAGCAGACATGGGTGACGGAACAAATGCGCTATAATAGTGATCACCACTGAAATACAGAGCTATTTAACACTTATTTAAATAAAAAATATATCACTTACAGCAGCTTTTATTGCCAACATTTTATCCTGGTGGCTGAGCCGGGTTTACATTGAGCTGATAGGGCCCCCCTCCCTGCGACACCTGCAACCATCCAGGGGAAAATGTACTGCGTGTGAAGTGTGAAGACCTCATACCGCATATGCGAGAAAGAAAACCATTGGCTCAGTCACTACAATCAAGTGAATTAACACCTATGCACATACTGCACATAGGTTGTGAAAGGAACATAACTCATCAGGCAGCCAGACACATGACATCACCCATAAGCAGATAGTCACGAGAGCCATAAAACAGAGACAGACAGTCGGGTCAACAACGCCGTAACTCATGGTGTTACCAGGCACATAAACACTATCTGTTCAGTTCAAGACGTGTACGTTAGCACTGACAGGAAGCAGCTACTCATGTATGAAGGGAAGCAGGGATCTCCAAAAGCAAGAGACAGAGGCCCTGAAGCTTCAAATGCGTGTCCCAGGGTTCAAAGGTATGTTTGTACTCTGAAACTGACCCAAGGCTAGTAGCAACAGAGAGAGCGGCACAAACACAATCATTCCTCCACAAAGCCATCCCTGAAGCCAGAGTTCAGGACTGTTGGCAGGCAAACAAAAGTATTAAATATACAAACAACAAAGCGGGGAGCAGAGAGAGAGTGAAGCAGGTACAGATGAATTTTGGAGTTGACATTTCAGGATAAGTAGGGGCAGAGCAGCCTGTTAAACAGGCATCAGAGGTTGTGTTTGACTTGCCGAACTGGCCACAGTAGAAGACAAAGTGAAAAGGTCGGGGTATTAAATTATATGTGAAGAGATGATCACTGGGCCCTGCGTTACTTGATGATCCTGTTACACGCAGTGGAGCATTATAAGTCACTGGAAGCTTTAATCTTGCCAGCCTAGAGCGCTTCTTCAACTCCTCCACGTTCAAAGAAAATAAACTCCCCGAGAAAAGAGAACGAGTTCAAAGTTTTGTGACATCTTCACCTGGCAGGGGATGAATTATCTTTCAAGCAGCCAACACATACGGTCACAGAGTGACATCATAAGCAGCTCAAAACAGCAAAAACAGCGTGAACTGTCAGAGATAAGTGTCTGACCGCTTCCACGAGCATGACAGGAGGGTGTGTGTGTATAGTGACTTATAAATGGAATGAATTAGCTGCACTTGGAGAACCACACGGTGAAAATGGAAGTATTTCATGTTTTACTGTTATAAGAGAAAAGGCTTCAAGGATGCAGCATCTCGGGTAAACTTCTAAACCGGTGAAATATTCCTTATCTTCCCCCCCAGTTCATCCATTAAGGATGAAAGCAGCAAACATCCCTTAATTTTCAGGAATAGCTAGAAAGGTAGAAATTGCTGCTGTTAAAAATAACATAACCATGTGCAAACACCCGTGTCTACGGTTCGTTCCGGTACTTTATAACCCTGTTATAACTCAATTGTTAGAGCAAATTTTGGCAGTGTACAGTTCTGCCACCATATCTGTTGAAACATGCCGTCTTGACATGATGCAACTTTTATCTTTTTGATTAACTTTCAATTTTGCTTTTGCCACAAAACTCACTTGGCTAGGGTTAAGAAAAGAGCATGTTTTGGCTTACTTGGTTCTATCGCCAGAAAGGACTTAATCTTCCCATCATCTCATTAAAAAACACCTGGGTTTTTTGCCCGCGAAAATCCTGAACATCTCCTCATAAACATCCGGCTTTGTTACCACCCACACAGCTGGAAAATGTCCCGACTCCTCGTAAAAAACAACATTTTGTACTTACAAATGTTGAAATGCCGTCTCGACAGGTTGTTTCTCGCTTGGCAGCCATCTTAGCCAACTGTCACACATCGCCACCGGGTCCCCCCTCGACATCCAAGTCATATCATATTAATGTAATCTCAACATGATACGGGGCATGTTGTAGAAATGTTGATATGAGCGAATGAAACATACAACCTTTTATGTATTCGTGGTTGGCAAAAACGTACCATGCTTACTTTTAGGGTGTCATATCCTGAGTGGAAACGAGTTATTTTAAACTACGATTTATTTTGTTTCATTCACATTACAAACTTTTGGATGCCTATAGGCAGAATTAACGTGTTCTGAACACTGCCACAACCGTTGCTCCAAGACCTAGCATATTCTTGGCTGACTAGCTTGTTAGTAGTTGAGTCACAGGCTACAGTAGCTTATCAACCAACTCTGCAAGTCAGAACACATAGATGAACTTAACTGGGCCACTTCAAGGTGTGTACAGACACCTATTTGTCAAGAACTACTGTGATTTTTTTTCTCCTGCCTTTTAGTAATTAATGAGCTGGGAACAAAACCTACTCTACCACCTGTCCATTGCAGTGACATCCTCCAGTTGGGCAGTGCAATATTCTTACAACAGTCCTAACGCAGCCACTACATCACCTGGCTCAGGAGTAATGACTGAACTCTGGAGGCCTTCTGCACCACTGAGCTTCACGGAGAACAGGGCCAGTCACCCTGTGGAGAGGCTTAATTTCAGCTGCTCGTCTTAGCTGGAGCCTCTGGCTGTGAGGATCAGAACACAGATCAATCCGTAAATCAAGACCTATGCTGTGAGGTTTACAAGTCTTATTACCTGCGGGGTTCGACGTAATGGCCACATTACCGCTGCTAACACACTCAACAAACCACAGAGAATGGAGTGCTGGGATTCCTGCCACATTTGGCTTTTTCCCACTGTTTAGGCTCTAACAAGAATTCATAGTGTTTCCTGTCCCCTCTGTGGTGTTCACTGACAAGTCGGATTTGGAAAAGTGTGTGGCTGATATTACAGGGGGATATTGGTTGTTCGCGGCTGGTGAGATGATTCTGGCATCCTCCCACAGTGTCGCCAAAGCGTGCTGAAGCAGTTTGCAGCTCGATACATAAAAATTTCTGGTTGTAATCATCCGCCCTGCAGGTCTGACGAGATTGTTTTCTCTCAATGCTGATGGATTTGAAGTGAGAAGTGAGAAGAAGAAGAGTAGCTGCTCTAAACAGAGGTGTTCAATTGCAGTAATACAGACGTATTCCTTCATTTATTATTCCTGAGAGACGGTGTGAGGAGTCAAACGCTATTAGGGAAATAATACAAGACATCTCCACACCTAAATGGCAAAATAAGGTTGATTGTCAGCGTCTCAGAAAATAACATGCATCACAGTTACTAAAACAAAATGACTGTTGCAAGCACTGTGGTTTGGGTTGAACCCTCTACATTACCTTCACAATATCTGTTACAATCATATCTACCTAAGTGGCGCTGGAGCTGATCGCAGGCGATATTGGGCAGGCGACAGGGTACACCCTTCTTCACCCTTCTTTTTACATGGCAGTACATTAACACATAAGTGAATCTTCTTTTAGGGACACACAAAGAAGGCCAGGGACCTTGTTCATGCTTTGCATTAAAATGTGTGCAGCCTGACAAGATCACAAATGAGCTTACAGGTGTGAATTCACTCAAGCTTTGGGAGGTAACTGCCAGGCCATCTGTAGGTGGTGAGAGGCACATTTCTTTTGTACATGTGTCCACGTGTATTGAAGAACTGCTCAGGCGCTTTTGTGCTACGTGCATAGCACAACAAATGTGCACAACACGGCTTACCTCTCATCTGGAGTTGTTTTCAGCTGTTCCCCATTTTTGGTTTTATGGCTTTATCCAATATGCAAACACACATAATAATCCTCTTCTCTATCTGTATGACTGCAGATAAAACCTGCGAGCAGGGAAGCAAAATCTCACCAGAGCGTGTCTGAGATCAATTTTAGTAAGAGTTGTGAACTGCAGCTAGTTTCTGATGGATTATCAACAAACAGGCTGAATATGTGGATACAAGATATCCAGACAGGGCCAGAGAGAGGGAAAACATACAGAAGAAAATGAGAGAAAATGACTGATTAGGATAATATGACTGATTAGGATGATAATTAGGAAGAGGAGAAAGTGGAATGCTCCAATTCTGTAGTCGTTACATCTGAGGTTTAAACAAATGACTTCATCACCTCAGTCTTGGCAAACGTCGTGACACTTCCCCAAAGATCCACACACAGAACTGGATGATGTCCTTATCTGTCTTCACACCCCAGAGGACGAAGACTGATTACTAGCCTGCACGGCTACTCTATCACCAAATGTGTGTGTTTGTGCTGATTGCCAAGGCTGAGTTAGTGATGTCATTTGTTTTAATCTCATCTGCATGTACAAGTGGCTTTAGACCATGAAAGGCAAGATTTACTCAATCACTGCAGCCTCCCCGTCTTCCTGTCCGTCTGTGTGTATTTTTATGTGTCTCGGTCCGTCTCTATGACTCACGCGGTCCTGCTGCCTCACGGTGTGGAACGAACACATCACTGCTGAATGAATATTGTGGTCAGAGGCATATCTGAAGGGCACAAAGTCTCTTGACTTTTCTACCCCTTTAAATTGGTTTCTTATCTCTTTCCTTGATACAAAAATTAAGTCCGCTCCCCTGAAGGATTTTTCGGGAAGTTATAATCTCATTAAATGTGTCAGCAATGATATTTCACCTTTAAATGTATTCTGCTCTTAGCGCTGAGCACCCCTTGTTTCACACAACAACTGCAAGTTTCCGCTGATTATACACTATTGAAAAACATAATTATGAATATTATATTTCAATTTCTGCTAAATCCGACACACTGGACCTCTAGTCTACTAATAGTAACAGTGAATATACTTATTTACCTGTTCATTGAGCGTCAGATGGGGAGGTTGATACGCTGTCTTGAGCTGCCCTGTGGAGTTTTCCTGCACACAGACAAAAGTTCTGTTTACATTCACCGTTTCCCTCCAGAATGCATTGTGTGTCTCCATGACGTCCAGCAAACATGTTGAATGCATTTACTTCCTCACAGAAACATTTGCGAACCTGATGTCTTGAACACTTTACAGCCTGTGTTGTTTACATTCATGTTTACTCCCTTGTAGTCTTCTTATTGGCTGAGGGCGCGTTGCTACGCTTCTTGGCACATGTAGGTCGCCCGTAGGTCAGTGGAATATTATCTCCCATGTATGAGTGTACATGTATGTGCATCCTTGTGCTCATGCGTGAGACAAACAAAACTGTCACCCACCCATAAAGAGGCTGGTATCAACATAATCCTGACTGAGCCAAACACAAATGGACAGTTTTAATTCAATTGGTTCACATTACCATGCATCTCAAGTGAGCACTTGTGATTGGATGTCACTGAAAAAAGAAAGAAATTAATGTTTAGAATTTTTGCGGAATTAACAAGAAGGCCTAAAAAATTACACATTTGTCACAGACAGTGTTTCTGCTAACTCAAGAACCCAAAAAAACTTAATGATTTGTTTGGGATTTTCTCCATGGCATAATAGAAGTCGCCTGCATTGCCTGTTGCCTATACTATCTCTCTATAAAAGCAAGGAATCTCTGTCTGTCTGTGTGTGTGTGTGTGTGTGTGTGTGTGTGTGTGTGTGTGTGTGTGTGTGTGTGTGTCTGTGTGTGTGTGTGTGTGTGTGTTTATCAAATATCTCTGCGGATCAGGATCAGACTGACCTGAGACTTACAACATGGCTGCTGCGTGTTTCAAGGGTGTGCAACTTCGCATTTGTTTGGACTGCAATGACACTGTTAATACATTATTTCATAAATGCTTTACAAATTCGCAAGCATTGTCCACCGAGCCACCACAGTCACGTGCGCACCAGAGCCAATCACTGCAGAGCCCACCGCGACCCCCCACCTTAAGAAACAAGCAGATTTATACCTGCAGCGGCGCGAGCCAGAACGGGATTTCGACGGCGGTTCGGTCCTGTTCTGTTCTGTGCATCTAAACTGACTGTTGTGGATTAATGAGACTAAACGAGTCCGGACCGAGTCTGTTCGGGTCTGAGGAGATCCGGAGACGCACGGACAACAAAGTGGAATCGGAATCTGTGGATGTTCATGTGTAGCAAGCTTCTAGCCGCTAGCCAACCTATACGGCCCACCTCCTGAGGTGACGGACCGGACCCACCAGCACGTCCAAAACCGGACTTAGGGTAAATAATGTCCGCCACGCTTTATCGCGAACATTGCCATCACGTTCGCTTTGTGTCTGGTGAAGAAGAAACGGTAAAAACTGGCTTTTGTCACCAAAGTGTCAAAGCAGCAAGTTTGGTTGTTGAGGAACAGGAAGTTGTGGGAGGGACGGAGGCGGATGATTGACAGGCAACGACGGTCGGTGTACAGACAGTGATATTGAGAGTTGAGAGATTTGTGACATTTAGCGTGTTTGGAGTGTGTAGTTAGTGTGTCATGTAGTGTTTGGTGTAGTGGAGTCGGTTTTTTGTTTAACAAGTCAGAACAATGAGGAGACTGCTGAATGGGGAGCAGGCAGTGCAGCTCTTCATTCAGCTGGAAGGAGCTCAGGCAGACCTGAACATTGCCTGCATTTAAATGTAAATAGTTACATATAACTTCGTACATTTTTAAAATGTATGCACACGTTTAGCAAACAACAATTTATATTTGCATTATAAGTAATAAAAAAAAAATGTTTTTTTAAACATATTTGTGGTTTTCACAGTAAAAAAATCTAACTTTTTCTACTCGGATTTTATGTTTTTTTTGTGATTTTAGGTCCATTGTGTTAATACAGTATGTCAAAATGAAAAAATAACTGTACAGTCACACATGTGAGGTAGTGCTGAAAATAATGACACCAAGTAAATAGTTTTTAGGGTGAAATATAATGGCAAAATCAAAAATAGTCAAAAACGGCCAATTATAGCCCTGAATATCAGATTTCACAACAAACCTAAATATCCCTGATATCCTAACTTCAAACACAGCCTCATTTGGCCATCCATGAAAAAGCTTCTTAACCTCCCACTTTTCTATAGGAACACATATTTCCTACAGGCAATGCACTAGTTTGTAAAATTTGACATATTACCTCCGATACAATTGTGTCTTCGTTCATAAGTTAACTGTAAAGGGCTGAATCAGTAGAAACAGTGTGTTCAGGCAAGACACACTTTAGACACAGAAGGCTTCTGCAGCGACTTTTTACAAGTGAAGAAACAACTTAATGCCTAATTTCCAAGTAGGTACAGATGATTTAGAATTTGTGAGTGTTTATAAAGTCTCTCCTCGCGCAACATTACTTATTCGTTACTAGTTTAAGGATTATATCGGTTGAAACGGACAGTGTGTTCACAAACATCTGCTAACACTGGGTTACGTTAAGAGTCCAAACACGTGATCTGCATTACAGCGAACCACATGGGAATCTGACAGCGTGCAATCTATTATGCCCGTTGTTGTGGCTTCTCTTTTTTTGTTTCGCGGAGGACATCAGTTGAGTAGGCAGCCCTTCAGTGTGGCCCAGGACACATGTGCATACACACAGCAAAAATGATGTGGTCACATGTGAAATGTGGTCTGAGTGATCGCATCTCAGATGCTTCCTCAGTCTCTCATGAAGACCTGAAAGAACAGCTATCCTGGCCCTGTCCAGAGTTAACACAAACAGCACACCAGAACCTCTAAAGCCAATTAATTAACACTTAGCATTTAATCTGTAGAAAAATAGAAATTAATAATGACAAGCTGCATTTTTCGTGGGGTTATGTGCTGAATTATTTCTTGGCTGGGTGCAGTTAGGCTCCGTTTCACTACTGGTATAGGTGAGTTTTTTACTTCTGGTTGGACTAAGGCTGGCTGTTTTTTGCTCTGCTTCAACTCCTAATCCTAAACTAAGATAACTACCTCCTGGCTGTTCCTTCATATTTACAGTAAAGAAATCAAATCTTTCATAGCCTCAAAGTTAGCTTAGCATTTATTTTCCCCACGCTCTCCATCAAAATCACATTCCTGTTTGTACCTTGTGCACAAACTGCATGAATGGCTGCACTCCACTTCAGTGGATCAAATCCAAGGTCACATTTCCATGGCTTACTTGAAATGGGAAATTCTTGTTGCCTGTTTTCTATTTCTATTTCCTCATAATTCAGCCTGAGACATTTGGTATTTTTGGAAACCCTGGCAAATTGCGTTGAACTCAAAATAAAAGGTCTGTGGGTTCAAACAGTGTTTGTCTTTGTTGCATGAGTTTCTTATGATCGCATCACTAAAGAAAGAAAAATAAACCCTGCTGGCCTGAGGAGATGAAGGACTCCCCCATGAGGCAGGGAAAGGTAATTTTATTTGCATAGCACATTTTGCTAGAAGGGAGAATATACACCGACAACACCGACCATCCCTCCAAGAGGCACTGACAAATCACACAATAAAGGAAGAAAGAAGATTATTGTACAACTTAAATATGTCAACTGTTCGCAGTCAACATGTAATACTTTTGCAGACATCAAGGTAGTTTCAAAGATATTCCTGCCTATTTCTATTTGTTGCTTTAACCTATTAGAGAGCACCCTAAAGTGATTTATCCTCATTGCTCTACACGTCCACTAGAGCAACAGAGCCGCTCTCGGTCCTGTTTGAACTCTCCACCGATTTGGAAGAAGAGTTTTGAGATATTGTTGTTAGAGTATAGGAGCAATAATTACACTGTCTTCTAATATGTTTAAACTACCCATACAGTAGAGAAACACCATCTTTTTAAAGTGTAAATCAAACAGATGGCATTAGTTGGGTGTTTGCCTGGGAAATCCACGTCTAACCTGCGTTCTTGTTACCATACCAGTTATTTTTTTCTTTTTTGGGGGGGTTGTTTTATGTGGGTTGCAGTGTGAGTCAGAGGAAAGTGAGTCATGATTTAGTCATCCTTGTCATAATACAAAGTACACGCACACACATGCACTTAGAGACAATTTGTCTTTGCCTCTTAGGCCAGCTTTTTTTCTTCTCTCACTTTTACACACTGCACATACACTCAAATACACTGTAGGCAAAAGCATATTAGCATATATAACATAAGTATGAATCAACCATTCACCATATTGGCTCTTCATATCATTGGATTGCACTTTTGGGGCTGTCTTTTACTGAAAATGTTAGAGTAATGAGCCCTTTTAAAACCCTTAGAAAGTGTTGCTGTATTTTGTACTGATTGATTGATTATTCACCGATTTTATCTGCAAATCCAATAGTTAAAGGGAAATAGTACAAACAAACATTTTGTGGGCATCTCTAAGTCAGGTGCATTTAATCCATTTACAACCTGGAAAATTATACTTACAGGCCCTTTAAAATAATTAATTTTCCCCTTTTTTATCTGAATTATTCATGTCCCTTTACTGTTGCAGGCGCAGAAATGTGTCTCTTTAAATACAAATTAAATTAAAGCTGCAAGCAGCGTTGAACGGGCCCTCGCAGTCCACGCGCGTCGGGGCGTGCTGCCGTCGATGCATGCTGCCGTCGGGGCTTGCTGCCTTCGGGGCATGCTCAAGCAACACCTTTCGCTGAGGAAGTCGTTGCTTCATAATTCGATGGACTGCTATTGCCGGTTTGAAATGATGTACGCTGAAGTCAGAAAAACTGTGTGAACTGCTGCACGAATCCCCGGACAAAGACTGAGTCGATGCTCCGCCTCTGGAGCTGGCTGAAGAGAATGTGCACACTAGGCATGATGCAATGAAATAGTTTCAGGAACATCAGGAACATGTCTATGTGAAGTAAAAGATGTGGGATCCAAATCAAGCTGAAGAGAACTTTTTCTACAGTTCTTCCAGCTGCTCTCCACTGTAGCTATGATGTCACGCATTCTATTTCAAGCAACACCAGTGTTGGGAATAACGGCGTTAGAACAAACGGCGTTACTCACAGCGTAACTTTTTTTCAGTAACAGGTAATCTCACCAATATTACTATTTCCATCGTTACAATGCCGTCACCGTTACGGACTATTAAATGTGGCGCGTGACAAACTGAAGCTGATCACTGAAGCTGTTGTCATCCATCTCTGCTCTCAGCCACCGGAGCTGCAGAGCTGTATTGTTTTTCCTCCGGTGAGGGAGGAGGGAGGAGCGAGACAACCGCATAAGTGGTGATGATTGGCTCCCTAACGTTGAGTGAGAGTTCTTAAGCCAATCAGTGGCAATGTTCGGTTTACACACAAGCCACACACGCACACAGCAGCCTCACACACTCAGACTAGCAGAAGGGAACTGTGGCAATGGCGAGTCCGGAGGGACAGTAAATGTTTGCAAATTGGAAGTACAGACACTGCTTTAATCTCCTTTGTCCATGTCCGTTGTAAGCAACTCTGATCTAATGAGGCCTCTCTCAAGGGCACACGCTTTTACAAAACTAACACTGGACAAAACTCTGTTGCTGACGCTGTTGATGATGATAGCAGGCCATTTTCTAAATACATATGTAGATGCCAAGTAGCTAAAATGACTGCTGAGCTCAAAAGGGGGAAGAAATAAAAGTAGCGCAATAGTTAATTTCCTGGTAACTAATTACTTGTATAGTGGACTAATTCTGTTACTAACTCAGTTACTTTTTGGGAGAAGTAACTAGTAACTATAACTAATTACTTTTCTAAAGTAACATGCCCAACACTGCGCAATACACACCCATTATAAAATGAGAAGACGGCCTAACAATCTTTAAAACTAAAACTGTGATGATTTGAAAACTGTAAAAGATTTTCAAAAACTGATTACATGCCCAATAGTTTGAGGTCTTCTGACTCTTTAAAAGTTGGAATGGAGTGTCTAGCTCAAAGTATGAGGGACAAGAAAAGGATGAAGGTCAATGAGTTTTGAAGAGGACTTGAAGATCCCATTGACACTGATTAGACTGCGAGCAGAGCGCCATCTATTGGCCGATTTGCACCAAATTTTACACAAACCCTCATCATGCCATACCACACAATGAAGAGTATTTATGTGATAATCAGACAGTATTTTGTAAAGATATGCAAGATTGTCTGTTTTCAACACAATATGCAGGAATTTGTCATTTTATATTTTGGGCAGTTTATGGACTATCAAAATTCTTTTGATAAATTTTTGTCAGGAGGGTCTACAGATGCTACATGCAAAGTTTGGTGCAAATTGGTCAAATTCTCTAGGAGGAGTTTGAAAAAGTAGGTTTTTCATTTGTCGCGATTTTGCGAATGGAAAGTTACTGCAAAAGTGGGCGTGGCCTACACCAAACAATTCAGATAAATTCAGTGAATACAAATATATGTGGATTAATAATGTGGAACATATTAAGTGGGAGTTATGAGCCAAAAACGCTTTTGAATTGAAAATAGCGCCACCTGGTGGTCATTTTCGGTGAGTGAGTCACAGGGGCCATTCTATAGCACCTCTATGAATTTCATTTCCATAAGTGTTATGGTGTGGGCACAGGGCCAATTATGCAATTAAAGTGACGCCAGAGCGCCACCTAGTGGTGGATCGGTAAACCCTTTGTCAGATGTCCTCAGGAGGGCACTGACAATAAATGTACCAAGTTTCGTTTTATTCCGATGCACCGTTGTGGAGATATAAAATACATCAATTTAAAGAGCGCCATCTTGTGGTCATCGCCTAAAATTTTGCACAGCGCCTCAGGGCCTCATGGGGAAGTAGTATCCTGAGTTTCATGTCATTAGACCACACCAATGTGGAGATATGCAACACTTCCTGTTTGTAACCAAATCTGCAGGAAGTTGTTATTTAATAACTTCAAAATTATTTATTTTAATTAGAATCCTTTAATAACTTTTTGTCAGGAGGGTCCACAGATGCTGTGTGCCAAGTTTCGTGCAAATCGGTGAAATCGCCTGGGAGGAGTTCGAAAAAGTAGGTTTTCGACATTTTGCGACGTAGCGAAAAAAAACGGTAGGCGGAAATGGGCGTGGCCTATACCACGAGATTCAGCACAATCCACTGAACGCGTCAATGTAAGGTTTTTGAATGTGCGACAAAGTATATGGGAGTTATTAGCCAAAACGCGCTTTCCTTAATAACAGCGCCACCTAGTGGTGGAAATTCAGGACGACAATAGATTATAAAATTTTTCGCCAGGTGTGACTTATATTCCAAGTTTGGTGAGTTTTGGGGTATGTTCAGGCAGTGAAAAATGCGATCATTTTGGACAAAGGAAAAAAAAAAAGAAGAAGAAGAAGAAGAAGAAGAAGAATCATTACGATTACAATAGGGACCTCGCAGGTTCCCTGCTCGGGCCCTAAAAAACGCTGTTCTTATATTGTGCATCCGAGTGACTGGTCTCTCTACCACACTCTTATTTCCTTAATTTAGTTTCTCTCATGTTTTTTTTTTATTTAGTTCATTTCATTGTCTCATAAAAAGCACTCTGATTGTCCTTTGTGTTTGAGGGTGCTATACAAAGAAAGTTGCTTTACTTTGCCTTCATTAATAATTCTGCTCTAGAAAAGAACAGACGTGATGGTGCAGTGTGTCTTTGAGCTTCTGTATGACTTCATCAACATTACAGAAACCTGCCGAAATCAATTATGTGCCGCAATAATTATGACAATCTGATTTATTTACATATCTCTAACTTCTTATACACGATCCCTTTTATTTTGAAAATACAAAAAAATCGCCACACTTACCGCTTCACCTACTTTTATTTTGAAGTACGAACGACCCGGAAACCTTCTCCAATTCTTTTCTTCTTCTTTGGTCTTTTCCTGCTGTGCACTGGACGGTCGTCATCATGGCGCAGGCAGTACAGAAACTCGTTGCTAAAGTACCTACTGCTGTCGGTGGTAAGTTTATTCACCTGTATTCATTTTACCAATTATTAATTGAGCTAGCAGTAGTGGAACAAATCGTTTAGCATTAGCTTACCTAGCTCACGTCGTTACAGCTTGTTGGCACCTGCACAACTTCAGTGTGACCTCTATTAGCTCAACTCAGGTGTCATTATCTTAACAACCACTGCAGCGACTTTTCTTCAGATAGTTGTTAGAGGAAGAAGAAACAGCTCAGTGGCTTCAGACATTGCTGCGCCTTAGCTACTGCTAATGCTATTCCTGAGACTGTTCTGTGTTTGTGTCACTGTCTCAGCCGCTGTCACATACTCCAGACCCCGACTAGCGACCTTTTGGCGTTATGCCAGTGTGGAGCTCGTCCCACCTTCACCTGCCGAGATCCCCAAAGCGATAGAGGCCGCCTCTGGCCTCATCAAGAGCTTCCAGGCTGGACGCCTGGGACAGACCACAGTGAAGGTGAGTCCTGGATGTGTGTGTGGACACCCTGTGTTGAAGTCAACAAGATACACGACTCAAAATGAGTTGGAGGTATTGGGATAAGGTTGCATATATGTTTCTGCGAATAATCAACAACTTAATAGATAATGGAAATAATTTAGAGCTGTGATTTCATCCTTCGAAAAAGCAAGTTCAAAGTTGCTGCACTCTATCGACACATGGAATATTTCACAGAGGGCAGTGATTAGATCTGGATGTGACTGATGTGGCCAGATGCATAACATTGTTAGCCCCTTGCCTCAGATCTCCAGTCATCGGTGTGTTGTATACAACAGTGATATGGTTGAGTTTATCTGCATAAACAATAGAAATGACTGAATAATTTTACAAGACAATAGAAGTAAACTGTGTGGGCCACACAAATAAACAAGTGCAGAGTGATT
The DNA here is from genome assembly GCF_900880675.1 of Sparus aurata. Lineage (NCBI taxonomy): Eukaryota > Metazoa > Chordata > Actinopteri > Spariformes > Sparidae > Sparus > Sparus aurata. Next base: position 19,356,869 of record NC_044207.1, read on the forward strand.
AAATGCCATCTCGGTTAGTTTGAAGCAAAAGTTTGTGGGAAAACGCTCCAAGAGGATGAACATGGGTTATTGTCAGTCAAATAATATGTCATTAAAAGTTTTAATTCTGTTTTTTTGTTTTGTTTTGTAGGATGCCCTGAGAAATGGACTCGTGGCCACTGAGGTGCTGATGTGGTTCTACATTGGAGAGTGCATCGGCAAAGGAGGCATTGTTGGATATGATGTCTGAATAATGCACTTCTCTTTCTACATTTGCACTTCTAATTGACACATTCTCAACAATCTGCACCAAATTTTCCAATAAACAGATGTCTATAGTCAGACGAGTGTCTTGAGTCTCTTGAGTATTCATTTCCAGACAGAAATAGGTCATATTTTATTAATAAAAGACTTACAAATGATATAATAAACCAAGGCTGAAAAAAACATTAAAGTTTGCAAAAGGTTTAAGAAGATTTCATGCATGACTAAATGACAGCAAAGATGAATAATTAGTGACAATAAAACGTGTTTATGAGTCTTACTCAAACAGAGATTGCCGATACCCGAAAACTCCTCCATTAAGCTGCATATTTTATTTTGCTTCTAAGTAATAATAGACATCTCCTCTCGCTCTCGACTTTCCGACATTGTATTAATAACATTTCCCAAGTATCTCCAGAAAGCTCGCCTCACATCCTCCGGTTCCTCCTCAAGGTTGGAGTGAATAAGCGGCAGTCTGCTCAGATGTGAGGCTGCAATCAAAGAGAATGAACATGTTAGGCCAAAAATAGTGATAATGATTCACACAACAGCTTTGGGAGGCCTGCAGTGGAAATACCTAATGGCAGCCGTCCTTCTTCTACTCCGCTGCCGGGCTTGTGGTGAGCTATGAGCAGACACTGATTTTCCTGCAGGCTTTGAGAGGCAATAAACATCGAATGCCACGTCTCGATTTCTTTGAGGTGACTAGGAACATCTGGGTTGAAAATGATCACCACACCGCTGGAGTCTTTCATCAGTGCAGGCCAGCATGATTCAAATCTGTATGAAAAAGAGCATGTGTGTATGTCTCTGCATCTAGATATTATAAAATATCTAAGCCTTTGTTCACTGTAAAGTATGTTTATGACATTTAACCTACTTAAATTCTCCTGAACAGTCCCAGAGTTCAACCTCACATGCCATGCTTTCACCGCTGCCTTCAGGTTGTGATTCAAACTCCAGTATCCTTGAAACAGTAGAAAAGGCTTCATTTATGTTTTTCTTATACCTCTCATGGCAAAAATGTAATAATCCAATAAAGAGTAGAACTGATTTTACATAACTTTAATATAAGGCACCAAACAATCTGTGAGATCATGTTATTTCAACCTTCACGGGGTTTAATGACTTTGGTTGAGTTATGGTTTGTACCTTACTCCCTGTGTAGGTCTGTATTCACCTCCCACATTCTCCGTTGTGCCGGAGAGGAAATTTGCAAGAGCCGTTTTCCCACTCTAGAAAACAGATGAATGAGTTTAGAATAATCATATCGGTCACAGTGCTAGAGGGATAAACACACACTTATAAATAAGCACTCTGAAAAGGGCTAGTCTTTAATATTACTCTTGAAATGTAAATTAATGTTACTGCTAATGGGCTTTTTTTGACTTGTGCAGGTGTCACTAATAACAATTATTGGATTCATTCTATTTACATGTTCCAGTTACAGGGCTCTGATATACTGACACGGCTTCCTTAGACACTTAGTGATAAGTAGTCATCAGTCCTGTTATCAGTTACACCTGTGCTACCTGCTGTGAAGTGGAGTAGTGCGACATTGATCTTTATTTGTCAGCCACTTTAACAGCACAGCAGGAAACTCAAATTTGAATAAAAAATCTTTATTAAAACTGTTGAGACTGCAATATGGCTTTGTGGATTGCTCAAAGGGATCTGAGTCGTCATTAATGTAATTAGTTTCACCTTCTGCTTTAATGCTAATGTGTTTACCAGTTGATTGATCGCCTGCTGAACACCTTAAAGCCGAGCAAGACACAAAAATAAGCACAGGTTTACTAACCATAAGTAAAAGTATTGAAATACCTTAATGTACTTCAAGTATCAAAAGTAAAATCCTAATGCAGGAAAAAGTACATAATTTAGTGTTGACTTATTATATCATTTATACTGTAGTATAAGATCGTTATTACCAAAGAGCTAAAGTAACATTATGTGGACTATGTGCCCCCCAAAGTTTCACTTGTAAAAATAATTCCCATGTCTGTAACAATTTCTCAAACATAATGTAGGTGCAAACTACACTTAAAACTCAAACATCATAACAACACAACGTCTCCCTATACTGGTTAAATGAGACACACCTCTTCAGATTCTATTTTAGTGTTTTCTTTCAAGTTTTATTAACATTTTTAAGGAAAAATCAGAAAGCCCCTAAAAGATCAAATGGCTGAGACAGAGACATCATTCATACTATTACAAGACACTGTATGATCAAAATGGTTTTGAACCTGTTATTTCAAGGTTAAAAAGTGACATATTATTGCTTTAACGTTTAACTGCATATCAGTGTTGTAGCTGGTCGAGGTGGAGCTAATTTCGCCATATATACTGTTACAGTAGGTAGTTTAATCTATATCAATGTATGACAAAGGTATTCACATTTTTTATGTAAAATATTAACCTGGATAGTCACTAGTAGTTATTAGCACAGCACTTTCCTCCTAAATGATGCTGACGACATCTGCAAGTAAAAACAGGCTACGCTGCATTGGTGTAAAGGAATTTACGTACCTCACTGGGTCCAATAAAGAGTATTTTTGCTTTGAACATGTCCACTGAAGAGCAGCCGAGCATTAGCTGCCCAGCTAGCTTCGACTAAAGAAGCTCTGGCAACGCTAAACTACGCCACCAAAACACGTTAAATAACACTCAGTTTTAATCTGATTATATATCTTCCCAATGCCGTGCTGACTTTCGAGTTTCACGCAAAGTAATGTACAAAATGCTAACAATCTTCGTAATAGTTTGAGATACCGTGGCAGTAAACTTCCTGTTCGTTTCTATGGTTTCAGCGAGTCTCCTCGATTTCTCTTGTCCATTGGCTGTTCACAACTTTAATCAAATTTAGTCCCGCCTACTTTGCCCTTGGGGAACAAATCCGCAGCGAGCAAATCTGCCGATGTCATCACGTTGTCTCAGAGCAAACCAATCCGCTTCGATCTTTAAGAGGGGGGCTCTTCAGTTTGGAGTAGCGTCGTTCACAACCGACACAAGGCGAAAGCGTAAGTAATATTTACATTTTCAGTGACTTTGTTTTGTCACTGATAGTTATACTTTCGACTAACAGCTACAATGTTGATGAAAGTGTTTTATTATAAATTGTAGAATTAACAGAATGTGTGCTGTCTTCGGTGTAGCGTGAAGCTTAGCAAGTCACTTAACCTTGTAGTGTTGACTATCTGCTGCTATGGAGTAAGCTCAGTGGCTTGCTTGACAACCCGCTGTTACTGTCCTAATATGCAAGGTTATGTAGTGTAACTGAGCTAGTTTTAAAGTTCATGTCTTCAACTCACTGCCTGTCCTCCTGTATGTTAACGCAGACGTTTACTATGTATTGTTTTGTCAGTAGTAACAGGCATGTCTCCAGAGGATGAACTCCAGAGTCCCTCCCTTGGTTTCAGCTCTACCAGGGAGGATGTCACTCTGAGTTGTGGTGACCTAGCCAGCTCTCATGAACTGGGGAGAAGGAGCCGAGCACGCAGCAGTCTCCACATGAGGACCCCAGAAGCTGATATTAATGGGTGAGAGGTCCTGTGGTGCATGGCCCTGTGAGGCTAAACATGCAGACGCCACAGCACAACTGATCGAAAGCATCTACTTCCTGTTTTGCATTTAGTCGTGGAGATTACGCCGATGGAAAAAGCCCTTTCCTGAAAATACTGATGGATGCAGAAGCGGCTGCCAACTCCGCTGCCATACATCTTGTGTCTTTTAAAGATGCCATGGAAGATGAATTTACTGTATGTATCAAGTTGGGTTCAAACACAAACCCAGAAAAATTCATTTGAGTTTAAGGCTGCAGGACTCTTTTGCCCTGCATTTGACTTTTTCTTCTTCAAAACTACATAGTGCCCTTTAATGACCCATGATTGTAACTTATTTTTTCTTGCACTAAGGATTCAAGGCAGTCTTCCATTGATAAGTGCCGGATTTCGAGGCAGAGAGGACTTTTGCTGGAGAAGCTGGAGGACTTTCGACGAATAAATAAGTCTGTTCGACAGAAACTGAAGCAGCTCCGAGATTCAGAGGTCAGTGACAAAATTTCTACCCTGTATGTTGCTCAGGATAGATAGTCATAGATCTGCAGTGGTACTGTAGGTCATAACAGCAAATGAAATACACATTTTAAAGGCTTCTGAAACAACTGTTTTAAGTAGCTGATGACTTTCCACATAGGCTGATCGAGTTCATGCCAACCATCAAATTGACAACTTATTGAAGAAGATCACACAGGCTGAGAGTGAAAATGAGGTGAGTGTTTCATTACGTTTCTGCAGTGACTCAAACAAAAGAACCTAATTTCGGTGTCAAGCTTCACAAACTAGTTGAACATTTAGTCTGTGATCTCTGGATGTCATGGCTGTGTCTCCCAACATAGCCACATTTCATACAAAATAAATGTATACATTGAAAGATATGACAGAGATGCTGTAGGGCTGCAACTAACAGTTATTCTCATTATCGAATAATCAGCAGATTTTTTTTCCACAATTAATTGTTCAGTCTATAAAATGTCCCAAAAAATTTGAAAAATGGTAACCTTTAAATATCATGATGCATAAAAACTGTAAAATTACGCAAGATCCCGTCTTGAATCATGTACTGATCGCTGTCATTTTTCTCCTACAGCTTTTAAAAAAAGATTTGAGTGAGACGGAAAGAAGAGTTGAAGAACTGATGGCTCTGCGGAGAGAAGAGCAGGTGAGCACAGCAGACGCTTTCACCTAGATGTTCTTGCAAAGTGCGTTTTAAAGCATCTGTCTGTATTGTTCTTCACAGGAGAACACGAAGAGTGCGGTTCACATGACCAAGACTGTCGAGGCGACTCGTGCTCACCTGCAGGGGCAACTGCGCCACAAGGAGGCCGAAAACAATCGCCTGACTGTTCAGATACGGGTACAAAGGCCTCTATTAGCCTAAACCTTAAAGAAAAAGTGTGATATCATAGCTCATCCTAATGGGCGTGCTGTCTTTTCCCAGACTCTGGAGAGGACTCTGGTCGAGCAGAAGATGGAGATTGATGATCTCAAAGGCTCAATCACATCTTTAACTGAGAAGACCGCACAGGACAAAGAATCTCTCAAGAAAGCCAATCGAGCTCAAAAACTTAGAGCTGAGAGATTCGAGGCAGCAATTGAGAAATGTTATGCGCAATTAAAGGAAAAGGTATGAAAAAAAGCTGTGATTTTATTCGTTTTTAAGATTTGATTAGGAGCTTTCCTTGACTTTGTGTTCTTGGTTGGAGAACAGGATGTTCAGCTGACCAAAGCACGTTTAGAGAGAGACTCCAGGAGACAACAGAAGGAGCAGATGACAGATGAGACGGACAAACTTGTTGCTCAAATAGAATTTCTGAAAAGGTTTTTTTTTTCTCTCTCTCTCTTTTCCACATGCCAGGATGCCACCGATCAATATGACAAACGGCGATATTCACTTGTGAATTTTAAATGTGTCTCTCCAATGTAGTCAGGTTGCAGATTTGACAGCGAGGCTGCAGAAAGAGAAGGATGAGCTCACGGCAGCCAACGAAACTGTGATGCAGCGTGCTGAAAAACTCAGTGCCGAAAATGGAGACCTCAGCGTCAACAATGCAAAACTCAAGGTACAAGGTGCCAAACAGGTTGCAGTTGTGAACTTCTGTCATATCCTGTCACATTCTCTCTCTGATTTTGACAACGTTCACTTGACTTGCAGTTAAGTTTTTAATGACAGTTATTAGACTTAATTGCAAGTGAAGTGAACACGAGTGGGAGTTCTTTTCTGAATTTGTCTTGGTCCTCTGCTACGCACCTGTCCTGATCCACAGGTGTGCTAAAGCTGTACTCTGTTATTACTTCTGACTAAAAAGTATGTTGATGTTCGTGTGATCGCAGACATATGTTGCTGAGTTGGAGCAGCAGTTGGCTGATTGTGAGTCTGCGCTGGTGGAGGAGAAGGTGGCGGCCCAGGAGAGGAAACATCAAACCGAGCAGCACCAGTATCAGGTCGACATCTGCTCATTAATTTTACTGTTTACCTTTTTCATTTGATTTATTTTTGGAAATCCGACCTGGAAAAGAAAAATGTGGGTTTCCTGTGCAGATGGTATGGCATATTAATTGCTGTGATGTATGTGAAAGGAAGTGTAAGGCGTTTTGAGGTGTATATGATTATGTAAATTTGAATTTATGATCAGAAATGTGGGGGAAAAAAGCATTTGACATCTGGTCAGGGAACAGAAAGCACTTGTGCTTTATTTCAAGGCAACTTTTAATCATTTTTATCCTTTCTTCTTTTGCCATAAATAAGTCATGTTTTGTGCTTTTGTGTGAGCCTTAGCGTTGCAAAAAGAGGATAAGAGGATTATCATAGTGATCGTTGCAGCTTATTCCAAGTTGCTTTTTAACTATTTAAAATTTAAAATGCGACCGTGATAACACTGTTCTCTTACTTTTTTCTAGGTTGCAGAGCTTCAAGCTGAGATAGACGATCTGAGGATAAAGTATGCAATTGTTTTAAGAGAGGCAGAGACGACGCGTGATGGAAAAGCTACAGAAGTTGAGAAGGTAACCTCCCGCCTCTCTGTGTAAAGTTTTGAGTTCGATAAGATATTTAACAATGTGACTGGTTTCTTTGTTTTTAATTATTTTTAATAACAAATCCTAACAGAAATGTTTAAGTGCTTTTTGTAGCATGTTCAGCTCCACAGCATTGTTTCTCCTGCTGTTGAATGGCCAGTTAGTCACGAGATGTTAGATCTAACTCCTGCTTTTTCAGCTGCGTAACATTTGTTGCACGTGGACCTGCGTTCTATCAAACTATTCTGGGCAGCAGAACACTTCGACTAACAACACAAAGCTCTGTCTAGAGATGAATAATTGCTTGTTCTGCACGCTTAAAGGATTACACGCATCTGTGAGCATCTCTTTGAGGGGTGTGATGAAACTTCAGGCTAATCATTTGTCTATTCCCAACATTCATTCTGAGCCCAGGTGAGGCAGGAGCTGCAGGGTCGCGTCGACGAACTGGAGTCTTACCCCGAGTTACTGAGTGCAGCTGAGCAGAGTCTCTATGAGTGCCAGGAGAACCTGCGACGCTCGGAGAGGAAGTGCTCAGAAAAGTCAGAGTCCATTAGGCAACTGCAGGTTCAGGTGTGAAACGTGAGCTGCGGTGGTTAGAGAATGTGAAATGCAGTAATTCTTCCTTCATCTGACCACTAGGCGGTAGTACAACCCCATGTGCATCGTGTGTTCTGGTCCTGCTGTGAGTTAGTTTTGATGTTTGTGATTTAAAGACTCTCATTGCAGTGGAACTCATTAGGTTGCAACCATCCTTGCCTACGTACACATTTGTGAGTGTTTTCTGCTGTGTGAGTCCTTTTTCAATCACCCACGTGTTTCTGTCCTTTATCTCGAAAACTGCCCATATTGTGTTTTTGTGTTTGTGGCACAAAGCATTAAATGGGCTGCTGGTGTATCAGGTTTTGCATGTGATGTTAAATATCACCTCAATTCTCTTGTGCCCAATACAGGCGATACTGAATTTAACATTTTGTAAATACAGATGGAGAGTCAGACGAAGCAGCTGAGATCGTCTGTGGACGTGAAAGAGTCGATTCATGAATCCAATTTGCAACTACAAGAGAAAATGGCTTCTCTGCACAAGTAAGACATCCTCTTGTTTCTGTTCTCTAGATGTCAGATGTCTCCTTTTTACAGTTTCAAAAGCAAAAATTATTTAACGTGCATATGTAGGCAGATGGACAAGCTGCAGCAGGAGAACCTGGAGCTGGTACGGAAGCTCGCCGCTCAGGAGGAGGCTCTAGGCTACAGCACCCGGCAGCTGGATCAGCGCTCGGCAGAGTGTCAGGCCCTCAACCGGCAGCTGGAGGCGGCTTTATCAGACGTCAGACAGCAGGTACAGATCAGAGAAGAGAAGCTTGAATCCAAGTGATGCCACCAACAAACAGCTATGACAAAGCATTTAATTTTGCATTTGGTCATTTGCTTCTGTCTAGCAGATTGCTTCTGATTGTAAGGATGCAAATGTTCCCAGTTTAGTGTTTCATTGTATTCTACCTCGGTTTTAAGCCTCAATCTTGGAGATCTATTTTGTTGACTCTGACGGCACCTGTGGTGATGAGTAGTGTTTTTGTACTTTAGCTTCAGTGCCATTTCTCTATTACATGTGCCGGCCTGGCCATATTCAGTTTGACTCGGCACAGGCGGGTTGTGCATTACCACCACAACTGGGCTACCTGCTTTAAGGTGTGCCCTTGACTAATAAAACACTCAATCCCTGCAGTACTGTCAGAGGATCACCACTAACAAAGTGGCGCCCTTAATTCACAAACACGTTTTATTTCTTATAACTTCACAATAAAAGCAGCATGAATCAATAACACAGTAAACGTTGTGTTTTCACCAGCAGTAACTAAACATGACTCCCGAAACAGCTGAAAGTGAATCAGATGAAACAGTAAAATACAGCAGATGTTTGAAAGTACAAACAGGACGACAGAACTTAAGTAGATCAGAAGCTAGAAAGCACTGAGTACTGAGAGACGAACACACTGACTTTTAAAAACGTCTTTCTCTCAAGATTCATACATGTTTTTGAGGTGACTTCGTCTGTAGTCATGAGTCTTTTCTTTGTTTGGCTGCTTCCGTCACAAGTGCGTTGATGAGTGAGTCTGTTGCATTGGGTCTGCCTACGCTCCCTGGCAGACCGAACGCTCCCTGCTGATGGAAAACACGTCACTAACTGGGCACTAATTGTGATTTTTGCCAGCAATGTCACCACAGACATCCAATTCATAATACTGCAAATGCATTTCATCAGTGGACCTTAGGTTCAATCACCACCGTCTAACCTCATATGATGGATAAATATATATGAAGTGTTCGTGATATTAACTTTAAAGTAATAATTTCTGACTTATTCAACTTATGGCATCACCATTCTGTTTTACTCGTCCAGGTCAACAAGGTAAAGGACCAGGCTGTTTCCAGAGAAGAGGCCCTTCAGATGAAAATCCTGGAGCTGGAAGCCGAGAGGAGCAGAAGGGACAACGAGCTGAGGCTTCTCCGCCAGAGCAAGCTCACTGTGAGTATCACCCTTTTTCACAACCATGAAAGCAAATAAATGTGATGGAGCATGCTCAGATTGTACTGCAACTTGTGATGTGTCCATATCCCATATCTTCATCTGCAGGCAGAGAAACAGTTCGAGGTGCGGCTGAAGGACCTGCAGCTCAGCCTGGACCAATCAGAGAGCCACAAGCAAAGCATTCAGAACTACGTCGATTTCCTCAAAAACTCTTATAAGACCATGTTTGACGAAGGACTGCAAACATCGACTTTTGGATCTTCATATTTTCTGAAATGATACAGGATGAATCTTTTTGCATTTTAAGTGTTTTTTGTGTTGTATTTATAATTTATTCAAAGACGAGAATGAAACTAGTAAGCAACAGCTTATGTTTGATGGTTATATTAGTTTATCCCTATTTAGATGTGAATCAGGGGGTTTTGTTTTTTAAAGGTAAAAATCTGCTGTGGTCATGTTTGATACAGATTTTTAATAGACATTACATGTGAGATACTTTCATATGAATATGCAAAGTTTGTACTGTTAAGTCTTGGTGCTACTTCGTCTTATTCCCATATAACAAGGAGTCAGATGCAGAATGATTTTAGAATGATTTTAGATAGTCGAGTAGGACTTTTCTCTTGCTTGAACATTACTGATCAAAGCAATTATAAGTCAATACTAGTCGTGCTTGAAAACCAAATGTTATGTGGGTGCACATGTGTCCTCCAAGTTTACCTGCAAAACATTTTCAATGGTGCTACATTTGAATATGAAACACTTCTGTCAACCTTCTGATGCTGAAAACAACCATGTGTCTCTTCTTGTCGTGATCATAAAACGAAATGTGTGACGTGCTGAATATCGAATGTGTTTATGGTCCTGATCCTCAGTCGGACTGAGACGACTGACGCTGAAAATCGATTGTTTGGCTGTCGGCTGTGAAGCTCGTGCCTTCAGGGTTGCAGACATAATTACTGAGATACGTGCAACACTGGGATTCTTCCAAACCACTTTAAACTTTCAATCTGAGTTGATCTAAAGAACAGTTTGTTTTGTTCCGTTCTTGTTCTGCTCTTGTATCGATGGTAATAAGTGAGTCCAGACCTGCGTCCAGACTCTGATGTGACCTTGCTGTGGACATACTCCCTCCGAGTAAGCGGCGCTGCTCTCAGGTTCTCACAGACAAAGCTCTATTGTGCTCTCTGTCAGGGGATGGAACCATTTCATCTCTGCGTGCGTCAGTACCCCTGTTTTTCCTTCGCTCTTGTTCTTGCCCTCTTGGTCTTGCCCGTTTACGTAATTCTATGCACACTTTGGGAATTAGCTTTTCTTCGCTGCTTGGTGGAAAATAAGCTGACATATGACTTCTGGCAGTTTGGCTGATACTATGAGTCAGCACCACGATGGTGAAACCCTGAGCTCCTGTTCATATTCGATGCAAACAAGTTGGACGACCCTTTTTGAAATTGTTGAGTCAGTTATCTTAAACAAACAGGAGGCTCTACTGATGCATATTTTGTAAAGATTGTGTGAAGGGCACATACAGTCGCCTAACTGACGTATGAAGTTCATCAGATGGAAAATAATCCTTGAATATATGTGTTCACACAAAGCCACTCTAGTCAAAATCTCACATTCAGGCTGGTAAATGAGGTGTTCGCCGGTACAATCTCTCTGTGGAAAGATTAGATCATTCTCTATACACGCCGTAACTCCTTCATAAAACAAAAACGCTGTGGCGTGCGCCCAGCATCTGTCCAACAGCAGGAAAACCACTCTGAGGTTTACGTTACACTCATTCCCAAAACTATGCAGTGACATGTAGGTCCTCCCAGAAGTGGGTCAGCCAGATGCAGTTGAAACAGTATAGCCCATTTCCTACCGAGAACTGTTACAACAGACCCCCTGAGAATTTCTCTTCTTTTCAGATTATTGCGAGCCCTGAACCTGAAACTCTTCGGTTCTTTTTGAAGAATAAAATCATTCCCATCAAAAGTGCCGTTTTATGAGTTTATTTGTGAAAACATAAAACATTAAAATTGACAGTTTGGCAGTTATCTGTGTTCAGTCATATAACAGGATGTCATACCAGTATTATCGTAACGATGACTCGTGAATAAATCTAACAATCCATTAAAGGACCAGTGTGTAGGATTAAGTGGCATGGCTGTGAGGTTGCAGATAACAACAAACAAAATATAATCACCTCAGCCTCCCTTACGATGGTCGGTGAAGAAACAAAAAATATGAGAGGGTTCTATTTAGAGTCGGTGTTTGGTGTGTCCCTTTTGGGCTACCGTAGAACATGGTGGACCCCGTGGAAGAGGACTAATTTCTCTTGTAGTTATAAACGGCATATTCAAAAGATTTTAAGTTTCAGTTGATTTTTTTCACCATTATTTTCATTTTCTGCCCCTAAATCCTACACACCTGACCTTTTAAGTGAAGTCTGAAATATAAATCCTGATAAATAAAAAGAATATGTACAGAATATCAACAGAAACATGGCAACATGTGTGTAATGACTGATAAAGTAGCTGCCGTAGTTTTAAGATAATTTCCTTGAGTCATGTGACATGTCTTGTCATGAGAGGCTTAAATAGGTTAAGTGAAGTCCGTGTATATAAAACAGATTTTTTTTAACTAGAAAAATAAGAATTTTCACAATATATATAAAAAAACTGCTTCAAAATGAAGCAAACCATCAAGCTCCAATGTTATAAAGCAAAACCATGAACAATACAGTTCCAGAAATTCATCGTTCAGATGTCTGTAACCTCAAAGTGCACATTTTTCTTTTTCTCTTCAGAACTTTTTCAGTTTGTGGATATCATTAAAAAGTCTGTGACGAGGAGCCGTCTTTTCGGAGCAGTTCAGGTCGCACTTGCAAGATTCGATCAACATCACCATCCTGCTAATGATCTCCCCGTTCCTGCATCGGAATTGGACAGGTGACGTCTGGGTTCGGTGAGGCCTGCAGCATCGCCCGTCTAAGCAGGACCCGCAGTACCTTGGTTGGAACTTCTCCAGGCTACGGCAGCCTGCGTGGGACAGTTTAAGTGGACGGCTGGCGTTTTCTGTGTGTGTACACTTCTGACTTTTCTGTTAGAGAGAAGACATGAAGAGCATGTGTTAAAGATGCCATATTGTGGTCGTTATTGTGATACTTTTATTTGGGGTGACTGAAAGCTCTGTCTCTCTAAGAAAGCCACCTCCCTAAAAGCCTGCTTTGATTGGTCAGCTCTCAAAGGCCTGAGCACCGGCGACTGTTTTTTCATGTCAATGTTCTTGTGACCACTGATGTGCAGGGGGCATGGCTGAGGGCAGTAACTATATATCACTAGAGTAACTGCTAACTGCTGCTAACTGTATATTTTTTACATACCCGTGACTGTAGCTATTGCCAGCATGTTAGCTCAGTTGGCCGTGCATCTAGCCAGACTGCCAGAGGAATGTTTTATACAGCAGCTTTGTAACCATTTGTAACTTTGTAACCACTTTGGGAGAAAAAGGTTTTCAGGCCCGATGCTAGCGGGTTAGCATGCCAACTTTAGTTAATGTCTCTTTAAAATAAAAAGTGCTTAACATCAAAACTGCTATTTCGGAGTAGTAGTTTTTAGAACTCAAAACCTTACATGTTGCACCTTTATGATCTTATTCGACAAATAATGCTCATGTTACAGACCAATATATCATAATATTATTTGAATGTATCTATAATAGGAAATTTAAAAGGAATGCACCTTCATTCTTTTAAAGGTCATGTGGTTGCAGGGGCGGACTTCACAGATCCGAGTCTCCTTCACCAGTTTGCACTGGCTGTTGCTGTTGGTCACCCTGGTGGACACTCCAGCGCCGCAGGATTTGGAGCAGGGGGACCAATCTGTAGTTTGAGACACACACTCGACTCCTCTGCCCATCATGTGGCCCACTGGGTGGCTCTTGAAAGCTGCACAGAGAACAACATTAAGGATTAGAACACTTTAAAGGAAAGAGGGAAGATATACAACAAGAAGAAATCCAGACATTTCCTGCATTGTTTCAAGCTGCTCACCAGGTAAAGACTCTCCTCTCCACACAGGAGCCAACTCATTCCTGTTGGTGAGGTCGTCCTCAGACGGCTTGTTGTCTCTGCTGTGCTTTTTCCTGTGTTTCTTCATCACAGAGCTCTCTGTCTTTCCTTCCTCGGGGCAGACAAGCTGTTCGCAGCACCGTCCCGGTACCTTGACCCGCCTGGGCTTAGCGCAGCCCAGCTTTGGCAGCGTGAGCTCATGCGGGCAGAGGGAGACGCATCCAACAGCGCCGTCCATGCAAGTGCACTGGTGTTTGCAGTTGGGACGGAAGATTTCCCCATTCTGGTAAATCCTGTTGTTGTACTCACAGGTTCTTCCGTCTGATTTGGCTGTTAGAGAAACAGACAAAGTTGTGAGGTTCAGAAAAGTGATAAAAGGCATCAAACAAACAGAAATTGGAGTCACCGTACCTCGACAGATGCCCTTAGCAGAGCCGTACACCCCTCCAAAGTTGCACTCCAGTCCCTTTGTGTGGTCACACGGCTGTGTCTTGCTGCAGTCCTCAAAGAGCTGCCGTGCGCAAACTTTACAGCATCCACAGCCATCCAGCATGAGACTGACTCCTGCTGCACATCTGGGGGTGTCAGGGAGACACCGGCAGTCCTTCGGGCACAAGGCTGACACCTGAGGTAAAACAAGACATCAGATATTCATCATCAAAAGTCATCTCCCCAACATGAAGAATCAGCTTATGAATGAAAAGTTGTTCCTCACCACTGTGACGCAGAGGCTCGCGAAGACAAAAACCTTCCACATCTTCACAAGTTTTTCTGTCCTGAGTAGAAAGTTCTTCTCTCTGTCAAACACCAGCCCTGGCAGTGAGTTGGCGACCGCTTGCTTCTCCCTCTTTCGGAGTCCCCATCTCCTTTTATACACTCAGGCTGATCTGACGTATGCGCAGGCTGAAGAGGTGTCCTGAAACTATGAGAGGAATGCTCCTCCACGCGTCCTCCCATAAGCCCATAAGAAGCTGCCCCCCCCCCCCCTTCCCTTCCCTCCCCTCGCCTCCTTTCTTCTTGTCTCACTCGGCGAGCCAAGAACCACCCAGTCTGACTTCCAGTCTTTCAGGACTTTCTTTCCCATTTAAATATCATTTTTTATATCTGTTCTGTGATTATGAAGTAAAACCACAAGTAATTCCTCAGTCATTAAGTCAACCAGTTCCTGTTGTTACTATTTATATGTAGTGAATGATGACATTCTCTATTCAAGCAATGCATTACATATTTTGCTACTTAATGCATTATGCATTAAAGGAAGAGTTCACCCAAAAATAAAAAGAAACTTCCGTCTTGATCTACTCACCCTCATGAAAGTCTGGTGAAGTTTTGCAGTCCACAAAGCTTTTCCGGAGCCTCAGAGCAAAACAGCGTTGCAGGATTGAACTGAAGTCGATGGGGACTCATTTTGTGGAAAAAACAACTGGAAAAAAGAAAACATAAAATGGCTCCAAACACCTCGTTCGGCTTCATCCAAGTTACCAGTGTACCCGAGATCTGAAATCGTTTTAAAAAGAACTGTGATCGAGCTCGAGCACCTACTTCTGGCGGGCTGTGCGCTAACGCATTAAGCTTAGCGGTTATAGTGAGATCCCAGAGTTAGAGATCCCAAGTTCATTTGAAGATATGTTATTTACATCCACTTTTAAGCTGAAATCTTCACTGTAGCTACTAAGCTAAAAGCGTTTGCGAACCCTGTCTAAAAATGTTGCACGAGCTCGACCAAGCATTAAGGGTATAATTTACTTCTTCACAAATCAATTTGGGATTTCTTCAGTTGGCTTTTTTTACACTTTAAAACAAGTCCCCATCTACTTTTGCTGTTTCGGAGAACGCTGCAACGCTGTTTTGCTGTGAAGTTCCAGAAATGTTTTGGCGACTGCAAAATGTACCCGATTTTCTATCGGCATGGAGGTGAGTAGGTGATAGCCACATTTTCATTTTTGAGTTTACTTTTTCTTTAAATTGATTTAACCTTATTAGCATACTTTTAAAACGTATACCTCTTTTTGTCTTTCTTTTTTTTACAAAAGTGTGCTTATTCTGTTTAAGTTGCTTTAATTGTAGTTATTGTTAGCAAATATCTCTTAATGTCAGTGAGACTCAACCTGGTTAAATAAAGGAGAAAAAAAAGCAAGAAACTAGTGGTGAAATGTGGTTACGTAAAGGGAAAAAAATGGGGCACCTTCATACCAGATAATACCTCAAATATTTCATCATCAGCCGCACGCGTGTGAAAGCACCCCCGTGACGGATTCAACATCGGGGCACCACAAGTTTTGACATAAATATTGAAGAAAAGCCACATATTTCTATAAGCAACTGAATTTCTATCTCATATGAAGCCGTGTTTAGACTGCTGCACCTTGTCTGTGATCGGCGTTTGTATTTTCTAACCTTTCTTACGTAAAGGTCACAGACGAAATTCCCGTCAGTCACCCACAAGGGTGTGGACAGATTAGGAGTTTGTTTGACTTCAATATTTTCAAAAAGGGAGACGAGAGCCTCCTGGAATGCTTGAACCCTTGGAATCCTTTGTTCGGTCTGAATGAGAGCGTCCAGAATGAGAAACACACACACGAGAGAAAAAGAAGAAAGAAGGAAGAAAACTTGAGCGATGCCTCAAGCAACATTCCTCTCAGGATGAACATTGAAGGTTCCTTTGAAATAGCTGCCAGGATAAAAAGCATCCTCTTATATCCACATCAAAGAACAATGGAAGTTATCAGGGGGAAAAAATGCCTTTCCTTTAATTATAACCTGTGAGAACAAGAGACCAGACTGGCACAGCCTCCTTCTTATCTAACTGAGGTTACAAGGGCCAGTTTGAGTCGGTGCCAGCTCCGGCAGATGAAGGGCAAACAAGCGTGAGCTCGGTGCATTCACAGATGCCTGGAAATTGCTGACTGTTGTGGTTTGGAGTGGAAACTTTCCCCCTCTGAAGCCGTAATATAAAGAATTTGCAGAACCATGTTAGGTAAGAGGGATATCAGATTTATAACAGCCAGCTGGAGAACTTGGAAAGGAGTGCAGTTGCATGTAAAACTGACCAGATTGTGGATGTAACACCAAATCTACCCTTTCTGTTCCTGCAACCACCACGTCCCATTAACACAGAGCAACACGTCAACGTATCTTAAGATGCATAAAGTTTGATATTAATGTCAGTATAATACTTTTTAAAAGATTTCCTAAGGGAAATTCTCATTTTTCTTTGAGGTAATACAAAAAACTTTGATCTGGTTATGAAACAGTCAAAGTAAAAGTGCACACGCTAGCTAGATCAAAATCTTTACAGCGGGAGGAATTGCTGCTCATAACGCTTGTCACCACAGGGGGCGCCAGAATCAACACACAATTAAACTTCCTTGGAGCACCTTTAAAGTCAGACTGTCAATTTGCTAATACGGGGGTTTAAACTGAAAAATCTCTCCTGGGCCGCTGCTGAGAAAACAAATAAATATAAGTCTATTTCTCAAAATGTAAGATTAGCCATATGGATTAAACATCTTACATCTAAAATTGTCCATATTTGGTACATTTTCTTTCATCTGCTGTCAAGTTCTTGTGTTCAACCATCGCAGGTATTAAACCCAATTCACCTCATTTAAAGAGATGTTACGTAACGTGGCCATTCGAGAGATTATCCTGTCAGGGAGACGAGGCTTTCACCTTTGTCGACCACCTTATTTACATAATACTTGATACTGAGCAGCATAATACTGAGGTTTTGTTCATTAATGCCTCGTTTAGGATGATATTTATGAGAACTGGAGGGCAGTCAAACGGGAAAGGTGGGTGGGCAGGAACAAGCTGAGTGTGAAAGTCATGTTGTGGTACCGTAAACAGGAAAATAGACACAATGTGGGATTCACCTTCTGTGTGGCTTTAGGATTGGCAACAGAGGATGGAAATACCTTCCCAGTGGTGTAAAAAAACCACAATGGGTCTGAGACAAGCTTGTTCTGGATGTTATTTGAGAGCGGGTCACACACTGTACGGCAGACTGGAGCGTCTGAAAGCTCTGCGCAGACATGATTACAAATCCAGTTCATTACATCACCTCTATAAATGACTCTCCTTTCTCTTTGTGTCTGTGCGCTGGGGTTCGTCTGAAACTCTCGCAGCTGATTCTGCTGTTTTACGGGAACAATTTGAATCATCTTGATGCTTTTCTTGAGGAAAGTGGGTGCGTTTTTTTCAGTTTCTGTGAATGCTTTGTTGCCCTTTGAACATGTCTTCTTGTGTTAAGACGCTGGTCCATACACCGTTTGACCTTTTATCACCAGACACTCAAAGGGCATCATTCTGTCGGAGCTCTTCCCCCAGAAATTGTTGGGATGCGACAGAAGCCACGTCACTCTCAGTGCCTGTATTTCCCCTCTTTTTCAAATCATTATCATTGCACGCAAAATACCCTCAAGTGAGCAACAGAAGGCCGTGGCCTGATTTACAGTTAGCATAGCTTACCGCTTGGGTATGGTGTTTTTTCCAGCCACACAGTACACATTACGTCGCAGGACATGACAAAACAAGCCTGACAACAATCTCCTCGGGGAGCAGCCGTTCCTCAAACACATCGTGGCATATCGTGATTAGAGGGGAGAGAAGATCCTGCATGTGTTTTGCCATTTTGCAATTTATTCCATGTTTACTGGAGTGGTACTCTGGTTTTTTCTCATTCACTGCAGTTCACTGTGAAGTTATGAGGACATTTTGTTCTCCATGCTTTGATTCACATTTTCCCAACTAATCCCCTATAACAGTTACCACCAATTTTATAACTGCCTTTAAAACTTTAAAACCATGTTTGGGATGATCAAGTGTGATAAATCATAATGATTTATAAATAACAATACAATACTAATTAGCTTTATTTATATAGCACCTTCAAAAACAGAGTTTACAAAGTGCTTTTACAAACGAGCAAAAGCAGGAAGCTCAAGAATATTAAAGAATAAAACACACAATAGTCGAGCCAAACACAAGGAAGCCTCATCCAAGGTAAGTTAAAAGAATAATGCAGTATGGAAAATGTAAAAACACAAAGAGTCACTGTGAGTTATTACAAGTTAAAGGAATAAAAAAAGGTAAAACAGGCAAAGTCACAGGAAAAAGTTCATGCAAATAAAGAGATAAAGAAAATAGTAAATAAATCAATGAAGTTCAATAAGAAAACAACATTACATAAAAATAATAAAAGATGATAAATAGATTAAAATGAACAAATAAAAGCAGTAATAAAAGAAATCACATTAGAGGAATTAAAAACAGATAAATAGTATAACACAGTAAAAGTAATTAAAATGGGTGGAAATATGCATAACTGGACAAAACCTGTGTAATGTCGATGACATTCAGGCAGTGGTAAAACGTGACAAAGTACATAAAGTTGCCTCTAGGGTGCCCTTTCTGTTTCCTCACCACAGAAAGCTGGTGCCCTTTTTTTTTTTATTTATATCAGATATTATACATTACACATATAAAATAAAAAAAAGTTTCTGAGCCCCCTAGTGGCAACAAGGCACAAGGCATGTGCTGTATGTCCAGCCCAGGTTACAGGTTACGTTACTTTGTAGATTAAGATTTTTGCAAACAAAACACATGATCATCTTATTAAGTATTTCAAATCAGATCCACCTTGAAATTCTCCAATGAGGTCCCCATATCACAGTTTGAAGCCAGAAAGGTGGAAGGGTCCGCCACATATAAACAAAGTATAGCAGTGTGAAAATTGGGTTGTCCTTTAAGGCCAGTTTGTTTATTCAGTTTATTCAGTTGTGAAAACAAAGTTTGTCATTTAAGTTTGTTTAAGCCTTAAAAAGTATAATCAGTGAAGAGCTACAGAGCACACCTTTACTCAAGTAGGCTACTCTTTGTGTGGGTGACTTCCACTTTCACTAGAGTAATATTTTACATAACTATGACTTTTGGGGACTTTTTACAACTTGGGTAAAAGATTTGAGTTGTTTTTTCCACCTCTGTGTGTCTGTAAAAACTTCCAATAAAATGTTAAATTTTACTTATACTTAGTTTAATTACATTTTATTGGAAATTCTACAGAACACCATGTACTTCAGTCAGAGTATACTGAACACGTGTGGTGACTGTGAGGAAGTCCAACAGCGCCACCCAGTGGACCGGACCGGTACGGCACCCCACCTGTATCATACAGATAAACTGCACTTGCAAACAATTAACACGGATAAAGTCGAACAACTGTGTGCTAGTCTGCTATTGTGAGGGCTGTTTAGTCTCAATCGTTGAGTTGTTAGCCTCATTGATCATCTCTGAGAGTCAAACCGACTTCTCTTCTTCTCTTCTTCTGTGCTCGTGTCGACGTGAACCTCGACAGAATCAGGAAGTCCGGGGCATTTTTTTGAGACAGAAAAACTTGAATGGATAGTGGACGCAGTGGCACCCTTTTATCGACAAAAAATGACGACTCCCGCTCGTTAACGCTTGTAACTAGTCAATTAATGTCGTTGTAACTGTGTCACTAACTTATCTCAGTCGTCGTTTGTTAACCCGGAACACCTGGATATTCACTGTGCGGGTGAGAGTGATGGATGTTCCTCATCTCACCGAGGAAGAAATGGCAGAGATTAAAAAAGACGTGAGTACGATGTTTCTGACGTTAAAAAAACCCCAGCTCCTTTACAAATAATCGTGACCAGGTGAGGTTTGTTCGAAATATACAAAGGTTTCTTGCTCTGTTTGGGTTTTATGTGGACCTTTTTCGGCGTTAAAGGCCTGGTGAAGGAGGAAACAGCCCACCACACCTTCCCTGTGCCCACATCAACACTCAGACCTCAGGAGGATTTAACACAGGGTTGCTCAGTCTGTCTAATTAAAAGCACGAACAGAAGCTCAAACAGCTCTGTAACATGGAGGCCAGGGTATACAAGTGATTTCAGACCACCTGCCTCAGGCTTGCGTTATTATTACTTGTTTATTGAAAACCTACAGATTCTACGGAAGCCCTGGGGGCCAAGTGAGGGGGGGGGGGGGGGGAAATCAGGTGAACTTCAATTCTTTTTAAAAGTTTCTTTTTTCATCCTTGAAAACAGGTGGAAAAAAATGAGGTCAGGGCGATATGGCCTCAAATCAAATCAATATAAATATATACATTTTATTTACAAAGCCCAAAATCACAGTCACTTCACCTCAGTGGGTTTTACAAAAGCCTTTGTCGGTAGACCCTCGACTAGAGCGAAGAAAAACTTGCTCAGGAAGAGCCACAGAGGACGGATCCCTCTCCCAGGACAGACATACATTCAGTAGATGCCGCATGTACAGAACAGAACAACAAAATCTCAATTTACAAATTGCATTGACAGAGTATCTGATACAATTTATGTCATATATATAAAGTGTGTGGATCCAGGAGGACAAGTGAGCCGGGCCGAGGCATCAACAATTGGTGGTGAACGAGGGCAGGCCATACAAGATAATCAGCAGTAAAAAAAAATTAACTTATAAAGCATCAAACCACACTGGGATATTTTAGATATTTTAGGCCAAATACCTCAAAATCGACAATGCAACAGTATCGTAGGGATGACTATCAACTATCTATTTTTGATAAGTAATCATCAGTAATGTGGATGAAATGACTATATCCTTTTACTGTGATGCTGCCTTTAAAACCAGGAAACGACAACACCTGTCATATCACTATATATAGAGCCAAAGTCACGCCCATTCCCGTTTGCCCCATGAGACCTTATTTTGTAAAAAACTTTGTATGGTAGCGAACGGTTAGAGACAAATATCTTTGGATCCCGCTTGAATTCTGCCATAAACAACACATATGATGGGTTCCATCGCCGGAAGGGTTGAGAAAGGGATGCTGGTTAACTTTTTTCACCTGTATCCAAAGAAGAAAAACCCCTTTAAGGAATTTAAAAATGGATTAGCTCTTGCCTTTCAGGGCTTCCGTAGACTTCTTCGACATTTTGCTCTCCTTGTAACTCTCTCTACATGACATTTAGATTTTTTTCTTCTCTAAACTCAGGTGGAAAAAAAGGGTTTGCCAGGATAACCTTCTATTTTCTTTTGTTATTAATTGAGAAGGTTTGGGCCATTTTGCCTCTTCAGGCATCCGTAACCTCCTCAGGCCCTTTTGCAAAGAGTTACTCCTCACAGCGTTCTCCTTTTTCCTCCTGCTGTGGACTCCCAGGTGCTGACCAGACTGCGGCACTACCTCTGCGACAAGATCAGAGCCGAGCGCCACCTCGACTACCTGCGTGCCCGCCGGATCCTGACGCGGGACGACGCGGAGGAAATCAGCTGCAGGACCACGCAGACCAAGAGGACGGCCATGTTGTTGGACATGCTGGCTGAGAACCCCCTGGGCCTGGACGCCTTGTGTGACTCCATAAAGGAGATGCGCTCACAAAACTTCATCATCACCAAAATCACTGATGAGGTGCAAAAGGCCAAAAACGAGAAGATCGAGTCTCTCAGAGGTGAGTAGGTCACGATGAAGTCCTGTTTCTGTCATGTGTCTTTTTGCTTTTGAATGGAGCTTTCAACTTCTCATCTGTAACTCCACAGCCGGGGCCTCCAGTTCCTCGTCTGACAGCAAAGTTAGCACTCCGAGCACAACCAGCGACCTCACCACCATGTTTTCAAACAACTCCACAGTGCTTTTCCACCCAGATGGAGAGCGGAGCCCTTCCTCTTCGGACGTGACGGGCTCACTCACCCTGCCATCCATACAGAGAGGTGGAGGCTCGCCCTCTGGGGCCGGTGCTAGCATCAGCGTAGTTTCATCTACAACCTCCTCCAGCCTCCTGAGGCCCGGAGACCCGGGAGCTCCTCCGCTACCAGACGAGGTGATGGTCGAATCCCCGTCCAACATAGATGCTGGAGCGCAGGGGTGCACCAGCAGCGGAGGAGACTCAAACTTCCAGCCGCTCCGGTCGCGCTCGCTCGACCCGACGTCACATAGGGGTGTCTTTTAGCTTCACACCCCTTAAGAGACAGTTCTCATGCAGGTCATGGACAAACTAACCTGGCCAGTCAACTCATATACGAACACTCTCTCACTCTCTGTTCTCAGTGTTGCTCCTGCCTTTGATTAGGCAGTTAGTGAGACATTAATATGAGATATATTATTACAATACCAATCAGCTTGTTACAGGAGAAAATGTGGGAAATTTGTCACGAGGGCTGTTGTGATGTTTTAAAGTTCTTGATAATAGTGCCATTTATAAAGGAGCCCAAAATATTGCCTTAGTTTTAAGAATTGATAAAACAATTTAAACCCCTTTTTTTAGTGAACAAAAGAAGCCACGTCTCAAATGTTAGATGTTCAGGCTTTGTACAAAGTTTGGAAAGTTTGGAAAACACTTCATTTTAATGTTTTCAAGGTTAGGAATAGGCTTGATCTAATTTAGTCCTTCAAAGGTGCAATATGTACAAATTTTAGTTTAAAAGATTCAAAAGGTAACTAAAATTATCAACAGAATCTTGAGAAATAACAGTTTTGACGTCTGTCTAAGTAGTCTAGCATGCTAACCAGCTAGCCCAAGGCCTGAAAACCTCTTTCTACTCTAAAAATATTAGATATTAACATTGTTACAAATGTGTTGGTATCTGTTGAGTCATTATTTCAGTTCCAACACTGTGTGCAAGTCGTTAATTTGAAAAAAAAAGAAACAAAGAAATTCTAATTTGTGTGCCTAGGACTTATTGATTATCGTTTCTTTTTTTCAGATAAAAGAAAAATGTTTAAAATTCTGGTATCGTGACAATCTTTTAATCTTTCATATACGCTTTATTTTCAACAATATTTAAATTTTTAAATTTTAATATTTAAAATGAAACCATCACCTCATCATATTTATTTGTTGTTTTTATGGCGTCGTAATTCACAAGAATTGAATAATAACCAAAGTGACCATATTTATTGATGGCTGTGGGTAAAAACTTGTATTTTTGCAGTTGCATTTATAGTAACAATTTAGATGTTATAATAAAGACTAGAAATTGTTGGTTAAGGTACCTTGAAAGAACTTAAATTTCACTCTTAAAAATCCATAGGAACACTGCATGTGGTCTAAATATACGCAGGCATATGAGAACTTTGCTTTAAAAGAAACAAATTATGAAGTCTGAAACCATTTGATACGTAATTATTTTCCTTAAGACTCATTTCTGTGTAATGAGGTTTGGTACCCATGTCATGAGCTAAGAAGATCTGACTCATCACCTCCTACCTACTCCTCTTCTTTTACCAAAGGTGTGAATCCCTGAGAAACTGTTTTGTGTGAAATCATGGCAGCTGCAGTTTAGACGCAGCGACGATGTCTATACACTGGAATGTCTCTGTTGTCTCTGTCTCAGCGTGTATGTGTGTAAGTCTGATTTTAAAAAGACGCTGCCTTCGACCAGAGCGATGTAGCTCCGAAGAATTTCCAGTTCACTGTGTGCAGCATTAAGCCAACGAGAGGTTTCTTCACATTTTTGTCACTACACAAGTCTTGTATCTCGAAGCACATCATGGAATACGAACCGTGTTCCTGCTTGTTACTCCACTCCCTGGTCAAACTGTACATCATCTGTTGCATACTAAAAGGTTTTCCGTGTGAATTCAACTCTTGTTTTTCTTCTTCATTGGAAATGAACGATGCTGTTTGTTGTAAGATGTCTAGTTATGGAGTAGAGATGTCTTCCTTTCTTGAATTCGATTAGTAGAGGATTTGTGAGGGGACGCTGTACCGACATGTGACCCACTTGTTAACTTGGACATCACTTTTCTGTATCTGGAGTTATGCCTGATAACTTATTATAGTCTGACAGAGTGTTTCTATTAAAAGGTGTAACATTTAAGAATTTTGGTTGGAAACATTCAAGACTAAAACGATCAACAGAATGTGGAGGAAGAACAGTATTAATGTCTGTGCAGTGCCGGCCCAAGCCTTTTGGGGGCCCTAAGCAGAATTTGATTTGGGCCCCCCCATTTTATTTGATATGTAAAATAAATAAATAAATAATTTTAAAAAAATTTCTCGGTTAAGCAGCCGCTTAGTTCGCTCACGCCTCGGGGCCGGCCCTGTGTATTGTGTTCCAAAGTTTAGCATGCTAACCGACTAGCCCTGGCCCGTCTGGCTAACTAGCTAACAGCAGCTCCTCCTTAGCTAACTAGCTAACAGCAGCTACAGTTGGCAACAGTCAGTGGTTACTGTGGTTATATGCTGCCCGAACTTTCTTTTGAGACTGAATCAGGAAAATCACAGACCAGTTGCATGTGTTGTAAATCACTCACGTGAAGCTACTCGGCCAATCAAATCATCAAGCATTTTGATTCAAATCAGAGTAAAATACAGGAAACAGAGCTTTTAATCAGAAATTGACTCTTAAATGTTCATTCTTCCCAACGGCAGCGTAAAATCAGTCCAACTCGTATTTGAACTGTGGTGTAGAGCACAGAGCATGTTTTAAGCAAACATACCCACTGAAATCCAAACTGAGGTGCAAAGGAAATAAAATTATTTTTATGCACCGAATAGTAACACATAACTCACTGGACGTTGGCAGGTGTAGCTCTGCAGAAGTCAATTGTTAACCGCTCACAACAAGGTCGGTGGATTATCATGAATAACCAGGTCAGGTAAGAAAAATAAATAAATCTTGATGGATAAATAGCACAGAACAGGCGAGAGAAAACTGTACTGTACTTTTGATTTTGGGGTGAGCTGCCCCTTTAAGGTAACATCAATAATGTCTACAAAATACTAACTGAGACTGGGGATTCTGTCACTGAGGTGCTCTATTTTTGTTTTGGAGAAACTGGAAAAGCTTTGAATGACGCAGAGGAGTGACAGTCATTGTGGCGGAGGCTGCTGTGGTGACTGCGTCTGATCCTCGCAGACAGCACAGAGTGTTGGTCTAGTCGCTCTGTGGCTCGCCGGTGCACAGCAGGTATTTCATCTTATCACTACTTATTACATATATGTTGACTTTTCCCCTCGCAAGTTGGAGCTTTTACTCTCTATATTATGAATATGTAGATATTTTCCAGGCAGGGTTGTAAAGAATATGATATGATTACATGACAGTGATATTTACAATGTGAAATACAAATGAGTGCATTTAACTTTCTATCATGTCTGTGATTTCTTTGAATTGATTTTGAAATGTAAATCTTTCATATGTGAAGTGATTTGCCTCATAAGTAGTTTAAAATCTGATCTTGCTCTCTGCAGTTGCAGGCAGGTCTGCCTCAGTAAGCCTTTATTTGAGCTATAAACGGACGAGCGATGCTGCAAAACACCTTTTTTCTACTTTAAAGAGCATTAAACCTAACTTTAGCTTAATTATAATGCGCTCCAGACTTACTTTTGAGAGAGTCACAGCAGTGAGAACATGCAGGAGAACCAGTTTGATAAACATCAGAATGACAGGAATGGTTGAACCTTTACCTTCGACATATATCTGATCCGTGAGCACTGATTCAGTCTTTAAGAACAAGAAGGAAAACACACAACCGTCTTCTCATAAACAGCAAAATAATGGAGGACCGTGAGCAGCTGTTGACCCCGAGGTCAGAGGAGGCGAGGCTGAACGGCCTCTGCAGGTGGAGCGCTCACACTCAAGGCCTGCAGGCGAAGGTGGTGGAGGACTTCAGACGGAGGCTCAAGTATTTCTTCATGAACCCCTGCGAGAAGTACAAGGCCAGGGGTCGGAAGCCGTGGAAACTGATGTTACAAATACTCAAAATTGCAATCATCACGGTCCAGGTAGGACACAGATCTCTTCAGTTAGTGTTGGCTAAATGTCTCCTTGTCTCAAATCTATGGTTTTTTTTAAAAATCTTTTAGTTAGTCTCTTTCGGCCTCAGCAACGAAATGATGGTCACCTTCAAAGACGAGAACCTGATGACGTTCAGACACCTGTTCCTGAAAGGATACAAGGATCACCGCGTGGGAAGCTACGCGCTGTACACGAAAGACGACGTGTACGATCACATCTACTACATCATCAACACGGTAACTTTAGATCCAAGACGACAGTTTATTATCACCCTGTCACCTTTAAAGCTTCAAACAGGATTCTGGGGGACCTTAATTTACTCTGAGAAGAGCTTGTTTTTGTATTTGTATTCTCCAAAATTACATAGTGCCCCTTTAATGGTAAAAAAAATGTCTGATCTCCAATGTTTTTCACTCCTCTTTGCGTATTTTACTTCCCAGTACACCAATCTCCAAAACCTGACAGTAGGTAACCTCGCGTACGAGATGGTCGATGGGGAGTACACCGCTCTGTCTGTGTGTCAGGAGTTTTACAGAAACAGCAGCATCGACCCGGGAAATGAGACCTTTGACATCAATCCACATATTGAAAAAGGTATAAAAGCCCAAAATTGCTCTAAAAAGGACTGAAAAATAAAAAGTCAGGAAATTTGGTCACAAGTAGCCGTGGAAGATGGTATTTATGGAGGCTGAATCATGGCATGAATGGAAAAGAATCACAATGTGGATTCACATGTGACTCCTTGAAAAGAGGAAGCTCGCACTGTGTAGCAGTGTTCGACTATCTGATCTAACTGAACTCATCCTGTTTCCTCCTCACAGATTGCATTTCCATATATCCCATGCAGTCGTTCGACAACAGCAGCGCTCTGCTGACACACATCAACTTCATCTTGGATTTCAAAAGGTGACCCAAAAGGTGAAAACACTTGTTTTTTGTGCCCGGCTGGTAAGAGCGCCACCTGCTAATGTGTGTTTTGTGTGTCAGTGCAGGCTGCTATCAGTGAGCGTCAACCTGACCCTGAAAACCATCAATCTGCAGACTGTGCGCCACCACGAGCTGCCAGACTGCTACGACTTCCACATAATGGTTGGTGACAAACGCACGACCGAGCTGGTGTTTTAACAGATGGAAACACACACGCTCAGACATAATGTGTCTTTTTTTACTTTGTTTTCATAACAGATCACATTTGACAACCGTGCACACAGTGGAAAGATAAAGGTGGACGTCAAAAATGACGTGCGGATATACGAGTGCAGAGACTGGAACGTGGAGGGCACTTGTAAGTTTCAACCCAAAGCACAACACGACCCCAGCTAAATATTGAAATTACTCATGACGGCTTTTGGCTTCGAAAAGGTCAGCAGAGGGCACCGTGATTTTACTCTGCGAGCTTGTAAACTGACCTGAAATCTGTCTTGTTTTGTTTTTTTCAGCTGATGAAAACGATTACCTCCTCCTGTCCTTTGATTCGGTGGTCATCCTGGCCTGCTTCGCCTCCCTCATCCTCTGCACCAGATCTGTCGTCAACGGCATCCAGCTCCAGTTTGTGAGTCGTGAGAGATCATTACTGATGAATGTGACAGGGTTTTGGTAAATTCAGTGACAATTGCAGCTGAGTCATCAGGACATTCATTCAGTAATAAATGAAACATTTAACCAGCATCAGATAAAGGACTGTAGATGCAGGACACTGAGCTTTGCTGTGTTTTTATGGGGTTTGTTCTTATTAGCTCACTTTATAGGCCTACAGTTAAAAAAAAACATACACATGATGAGTATCAACTCCATTAGTTTTTGATTCAAAGTATTCACATTTACTTCTTTTAGAAGAGCTGCAACAATTAGTCTATTAATTAGTCGATTGAAAGAAATTTAACAGTCAACTATTTTACTAATATTTCAAGCAACAATGTCAAACATTTGCTGGCTCCAGCTTCATAAATGTGAGACTGGCTATTTTTCTTTGTCAGTGATTGATGAAAGCAAATAAAGCATCCTTGGGATTTTTGGGCTATTGGTTGGTCAAAAGAAGTCATTTGGAGACGTCGCTTGGGGCTTCAGGATATTGTGTTGAGCCATTTTGGGGCATTTTATAGCCTTGATGAATAAATGTGAAAGGAATCAGCAGATTAATATATATTAAAAGTAACAGTTAGATCTTAGTTGCAGCCCTTCTTTCAAGCCAGAAATAAATAGATAAATGAATAAATAAATTACACAGCCCCCCCCGCTGCGACTATTTTGGATATGCACCCAAATATCTGTCAAGTGCAACTAAGACTGAGATTTAGAGGTCTATTTTAACGACTGAGATTATTGCAGTCTCTGACTTAAATGAAGAAAAACATCTCCACTCTTTTTCCTGTTTACAAACATTCTCATAAAGTGTGAAGGATTAAATTTGAAGTGTGTTATTGGGTGGCCCTGAGTTATATGAGATCTGGATTTCTCTCACGCAGGAGTTCAACACATTCTTCCACGCCTACTACAACAAGATTGTGTCTTGGTCGGACCGCATGGAGTTTGTGAACGGCTGGTACATCCTCATCATCGTGAGCGACACGTTGACCATCGCTGGGTCGGCGCTCAAAATCGGAATACAAACAAAGGTTTGTAGTCATTGAGCGTTATTGTTTATGTGTTAAATCATATGATTGACTGTGGGGCTGAGGGGCCTTTGCAGCACGTTATATGACCATGGAAGTGTACTTTTCCTCTTGCAGTACCTGACAAACTATGACGTCTGCAGTATCTTGCTGGGAACTGCCACGATGCTTGTCTGGGTCGGTGTGATCCGTTACCTTGGTTTCTTCAAGAAGTACAATGTAAGAGATTTAGTGACGCTGCTTTTCATTTGTATGTATCAGCCAACCTTTACTGCATTTCCTGAAAATCTTTATCCCTGTCTAGATATTAATCTTAACCCTGAGGGCGGCATTCCCAAATGTGATCCGATTCTGCTGCTGCGCCGCCATGATCTACCTCGGCTACTGTTTCTGCGGCTGGATCGTCCTCGGGCCTCATCATGACAAGGTACGAAAAATGATAATCATCCTGTTTCAAGTGTCAGCGTGGCCCAAGAAATCCCCCTTAACTTCATTCACCTCATCGTCAAAACGTTTCTCCTCCAGTTCCGAACCCTCGACAAGGTGACGGAGTGCCTCTTCTCCCTCATCAACGGGGACGACATGTACGCCACCTTCCTGAAGATGAGAGACAACAGCTACATGGTGTGGCTCTTCAGCAGACTCTACCTCTACTCCTTCATCTCCCTCTTCATCTACATGGTGCTCAGCCTCTTCATCGCTCTCATCACTGACACCTACGAGACCATCAAGGTTAGTTCAAGTACGATCCATTCTCACGCTGTGTCTCAATTCAGGGTCTGCATCCTTCGAATTGAGACACAGCAACAGACTGAGAAATATTCCTAGATGTTACTGTAAGTAGAAGTTTTTTTTTAAAATGTATCCTTTAGTACTCTAATACTCTTCAATGGTTCTTTCCCAGCACCACCAGCAGGAGAAAGTGCCGGTGTCCCAGCTTCAGGCCTTCATAGCAGAGTGCAGGGACCAGCCCGAGTCTGGAAGATACCAGACTGACGAGGACTCAGCTTCCTGCTGCGTCTCTCCGTGCTGCTGCTTCGGATAAACTGAGGAAATGTGGGTTTTTCTTTTTCCACATGTGGACCAGGAGCTGCCGCAGAGAGTCCCGACCGTCTGCATGGAGCATCTGATTATACTGACGCGTGACGAGAAGGAAAGAATATTTTTACCCTCAAGTAGAACTTCTTTCCCTTCAGTTTTTTTTTTTACTTGACTTGTTGAGCACTACTGACGTAAAATGCAAAACTAAAAAGCACTAGAGTATAAAACTAATTAGAGAATTAACATGTGAAAATAGATTTATGGAGTTTAAGCTCTCACTCACCCTTAATGTGCTTTATAATGAAAAAAGCTGCTTAAAAATACTGTAAAGTTCTTTAATAGGTATTGTTTTATTGTATCTTGTACTGTACAGCATTTCTATATGCTATGTAAATAGATTGACATATGAACTACATAGATCGCCTCAATGGTTTCACTTTATGTATCTTTGCACTGTATTTTTTGTAGGTTTCTCACTTTTGACAAAGTGAATTTTCTTTTTCACTAATGATGTTGTACTATTGAAGCCCAGTTACAGAAAATAAAAATGTATGAAAACTCAGTCTTGATGAAAAACAAAAATAAGTCATAACTATGAGTAAGTATTGACTTTGTATCTCATAATTTCACCTTTATATTTCATAATTTCAATTTTATATTTCTTATATTTTCATAGGTCAAATCTAATAATTCCGATTTTTTTTTATCTCATAAATCTGATTTTTTATTCCATAATTCTGACTTTTTATCTCTTAATTTGACATTTTATCTAATAAGTTTCACTTTTTATCTCTTAAGCTTCACTTTTATCCCACAATTCTGTTTGTATCACACAATTCTGACTTTTTATTCAATAATACTGACTATTTAACTTTTAAATTTAACTTGTAAAATCATAATTCTGATTTCTTTATCATTATTTCGACTATGGGAATTTTATCTTGTTCATTTTGCCCCTTAACTGGTGAAAATGGTTCTTCCATGTCTGTCTGACTCAATCTGGTTATTTTCTATATCCCATTCTAATACATCCTCAACATACTTTCACTATGAGGAAAAAGTGTGTGTTGGGCATGTGGCCTGCTGCAGTATATTGCATGTGGTTTATATTAAGAATAACTGTAAGCTGAGTGTGTATTCATGAAGGCCAGACAACACAGTGCGGCAGATCTCAGTTGTGCAGGTGACTGTGGCCTCTCGCTGTCGCTGCAGCTTCCTGACACCTGACAGCACTTCTCATTTGCATAATCCACACACGTGCTCGTCCAATGCACGGCTCACATACTGGTTGCTTAACAACGCTGCCTCCAATAACAGTGACGTTTGGTCTGAAGCTCACGGAGGCACACACTTAAAAAAACACACACAATCAGCTGCAGCGGGAGCAGCCTGAACCGGCCTCATTACTGCCGGGACATCTCTGCAGCTTGACTGCGTCCACACCAGGAGTAGGTGAGGTTTCTGCTTGTTTCTGCCGCCGACGAGCTGACGACCGGTCTAGACACAGCAGCAGCTGGTGTTTTCAGTGAGGGAGCTTTTTTTTGTGTGTTAGTTTTGTCCAGCCTTACCTTTTACTTGTCTTCTATCGGAGTGAGTTGACCCGTTTCACACCTTAAGCCCGTGAGTATGTTTGACTTCAGTTAGCATACAGCTAACACCCATGTTGGCAAAACAGTGCGAACTAACGTCATGAGGACAGCAGTTACAGAAATAGGTGTATAAACATTCCGATAGCTTACCTCAAGTTCATCTGACAATTCAGAAATGTTAGACTAAGTTGCCGAGCTAAAGTGAAGGATGATAAGAAAACTACTTAACGCTTGAGTTGATCAATCTTTTCACTTT
Source organism: Sparus aurata (assembly GCF_900880675.1). NCBI lineage: Eukaryota > Metazoa > Chordata > Actinopteri > Spariformes > Sparidae > Sparus > Sparus aurata. Next base: position 19,388,537 of record NC_044207.1, read on the forward strand.
AACCTTGTAGTGAAACAAAAAAAAACAACAGTTGTGGCTAACGAGGGTTTAGCGAACTACCTAACGTTAGCGACCTTTGCAAACGTTATCTGAAAACTTTACGTACGTACGTCAAGCTAAGTAACCTAGAAGTTAGCCCACTCTTCATTTCTGTTGCATCTTTAATAAATATTATATATCTTGAAGGCAAATTACTTCTTTAAAACGAGGCCCACTTGGTCTCCGCCTCTGTAACTTTTTAGATAACACCTGTGTATGTCTTCTGGTTTGTTAGATAAGAACAGTTGAGTGTCTGCTGGTTGCACATTGACATGGCAGACACACCTTGTCCTCTCCTCATCAAAATGTAGCTCTCAAGCTTTTGTTTTTGTATTGCTTGACAAGACTGCAACATTTTCTCTTTTGTTCGTCACCATAGTGTCATTGAAAGCCCCTGAACACCAGTTAGAGTATTTCATTTGATTGCAAAGGTGGTGGGAGTGTCAAGTGAAACATATCTGGTTCAGCTTGTTTCACCAGAACATGTCTGGATGATAATAATATATTCCAGAAGTCATGAATGTTAAAAAAAAATACACTCTCAGATTGAAAGCCTCACTGGAATGACTTTCTCTTGTTTTATCTGCTTAAATCTTTTGGCTACAGAGTGAGATCATCTTACTACCCTGCGATTTAGTTGCCAGCGACCAATAGGATGGCCCTCTTAAACCCCCAATCTAACCCCTGCTGGCACACATGGTACAGTTAATCCTGTGTGGGTGAGGCAGCAGCACAGATTATTATTGCTGGTGTATCTCATGGCTTGATGCTCTGTTGCAGGGCTCGTCTCCAGCGGGAGCCTCCGATCCACCGCCTGACCGCTAATCCGCCTCCTGGGTTGATAAACTCATGACCCTGCACCCTCGTTTCCTGATGTGTCGGTGATATGGGAGAGTGGTGGACAACTGTGCCAATAGGGACATCTATGGGTAAATTTCTCTGCTAATGGAGGGTCAGATTAAGAATAGAAAGGCTCATCAGCTATGCTTTTTTTGGGAGCTGCTAGACGTGACCCATATTTCTGTTCTCATTTTTAGAGCAGCAACCTGATTCCAGCCTTGGTAGTAGAAAGTGATGTCGTTGTAATGCACCAACTATATTTTCCCTCTCCTTTCTGTTCTGTTTTTTTTAGGAAACTATGAGGCATCCCGCATATCACATGCTACAATGTCCCCCTCAAGACAGAACAACTATGTGTCAATGTACAGCTTGCCCCTGTCCAAAAGCTCCTACAGTGTCATAAGTGCCTTTTGCACAGAGGATAATATTTCTCCGTGCATTTCATACATCAATCAGGTATGAAAGTGTCTCTGTTTAGTTAGTGTTTCCTTGCCAAAGGCTCATTATTCCACAATACTAGTTGCAAAGTCCTCTTTCTTTCACAGGAGCTCGACTCACTCGGCCTCTCCTCCATATGTATCGAGGCCAGCTCACCCGGGGGAGCCGGCCTGAGCGCGGTGCCAGCTCTGAATGCCATGTACGAGCTGCTCCAGATTCACCGGCGCAACATGTGCACTTTGGAGGAGCTGGAGAAGGAACAGCTGAAGAAAACCAGCTCCTTGGAGCACATGCAGATGAACAATTCTAGACTCAAGGTATGCCTAAAACACTGAGTATGATGTGTCTGTAAGGTGCAGTAGTGGATTGTTGACCACTAGAGGGCAGATAAGAAACATAATGTTCTGTATACAGAAAATGTCCCCCCATCCTATAATTACCAAATTTGACCTAGAAACCATGACCTCTGTGTTATGAAAAGGCAGAGTTAAGCACCCGTTTGTACTGCCTTTGTTACTACTGACTCACAGAAAGAATGCTGATTGATGAAGGTTTTAAGTCCTTGTCGTAAGAGGAAATCAGCTGGGTAACACTATGACGCAACACCAGCGCTCGTCATTGAGTGGATGCCTGTCTGTTCACTCTTGTTTTACCTCGGTAACGCATTTTCATACTACTTATTAAATCCCAAGATGGCGCATACCCAATTTTAGGAAGGGATTTGGCTCAGGAATCCACTCTTGTAGCTTTAACCCTGAACTGATTGCTCTCACTGTGCTCATCAGAGTTGTGTTTTATCTTCCAGGATCAGTTGGAACTGTCCATAAGGGAAAAATCTGGTCTCCATGAGACAGAGAGGCAGCTACAACTCAAAATCAAGACCTTGCAGAGCTGCTTGAAAACCGAAAAAGATGAGGTAAAATTTTATGAACATTTAAATCTGATGTTTTTGATTATACAAAATGAGTAAGTATTAAACAGTATGCATTCGCCTGCAAAGGTCATGATTCAGTTGTTGTGGACAGGTTCAGAAGCTCCAGAATATCATTGCCAGCCGTGCCTCTCAGTACAGTCATGATGCCAAGAGGAAAGAGAGAGAAGCTTCAAAGCTTAAGGAACGCCTCAGTCAGCTACTGGTCGACAGAAAGGATAAGAAACTGGGTAAATATAGTAGTCTTCAGGAAAAAGAAATAATCATTGCTCTTTATTCTAGGAATTTCACAACAATGTAATACAATTTTTTTGTTTTGTTTTTTTCATCCAGCTATTGATGTACTGAATTGTTTGGGACGGTCAGATGGTAGAAGGAGCCACTGGAAGACGGCAAAAGCAACAGCCAGGTTTCACGACAGTCATCCCATCACTTGTTAATCATATGTGTAGACTATGCAATCATCATTCAGATAACCGTATGTGTAACTTGCTCTCTGCAGCCATGAGGGTGAGATGTACAAGTCCTTGCTCAGTGACTATGAGGCAAGTCAGAGGTCCTTGATGTTGGAGAACGCCGAGCTTAAGAAAGTCCTCCAGCAGATGAAGAAGGAGATGATACACATCCTTAGTCCACGCCAGTCCTCGAGCAGAAGAGCCACAGCTGATGACACTCAGGAGCAGGTATTTGTGTTTATATTCAGAGGTTTTTAGACCTCAGAGTCTTGCCTGTTTTGTCACTATTATTGAGAGGCCAGGGAATTGATGAGAATGAGAAGCAGTTTTTATGCATCAATGTGAGGATGTTGTAAAGAGATGCTTTCATGTTGACAAGCTACCATGTTCGCGTCTTTCACTTTGCTCAGGTTGATTCAGATGGGGAGGAAAAGGCGGGTGACTCCAGCAGGGAAACTCTGGACCAGTCATGTGAACATGCAAGGGAGCAGCTCACCAACAGCATCCGCCAGCAGTGGAGAAAACTGAGGAACCATATGGAGAAGCTAGACAGCCAAGGTACATGTAGCACTGTTTTTATATTCTGAAATACTGGAAAAGTAGCTGAAGCTCCAAAAATGTTTTCTTTGACATGTGATTTCTATAAATCAAGATTGTGTGAGAATATGTACCTGTTCTCACAAGTATTTATGGACAAACAGTATGCCTGGAGGCACATTTAGATAATCAGCTGTCACTGTATTTTGTTAAGCTTCGCAAGTTCAAAATCAGCTGGAGTCTAATAAGGAGGTGATACCAAGGGAGACCCACGATGAAGAGATGGAGCGGATGAGGCATGAAGTGCAGCAGTGCAAAGAGTTCATTCACACACAGCAACAGCTCCTTCAGGTCAGTTTCTGTTCGTTTATCAGTGCACAGATACCAAATTGTGGAGGCTTCTCATTTCAAGTGTAAATGAATGGGTTAAATTGCCATCCTGATAAATAAGCTCCTTGCATTAAAGAATGTCATCTGGAATTTTCAAATAATAATTTAGGCTGAAATAATAAAAGTGTGTCTGTTTTATGCATGCACAGCAACAACTCAACACATCGTTTGATGATGAGACGGCAGCTCTTCTTAACGACTGCTACACACTGGAGGAGAAGGAGCGTCTCAAAGAGGAGTGGAGGCTCTTTGAGGAACAGAAGAGAAACTTTGAGAGGGAGAGAAAGAACTTCACAGAGGCTGCTATTCGCCTGGGGCGAGAGGTACTCAAAGTTTCTGATGCGGCACCACGGTCGTATTCATCATATATTGTGGATGTTGTAACTGCAACGCTTTCAATCTTTTTTTTTAATTCAACAGAAAAAGGCCTTTCAAGAGGACCGCGCTACTTGGCTCAAGAATCAATTTTTGAACATGACTCCCTTTACCGACCGTAGGAGATGTTCCTCATCTGACGGTCACAGCGCCCTGTCAATCAGTAAGTCTGTGTAATTGAAGACAGAAGACTATAAATGGCTGAAACTTTTAAAACACAAACCTGACTTTCTCACTTTTAACAGAGTATGCTCTATTGCACTAATTACCAATAGAGCTGACATGATAACATATTTCAGAACTTCTCAGGATACTACAAATAAGACAGTTAAAGGTGTGAATCTTTAATTGGCCTCACAACGGCACATGACTACTTCTTCACTAAAACAAGACCATCAGTCAAATAAATCTGCTGGTAATCTACAAAAATAATGTTTTCACATTGTGGCATTAAGACGGGCAATTTCCTGTATGAGGTTGACATTACAAACATGCCTCTGCTGCACACACGTCCTCTAAGCTGTCGCCTTCTCACTTTTTGGCTGACAGCTGAACTTGCTGTATTCTGTGTGGCTGTAGACACTAGTAAATGTTGAATATTGCTAACTCGGTTCATTAGTTTTATTTATTAAAGTTTTTTAAATATTGTGTGGCAGATTTTTAGAGAGAGTCTTGTCTGTATTGTGCTTCATAGAGAGTTTAATAAAATGTGAAATGTGCCCATATATCTGCTTTTTAAAAATTCTGGGGCTACTTAATGTGCTATATTTTTGTACTTGTTTTTAAATCACTCATAGCTGATATCGGTCTTCCTCCAACATATTTTCCAAAATAGAAATGTCAGACTCATCCCAATTTTAACTTGATCACCAAGGCCAGAAAATATGCATGTATACATATATACATATGTATATATACATATATACGTGTGTGTGTGTGTGTGTGTGTGTATGATAGAGAGATATCTTATAGGCTGCAAACTGCTTTTTATGTGAGGAATCTTTTACGTCCACATTGTGATGCATCTTAGACTCAACAGAATATGTTGCAGTCTCATTTGATTTTGGTGTCATCTCCATGTCTCTTTGAATTGCCTTGTGTCTGAAAGGTGCTTTATAAATAAACGTCCCTTTTGACTTGCGATGCTTAAATGTTAAGAACGAGGTGTGTCTCAACAATTGCACATGAATAAGGTTCGCTTCAAGAATACAGGGCAAGTGTTCTATTAATACTGTGTGCAGTTAACCGTGACAGAGAAAAAGTATTTTAATTGACTTTGATTTGAATATCCTCAGGAAGTGAGCCAGAGATGAGGATATCTTCCACGAACACTCAGCCGGCCAAATCATCAACCTACGCCACATTCTCCACTCCTAAACCTACACAAAGTGCTACTGTGCCATCCACAACCGAACTTTACCGGACACTCCGCCTGATACCAGACAGCAGGTATTACTCAGTGACTTAATTCCTTTTGTCTGCGTTCAGTGAGATGTTTGCATTTAAATTTACATTTAGGGCATTTAGCAGACGCTTTTGTCCAAAGCGACTTACAATAAGTACATTTGTCACAAGAGAGGAACCACGACATATCACCGTCGATGGAGTAAAAAGAAATTTAGAAACAATTGTCAAGCCTTCGCAGTGCTGGGATTTAATTTGTGCAGTGTTGTTTCGCTTCAAGCCAATGAGAGATGAGGCATGTTAACCTTCAAAGTACAATGAATTCATTTAAAGTTGCAGATGGTGCCATTAAACCTTTTTTGAATTTTTATTTTATTTTTTTCATTTCAGTTCCTCCAGACATTCAAATCGAGGATTCTGGCAAGAGTCGAGCACCACTGAAGATGGAGATGCTCGGTTCAAGTCAAAAAGCAGAGTTCGATGTGGAGACTTGAGCATCTTCTCCTTGGGTGAAGATGAGAACAGCCTCACCTGAACAACTTCCAGTGCCTTTTTTCTTTCTCTTTTTGGGTGTGACTGGGCAGTGGACTTGAATATGAAATGATGAATAAATACCATCACTACGGAGGAACACTAAATCTTGATATGTTGCTTTACGCACAGATCATTCACCAAAGCTGATCAAACAAAGAAAAGCACTTTAATGATTCTGCCATTGTTCATTTCGTGACAAACAGATCAACACTGACGAATCAGATTTTAAGCTACATTCAAATGAGGGGGATCAAGTGATTTGAACATTTGACATTTTTTGTTTACATTGAATGCTTAAGTTTCAGTTCAAGTTTTAAATTTTTACACATTCTACGTATAAATTATGAGTCTAATTTTAATGGAAGCATATATTGACATTAAATAATGATCAATAAAGATATTTTTAATTAAAATGTTTGGTTCTGTCTTCACTACGACGCCTACTAGTGTGTTTACACTTGAATTGCAGTCACAAGTGTGAACAACCGGAATCCGGATGTCATCATCTGTGCTTTTGTCTCAGCATCCAGCCCCGAATCCCACCCACACCACTCGGCGTCTATATATTTTTTTTTCCCACTCAAAAAACACAGCGAAAATGTCGGGTTCTAATCTCGTAGCCATGAAAAAGGTGGTCCAGCAGCTCCGTTTTGAGGCGAGCATAAACAGAGTGAAGGTAATTCACGTGCTTATTGTTCTGTCAAATATGTGAGGGGGGGAAAAGCTCGACCGTTACCCCGAGCAGCTAACGAAGCTAGCTGGTGCCAGAGGCTAGCAGCGGTGTTAGCCGCTAGTCAACAGGCTGAGCAGGGCGTTGTTTGAACTGGAGGGGAAGTATTCAGCTCTGTCTGGTACGCTTGAGATTAATATGCCAGCGACTAACATAGAAGTGAGGATGTCGAAAACCTTTTTTTGTTTTTAGTTATTTCCAGCTAGCATCTCATCGACTAACTAAAGAGTACCAAACTGAGGTTGTTGGCTAACTTGCCTGAAAGTTAAACTAACGTTACTTGGAGTGAAATGCTTTGTGTTAGCAAAACAACTAATGCTACTGCTGCTAACAGTTAGAAAAGTATGAAGCAAACTGACAAAACAACTTCTAAAAACTATCGGCCTTAGAAAAAAAGGAACACAATGAACCCCTAGACCAAAGCAAAAGATTTAGAAGCACACAAGTGTCATTTATTCATCATTTGGGTTGCAAAACATAATCGACTTCGAGGCCTTTTTTTGCTACATCGCAGAAAGACAAGTATTGTTTAATGTGTTTCAGGAGTGAATGGTCAAAATGTTGGTAACAGAGTCCACGCTTAAAAAAAACCTATAATGCAGCTGTGTATATACAGTATTGAATTGTACCGCATAAGTGCTATTCAAATATATTTTTAAAAAAAAGTTCCTATCAAGTTTGATGTCTGTCAGAACATGCCATTTTGATGATGATATTGTGTGTTCATTCACAAAAGGCCCTTCTGTACTATTCCTTTAAGTGTCATTGTAAGTGATAATGATGAAAATTATTGTGTCATACCATGTTTCAATATTATTGTATGAGACTCAAACTGTTGCAATCCTACATGTAATTCAGTACAATGTTTGTTTTTTCAAACTTTGACAATGTACTATAGTATAAAATCCGTAGAATGCCCCTTTAACCTGTATGGTAACCCCAAGCCACATTTCCTTCCTCTCTGTCACCAGGTCTCCCAGGCAGCGGCAGACCTTCAACAGTTTTGCATGCAGAACGCCTTGCAGGACCCTCTGCTCACTGGTGTGTCCTCCAGCACCAACCCCTTCAGGCCACAGAAAGTCTGCTCCTTCTTGTGAAACCACTGTATTCATTGGTCAGTCTGCCACCCTGTGGACACATTGAGCCGAACACTAATAGGCCTTCATACTGTACATACAGCACAAGCAACTGGTGGGATTTCTGAAAAGCTTTATGAAAACGACTGCAGAGTAACTGCACTACTGGTTAGAATCTCTTAAATGCATTTTGAGTGAGACGAGTGTTCCTTTATGTTCAACCGCTTGAATACAGCAGTGCAAGTATTTCACGGCAGGGACAATCATTAAAAGACTTATAGAAACTTCTCAGTTGAAACCTATAAAAGTTCTCTACAAAAACAAACCCACTTCAGTCAGTTCAAATCAAATCCTTAGCCTCATTGTTTTTTTCTGTTTATAACTCTGGTTGTGTTTTCTTCTTCCGCAGGCCTTCATTTTGATGCTACAGGGAAAAGTTGACCTCAACACTGCTCCTCATGCCAAGCCATTATACTGCCACGGGATCTCTGGAGACTAGAACACATTGGAATCATGTCAGGAAGATGACCATCTATTTTCAGCCACAGTAGTAGAAAGGAGACAGGTTTATTTTTCATGGCACAGTATGATTTTCGAATAAATTATTGTGCCTTTTTCTATTGTTCTATATTAGTCATCACTGTTCTGGACTTTTTTGTATTTAATGAATAAAAAAAACATTCTTTACTATTCCAATGTGTCATTGATTGACATTTTCAGTTTGATTTATTTGAAACCATTACATAATGGACATAACTGCCTCCAACGATTTTAAACAAAAAAGTGGGTTTTCGAAAGTGATTTAAAAGATGAGAATTAGTTTGCATGCTGGATCTCCTCAGACAGGTTTATAAGCCAAAGAATTTCTCTCCCACAACACTTGTCACATTCATCCAGGGGTGGATTGGCCATCGGGAGTACTGGGACTTTTCCCGGTGGGCCGGTCACTGATGGGCCGATGGACGGCCGTTTTATTTATTTATTTATTTATCCATCTATCCATCTATCCATGCCTCGCCTTGCCTTGGTAACTATTGTAACTCTCCCGGCCCGGGGACAGAGACATGCATCTGCTCGGCCCACAGTGCTCAGCTGCAGACACAGCAGAGAGGTGCTGATTGTCCCAGTGGCTTTGTCTGTCTAAAGAATACCTGGCCCAATGGCCCTATGAGAGGCTACAAAGGCCCAGGAGTCCCACCCACGCATGTTGTAGATCCCTCCCAACCCCTCGTCCAATCACTTTTAATGATGAGGAGTCGATGATGACAGAGAGAGCGAGAGAAAAAAAACAACAACACACCAGCACACGAAAAACAAAAATGGAGAAGGAAAGTAAAAAATGCAAAGGCGGTGCGGAAAAATTGAGGGAAAGGAAAAGAAAAGCTCTCGCAGCACAGGCTGCTAAAAGTAAAACAATTACGCAGATGTTTGCTGCAGGGGCCGGCCTGGCCGGTGCCAGCAGCACCGATGCTGCAACTTCAGCAGCGGGTCCTTCACGTGAGTCTGAAGAGAGTGAGGCTCCCATTACCACTGCCCTTATGGTGCAGGAGGAGGCTGAAAAAATAAGTGTTGAGGAAGTCTCTCCACCATGTGAAGGAGGCAGTGATACCGTGGTAAGCAGGTAGCCTATGTGCCTTCTAGAATGGTGTGGATAAACATTCATCAAAATAAATGGTTCAGAACGGTTGCTTAACTGTCTATAAACTTTACTTGACATAATAAATAGCAAACTCTGGATGGTGTGGTGTGTTACAACTAAAACTAGTTATCTAAAGTATTGGAAAACAATAACCATATTCATATACTATTCTGATTAATTGATTAGTTGCTTTTATTAACCACTTAAGCCCTATTTCATACTTTCATCAAGGGATGCCACACAAAATTGTAGATCTACAAGCTTACAACTCACATGTTGCAATGTGATGTGTTTTTTGAGCATGTAGATCTGCTATCTGCACTTACTTTCCTCTTTTCTTGGCTGTCTATTATCCATTTATTTTAGTGAAGACTTGAGAACTTGAATGGATATTGTTCAGTAATCACTTAAATAATGTATACATCTATTGTTGTCTGTCTTTCATAGGGCTCTCTATTTGTGTGTTTTTGAGTGACCTACAGTACCTGGCTGCCAGCCTGCCAATACCATGATTCACTGCTTGTACCTGTATGAGTGAGTGACAAATAAACACTCTTGAATCTTAAATCCTTTCTCCAGTATCCCTCTTAAGAGCAAGTGAGCAACACACGGTGTAGTTATCATTTATTTTATTCAGGTTTCAGAATATAAACGGATATTGTTTAGTATAGTGGTGTTATTAAAAGCTTGTGTGTTTGTATGTACATCAACGGGGCGAGTTGGCACAATATCTGCGAGCGGATTGTAGTGGGCCAGTCTGGACTAAAAAGTCCAGGGCCAGATTTTTGTCCGAGTCCACCCCTGCATTCATCTATTCACACACACGTTCATACACTGATGGCAGAGGCTGCTACACAAGGGGCCAACCTGCTCATCTCAGGGTTCAGTGCCTTGCTCAAGGATACGTCAACATGCAGCTGGGGGAGTGGGGAAATCAAACCAGCAACCTTTCAATTACTGGATGACCCATTAGTGATATTATGTGACATGAAATGAGGGTGCTATTGGAAAATCACATTTGAAATTGATTTGAATAAAGACTCCTGGTATTACTTCTGGCATTATGAAAATCAAAATGACAAATTAAGATACAGTGTTTTAGTGTTTGTATTCTATTTATTCATATTGTTATAATTTACATACTTTTATAAATATAAACTAATACAGGATATTGCATGGATATGCAATAAAAGTCAAACTAAATGTGACGCATTTACTTTTGGGGACCAACATTAATAACTAATTGTGAGTAGTGTAAATAAAGTGGCACATGTTTTCTCAAAATTATATGGTGGAATCATGTAGTTTAAGTAAATTTACTTGATTTTTTCCACCATTAGCTGTAATTGGAAGAAAAAAAAACCCCAACAGCTATTAATTTACTTAAAGGTCACAGATGTGAGCTGTATAGTGAGGATGTATGACTGGAAGTACCAGAACAGTAGAAATCATGAGAAAGAAGTATTCCAGCTACTCGTGAACACGATTGGTTAAGTTCTCGCGATAAGTGAGCTGGCGGGTGAGCTCGATGTGAACAGCGCTCCCATGAGCTCCAGGGACTGAACACAGGGACTGAACCCAGGTCGGTCTTGTCCCGCTCTTTCGGCAGTTACAAAGGCAGCTCGTATATCACAACTGCAGCTCGACCAGCCGGATGAAACCTCCTCCGCCAGAGTGAAGAATGAATCATGGGAGATCGTTACTGTGGAAACGACGGTAACTTCTTTTGTTAACCTAGCATGTTCGACACAGGTAGCTAACAACACAAGCGCGAAGCTATGTGTGAAGCCCCTTCATGACAGATATGTTTGCTCCGTGATTTTCTTTTGTCTTGTTGTTTTTGTAGTCCGCCATTTGTAGGAAAACGGTAGATGCTAACGGCTCACCGTCGCCGCTGTAACGCTAGAATTAGTTTAACTGTTTGCTGTTTATTTTTTGACTTTACATAATGAAGACCGATAACATTAGTTGGCGCTTTAGCTGAACAACGAGCATCAGTTAGCTCAACCCCAGGATGATGCTCCAGGGTGGATCGACGCAGCTCCTCTGCCTTACAGCCAGCAGTGGGGTTCCTCTTTTCACAAGGGGAGCCTCCAAACAGCTGCCCTTCTCTGTCATCGGCTCCCTCAATGGCGTTCACATGTTCGGGGGTGGTCAGGGAGTCTCGCTGTCCTCCTGTGAGACTGAAGGCGGGGGTAAGGTGGTGTGGAGAGTCTTCCAGGACAGCGTGATGCTCATCGCCGTGACTGGAGGCGGACAAGGAGGCGCAGGTAGCAGCAAAGAGGAGGAGGTGCGTTTACAGCGCCTCCTAGAGAATGTGTGGAACTGCATGGTGCTGGTGTTGGGGCAGGATGAGCTGGCTAATGTCAGGAATGTGGAGAGGCTGAAGAGGGATTTGCGGTCCTGTATCAGCCTCATTGATCAGCTGCTTGAGGAGAGGCAAGAGGGCATCCTGGGTAACCTGACACACTGCGCTGATTCACTGCTGCCCCCAAACCCATCTCTCCTTCAGCAGGCTGTGGATGGCTTTGCTCAGTCAGCAGATAGTGAATTTGGCTGCCTCATGGTTCATGGGAGGATAGCTGCAGCGACTGAGAAATGGTGGCGTCTTGCACCGCAGGAAGTTGTACTGCTGTCTGCTCTGATGCGCTCCCTCTCAGCCTCTGGGTCAGCCTCTTGTGATTACCCAGTTTTCCTTCCCCAGGGCAGCCCCACAGTGGCCCACCGCCTCCTCCGCTTCCAACTGCTCCCAGGGGCAGATGTGTGCGTGCTATGCGGCCCGACACCTTCCCTGCACAGAGCTGAGAGTGGGCTGGTGGTCCGGTTCTGGACGCCCCTGGTGGAGACCCTGAGAGACTGCCTGGCTGTTGGAGAGCGCTGCTTACCAGGATCTGTATCCCTGCGCCCTGCTGTGCTGGCACTTCTTCTCATCAACCGTGAAGCGCGTCGCTCTGTCTCCTGTGTGCGGTGTCCAACTCACCACCCGCCTGGTGACCCTCCATTACCCTCCAAGGCACGCTGCTGGGAGCTAATGAAGCTCTTCTATATCTTCAGCACGACACGCTACTTCACCCAGGAGGAGAGTGTGTGTCTCACCCCAGAGGAGAGGGCTCAGGGAGGCAATACCGAAGACTTCATCCTTGGATTCTCCCACCAGCCGCTGCAGTGCTATCTAGTTACAGAAGAATGCAAAAGCTTTGGACTTCAGACACCACAACACCAGCTCTTCCTGCTTACCCCACTGTCAGTGCCCACCTTTGCCCTGCGTACGGTGGCCACACAGACTCTATCTGATGTAGTTACAGCCACTGGGTTTTAACTGAACAATTTACTTTGTTAACATCTTAATTTTTTGGGTAAATCCACCCTCTTTGACCTCATTACATATAAACTTGGACCCTCTTTGACCTCATTACATATAAACTTGCAGATGAACAGCTATTCACCTGTAAAGTGAACTGGCCACTGATATTGTGATATTCCTCATACTTTTATTGATGACAGCAAACACATTTAAATGCATGTTTACTAACCAGCAACTGTCAAGTAGATTAAAAAAATGTTATCATTGCTACTGGTCTCAGCAGGTATTTATACACAACTACTGATCAAGAATTTAATACTATTGAAAATATCCCAGCAAAGTGAGCTGATCTGAGCCTTGTTTTGCCTTCAAGAGAGAAGAGACTGTTGGATTATTGTGCCGAACTTCACTAGCTTCAAGGCTGTCCCTGTTATAGTCAGGGTGGTTGATTACTCTTACTGAATACTAACATTATCACTGGGATTGCACTGCATTTCAAAAAATGTATCAGAGAATGATGTGAAAATGTAACACTGGGATAAACAAGTGCCTCCTGTCTATACAGAAATGTTGAAATTATTAGTTTGTGCTTGTTTTACTCCTAATTATAGTTTGTTACTTTATGTGGGTTTTTTGATTGCTGATTGTTTTTTTTTCTTCTTCACATTTTCCCCCCTGCTAATGTGATAATGAGAGTGCTTTTTGCGCTCTGTTAACTGAACTTCTCATTGCAAGACTCGTCTATGCTACTACAAAGTAGTTGTGCTGTTTGAATTTAAATTGCTGCTTGCCTGTTGATGTTTAAGACATTTTCTTGCCAGCCATGAGGCAAACATTGGACACGATGGAGTATATAAGTTTGTTCAACTGCCAGACAAAACAAACTGAACGCATCTGCTCCCAATTTTGTTATATTTCTCACAAAAACAAAGATTGCTTTCTTTAAATTAATAAAACAGTTTATTTTCCACACCGCATGTTATGCTATAAGAACACTGGCAGCGACTATTTCTAAAACACACAAATCATTACGGAATGAGTACTTTGTGGAATGATAATTGCAATTGTTTTAATTGCACTGATTGTTTCAAGAAGTCACACTTTTACTTTACTGCAAATCCCAGTTACATCCCAGTATGTAGTTTCTAATCACAGATGCTGTTCTCCTCATTATCCTTTAGTACGGGGGGGGCAAAACTTTTCACTTGAAAGGGCCCAAACTTAGAAAATACTGGTTGATAGGGATAAATTAACCATTGCAAGCAAACTCCTGCACACTGTCTAACTTGGAAAAAATACATGTATTTGCAACATTTCAATACTAGCCCTTCGTCAGGCAATCGGCAAATATCAATTTGCTTGATGAAGGTATCGTGTTAAAATGTTGAAAATGTATGTATTTTTTTCATTCCCAGGGCCAAAAGTGAAACTTATTGTGTTGTATTGTGAAGATGCAAAATGCTCCTTTGATCCCAAGTTCCTTGTGCAAATTGTCCACTGTTCTTAGATTACAAAAATGATTACCAACTATGGATCCTATATATTATAAGAGTGTTTTACCTCACGAAACTTGAGGACTTGTATAGTAATTGGTTAAAACTTTCTTTTGAAACATAAGGCGAGTCCTGCTTTGGCCTGCAAGCCCCACTTTGGGCTTTAGTGTATAAAAGTCTTTCAAATATCTGGATACTTGTTGAGTTTCTGCACAGGTTCATCCTAGTTCAACCTTGTTGTGGTAAATGTGCTGTAGTGTATTCAGGTCTGACCCCAACCATCGACAGACTACTAGCACTGCTAGACAACAAAGTCACATTTAACTACATGCACTATTGGAAATACTAATGTTTCTACTACTTTTAGCATTTTTTTCAAATCATTCTAATTGCACGACTTAAATATGTGAATACAGAGTTTTGTCAAAGGAATTTGCATTGAATTAATGAAGAAAAACTTCAGTGGAGCTGCAGTCAGGCTATAGGAGGGGCAGTAAGTGTTTGGTTCACTAAGTACAATTGAAAAGTCTCCTCCCAAACCGCGTAGAGAGCAGACAGCGGTGGGTGAGCTGAGGTGAGCTCGGGACAAAAGTTGGGAGCAGCTCCCAGATTTGCTAGTTAGAATCTCTCTGAGCCACGTCAGTCGACCCAAAGCTGCCTCGGCTCGGTAACCGGAGAACCGAACCCGAGATACGGCCTCACGGTGCGTAGGGTAACGGGGGACAGTGGGGTTGGATAACGGTCGAGCTGAAGCCACACAAAGGGGGAGGGATAGTTGCAGCGTTGCCATGTGTGCAAGGAACAAGCCCCCCAAAAAACTTCCCAGAGTGTAAATTCATGTGCGTGTGTGGATGCGAGCAGGGTCTGAAGAGACGCTCTGAGAATTTGTCCCACTTTTTATTCGGAGCCCCGTTAGCTCTTCCCCCGCTCTGAGCGGTCCAAAGGTCTGAGTCAGTATTTTTAGGAGCGCGGTGCGTTCACTTGCACAACTTCAGTTCCACTCCTGTCGAGTGAAGCAACCGGCGTGTGGTGTGTGTGTTCGCTGTGCACCGCGGAGGCTTTAAAAGTCACCCAACTCGCCGTGTTAAACATGTCGGCTACAAGGATGCAGCTGCTGTCACCCAGAAACGTCCGGCTTCTGAGCCGCGGGCGAAGCGAGTTGTTCGCCGGTGGTAGCGGCGGTGGTCCCAGGGTCCGCTCACTGATTTCTCCCCCTCTGTCCTCCTCCTCTCCCGGCAGAGCTTTATCGAGTGTGAGCGCGACGCGGCGCGGGCTCCCCAAAGAGAAGATGACCGAGAATGGTGTGTCGTCCCGGGCCAAGGTGTTGACCATCGACACCATGAACCCCACGGTGAAGAAGGTGGAGTACGCGGTGCGGGGGCCCATCGTGCAGCGGGCTATGGAGCTGGAGAAGGAGCTCTCTGAGGTCTGTACAACTCGGGGTTCATTCATACAACCCGTGTCCTGTGATCACCGTCCTGCTCATCTGTGTTTGTCTTTCATTTAATAAACATGTTACAGACTTCTTGTACTGGTCAGAATGGCCCAAAAACGCCTGGTACCTGTGCATGTTTTATATCAGAGGAAATGCATCCTGGCACTCTCCACCTCACAGGTTGAGCCAGTGTAATCTATCTATTATTTTCCTGTTACTGTGATTGAAACAAGAATCCCTTTAACATGTTACTTTATTAAGTTCAGAAGGGCCTTCCTGTGCTTATTTTTTTTTGCTGATGATTGCTTGTGGTTTGAGTTTGAGTCCAGTCAGTGTCTTTCGTTGCAGATCAGCAGGTTTCCATTCCTGGTAGTGTTTTCACAGTGAATCTGTTCTCTGTTCTTGCTTATGCCATTTACTTACACACCCTCTTATCAAAGTCCGTCAGCTAGTCGATCATTCCTTGGGAGTTTTATCTCGTCAGTAACTGAGTAGGCTGGTGAGATCCAGATCTCTTTGTTGCGTAAGGTACATTTCTAACCTGATTGTAGGTCATTGTTGTTGTGCATCAGTTGTTCCTTAGAGATCATCAGTGAGGGGTGAAAGTCCGGAGTCTGAGCCAGAGACGTCTGTTTTTTTCAGTCCTCTTAATCTGTCTGTATGACCTACTAGTGATGCCCAAATCTGTTGCCTCACTTTACCTCCTGGTTTCCAAAACGTGTCCATAACTTGGCAGATCTGTCCTTTTTATTGTACTTTCCATTTTAACAGCCAACATTAGACTTTTGTCTTTTTTCTAGAACTGCAATGATTAATCGTTAGGTTGTCCAACTATTTGGACAACCCAATCACCAGAATAAATGTTGGCAGACGTTTCTGCAAAACCACAGAACTTTACCTTCCTTTTATGTTTTGGTCAAACTTGTATGATTTCAAGCCCCTTAAATGTGATTTGTGATCATTATTATTATTATTATTATTATTATTATTATTATTATTATTTTTATTTGTTGTTTTACCCTTTTTATGACAGTAAACAGAATGTCTTGGGGGTTTGGGCTAAACATTGAAGAAAAACACTTTTCACCATTTTATGACATTTGAAAGAACCAAGCAACTGATTGATCAAAAGAAAAATCGGCTGATGAATCAACAATTAGAAAAATTAGTAGTTGCCTTCCTGGTCGTCCAAAAATTGGTCCGATTATCTCTCATCACTTGTGTCCAGCATTTAATGTCTGCTCTTTTTAACCATCTTCATCCTCTTTTTTTTTTTTAAATACAGACATTTGTGCTTTTCTCTGCCTGATCCCTTCCTCTTGGACTGTTTATGGTGATGTGGCAACCAGCTGTTAGTGCAGTCTGGTGTGAAACCCGTCCTCTCCTGAGTGCTTTGTTCAGGAAGGGATGAGTTTGCAAACAGGTTCTTGCGCAGGTGAAAGGCTCAGCGACATCGTCCAGAAGGGGCTGTAATGACAGTGCTGACCTTTTTAACCAGATGGTTCAACATAGATTTTATGTTCTGTTTGCTTTGGCCATTGCTTATCCACAGCTGACCGCCACTATTGTGGGGATATTTATCTTCTTCTTGACCGAACAAGAGTTTGATTGGGCGATATTGATCTGATATATAGATGTTCAAACAACTGAAGAAATTGCAGGTGGATTTAGCTGGTAAGACCCAGTCGAGAAATTGATGGAGAGAAGCATTTTTTACAGGTGGAATAAGATACTAACCACACTTTTTTAAAGCGGCTAATTAACTTTTTATTCACCATATCTTCATCGAGCGCAAGAGCTCTGCAAATCATTGTTCACTGACTGCAGACTGTCCCGGTGTCAGTCTTTTTCAATAGTACAGCACTCAGCCTGAAGGCAAAAATGTAGCACAAGTAATCGTTTCCAGGCCTCCCATCTTATTCCAAAGTTTTCAAAAGCACTGGACTGCACTTTTTAAGACTTTAAACCATTGTCATTTAATCAGAACACATTCTTCTCTATAACCCCAACCTTCATTCCAAACGGCAGTTTGGATGGGGTTGGATTACTTTGGGAAACAGGTCGAAGTATTGTTCTCACTTTTGTCTGTGAATTAAACATCCACACGTGATCCTCGACTCCAGTTTCCTACACGCCTTATTTTTTTTAGAACTGAGATCTTTTCTCTTCAACTACAGTCTTGTTTTTTGTGTGGTTTTTTTGGGGGGGCCAAACTGAAGCTGTGTTAGTTTTTTGTTCTAGCTTTTCAGGGAATCGTAACAAGACAGACTTTGAGCCAAATTACTGTGAACCAGTGAACAAGTGCACTGATAAAGGCTTCACACGCAGTTATTACATTGTGTTCTTTGTGTGTCTTAATGAGCAGATAGCTGCGGTGAACAGGGGACCTTTTGAGAGAGTCGCTATGGGGACGGACAGACCATCGACCAGTTCTTTCCACATGTTCGGCCAGCATGAAAAGCAATATGCAAACTAGGGCTTTTAATTTTAATTGATTATGCAGCCCTAATGCAAACCTTTTAAAATGATTTTTCATTGCAGAATCTTTGAGTTTCAGGCTTAAATGCTTTCATCTGAGTAACTGAATATATTTGGCATCAACTCGCTGAAAACGCCCCAAAAAACTTGCAACGTGAATTTACTTATCACCTATTTTAATCTGAACTTTGTAGTGTGCTGCTAACTGCTTAAATCGCAATCTTGTTTAACAGCTTTCCATGTGTTTATGGTTTATCGTCCAAACAACGAAACATCAGCTACCTGAGCAGCACAGAGCAGAATATAAGATAAAATGGTGCTGAAGAAGAAGCCGAATTTAAAAGGCATTGCAGTGAATCGTTTCCTTTTTTCAAAGAACTGAAAGGAAATATGAGAGCTCACTTTCACCCTCAGCATTGTTCGCTGGGCTGTTTTTTATCAGCAACGGAGGACAAAACGTCTTTCCAGTTGGGTTCTTGGGAGCAGGGGTCAGTGTGGGCGGTTCTTTTGACTGAGGGGGTGATACCCGCCAGGCACAATAGTATTGGTCCAGACCGAGAGCCGCCTCTAATATGTGGCCAATGAGAGAGCCCGAGAGAGCTTTTTTTTTTTTTTTTGTACAAAATGCGCTGGATCGGGCAAATCAAACAAACAGCCTGTTTTGATTTCCGTGTCAGTGTGAGGCTCCACTTGTGGCTCCTCTGCGGTGTCATTCTGTCCCAAACATCTGGTCTTAACAGCATGTGTGTGTGCTTGTGTCTGTCAGCCCGCATCGCTGTTTATCTTCCTGTCAGTGGACTCAGCTGTTCAAGAGATCATATTACAGAGATGTTATACCATTGGCCTGGTAGAGAGTAAATGAATACTTTTTACTTTGGGAAGAGGTGATCCTAATTATTATGTCAGCTTTGCTGTCGTACGTCCTGTCCCTTCTCAGCCTGCAGTCAGGAGGTTAAAAGCCTCTGTGAGATGTATGTCTGTGTGTTAATGTGTCAGGAGGTGAATGGTATCAGTACGATAAGATGGTTTGCACAGGTTGAAACTTTGTTCCCATGTTTACATTCACTATCGGCATCAAGGCTGCTACTGTGCTACAGTATGACCTTACTTTTTAATCAAATTGTCAGATTAGATGCACAAAATGTCTCTAGATAAAGAATCGTACTTAACTTTATAGGGTCAGTAAGTAAGTGTGTGTGAGAGGAATAACAGAATGTTAACATGTTATATGGCTTTCCCTGAAAATAATGAAATGAGTTGAGTAACGATGTTACACAGAAAATCTGACATGTGAAATTTCAGTAGAAATTTGAAACCTAAAGCTACACGGTAGAGAGCTTTCTGTTTATTTCTGTATTTTTTGCTAACAGAGTTGTTTACTTTCTTGTATTCAGTACAACTTACTTTATGTCCTTGAGGCCTGATAGACTTGTTAAATACATTCCTTTCCTCATACAACGCACGGTTGTTAGCCAGCAGCCTTGGCATGTGTGTCCTTGTGCCCAAAATACAAGCTGAACAAGGTATCACTTTCATAAACATCGCTTTCAAAACCTCCACAGGGTACGTTAAAAGGTGCTCTGCTGCTGAAACTGAAACGAAAAACATAAACAGGTTTTATACTGATTGACTAAATCACGTGTACCTCAAACTAGAAAAAGTTAACATGTTAAAATGTGCTGTTATTGAAGAAGAATTGTTGACTGATGTGTGTGTCTAATAAATACATAATGATTATCAGATTATTGTGACAAACATATGCAGTGGAGGAAGGATATTTTACAGTTAAACTCTAAACTTGATTGAAATCATATCAATGCACTGAAAATGGTAAACGTTACTGGGAAATTGTAGTAATTATACATTGTTTATTTATCTAGGTTATTTATCAGGGACAGTGCATATTATAATGAACATTACTGTAAACATGCCAGAATTAGCCAAGAGGCTGGTTTTCATCTGTAGGCGCCTGGCCAGGTGCAAAGTTGGCATCCTAAAATCCAGCTTTAAACTGTTACCCCCAAGCATCTTTCTCTGCATAACGTTCTCTCAAAACAAAACGTTTTATTTTGGCACATATCAATAAAATATACGCCGATACTGATATATCTGTGATAGGCCAATATCACCTGATAAATTTCTGCCAACCGATATGTTGGTCTGGCTTTAGCTGTTATGTACCCGTATAGGTTGTGTCTGCTAGCAAAATCCAAGGGTAACCCTGCCTGTTTGTCCTTAGATTCAGTCCAGCCTGCAGCCAATACTTTTTCTGTGGAAGTGGTTATGAATAAAGCACAAACCCGCTGTGCGCTCCGCAGCTGCTGGTCTCTCAGCATCTTGTGGTGAAATGTTTGTGGAAACATTATGTATGTGTT
Source organism: Sparus aurata (assembly GCF_900880675.1). Taxonomy (NCBI): domain Eukaryota; kingdom Metazoa; phylum Chordata; class Actinopteri; order Spariformes; family Sparidae; genus Sparus; species Sparus aurata. The sequence goes on from NC_044207.1 coordinate 19,409,010, forward strand.
GAAGCCTGTGTGCAGGCGCAGTGTCAAGGTTGTTTGAGGAGCAGTGGGGTGTTCTCACCCAGCTCTATTTTCTCTGACAGTTTGAGTGAGGTTTGTTAATAGGCAGTCGGTTTAAATCTCTGAAACCATGATGACATGTCATTAAAGTGAACGAACGCTCTCTTTGTTTGCACATATTCATTTCTGTGTGTTGTGTTTACACTCTGCAGGGAATGAAGAAACCCTTCGCCGAGGTCATCAAGGCCAACATCGGGGATGCGCACGCTATGGGCCAGCAGCCAATCACTTTCTTCCGACAGGTCTGTTTTTACCCCCCCCCCCCCCCCCCCCAAATCTCTCATCTAAATATAGCGCTTCCTCTCGGACATCTCACTGTCTGTGAGACTGTTTTCCTCCACTTTAGCTGAGATGACATCAATCATTGTTTTCCCCTGTCGTGTGCAGTAATCCGAGCAGGATTTTGCACAATGTCCCCTGCACCCTTTATGCTCACACCTCTCTTTGTTGCAAGGTCCTGGCGCTCTGCTCCTACCCTGAACTGCTGAATGACAGCACATTCCCCGAGGATGCTAAAAGTAGAGCGCGCCGCATTCTGCAGTCCTGCGGAGGGAACAGCATGGGTGCGTATGCGCGTGCTGGTTTTATGGCCTTTGCTTTATTGTGATGCTTTTGTTGTATCAAAGCTTATTGTCTCTTCATGAATCTCCCTCAGGTTCCTACAGCGCCAGCCAGGGCATAGACTCTGTGCGTCACGATGTGGCCCGGTACATTAAGCGAAGAGATGACGGTGTGCCCTGCGACCCAGACAACATTTACCTCACCACGGGGGCCAGCGACGGCATTGTGGTACAAATCACCTCTCATCTGTTAAACTGACTTTGTCCCTATTGTACTTTTAAGCAGGTATGTAGAAAGACGGAACAAAATGTTGCACTCGAGTAATAATGAGTTCAACATTACTTGATGTGTTGTTTGTTTTGCAGTGAATTCATTCACAACATGAACTGGCAAAACACATGAATCAGTGAGTCCTCTATTAAAGGATGTGTCACAAGAGTTACAGCTACTGTAGCAATAGAATAAATGCCTTTGAGAACAAACGTAGCGTCTGTTCAGGATAAAAAAAAAAAAGTGCTTAAATTAGATCACTCATTGCCAAATGTGTTGGCATGTGACCCTTTTGACCCCTTTGTCATAGGGTGTCTATGATTTTAAGACAGATGTTTCCTGACAAGTTGCAGCTGTAAAAGAAAAAAGCAAAGATTTGAGGAAAGGCGGAATAGCTGAGCAAGATTTTGCACAGCTGTCAGGTTTTTTTTCTTTTCTATCTTCTGACCATTTCCTGCTGCAACCTTGTGAATTGGGTCATAAGGCCTCCACACACTGATTGCATCATGTTTTTTTTTTTTGTAAAGAGAACTCCCTGTATGTTGTTATGTCAGCTTTGTGCCAAAACACAGAGGCGGATCATCAAACTGAAATTGAGAGCAGGGGAGGCTTGTCTACTTCCTCTTTCAGTCTTTAACTCTATAAAGCGCCACACAGACGGGGCTGTTTTGTATATATGATTTAAAAAATGTGATGAGTCATCTGTAGATTAAACTGTTGAGCTGACAGATTTTTCTTGACCTTTCCTATCCTGCGCTTTTAGACCATGCTGAAGCTGCTGGTGTGTGGCGAAGGTGCCACCCGCACCGGCATCATGATTTCCATACCTCAGTATCCCTTGTACTCGGCTGCACTGGCAGAACTGGGCGCCGTGCAGATCAACTATTACCTTAATGAACAAAAGTGCTGGAGCCTGGACATCAGCGAGCTGCAGCGCTCTCTGGACGAGGCCCGGCAACACTGCAACCCCCGAGCCCTTTGCATCATCAACCCTGGGAACCCCACCGGTAAAGATTTTCCCTCTTTCCTTCATTAAAGTGACTTTCAGACTGTTTGTATTTGTCAGCATGCTCACACAATAAAGGTTAGTTATGTTTACGCCCAGTGTTTCTCAACAAAATTCATTTCGGGTGTCTTAGACTTATAACAGGCATATATTGAGTGCATTTCCCTCCACATCAAACATTTTGAAAAAATTATTTGAATATTCAAAATTGCTTACATCCTTGTTTACTTGCTAACAATCTTGTTTTTCAACTGCCTTTGCTGGTGCATTGCCATGTTTCTTGGCGTGCTCCCACCACCAGCTGCTTACACCAGTGGCAGTAAGAGTGTAACGCCTCAAACAAAACCAACCAAGGACCCGCTTGTTAAAACATATCTCATAAGTTGCACGGTGCACCAATTATGCTTTTTTGCGTTTCATGGTTAGCAAGTTACTTAAAACTTGCTAACCAAGTTTATAGCAGCACAAGTTTATATAACAATGCACATTTTGTCTCAACCACACATTTCATGCACTGCTCACAGAAGAGCCACCAGATGGCAGCAAAGGGACACAGCTACCTGCCTAATCATCGTTTCAATCCTTTCTCCATAATGAGCCTCCTTCTCCTTCACAGGTCAGGTTCAGAGCAGACAATGCATCGAGGATGTAATTCGATTTGCGGCAAAGGAACGTCTCTTCCTCATGGCCGATGAGGTACCGCCTCTGCATCTTTTCCTAACATTGACCTGCTTCCTTGTTCTCTGCACACCTGTGACACCTGTCGCTCTGTTTTCATCTGTCAGGTGTACCAGGATAACGTGTATGCTGAGGGTTGCCAGTTTCACTCTTTTAAGAAGGTCCTGTTTGAAATGGGGCCCGAGTACTCAAACACAGTGGAGCTGGTATCTTTCCACTCCACCTCCAAATGTTACATGGGAGAGTAAGTCGGTTTACCTTCATGCTGGGATAAATCCACCAGTTCCTTGTGTGTGTTGTCTTTTCTGTCTTGTGTGCTTCGCGTGCTTGTGCATCACATCCTAATGTTGCCTCTCACTTGTAGGTGTGGCTTCCGTGGAGGCTACATGGAGATCATCAACTTGGACAGTGAGGTGAAGGCCCAGCTGACAAAGCTGGTGTCTGTCCGCCTGTGTCCTCCCGTTCCTGGTCAGGCTCTAATGGACCTGGTGGTCAACCCGCCGCAGCCTGGGGAACCCTCACATGAAAAGTTCATTAAGGTACACCGTCTGCGTCCCACAAGCCATCTATTTCCAGAGGGGACTATTTGATCAATACATCAATATTCTGCAACATGATCTCTTGTTGCACATTACCAGTACACAGACAGCAGTATCATTATATATTCTCTTTGCAAAATGCCAGCAGTTTAAGTAACTTAGAACAGATTGTATCCAAGTACTTGGTGCCATTTTAAGTTTCTCATAAACCAGATGTTCCCAGCTTTTTTCCCAAATGATCTTGTGTGTCAAAAATATTCTCCATGTACCTCATACTATTCATATGTTCTCTGTTTAGTACTTACTGTGTTATATCTGGCATTGACGTACATCTGTCTCATGAAAGTCACAGACATCTGGAGAAATTCAAGGAGGAAACATTGTTTTAAAATGCTGGAGACGAAGTTTCACTCCGATTTATGAAATAATGCTTTCTGTTCTGTATTTTCTTTCAACCAGGAGCGCACAACAACCTTATGTGCCTTAGCAGAGAAGGCCAAGCTAACTGAGCAGGTTCTCAATACTGTGCAGGGCATCAGCTGCAATCCTGTGCAGGGTGCTATGTACTCCTTCCCTTGCATAACCATCCCTGAAAAGGCTATAAAAGAGGCCACGGTCAGTCCTTTACACTCTTATAGAGCTTCAGTGACTCAAGTGTGATTGTATTAAAAGTTCAAGGAAAAAATATTGATGAAAAGCAACACAATGAGAGGAATAAAGTGGGTGATACAGCTATGAAAGGATTATTATTTCGCTCTGTAACTACTTGGTATGTCTTCATTCTACTAATACTCGGGATTGCTAAATTGCATTAGATACACATCACATTCTCCACACAATGCTGGATTAAATAACTGTTCAACCAGGTTCAGTGCACTGTGCCTCCACCTCCCTGTTTGCTCAAGGGAACAAATGATTTCCAATAGCTTGTGGATTCAATTCTGTCCCAGGGTTGACTGCTCAGGAGGAATTTCCCGGAGAACCAAGCTGAGAATCTGATTAGCCATACGGAGGATAAGGTCAGAGTAAAGCTGACCTACTGACACCTCATTAATCCCAGTGACTCTGCTCACTATTGTGAAACACAGTTGCAGCATTGCTTTGTTTCCTTTTTGCTTTGATTTTTGCGTCTTGAGCGTCTTTAGCAATGCTTTAGCCAGCGTTAGCATTGGCAGAATAAATGAAGCTGCCGTGCGGTCCAATAGGTTCATCCCGGATCTCAATATTCGGCTAATGCGAAGGCTGAGGCACTTTACAAAAAGTGTTATAAAACGTTTTCAGAAAGCTTGTGATCCAGAGGAAAGGAGATGTAATTGAGATTCAATCTGACCTAAAATCATTACTCATCTTTTTGCTTTAATTACATTAAAATGATTTATTTTTATGCTGCTGTCGTAAACCATGTTTAAATGTTTAAGGACGACTGTGATAGAAGAACTCCGGAACACTTGAACACAAAGGGGAAAAATGTTGCCATGAAACTGAATAATACATTCATTGCAGTAAAAATGAATGAGCATGGAGAGCTTTTGAGTTTTTCAAGATGTGTAGCACTGTATCATTAATAATGATTACCCATTGAATCGTTAAAAAAAAAAACAGGAAATTATTACTGGTTACAAAGACATGCTCAATTTAGCCGTTTCTATATTTCGTTCTTAAATTCGTCCTGTTCTGCTTTAAATTGATTTGATTATCTACAATTTGAGAATACTAAAGAGCAGCTCAGTGGGAATGCTTTTAGTATTAAGGCTGTACTGTGAGTCACAGTATGTTTAGTTATAGAGAAAGGTTATATTCACAGCATACCTGCACTTATCAGAAAAAAGGAGCTGAATTCCTCATCAGTGTTCTCCTACTTTAAGTGCTCCAATTCCTACACATTCAGCCAAGTTTCTCCACCTCTCTGTTAGGACAACGGCCAGAAGCCGGATATGTTTTACTGCATGAAGTTGCTGGAGGAGACTGGGATCTGCCTCGTACCTGGGAGCGGCTTCGGACAGAGGGATGGAACCTACCACTTCAGGTGCGAAGCACTTGAATACTTCCAGGGCTACAGCAAACAGTTACTGATAATTCTGCAAATTATGTTATTGACAAAAACAATTAATTGTACGAAGATTGTGAAAAATGACCCAAATGCTCCTCGTGCCTATGTTGACATCTTAAAATGGCAACAACCTGAAACCAATTTAGTTATTAGTAGAATTTAGACATTTTTACTTAAAAAGCAAACATTTGCAGAGTTTGATGCTAGAATGCTAAAAGTGTAAATTATCTCTGTGCCCATGAGCCAGGTCTACAAGCATGATTTGTGACATCACAAATAGTTTTTAAGCCAATCCTGGTCCAATATTCAGCATACACAAGTGTGATGTGGCAACCTCCTCCAGTGCATATACACTGAGAATGGACTTTACGGTGAAGTAGGACATCTTGTGTCCAGCAGTTAAACCAGTGAAATGGCAAAAATATTAACATATTCATATACTTCTACATTTTCAGTGAGGGAGAAGGAGTTTATGTCATTTTAAGGATCTTAAGATCATCATTATCTTTTTGAAAATCGATGTAGAACAAACGGTCGAGAATTTTTATGCTGGCCTTAATGCATAGGATCTTTAAAATGTTACTTGATTATCCATATTTTTTCTAATTAATTTTCTCACATTTAACTAATGGATTTATGATGAATCAGTACAGCTCTTGCTGTAGGCCAGTGTATGTACTTATTCTTTTAATGTAGAATAAAGGTCAATTTAACATTAAAGCCCCTTCAAGACATGACGATCCAACATGGTCTCATGTCTGAGTCGCATTTGCATAAAAGTCAGGACTGCAATCTTATTAGTTTGGACCTGGTAACATTTCCATATCTCTGTTAAAACACAGCACAGGTCTGACTTGAATGGCGTCAAATGAATGTAAAGGCTTCAGGGTTAAACATGCAGAGAGAGACGAGAGAGAGCTGCCTTGTAGTGTTACTACCTTTGGGGATCTCATCAATAACTTTATAAACTCTGTCTCCATTTCTCATGAACCCAGGAAACAAAATCCTTTCAATAAAGTATGAAACACTGTGAAAGAGACAGCTTAAGTAGTAAGCTCGGTCTATTAAAAAAAAAACGATGTTAGCCCTCGCTATGCAAAAACCTCTGATAACTTGTGGGGTACTGAAAGTGCACAGACCTCCACCAAGTCCAAACATTCAAACATTGTTCCTTAATGTCTCTAGTAGAGTTTGTTGCAGAGAAATCATATTTGGATTTGAGTAAGAGTATGGAAAGTTCCATATATTTGTATTGGTTTGTATTTATGTAACCGCAGTCTAAGACAAGGCGTTGTACTGGTTCTCCTAAGTAATCCCTGAGTGCTCTGTAACAGCTGCTTTCTGTATGGAGTTTGAGCAACTACTTGCATGTACAGGCCGCCCCAGAGGAGTCCTGGTTACCACGAAGATGGATTGTGATATGGAGTCAGTGTTTATGGATTCATTGGGAGATGCGAGGGTCCCTTGTGCTCATGATGGTCATTTATTCAGGCTCTCTCTTTTAGTCTCTCTCTCTCCTTCCTCCTTCTCTCAAACATTGCATGAGCATTTTGGCTCTTTCCATAAATGTCCTTTCATGTCATTAGTGTTACCTTTTGAAAACCACCTGTGTCTGAATGTCAGAAAGGATTCACTTTAACAGACACAGCTCGAAATGTAACGTATTCCATGTCTGAAAATTGCTTATTTTTGTAAGTTACTCAGTCACTCACTTCAGTTCATTTTTGTCTTTCTTTCCTTTGCCTTCTCGCTCCCAGAATGACCATCTTGCCACCAAAAGACAAGCTGAAGATCCTGCTGACCAAAGTCAAGGAGTTCCACCAGAAGTTCACTCAGCAGTATTCTTAAATGTCCACATCTCCTTCCGTTCACAAAGGGAGAAACTAACCAGCAGAATCAACAGCAACAAAGAACTCAGCCAATCATAATGATGTAGTCGATGATAAGTGCCTTTCCTTTGACGGCTCTGGTGGTCTCTGTGACGACGCACTTCAGCCTCTACAGATATCTCATTTGGACATTTGCAGGGCGGAAAACAAGACACTGTTATGTGTTAGACAACAAAACTGGAGATGAAGAAATTAACTCGTGTGTCAGCTTGGTACGAGAAATGTGGTGTGTGTGTGTGTGTGTGTGTGTGTGTGTGTGTGTGTGTGTGTGTGTGTGTGTGTGTGTGTGTGTGTGTGTGTGTGTGTGTGTGTGTGTGTGGTTTCAGCTTTGAAGGATGTACAGTATGTACAGTCAGTGTATTTGTATATGAGAGACTGTCCATGAGAACGCCAAGCTAGAAAAACAGTAAAGGACAAGTGATGCTGCTTACAAACTCGAGCACAACTGGTTAAAGTGTTCCATTCCTACAGGCAGTGCTTGACAGGGAGAATACGCAGGAAAATGTTCCATTTGCATGATGATTCAGAGATGATTTTGTAGATTAAAAAAATGGAACGGTCTATGTGAAGTCTCATTATTTTAGGAGGAGCTGTCACACGTGATTCGACTTTATATAAAGGATAAATTGGTCACTTTCTTTTGACCGTGAACATTTATGGAATACTGTGGTTCTTGTTTTGTCTTTTTTTTTATTGAAGGGGCAATAATTAATATTACACTTGCCTTAAATGAGGCTTTGTCTGACATTCTATAGAGGTCATTTGTCCCCTTTTTAAAGCTCTTTATCATTCTTAAAGCAACATGAACATATAGCAGTTGGTCAATTTCCATCACTGTTTAGGACCAAAGGAATAATTCACTCAAAAAATGTTGCCCGTTCAAAATGCATAATCAAATTTTATTTGTGTGAAACAATTTCTCACAAAAGCAGCTCACAGGGCTTTATATAAAAAGATAAAAATAAAAAATACAAGGGCAAAAAGTGCTTACAGGTGCCATTTGTAAGAGACATTGATATTTTTGCATGTCTCATATAAAATGGGAAAGTATAAGTGATTTATTACAAAAGAAAGTACAATAAATTAATGCACTGCACAAAATCCCACTTTTAAAAAAAATATATTGATAGAAGCGCTCAGGGCTGAACAAGCTGAAAATTTAAAATAGCATGTTATTACTTTAAACACTTGTATGACATGTTAAAACATCAAGTAGACATGGAACAACATCTTACTTTTATTTCTGATTTGGTCGCCAACAACTGAGGAAAACATCTTCAGCAGTTAAGCATGTTCTTTAGCTTTAGCTGCTCCACTTTGTTCACCGTCTGCTATTTGTTGCTGTGCAGGTGGCACATGGGGAGTTTATTAGGTCAGGGTTTGGGTTACAAAGTTGATGAGAGCAACAACTGAACGTAAACATTAAAGTAACATTAGGTAGGAACTGGTGTCATGTGTGATTTGGCGCCATCGCACATTGAGTGCATCACTGTTGTAAATACAAATCCCAGGCTTCTGTATATATTAAATGTTACATGAGCTAACTAGCTAACTGCAGCTACAGTCAACAGCAGTAAGCAGTTAGCTTAGCAAAATGTAAAGCTATCTGTACATTGGAAAACTCGCCAAGAGTTGAGGCAGAACAGCCTGAGGACATCGGGGGAAAACCAGAAAACATTCTCGCAACAAAGCATCTATAGGAAAATACCTGGATCTTTCATGTTGTGCAGCCCATAGAGTGCGCTCACTAAAGACTACCGCCGACCGGGCCGGCTAACTTCAGGTTTAGCTCCCAGCTAGCTGGAATGGGGATAAAATGATTTAATCGTGTGGCTCTTCTAGACATCTCAGTTTATTGTAGTGAGTGGCTCCAGTTACGACAGATGAACAAGTCATTTTGCGGGGGTTGTGACGCTAAAAATAAATCTATCCACCATTTTACGAAGGCTTTGTTGCTTTGAAAGCTACATTGTGAAAGAAACAGCTGTACAATGGTGGATTTTGACTGGTTTCACTATCTTGAAATGAGCAATTTTGTCGGATCATATTTGTTAAGCCTAGAAGAGCAGCACCATTACATCATTGTATACCCATTCAAGTTAGCCTGGCCCTTTAAAGTGTACATACTGGAAATTTAACTGTAAAGGAAAAAGGAAAAACAATCAAAATTGACTATCCTATTATGAGCTCATAACTTGCAAAGGATTAAAGACAATTTCAACAAAAAGCTTTAAAGAAAGAGAGAGGGTTGCAGCTCAAATATTACACACACACACACACACACACACACACGTTTGTGACACTGCTGGAACTGTCACTTATTATAACAACTTTGTTCAGCTTGATTTCAGGTTAAAAAGGCTGTAAGTGCACACACCGAAACTGTCGTTACCCTCTCTGTTAATCTGTCATCTATTTTATTGCCTCATATGCGGTTTTCCAGGCAAGCTGTTATGATGGATGGTGCAGCAGGTTGTGTCAGCCGCTGAGATCGAAAGAGTACGTATGAAGTGTGTTAAAGTGAAGCATGTAGTTTGAAGGTGTTTTCCGCTCTCCTCCTCTCGGCTCCACAGTGGCTGTCAGCTTTAATTATCCTCGACAATGGGCCTCCTGAATCCTAATTATGCGGAGCCTTGTCTTTTCCTGGAGCTCCTCACCGCTCACTCCGCCAGCGTGACGCGCTCACACGTTCCAGTCCTCTTCACCCTAAATTAATTGGGTTTTTTCTCTCATCTCCTGACATCTTTTGGGAGTCAAAGGTTATCATTAGTTCGGGTGAGGATGTAGGGAGACAGGGAGACAGTCGTGCATCAGACAGCGGGGATGTCATGTGGCTGTCCTGGTTCTGACAGTGACTGGTCTTTATTCACAGCGTACAGTCCCGTATGAGGAGATTCATCTGACCGGCTGGAGCAGCTTATTGAGACTCACTCAACGTTTGGGAAGATACAATTTTTATTGTGTTCATTATTCTGTGTGCGTGGACAGTGATGACCACAACACTCCTCTAGCTGGGTCCAGGTTTTTTTTAAATTTGGGCTGGCATTTAGCTCGGGAATGAAAGGTGATGCCACAGAAAATGTCACACCAAAGGTATTCGATATGTTATCTCTTCATTAATGCCGTTCGCTTAAACTGTTCAACAGCAGTGTATCATTAAAATGGGTAACTAAATGCAATTTGACATGGTGGTTTATAGAAAGATTTATAGAAATACTAAGCTAAGGCATAGAGATGTCATTTCTGGTTTAGCCCATTTCGAGTATGCTAAACAAGCTGTAAAAACATTCTTGAAATATGATTATCAGCTGACGTGGAAAATGTGTCAGCAAACAGTTACCTATTTATTAATGCAACAGAAAGAGGCCACATTATAATAATAACACATTTTATTTATACAGTGCTTTTACAGCTCTCAAAGACGCTTTACATAAATATAAACTGGAAGCTCTGTTTTTATATATGTTAAAAAAATCATGCTAGAGCCTCCTTATGAGAAAAACGGCCATAAATGAAAGCAGCTTATTACAACCCATATTTACGTTTGTTGTTAGGTGGCGACCTCCAGTGGCCGTATCTATTATTACAGCTGCAAAGGAGGAAATGAGGAGAGGTATTACAAATACATTCTCACCTGCAGAATCATGAAGAAGTTTAGTTTGACTTATTTCTTACCTTTCGTCATCTCTGTCTGGTAAATACTGTATAAGGACTATACTGCCAAACCCACTTAGCTTAGCCTACTTTAGCATAAAGACTGTAAACAGGAAACAACAAGCTCAGCTCTGTCCAGAGTTAACAAAATGATGCTAACTGCGCCCAACCCCATTCTACAACTTCAACAGAACAAAATAAAACGTGTTAATCTGAAAGCTTTAGACTTGTTTCAACTTTTTGTGCTAAACTGAGCTGGATGCCTTCAGCCTGCAGTCCTATTGCACTGACACTATATATGTATATCAAACTGAATCCTCTGAGACTACATTGTACATCGTCTATCTTATCTTGTTTCTTCTATCCTTGTATTTGATTAAAAAAATATATATTTTTAAGATTACGTCGTGTTGTGTAGTGTGTTTTTAACTATGCATATGACAATTAATGCTTTGACTTCATTTTTAACAGACAGACACTTCACCTGAAAGCAATTAAACAGTCCATCCATCCATCCATTTTCTTCCGCTTATCCGGGGCCGGGTCGCGGGGGCAGCTGCCTGAGCAGGGACACCCAGACTTCCCTCTCCCCGGATACTGCCTCCAGCTCTTCCGGGAGGACCCCAAGGCGTTCCCAGGCCAGCTGAGTGACATAGTCACACCAGCGTGTCCTGGGTCTTCCTCGGGGTCTCCTCCCGGAGGGACATGCCAGGAACACCTCCCGAGGGAGGCGTCCCGGGGGCATCCGAAACAGATGCCCGAGCCACCTCAGCTGGCTCCTCTCGATGTGGAGGAGCAGCGGCTCTACTCTGAGCTCCTCCCGGGTGACAGAGCTCTTCACCCTATCTCTAAGGGAGCGCCCTGCCACCCTGCGGAGGAAACTCATTTCGGCCGCTTGTATCCGGGATCTTATTCTTTCGGTCATGACCCAGAGTTCATGGCCATAGGTGAGGGTCGGAACGTAGATTGACTGGTAAATCGAGAGCTTCGCCTTTCGGCTCAGCTCTCTCTTCACCACGACAGACCGATACAAAGACCGCATTACTGCGGCCGCTGCACCGATCCGTCTGTCAATCTCACGCTCCGTCCTTCCCTCACTCGTGAACAAGACCCCAAGATACTTAAACTCCTCCACTTGAGGCAGGAACTCTCCTCCCACCTGGAGGGAGCAGGCCACCTTTTTCCGGTCGAGAACCATGGCCTCGGATTTGGAGGTGCTGATTCTCATCCCAGCCGCTTCACACTCGGCTGCAAACCGCCCCAGGGCATGCTGGAGGTCCCGGCTCGAAGGAGCCAACAAGACCACGTCATCCGCGAAAAGCAGAGACGAGATCCATTGGCTCCCGAACCAGATCCCCTCCGGCCCGTGGCTGCGCCTAGAAATTCTGTCCATAAAAGTAATGAACAGAACCGGTGACAAAGGGCAGCCCTGCCGGAGTCCAACATGCACTGGGAACAGGTCTGACTTACTGCCGGCAATGCGAACCAGGCTCCTGCTCCGGCAGTACAGGGACCGCACGGCCCTTAACAGAGGGCCCCCGACCCCGTACTCCCGGAGCACCCCCCACAGTATGCCACGAGGGACACGGTCGAATGCCTTCTCCAAGTCCACAAAACACATGTGGACTGGTTGGGCAAACTCCCATGAACCCTCGAGCACCCTGCGGAGGGTATAGAGCTGGTCCAGTGTTCCTTGGCCAGGACGAAAACCGCATTGTTCCTCCTGGATCCGAGGTTCGACTATCGGCCGAATTCTCCTCTCCAGTACCCTGGAATAGACTTTCCCGGGGAGGCTGAGGAGTGTGATCCCCCGATAGTTGGAGCACACCCTCCGGTCCCCCTTTTTAAATAGGGGGACCACCACCCCGGTCTGCCAGTCCAGAGGCACTGTCCCCAACTGCCACGCGATGCTGTAGAGACGTGTCAGCCAAGACAGCCCCACAACATCCAGAGACTTGAGGTACTCAGGGCGGATCTCATCCACCCCCGGTGCTTTGCCACTGAGGAGCTTATGGACTACCTCAGTGACTTCGGCTTGGGTGATGGATGGGTCAACCTCTGAGCCCCCAGCCTCTGCTTCCTCAATGGAAGGCGTGTCAGTGGGATTGAGGAGATCCTCGAAGTATTCCTTCCACCGCCCGACGATGTCCCCAGTCGAGGTCAACAGCTCCCCACCTCCACTGTAAACAGTGTTGGTGGAGGACTGTTTCCCCCTCCTGAGGCGCCGGATGGTTTGCCAGAATTTCTTCGAGGCCGACCGGTAGTCCTTCTCCACGGCCTCCCCGAACTCTTCCCAGACCCGAGTTTTTGCTTCCGAGACTGCCCGTGCTGCCGCACGCTTGGCCTGCCGGTACCCGTCAGCTGCCTCAGGAGTCCCCCGGGCCAGCCAGGCCCGGTAGGACTCCTTCTTCAGCTTGACGGCAACCCTTACTTCCGGGGTCCACCACCGGGTTCGGGGATTGCCGCCGCGACAGGCACCGGAGACCTTACGGCCACAGCTCCGGACAGCCGCGTCAACAATGGAGGTGGAGAACATGGTCCATTCGGACTCTATGTCCCCAGCCTCCCTCGGGATCTGGTCAAAGCTCTCCCGGAGGTGGGAGTTAAAGATCTCCCTGGCAGAGGGTTCTGCCAAACGTTCCCAGCAGACCCTCACGATACGTTTGGGCCTGCCAGGTCTGTCCAGCTTCCTCCCCCGCCAGCGGATCCAACTCACCACCAGGTGGTGATCAGTTGACAGCTCAGACCCTCTCTTCACCCGAGTGTCCAAGACATACGGCCGGAGGTCAGATGACACGACCACAAAGTCGATCATTGATCTCCGGCCTAGGGTGTCCTGGTGCCACGTGCACATATGGACACCCTTATGCTTGAACATGGTGTTCGTTATGGACAAACTTTGACTAGCACAGAAGTCCAGTAACAAAACACCACTCGGGTTCAGATCGGGGAGGCCGTTCCTCCCAATCACACCCCTCCAGGTAACACTGTCATCGCCCACGTGGGCGTTGAAGTCCCCCAGGAGAACGACGGAGTCCCCGGTTGGAGCACTCTCCAGTACCCCTCCCAGGGACTCCAAGAAGGCCGGGTACTCTGCACCGCTGTTCGGCCCATAAGCCGAGACAACGGTGAGAGCCCTATCCCCGACCCGAAGGCGCAGGGAAACGACCCTCTCGTTCACCGGGGAGAACTCCAACACATGGCGGCTGAGCTGAGGGGCTATAAGCAAGCCTACACCAGCTCGCCGCCTCTCGCCGCGGGCAACTCCAGAGTGGAAGAGAGTCCAGCCTCTCTCAAGGAGTTGGGTTCCAGAGCCCAGGCTGTGCGTGGAGGTGAGACCGACTATTTCTAGTCGGTACCGCTCAACCTCCCGCACCAGCTCAGGCTCTTTCCCCCCCAGTGAGGTGACATTCCATGTCCCCATGGCTAGAGTCACCATCCGGGGATCGGGCCGCCGGGGCCCCCGCCCACGACGGCCACCCATATCCCTCTGCACCGGCCCCTTCTGAACCCTCCCGCGAGTGGTGAGCCCACGGGAGGGCGGGCCCACGTTGCTCGTTCGGGCTGCGCCCGGCCGGGTCCCGTGGGCAGAGACCCGGCCACCAGGCGCTCGCCTGCGAGCCCCAACCCCGGGCCTGGCTCCAGGGTGGGGCCCCGGTGACGCCGATCCGGGCGACGTGCACGTCCTTGGTAGTATAACTTTCATCAGGGGCGAGTGAACCGATCTTAGTCTGACCCGTCACCTAGGACCTGTTTGCCTTGGGAGACCCTACCAGGGGCATTAAGCCCCGGACAACATAGCTCCTCGGATCATTCAGGTGCTCAAACCCCTCCACCACGATAAGGTGCCGGTTCAAGGAGGAGGCAATTAAACAGGTTTCACAAAATGCTTAATTACTCCTTTATGGTTACTCTTATTAACTGCATGAAATACATAATTACTGATGTGAAGGCTGTAAATCTGTGTAAATTTTCAGTGCTGAAGTCAATTCTTGACTTGTTATTTCACTAAAACAAATGAATTCACTTTCTCATGGGACAAAAAGACTTTTTTTTGTGTATATCCAGTCGGAAAATCATTTTATGTGACTTATTTATGGCATCATTTCATGTTTTTTTTCTTATTCAAGGAGTTTAAGAGTCATATATTCAAGACCTCACAACTATCAAATGAAATCACTTGAATAATATCAAATGCTCATCAAAAAAAAAAAAGCCTCATCGAATGCTTATATTCATATTCCATAGTGACTTCACTTTGTTGAAACTGTGGGTCTAACAGCATGTTTTGGTATACAATTTCACCATTCATTGGGGTTTTTATTTGATATCCGCTACCTTTGTCCTTCTGAACGGCAGGTGAAGGTTACCATTGCTTCATTTTGTCTTTTTAACCTCTACAACATGCTAAGAGGTCACTCACTCCTTCACATGACTCGAGTCAGTAAATGGAGAAAACACGGAGAGGGGGAGGGAGGGATGATACAGAGATTGGGTGATAAATCTTGTTCTGATCAGGTTTCTCTGGTGCCCTCACACCTCAGTCTCTTTCTTGAGGTAATTAATCAAGCCCAGACTGGAGGCATTGATCGGCCTCTTGCGGCCCTCGGTATGTTTACACTCCTCGATTGTATTTGCCACTAAGCCTCTCGCTGCCGCTCAATCTCATCGGCAGAAAATGTGACACTCCACCCTCTGATGCCACGGTGCATCGATTGACACCTCGATGAAAATCAATCTACTTAATTTTTTATTTTTTTTGTCGTCGCATGGGGGATTTGGTTTCGTTATAATCCTTTGTTGTAATCCTGTATTCCAGGTTGCAATACATAAAGTTTTATCGGGGGCAATCAGAAGAGTCCTGGAATGAAGGAGTGCACATTTCCTCGGAGACAATCAAACACACACACACACACACGCACGCACACACACACACACACACACACACACACACACACACACACACACACACATACAGAGCCATGACAGCAATAATTTCAGTCTACTTTTTATAAACTGCAATATAACTAGTGACACTGACCCTTTAAATTTATTAAGGTTTATCAAGACTGCTTCCTGAAACCAGCACTAAAAGAAGTATCAAGATCCGTCTCGTAAATAAAAAGTAGCCGCACGATGATGTAAAATTTACTCTCCTGCGTCCAAATTTAAGTAATTTATGAGACGTACACAAGTGTTATGAGAAACATTTAAAGACTTAAAGGTAAAAGCTTTGGTGTGTTATAGTAATATTATTTACAGGATTTTTATATTGTAGTTGATTGAGAATGAGACAAATGAGACAAACTCATTTTGACAATTGAATATGCAGTTCCATATTTTGTGACAGTCACATTTCTTTATATAAAATCTTAAACTGAAACCAGTAATTGAAGCTGTTAAACAAATGCAGTGAGTAAAAGCAAATGCACTCCATTGCAGCCCACCATTATAAACCACAAGAGATCCAACGTATTCATCTAATGTCTTAATCAACATTGCATGTTGAAGTTTATGTTAACACGTTACATCAGAGAACACATAGAGAACTATTAACTAGTTGCTTAAAAGGATGTATATCATTATGAAGCAGTTATTAATGCCTTCTCAAAGAAAAGGGTGTCAAACTGTTAGTGAACGAGTTAGAATGACTACTATTTAATTATTTGGATGCTATTAACACTTGTAGATTTTTCATTTGCTACATAAAAACAACCAAGCACGTCACCGTTTTGTGAAAGGCACTGGGGACTAAAGGGCTCCGTTACAACAAACCTTTTTTACAATTTCCAACATATGTGATTGTAGTCAGTGCAGTGGTGGTATTGTTTGAGGTCAGAGCACATAATCACAGTAGAGGAAAAGACACGTGACGGCGCTTCGAAAAGGACACAGTCTAGGATACTTAACAGTCAGCGATATTGATACATACATGATAAAACGCACGACGTTGACCGTCCAAGCAACACTCACCTAGCCTTTATGTGTCACTGTTAAAAAAGAAAAAAACATGTTTGCAAACCTTTGGCAAGATAGCTAATCAGTGTATCTAATGTATTTCATTGTGATTTTAAAGTACATCCAATGAATGGATTTGCTGCACATATTGTGTGCTGTTTATAGTGTATCAGCTGCTGAGTTTAATTTTATTTCATCATAATTTCACCTCAGAATCAGCAGCTGCCAGTTTCAACTGCTCTTGACACATTCCCCACGTGTATTTGGATTTGATTGACCTATTTATTGGTTTATTAAGTGGAACAATCATTTCCTGTCCTGTGTTCTTTCATTGCACTACAGTGAACTGGATGCAACTCATGATTCAACATCTTATTCACAGACTGCACGTGAGCGATGACGTGGTCGGCTTTGAGCTCCTGCTGGAGGACAAGAGGAGGCTACAGAGAGGAAAACATGATGTTTAAAGTAGAGTCAGTAACACAATGTGGTTTCTATGTGTTGATATGTAAAGTTCCGCAATCAGCACCTTGTTGATTTTTATTTTATTTTATTTTTAACCAACAATTTCACCTTTGTTACCAGCTCTGTTCTAAAAAACCGTATATTCAAGCGTGAAATGTCTTGACACATGGAAGAAATGAAACAAGTTTGCACTGAAAACAAGTTAAATATCCCGACTGCATTGTTGGTTTTAACTTACTTATTACATTTTGCAGTGTGAGCGATAAGAGCAGGTCAGAGCCTTTGTGTTGATGTGTCTAAACTAGATATCGTCTGTATTCTTTTGTAGTCTGCGATAGTTTTCTCAGCCTTTTCTTCTCTGTATTTTGTTCAGTTTTAGTAATTTCGTCTTTTTTCTTTTCTAAGTTTTCTTTTTGGGGTTTTTACTTTTCTCACATGTCTTAGTGTTTTTTTTGTCTTTTCTCAGTTTTCTTAATTCTTCCTTTTCCTATTTTTCAGTTTTCTTTGTGTATTGTCTCATCTTCAGTCTTCTATGCCAAACATAAGTTTGTATCTTAAATATTTTTATTTGTAGCAGTGTTTTTAATGCTGCCTTCTCCAGGTCTCGCCAGGGCTCTCTCTTGAAAAACAAGATTTTTTACCTGCTTACATAACGGACAAATGAAAGAAAACATGAAAACTACAATTACCGCCTTGTGGTTTTATTTCCTTCCCGCACCAGTCAAGATACTAATCCTGAGCGATGGCCAGAAAATTTTTTGCAGAAAACTATAATATGAATGAATTAACGGCCAAAAACATGTTCTGTGAGGTCACAGACTGACCTTTGACCACTAAAATCTGATCAGTCTAAGTGGATGTTTGTGCCAGATTTGCAGACATTCCCATAAAGCATTCTTGAGATATTATGTTCACGAGAATGAATGAAATTACTGTTATAATTCCTTAAATACTTTTTTTTTTTTTTTAATTCTCATCTGGGAGCTCTTTGATTCTTTTTTTCTTTACAAATCACCTGAAGTTAATCTGAAAAAAACACCTGTGTTGTATTTGAGTCTTTACCCAACTCCGTCTCCCTTGTGTGGAAAGCATGAACTAAACATGCATTCGCTGCTTTTCTTCCTTAATGAATCAGGATTAAGTGAGTTCATAGACCCCCTCCGACACTGCACTGAATGAAAAGAACTGCAACACCATGACACCAGGACATGCACACCAATCAAAGCAAATGCCTTAAAGTCATTGTTTGCCTGTCAGCTGGAAGCAAATCATGAAATCAAACAAAACAATCTCCAATCACACCATGATTTTCACTTGAATGAAAAAGCCCTGTTCTCCAGCATGGAGCTACAGTCACACCCTGGTATGATTGTGATTGCCGCGCCATCTTAAATACAGTACAGGGACCAGCTTTGAGTGGGCGGTGTGGTAACGCATTCTGTTATCTCCCTCCCACCCCCCCGTCGAGCTGAACTGTTGAGCCCAGCCTTCTCTGTGGAAAAAGGAAAAATAAACACTCAAGAGTTTTTTGAAAGAGCGGAAGGTGTGAAGCGCACTGAGGGACGTGCATCTTATCGCTGCCCGGCCCGCATGGCGTTCCATCGGTTGATAAACACTTGGTGTCAATGGTCACATAATATTTCTGTTTGTATATTCCAGGCTGGTGATGAGACGTCCATTCACTTTCCCTCCCATTCAACACATTTTGACGAACCTGTCTCAGCTTTGATTGTCATAAACGCAATTGAACCCTGCTTAGCCACCCAGGTCGGGCTACATGAACGGCATCCATATTTCATGCAGCATCGCAGTCATCTGACAAAAGGGATTTTTTTTTTTTTTTTCAGTTTGTGAATTGAAATCATGCCTCATATTTCATTAGACACTCAGAAAAGCCTTCGCTCTGTGGTCAGATGGGCCATATGTTTTATTCATGCCCTCTGAACATCTGCTTGTCCGGATGTCAAAAATCATCAGGCTCCCACAGGACTCCCGCCCGACTGGTTGTAAATGAACTCCGATGTCGAGACTCAAAACAACCTGTCAGGGCTCTCCACCACCAGGGGAATGCTTCAGTACATCAGCGGAGGTGAGCTGAGTAGCTAAGATGGGAAAAGAGTGATGAAAGTCAACTTTGGACACGCGTTTTGTGTCTGATTGAGTCGGTGTGATGGCTGTGAAAAGCTTTTCTAATACAAGTTGCGTCTTCTTCCCACAGCTTTTGGTGGATTTTGACACTGCTGTTCGCTCTGGCTCCTGGTCGACAAGTCTCCCTGAGTCACCAGAGGCTCATGCCAACCGGGAGGGAAAGAGCCTGACCACTAACAAGTGCTCACTGACTCATAGCCGCCACAGTATGTCCCACTGTGTTTCTGGGAGTGTGTGTGTGAGGGAGAGCGTGGATGTGTGTCTTAATGTACTATTCAATTACATACTATTCTATTTCTCACTTTGCACCCTTCCCACAGAAAATGTGTGGTCGTTTAAGAAATACTCATGCATCTTAGCTCGCATGCAGTGCCCTCTTGACTCAGCTGCAGCAACGGTGCATGAATTATTATATTAAATGATAAAAGAGGAATAAAGTATTTTAACACAACCGATTTTACTCTGAAATGTCATCTTTGCAAGACTAGTCACAATTTACTTGCTCTGGATGACTCTTAAATTCATGTAATTAGCTTGAGCTATTATTCTGAAACTTTAATTACAGCAACACTTCATATCAGCTAAATGCTCTCACGCTCACCAACATCCACAATGCTAAATGCTCATGATGGCAATGCTAGTATCCTGATGGTTAGCAGGTTTATTGTTTACATCCTAATTTAGCATGTTAGCATCTTAGAAAATTGCTGATTAGCACTAAACAGAAAGTATAGCTGAAGCTTATGGCAATGCTAACATGCTGATGTTTAGCAGGTACAATGTCTACATGTAGGCGACACTACCTTAATTTCGCGTTAGCTTGTTACAGCTTGGCAATGATAACATGCTAATGTTTAGCAGGTAAACATGATAAGTTGGTAAGTTACATGTTAATTTTGTACGATATTGTGTTTACAGGTTAATTGTGTACAATATTATGTTCATATGTATATACAAGTCTATTCTATTTTCTTACCTTTTAATGATATTTTATATTTTTTTACTATTGTTATTGTTTTTTAAAATACTACTGTCCTTTGGCTGCTGTGGCAAACAAAGTTCCCCGTTTGTGGGACAATAAAGGAATACTGATTCTAATTCTGATTCTGATAGCATAATATTTATCAATCTTAATTTAGCCAGCCAGCATTTACTAATTTGCACTTAAGAAAAGTACAGCTGAGGCTAATGGCAATGCTAACATGTTGATGTTTCACAGGTCTAATGTTTACCATGTTAACCATCTTAGTTCAGCATGCACTCAATTAACATTTTACTATTTAGCACTAAATAGAAAATACTGCTTGGCAATGCTAACATGTAGCTGTTTAGTAGGTACAAGGTCTAACACATGCGTCGCCTTAGTTGTGTTAGTTGTGTTAGCATGTTAACATTTAGCTGATTTGCACTTAACAGAGAGTACAGCTGAGGCTGATGAGGATGTAGTTAGCTTAGTGTTGCAGGTTGGGTAAATGAATTTAAACCAAAACACTGGACGAAATATAGTCTAAATTTGAATTTAATAATGACAACTTTAAACTTAAAAATGTCTTTTTGGAAGTGAAGACAAGCTGATAAACAATGACATATTATTACGTTATTAGCTGGATATGGCTAATGTGTTAGCAAAAATTTGCTTATTTACACATCCAGAAGACATCTAAATTAAATTGAAATAATTTCTCCACTGACTGAATTTAAGTCCTATATTTTATTTATTTATTTATTATCTAGCATTGCAGAAGATGCTATATTTTTCATCTGGGGTTTGTTTGTTTCTCAGCAGGTGACAGAAAAAAACTACTTCTCTAATTCTTCTAAACCCTTAAGTACATTCTGGAGAGGATCTGAATCATGAGGAAGACAGACAAATAATGTTTCACTTTCACAACACTGCCAGACATTTGGCAGAGTAAATGCCATACATCTTAAAATCCAGTAGACAAAAGTTCAATTGAGACAAAAACACAGCCAACTGTAAGAATATGATGACTCAGTATCACAATTAACATTCACTGCAGAGTTACTCATCATTCTTGTTGGCTTTATCATAAACAACTCTAACATTACATTATTAATATAAAGCCATTGATTAAAATCCATTTTTGTCAATACATGTAACCACATTTCAGTTGAATTTTATGACAATTACATCACTGTTTGCTTGGAGGACAGCCTGTTCTTACTCTTTTATACAGCGCTTTACTGAGGTCATGATGTGTCCTCAGACTGAGAAACTATGATTTACAATCGCTTAAAATGTCTCTTCATTGAGAATGTGGCAGAAGCTCTTCCAACCAGCAACTTGAGTGCGAAAGGTTCTCTCTGAGCAAACAGTTTTACCTCTTTCTGCTTTAAATGCCAATAACCGATTTTACTCTGAAATGTCATCTTTGCAAGACTAGTCACAATTTACTTGCTCTGGATAAATCTGACTATATGTATATATATATGTACATATATATACCTGAAAATATTTTGTGATAACTTATATGTTTTACACTATAACATGACAATTTAACGTGAAAGTATTTTGTTATAAATCGAAATGTTCATGTTATAATGTGACAATATCACATTAAGATATATTGTTATATTGTGAAATGTTTGATGTTATGTTAATGTTATTACATGACAATATAATGTGCAAATATCTGGTTATAATATGAAAAGTTTTTGTTTTAATGTGAAATGTTTTAGCCCATACCATGACAATATAATGTGAAAGTATTTTGTTATAATGCGAAATGTTCATGTTGTATGGTGACAATATCACTTTAACATATATTGTTGTAATGTGAAATGTTTGATGTTATGTTAATGTTATTATGTGACAATACAATGTGAAAATATTTGGTTATAATGTGAAATGTTTTATTTTTTAACATGACAATATAACATGAAACTATATTAAGTATATTAAGTATTTCATGTTATAACAAGATGATGTGTCTTTGCTTAATAATGAGACACTTTTCTTGTTTAGTTACTCACAAACTCAACAATCCAATTGTCTTTTACCAGCGGGGCAGCAATAAGCTTCCGTACTGACAGAGTAATATCCCAAATAATTTATCATATTTACAGCCATTTTAACTGAATCTTTTTTTTTTTGTTGAGTCCGAATGGCGCTGTTTGGCACGTTTTGAGCTCCAGAAACACTTTCGCATTTGTGACTTCCGTAGAATCTCATTGGGGCCGCAAATCAAAAGCCTCCCACCTCCCGAAACAAACAAGGCTATCTGTGTTTTTCCTCCCTCTTCATCTGTCTCTCCAACCTGGCAGCGAGGTGCCATCGACAGCCTCTGCATTCATGAGCAAGATCATCATCTGCCCTCCTCACCAGGAATTAGCCCTTCATCACTCAAACCTTAGAAAAGTTTTCTATTCTGGACAGAACATTTTGTTTTTTAAATCTTGAAAAATCAATCAGGACTGTTTGGAATCATTTTATATTGAATTAAGAAAAAAAAAAAAAGGAACTTGTTTACTTGTTTCAAGCAAATATCACAACATCACAAGCAGCTACTTTGATTTTAACTAAGGGCAGCTGATGGTGAATTCACACTGGTTATTAATTAAGCGATCTCCCTTTATTCTATTTGTCGTTTCATCAGTATATTTATGTGAAGACATCCTTCACTGCCAGCTCCTAGTGACTCCCCCCTTTCTTTCGGAGGCTCTATAGATTTTGTCCAAATGATAAATTGGACACTGAGAGCCGCTGAGGTGTGACCAGGTGCCAAAGGAGTATAGCTTTTTGTCTTTAATGGGCCTAATTATGCTTAAGACCTTTAGAGCTGTTTGGTTAAGTTCTGATTAGGTGTTTTTGGGGGTGTAACGTTAACAGCCATCAATAACGGCTTTAAAGGCTGGTCACGTGGGGAAAAAAACAAAAAAAAAACAAAAACAAACGCATAGAATAACAGTCACGTTTTCAGGGGCTTCAAAGTTGCATCAGTGTTTGCATGTTTTCCCACTTTCTCTCTTTTGATTGAAGAAATGCATGGATTCTATCCCATCCATCACCTCCACCCCTCCCCTCACTCTCCAAACACAGGAGCGGGTAACGGTTCATCTCTAGCCCACTCTCTCCTGTGGCACCGTGCTGGACAGAAACTTGTGCTGCCGCCTCGCTGCTGCCCAATCACATCACGCAGATTGTTTTTGTTTTGTTTTTCCTCTCAGAAAGTGTTTTGTCGCTGTCTCTTGTCGCGGCGGAGATGAATCAGTCGAACGGATATTGCAGCGCGTAAAAGTTGTGGATGCTTACTTTTGCGCACCAGCATTTGAAAGACTGTTTTGTCTCCAAAAGTTGCAGCAGAACACGAGAGAAGGCGAAATTCTTCCCTCTGCAAACATATCGCCCGCAAGCAGGCTGGAAGACCATCAGCTCCGGAGAACACCGCGATTCCGCAGAGCGCAGATGATCGCAACTGGTGTTTGTGGCGTCGCGCTGGTGCTGGTGCTGGTGGTTCTGATCCCGGTCATGGTGAACACCGCCGGGACTCCCGCGCGTTATGAGATGCTCGGATCCTGTCAAATGGTGTGCGACTCTCACGGGACGGCGGCCACGGCCACAGCCAAGGCGACCAACCCCATCAAAGACAACCGCCTCGTTCAGTCGCTTCCGACGTTCATCCAAGGTCCTCAGGGAGAACCGGGGCGCGTCGGGAGGATGGGTCCGAGGGGTCCAGGTGGAGAGCCAGGGCCACCAGGACCTGCTGGCCCGCCCGGAGAGAGAGGGGCGCCGGGCCCTCCGGGTCTCCCGGGAGCGCCCGGAGCAAATGGGCCCAACGGCGCAATCAGCGCAGCCACTTACAACACCGTGCCAAAGA
Organism: Sparus aurata; assembly: GCF_900880675.1. Taxonomy (NCBI): domain Eukaryota; kingdom Metazoa; phylum Chordata; class Actinopteri; order Spariformes; family Sparidae; genus Sparus; species Sparus aurata. Next base: position 19,433,123 of record NC_044207.1, read on the forward strand.
TTGCGTTCTATGCTGGACTGAAGAAGCAGCACGAAGGATATGAAGTGCTGAAATTCGACGATGTGGTCACAAATCTTGGTAACCACTACGACCCCTCCTCAGGGAAATTCACCTGCTCGATACCCGGGATTTACTTCTTTGTTTACCATGTGCTGATGCGAGGCGGAGATGGAACGAGCATGTGGGCTGATCTCTGTAAAAACAACCAGGTATGAAGCTTCAAGATTTTATTAAGTAACAATCTTTTAACATTATTAATGTCTCAGCTTTAGTCTATGTTTACAAAACACAGTGAAATTTTTTTTTGGGGGGGGGGGGGGGGGAGAAAGCAAATGTGTACCTTTTTTTTTTTCATTTTTACGCACAACTTTTACGCACAGTTGTATCCCGAAAGGCACTCTATAAATGGGCTAGATTGCATCTGAAAAGAAAAATGCTGACAGTGAAGTTGTCTGAGGGTTTGTTTCGAGTTTGAAACGCAACTGACAGATGTGTGTAATCACCGCTGGAGCTGTCAAACAGCAGAAACATGTCTCCTCTGCCTTTCCAGGTGAGAGCCAGCGCCATCGCCCAGGACGCCGACCAGAACTACGACTACGCCAGCAACAGTGTCGTCCTCCACCTCGAGCCCGGGGACGAGATCTACATCAAGCTCGACGGCGGGAAGGCGCACGGGGGCAACAACAACAAGTACAGCACCTTCTCCGGCTTCATGCTGTACGCCGATTGAGCCCACAGGACACGCTCCACATAACGCTTTGCTTCACTGCTCATGCTCGATTCAATGTCAGTTGGATTATTAGAGACAGAGCTCACCATCCCCCCTCCCCCCCTACACTCCCCCCTCATTGTGCAAAAGAGTCCAGGGAGATGTGGAGGACGTCATGCGAAAAAACTTGCACTTTTGCAATGAAGAGCTTAACCGTGTAATTACAGAGTGATATCGCCCCATTATTAATTTTAACATGTACAGCACTCAAGTGTTCCCTTGTCAGATTGATTAGTGTCGCTCGCTGTTGTACCCCGAATGAACTGTTTAGCTTCACAAATTAAGTCTGCTGACATGTCAAACATACTGTAGCTGCTGTGGTTTAAACACTTACTGGGGTGGGTCAATGTGTTTGACCTTCACCACCCCATTATAGATGCTGAAGTTATACTCACTAGTCACCACTCTGTTCACAGTGTTGTTGGTCGTGCGTGTGCTTTTTTAAATTTATTTATTTTTTCCAAAAAGAGTATCAGACATTTGTTGCATTTTTTGAGTGGAAATGTAAAAGCCGTAGTGATGCATGTGTGATTATACAAAAAAAAAAGAGAAAAGAAAAGAATATGGCACTGAATGTGTAAAGGGGCCGTTCTGATGTTCACATTGAAGCACTGTCACCACGAACGATCAGACTAACTCATTTTTCTTGTCTCAATATGACAGCTGGTTTGGTTGGCTGGGTGGGGGTGGAGGGGGCAGCAGGGTGGTCTGGTGGTTAGTCACCGTCACGAAACTGGACGTTCACACTGACACAAATGTTTTCCTCCATCGATCCGTCCAGACAAGAACTGTCAAGCGGCTGCGACGTACAATTAAATCCTTCCCCCTCAAATCCCTCGCTACTCTAATCCTCTCCGCAAAAAAGATGAATCAAAGTTATAGAGTTGTTTCCGCGACGCACAGTCAGCTGTGGCGATCATGCCATTGATCATGCGGGGGAAGTCACCCTGCGAGGCCACCTGTTCCCAGATGAGAAGGGGAGCATGTCCTTCATCGTCAGCCTCCCATAGACACCCCCAGACACCCACTGAGGGGCAACAGGACGACTCGTCTAACACAGCCGCATTGTGTCGAGAGCAGAGCGGCATACTGATTACTTACAGGCTGCTTTATTTTCGTCCGGTGGAAAACGTGTTTGCAGAGATATCACTTATGCAAGATGGCAGTGTACATAAAAAATCAATTAGCACCATATGACTGAGCAAAGATTCACATTTCTGCAGATAGGACCTGGATAAAATGACAAAAACACGAGTCCTGTCAAGAGGCCCTGTGTCATCCTACAAATGGTTCGCTTACAAAGTGAATAACGTGTAATCACAGATATAAAAGATATAAAGTTTAAATCAACAGGGGCCTCAAGAAAAATGGTGATGCTGTAAAATCATTGGTTGAATAAATGACTTCAGGCTGATTATTGCAAAAGGAGGCGTTCATTCATACTCTGAAGATAAAATCACTACATCAAACTTCTCTGGGTCTCTCTCTTTGGTTTTTTTTTTTCTGCTTTACTTGAAGGTCAGCCAGCGTTTGGGGTTGTCGATGAGGATCTTGTCCACCTGGTGCTGCGAGAAGCCCCGCGTCAGCATCTTCGGCACAATGTTCTTAAGGATGTGGGAGTAGCCGTGGCCGCCGTACTTGGTGAGGCGGTTCTTGGTGTGGATGTCGTGCGCGATCACGATCTTGTCCTCGTAGCCCTCCTTCACGAGGAACGCCAAGCTGAGCGCCGAGAGAGACAGAGAGAGAGAGAGAGAGAGAGAGAGAGAGGAAGAGACGTGAAAACTTTGACTGACAGGTTTAGTTAGAAAACGCGCTGTAATTGTCAATCTGCCTTCCCGTGTTGTTAAACCTGTCTTCACTCAATCACTCCTCCTGTTGACACACACTCCTCCCACTGTTGCAGAGGGAGATCAGCGTCTCACAGTTTTCAGTGAAGAAAAGAAAAACTGAGGACGCGCTCTTCTCTCCCCGCGGGGAGGAAAGAACACAAAAAGCAGCTAAAATGATGCACCCCTGACACGTGAACATGAACGAGTATGCAAAGGCGATCTTAAAGACGACCAAATGTGGATCTGATTTCAACTTTGAACAACCGAGGTCGTGTTAAAACGTCAAGTGTGGACGACGTGGCTGCACTTGTTTCCGCTCCTGTCTAATCACAAAAAAAAACACTCTGAAAAGACAAGTTTCACCCTGAGCAGAGTTACTCACGCCTTCACTCTCTGGTTGTCGCTGGGCATGTCCACCTCTAGGTTATACGGGTAATTCAGCATTTCGGTTCCGAACAGATCGTACTCCAGGTAGCTCCCCAGCTTTGCAAACTCGAGCAGCTCACCGTCATCGAATATGGTCCTGCAGGCAGAAAACGGCACAAACATGAAGCATTTTAAAAGAGAGCGTTCATCCCATTTCCCAGATGTTTTTCACAAAGTGGAGTTTTTAAATGTCTGTGACTTCACAAAGAGCGGAAGAAAAACAACATCGCAGTGACCAACAGGGATCGAGTGATGTGGTTTTTTTCAGGGCCGACGGTGATTGTTAGTGAAGGAGGAGATAAATAATCGATATTTGAAACCTATATATAGAGCAATTGCGTCAAAATATAAAACTTTGCTTGAATGTCTTAGATAGGTCCAATACAAAGTGTGTGTTGTTACTGTTATTATCATTATCACTGAGCTTCTGTGTTTTTTTGGTTGGGAGCCTGTCAAGTTAGTGCATGTGAACAGCAGGGAAACTGCAGACTTCAGCGGGAAAACACACACTTGAAGTGCCTTCAGGTTTATTTGTTTAGCACAATTCAGACACAAGGAAACCGCATTACTGGGGCATAAAAAATACATTCAAAATATATTAAAAACAAGCAAGAAGACATCAAGAAACAAAACATTAAAACAAGTTAAGAAATAGGAAGAGTGGGCTGAAATAGAACAGGTTCAAAAGACATAAAACTAGAAAATAAAAGTCACAGTGCAGTCCAGAGCCTTAAAATTGCTTCAGTGAAAAGCCGCTTCTCCATGTTTAGTTCTGACTCCAGTTTCTGAAAGCAGACCCGTGCCTGGCGACCTCAGAGCTCTGGACGGTTCATGACGTAGCAGCAGATCAAAAATGTATTTTGGCCTGAAACCATTCTGTGCTTTATAAACCAACGGCAGGATTTTGAATTCACGATTGCTGACAAAAATCGATCTGATGTGACTCGGGCGGATATGTTCACTATGAGGTAATATTTGGAAGTTTTTTTATTCACGTTATATTTAAAATGTTCCCTGACTTCCTTCCTCACTCACAGACGCTCTTTGGGAAGTTAAAGTGACAGGCGACCAAATAAAACGCACCTTGAATGGATTTCTGTGGGTTAAACATTGATGGAATCAAACATATTACATCTTTAACTGAAAATGAAACAAACATATAGTTTTATGAAGTAATTTAAACTAGCAAACTTATATTTGTATTTATATTTGTCCTTTTCTCAAACTTCCTGTCCTCAGTTAGTCCCAGTTCAGCAGCGGCAGATTGTGAGACGGTTACTGGTACTGATATGACATTATTTCTATGATGCTGTGTCATCATCATAGAAAAAGATCTTAACACTGCGACGTTTATTGCAACTTCAGCCATTTCTGCTGCCCTATATTGGAAAAAACATCTCAGTTCTAGTCTGCCTGTCTGTGGCACAGTCGCTTTCACTATTGATTGGCTATTTCTTGTGACGTGTAGCCAATCGGATAAGAGTTGTGGGTGGGACATCTACCAGGATTACAGAGAGGGGCAACTGGATCAGAGCCAAAGTAGAACATTTTTAAATGAATAAATGCTGTTGGCAATCACATAAAATCAACAACAACGATTCCCCAAGTGACTGATCCCATCGAATTTTGCTTTTCCCTTCTCACACTGCATGTTTATTGTAAACCTTTACACTCGTATTTCAAGTGTGAACATCTGACTCATGAAACTGCTCAAAAAAAAAAAGAGAGCGGATCAGTTCAAACAGATCTCCACACAGATTTTATGTCCAATTATATTATGTTTCCTGCTGCAGGGAGGAACACTGATCACTGCCATTGACAGTAAACACGATCGGAAAAAGTCTCCGGTAAGAGAAAGTGACGAGACGAATGAGGAGGAATTGAAAATGATCTGATTATGCACCGAAGAGAAAGTTCAAGACTATATAAATTAGACTTTTTTTGCCCTTTATTTTCATATTCATTGATCAATCTGATCACACGCCGATACATTTTCGTTACGACTCATCTCCAGAGTTTGGTTTGATATCTTCAATGACGGTTTATGCCATGAGTGGTATTCATCTACTGTGCAGGAGAACCCCAGCTTCATCTTTGCTGTTGCTACTGAGACTGTATTAGAATATCTTATAATCATAACATTATAAACAGATTAAGAGTGTATATCTAATTATGGTCATCAATGAAATGATCTCATCTCACACTGAGTGCTATTCAGGGAAATCTGCCGGATCGTCTCATGACTCCAAACAGGACGAGGCGTATTGTTCATCAGGCGTGGAGGATGGTGAAATGAATCAACAATCTTTTTTTTTTTTTTTTTTTTACAGATTTATTTTTAGTAAAGAGAAAAATAAATGTCAGGGAGTGAATGTGGGACAGGATATAGTGAGGTTTTATCTGATCTGTGGAGAAATTCTGGAATGTCTCGACAAACAATTTTCTAGGAAATTCTCACCTGTCCAGGTGTGACATGACAGTCTTGCTGATGTCACCGCCGGCCTCCTGAAGGATCCGGACGATTTCAGCCGGAGCGGCAGGGTTCCTCCCGGGATGGATGATGACGGGGCAGCCGAGCTGGGCCTGGGCGTGAGCCGTGGCCCGCAGCACCTTCGCCTCGCTCTCTGTGATTGGCCAGCCGGTGCCGATCTCTCCGATCACGCCGCAGCGGATGTCTGTGCCGTCGGCGCCGTGGAGCACCTCGCTAACGATTATGTCGGTGAGCTGAGAGGCACAAAACGAGGGGTTAGAGATTTATTAGTGCATTAAAGTGATTTCTCAGTCCCGTCACTCTAAATAACATGCTGCATTTGGATGATAATATCTAAAGATTACATGCTCATTCCCTGTGCGTCACTGCTAAAGGACTTGACAGAGCAGCTCGAAACCCTCTCAAATCAATCTAAAGATACAGAAGAAATCCTCACCCATAAACTCAGAACATGCTGACAGAATGGATGATATTAACGCATAAGCACAACAAACTGATGCAGGACGCTCTTCCTGTCTTATGACTGAGTTGTACAATTCCAAACACAATTGGACGCATCTACAATTTTTTTACAGTTTTAAAACTTGAGTTAGTTCTCCACGCTCGCTCTCAGACTGGGCCACACCTTCTCCACGCTCATCTTCTTGGTGGCCTCAGTGTGGGTGCAGTCCACATAGTACCCTGCTCCTGCCACGATATGGACCCCGGTGTCCTTCGCCATCTGCCTGAGGGTGGGCAGGTCCCGGTCGATGCCTTTGGTGGTGTTCTCCACGATGGTTCCCCCGCCCGCCTTCCTGTAGAGCAGCAGCTCGTCCCGCACGGCGGCGGTCTCCTGCTGCAGCAGCAGGTTCTCGTGGCAGGCGTAGGGGTTCTGTCTCAGCCAGTGCATGTGCTGCATGTGGAACGGGTCCTCCGCCACCGCCTCGTCGCCCACGGGAGGAGGAAAGTAGCAGCACTCGAAGCTCATGGTCAGGTGCTCGTGCGTCATGGTGCGACCAAGCTGGTCTGGATCCACGAGACCCACGACGGTCTGGACCTTCCCGCTCAACTGTGACATGATTGGTGTTCAGGGTCCTCCAACAACCTGAAAGGCCACAGATTATCATTTATTTATAAACCAGACACAGATCAGATCTGGTAAATGTTTGGCAGGTTTGTGCAACAGATGTTACAAATCAAACAGGACGTTGTGTTTGGTAAAAGAGGCTCTGACAACTCATTGACCAGGTTTATGGGGTCAAAGTACTGCCATAAATGAAACAAGAGAAAGAAATAAAAAGAAATAAGCAAATACAAAAATGTGGACATATAAAGACAAATAAACAAAAGCAGAAATAAATGTAGGAATGTAAAAAAAAAAAATGTGGAGGGATACAAAATAGAGAAAATAAAAATATATAATTTCATTAATTTATTTGATTTATTCATATTTATTTGATGCACACAATCAGATTTTTTCTAACACAATATGCAAAAAAAAATTGCAATAGATGAACAAAGAAATATGAAAATAAACCAAAATGCTCACACATTTAAAACTATATATATTTCCATATTTATTTATTATTTCATATGTTGTTCATTTGTATTTATTTCCACATTGTCTAATATTATTTTACATTTATTTACTTATTCTTTTTCAGGTATATACTTTTTATGGCACCTCTAAGACTCCATACAGTTTGACATTACGGCTCGTTCAGGATAGCAGGACCTTTGGACTGCACAGAACGGATCCATTTCAAACCAAACGGTACCTGCCGTGCAGCTGAGTCGTGTACTTTCTCGGTGTGCAAACATCAGTATATCCCACAACATGGTTGTCGCTAACTTACAAGGACCAAAGACCCACATAACGTCCAGAAACAGAGCAACACGTTAAATTCGAGTAAAAACTGCGTGCAGTGAGCTCAGAGCTGCAGCACGAGGTGGGTGGAAACTTCGACTGATCGACTTTTATGCTAAAATATGTCTAAAGTGCTGACGGACAGTTTCCTGACCTTGTTTCTGCTCACTGGGGTCCACTTCCACCACCAGCCGGACTCTGGCAGCTGCTCCGTGACGGATTAGCTCGGCGTGGACACGTGAACAATCGCGAGAGATCTCGAGACTACAGTTCTGAAGACAGATTCCCAATAACACGAGTTCTGGCAATATGTTTATCGATGAACAGGGTTTTGAGTAACTAATAGTAATTGTGGCAGGCAGAGTAATAATTGTCTGATGAGGTATGGACTAGGAACCGTTACTATTTCTTATTATTTTAATTGTTCATACATTTAATGTAAAATATAACAAATGGGCTTGATTAACATTACATTTTATTTGCAGTTTGCAGCTCCTCCATCTCAACCTTGACGTGATTATTTGATTTACAATTACTGACAACACAATCCTTGTTTTGCTTGAATTCAGTGATAATTGATTACTTTTTCATTTGCTCATTGCAGATGAGATTAATTTGTGTCAACCGCAAATAACACACATTTTAATAATGTTGATGTTTGACAGTATGAAAAGAATTTGCCCCAACATTGACCCCTGGGGGACTCCACAAGCAAGTTCCAAACATGATAACACGTACTCACCCATCTTCACCATCTGTTGCCTCTTATCCAGATAGCTTCTCAACCAGTTTATCAATTAATCTGTCACTGAAAAACCTAGCTACATATTTCTTTTGGTCTAAGGGGTTTGTGAATTGTTTAATAAGTCCAGTGACTACAAAAGATGGTGAGCAGTATATAAGTCATTTTATTCAATAACATGATGGGAGGCAAAAAAACATCTGTGACATGGTCAAGTAATCCAGGATGTGGGAGGGACCTAGATTAAAGACACGCACACACACGCACACACACACACACACACACACACACACACACACACACAAACAGACAAAGGCACACACACACACACACAAACGGACACATACACACATACACACACGGACAAACAGATGAACACACACCCTGGCATTCACAACCAGTAAGCTTTTACTAGAGAGATATTGGTATCTTATGCTCTGTGGCAGTTTAAGGAAAGGTGCAGAGGGGTCAGAAGATAAACTTAAAGATAAGATAAGACAAGATAAGCAAAATAGTCAGCAAAATTCCCTTGTTCTCGCACCTCGATTGTCAAGAACATTTATAACATATTTTATCAATAACCTGGCCTGATGAATTTGAATGTCAACTAATTTATTCATGGAGCTAATAAAAGTTATAACAACTTTAAAAAGAAATACTTGAACTAAATTAGACACAAATCAAGTGTTACATATATTCGATTGTAACTAAATTGGAGTAAACGGGCGATATATACTGTAACTGTGAACATGAGCTGTTTTTGGAGAACATGTGAAGATGATGCAGACTTCGAGAGACAGACTGTGACTCTTCATGTTTCTGTGCTCCTCACTCAGCAGATGGTCTCCACAGCAGCATTTGTCACAGTCACCACCACACTGACCGTCCCTGCAAATGGCAGACAAAATGACCATCCACATACTGTGGAGCCTGTCAGCGAGATGACTGTGCTTTGTAGATCGGACCAGCGGCACTGATTTAGAGTGAACATGTTCAGTTTTCATGTTCACGGCAGGATAAATTGTCTTTATTTGCTGAGAAGCGGACTCTTCTGATCACTTAACGATCTCAGTGATCTTCTTATATGTCTTGAAGCTGTGGCTCCTAAACTCTGACCTCTGAGGTACCATGTGTACCACCAGTTTAAATGTTTATTTAATTATTATCAACCCAAAGCCTAACAATAGGTTACAAAGAGAAAAAGAGAGAAACAAACAGACAAACAAAACAATTTAAACATTGCTATTGTTAAGAAAATTTAGAATAAAAAAAGTACAAAATACAAATAAGCTTTCTTTAACTAACCAATTATCGGTTAATCATTAATCAGAAGAGAAAGATCTCCACTGACTGATCTTTTTAAATGTCTAAATTAATCTTAATAGGTTCTTAAGCTTTTAATATTTGTTTTTGTGACTGAATATACTGAATAAACTGACTGACCTTAAATACGACACCGTTTCATACTGCTTTACCTCATATGTGGCGGACCCTGTCACCTTTTATAGCTTCGAACAGTCTTCTGGGGACTTTATTTTCCTCTAAGAACAGCTTGTTTATTCAGTTATAGATTAATAAATATCATGGAGATTGTATCATTACCTCATTAATATTGTAAATTTGAAATTTCTTCTGCATAACAACATAGTGCCCTTTTAAGCCACTGACAGAATCCATGTTCAATGCAAAATCGGAGCAGGTTCTGATAAGAGTTTGAAAAAAAAAAAAAACAGATAAAGGAAACACCAAGTTTTCTCAATCATAAACAAAAAGAAAACACGAAATAATGACTCAATTTAACGTCTGAAACTATCCAAACCATAATAAGGAAACTAATTAGCGAAAATGTGACAGAATAAGTTTGTATAGAATGTTTTTATTTTTTATTCTAATCGATACGTTATCTCAAACCAGTATTTTGAAAGTATTTTTGAATCCGTAACAGTACACTTTTTGATGTATTTGGTCCATTTCTGATCATCAGTTTTTTTGTGTGTGTGTCAATCCCAACTTGTCAAACACTGATACGTTGGGGCCGCCATACCAGAAATTACCAGAAATTCAGCCTTTCTTACAAATATGACATGTAATCAAAAACCAAATAGGAAATGCAGCTACAGCTTCAAATGCCAAAACACACGTCTTGAAAACTCTCTGAATAAAAAACAGGTCAACTGAGAAGTGAAGCACCGCTGACACATAAAACACAGTCAAGCAACTCTGGTGAGCAGAAAAGACAAAATCAATACAGTCAGTCATCCGCTGTGACAGCAAGAGGTAGAAAGTAAAAAAGCAAACAAGGGTACAGAGATGCAAAATGGATTTACCAACTAAAAAAAAAATTATACAAAGCTCTCATGGTTAATGACGCTTTGAGTCCTGTTACTCATAATCCTGGAGCACCGTGCCACTGCAGGGTTCCTCATTAGAGAAAAGAGAAGACTGTCACTCCCATTCATCTGAACGGCTGACATGCTTCAGACGGACACGACCACGGGGAGATTCTCGTGGAGAGAGATGACTGAAACCACCTCTCCCATGTGGACAGACCCCCTGAGACGCAGCTCAGATATAATAAGAATTTGAGTCAGTGTTTTGTGTGTAATGAAGCCTTGTTATGATTGGTTGCCAGGTTTGTCTGCTGTGGTGCCATCAGATTGAAAGAATGGCCTCTGTACCCTAAACCTACAATTAAACTCTCTTGAAACACTGTGTTTTCTTTTCTTCCTCGAAGAATTGACATGTTTTAACATTTAACTGCAAAAAACATCTTCATCAGGGCAGATTATTGTTGCAACCCTCAGAGACTGAAGAGTCTGGAGTGCTCAGACAGGATTTCGAGGTTTCGGCTTAGTGTTGTGGTCTGGTGCCCTCTGCAGACGGAGACGAGGAACAGCTTCTGCAGTTTTATGAGGTAAAACATCAGATCCCCAGTTTCCCATAATGCCACTGAAAGCAGACATGCAGATGTTGTACTACCCTTCTTGTCTCAGGGTCAAGTGCGGCACTTTTACGTGACATGAGTGAGAACAGCTGCCAGTTGTTGACTGGTGCTCTGTTTATTGTTTTCTGGTATTTTATCTAATTGCCGCACTAGTTAGGCCGTCCAGCCCCAGAGCCTCAAGCGTTCGTCAATCGATGTGGCCTGTTTGTTTCAAGAAATCACAGTGAGATGATGAATCATGAGGACAACGAAAGCATGCCGAATCGCAGGCCTCGCCCCTTCATAATGATTTCATTTTAACAGAGGCGCTTGTTTCCGAGGATGATGAACAGACAGGAAATAAACACTATGCTTCGATTCCTGATTAATAAGGTCATACAGACTGCGGAGGCATTTAAAGTAGCTGTGCTGTAACTTCATCCTCATACTTCACTACACAAAGAGCACAAAAATCACTGTTAAAGACAAAAAACACAAAAACCCACAGAAATTCATTTGAATCAAAGACACAGAAACAACAGATCAGCTGTTATTCGAAGAAAATAAGCATCTGTATTGACTTCAGACAGATTAACATACACACTTCATGTCCCCTCGTGTATATGCGTGTTAAATATGTGGACCCCTGAGCACCAGGCTCATGTAATCGTGTTCTTCTAATGTATTTTTTTGTATGTTACCAGGAACATTCCCACCGAGATTCAGATCATCTTTTGCATGGAGTCCCGGCAGCATAGACAGTTTCACATGGAGGAAAAACAAAATCAAAAACAGCAGCTGAATTGTTGATCATATCACTCCAAAACTATATTATATATAGAAGCAAATATTTGCTTCTTTTTTCTAGCAGATTTTGGAATCTGGCTGCAATGATTTGCTCCAACTGAGCCACGAGAGCTTCACTGATGTCGAGTGATAAGGTCCTGCTCGAAACCTGGGTCCTGCTTCTTTCCCAAGGTATTTGATATGGTTGAAGTCAGATCTCTCTGCAGGCCAGGTTCACTTGTTCACCACCGAATACTTCATGGATTTCTATACAGACCTCACTTTGTCTGCACGCCTGAGGTTTTCCATGGTGAAACAGAAACTGTCTGAAATAGACTGTCTCTACAAAGCTCAAGGCTCCTTATTGCTTACAATAAATTGCATGCAATATTATTTAAGATATCTCACAATTGGACCTAGAGGCTCCAAATGCAGTTTTATTTTGTTTGCACTAAAATAAGGCTACTAAAAAATGTGGATAATGAGCAAATAAGAGATGAGTCATGGAGGCCAAGAAGCCTCAGGCCTATAGAAGAGACCTCGGCTCCCTGGAGGATAAAAAACAAGCAGTAGCCTAACAAAAATGAATAAATGGATACAAAACTAAGCAAACATGATCGAAGAAGACGCAACAAACAATTACATAAAGAAGCACACGGCGAAAAGATAATGAGCTCTTCATGATGTTTACTTTGGCAATGTCGTATTTGTGCAGCACATTATCTGAGGCCATTTTTCATTTTGTGAAGAGGAAGCTTGACCTGCCAGGCATTGTATTAATGAATTTGCTGATCACATTTCAGTGAGAGGATAGACTTACATACATTTACTGCAAGATTAGTTATATATTAAATAAAATACATTATTACTCTAACTTTAAGACTAATGCTGAAATGTGATGTTAATGGAGAAATCGTTTGTCTGAAAATCCATTAGAGAAAATCTTGATAATTGGTTCAGGTCATTTTATTAAAAACTAATTTTCTAAAAAATAACTGGTTCCAGTATCTTAAATATATGCATTGTATAAAGAATGTACTCTTCTTCTGTGGTAGTAAACAAATTGACATTTCTGAAATTAATCATAATCATGAAAAATTATAATGAAGAATATAATCACCAGATTAATCAAAATGACAATAATTGTTAGGTGCAGCCCCGAAACAGAGGGGAAGAAGGACATGTTTTGCTGCAGTAACAGTTTTAAAGTTCTTGGTAAAATCGGAAAGGTTAAGAAATGTAGACATTTATGACAAACTACTGGACCGGAACACAATAAAACATATAACTAACAGAATAATAGTTTGTGGTAGTATTTATGTCTGAAAGCACAGACATGTATAGGATTCTGTCTAAATTCCCAGAGGCCTCTGCTGGGAATCCATCCCTGCCTGTGTGAAAGATGCCAAGTACTTCATGCCAAAGTGTCACGCAAATCACTTCTCCTCGGGTCCACATGACAAGCCAGTGGTCTTCAAGGTTTGCCCCTTCTTGTGCAGTGTTCATATAAAACCACAACTGCCGGACCGTCCACACATTCCTGTGAGAGCTCTGGACTGAGACACAAACTTCATTATGGCTGTGAGGGTGTTGGTTGCGGCCTGCGCTCTCTTTGTTGGGATGTGCATCGTCACGAGTGGGAAACCCACCGACATGACACACGCCTTCTGCAGGGTCGTCTGGTAAGACCTCGTCTATTTCTCTTTGAGCGTTTGCTAGACGTGTTCCTTTAGCCAGCGTGAATGTGGAGGAGATACATGATAGAATAAACCAAAAGCTGAAAAAGTGCCTGTAAATACAAATACATGACCGGCAGACCGAGTCAGTGATATGTTTGATACTTTCTGCTCCCAGGTTGGTTGGAGTGCCGTGTGATCAGGTTAAAATGGCCATCTTGACCCAGATTAAAGCCATGGGCTCATACAAGGTGAGCAATTGAGTATCACGTGGATTTATTTTGGTGCCCGTCGGGCCTCTAGTCGATTGAATCCTGATTGTTTTGTGGTTGTGGTCCAGCTCGTGTCAGCGGCTTCGGGTGTCATTCAGGCCAACCACACTTCGGCTGTCGGCCAGATCGAAGCTGTTAACTTCACCATGATCGACACGGCCATGTCCCTGGGCTGCCACATAGAGGTGAGTCAGATCCTCACATCTGATACAACCGGGGTATTTTTGTTGAAGGGGGAATTCACCCAAAAAAGGAAAATTCAGTCATCATCTGTTTACCGTCATGCCGACAGAAAGTCAGGTGAAGTTTCGTCTTCCGCAACACATTTCTGGAGCTTCTGAGCCAAACTAATGATGCAACAGAGATGCAGGGTTTTGGGAAAAAAGAACTGAAAACCAGCATAATCCAAGTCTCCGGGAGGCCAAATTGATTTTAAAAGACTTTTTACACTATCACACGCAATACTGGGTGTGTGCAAACGCTTTTCAGCTTTAAAACGTTTTTAAAGAGTGTAAATATCGTCTTTGCAAATCGATTTGGGATCTCTTGTTTTGTCGCCTGCTACTTCAGTTGTCTCGTAAAATGCTGCAACACTGTTTTGCTGTGAAGCTCCAGATCTGTTTTGTGGACTACAAAACGTCAGCCGACTTTCCATCGGTATGAAGGTGAATGGATCATTTTTGGGTGAACTAATCCTTTGATTTAACAGGAATTAAAAAAAAAAAAAGGATGCTGTAAATGTATTTCACTTGTTGTATTTGCTCGCTGTTCAGGGATCATCCATGTCTGCATTCTGGTACAGCCTGTTTGATAACGGCACCAACTACTGTAACCTCCACAACGTCATACAAGGTGCGTGCTGCGGTGGTTTCATAAAACTTCATTTCCGTCATATTTCAGCAGTGCTCCCTCCCTGTCTGAGGATTTGTTAATCACCGTCTGTTCTGATTCTGTTTCCTGTCTGCGCAGGAAGTGGACTCACCAACGCTCCAGGCTTCGTGGAGTTCACCAATGAGTGGCTCTGCCTCGGATACGGACTCTCTGCCTGCAAATAATCCTGATGTCTGACCTGTGTTTTGTCACATTTTTTAAACATTTCTCTATTCTCTAAAGATAACGTATTTGCTTAGTGAAAGCTGAACACGTTTTGAGGCACTTACCAGACTGCTCTGGATTATTATTTCTGTTTTTAAATGACCATTTTGTTCATAATGGGATATAACGACATGAACATGTGGAGCAGACCTATCGTGAATAAATGTTCTGTGGACAATAATTGCATATCTTAATTTATAACACAGCAGTCGACACAAGGGATTGCAACTAATCAGTGAAGACAGTGTAGTTAATATTTGGCTCCTGAATAAAGTGACTCACACAGCTTTTAAATCAAACTATAGAGCAGGAAACAGGAAAATGTTACTGTTTGACCAAATGCTGAACTTTGAACATTTTATCTCTGAGTCTGAAGTTCCTGCTGCAGCTTTCATGAACTTTACAGAAAATGATGGAAGACATGAAACAAAAAAAAAAACCCAGGTCTGAACGAAGTGGGGCCCAATTGACCTGATTCAAATGAATGGGTCCTTATCAGGCTTCAGCAGAGCGGATCATTTGAATCACGCATGTCGGGGGCAGGGAAACATCTGAAACATGCAGCGCAGGGTGCCACCAGGGCTGGGGTTGAAACACACTGGGTGAAAGTTACAATATGCAACTTCAACGTTTTCAAGTTTTAGGTCACGGCACAAAAACTATTATTAAATTTATAGAGTTTTGTGCAGATTTATTGAAAGAACAGAGATACCTTCACACTGATTTCATACAAGTTAAAAGACAGCCTCCATGTTTTACAAAATGAATAAATCAGTAGTCCAAAAAACTCTTGAGTAATTGGATTTGCATGTAAAGCCAAGGCTAGAATCTCTGGTCGTTACATTATTTAATATTTAGTGGTTGAGTCTGGTGCACTCATGTCTCTCTTCAGAAACAGGTTATAGCTGTGTCACAGATGAGAATTAACCATCGCCCTGAGAATCACTGTGAAGGGAGGATTAACACATAATGCTTCGGTCTGACAGCCCACAAGACTCTTGAACACTAAAACAATTATTCACGCTCCATTTTCATTGTCTTCCTTCTCAAATGAGTACCTGTCACCCTTGGGCCGTGTTCCTCCTGCTGGCTGCCACAGGAACTGGGGAACATTGATCAGTTCCAGAGCTGTATTAGAAAAATGCCCATTTAAAAAATGTATGCAATTTTCTGTTTTTCTTTGTGACGTTGATTGCTTGTTAATGTGCATAAAAGGCAATAAAGTAAAAAAAAAAAAAAAAAAAATGTATACAAGCATTTCATTGTGCACATTTTGAGATATTGATCCCGACTGTCCGCACCAATGTCACATCACTGACGACAGAGACATGATAATGATTGCGTTTTTACCTTTCAGACATGCTGTATTACAGTGATTGGACCTGTGAAATTCATATGTTTGGCCATAACGCATAGAAAAATAAAGATTCCAGGTTAAAGGATCTCACTGTGGGTTACACAAATAGGGACCCACACAGGCAGGCAGGTAATGGAACAAAACAAGCTTTAATGAATAAATAAAGCTGAAAACCAATCTGATAAATCCAGAATCTAAAAAAAATAAGCAACACATGGCAGGCAAATGCCAGATCAGCAAACCAGAGAAATCCAAGAAACAAAAGCAAAAAGTACAAAACAGGGATGACTGGAAACACACCAGGTTAAACACATTAGGGAGGAACAATGACAAAGGTGGAGAAAATAGACAAAGAGAGGAAGTAGGAAGTGAGACATGACACAGGAAAATGTAACCGCAAAATGAAACAGGAAATAACAAATCCACAAGTTGACAATAACTATATCCAAAATTTTGTTGGCCAATGAACAATTTTGGATGTAAGTTTAGTTTTTTTGCCACCGTTTTCTTCAGCTACTCTTACTTTCCTTTTCTAGTACAACTCCTGAAATCACACATCGTAGTCCTGGACAATATAGGGTAGGCTGGTGTGCACTAAATTGTACAGTCATGGTAAAGTTACACAGTAAGTATGTTGTCATTTTTATTCCTTTTTCTTATAAAAACCATTTTCATCTACTGGTTTATTTCATTAGAAACACACACTCTCTGTTTTTCCTTTGTTACTGATGGTCACGTGTTGTTGTTGTTGTTTTGCTTTTGCAATGCAGAAAATCACAAATTAGATCTGTTTCCGCCGGCTGTGTGTTTGTGTGATCGCAGCCGTAAGATTACATACCGTTCCATTAGCTATGCTCACTAGCAGTAGTGTCTTTCCCCCTGAGGGCTCTCGTTTTTTGTTCTTATCACATTAGGCTGGTAAAACATATTTTAGTTTCAGCTAGACAGGCTTCACGCTTGTCTGTGATTCTCCGATCCTAATGTGGTCCGAGAGGAATGAAGAAATGATTGGATGTTACACAACAAATGTTACATAACATCTACACAACCACTGATCCGTCGTCTTCCTCCTGATTCTGTGAGGTTCAACTTCCACTTCCACTGAAGTCCTGCCAGTTATTAAAAGTCATCTGACTTGCCGGTGACCGTCACAAATGTGACCATGTAACTCACAAATGCAGTGATTTCACAGAATATATAAAAAGTGGGTGGAAAATGTTTTTATCTCATGATGACGGCACAAAACAGCACAAATAATCATGTTAAGTTCATACTTTGGCTTAAAGGCACTTTGAATAAAACATTTCTTGAATTCATATCTTGTATGTGACAAAGTCTTGCTGTGAGTTAATGACATTTATCTATATTTGATAAGATCTCTTACATTTTAAGCGTTTCAGGCCCAAATCATGAGCCTAATCAACATGAATACATTTTTACAAGCGTTACAAGGATACAACAAAAGCAGCATAAACATAGATATAATTGTATAACTGTACGTTGTTTTGTAGGTCACTGGCTGTCGACCTATTCAGTCGTACAGGGTGTGAGTTGTGTTGGCCCTGCAGGTGGCGGATCCGTAGCCAAGGCAAGCCCATTCGCTGGTCATCTCCAAGAAGCCTGGTGCTGAGTCGAGGCCGCTCGCTAAAAATCAAAAATCAAAAGATTCATTGTTTTATTTGCACACACAATGCGCCCACCGAAAGGAAAGAAAGTGTGTTTACGAAAGGAAAGAACAATCCTGTTTGTGCAAGTCAAAGCTCACTCACCCGTCAGCAGGTCGTACAGGTTGCAGTAGTTGAGGCCGCCGTCGAAGAGGCTGGTGAACGCCAGAGAGGTGGACTGAGCCTGACGCAAACAAACAAAACACGAGTTTACATTCTGTGAGGAATTCGTGTGAAGATGTGAGCGTCGGCGAGACTCACAGAGACGCGGCAGCTGCTGGTCAGGACGGTGGTGTGGAGGTCGAACTCTAAGCTCTCGACCTGGGTCTTGTCCACGGAGGTGTGGTGGGCCTGGATCGATTCTTTGGTGGCTGAAACAAGCTGGAAATGGAGGACAATGCAGTTGATTATACACCAACTAATATATGATAATAAGAGTCACTTTGCACTGGCCTGGAGTGTGTTGCATCTCATTCCACAGTATTAAAGTAAAACATCACAATCAATCATTCTTGAAGGCCTCCCACAAGATTTTAGGTGAGGCTGCAGGGATTCGCTCTCATTCGGCCACAAGAGGAGTGAATAAATGATTCCTGGCATGATGTTAAAATGAATCCCAAAGCTGTTTGATGGGGTCGGGGTCAGGTAAGTGCTTAGAAAATGGGTGGTTCCCGACATTTTTCCCTCAGGGACCCCTTTGAGTGAACTGACAACCTCTGACGGGTCATATTTTATGGCTACTGTATCCTATTACATTTAAGGAATAACAGTAATAATACAGAACGACTGATGAACTCCACATCTTACCCAGATTGTGAACACAATAACCACAGGACATCTGTGTAAAACAAGTGATTTGGATGGTACCGAGCAGATTAACCCAGTGGATATTGCCTCACAGATGAGTTTTTCCTGATATTTTGTCTGTATTGTGTTTTTTTTTTTTTCAATGTTAATAATCTTTCATATTTCATCAGCTTCCCTGTTGACAAACTGTGCACTTTCTTTTCGGCCATTGTTCTATTAGCTCTTTTATTTATTCAACTGTATGTTTTTCTAACGCAGGCCGAGTCCAGGCTCTGTGAATATAGCTTGTGTTTGTATCTTTGAATAATGATGTCAACTTTACAAATACTAACAGAGATGGATGAAATCTGGATATGTAGGCTCACTGTATATTAAAAAGAAACCCCCATTAACATACTAGAAGGCTGCCCGACCTTCTGTGCAGCTTTGGTGACCCCTAGTGGAGGTCAGGACTGTGTAAAATGTGCTGCAGCATTACATTTTTTTCCAAGATTTGATTTAAGGGACAGAGGCCAAAGTGTGAAAAGACAACTGCAGCCTTCAAGGGTGTGTCCACATACTTTTGGCCATATATGGCTATCATCTGAAATAAGAATAACAATTACAAAAAAAAAAAAAAAACTCCATACAACAAATAACAACAAGGCTTAAATCAAAATGCAGACTTGCAGACATGCTTTTCAAAGGCTACACCCTGCTGTATGACTAGTGATAGAAAACAATAATCAACATTCAAAACACAAACTATTAAACACTGATGTTACTCAGAACTGTTATAATGATGATGTTTATTCTATAGTTTGATTTAGTGGCCTACTGACGCTGGGCATCATGTGCTCTATGAACCTCTTCAAGACAGTTGTGTGATTTACTTTATTAATACTAGAGGGCAAAAGAACTAGAGAAGAAGCTAGAACACTGAATTTGAGAACAAAAAACGAGTAAGTGCTGGTGACATGATCTGTCCGTGCAGCGAGATCATTTCACCTGACAAGAAGTATCAAAATAAGTTGTGATTCAGTCTAGATAAAAGCAGCTCTGACAGTGGGCAGATAAGTGGAATATATTGTTTTTTAGGTCAAATTACTTGATTTTACGACCTGTGACGAGATCAGACGTGCTACAGAGCAGTAATGAGTGTATTAACTATCGGCAAATAGTTCCTTTTTGCATTTCTACATTTTAACACGCATTTCTACATTTCTACATTTATTTTCAAATGAAAAAGGAGAATGGCTTAATACTCGATAATCTATTATAACTATTACTGAGAATGGCATGTGGCTTCCCTCTGCATCTAATCTCTAAGCTACTGAGAATCAAGACATCCTGACTGGTGGAGGCACAAAAGGCATATTCATGATCAGTTTTAAATTATACCACAAATTCAAAGATAGAGACCCTAGCAGTGGCAGTTCTAGACCAGTTTTAATAGGGGGGCCAGGTTGGGGCCGGCTTTTTTGTTAGGGGGCACATACAACCCGGAAAAAAAGATAAATCCCTCATTCTGACAAAACAGTGTTTACAATTTCAGCATTTTTGATTGGGTAGTAAACTGCTGAGACACTTTATTTCTGCCTTTCCCCTCAAAACAAAATCATTGCAAGAAATCTGTCATTGTATTATTGATGCAGACTCCCTGTCGGGGGGCCACAGGGGGGTCCAGACTCAGAGTTACGGGGGCACTGGCCCCTGTTGGCCCCCCCCCCCCCAGAACCGCCCCTGGACCCTAGCCCTGTCAAACATGATGATTATTGTCATTTTTCCAAATCTAACACTGCAAATCATGACAATCAAATAGATCTTCGCAGTGTAAGACTTCACTCAGTGCTTTTCTGATATTCTTGGAGGTTTCATTTAATGATGTTTGAAAACAAAGCCTTGTATCTTAAATCACCAGTGACACAGAAAGAAATCAATGTTTTGCCTTTATGTGTAGGGTAATCAAATGTAATTACACGCCAGAGAGGCAATCGAACAGCAGCACTTACCATATAGTGACATTTCTCGCAGGCTTTCGCAGGACTGAAGGCTCGAATCTGCTGCACCAGTCTGGTACCGACGTCAGCGCACGGCAGCCCAAACAGCCTGCAGCAATTATCACAGCATGGACACATTATTCTTGAAATGACAGCAGACTGCAGCAATTTGCTTCCAACTGATGTTTTTTTTTTTCCTTTTTATAATGTCTAATATTTGGTATTCCTGGCTGACAGCAATTTCTTTTTAGGCCGTGAATACCGCGACACAAAGAAAAACAGGAGAGTCTTACCAGATCGTCCTGCAGAAAGCATGGTAGGGGAAAGGTACAGGTGAGGCGGCTGAAGAGACCAACAGGCCTGCGATGAGGGCGGAGGCCAGCAGCAGCAGAGGCCTCATGGTGTCAGTGGAGCAGGTTTTCCCTCGACGTGAAAGAAATTGAGAGTGTGCTGGCCACGAGCTCAGCAGAGTGTGAAGTATCTGAGCTTGAGACCCAGCAAGTGGCTGCATTTTCCAGGGAGGCATCACATCATAAAGGCCCATCACGAGGGCAAGATTAAAACTGCAGCGATTAGACTCCCATCATGCCATAAGTCACAGCTGTTAGAGGTAATGTCGAGTCATGTGTATACGTCTGTTTTTGGACGTTTACATCATAGGTTATTTACTGTGATATAGACAAAAATGTGACGCCAAAGCTCTGGGACGCATCACTGATAAAAGTCTGGCTTCACGGATTTCATTTAGAGCACCTCGAATATTTTCTCCAAATGATTAAACATGCTGACTTAAGCGTGCTACAAGGACGGTTTTAACTGGTATTGAAACAGTCTCAGTTTAAGAATGATGCCTCCTTATGATCTACATAAGATCATCGTGCAAACAGCTGTTTAAAGAAGAAAGAAAGCAACTAAAAGTGTGTTTCCTCTTTCTGTCACCTGCTTCCAAACAAATGCAGAACAGCTATCTAGATCTTTACAGCACGAGGCGGTGGTGCTTCTACCACTCTCGTCCACAGGGGCCGCCAGAATCCACAAACAGGAAAGTTCCTCGTAGCGGCTTTAATCACCAAAAAGCTGGAAAAACATCTGTATTTGTACAAGTTGATAACCAATCCATGAGGCACATAGGCGCTCTTCCACACCTCGCTGCTCTGGTTGTTCATGTGTTGCAGCCGCTAGAAGAAGATCGTCAGCGATGAGCTACACCTGGGCCTGGTGTGATAAGCCCCCTTTTTTTTTTTATCACCCTTCTTCTGCAGCCTGTCTCTCTCTGAGGCAAATCCCTTCTGCCTTCACTCTGAATGCGTCAAGGACGTTATTTGCGTCGTTAATCTAGAGAAAATTAGGTGTGCACTAAATGCTTCACCTGCCAGATTTAGTAAAACTTTTTGTTCACATGCTGAGGGGTTGGTGTTCGCTGCTATTCCAGGGAAACTGCGTTGATTGAATGTCTTTAACCATATATATTGTGTTTATGTGTGTTCTTATGGTGGGTTTGGAATGTTAATCGATTTTTTTCTTTTCCTGTTATGCGAATTTTTATACAGTATTTGATCGTAACCATTAATAAGTGACCAACTTGTGGGTTGTTTTGATTACTTTTTTTGTGCTTCAGTTTTTTCATAAATAAATCTTCTTTCTCAGTCACCTGCTTGTCTGGTCTCCCGTCTTTTACCACAGTTTTTCACCGGCTGTGACATTAACAATCTCAAAAATAAACAACATTTTCAGACAGAAACCTGCACAGTTTGAAAAACACCATTAAAAACACAAAGAAACAGACAGCACTTGCAAACAAAAAAAATCTTTTAGATGTTACTGCTCATTCATTTGGTTTAGTCTTGTCTCCTAAAGTGACCACTGACCCGGTTACAACCCTGTAAACAGCTCATAGAATGACAAATTGTTGCCAGTCAGTCAAATTACCGCTTACTTTCTTACAATTAAATGTTTCAGCTTGTCATCTGCGGGACTTCCTGTCAGGAGACTCGTCTGCATCGCCATGCTTTAACTGGATGACATGCTATTAATGTCATACCACCACTGACATGGTCTGTCCTCAACAACCAGTAACAGGGAGTGTTTACACTGGTGTTAGCAGTGTGTAGCACGGTGCAGCGACATTGTGGTAAAAATAAAAAAGCACACATGCAGTGAACGTAATGAAATTGCAGCTTTTTATTGGCATTTTTCTCAAGCATACATGAATTAGCTTACCAAAGAGAAAATACATACTGCATTTCTAATACAAATGTAACAATTCACGATCCATCTTCAAGCTTGTTAGGCTTTGCAGGTGGCGAGTCCGTAGCCCAGGCAAGCCCACTCATTGGTCAGCTCCATGTAGCCTGGTGCTGAGGTGAGTCCGCTCGCTAGAGTAGAAACAGAAACAAATGGATGGAAATGAGGTCAGCCATGAGAGACAGTTCACACACTCCTTGTCATGCATAAATTCATGTTGTCAGGTGATCCCGGCCCCTTTTAACTCACCTGACAGCAGGTTGAAGAGGTTGCAGTAGTTGAGGCCGCCATCAAGAAGGGTGGTGAATCCAAGAGAGGAGGACAGTCCCTGGTGAGGAAGCAACAAGGTCCATTTATATTTTTGTGTGGACGCTGATACCAAAGACTATACTGGTGGTGTTTGTCACAGCAACAGATCAATCACAACATTACTTAAAGATTTCTTTAGTTACTGTATTATAAATCCTCTGTCAGACTATTTCTTTTTTTTTCATTTTAGATGCTGGATCCGAAAGTCATCAGTGGGAAAAAATGCAACTTCAATATTGAGTAAAAAGCAAAAAAAAACTTGATACAATGTGTTTCTTGTTCTTCATAAGTTTTGCCGGTGATGAAGTGAAATTTGACAAAAAAACAAATGAAAATAAAGATATATTTTGAAGACACATTAGTTATATGAAGATTTTGAGATTTTGTAGTAGCAGTGATGTAAAACATTAAAAAACAGTACATATGTGTTAGTATTCATATCCTCT
This sequence comes from Sparus aurata, assembly GCF_900880675.1. Classification (NCBI taxonomy): domain Eukaryota; kingdom Metazoa; phylum Chordata; class Actinopteri; order Spariformes; family Sparidae; genus Sparus; species Sparus aurata. Next base: position 19,456,784 of record NC_044207.1, read on the forward strand.
CCCCAACAGAAGGAAGGCAAAATGACGATGGCAGAGAATACAGACCAACTTTTGCATTTTAAAAGAGTTTAACACAGAGTTTTTTTCAATCATTACTGAGCAAAGGAGATAACAACTTAAGTGTATCTTGTTCTAAAACTATAACTTTGCCTTCTATACAACGGAAGTGGCTGTTGAAGAATGAGCATCATTAGTACTTACAGACACACGGCAGCCACCGGTCAGTATGGTGGGGCGAAATGTGAAGGTGATGGTCTCCGTCTGAAGTCCATCAGGAGAAGTGTGGTTGGCTAAGATAGATAGAGGGAGGGCTGCCACAAGCTGGAACACAAAACCACACATCTCACCAAATATAATACATTCTTAAATCTAAAACATCATTTACATTAACAGAAGGGTTTCTTACCGTGTACTGACATTCAGCACAACCAACCAGAGTGTCGAAGGCTGTGATCTGCTGAAGTAACTTGGTGCTGATTTCAGCACAAGGTGTTGCAAAGAGCCTAGGAAAAAAGAAAATTAGAAACATTCATGTTTGAAACAGAAAGAGAAGCAACAATTCAGAATAACATGTGTCAAGCTTTCATCTGAAGATTCCTGAGACAGAGACATGAAACAACTCCATCAGAGCCAGATCAGCAATACTTACCACATGGATCTGCAGAAGGCATGGTAAGGACTGGGAGCAGGAGCAGGAGCAGGAGCAGCAGCTAGAGAGCCGAACAGTCCTGCGAAGAGAGCGGAGGCCAGCAGCAGAGTATTCATGGTTGAATAATGGAGCAGGTTTCTTTCTCCTGTAGAGCAGAGCTGGAGTGTGAGGTAGTGCTGAGAGGACTCTCTGACTGACTGCTTCTCCAGAGAACCAATTTATACAAAATATCAGGCTCATCACGAGGCCCAGTAATGATCCCTGTGACTGATTTGGTGAAGGATGTGTGTCTTGTGGCCATTGTCTGACCTGGTTGTCTTGTGCTGATTGTCTTTCATTACACTATAAAACACCTCTACAAGTATTCAAGCATCACATATCTATTATTTTATCTTGCCTCTAAAATGACAATCTAAGATCACTTGATAGAATTAGAATGTCTGTGGGATAAAAGAGCAAACGTCAGTATCTAGAAGTCTGTTAATTCTCACAATTGGGTGCTTACTTTGATATTAATGAGTCAGTTGAGCCAAATAACCAAGAAAAAAAAAAAAACAACATCTATGATTGTAGGGGTTTTTTTGCAGGGGATATTCAGATCTCTTAGTTAGGTAAAAGTATGATAAGGAAAATGTACTAAAAGTAAAAGTACCTGTTGCAGAATGTCCTCTGGATGTTTGGAGGATTCTTTAATTCTCCCATCAAACATTCACACAACATATTTTCCAATAACTTACGGGTAACTACCATTTATATGATTGTAGTTATTTTAGCAGGGGATATTCAGATCCCTTAGTTTAAACTGAGCTACTCTCGTACACATAATTAACAATGCTCTTTTGACCAGCATTAACCAGCACTGCTCTCAGTAGACACACACACACACACACACACACACACACACACACACACAAAACTGTCTTCTCACTGCAATCTCAATATCTTGATTGACAATATTAGCATCACAGTGTGCAATGGCCAGCCCCCCTGCTGCTCCTCTGTGCAACAACTCCGGGACACCACCCCCACAGCCCCCGCAGCAAACACCTAGCTATCACCACCCCCCTCCCACCAGGACACTCCCACAGCATAGCCCCCTTCCAACTCCTGCAGCACCCACCACAGACCCTGCCACACCTCCCACCCCTCAGACTGGACTTCACATCACAGCCAGCCAGGTAATGAGACGGCTGGAGAGGCTCAAGCAGAGGAACGCTGCCATCAGACTGTATAACGCACAAGTAACACCATAACACTCAAATAATGCGCTTTAGATTATTGTTACTGTAAATACTGCACCTTATCCTCTCGCACCTTATGTTCCTCTTACCATTTTTTCTTCTACCGCAGTTTTGTATTTTATTTCTTTCTATTCTATTCTATTTTACTTTACTACCTCTTACCTTATTTTGTTTTAAAGGAAGAGCAGCAAACCTTCACTTCTGTGTATCTACAGCTATATAAAGTAATTGTAACTGTCAGTACATTACTTGAGTAACTGTATTTGGTTACATCCCATTAACTTGTTCATCTCTGAGCTCTGTGCCTCTCTACTTTGACAGATGATCTTTCAAACATTGAATGTGCATAATGAGTCTCTGTGACAGCGGAGGATCCAGAGCACATTGTGAATACTGTGGATCTCTTTGGTAGAGATTTGATCTAATGAAAACTGTTCAGAGTAACCAGAGTATTGTGTTTGAAGAGAAAAAAATAAAGTTGTTGATATTTTTTAATCTCATTTTGGTTTTTTTATCCTTTGAGCACAACTTTAGCTCAGTTACATTGGGGCGGCCACAGACAAGATGGAGAACGATACCTCTAAACTGGAGCAGAAAACAACAGCGACGATCAGCATGGCTTCATATCTACAGCCAAACGCTTTAACATGGCCTTAATGCTGTAGCCTAAAAGAGTAAATGTAAACCGGAAATGTTCACTTGACCCCAGTCAGACCAGATACTTGTGTATTAGCAGTGTGTGTGACATGAAAAACCTGTGATATCACAGCCGTAGATGTTCATATCGTCTGGATCAGAAGAGGTCACAGGTGATTTCCACATTGTGGTGAAAATGAAAAGCACAAAATTCAGAGAGGTTGGATTGAATTGCAACTTTTTATTACTATTTTTCTCAAGCACACATAAATTAGTTACAAAGGGTAAAAAAACTACATTTAGAATCGAAATGTTACAAATTCATGACATTATTTGATGAAGTTCAGCAGCTTTGGCTTTAATAATTCAAGTGTCTCTAAGGAATGAACACTGTTTCTACTAAATCATGACTTGACTTGGTGAAGGAATTTCCATCTTCTAGCGTTTTAAGCTTTACAGGTGGCGAGTCCGTAGCCCAGGCAAGCCCACTCATTGGTCAGCTCCATGTAGCCTGGTGCTGAGGTGAGTCCGCTTGCTAGAATAGAAACAGAAACAAACAGTTCATGCTCAGTACTCCTTGTCATTCATACATTCATGTTGTCAGGTGATCCCGGCTCCTGAACTCACCTGACAGCAGGTTGAAGAGGTTGCAGTAGTTGAGGCCGCCATCAAGAAGGGTGGTGAATCCAAGAGAGGAGGACAGTCCCTGGTGAGGAAGCAACAAGATCCATTTAAACACAGTTCATCTTGTTATGAAGCTATTACCTCATGTCTATAAAAGCATCAGACTTATGTATCATTTTGCCTTCTATACAACGGAAGTGGCTGTTGAAGAATGAGCATCATTAGTACTTACAGACACACGGCAGCCACCGGTCAGTATGGTGGGGCTAAATGTGAAGGTGATGGTCTCCGTCTGAAGTCCATCAGGAGAAGTGTGGTTGGCTAAGATAGATAGAGGGAGGGCTGCCACAAGCTGGAACACAAAACCACACATCTAACTAAATATAATACATTCTAAAATCTAAAACATCATTTACATTAACAGAAGGGTTTCTTACCGTGTACTGACATTCAGCACAGCCAACCAGAGTGTCGAAGGCTGTGATCTGCTGAAGTAACTTGGTGCTGATTTCAGCACAAGGTGTTGCAAAGAGCCTAGGAAAAAAGAAAATTAGAAACATTCATGTTTGAAACAGAAAGAGAAGCAACAATTCAGAATAACATGTGTCAAGCTTTCATCTGAAGATTCCTGAGACAGAGACATGAAACAACTCCATCAGAGCCAGATCAGCAATACTCACCACATGGATCTGCAGAAGGCATGGTAAGGACCGGGGGCAGGAGCAGGAGCAGGAGCTGCAGCTAGAGAGCCGAACAGTCCTGCGAAGAGAGCGGAGGCCAGCAGCAGAGTATTCATGGTTGAATAATGGAGCAGGTTTCTTTCTCCTGTAGAGCAGAGCTGGAGTGTGAGGTAGTGCTGAGAGGACTCTCTGACTAACTGCTTCTCCAGAGAACCAATTTATACAAAATATCAGGCTCATCACGAGGCCCAGTAATGATCCCTGTGACTGATTTGGTGAAGGATGTGTGTCTTGTGGCTAGAGGAGGATTAAGGTAGTCATGGGCCCCTAGGCTATTTTTTATGTGGGACCCACCCTTATGATGAAGATGATGAGCTGCGGTGGTCACGGTCAACGTCCTCCACCTCCGCATCTTCTTGACCCCGACAACAAGCTGCCTCAAAATATCCCGTTAATTTGGGAATCTACGCTAGTTCTCTGTCCCTTTTTTCTATCACCCACTGCACTTTTAGCTTCTGTGCCCTGCTGGGTTTTTTGTCAGACATTTTTCCGCTGAAAAATTTCTGTTGACAGTTAACGGCCGGTGATGTAGCTAGATCAGATTGAATTGTTGAGCTTGATTGGACGAGGGGACCCATGTCTGCCCAATAAGTGCTGTTTAGTTTGTTTATTACCCCACAGACCAATAGAGGTTAGGGCTGGGCGATATAGCCTAAAAATTGAATCTCCGATTTTTTCACATCAAACTCGATTTACGATTTTAAAGGTCTTCAAATTACAAATGAATTATTAAAAGCATTGCATTTATTTGAATGCTTTTAATTTTTAACAAAATTGCCTTGCCATTTTAAACAGTGCACCTTCAAACTCACTTGAAAAGAATGTGTCCCTTTTTGATAAAATGCTTTTGTAAACATACATTTAACATGTCAGATTGCTTGCTATTATAAAAACAGATCAGTCGCCATATTGGTATTGATAAAGTGTTAACATAACTTTCATTAAATACTTTATTTTGCAAAAGGTGTCTTTTGTTTACAAAAAGTATTGTATATCCCTGAAGATATTTAAGCTAAATTAAACATCTGCATGCATTGCATAGTAAACATTACATGTTGGTGGATGTACAGGACATGAGGTGTGTGCTGGCTGTCTTTTTAACAAGTTTTGGACAGGAAGACGAGCCTGTCTGCTTCCTCTGGCTTGAGACATCATGCCCCGTTGTGGCTTCGTAGCACAAACCTGGGGTCGAACTTTTTCAGCATGTGGAAGAACCTCCGGCGTTTCCACTGTACGGGCACCATATCTTTAACGATATGTAACGTGACTGCATCCGTAACAACTGTCCACCGGGACCCTTTCCTCTCATGATTCCGCTAACGTTGGCTGCTTTTTAGCGGGTATTTGTGGGCTGCCGCGGTCTTGTGCATCTCGTAGTGAACAACAAGTGTCCCACTCTGATACATGCGTCTGTTTTGGAATGCTGAAATAAATGGGTCGGTCCGCAGCCAACAGCCTTTGAACAAATTTTGCAGCGGACCGTGGTTTGTTCGAGGTCCGACGCCATAAACCAAGCTACTAACGAGAAAGTGCTGTTTTTAGGAACGGACTTGTCTTGCTGCATGTTGTATTTGTTTCTCTGTGGAAAGTAGTGTTGTGACGTTCACGTACGAACCGATTCTATTGAACGACTCGTTAACATGAACGATGGGAACCGAGTCGCAGCTGGGAACCGTTATTTTTTTTCCTTTATCTATTTTTTTTATAACACTGTGTGCTCCTCCTGTGCTCCTCCCCTGAGTGGGACAGAGAAGTTACATGGGGAGGAGCGCAGCCCAGCTGCACGGTGCTAATTAGATATGCAAATGTAGCATGATGCCACCTGAGTTGTGCACGCTGCCTTTGCGCAAAAAACAAAACAGAAATACGTGACTGCCCCTGCCTCGGAGAGCAGAGCTGCTGCAGCGGTCTTAATTAGGAGGACAGTCACTGTTGTGTGTCGTGACGTCGTTTGGACAAAATGAGCCAAAGGAAACGGAGCAGCATTTTGATGCACTTTTCTCTTGTGGAAGACAGTAATGCAAAATGCAATATTTGTCATAAAATATTTCTTTTAATTCCGGTTCAACAAATAATTTGCATAGACACTTCAAAACACAACACCCAACAGTAAAAGTGGCAGAGGTGAGAAGAGAGCCAACTGACTCAGGCAATAGTGACAATGAAGCTTCCAGTGACACTGAAAATGCGAGTGCTTCCCCTGCCTCCACATCAGGTAGTGCTTTGTTTTTTAATGTTTATTTGTAAGTGTTAAGGTCACGGTGTTGCATGAATAACAAGTCATGGTAGCTTTACACACATACAAACACTTTGTACAAAGGGTAAATCCAAAATAGTGATGTCACTGTCAAAGCAGAGTGATATGGCGCAACCTTGTGGAATATTTACAGTGAATCCAGATCAGACTTAAAATCTAGTCCACGGATGGCAAATGAGGTTATAATCAATATTTCAGAATAATTCAAACTCAGATATTGGTGGGATATCTAATTTTGTATTATTTTGTTACAAATCTCACCCCATCACACCTCCCAGTGATTATTTCCAAGATAAAATGAGTTACCACTTGGCTGGCTTCTTAAAACTTAACAAATGTAAAAATCAGTTAAATGAGCCAGTTTTTTGAACAGCCCTTTGAAAGGAACGGTTCACCAAGATCCGGCTCCCCTCAAAGAGCCATAAATCCCATCTCTAGTGGAAAGTCAATGCTGAGGGGAAGGCGGAGCCCACTATGAACTACGGAAGCCCATGAGGAGCGGCGGCGGAGCAAAATAAAGAGAAAATCGATTTTATTTTTTTAAAATCGTCCTAAACCACAAACTCGAATTAATCGCTTTTGCCAATCTATTGCCCAGCTCTAATAGAGATCAATGATTTTGTTCCATTAAAGTGTATTTAAAGTTCAAAAAAATAATCTGACCAATTCAAGGACCCCTCCACACTGGGGCCCCTAGGCTGCAGCCTAGGGAAGCCTGTGCATTAATCCGCTCATGCTTGTGGCCATTGTCTGACCTGGTTGTCTTGTGCTGATTGTCTTTCATTACACTATAAAACACCTCTACAAGTATTCAAGCATCACATATCTATTATTTTATCTTGCCTCTAAAATGACAATCTAAGATCACTTGATAGAATCAGAATGTCCGTGGGACAAAAGAGCAAACATCAGTATCTAGAAGTCTGTTAATTCTCGCGATTGGGTGCTTACTTTGATATTAATGAGTCAATTAAGCCAAATAACCAAGAAAAAAAAAAACCAACATATATGATTGTAGTTTTTTTTGTAGGGTATATTCAGATCTCTTAGGTGAAAGTATGATAAGGAAAATGTACTAAAAGTAAAAGTACCTGTTGCAGAAACATGTCAGTGACTGTTGTACGTTCATATATTAAATTATTAGATTGTTGTCACTTATATGGGAATGTGAAAGCAGTTTGGAGCCCATTTGAACTGTTTTGTAAAGGACTCCAACCAATTATTTATTTCATCATGGATTCATCTGCTGATTAGTTTTCCATTCATAGATTAATTCGCTGGGTCAAAAGTGAAACCTTTCAGTGTTGTTTTTTTTTTTGTTTTTTTTTTTTATAGTTTTTTTGTCAAACCAACCTCAAGGTACAAACCTCAGAATTGTTAAAAACGCAGTAAATTAATCAAATAAGAATCAAAAGGAAAAGCAGCAAACATTCACGTCTGTGGTTACATCGCATTAACGTGTTCATCTCTGAGCTCTGTGCCTCTCTACTTTGACAGATTATCTTTCAAACATTCAATGTGCACAGTGAGTCTCAGTGACAGCGGAGGATCCAGAGCACATTGTGAATACTGTGGATCTCTTTGGTAGAGAGTTGATCTAATGAAAACTGTTCATCGGATTATTCAGAGTAACCAGAGAATGGTGTTTGAAGAGAAAAAAATAAAGTTGTTGATATTTTTTAATCTCATTTTGTTTTTTTATCCTTTGAGCACAACTTTAGCTCAGTTACATTGGGACGGCCACCGACAAGATGGAGAACGATATCTCTAAACTGGAGCAGAAAACAACAGCAACGATCAGCATGGCTTCATATCTACAACCAAACACTTTAACATGGCCTTAATGCTGTAGCTTATAAGAGTAAAAGTAAACTGGAAATGTTCACTTGACCCCAGTCAGACCAGATACTTGTGTATTAGCAGTGCGTGTGACATGAAAACCCTGTGATATCACAGCTGTAGATGTTCATATCGTCCAGATCAGAAGAGGTCACAGGTGATATCCACATTGTGGTGAAAATGAAAAGCTAAAAATTCAGAGAGGTTGGTTTGAATTGCAACTTTTTATTACTATTTTTCTCAAGCACACATAAATTAGTTACCAAAGAGTAAAAAAACAACATTTCCATCGAAATGTTACAAATTCATGACATTATTTGATGAAGTTCAGCAGCTTTGGCTTTAATAATTCAAGCGTCTCTAAGGAATGAACACTGTTTCTACTAAATCATGACTTGACTTGGTGAAGGAATTTCCATCTTCTAGCGTTTTAGGCTTTACAGGTGGCAAGTCCGTAGCCCAGGCAAGCCCACTCATTGGTCAGCTCCATGTAGCCTGGTGCTGAGGTGAGTCCGCTTGCTAGAATAGAAACAGAAACAAACAGTTCATGCTCAGTACTCCTTGTCATTCATACATTCATGTTGTCAGGTGATCCTGGCTCCTGAACTCACCTGACAGCAGGTTGAAGAGGTTGCAGTAGTTGAGGCCGCCATCAAGAAGGGTGGTGAATCCAAGAGAGGAGGACAGTCCCTGGTGAGGAAGCAACAAGGTCCATTTAAACACAGTTCATCTTGTTATGAAGCTATTACCTCATGTCTATAAAAGCATCAGACTTATGTATCATTTTGCCTTCTATACAACGGAAGTGGCTGTTGAAGAATGAGCATCATTAGTACTTACAGACACACGGCAGCCCCCGGTCAGTATGGTGGGGCTAAATGTGAAGGTGATGGTCTCGGTCTGAAGTCCATCAGGAGAAGTGTGGTTGGCTAAGATAGATAGAGGGAGGGCTGCCACAAGCTGGAACACAAAACCACACATCATCTCACTAAATATAATACATTCTAAAATCTAAAACATCATTTACATTAACAGAAGGGTTTCTTACCGTGTACTGACATTCAGCACAGCCAACCAGAGTGTCGAAGGCTGTGATCTGCTGAAGTAACTTGGTGCTGATTTCTGCACAAGGTGTTGCAAAGAGCCTGAAAAAGGGAAAATTTTGACACATTCATGTTTGAAACAGAAAGAGCAGCAACAATTCAGAGCAACATGTGTCAAGCTTTCATCTGAAGATTCCTGAGACAGAGACATGAAACAACTCCATCAGAGCCAGATCAGCAATACTCACCACATGGATCTGCAGAAGGCATGGTAAGGACTGGGAGCAGGAGCAGGAGCAGGAGCTGCAGCTAGAGAGCTGAACAGTCCTGCGAAGAGAGCGGAGGCCAGCAGCAGAGTATTCATGGTTGAATAATGGAGCAGGTTTCTTTCTCCTGTAGAGCAGAGCTGGAGTGTGAGGTAGTGCTGAGAGGACTCTCTGACTAACTGCTTCTCCAGAGAGTCAATTTATACTAAATATCAGGCTCATCACGAGGCCCAGTAATGATCTCTGTGACTGATTTGGTGAAGGATGTGTGTCTTGTGGCTATTGTCTGACCTGGTTGTCTTGTGCTGATTGTCTTTCATTACACTATGAATCACCACTACAAGTACTCAAGCACATCTATTATTTTATCTTGTAAAAGTATGATAAGGACAGTGTACTTAAAGTAACTGTTGCAGAAACATGTCTTCTGTGACTGTTGTACAGTCATATATTAAATCATTAGATTGTTGTTACTCATATGTGAATGTGAAAGCAATAGAACACCTCTACAAGTACTTGAGCACATCATAGTCACTATTTCATAATGACTCTAAAATGCCAATCTAAGATCAGTTGATAATATGTTGATAATGTTTAGGAGTCAGTTGTTTGATTAGACACTCTTTAATATCAAGGGATCAATTAATCCCAATTTAAAAGAAAAATAAATAAAACAAAAACAGAAAACATATTTTCTCGTTATGCATTGTAAATAATTTTTACCTTTAAGAAGGGGATGCACATATTCCTCCCTTAAGTTAAAGTACAAATACTACTTTGAGACAGACTCGGCTCTTTCTGCATACTTGGAGGACTCTTTAATTCTCCCTTCACACATTCACACAGCTTTGATGACAGGCGTGTTACTGGCAAGTAAACAGATACTCAAAGACTGGAAGACACAAACTCCTCTGTAGAAAATGGTTACACACATTTATTTCAGTTATTTAATCATTTAAAACAATTACATCATTTAAAATGTCAGCATAAATGTGAATAATCCTGAGGTCCCTTGTGGCAACACTTGGACTCCAGCTGTATTATCATATGGATCTTTTCTTTCTTTAATTGGATTTTGTTTGCAACTAATCCTGATTGTTGCCGCCTGTTTAATAATCACATGTTGGTAACATGTACTGCTATGATATGTTGTGTCCTTGACTTGTGGTTAAGACGAACTGCACTTAGTTACTCGTGTTTGTGATTACTACTTTACAATTGAAGAATTTCGCACAAAGACATGTGAAGAGTTTTCAAAATATGATGTTTTGATTCAACTTTACAGTTTATACAGGGACAGGAAACGATTAGTTAGCTCCACAAATGTGAATGTATGCTGCTTGTCTTATTAATTATTCTAACAATTTGAATGTATGTTCAGCATTTCTGAGGTTTGTAAAAACTACTGTTTGACAAAAATCTGTAAAAAAAACAAACAAACAAACAAACAAAAAAAAAACACTGTAAAGGTTTCACTTTTGACCCAGGAAATTAATCTATTAATGGAAAAACTAATCAGCAGATGAATCCATGATGAAATAAATAATTGGTTGGAGTCAAAAAACAGAACAGTTCAAATGGGCTCCAAACTGCTTTCACATTCACATATAAGTGACAACAATCTAATGATTTAATATATGAACGTACAACAGTCACTGACATGTTTCTGCAACAGGTACTTTTACTTTTAGTACATTTTCCTTAACATACTTACACACTTTTCCTAAACTAAGGGATCTGAATATCCCCTGCTAAAATAACTACAATCATATAAATGGTAGTTACCCATAGGTTATTGGAAAATATGTTGTGTGAATGTTTGATGGGAGAATTAAAGAGTCTTCCAAACATCCAGAGGACATTCTGCAACAGGTACTTTTACTTTTAGTACATTTTCCTATCATACTTTTACCTAACTAAGAGATCTGAATATCCCCTGCAAAAAAAACCCTACAATCATAGATGTTGTTTTTTGTTTGTTCTTGGTTATTTGGCTTAATTGACTCATTAATATCAAAGTAAGCACCCAATCGTGAGAATTAACAGACTTCTAAATACTGAAGTTTGAGCTTTCATCCCACGGACATTGTAATTCTATCAAGTGATCTTAGATTGTCATTTTAGAGGCAAGATAAAATAATAGATATGTGATGCTTGAGTACTTGTAGAGGTGCTTTATAGTGTAATGAAAGACAATCAGCACAAGACAACCAGGTCAGACAATGGCCACAAGACACACATCCTTCACCAAATCAGTCACAGGGATCATTACTGGGCCTCGTGATGAGCCTGATATTTAGTATAAATTGGTTCTCTGGAGAAGCAGTCAGTCAGAGAGTCCTCTCAGCACTACCTCACACTCCAGCTCTGCTCTACAGGAGAAAGAAACCTGCTCCATTATTCAACCATGAATACTCTGCTGCTGGCCTCTGCTCTCTTCGCAGGACTGTTTGGCTCTCTAGCTGCTGCTCCTGCTCCTGCTCCTGCCCCCGGTCCTTACCATTCCTTCTGCAGATCCATGTGGTGAGTATTGCTGATCTGGCTCTGATGGATGTGTTTCATGTCTCTGTCTCAGGAATCTTCAGATGAAAGCTTGACACATGTTATTCTGAATTGTTGCTTCTCTTTCTGTTTCAAACATGAATGTTTCCAATTTTCTTTTTTCCTAGGCTCTTTGCAACACCTTGTGCAGAAATCAGCACCAAGTTACTTCAGCAGATCACAGCCTTCGACACTCTGGTTGGCTGTGCTGAATGTCAGTACACGGTAAGAAACCCTTCTGTTAATGTAAATGATGTTTTAGATTTTACAATGTATTATATTTAGTGAGATGATTTGTGGTTTTGTGTTCCAGCTTGTGGCAGCCCTCCCTCTATCTATCTTAGCCAACCACACTTCTCCTGATGGACTTCAGACCGAGACCATCACCTTCACATTTCGCCCCACCGTACTGACCGGTGGCTGCCGTGTGTCTGTAAGTACTAATGATGCTCATTCTTCAACAGCCACTTCCGTTGTATAGAGAGCAAAATGATACAGAAGTCTGATGCTTTTATAGACATGAGGTAATAGCTTCATAACAAGATGAACTGTGTTTAAATGGACCTTGTTGCTTCCTCACCAGGGACTGTCCTCCTCTCTTGGATTCACCACCCTTCTTGATGGTGGCCTCAACTACTGCAACCTCTTCAACCTGCTGTCAGGTGAGTTCAGGAGCCGGGATCACCTGACAACATGAACGTATGAATGACAACGAGTACTGAGCATGAACTGTTTGTTTCTGTTTCTATTCTAGCAAGTGGACTCACCTCAGCACCAGGCTACATGGAGCTGACCAATGAGTGGGCTTGCCTGGGCTACGGACTCGCCACCTGTAAAGCCTAAAACGCTTGAAGATGGAAATTCCTTCACCAAGTCAAGTCATGATTTAGTAGAAACAGTGTTCATTCCTTAGAGACGCTTGAATTATTAAAGCCAAAGCTGCTGAACTTCATCAAATAATGTCATGAATTTGTAACATTTCTATTGGAAATGTAGTTTTTTTACTCTTTGGTAACTAAATCATGTGTGCTTGAGAAAAATAGTAATAAAAAGTTGCAATTCAATCCAACCTCTCTGAATTTCTTTGTTTTCATTTTCACCACAATGTGGAAATCACCTGTGACCTCTTCTGATCCAGACGATATGAACATCTACGGCTGTGATATCACAGGGTTTTCATGTCACACGCACTGCTAATACACAAGTATCTGGTCTGACTGGGGTCAAGTGAACATTTCCAGTTTACTTTTACTCTTTTAGGCTACAGCATTAAGGCCATGTTAAAGTGTTTGGTTGTAGATATGAAGCCATGCTGATCGTCGCTGTTGTTTTCTGCTCCAGTTTAGAGATATCGTTCTCCATCTTGTCTGTGGCCGTCTCAATGTAACTGAGCTAAAGTTGTGCTCAAAGGATAAAAAAAACAAAATGAGATTAAAAAATATCAACAACTTTATTTTTTTCTCTTCAAACACAATACTCTGGTTACTCTGAACAGTTTTCATTAGATCAACTAAAGAGATCCACAGTATTCACAATGTGCTCTGGATCCTCTGCTGTCACAGAGACTCATTGTGCACATTCAATGTTTGAAAGATAATCTGTCAAAGTAGAGAGGCACAGAGCTCAGAGATGAACACGTTAATGGGATGTGACCAAATACAGTTACTCAAGTAATGTACTGACAGTTACAATTACTTTATATAGCTGTAGATTCACAGAAGTGAAGGTTTGCTGCTTTTCCTCTAAAACAAAATAAGGTAAGAGGTAGTAAAGTAAAATAGAATAGAATAGAATAAAATGAAATACAATACTGCGGTAGAAGAAAAAAGGTTAGAGGAACATAAGGTGCGAGAGGATAAGGTGCAGTATTTACAGTAACAATAATCTAAAGCGCATTATTTGAGTGTTTATGGTGCGTCATACAGTCTGATGGCAGCTTTCCTCTGCTTGAGCCTCTCCAGCCGTCTCATCACCTGGCTGGCTGTGATGTGAAGTCCAGTCTGAGGGGTGGGAGGTGTGGCAGGGTCTGTGGTGGGTGCTGTAGGAGTTTGCTGCGGGGGCTGTGGGGGTGGTGTCCTGGAGTTGTTGCACAGAGGAGCAGCAGGGGGGCTGGCCATTGCACACTGTGATGCTAATATTGTCAATCAGGATATTGAGATTGCAGTGAGAAGTCAGTTTTGTGTGTGTGTGTGTGTGTGTGTGTGTGAGAGAGAGAGTGTGTGTGTCTACTGAGAGCAGTGCTGGTTATTCCAAAAGAGCATTGTTAATAATGTGTACGAGAGTAGCTCAGTTTAAAACTGTTCACAGGATTACTGAAAGTAACAAGATGCTGTGTCTGGAAAGAAAGAAACATAGTTGTTGGAATCTTTTAATCAATTGTTTAATTAATAAAATTGCATTTATCGAGATTGTATCGGGGTGTCTACAGCCAAGTATCTGTAAACCTGAGCTGAAAAAAACAAAGATAATGGTTCAGTGGATGACCATCAGACGCTCAAAATGCAAAAGATGAACGAGATGATTTCATGCACGTCGTCATTTGTTCTTCATGTGGTCTCCATGAATACTGCATAACGTGAAGCCAACAAAAGGACGATGACCTGTGAGTGATTGCTGTGTTATTGAAGAGCCATGTGATCTATTGAGGACAGTTTTAATCAGACATGGTCCCTGGAGCAACAAGCACACACACACACACGCATATACACAGAGAGAGAGAGAGAGAGAGAGACATCCTCACATGGACACACACATGAAATTGTTATAACTACAGTTCATGAACTGGATCACGCCACTCCACTTTGCTGATCTGCCACCCGGGCCCATCCAATTAAACCAGCTGTGTGTCTCATTAATTCAATCACCTATGTCGCCCTGATTCGATCACCTGTACAACCTATGTAGGCGAGCCTAACCATTTCTTTCCCATTCATCTCGAGTTCTCATAACCCCCCCACCCCGAGAACCTCTCCTCCTCCTCTATCCTCTCTCACAGGATCACCTGGCAATCCAGCCGTAGACATCGCCTATCCATGGCAAGAAGATCCTGCAGGATAGGGACCCTGGGCCACGCCAGCACTAGAACCAAGGGTGATGAAGTGATGGGTGATGGGTGATGAAGCCATGCTGATGTGCATCTCAACCTTCCCGGCTCCTAAACGGTCCAGCCACCCTCTGCAAACCAACTTAAACCCCCCTCTTTATCCACCAACTTCGACCCCCCCTTTCCTTCATCCACCAAACCACCAAAAAGATGAATGAGATGATTTCATGCACATCGTCACTTGTTCTTCATGTGGTACCCCTGAATACTGTACAATGTGAAGCCAACAAAAGGGACGATGATCTGTGAGTGATTACTGTGTTATTGAAGAGTCATGTGATTTGATCAGGACAGTTATAATCAGACATGGTCACTGGAACAACAAGTACACACACACACACAGATCCCCTAAAATGGACAGTAGCACACACATGTAAGAGATCGCTCACAAAGACATTATCTTTGTAGGAGTATCTTTTGTAACAGGGGCAACATCATCATCAGCAGCAGGGACATTAGTGATGCACAGACACGGTTAATGAAAACACTCACAGGGATGACCCACTTCTGCATTTTAGACGTTTCTAACCTTACACGGACTCTGTGATTGTCATATCTGCTCTAACAATTATATACATACAGAAAATAAGAGAATAACCTCTTGGAGCTGTGTGTTGTTAGGGGAAGTAATTGATTTTTGTGGCACTGTAAGTGGAACAATCATAGGTAGTTCAGCTGTACAGAGGGTGGAAGACATTCAACAGTGACATGGTAGCTCATCAGTGAGATCATGCCTCCATCATGTCTCTTCACGGCTGTTTACAATGTGATCTGTCGGTCAGGTCGACCCCCCAAAAAAGAAGTAATCGATTTTACGTATCTCACAGGCCCTTGTTCTCTGGCAGTCAGTTCTTTGGGCTTGTTTACGTGTGTGATACGCTTTTTCTTCTCATGAAGACCTCATGAATGCTTCTCTTGCTGTAGGCAATTTCATTGTGCTGCTCACATTCAGCTTTTTTCTTCTTTTGTTGTGACTGTCATTAAATCTAATCAGTCTTTTTCAGCACTGCAGCCTGGTCATTTCCACTCAGGTGACCTCTCGCTGTGTTGGGGGTATTTGTACTTAACTTGAGTATTTCTACTTTACTGCTACTTTATACTTCCAGTCTGCTACGTAATGTTAGCAAATATTGTACTTCATCTCAACTACTTTTATTTGAAAACGTAGTTGCTTTAAAGACTACATTCGAGCAGTCGAGCCAAGGTGCTGTATTTTTTCAAATCAATTCATTTTTTATCAGCAATCCAATAAAAAATAAAGACTGTTTCCAATAATCATAAAAATGCTATATCAGATAATTGGCCAGGAAAAAAATCATTTCAACCATACAGCAGCATACAGTATTTACACACATGTAAATAAAAGTAGGATCTACTGTAGTTTTTATACTTTATATTAAGTACATTTATTGCCAGAATGTTGCTTTTAAACCTAAGGTGCATTCATATGAGATACTTTAAAACATTAACATGAGTACTTTTTCCTAATAGATAGACAGATAGACACCTTTATCAATACCTGAAAGGAAATGCAGGAACAATAAAAAAAATGTATATACAATATAAAAAACAATAAAAGACTATATACAATAAAATGCTTATGTGGCTATGAAATGAAATAATAATAATGGTTAGCATTCACTTTTACTTTTACCAAGGCGTATTTTAGCATGCTTACAACGTTTGGTGACTGTTTCAGTTACATCACACTGGTTTAACTACAGCAAAGCTATTCAAGGAAAAAGGATCTTTGTTCACTGAAGCCATGTACAAAAAACACTAACTGCTACCTACATGGTATCTGTAATGTATAACCAAAGAAAAAAAATTGATACTAAATAAACTTAAGATATTTAGGAAAAAATAAAGTGAAAAACATAACCAAATTGACAATGTACATAAGAAATTATAAATGGCAGGGCTGGTTAAAGTGGGTTTAAATACACGGCGAGAAATACAAATAACAAAAAACTGTGTTTTCTTTAATTGGCTAAAATGGTTTCAGTAGACAAAAAGAAAATTTAAAAAAAGGCAAAAAAAAAGGACTGTAACTCTGAATTCATTTAGAAAATATACCTAAATTAAATACTGACCATGTTTAACAACATGTAACAATATTATAATTTTTCTTACAAACTGAAATGCAACAGTTGTCAACAGATACAAACCAGCGGGGGGAGATGCATTGTCATAGTCATCACCTTCAGTCCACCAGGGCACCCCAGGGTGAACTCTCCAGTGCTGAAAAGACACAAAGCCTTTATTGGTTACACTTCTTAGTTACACCCACTAGTGTGGTATGAAGGAACCACTAAACATGTGCTCTTTTCTTGTTTCTTGTCATGGGAATGTTTAAAAGGCTTCACAGCGATGGGCCTGAACACTCCGGAAGACAACCAGGATGAAGGCCAGTGCTCTGCTCAACACGGCAGCTTTACTGCTGCAGCTTCTGCCAGCTGCCACCTCGTCAGCCGTGGGCCAGTCAGGATGCAAAGTCATATGGTAAATAATGCTCTGTCACACAGATTTGATATGTTTTTGATGTTGGTTTTGGTAAAATCATAGTGAGAATATGTTTTTTTAAAAATATTTTCTCTTTCCTGGTAGGGTTTTTAAGTTGCCCTGCACTGAACCTGCTGGTGCTATTGTCAATCAGGTGAAGGCTTGGAGCCAAAAGAAGTGTTCTGACAGCCAAGAGAAGTGCAATTATGAGGTAAATGCAACATCTTTGCAACTTTTTTCTGTAACCAGCTAAAATGGTACTGACAAAGACAAATGCGTACCTTTGAAACTATGTTTTTGTCGAGTAAAAGTATGAGAAGATTTGCCTTTAAGATGTTTTTGAAGGAAGGGAAACGCCTTAGCTGAATAAATGACTGTATAAGCAAACTGATCTTAAAGGATACACAATTTAATACTACTTCAAAAAGTGTTCTGTTTCCTCTGAGAAAAGCTTGTTTTTTTTTTTTGTTTTCTTTAGTTGATTAAAGAGTCTCCCACATCACTTGAAATCAAGCACACGTCCCCCGGAACCCACAAAACTACTGACATCACTTTTGAGATGTACCCTCCTTCAGCACCCAGCTTCTGCAAAATAAAGGTTTCTATCTTGTCTCATTTTATCTTATTTCATTTGATGTTTTATTGCATCTTACATTCAGATATTCCTTTAAACCTATTTTAACATTACTGCTGTATAATCTGCGCAGAGCTTTGCCACCTCAAATTCGAAGAATGCCACCGGTCCAAACGACTACTGCCTGCTCTACAATCTGATTGATGGTAAGAGAGTACTTTTTGTTACATGCTCGTAGCAGTGTTTCAGGAGTCATTCTAACAGATGTTTAATTTGTGTGTGTACGCAAACAGGAAGCGGACTGACTGAAGTGCAAGGCGACAAGGAGATCTGCAATGACGCAATGTGCCCCGCAAGGGTCAAAGCGCCATGCAACACTGAGGGATGAGTCCCTCACACTGAATCGCATTGTTTATTCAGCTTAACTAAAAAGACACATCTCTGATGCGCTCACTGTATGAACACGAGACGCCGTACTTCCTGTTAAACTAAGATAAAACCCTGCAAATATGAACTCCTCTGTGTTGTTTGATTTTTTTTAGACTACTCATGATATTACACTGCTGAATTTAAATGTGTAGTAGCTGTTCTTTATTGTGCAATATGTAACTTTAAAACTTACACCGCTTACCACCCTGAAAAATAGCTCCTGGTTCTCATTTTGATGACCAATATCAACTGCAGGTGACGTCATTTAAATGTTGTTTTTTTTCTCAATTAGTTTTGTTTTATGCATTAAAGGTTTAATCCATGGTCTAACACACCGTGAAACTGTGTTAGACTCCCTCTCGAGAGATCAAGTTAGCAGACCGCTAATATACAGAGTTTTATCAACCTCAGAAACTACCGCACGACAACAATACATTGCAGTACATGGATCCAAATATAAACCGCCACCAAAAAGCCACAAATAATGCTCAGAACAGCACCAAACTTCAGCAACAGTACAAATAGGGTCTCAGCACATAGTCCGGGGCATCTAACCTCCGCTAGCTTAGCTGGATTTCTACTGAAAAGCTGACAAAATTTACCACTCTTCTGTGGCAGCTTCCTGTTGACGGGAAGTCCCGACATCCCGATTACCGAGTGCAGTAGAGTTCTGCGGCTCATGGATGAAAATGTATGATTATGACTCCATGGAAAAGCAATCAAAGTTCATATGTGTCTTACCTGCCAGTTATTATCAGTTATTATCGAGAGCGGACAGGGAAAAGAACGGAATTGAGCATTTCTAACCGCACTCGGTAATCGTCGCGTCGGGACTTCCCCGACCCGGAAGCTGATGGAGGAGAGTTGAATCTGTTTTTAGCTTCCCAATAGAAATCCAGCTAAGCTAGCAGAGGTTAGATGCCCCAGACTATGTGCTGAGACCCTATTTGTACTGTTGTTGAAGTTTGGTGCTGTTCTGAGCATTTTTTGTGGCTTTCTGGAGACGGTTTATATTTGGATCCATTTACTGCAGTGTATTGTTGTCGTGCGGTCGTTTCTGAAGTTGATAAAACTCCGTAAATTAGTGGTCTGCTAACTTGATCTCTCGAGAGGGAGTCTAACACAGTTTCACGGTGATTTAGACCATGGATTAAATTTACACCGGAATATCCCTTTAAATCCAATTGTCTTTTCAGCTTTACGACTTCTGAGCTGCTTGAATGTCATATCTCACCGCCCAATGTTATGATGTGCATAAAGAAATGTAAATAAAGAAATGTAAAAAACTTAAAACAAATGTGTTTTTAAGGGTCTTACTGAATAGAAGATTGAGCCAAATATGTGTGGGAATCGTGTAAATTAACTTGTTTTGTGCTGTTTTCATTTGCACAGAGGATTGTCTCTTTTGACTGTCCAGAGTCCAAAAAAGTTGGGATGTTGAGTAAAACTTAAAGAAAAACATAAAAAAAAAAGAATGTTTTTTGGACGTACACTCTATTGACAGTGCAAAGACGATATACTTAAATGTATATGTACATGTTGAATTAACATTCCAAAAAATAGGGGGCAGCGTATGACCAGAGCAACTGCTAACTGCTGTTAACTGTAGCTGCCATTAGCTTGTTAGCTCAGCTAGCTGGGCAGCAGTCTTTGCCCAAACTAGGATCGTGGAGCACCAGGGGACTGTTAACTTTTGTTTACTATTGGACTATTATCTCCTCAGGTATAGAGTGGCTAGTGGGCTAGCAGGTTAGCATGCTAACTTCAATATCTCTGCAACATATAAATATCTTCTACATGCGATCAAAACAGTTTTTTTCTTTTGAAGTAATTTTATTTCATTTTTTTAGTGTTTTAAACTGAAATTCTAACATATCGAAACTATAGTGTTTCACCACATCAGCTTCAATGATTTTGGAAAAATCAGCTTATTTTGAATTTGATGCCAGCAACCCGTTTCAAACACCTTTGGGACGGCGGCAACAAAAGACCTGAGACCTGTTTGAAACATTTCTCATTTCAACAGGTCGATCGGTAACAGGTGATAGTATGATGATTGCGTCAAAAGGGGCATCATTGAAAGGCTCAGTCGTTCAACACATGATTGTATAAAGGATATTACTCCATGAGCTGTGAGTAAACATAGTTCAAATAATCCCTGCCTTCTTTAATGTTGCATCTCAACAAGCTTTTTCATCTTCACGCCGTCACTTCACTGGAGTGACTAACAAAAATCTTTTTTTACCAGTGCCTGACTTCAATGTTTGTGTGTGCGAGCAGGATACAAGGAGACACTCTTTATGCACATGTTTATTTACAACACACATTTTCTTTACCCACGGAATGGATGGAATAAAAACAAAATTCTCCCAAGTAGACAGTATACACTCTGTCTTTATGTACATATTACGCAATATGTTTTTACTTCTCGTACACGAAGTTGTCGAGCACATACTGCACGTATCTGTGCACAAGATCTCGATTGCAGTTATTGCAAATGCTCCTCGTCTCTTCCCGCACCCTTGCCTCCCCGGCGTATTGACTGCTGCCTAATCTGCCCCGTCTACTTCCCTTTAATGACTAATGCTTAGCAGCATGTTGCAAGGCAGACAATAAAAGCACTGAGAGAGATAAACAGGGACAGGTCAGAGCACGGAGACTTCCTGCTTCGCACCCCTCGTCTAAAATGTCGGGTCACTCATCAGGGGATTCAAGAGTCAAAAACAGCCAGTGTAATTATGTGACGTTTCCAAGTTTACCTCTCAAGGATGGAGAAACATTCACACCAGATGATTGGTTTGTTGCTGAGGCAGCAACAGAAGGAGGAGGATTACCTTGAAAACAAACACTGCATTTAAAACCCACTTTTTTGACAGCTTCTCGCCCCCCCAGTACAATGCAACGCACGAGCTGAGGCGCTGGGCACAGTTGGAATAAACACGGCAATAAATATGGAACCGACTCGCCTCGCTGACTGTCTTTAATTCAAGCTCGCTGGGCCCTCATCACGAAACACACAAACCGAGAAGACAGCACACACGACACTGAGCCAAAGGTTTTTGCTTTCCACCTCATATTACAGCAGATCGACACAGACTGATATGCAGTTCAGCATGTTTCCTTCTTCAAAACATCTTCTTTCATCATTCTGACAAATCGCCGGGAGATTGGAACAAGGAGGACGGACTGGAAGCTAGTAATTTCGCATGAGAGAGTTGACTTGTCAATGTGCACAACTGAACAGTACAAGAGCGTCCGAATGATCCAGCAGAATGAGACGTCTTAGCTAAACATGCATTGCCCTCGTGTAGGTTTTAAGTTATTACCCCTTGCCACCCACCTTGCTCCTCTTCAGATCATTCGTAGATTTGAGAAGTAGTACATTTTAAAATCTGTAATTCCCTCTGCGATATGTAAAAAAAAAAAGAAAAGGCATCGCCTCGATATAAACAGAAGATTATGAGCGATATCCTGTACAAGTTGATGTTGATGAGCATTTTTCAAGTAAGAGTAACAAAATCAAGGAACACAAATATTTATATGTATATATATAAAAAACAAAAAAAAAAACAGCATGAATGCTCACAGACAGGTCATCTGACAAACTCTGAGAAACGCCACACAACACAGCCACACTGTTACATGTATGGCAGCAGCCAAAGGCATTCGCGACGAGATATATTTCATTAGGGTCCAGGCTGTGTGTACGGCATCTATAATGCAACACTCCTGCTCAGTTTAGCTCCATCTCACCTCGGAGAGAATCGCCTTGTATTATGCTTTACATCTTTTAACTGTTTCTCGTAATTAGCTGATTAAACTGATTGAAACATATTATATGCTTATGATGTCATAGATATGTAACATCATACAGTAGATCACTGGTCACATTTTATATAAAGCCCATGTTAATAATTCACTATAAGGCACCGTGAACATACTTCTATCATTATGCAACTGTAGCGCCCCTTAGTTATATTTATAAGCACTGACTGTCAGGGTTTTAGTTTTTAGCTTTCTGTCTTATTTTGTAGTTATGACTTTATGCTTCCCTGTGTTCCAAGATCTGTTTCACAATTGTCCTATTCATTTTATATATATATATATAATGGACTGGTGATGTTAATTAAATAATATAAACTACTGAAGGGATCTGACTAAAATCAATTGTTCAGTTGTAATTCATTTTAATAAAATTTTTCCCGTCTGACTGTCTTCTTGTAAGGATATACTGTACGTCATCATATCATCATGTGTTTGTATCATCATCAATTTGTTCTTGCATGTATCAATTGTATCAAATAATTATATTATTAAATGTATAATGCATTATAATGGTGATATATATATAGATATACATATATATATATATATATAAAATGTATTTAGATGGATTATTCTGTACTACAACTATGATCTTTAAAATACACTATGATCCTTGTGAAAAACAGTTAGTGACCAGCAATTCTTATTGTATAATTATAAACTCATTATTGACATTTGAACTTATAAGTAATAAAAAAACATTTTACAGTGTGTTCTGATTATTGTGATGAAGCATTTTTATTTTGTTAACTGTTTCAATTGTTATTATGATTATTCATGAGTGCTAATAAATGTGATTACTCAGTGCTATAGCTGCATTATAACACATTAAAGGTACGTTCCTAATGTCTTATATTTGCATTATAGTAGTGGGCTTCATAGAAAATGTGAAATGTGAAAATAGTAGTCACCAGACTTAGTTTAGCTGGTTTTGGTTTTTCCGATATGCCTGTTAATTTGAAAAAATGTTAGAGTAGTTCTATAAACATGTATTAGTAATTTGTTAATATTGTGTAAGTATTTTTAGAATACTGGATAATCACGATTACAGTGCGTAAAACAACCTTGCTCCATTATTGGACACGCGGGTTCAACATTTTTTTTCTAAAATCCAGAATTGAGACTTAATTTCTATTATTGATTAGACATGTTTTTTTTTCTTCTTTCAAACAAAGGTGTCACTTTGAATTTACTTGAAAACTATTTGCATGAAGATGGAGCGATCTGGGCAAAAAGCACTGGTAACTGATACAAAGTCGAGGTGAATGTGGTAACTTGAGATGCAGTGATGACTTTTTTTTTTCTTTTACAAACACTGCAGTTGTCTCGTTTAAAAAAAAACAGACAAAAGAAATGCAGTTTGTTTTTTCCTCCTCTCTCTTTCCTCCCCTCCTTCTCTGCACTACGTGAGATAATATGTAAACTTACAAACCTGGTAGAAAAGTTCCCCCAAAAAAAACAAAAATATGGAGTAGTAAAGCTGCTTAAAAATGTATGGACTGACACTGTTTGGAGTATTAGTGTCCAAACTTGGCAGGAAAACAAAGGGAAGCGGGATGTTAGCTGTTCAATAACTGACACTACAGTACAGTACAGCACGTATATAGTGTGGGTAATTACTGTCTCGTTCATGCATACACAACTTACCTTCCCCTTCTCTCTCATACCCTCCGGTGAGGCAGTAAATGAAAGCTGATATCCTGCTTGCCATCAGGTATTTAGCACAACTTAGCACATTTCCGAGAGCAGTGAACCCTTTTATGGATCAAACTGTCCTTAATTACTGGTTTTGAAAATTGCATTATGGGCAGTAATTAATGCTTTCGCGCGTTGTTTGTATTCATAATGTGTCGCTCACCATCCAGCGTCCGCACCGGAGAAACAGAGAGAAAAAGAGAAGGGGAGTTTAAGCAATCTGTGATTAAGGCAGTCTCATAAATATTGCAGAGAGGTTTTTGGCCCCTGTTTTGGAGATAGACTGCCACCACAGTCTTGAAGTTTCCCAACTTCTACTAACGGCTGCTTCCTATCCCCACCGATTACAGAGCAGACGGGGTGGTTGCGAGTACCAATGGCTGAAAAACAAAAGATCGGAGCGTGATGCCACAATGTTTGTTCCGCGTGAGGAAAAAATATCCCATAAAAAAAAAACAACATCGAGCGGTAATCCTCTTTGGAAGAAAAGGTCATATTTGGTTTGTGTATCAGTCCTCCACACAATGAATAATCTTTTACAGGGACCCTAAATAAAGAAAAAAATAAAAATGAAAAATAAAAAAGCACAGCTCAGAGCGATTTAATTAAGAAATGAAAGTAAACTGAAGCCTATATCTAATTTGTCCACTGAAGTTAGTGCTAGGGGCTTTTTAAGCGGCGTGCAGAGACGAGGATAGACAAAGGTCCCACTTACAGTAGCTTAACTCTGTCTCACTTAATTGAGTTCATTCCAAGATACAGAAAAAAGTCGAAGCAGATACATACATATTAGTTGGACATAGGAGATGTGGCTCCCCGCACTGTCTTCAGTCGAGTTTCTGCTGATCATTACGCTTCCTTGCGGCTTGCGCGTTAAGAGAAGCAGTTTTCTTAAAATCTGCCAACATGGCAATCCTTACGTACTGTACCCTTTACAGTGCTCCCAATTACTGTACTCAGGGCTTCAAGTAATAACTAGACCTTTATCAGAGCTTCACACCCCTCTCTATACAGTAACAGTCCCTCAGACCCACTCCTGCATGGAGCGCTTGCAGTACAGTATGTGGCGCTGCGTGCTCTTCCTCCTGAACTGGAAAACGGTGTAGAGGAGGACCATCATGCACAGTGCCAGGACGCAGGGGATGGCGATGGCCACTGCTTTCTCAGTCCCCCCCGCGCTGTCCAGTTTGATGACAACGTCCACGTCGCCGTTGTCGTAGTGCCGTTCCTCCGCCACCGGGGGGCTCCAGTCCCAGTCGGGGTCTGCGGGTAGGCCGTCGCAGCCCATGAAGTCCCGCAGGATGGACCTCGGGTAGCCAGGCTCCACGCGAAGCAGCTGGTTGTTGAACTTCCAGTACTCCTTACCCTTGTAAAAGTAGGTAAAGCCTGCAGGGAGGGATTGTAGGACACAACAATTTAACTTCTATATATTAACTACACAAAGACTGCCTATTGTGCATTCCTGCAGCAGAGGATGACGTCAGTGTTTACAGTTAATTTCCTTAGTTAAGTTCATGTTCAAAAACCGCATCATTTGTCTCATAATCAAGACAAAAACATGTAAAGCCAAACTAGGTCTCTCTAAAACATCTAAAGACATTGCACTTTGTCTTTTATAAATGTCCATACAGCTGGCATACCGTTGGCTTTATCCACAAAGGCCCCCTGGGGAGAGTCAGGGATGCCCTTCCAGATGTTGATGGGTTTCGGATAGCCTGGATCCATGGTCCTCATGTCCTCATTGTACCGCCAGTATCTACAACACGACAGACAGAAACCCTCCAGTCAAGACAGATGTTTATGAACACAATCAGTCAGTGACACATACGCCTGTTTGACACCTGACCCTGTAGTACCATGTGCTGAGCAGGGGAGGCGTGTCCATAGAGGCAGAAGAGTCAAATAGTAATTGGTTGAAATAAAATCATCAAATCGTTTATAAAATCATTTTTTCAGCTACTTTTCACCTGGCCTCCGCAATCTTTTGAGCCACCAGCTGCCGATGGTGTTGATTTGGGTCAGTGCCAAGTAGGAGCGAATTACACATTCTTGTGGTAGAAAACAAAGACAAAGCAGAACGAAGTGATAAGGATTTAATGAATCCCCTCACCTGGACAGAGTCACCGAATCCATCAGCGCTAAAGCACAAGATTTACTTCTCAGTCCTTAAGAGTAAACAAAGGCTAACGACTTGCCTGTTCTGTTACGTCAACCATCATCATCATCGAAATCCTCATAAAGGACAAAGTCAAATAAGGTCAAGACGAGCAAATTTAAAATGATTTTGCACTCTTGAATCCAGATAAACAGTCCTATCGCATCAGAAAAACACTGACAAAAAAGGTAGAGAAGTCTCTTCAGACGCAAAAAGAGCACATTTATAACGTGTGCAGCGTGTGCCTCAAATAGGCTTTCACCCAAAATCTAAATAAAGTACCACATATTGTGGACCATTACATAAACAAGGACGTCGTAATGATATTTTAGGGACAGTACAGATGATATTAAACAACACTTACACATCATTTCGAGGACAGATTTACCGCCTTAGGTAGAGGAACAAGGTGGGAGCTTACTTTGTTCTTTCTACCCTGGCAGGGATTCTTATATTACTTTTATTACAACTTTTGCGATGAGGTAGAATAAAATATCACAGTTGTATCTTGGCACAGGGCTAGACTTCTGCGCTCTGTGTTTACAGTGGCAGTCTGCTGTCTTTAGCTTGCACACAGACCTAAAAAAAAAAACGTCTTCAGATCAGACTATTTTTAACGCTCAGCAACTGACTTACTTCACACGACCGGAGAAAGCAGTCGATCAGTCATCCGTACCGTGTTTGTCGGCCGGGCGAATTTGTTTTTTGGGGGGGTTTGTTGTGATTGATCTGCTTCTCATACACCAGCGCTCACACACATTAATCACGCTATCCAGTGCCATTCCTTTAAATTAGAACAAACACCATCTTGTCACAGAGAGAGCGAGAAAGAGAGAGAGAGAGAGAATCATGTGTGCGACGATGGACAGAGCGTCCTGTTTGTTATATGATATACAGCAGCAGGTTGAGGGATGACGGTATCATGACAAAGCATTTTGTCAGCTTTTACCACGAGGTTCACTGACCTCTTGTATCATAACAGCTGAACAAACATGTGAGTCACACTGGCACGCTCTCAAGACTTTAAGATGCTTTGCAAAGCGCGCAGATCAACAACAGATTCACTGATTTGGTTGTTGTGGAAAAACTCCCTTTGGCTCAACTCACATCCACCGACAGGTAAATAACTACACCCCTGAATCACTCAAATAATGTATGCATGCAGGTTGACAAACAAAAGACTTAAAGGTGTAATATGTAGGAATTGGCCACTTCTGAACAAAATAAGTGGCAGAAAATCAGCAGAGAAACCGCTCACTGCCGCTAACTGTGCTTTTTGCTAGCTATTTATGGCTGAAGCTACTAGCTGTCGTTAGCTCAGGCCGAGCTCAGACTTTTATTGACCAATAAAATGACCCGTTTCAGTACCAGAATTTGAGGCATTTGCTCCCATATCATCAAAAAAATAAAAGTCTTGACGAGCTGCACCAAATAATTTTTTCTCCTTTGAGTGAGCGAAGATCTAGAATGGTGGAAGTCTGATACGCACATACGGGCTGTACAGTGCACAAGCTATGCAAAAGATCTGGTAGATTTTACACGCAGGAAGTCAAACTTCTTCGACGTCATGCACCACCGACAGCTTTCATAGATGTGAATCAGGCTCCACCCCCGATGCTGCATCTAGATTTTTCATTATTAGATCCACGTGCTAGCTAGTAAGCATTAGCTTAGTTAGCCGTGCAGCTAGTGGCCGTGAGCTGCTTCAAGTCTCTCCAGAACTGCTGCCACAGAATTCAACACCAGCGTTCAAATGCAGCGTCTAGAGCGGTGAAATGTGGATTTATTTTGACCAAACCAGATTTGGCGATTGTTGGAACAGAATGGTTTTGGTGAGTTTTATTTTGTTTCCTTCCAGTTTGAATGAAGTGTGTATTGCGATGAGTGAACACAATCATCATAAAAAAATTTAAAAAAAAGAATTCAGAAGGTTTCGGTTAAATAAGGAAAATAAGCGCACGAATATTTCCTTTCTTGACATTTTGTGAGTGTATGTTGTTTATATATCAGACCAAAAAGCTGAACGTAGCAAACTTGCCAGTCGCCTACATATCTCACAACTGAAACGACAGTAGGCTGTACAATCAGCCTACTTCCACTTGGTATTACGAGACAGGACGAGCTGGATGGCTATCATGCTAAATTCAAAAGGCCTCTCTGCAGCACAGTAAATACATATCTAAATTGACATTTCTTCACATTCTGCTGATATTTTAGTTATTTTAGTGAATGTGTTCCAGAGATATTAAATGTTACACCTTCAAACTGCAGTTACGTAATCACCATTACAAATCCTCTGAAACTGGGTGATAAACAGATGAAAGCCAATGAGCGGCATTTGTCAGCTGTTAAATAGGCAATCAGTGTTTTCAAAGCAACATGTGACAGCTGACAGAGCTTCGAGGATGCCAGCTAATCTATGCCAAAAACTGAAGAGGCAATGATCAACAAACCTGCAAAATGATTAAATATCTCAGGGGGGGAAACGTCCCAAAAATCATTAATGTTCCGAACACGGACAAACCGCATTGATGAGGGGAACAGAGTGGAAGGAGTTGACAAATACTGTATTATCCACTCCTCAGAGAATATACATATAAATGTGAGGGGTGGAAGGAGCTGACAAATACTGCAGGATCCACTCCTCAGAGAATATACGTATAAATGTGATGCTTGTTAATACCCTTTGATAACACACAGTCAATTTACTGACATGAGCAGAAGACTTTTATAGAGATTTCAACCATCGATGGTCCTCACAGTACTGAGAGATTTCAGTTCTCTCCGGCTGCTTAACTTCATAACAGTATGAAAACAGTTCCACACAGACCTGTCTCCTTTGAAGAAGTAGGTTTTGGCGACATCTTCCCACCAGACAGCTGTCTCGATGCTCTGAGTGGGCATGCCGCTTCCGAACAGCGAGATGTCCTGAGGGTACGAAGGCTGGAGAGTTGTGTCCTTGAAGACCCAGAAACGGTTTCCTAAAATACACACACAAAGTTAGCAGACACTGGGACAAAGACATTATCATAAAGATGACCTCAAAAATCACGCTACACAAACCACCGCCGGCTCTCGGCTCATTCAAGCCTTCCGCGGTTTTTTTTCCCAGTGAGTCTATTTATTTCTCTTAACGTGATTTCAAAGGTCAGATGAATAACCTCATTTACAAAATATGTGCACAGCAGAAAATCTATGCAGTGTTATCTGCGATACAATAAACAGCAAGATGATGTTTGAAGGCAGCTCCGCCGAGACTCATTGTTTTCAGTGTTATTGAAGCTATTGTTGCATTTAATTCAGTTTGATCATAAGTGCCTGAGGCAGAGTGAGGAGGGCTGCTGTGGTGGTGTGCTAGCAGTAAGTAGCTAGACGCTCACATACACACACATGCAGCTAAGTCCCCCTGAGAGAATAAATAAAGCATGAGGCACTCTGATCCCACTGGGTGACAGATGTCATGTTAATCTGCCTGATGGAGAGACGGCTGTACTGGACCTGCACCCGTTCTGTTCCCGCACAGAGCGCAAATCAACCTCAAAGTCATCCGATCAGCTGATAACAATGAAAGACTACTGCACGCTCAGACAGCTCACACATACACATGAACTGGTGACGGCTGTACACAATGAAATATTACTTTAAATTGGTAAATAGAAGATTATTGCATTTTCAAAAGCGTTCACTTTCACATAGGCTTTTTTGTTTTTTCTGCCATTTATTAATCTATTGTGGTTTAGTGGAACAATATAATTTATGGTTTATAGTGTAACTAAGTTAATAGGTTAAAGGTAGATTTTGTGATCTAGTCTTAGTTTTTCAGAGGCATATTGTCATTGTTGTGGATGTGGGAAGAGTAATTTAATTTAAAGGAATTAAAGCTGCACTGTAACACTTTTGTGTAAACAAACAAAAGAGATGTTTATATGTGCATGGGCAACCTAATGCTCCTGCACATTACTAACAAAATTGAGACTGACTCATAAAAAATGTTGCTCTACCAGTGGTCCAAAACGCCAAAGGTTGCCTTTAAGAAATTAGAGAACTGAAAAATAATCTCTCTTTCGTTACCTTTGAAAAACACGAACTTCCCCTCGCTATTTTCATACACGGCATCAATTTTGGCAGGCAAGCCTTTCCAGAAGTAGTTGATCTGCATGGGGTAGCCAGGGACTACAGAGTTGTCCCGTACCCTCCAAAACCACTGGTCCTACAAAAATGAATAGGGTGATAAAGTATCATCACTGTAATTTTCCAAACTGCATTAAAACAGCAACCATGTGCCCTAAGGCTTATGATCTACTCTACCTTGAACACAAAAAGCTCCTGTCGGAGGATGGCCAGTGTGTTGAAGCCTCCATCACAGATGTTGGGCTTGGAGTTGGGATTGGAGGGCTTGGCCCCCTGTGGAGGGCGATGGGGTCTGGCGTGGCGGTCGTGCTTACGGGGGTCTGAGGGAGGGTGAAAGCGAGGGGGAGGGACCGTCGGTGGGGGCCGGGTGGGCTGCGGTGCTCTATCTGGTGGACCTGAAAAGACAAAAAAATATGACAAACTCCATCCATACTGTCTCCTTTTTGTTAGTACAGTTTTTTTGTTTGTGGCTTTTAAAAAATGCTTAAAAAAAGCTGACAAACACTGTTTATTGGCGTTAAACCAAAAATAACTGAATGCTGCAGCAGCATTTGTTAGAGTGCCTAAGTTGTTTCAAAGCTTCAGTATTTCTCACATTTTATATTATAAAGCGTTGAAACAGTGTAATACATACATAACAGTGCTCTGAAGGGCTCTGTCTTCTTAACTGATAGGATTTACAGTTTGTCTTTGTTCAACTACTGCAATCAACTCTGTTATACACTCAAGACTGAGTATGAAGTGTTTTTTACCATAGATTTTCTGGATGCCCTGTAGGTCGTCGTGAGGTAGTTTGAAGTTCTCTGTGTCCATGTACTGGTAAAAAGGAGCCATGATAGCAGTGGGGTCGTTAGAGTGTTCCAGACCGAGGGCGTGGCCCAGCTCGTGCACCGCAACCAGGAACAGGTCGTTACCTTGAGAGGGGATGGGGGAAATAGTACAAAGTACTTAAAGTAGAGGAATGAATGTGACTGTATGTGTGCCATGATGCTACATAAGAAGACAACAACAACCCATGCACAGACACACTGATTAAACACCAAGAAAGATTGATAATATAGACCTGATACAATAATATGGCTACCTACATACATTTTCCCACAAGCAGCTAGTGTTCTGCACAGTAAGTTGCCAGTGAAGCTAAACTTATGGCTAAAACTTCACAGAGAGATTAAATCATGTGGGATTATATGTAAGCAACCTTCTGTTAGATGTTGTCTATCAAGCAGAGGTCACCAAATATATGCTTAATCTAGGGTCGTACATATGAGAATTTGCATCTTTTCTCCGTTTTATGCAATTTCGAATGGACCACCTTCTGGTTGTTGAGCAAATTTTAAGACATTGCGCTGTCCTAGCTTGTGTTGTAATACTTTTTTTGACATTTTATAGACAAATCATTAATCACATAATTGGCAAATAACCGTTTAGATACTCAGGAAAGAAAATAATCATCACTTGCAGCCCTGTGGTCCCGATGCATCTTCCACTGAGCTAATGTGGTTCAGTGTAGTGCAAGTGAAGATCACTGGAGGTAAATTGCAAAGCATGAGCACTTTTATTCTTCTACTCCGTAAGAGAAGATAAGCCACATGTGAGCCGCGGCTCATAGAGAGCAGAGAAACACGGGCTCACGTTGCTACCCAGGGCAGCAGAGAACAGTGAAAACACACATTCATATAATGCACCTGAGCACATACAAATGTCGACGTAGCACAAGTACACACTGTGGGTCGAGATCATATCACGTTCAGGCACGCAGATAAATGTAAAAATGAAAAATGTCATGGTCAGTGTCTATGGTCAGCACTCAGCTCACGGTGTCAACCTGATTTAGAAAGAAGTACACCATTTATGTACAGCTTGCGACTGAAGCTGTCCCCAGGAGATTGTCGCCCTTTAAAACATGATATCCACTCCTGCCAACAGCTCTGCACAGAACAACCACTGACCCTCAGCCAGCAACTAAAAGGTTACAACCCCCATCCCCCATTTATCTGACACAACCAGCCTCTTCCACCGGACCAAAAATGTCTCACAAGGACTCCCAGGAGACAGGCCAGAGCTACCATTAGCGCACATGTCAACATGCAACATTTACAATTACACTGCTGTGAAAGCCCATTAAAGGTTGCACAGCTTTCCAGACACACAAGCTAAGACAGGAGTTTTTCAGAATCAGCCCCAGCACTACTCGTAGATAACCATGGGACACAGCGCAAGGGTGAACATGAATTTGACTCGGGAATCTGAGACAATTATGGAGTATGAGAACAAAAGAGAAAGAGGGAGGGGAGCTGATGGGTGGCCAGCAGTTTCCAAGAGCAAACACGCGTGAGCTATTGCCCTCCTCTTCCACTAATGGGAGGATAAAAGTGTATGGCAAATAGGGGTATTAGCAAAGTAGCCTAGTAGAGCGCTGACAAGCCTGGCGCCATGCAGGTAGGGTAATTAGATTGTGTGTGGATACATGGCTAAGAAGGGCATTTTATCTCCCTCTCTTGGCTGCTGCGCCTTGCCACTATGTCCACCTTGACGGAGTGGCCACCATTACATGTCACTTGCGTTGTTGTTATTTGTTTGCACATAACCCATAAAAACATAAAAATGTATCTTAACCTCTAATAATAATTTGCCATTTCAACATAAGAACCCTAACCCTAACCCAAAACACAAAATCACCCGACCTTATGAAACCTAATATACATTCTACCTATAACAGCAAAACAGTCACATGAGATAAAACATTATCACACAACACATCTCAAAATAACCTAATCACATCACATCTCATCACCCATAAAAACCTGACCTGACTTAACTTAATAAATATTATCCATAATGCAACATACCATAATATCAAAATGAAACAGCATGACATAACACAAACCACCATAACCTGATATGTGTTGTTCCTATTAGATCATTACTTAACCTAATACACCCACAATAACATGACACAGCTCAACATGACATAACATGTCATAATATGCTGCAACGATATAAGCCATGCTTAACTTAATACACCCATAACTTAGTAAATAATATAACATAATATGATATAACAATGTAAGCCATACTAGCTAATTGTACTTCCCCTACTATACCCCTCATAGCATAACATAAGAACATATACAGTTGGATAAAACAATATCACATGACATAACTCATAACTTAACTCAACCTAATATACCCATAATAACAAAATACAAGACAATACTATGCAGCAAAGAACAAAACACTGACACAACATGATATAAAATCACATAGTATGATGTCACAAAATAACGTATACATACTCTGATATCTATTATAACATAACATAGAGTAACAACATAACTGAACCTTATATACCAATAATAACAAAACATAACACAACCTGACATGTCAAAACTAATGATGAGCTAACATAACTTAATATAGCATGAAATAACACGTGATGACGTGACATAACTCATAAAAAATAACCTACGATACCCGTAATAACATAAGACAATACTACGCATCACAGAACAACATAACAAAACAAAACAAAACAGAACAAAACACAAGAGAACATAACATAACATAACATAATATGATATAATCCGTAATACACTACTATACTATAACATAACATAATATACCCATAAAATCATAACATTATATAACATGACAACGTAACTACAGAATGGGCCATCACATATATTGCTGCTGCTTGTCTGTTTCCTGTTTTACCTCTCTTGAAGCATTCCACTGAGCTACATCAAACTCACTGAAAACAGAATAGCCATAATCATGTGCCAGCAACGAATGTCTCAAAATAGCAGAGTTTTCTATCCTATCATCTGAAGAGCTTATTATGCAGGAAAAAAAAAAAAACATCCCAATCCTGACAGAAGGGGTGATGCGTCTTTACAGAGCACAGGCCGATCAAAGACATCACTGCATTCTTTGTTTTTGTTTAAGCATTCCTCATAGCCTGCCCTCTGATAACATCTCTGTCATATTGCCCTCCTGCCTAGCCATCTGTATTTCCACTTATTTGCTTTCCATCAGTCCTTATCTGTCTCTCCTGATAACTGCTCTGTTTTCTGTTTCTCGCCGATTTCCTTGCTCGTCCCACACACCTTACTTGTTTACTTACCCACCAGCATTCTGCATTTAACAACCTTTATTTTGTTTCTTCCCTAATCTTCCTATAATAATTTCCATTCCACTCTGCTGCTGTAACCTCCTTCAGCTTTTGCTTCCCTCAACCCTTTGCTGGCGCTCTTGTCTCACCGATTATGACCACCACCACTTTATACCCACTCTGTCTTTTACTTACCATCATGGTTGGGGTTCCCAAGGGTCCAGGGCTCGTCCGAGTCGAAATGAGTGTCCCCTCCTATGCCAGGGCCCGGGAAATAGGCGTGGGCGAGGAATCCTCCCTCCCCGTCAAAGGGTGAGCTGTCGCCGTGAAAACCCGAAGCGAAGATGATGGTGATGTCGACGTCACGCCTGCCAGTTTCCAGGGCACTGTATGGAACGGCCTCAAAGCGGAGAGGAGTCACACCCTGCCAGACATCAAACGCCCGCCGGATAGCATCATGAGTCTCCCTGGCGCCCACCTTTGGCGTGACATTTTTAATGCTGTGGAGAGGAGGCGAAAAAGGCAGACTGATTAAAAAGGCTGCTGAGAGATAAAGGCTACAAGGCTGAGAAAAGGCTCTGCAGGTCGTCGTGTACATTCTGTGGTCATGGTAAATGGTGCAGCATACGTCATTTGAAACTGCGTGGACTAAAAAAGAAAACTGCGTAGATATGTGGAAATTAAAATACATACTGCATCAACCCGGTGCCTCGTTATTCCATTAATTTCGAGTGAACATTTTTTACTTTTCAAAATGAGGATACACTAAAAAGAAAAGTTGCACTTGACACAACTATTTCAAGCCCAGCAGCTTTTGCTGAACTTTTAACACAGCAGTCGTTATCAGTCCCTGGCAGGCAGAGAGGAATGGGAAATCTTCTCCCTCTCTCTCTCTCTCTCCACTCATTTTCATGAATAAAGTGCAGTCGGCAGCAGCACTGGCTCAGCACTGATTGACATTCCATTAGAAGAGGTGGCTCATCAATTCAAATTCGTGGAGGAAGGGAGGATTTGAATAAATTGACAGTGTTATCGTCTATTACTGCTGTAACCTGTCAATTTGCAGTTGCGCCAGAGACCCGTTTATCAGTCCTCCTCAGAACCTATTAAAAGCCGGGGCTTAATCAGGCGAGATAAGATGGGAGTTTGAATATTTCGGCTGAGATTACTGACAATTTACACTGAGAGATTTTCCAAACATGTCTATATGAGGAAGCGTTCAATCTCTATGCTGCTCGGTTAATATTGTTTGTTCTGTTTTATGAAAAGGGGGAAAAAAAAAAATCCAGTTTTTCATTTCACCAGCGAGCTATTTATACACTGGAAAGTAAACATACTCACAGCACACATGGGCAAATGTATGTGTTGATATGAGATGTGAGATGTTGACTATATTTTTGAGTATGTGCTCCCACATACGTGACGTATTTGCGCAGTCTCTATGACAACACACGAGCATGTGATTCCAGGTGGTTAGGGAGGAGAAGACGAGAGACGGAGGAGAGCTGCGAAAATTAACACTGGCACATCTGAACCCTAGAATAAGCGCTGCTGAAGTCAATGGTGGCCATGACAACTGCCTCCACTATATCTCACCTGTAGGTGATGTGTGGACGCTGCCACTTCTGTCCCGTCAGAGCGTATCTCCGCTTCCGTGACCTCGAAGCACTTTTGATCTTGTCCGGAACGCCACAGCGAGGCTTTTGCATCCAACTAAGAGAAGAGAAGAGAAGAAAAGAAAAAGAAAGGAAAAGAGGAAAAAGGTGACTCCGGGTTTCTAAACAGAAATTGGGGGAGGTAAACAACATCACGAGACGACATGAAGCTCGAAGTGAACTCAGTAGTTCTCTTCCTGACGGGTGCCAAATAATCACAGGAGCAAAATAACAAAGGTGCAAAATTCGACTAAACTACTCCAAACTACAGCCATTTATACAAGTGTCAGATCAAAATCTCAGTGAGTGGCTGAGAGGAAATCAAGACTTTCATCGTTACTCATTCATACCACATCAGATTGTCACAAGTACAGAACAAACATGATACGTAAAACAAAACATTTAGTCTCACCTCAGCGTGATATCACTGCACCATCATGCAAAATGAGAAGAAGGAGAAGTGTTAAAACCTTCACCTGAGGGTTGTTTCAGGCGAGGTGAAGCGAGGGGAGGGGGGGTGAAATGAACACGTCTATTTCTGTCCTTCACTAATTCATTGAAATATTGAAAGCAGTTCCCTCTGCATTTTAAATGAATGAGCGGAGAATTTGCATTAATGTCACATCACAGCGATCTCGGTGAAAGTGCATGTGCACCTCGGTGAGAGAACGTCGACGGCATGTGTGCATACTCACTCCTTGGTTTTCTCATCCAGTGTCCCTGTGACATTGAGACCATAGACGTGCTGCATGGCAGCGATGGCTGAGTGCATGGTACGGGCCGAGCGCAGGACAGACATTCCCGGTTCTGTGCGGGGAAGGTATCCATACCTCTGTAGCCATCCCTGTGAATGGAAGAGGGAGAAAAGACTCGGGCCTTCATGTTGTGGATATTTTAAGACTTGTTTTACACTCTGTACTTTTGTTAGAAAACTCAGAGATGAGACGAAACATGGGGATGGAGAAGGAGATTGAAAGGATCCAGGATGTTGTGTGTACACATTTTACAAGTTTGTTCCCGTTATAAATGAGTGTCACCTACTACAATGAACGTGTATTAAGCGAGCAAGAAATACATCGAAAGAGAATCCATTCTCTTGTGCTTCTTAGTGGCTGCAGCTTTGAATTGGCCACCTTGAATGAATCCTAACAAATAGGGGCAGCATATCACCAGAGGAACTGCTAACTGCTGCTAACTGTATTTTTTCAATCCATGACTGTGGCAACTGTTGCCGCGTTAGCTCAGTTAGTCGTGCAGATAGCCGGACTACCAGGGCGGTGTTTTGGTGTTTATGCTGCTGGAACAGGAGCAGTGGAGCGCTTTGAGAAAGAGGCTAGCTAGTTAGCATGCTAATTTCATTAGTCAAGACATCTTTGACATAACAGCAATTTTGTTTATGCTTTCATATAGAAAACAATGAATTTTAGTAGAAAATTTCTTCTTTTAAGAGAAAACAGAACTTAAATTATCGATAGAATTTGAAGAAAAAGCAATTTTGACATTATGCTGTTTATGTTTTGTGTTGAAACGATATCTCTTGAAGTAAAGCTAATGGGCTGGCCCCAGTTTGTCCTCGTCCAAAAATCCTTCTAGCAGCATATTAAGCTGGTCCCCAAGCTCTCAGTCAAGACTACTAGCTGCTGGCTAACTGAGCTATGTAGCTAACGGCTCCTACGTACTATTAGGTTACTCAGATGATGCTATTTGTTTCGATCATGAATTTGACAGGTGGCCAGTTCTTCACATAGTGCACCTTTAATGCCGGGAGGCCGTCTAGTGCAAACACACACATTCCTCCACCGCAGTGGTTGGGGGTAACTTGCTCAAGGGCACCACAACTGCAGCTGTTTAATGGGAAGTGTTGTTTGTTCAGTTACCTCACCCAGTTCTTACCAGTAAGTGGCTGATCCCATCATAAAAATCAATACGAGTATAGCTGTGCGTCATTCATTCTGCATCTTACAAAAGGCTGCAAGGTGACTAACCATGGCTACAATGCTTTTTCTATTACTGCAAGAAAAAAACAAACTGTGCTGAGGAAGAGCTGCCGTGTTAACATTTAAACCCAGCAGAACAGTGTGAATGAAATGTTCAGGAGCTTTAATGAGGTGGAGTTTGAATGCAAGCAGGCGGTTTTGGCTTAAA
Organism: Sparus aurata; assembly: GCF_900880675.1. Lineage (NCBI taxonomy): Eukaryota > Metazoa > Chordata > Actinopteri > Spariformes > Sparidae > Sparus > Sparus aurata. The sequence goes on from NC_044207.1 coordinate 19,494,948, forward strand.
TCTGCCTGTGTGCATTTGCTCGCGGGCTCTCTGGACGTCAGTGCAACTGTTTGCATTTGAATCCCTTCCAGTGACCTTAGTCAGTGTTTGTGTCTTGTGGCTGCCGGTCAGTGTACATGTGCAGGACTGTGGCCCTGCCTCCTCTTGCCCTACAAAGCGAGAGTGCCGCTTGATACAGAGGGGAGCGAGGTGAGGCCGAGCATCATCCAGGGGTCACTGCCACACTCAAATCCCGTTGCAGAGGTCCACGGGGTCGCCGACGCCATCCACAGCTGTCCACGCGCCACCCAGCTGCCACCACATCACCACATACACAGCCTACAGAGACATGTTCAGCTAGCTAATCTGACTAGCTGTCTCCTCTCTCTGTCCATCCCTCCCCCTTCTTCCTCTATCCCTCTTTCTGCTGAGCTAAACGCCTTGTTTATCCCGTTTCTCTCTCTCTCTCTCTCTCTCCCTCCTGTCTCCTGTGGGTGTGTTTTCCTGTGTGTGTTGTGTTTTGTTGAAAAGGCACAGATCATCGGAGAGATATCGGGCAGATTTCAGCGAGCCATAAAATTGAATAATGATGTATGAGTGCCTCTCTCTTTCTGTGTGTGTGTGTGTGTCTGACTGTCAGCCTCAGCATTTTATTTCTTCAGAGAGGTGGGAGGGGAGCCTGGCGTGAGGATGAAAGTGACATCAATTAATTGGGTACAAAAAAAAATAAAAATCATTTTTTTATGCAACTTGCGCCCATAAACGTCTCATCTCCTCCAAACACTGTGATGCTTGCCAAAGCAAGTCTGCATGCACGGCACGCTGGGCTGTCACAAAAACTATATCCAGCGATGGAAAGAAAACATAAAAAACGCGATGCTGGAGGGCATCTCTGTTAAAATAGACCCCCTCTATGTGACTGCAATCATATCTGGGCTGCACATATGGCATCAGTGGGGCTGTGTCGGCTCAGCGCACGGACCGCAGTGTAATAAAATGAGCATCCTCTGTTTCATTGCACTCCACAAATGAGGAATGCTCGATATTTTTTCCCCCCCGTTAAAGTGCGCGAACTGCCCCTGATAGGCTTCCAATGTATCCATGTTATGCGTTATGGTAATTGTGCCCACGGATAGCGTGGGGAGCCTCTCTCTCTCTACCTCTCTCTCTCCCTCTCTCTATAAATATATATGTTTGTTTTTTCACGCCAGGGGAAGATGATGTGGAGGAGAGACACACGGTCATTTGTGATAAGCAAAAAGGGGATGGGGGGGGGGGGGGGGGGGGGGAAGGGAAGGCCATTCATCTTACCTCAACGTTGAAGTGATGATACTTCTCTCCGGACACAGCGCACGAAACCCAAAGCAAAAGGTGCAAGCAGAATACTGCCGCGTAAAAGCAATCCGATGGTTTTCTTTTACTGAAGGATACTAAGGTCATAATGACCTGTTTTTCCCGAGTGTTTATTAGAAGAAGCCGCCCGTCTGCTGTGGCTCTCGTGTCAAATGGAAATCATCGGGCGAGCTGTCAAGGCAGGACTCGGGGATGAAGACGAGAGGAGGAAAAAAAAAGGGGCCACGCGTGTCGTTGTAAAATCCCGATGGTGGCGTTAAAAAAATAAAAAATAAAAATTGCTCCGATGTCAAGCAGAGATAACGCGGCACGTTACACCCGCTGGCCTCGCCATTCTTATTTACATCAGGGGGGCTACATCCATCCAGCAGCATCAGTGGCCATGTACAGTACCCAGTCTGCGCAAGATACGCTCCCTCCCGACTCGACGCCTGCGCTTTGATTTCTCACACAGCGCAGCGCCGCTTGGCAGCATCATGAGAGCTGCCCCTACAGAGTGCACGGCAATAAAACACCATCCCTCTGAACTGCCTTGTGCCTTTGGCTTTCGCGTCGCAAAGGCCACTTAAGTGTGTGATTTGAAGAGCACATGCATGGTTTGATGTTAAATTCCTCAGAGTAAACAGAGGCCTTGGTCCACATGAAGGGCGCAGCCTGCGTCCCCTCTGCCCATGCCTGCATAATCCCAAACACAATGATATTCATGTGCACCCTGTTATAAACAAAATGTAGCCTGCACCTTACTAATAAAGGGGAAATGAATAAATCACCTCATTTTCATCATCATCATCAACCTGCATATGCACATTACACATCAGGGCAGATGCTGCTCTGTAGCCCACTTCTCCCCCCCGACGTATCTTTAAATAACATGTGCATTCACCGCCCCATGTGATGATCTCAAACCTGACATCTTTCCCCAAGACATTTATAGCACCCACAGCCCTCAATTGCCGAGAAAGGCTCCGACAACAACAAGCGCACACGCCACAAGATGGCGGCGTTTCATCGAGCAACGTGTCCGCCAGCTGTTTTCCCTCCAAGCCCCTCCGAGGACACACCGGAACCTGAATCCACCCCGCATGAACTAATGAGGCGGAAACATTGATCTGACATTGATTTAATGTGACAGGCAGAGAAGGGCATATGGAGAGGAGTGAAGAGGAGGAAGACTGGATTTCTGACACATTTAGGATTAGTTGTGTTTTCCTATTTTTATGTTTACAGTGAGGAGATTGGGTGATTAATTTTGAGAGGGTAAAATGAAGCGCTAATGCCAAAAGAACCAGGAATTAATAACATAAAAAAAAGATAAATAACACACTGACATTTTTCTTCCGTCCTTTACTGTTGAAAAACGACTTATATTTTTACAGTGAGGGGCGATCAGGCCGTAAAATGATAAAGATATTTCATACTGTATGACAGAGTTTAAAACCTCATCAACAGCACTTTATAAACGCTCAGTCTGGGCGACAGCATTAAATGTAGCAACAGTTTTGACCAAATACCTCGATATATATATTACTACTCTGTAGAGCGCATACCTCTGCCAAGACCCAACAGTCCCCTTTAATTCAATCAAGCCTGGTCCACTATCAAACTGGACAGGCCTACATCACTCTAACTTTTGAATGATTCAAGTTCACCAGATCTAGGATTATCATCAAAATGTACCAAGGGTCTTGCAATATCGCGATATTCGCAATAACAATCGTAAAACCGAAATATCAATATCACGTTATGAAAAAACACATACGTTAATAACGTCTGAATAATCCAGCAAAGATGTTCGGCCTTTGCATCTTTTCATCGTGAGTTCATCTGGTTGCCTTTTCACTTGTAATTGAGTAGCTGTTCTTTACACTTGATGAATGAAAATGCAAGGGAAAAAATCCTGGATTTGTCCCTTTAGCCAGATCTGCACCAAAAGTTTAATTGGGGCTATTCTCCATCCTCCATCCAAGTTTTGTGGAAGTCAGTTCAGTAGTTTTCGAAGCAATCAACCAACAAACATGCACGTTTGTGAAAAGATAACTAAGAGAATATAATCGCTGAAGTGGGTATAGCCAAGTATTAGAACAACAGTCTGGAAAGTTTATAAAGTGACATCACTTTTTCTGTCATGCAGCCTTTAAAGAAAAGACAACATTTTTATCATATTAGGATTTAACAATATCGAAAATGTGAGATGGCATATTGTCTTATATCACAATGACGATGCTAAAAATATATTGCCCAGCCTTAAAGTGAGGAGGCATCAGGGAAAAACAAGTGTCCTGGTTAATGTTTAATATTTTTCTGTTAATGAACATAAGTATTCATATAAGAGAGCTTCTTCTGGGATCAGTGGTTTCTGACTCCTACCTGCAGAGACATTTCAGCTGATTACATCCATGATCTCATTCTATCAATCACTCGTACATGAGAGAGCTGGAACGAGTATCATCTGCCAGGCTGACACATTTTGTGGCTTGGCAGTTTTTTCGTGACCCCAGTCCAATGTTAAAAAAGAAAAGAAAAAATCTGCAGTCAGTTTGTTAACGGTCAATCCTCTGATCCCTTTTATTCCCACTTGTGAGTGACTCAGATGTTCCTGTAGTTGGGGCCACTTTCCCACCGCTGATTTGAATGGATGTGATGGAATGAGCCACACGTTACCAAAGGAGATTCGTGGCACCATGAATGCCTGGCAATGCAGAGCTTCGCCCCAACTGTGCCACCAAACCACTTCAGTGAACTCAAAGGCAGAGATCGGTGATGTCACACTAATGAGATTAAGCTCTCCTGACCCTGATGGTGGATTATTATTCTGATCAAAACACATTTTTGAGTCTGTTGCCTTCATTTTCTCCCGATGACTCAGGACCAAAGAGCTCGCAGCACCTACAGCACAGTGCACCCGAAGCAGAAACCATGAAGGCCCCTTTGAAGAAACTCAAAAATATGAAGAATATATCTCTAATTGTTATTGTTATAGGAATAAACAGGTATAATGACCTTCACATCTTTTGTCTTAGAGTTTTTATTTTTCGGCCTTAATGAACCAATACCATAAATCCTTAAAACATGTGGACAGCCTGATGTACTCAGACCTGCAGAATCAGTATCTTCTCTGAAAGGAAAAGTTCACCCACAAAACATTTTTGGAGCTTCTGAAGCATTCTCCTGAACCACTGATGCAGTTGAAGACTTGTATTAAAATGTAAAAAAAAAAAAGAAAAAGACATACAATGGCTCCGTAGAGCTGGAAAACACTTTTAGCTTAGCAGCTATAATGAAGATTATAGCTGCTAAGGGCTTAAATAACATGTGTTTTAAAATCAGTTTGGGACATGGGGGCTTCCAGAGTCTTGGATTATGCTGGACAAGCTGTATGGAGCCAATTTATGTTTTTGAAGGTTGTTTTAGTACCAATCGTCTTCTGCTGTTTTGCCGTGAAGCTCCAGACATTTTTTGTGGACCAAGACACTTCACCGGACTTTCCATCTGCATTGGGGTGAGTAGAAAACGACCAAATTTTCATTTTTTGGGTGAATTTGTCATTTTGGTCGCTCCTTTGCCAAAAGCTTTTTGATAATTCGTGACTAACATGCAAACATTAGTGCATCAATATGTACGTGTGTATGTGTGTATTGGTATTTTTCATTAGTCCTTTTCCCACATTTAATTCTCACTCTCTGATCTAAATGTTCACTTGATTTTTCTTATTGTTTTACCATTTTTTTAAAAAAAAAGAACTGAAGGATTTTGAAGTGCATTATGGATAACTTGTTATATGTTATTACTCCTGCTACACACAGCACAGTTCAAACCAAAGTGGCCAAATTGCCTTTCAAACCAGAACACACGCACACAAACCGCAAGGAAATCAATCTCATCATTCATAACTGCGAACAAGGTGTTCCATGTTATGAAACAGGATGTGACTGGTTGAGAGTGGAGAAAGAGGATTCCTATTGGATTAAAACAGGTTCATTCATTTACTTTGAGGTGTTTACTGTGTAACCCAATGGGTTGCCATGGAGACCACATGCTCTGGCAAGTGGACAACGGCTCCGAGCCAAAACACCAGGGGCCTCACCAGGAAACTGTAAAACACAGAGAAATAAGACATGCACGTGTTTTATCACTTTTCATGGGAGGGGAAAACAAACTCACTCTCTCTGTCTCTCTGTGTGTGTGTGTGTGTGTGTGTGTGTCCACTCAAACATATAAATATTTGTCTTCACTATTTAAGTTTAGCTGAAGGAAAATTTGCTTTCGGGGGGCAGATGGCGGGATACAAGGTAATCTCACTGGCTTCTCTAATTAAAGCCAATTAATTGGTACTTGACAGTGTGTTCTGAGCGCCTGGGGCTTTTTCAGCCATACCGCTGAAAACAGGATTTAGGAAGCTATTATTAAAGCTTTTACGGATACAGCCCCATCTAATCCAAGTCTTATCTCACATGTCAAAGATATGGCAGCCCAGACGGGCGCCCAGAATAGAGCAGAGATTCACGGCAAGGACATCTGAGATTGAACATCTAACTTTTTACATCAATTCTGGAAACAATATCACTCGGTGTAACCCACAATTCCGTAGATCTGTATCAAAGGTGCCGGGCGCCAACATTTGTCATCTTATTAGTCAATCTGGGCAATAATTAAATGCTTAAATCACAGAAAGATTTAAGCAGTATAAATAGTGTTGAGTATAGTTTAAGAGCGAGACGGCTCATAAATACACAATAAAGTACATATTAATCTTAATAAAGCAACAAGAAGCTTAATAAAGGTGAGTAATTATTATTTGGATTTATTATTTGGACCTGTTTTTATGTTTATGCAAGTTGCATCTTTCACTGTTCCCGTGTCTGCTGTCTCTCCTGTCTAATAGAGTAAAATCATGTTGCAAAATCTGTCCACAACCCCATTCCCTCCACCCCCCCTCCGTCCTCCATGCACAACACAAACACAGGTGATATTTCAAATCAGAATAGAAATGCCGGTGGACAAAGTTGGCAAAATATGAAATGAAATCTAGCAAAGATAACAAAGGGTCCGTATTAAAGGTCTGGAATTAACTTTGACACGTTCTCCGCTGGCGGTTTGCTTTTGTTATTATGTGCATTGTTCCTTTTGGTCTTGTTTTTTCTCACAAGATCTGATATATACACAAACTGTTTGTTACGCTGACATAATGGATCGATGAGTGTTCTTGAGCAGTCTATAAACGAGTTATTAGAGATGTCTTTATGTCACTTTATTCATAGTCATTAGCAACAAGGGCAATGTTAATATGCATCTTTTGAAGCCTCGCAAGGGCATTATGGTTTCACCTGTGTCTTTTTGTCGGTTGGTTTGTTGGTTTGTCGGCAGGATTAAACCAAAACTACAGAACAGAATTCCACGAAACTTGGATGGAGGTTGAGTCGTGGCTCAGAATAGACCCGTTAACTTTTCAAAAGGGAAAGATCCAGGAAATGTTTCCCACTTTCCGTTTTGAAAGTTACATTTTTGTTAATTTCTCAGGGGACAATGCATGGATCTGGGTGAAAAAATAAGGTGCATATGAGTGAACTGTTGGGCATTGGTGGAGGTATGCGCTCTACTGAACTAACACTTATTACAAAGACCTTAATGCAAAGCGTTACCGCTGATGGTATCCACTCATTGGATCAAAGCTCCAAGCTCCATCTTCTTCAGACACTCACAATCAAGATCACATTCATCACACTTTTTCAATAGCCCAATAATTATTATTACCATGTAACGTCGTCCCAGCCCGACTTATTCTCTTTGCTGCGATTCATTTTTAGACCTCTCTCTCAGCTATAGTGTGATGTCGATTTGGGTGTATGCAGCAGATGTTTTGCGCCTTTGAGTGACAGTGAATCCTATATTATCCCATATGCTGTGCTCTGCTTTCCTGCGTCTGCTGCGCGGTCTCGTCCATATAATGTACAAGCATTTCCAAATGATTATGTTGCTTGTGGGGGCTGGTACTTAAAAAAATGCAATGAGATGTTCTTGGTCCATCTGGGCCCTGTCATGCAGATCAAACTTAAGACCTTCGGGATAACGAGTCATCTCCCCTCACGGCACGGTCGCATGACCTTTCTGCCTCACTGGATGGCTTAATTAGACTCCTTGTGTGAACATTACCCTTTAAGAAAGTGTGTCTTACATTGTTTGGCTTTTACTGTACCTGAAAGAATTTGAGTCTCAAATATGAGCTGCATTAACTCACACATGCAGATGGAAAATGTGAGAATATTGCAAGGTAGGACATGTAGTTACTTCACCAGGCAGTATCTATCATCCTGTGCTCTTTCACACACTTTCCTCTCTCCTCTCTAGCTCTGCTTCTTTTCTTACTCTCTCTTTTGAATCCCTTGTGGTCTGGCCATTATTCTGTGTTTGTTTAGTGTTTCTGCTTGGCTGACAGACAGCTGCGGTGTAAGGCTCTGGTAAGGCCTGTGCAAAAAGCACAGAGCCTCAGGACAGCGATGGATGGCGATATGTAGCGTCATAACAACTGGGACTTCTTTCTTTATTTCTCTGGAACATTTCATAACTGAGACATTGGCCAGTGTTGTAAAAAATCGGCCGCTGGTGAGCTGCCAAGGGGATTTCTTTACTTTTTCTTTTCTTTTAGCAAGCTTCCATTGTGGCTTCATATGCGGCAGACCTTGGTTTCAAAACATTTAAAAAACAACCCTGAGTCAGATTTGAATAGATGACCTTGATGTGAAGCTGAAATTTGGTTTTCACTAGAAGTAAAACTGAAATGTTTGACCTCTACTGATTCTTTTTATGACTCTTGGACCATTTGAAAGTGTGTAACCTTGAAAAGGGACAACAACTTTCTCATTCAGAGGTGTTCCTTAACTGCCAGAATAAATGTTGGCACTGTGCACTTGTCCAAATTTTTTTTTTTAAATTGATGTTTCCATTTTAGTTCTGTACCTTTCAATTTTCAGTTGTATGTTGTGGCCATGCTGTGCTTACGGTCTCGTTAGGTTTGGACACAAAAATCCACTTGGTTAGGGTTAGGAAAAAAAGTGTTTTTGGCTTTTGTCGCAACCCAGTCGCCAAGAGAAAATGATGGCAGTTTTGTTAGCATTTGTGTGAGTCATTGGCTATATTTGCCATACTGACATTTCTACAGACTTTTTGACCCACCAGCCCAAAGCGTCAGGATTGGATGAGTTGGGAATGAGACTAAAAATCAACTATCTTACAAACTAGACCTTTAAGGAGCACTCAGAATAATTCCCAGCCTTGTTTATGGTGATAAAATGTTGTTTTTTCTACCTTGTGGCATCTCCAGCTGTCTTTGTGGCACCCAAAAACAGGTATTTCAAGCCAAAACATGATATCTTCCCAACCCTAATAATGTGTTTTTTGTGCCTAAACTTAACCAGATCATAAGCGAAACATTTCATTCAGGCGGACTGTCTGCCTTCACTTACTATTTCCCCTCCGACCTACCGAAATGACAAAGACCATGCACGTTTTTTTCTGTTTCCCAATGAACTTTCGAGCAGTCAAACTGTCGGTTGCATCACATCCACAGCACACTGCCAGAGCAGAGCTGTGCTGTCCCATGTGAAACGTTAGCCTCACATTAGGTAATTTCTCCTCGAGGAAAATGGTCGTAATTTCACCCAACACAATAACCTCTTCCTCCAACAGTACAACCAAAGACGATTTGCTGAGCCATTAGGCTGTGGTAATGGAATAAACACCAATGTGAAAAATGATTTCTATCACTCCTGTCCTCATAGAGTCTGATCTGTGCACAACAACAAACACATCAAAGCAGCTTGACATCCAATTAGACTCGGCTCCGATCAGACAGGCACTCTGTCAACAGTCTAGACGTTTTTTTTTTTGTCCTTTCAACCCCAGTATGACAGCTGTACCGAGGACTGTCTTTCAAACATGCACATCTACGAAAAAAATAAGGTTGCTGGGGTTGGTGTAAGAGGCCGAATTAAATGAAACCTCTGGAAGTTAGGTCTGACATCCCCGATGAGTCATCATCTACCTTTTCTCTCGCTTTCCATACCTAGCTGTTCACCTGAAAAAGGTTTAGGGACACCAAAACCCAAAAATCTTTCTGTCAAATGATAGAAATGTAAATCATGGAGAGACGCACTTATATCAACCCAAACACTTTTGGCATTTCTGTGCTGCCGTTTCTTGCTACTGTACTTGTTATCTGACATACAGGATGATATCTTCCAGCTCACTCTAGCTCTTATACCTAGAGTACCTTAAGACTCACTCTAAACTATTACTGAACATTTAAAGCGAGAAGAAAAGGAAACTAAGGTAAACACACTAAACGTACATATTAAAATCTATCCAGTTCAGTCTTGCTCTTGCACATCCATATGAGTTGGTGGTTTGACACTTATTACCATATATTTATGTATATATGTGTATACATATATACACATATATAATAAATGAGGTTGATCAGACTCGTCTTTGTGAGTTTCTAATGCTCGAGCATTTGCAAATGGACGCCATGCATGAACAAAGCCGGTGCAGAAAAGAGGTACAGAAAAAAGGAAACACGAGTACTTGAGGTGTCACACAGCGAGCATGACAGCTTGTTGGGAGGCACTTCGGTGGCACCTGTGGTTGTTGGGGTCACACAGGTGTCACCGTCTAACAGATCTGAAACTGCGGTGGAGTGTTTGCACAGCAGACATTTCAATCAGAACAATGAAAAAAAATATGAATCTCATCATAAAAAAAACCCCACAAACGAGTCTCATCCGCAGGGTTGCAGTTTGTGTTACCTACAGTGAGGGAATATAAGTGCTGTACCTGTGCAATTTTGAGATACTCGTATTTGAATATTTCCATTATCTGCCACTATATAGGCCTACTTCAACGGCACGACATTTGGGAGGCAAATATTGTCCTTCTTTTTTGCTCGACTACATTTTATCATGACTTTAGTTACTAGTAACTTTGCAGATTACAACACTGCATCCGCAATATAAATGATAAAAATGATGATTGTGATAATCTGAGAAATGCTGAATACTGAATACAACAAGAGTGTGGTTTCTGTGCTGCCATTTCTTGCTACTGTACTTGTTATCTGACGTACAGGACGATATCTTCCAGCTCAGTCTAGCTCTTATACCTAGGGTACCTCAAGACTCACTCTAAACTATTACTGAGCATTTAAAGCGAAAAGAAAAGGAAACTAAGGTAAACACACTCAATGTGCGTATGAAAAATGTAGATCTATCTAGTTCAGACTTGCTCTTGCACATCCATATAAGTTGGGGCTTGACACTACTTACTATGTTACTTAATGAACTTCCTTTTTTTTTCATTTTTATCATGACTTTAGTTACTAGTAACTTTGTAGATTACAACACTGCATCCGAGCCTGTTTTACCAGATTTAAATGTATGTATTTTATCAGCGACATAAATGATAAAAAGGGCGATTGTGATGATCTGAGAAATGCTGAATACTGGATACAACAACAGTGTGGTTTATGCCTTTTACTTCTTTTCCTCCCTGTATCGAAGCCAGTTGATTTGAAAGGACACAGATTCAAGCCTTTTTCTGCAATTACTTCTTATTTTTTGTTGTTGTTGTTGTTGTTGTTTCCTACATGAAGTTTACGTTGCTTTTTTATGAATCACTGAGGGCAGCTGTAACAAAACTCTTCACCTGTGGGCATGTTGTAATATAAATGATGTGCAGACCATTTCCAGATAAAAGAAGACGACAGTTAACATCCACACACAGTTGTTGTTTTCTTCTTCTTTTGTCCTGCCTCTACCTGAGCAGCCAGAGAGGCGCATCTGTCCTCCCTCCTGCTGACGTCAGAGCAGCAGTAGTGCGTCCTCTCGCTCCACGAGCTCGGGACTGCTGGAGATATCTAGCGAGGAGGAGGAGCTGTCAAAGTTTGTTCCCAGAGAAGGGCAAACTCTTTTTAACCTAACGAGAGAGAAAAAAACCTACACATTTCCATTTTTTTTTCCATAGTTTTTTCGCGAAGCTTCCACAAAGCGGAATATCGCTCGCCGTTGGAATGGAATGACACCTTCTCTCCAGGAGGCTTCAGAAACAACGATGGCACCCCGATTTGCGAAGTGGATCGGTCTCACCTCTCTGCTCTGCCTGTGCTGCTGTGCTCTGGCGGAAAGGAAAGGTATGTCAGGGAGCTGTTAAAACTACAACATGTACGTGGCTGACTTGGGCTTTTTTGAAGGGGAAAGCGAAGAGCCCGCTTTCCTCCATATATCTCACAGAAAAAGAAAAAAAATCACGCACCGCTCTGGGAAGCAAAAAAAAAAAAAAAATAGCCGCAGAGGAACTTGAGCCAGCGTGGGTGAAAAAAAAAAGAAAGTTTCTCACTGGCTCTCCTCGATGTGTCCTCGGTTCAGACCAAACCGCACTCCGGTAGTCTAACGTCCAGTCGGTCTACAGTGTCTTGATCGGGAAACTCGTGCGCGTAAAAGTTGAGGAAAAGTTGTGATTGATTGGGCCAGTTAGACAAAAAAAAAACCCCCAACAAATCCCCAAACTAGCGCAAATACGCATCTCAGCCACATCCTGTGCGAGACGACGATGACACCGAAGTACGCAAATATGCTCCACATTTTGGGATGATGCTTCAGGGAGGGAATGCGGATTGTGCAAGCCTCGCTGTGTGAGACTTTTGTCTTTGTTTTTCTGTGTGATGATTTCGTCTGAAGTGCCTGACAGCGTTTGACCCAGTTGTAGGTAAATTTAGAAGTGGAATCAGGACGATGCTGTCACCTTGAAACGCATTAAAGCTCATTTGAATGCTTTAAAACAACTAGAAATCTTGCATCTATGTCTCACACTGCTCATTTCAGATGCTTCTGTTGCCCACTCGGCTGTTCAAATGTGGCTTTTTTGTCTTTGATTTTAGGGAACATTCTCAAAACTGATGCACTGGTTCCCAGTTTGCATCTGGTCCTCAGAGCAAACTAGATCAAAATGTGATAACAGTCGCCTTTATCCTACTTGCAGAAAAGATGAAAAAGCAGACAGTCTGGAAAAGTGAGGACTGTATGTATGAAAACAAGCGCTGAGGTAGCAGGGAACAGGTCTCTTGTTTTTTCTTTTCTTTCTATTGGCCCTGAAGTAAAGGTCACAGAAATGTTTTTTTGTTTTGTTTTTTTTGGTGTTGTGACTGTCACTTCAATGCTCTCCTGCCATCCTCCACAAATGTTCTTTTATTAGCTGAGATTTCCATCCTTAAAGAAACCCCTTGCGGCCAAAGTGATATTTGACACAGATATGAAGCACGGGAACGACCCCTGCTTCCCAGCGGTTAAGGTAGATAAAAAAACTCAGATTCAATGTATTCCACATGCTGTTGGAGTGACTCAGAACCTCACAAGGGCCAGTCAGGGTGGAGAAAGTGACCAGAAGTATCACTTTACTCCCTAATGGCTTCAAACTTCCTATTCTCATGAATCATCGTCCACGCTGCTGTTCCTCCTTATAAACTGATAAGCAGGGTGTGCTCAGTGCCAGCGAGCCCACGTGCGAGTTGCATCTTTCCCCGTCCGCTCTGATAAGTAACAACCAGTGCTGCTCTTCCAGAGAACCATAACAAATCAAAAGTGTTTGAGCCAAGAAAGACAGAGTCCCTAAATATTTCCGGGCCGCTAAACAAACTTGACAGTGCGCATTTCACGCAGCAGCAAGTCTCCCACAGTAAATAAGGATTTTTAAGATTTTTATTAAAGCCAGAGGAGACTAGAAATGAGCAGCTGTAGTGATAGTCACAGTGTGCAGAAACAATGCACTTTTAATTGCTGTTCCTTCTCTTTTTTTTTGGATCCAATTTCCTTGTTCAGGGAAGACGGAGCTCCACCATATGGTGTGACAGTTTCAGTTGTTGTTGTTGTGGTTGTTGTTCTCGGTGTTGTGCTTTTGGCCAGAGGCTAACGCAGATGTTTCAGTCTTTGTGGCACATGCTGATCTCCGAGCACGCAGTGTCCGGTAATTTGTCCAAAAAGTTGATGTGAACAAGATGTCCAACACCAGCTAAGTATCTTCCTGTATCAGTACTCTAAACTTAAAAAAAAAGAAAAAAAAAGCCAAGTGACAAGATGCTCAGACGTGTGGTTGGTTTTTACATCTTAATAGACATGTTCGTTTTTTGTTATTGATTAATGTGATCCTGGGGTTGGGCCGTGCAGTTTGCAGTCAGCTTATTCATTAACTCAGAATAAAGCTTTAGTAAAAACATACGGACTTCTTAGAAATACTTTGTTTAACCCGCAGAGGTCGAGGTCGAACAGTAACTGCTGTTTGTTAAAGGTTCCTAAGTGAAAGAAATGTTGGATAAACAGTGATATTTGATCATGTGAGATATGTTTAGAGCTACTACCCTTATCTTGACATACAAGCAAGCTACGCAACGTATTGCTGAGAAGTCATTGTTCCAATTAGGGCTGCAACTTATGATTGTTTTCATTACCTGTTGTCTATAAATGCTCAGTACAGTTTCCCGGAGTCCAAAGTGCCGTCTTCATGTTGCTCCTTTGGTTCACCCAACAAGTCAAAGCCCCCCAAACTCGTCATTTATGACAGAAGAAAAGCAGCAAATCTTCACATTTAAGAAGCTGGAAGCAGCAAATGTTTGACACTTTTGCTTGAAAAATAAAGGCAAAAGATGACGAAGGTGAACCGAAGTAAACTTTGTTTTAATGTTGTACCACCAGACTACAGAGCATCCTCTTTCCTCAATTCATCCTCAGCACTCCGCCATAAAAACAGTTTGTGTTTTATGACTTAATTATAATAATAATTTCTATCTCTCTATTTGATGTTGAATGATGTTAACTGGCCAGCGATTTTGAAATTAAGACCCATATCTGTCAAAACACACCAAAACTTTACAACAATTAAGCCGGATTTGGAAAATATTACAGAAATTGACATTAGGCAACTTTTATTTTGAAAACCAGATGTGTTATTATCTTGTCTGACAGAATCATAAAGGAGTACTGATGCTCACTGAATATGACCGTGTCTCAACCCAAATTAAGGGGCATAGCTGAGAATTCTGTAACTTTCTCTTAAAATAAGCTTGAATGAAATACATAATATACCATAATATAACATTGCTTTCCATTGAAAACCAAGTATTTCCAAGATTTCCAAACAAAAACAGAGGAAAGCAGCCTGGATCTAAGCTCTGCGACAATGCATTTCTGAGATAATCCAAAGGGGTTTGAAAGGCTTTTATAAGAATTAAGAAGAAGGATAATTTTCTCAGCCTGTGAAGGAGCATGTAATCCTTCGACTTATTTTAAAAATCTGCTAAACTGGGAGATACATTTTTTGTTTTTTTAAGGGAAGGACAACTGCTCAATCTATGTGTGTGTTTGACATGAAGCTGTTTGTGTTGCTAGGATGCGGAAACATCTGGTCAGCTGTTTACACCAAAGTGGCAAAAGATGTTTGAGTACGAGAAAAACTTGAAACTGACGGCGATTGAAAGAGTGAAAAATTGTGCTCATTGTTCTGTGTTTTGGCTTTTCTCTTGGAACGTGCTGAGAAATGTTTTTTTTTTTTTTTTTAACCATACATGGACCATCGTTGCGAAGACAGCGAGCACTTAAGTGTCTCTTTAAACAGTCCTCCCTAAGAACACAGATAACATTGTGAAACTATTAGTGGAGTGAAACACACTAACACAGACACTAAAATTAATCATTTTTCAAGTGACAGTCAGTGTAAGCCCCCCTCGTCTGATTAGCAACTGTAACCAGGCAGGCAGATTTCTCCACATGTTGGAACAGCGAGCATCAGGCTGTGGTTACAGTGATGTAAAGAGTTTGAAGGGTTCGTGTCTTTCTTTTTGGATTGAATTGTATGGAACAGAATAAACTGTGTGTTTATTTGTCCTGACATAAGGCACATTAGTCCCTAATGATATTAGTTTGTCGAGTCAAAAAAAAAAAGCCCAATTTCATGATAACACATCCACTGTGTTGTATTTCTCTGTGGCTCCAGAGATGGCTTCATATCCACCAAACAAGCTGCTTAGTCCCTGAAGGCGCTCCGTGTACGAACTGGTTCTGTACCGGCCTTTATTTCATCAAACGGCTAACTAAACTAGCTAAACATATTAGCACTCTCAGTAACTTTATACAGTTAGATACCCTTTCAAGCTACATAGCTAACATTAGCCGTTTACCTAACAGTCTGGAGGGAACGTTCTCCCCTTCATACTTAAGGTCGCTGGATCCAGTGGTGGCAAGCAGCGCTAATGCTTACTCTTGTTTTGATATTTCTATCGTGGTGTCTTACTGGGAGCAGGTGGTTAAATTAATGCCCCTGGGGAAGTGACTCACTATTGCCTCTTGAGGGAAGAAGTGGTATCACAAGACAGGAGGGGCCGAGGCTAGCTGGTTAGCATGCTAACATCAGTGTATCTGTTTGGCAATGATAGCACTGTTACTTCCTCACATTTTGTTGGTCACTTTAGTTAATTTTTTAATGTTTTAAACTAAATATCTTAGATACGGGTACAAGGAACAGGATACAAGGTAGGACTTTACTATTATATATAATATGATATTTGAACTAACTTCTTTCTTTCTTTCTTTCTTTCTTTCTTTCTCTCTCTCTCAATGTTAGCTTAACTAGCTAGCTACTGCCGATAAAATATGCTCGCAGCAGTCATCATTTCAGCTTGAAAATTGATGCTCATCGGCTAGAAATGACTAACCTGCTTTGGTTTTCCTTGGTCTGAAATCAAGCTGTCATTGTTTCAAAATTTACTGAGAGTCTTTAGTGGTAGATCGCTTGTCATTTTCTCTATAAACTGTGTGTGCCGTCAGACAGAAAAAAGTAAAGCGCCGGTAAATGAACAGTCAATTTGTTAATTATAAGACTTACTAGCAGTAATCTTTAACAGTCAGCGAAGTATAAAAAGAAAACAGCTGCACCTAATGATATCAAGCTTAGGTTTGCCAATCAAAAGTACAGAATAATGATCATACTTTGGAAGTTTCTTTTACAGGTGGACATTTAACCCACCGATAGTTGCAGTCCTGTCAGAAGACGTTAAGGCCTTTTGGAAACAAATGTGAGATTTGATAATGCACCTGGCAGAGAGCAGCCTCCCCCACAGGAAGCTCACCTGTCAGTTCGTCGTTCAGCGCCAGCCTGCCTGGATGTGATGGCTTCTGTGGGAGTCAGACAGGACCTGCTGAATAATAGAAAAAGCTCCTTGTCCTGTGCGCTGGCATGCTCGGTTTATTAACTGTCATCATCTGCGAGGAGGTTGTAAATAATGCCCACAGCTTCACCCAGCAGCCAACCACAAGTAATAACTGTGGTGATTTATTTCCCACGTGGAATGCTAAATGGCCTCAGAATCAATTGGACACCTTCTGTTTGTGACTGGAGATGTACCGTAGAGGTGATGATTGCAATTTTTATTGGAGGCAGAAATATTCCTAAACTCTTCTGCCAGAGTACAGATATGAGGTGAATGTGCCTGAGAGCCCCAATAACCTGGGCTGTGAGTTAACCTGTGAAAGATCAAACTAATCTCAGGGGCATGTCGACGGATAAACCCTTAATCCCTAATGCGAGGCTTGCTTTGGGCACAGGATAACCGGCTTATATCAATATGCTTTTTCAGAGTTAATGAGTTATTCAAGTTCTTGACAGAATGAGATTGGAAGATAATATGCGTGTATATGTATCTATCTACACAGCATATAGGTGAGGTCCAGCTTCCTCATTTAAATGTGCTTGCACACCTGCAAAAGTTGAGCTGAATCATGACAAAATTTCACTCCTGCGGTGCATTTCTGCATCCTGAGTAAGTGCTTTTCCCTCTGCGTTGTGTTGGGATATAACAAGCCAGCTTCTCTCATCAGTCATCTGTTTTTTTTTTCCATTACTTTCAGAAAACCATGCCTTTTCTTTTCATTAAAGCCCACTCTCTGGGATTAGATGGATGGCGGTAGTGAAATATAGGTTATGATCCTGTGTAATCCTAGAATCTCCAGTTTTAAGGTCCTGAGTGGCCGTCATGCTACTACTGCTGCTGCTGCCGCTGCTGTGTCTCTGACGGTCCTCTGACGACCTTCCCAGACTTCCATCTGCTGCAGACATTGTCGGAAGTATGGCTTTCTGGTCCGGGGCCGTGGGAGCAGGAGGATAAAACCCTTGATAAACTGCGGCCATGTCTGAGTGGTGGAGATTTTTCGAGAGCTGCTAGCGAGGTGTAGGATTTTGGTTTCAGTCTGGGACAATGGTGCCTCTGTGGAGGGGCAGGTTATCTGGCAGCGCTGATACTTTTGTAGAGCAACCGAGATCTGTGGCGTGCAGCAGACGCACCCGAGGCTAAACGTGTGTGTGTCATCGAGGGAAGAATACAGAAGTGAAGCTGCTTTTGTTCTTCTTCTTACTTTTAACCGTAAAGACACCTCTGAATACAGTAATCTATTGTGCTGCGCTGAAAACCAGGCAGTGCTGTGGCTCTGGAGCCATTATTTGCGTTTCTGGCTTTTTAGTCTAAACAAACCACAAGCAATTACGTTTTACGTATTGCTCTGATGTCCAACTTTGATTCTTAATAAGTTCAGGAATACTACTTGCCACATGTCTGATTTTAATTATTGAAAGCTCTTCTTGTAGCCTCCCGCTCAGAGTAAACTAGTGTTTATTGTGTTGCAGCCTCCAGTTTGTATACATCCAGTGAGAGACCAAAAAGTGAGTGGATGTGGTTACTCATTGAACTGATTTGCTTCCTTTGTTTGTACATGGTAACAAAGTGATCCGCTGCGTTTATGGCCTTTCCATGATTCGCTGGCCTTGAACGGAGTCTCCAGTGGAAAGAGACCCAGGAATTCAGGCCGGAAAAAAAAAACGGCCTTGCACTATCTCGCCATCTCATCAGGTGCAGTGTCGTGTTGAAAGGGAAGAAAGGCAACCGCTTCAATTGAGTTATTAAGCCTGTCTGTGAAGGTTTATTGCAGGAGTGTTGAGGAGTGGTCATAATTTTGTAGGATTTCATTCGCATCCCCATTGGAGTAAGGTTTTAAAACCCTGTCTGATGGAGAAAATGACCTTATCTTTGGGAAAAACATGACGCAAAGATAATTCTCATATCTTTAGGGAAACACAATATATTTATAAATCTATAATGTTTTTTCTAGGTGTGTCTCTTAAAGGGGCTCTATGTAACAATTTGTCGCAATTTACATGAATTGATCACTCTTTTTATTGGCTGTATGTGAGCAGATCGTAACGTGACGTGAAAAATTAGACCCTCACCATCTCTTATGTTTACCTGCACAAGCCCGTGGATGATTTGTATAAATTCTTCAAGGTGGATTTCTTTATGAAGGACACGAGTTTGTATTTCTGCTTTTACAGAACACAAGCTGAGGATTCGTCAGTTATTTGGTCGACAAAAAAGTCATATGCAACTATTTTTAAACCAAACATTTAAGGTCTTCTGATGTAATGGTAAATCAGAGATTCTTTGGGTTTTGGACAAAACAAGCTATTCAGACTGAAACTAATGGTAATCTCAATCTCTCTGTTATCTAGTTTAATCTGTTGCTTGTCTTCTCAAACCAATTAGTTGTTTGTAGTCTGTAAGATGTCAGATGTTTGTTCACAAGATATTTTTATATTGATGTCGTACTGGAGTAAGGAAACCAGAAGAGATTCACATTTAAAAAGCTTTTTCTTAACAAAAAATCACTCAAATGAATTTTGATGATAAATTAATAAAATAATTGGCAATGTATTTTACAGTTGACACCTTTCAATTTAGCATCGTCACTCTATTGAGACGACGTCCCCTTGGGCTTGGTTGTAGGAATTGATTGATTGTTAGTTGAACCTTTCTTTAACACACACCATTAGGAAACCGTTGGCATGTCTGAAAAGCTCAATCAGCCTTGCATTGTCATTGGCATTTGGTGTTATTGAATAATAAGAATCTGAATAATTTTATATATGTGCTTAATGTTTTTAGTGCGCACATCCGTATATGGGTGATTGTTCACAGAACTTCAGAAAAATGGTGTGGAATCTACCTACTTTTGGCTCAATATGGGTTGGAATAAACAAAATAATGTTGGTTGGCTGGTTTATGTTTGCCAGTGTACTGCACACATCCTTTGTATTTGTATGCCAGTTGCAGCAACTGGAACATTTCCTATCAGTTAATTTCTGTTGTGAATGAATTAGATGTTTATCATTTACGTTTGACAAAGCAGTTTCTAAATGTGTCCTGTCAGGTTGGAGCTGCTGAAGTCAGCTCTAGCTGTGAAGATGGAAAGTGGGCACCAGCCGAACATGTTTCCATCCTGGAGGCTTTCAGCTTGGATGAAAACCATCACTCTAACCCGCTCAAGAGAATTTTGCCGCTCAGTTGAGTTCAGGAGAACGTTTTTTTTATCTTTGCACATAAATAAATTGGGGACATTTGTATTCAGAGCTAAGCTCCATGGATCTCTGTGTCACAGTGAAAATGTAAGAGATGTCAATGAGATGGACGGGGTGGTGCACAGATTAAAGGAAGAATCGACGCAGTGGGGAGAAAAACAGAAAAGTTGAAGAGACACAAACAAACATCAGAAGGACGGAGTGAGATCTTTGACTTTGGTGTTCGTACCCCTTGATTAATCTCTCATCAAAGAGGCCTCGAGCTGTTCTCTCTGGTTGTTCTGTTGCTTCACTTTGACATCTAAATCAGAGATTAGAGTCTCTCACTACTCTCCCGAAGACCTCCCGTAGGTGTGGCGTCTTCCCTAATGACCTACGGGTCATTCCGAGGAGCAACGTTTCAAACAGTGCTCGCCCAAAAGAGGAATCCCCCACAGGGAGGGGAACAATAGCCTCACAAAAACAAATCTCCATCTTAGAATATAGCAGAAGAAAGCATTGGTTTGAAGGGTGGAGGCTCTGAAACTTGCTTCTCTAAAAGTATTTAGCGTCTTCCTGTGTGGTCCATTGGCCCAGTAAACTTAATGGTGCATTTGAAGCTGTGACTCACAGTTGGTGGTTTGGACTTTGTGGCACATTTTGGTGAATTTATCCGATCTTCCGTAAATTAATTCCTGCATTTGTGGAAAAAAAAGAGTGGACGGAGATCCAGGATGTTTAATTTGTAATCCCCTTCGCAGTGTAAATAGGGGGGCTTCCTGACTCACATCCTGATTAAAAAGGATGTTGGAACTCTTTAACAGCATTACCTGGAGGATTAGGCCATTTTCCAGAAGTTTGCATTGGCTCTTGAGTAGCCTTTTGCTTTAAGGTTTGGCTTTTTCCACACTCACATTGTAAACAACTGAAAACGTGTGATGTCTGCATTATTCAGTCTGCTTCCTGCAATTTGTTCACATCATAAACTTTTATCTAGTTCAAATTATTTATGGCTCTCATGGGAATCCTGATCTGGGCTGTCTGATAGTTGTCATTGCTGCACAACTTATGAAAAAGCTTGTTTTCCTTTTTCTTTTCACAATGTGATTAAGGCATTACACGCTTCACTGCAAGGGTGTGGTAGAGTGTCATTCAGGACGTACAGGATGTTACTTTCCAGTATTTATTGGAAAGGTTGCCAGCAGTGGCGAGTAATGGCTAGTCAAATAGAAAACGAAGGGGGCTTTGCCTTGTTTGGTCTTTGTGGATTCTGCCATAAACTGTGAATGTTATCAGTTTTATCTTGCTTTCAGCTGCACTTGGAAACTTTCTTTGCAGGAAAGACGTTCTTACTAGGAAAGTAAACATCTACAGACATGCTGAAGAACTTGTTAACTGATACCTGTATTGCCTCCAGGTTTCTCTTGGTCTAGACCTTATGTCACATCTTTGAATGTGCCTGGTATTGACATGTTGCAGAGTGCACAACCCGAATTCTCAACCTACAGTGTGCCATTTGTGGTGAGCCTCGCGAGACACGAGTGTCTCCTGCAGAAAATGTTAATAAGGCTGAAAATTAGCCAATATACATACATAGTGGGTGGGTTGCAGGAATCCAAATAAGATAATGAGAGCACACGCATGAGTGAGAAACGCACACAAAGAAAATGGAAAGTGCACAAGATGGATTAATTCTCCTCCAGCCCCTGTGGCTCACTTGTAGACCAAACTTGAATGAATGTCTCTTTGCCTGCAGAAACCCCAAGTCTTTGAACAAAAGGTTCTTTATTCAGGACTTTGTTGTAGTCTTTGACACAAGGCTTATCTGTCTTCCTTGACCTTAACTTGCCGTGTAGACATGACTTTACAGCCCTGTGTCAACAGTGAGGAGAAAGGCATCCCTGTTGGCTCAAAGTTATGAAGACTGTTAGCTAAAAGTCTTTGCTGTTTTGGAGCTTTATTTTGAATCAGGGCATCAAATACTTTATACAAATATCAGAAGAGAAAATACAGGTAGTGTATACCTCAAAATGGTATCAAGGCTTAAGAGTCTGCAGCCATGCTTGAGGCTCTGTGAGGCTATAAGTGGGCACAGCAGTTCTTCGTTCACCATTTTAGTTTTGCATGATAGCATGGTTAGCATGCATGTTAGCATGGTTCCTGTAGTAAAGACTCTTATCTGTATCCTGAATGTACCCTGAACCTCCTACTAAACACTAACATTTGCCAATCAGCGCTCAATTTTGGAATCCATCTACTTTTGTTTGAGGATGATTTAGCTTTTGGGGATAACAGCCAGTGTTTCAGCTCTTCATGTGTATCCAGCAGATACCTGGGTTATAGATGCCGAATGTCAATGTCTTGATTCATTATTAGCATTCCAATTAGTAACTTGACATGCAAGAATGGAGTTGAAGTTGAGGGACAACTCTTAAATTAAAGCTAAACAATGGCCGACAGGTTTTAAGCTTGCATTTTGGCCACTTTGTTCCACCTCCTTTTCTATTCAACTGCTGCATGAAACCAAAGCCCGCCCAAACGTGTTTGGTCAGTGCTACTGCTCAGACTACAAACGGACTACGAATAACTGCAAACCAGAATGCCTACAATGCCAAAACCTTGTCGCTTACCTACATAGTCTGCATTCTTATGCTAAATTATTAGCACTAAACAAATATGTAAAAAAAAGTGCAATTTTAAGCTCCATTCCAACCAGCTGATGTTCATTATATGAATGAAAACTTGCTAAGGGATCACCAAAGTTATTCAGATCCATCCTGCGGGCACAACTGATTTGATCTGCAGCAAAGTCTGTTGTAATCTTGTTGTAATTGTAGTCTGGCCAAAGTGGTCCACCAACCAGTAATCAACATACCTACATTACCAGTCCAAGAGCCAAGTCACTAGAGTGGCTTAAAAAGTGTTTTATCCACGCTTCATCTGGCGTTTGTCTCTATAACCATGAGAAGTGAGCGACAAAAGGACACCAATGAGTAATCTTCTCACAGATCAGTGAAGTATAATTCTGGCAAGCAAATAACAGACGTCTTCCTCATGACATAGCATTGTCTGAGTTATGACAACAATGATGATAGTGCTTCTGGCAGTGTAGAGTAGAGTGTAGGGTGTGTTAGAGCTGGAAAAGAAGATGTCAACCGCTCTCTCGCCACGGTTCCAGCTTTTTACAGGCCAACGTCACCTCTCTGGGATTTCATCAGCCTCATAAAACATATTTCACCCCGGCCTTTTATAGATGAGACGACAGCATTGTTCATAATATTGTAGTGGTGGCTAGGCTCAGCTACAGAGTTGATGTGTGATTTGTTTAACTCCCAGAGCACTAAAACATAATGCGCTCTGAACACAGCACACCTTCTGTAGTACCTTTTTCTAATTGCCTAGTAAGTTTCAACAGCACCAATGCTTCATTGAGCTCAGAATTAATTTCCTGGTGGGACTTTGAGCGGAACATCTTCATTACCGCACGTTTTTATAATTGAAGCCAGAGGCCTGTAAAAACGAAGGAATTCTGCTTGCTTCACTAGCAATGTTTCCCTCCATAAAAAGGCTGGAATTGACCCTCTCGCAAGATTGCCCAATAAACCATTCGAGGAGGCCATATATTATAAGTATTCCCGTGCACTGTGTCATATTACGGCCCCATGACACTTAAAGCATGACTGATAAATGATCAATATCTACTACCCTCCTTTCATTTTCATAACAAACCACTTCAGCTTGATAGTGGCTGGTGGGAAATGGGTTCCCTGGTAGAAATACCCTGGAGTGCATTGTTGGACTTGTGCCAGGCAGTAAGGATTAGCCCTGTGGACCTGCAGTCCTGTATATCCACTACATCAACAACCTCTTCCTGAGCTGATTAGACGACAGTCTGAGATTTTTTTTAATATGTATCCACTTGTTTTGCCTTTATCCTGGTATTATTTGAATAATCAAGCCCCCATAAGATTACCAAGAGATCAAAATCTAATTGGGTTTTTGGGTCAAAGGATGTGTAAACAACCCAGTGAACTTTATTCCTTTAAACAGTCAAGCAGAAGGTATTTGAAATACTTCCGAAAGGGGAAATTGTCTTTTCCTTTTGTTCTTATTGTTATGCTGGCTTGGTGAGGCAGCATTTTGGATAGTTTTTATGTGATGATGTCTTTTGCTTCCAGGAAATAAAGTCATCTAAAGTGTCCAAGAGTTATGAATGCTTGGCACCTGCTCTTCATTTTGAAAAACATCCGATATGAGTTCCAAGATTTTGAGCTGGAAACGTCATTACATCTGCTGTGCTGGTCCTAACTGACTAAACAGTCTCAGCAAGAGGTCCATTTAGGAGCTCCTTCTGGAGCTTTTGATCGTTTCATACAATCTTCCTCACAGAATTAATTTGCCAAGTTGTCAAAGAGTGTTAGGAGTTCTCATTTCAATCTTTTCAGGCCCTTTGAGGACCTCTCGACAATGTTGGCAAGTTGAATTTGAAATGTATTTGTGACCATGTAGCTGACATAACAGTTTCAACGTAAGGTCCCTTTAGTAGCTGTTCTGGAGCTTTTGATCATTTCATACAATCTTCCTCAGAGAATGAATTTGCCAAGTTGTCAAGGAATGGTAAATGTTCCCAGTTCCATTTTCTGGGCACATTGAGCACCTCTTATAAAGTTAATTTGTGGCCAAGTAATGGACAAAACGATCTCACCATGAGGTCCATTTTCTAGCTGTTCTGGAGCCCAGTTGCCCAAATCCCCCTTGTTTTGAGCAATGGAAGGACTTCTCATCCATTTGGCTTAGAAATTGAGATTAAAAGTTTATTCTTGACTTTGGAAACAGAAGTTGATAAAACACTTGAGAAGAGTAAAATTGTGTAATATGATGGAGAGCTCCAGAACAGCTCCCAAATGTGGACGTATGATGAGATTATTTACTCTTCATCGTGGCTGCACATGTGTAATATAAACCAATGTCTCACCCCGTTATTAAGGCAATTATTGCATTAAAGTTAGTTATATTTGCTGTCTGCAGTTCAACTGATAATGAGAGGAAGGAAGACAATTGCGGGTTGTTGTTTTTTTTTCCCTGGGTCAGACATTGGAAAATGATTATGTTGGAAAGATGTTGTATCCTGGCTTGTCCACTCTCTGGAGTAGTCATAAGAGTTTGTTGTGTGTGTATCTCTGAGCCGGGGGCCTTGTGTTCAGCAGTGTGGCTGATAGCGAGAAAAAGGTCTAGTCTGCCAAGTCTGATGCCTTTGATGACTGATGTAAAGCAGCCAGGCCTTACGTTGTGCAAAAGCCCCTCTGTGTGTCTGCAGTGAGGGGGCGGCCTTGAAACAACCACCCTCCGTAGTCATAATCATCTTAAACAAGCTAGCGCATTGTTTCGGAGCTTTGTTAACCATGTGTGATGTGCTTCTTTTTTTTTTTTTCTTTTTGTCAGGAACAGGATAACGCCCCGTACGTTAACAATGGATGAAATCCGAGCCATGGGCTTGTGGGAGAGGTGTCTGATGACAAACTAGCACCACTTTCTGTCAGTCGCTGCCGTTCGTGCTATTTCAGTGGAGATAACGTTGTTTTGAAAACACACTGAAGATCATAACCGAGCACTCTGGGGCCCCGAGTACTTGGCAGTGGCACCCCGTTGCATAGCAGACATTTCAGTTTGATGTGTCATGAGGAAGACATTGCTAAGTTCTGCCCAGCTTTTCCTGTGCAAATTAAATTGGTCATGCTTTCGGCGAGTACAACGCGACATGTAACAAGATACCCTTCCGCCGCGATGAAAACTCATGAGAGCTCCTCGGCTGTACAAACCAATTCCCCGAGCTCCGTTTGTCCCTGACTCTTGACCTCAGCCAGCGTGGATGAGGAAGAAACTACTCATCAGTGGGTTTAAAGGCCTGCTGATGTGTAAAGCAGAAGTAGTGAGTAAGGGCTGAGCAACAGAGTAGAGCTTGCTAACTCAAACCCCGGGGCATTTGGAGAATATTCCTTTTATGGGGTCTCTCTCTGCGAAGGCTCAAGCGGCGCAGAGTTGCTGGAGACATGACTAAGGCAGTAACGGAGTTGTTGGCAGGCAACACTGCGAAACAGCGGTCAGGCCTACACAGAAATGAGCCTGTCAGCAATCGGGGCTAAAAATAAGAAACCCTTAAGCAGAAAAGGCTGCCTCAAAGAGCGTCTATCTCCTTTGTTTAGATGAAGTGAGGAGTCCAGTGAGTGAGAGTTATCTGTCCTGTCTGCTCGCTCCGACCTGAGCCTGCTGCTCAGTGCTGGGAATGCTTTAAACCAACAGGGGATTCCCGAGTCACAGCTGCTTTCTCTTGCTGGAATGATGTGTGAAATGTGTGGGTTTCTTCGCTTGTGGTTGTTGTTTTTCTTTCACTCTTTCTTTGCCTTACTTCCTCCGCTCTTCTTTTCCAGGCATGGCTTAGTGACGGTCGGTCGGTCGGTTGGGGGGGGGGGGTTGCACTGGGCTGTGAGTTAGCGGCAACGTGCTCGCCACCCACTCCCTCTCCAGTCTTCCTCCCGTGCTTCCTGTGGGATTGAAGAGGAGTATGGTTTTAACAGGGAAGGAGAAAGAGAGAGAGAAAAAAAGAAAGAGGGGGGGAGGTGGTGGTGGTGGGGTTGTCTTGGCTAGAATTGGCTTCAATAGGGAGAATGTCTGGATGTTAAAGAGGAAGTGGGTCGAATGTTGGAGCATTTCTGGAGAATGGTGGGAGCATTATTGGAATTTAAATGGGGCCTGGCCTAATGGAGGTTGTGAGTTTTGGGGTAACAGGAGAGGGATTGTTTGGAGGACTAATGGACTTCCCAACAGGGCTTGCTGGAGAATTATGCGAGTAATATTGCTTGATTATTTGGGCCATCGTGTTGGGCCCCTCGCACACTGGCCACAGCTGGATACTAATAGGAGTGCAGCTGTGCTAAACCAATTCCAATAAATCAACTTGATGCCCAGTAATTTATGCCTTTCCCAATGTATCTTCTATTATTTATGGTTTATTTATCCTTTTGTCACGGATATCGCTATCGGGTAATGAATGCCTCATTGAGAATTTAGATAAATGTGCAGTATGTTGATTATTCACAGCAGCAGCTCAAATGATAAGCAACATGAATGCAATAAAAGATCCTCTAATAATAGTATCATAATAAATAAGTTATAATTTCTTTTTAAATTATGGTTGGTTTACTGAAATTAAAAACAAAATATTTTCTCATTAACCCCTGGTGGTGTGCAACCCTGCAAACAGTCTTTTGTTTTGTCTTTCTTCATTCTTTTTTGATTACTTCAAATTTAAGAAAAGGTAAACCACATTTTAATCTAGGAATAATGTTCCCGTTAGCACGAATAATCCACAGACTTCACCGTAGACATTTTTTAAATGGAATCACTTTCTACAAAATATTTTTTTCCTATGAAAACAGGAGCCACCTCCTCCAGATGTGTTCAGAGAAATCGTTTATTTGATTAAAGAAAAGAACAATTAAAAACACCCTAGACTTAAAATACTACAGAATTTAATTGAAAAGGCTTAACTTAAAAGTAGGTTTAGTCTTTCCAGAAAAATCTTTGTTTCAGGCTGCTACGTAACCCATGATTAGCTACGAGCTAAAGTCAGACTGGGATATAACGATAGTTGGCAGAGATAAAACTTACTGTTTCAAACGAACAAGAATGTTTGGTCATTGGTGGCCGACGTGAACGACTTGATGAGAAACCTCTTCAGCATTGAAACTTTTGAATGTCCAAGCATACACTTGTCGGTGAGCAGGAGACTTAATTATGATGGTTCCACTCAAAACTGGTTGGTATTCAGGCTCATCTGCTAGGTTTAAAGAATCTTGAATGGAACCAGTTTAAAAACTAGAGCCTCATTAGTGGATAAGGGCCTGTCGCGGAGTAACTCACTGTATATGCCTTACGGTCTGAAAAATGCTGATCCAAGTATGCCACGGTGTGAGTATACATACTGTATTCCTGTGTTTGTGCTGAGCCTAAATCCGCGGTTTCCTCACGCTGAGGTGCAGAGTAAACATTCTGATGGGCCCAGTCACAGGTATCTGGAGTGTCTCACTGACTGGTAGAGAGTGCTCTTCAGAAGCCAAGCGTAAACATTGGCCTTTTTGGTCTTTATTTGGTCACTTTGCCGAGCTTTTAACAGACTAAACTCCACCGACTGCGCTTGAACTCAGGCACAGTCACCGTGGTTGGGCTGTTTAAAGGGCACATGACGTTTTCAGTGGGATGCCTCACTCGCTTGCGTTCTACAGCTGGCCGCTCTGATGTTTTGGCGCCCTTTGTTAGCCTTCATGGAAAGGTCAGACATGTTCATACATCCAGTGTGAGGCTTTACACCCAGTTTCCACAGTTTGACCCCACAGCCGCCTGCTCAACGCTTCAGATGGTTAAACCACAAACCACTTGTGCCTCTGCTTTTTTTTCTCTCTCTCTTCTCCATTTCATTTTTTGTCCGCACACTTCCTGTCCATCAGTCCTCTCTCTCTCTCTCTATATCCAGTACGTCCTCCTCCGCTGGAGACGACAATCAGCTACCATCTGCTTCAGCATCACAGGGTAGCGTCTGGAACTGACCTGTTTGCAAAGATCAACTTCCTGAGATGTCAAAGGGACTTGTGTTGTTGCATTCACTGGGGATCGGGAGGGAGAGTGGGGGGGGGGTTATCCTTTGGTCCATACTGGCCCCTTTTTTCTTCTCTGAGGCCCCAAGATGTTTTCTCTAAGGGATTGGTGCATCTCCCACGCAAAGGAAGATTGCATTTCCCTTGTACAGAGAGCAGGATATCAGCATTTCTTTTTTGTCAAACTACACAGTATGTTTGTACGAATATAGTACACCGCCAGAGAATGCACATATTTCCGCTCATGCTGCTTCTTTTGCCTTTATATGACATTTGCCCCCCCCCCCCCCTTTTAAGCCATTCAGAATATGTAAGAGGAGGAAGTTTGAGCTGAATGCACAGAGAGAGAATCGAGGAAGTAGGGTTTCCTCCTCTCTTCATTCACGGATAGCGGGCTTAAAGAGATTTATGCCTCCCACGAAATCTGAAGATCTGGAAATTTGAGTCAGTCCTATCCCAAATGAACCCTGACTATGATCCAAATAAACCCCAACATATATTTTTTATCATCTGCAGACACGTACGATGGTGGTTAACCATAATTTACCCCTGAATACGGGAATAAATCCCAGCATCGATTTTGTTATCAGCGGAGAAACACGGCAGATTGAGTTACATAAGATACTTTGCCGTAATGCTGTTGACTTGGGAGAGAGAAATAAACAAAGTCATGTCAGTTAGCATTGCTGCTTCCCATTAATTATGTCTAAGTTTTCAGATAATGTAATTATCAGACTCTGGACACAGCTTAATTTAATTGCAGGTAGTGAATGAGAGGAAGAGAACGCGGCAGGGTCATTTCTGTGGTCTGTAGAAAAGGTAGAAAGCACGATGATTTAGACGTATAGTAAACGGCTCAGCGTAGAAAAGGAAACCATTTAGAGGAGTTAGGATAGTTTTTGCCATGTCCCTGGAAATATTGGTTTGCGTTTGTGGCCATGCAGTACTTCCTCTCATTGCCAGAAGAAAGTACAAAGTTTCATCCAAACATCTAAACGAGACCTCAAAATGTGAATTTATGGGAGACTTTAACCCTTTTCCTTTGGTTGGTTTTGGTACTTAACATTGTACATTTGATCTCGCCATGTTTACTTGATATGCCTCAAATGTTTGTAAATGTTGTCTGCCGTGACTCTGGTTTTACACTCTGTTTCACTTGTTCCCCTTTTCTCTGTCAAATAAGGTTTCAGAGTTTAAAGAAAAGGTTTACATTTTACAGTTCGCTGCCAACGAGGCTTTTAAATAACAACTCAAACACGTGTATATATACGTATGTGTAACCAATATGGGTAATCCAATACGAAAGCACCTCAATAAATACTACTTTGGGAAGCTTTTAAAGCAGGGGGGCCCAAACTTTTAGCCTAGAAAGGCCAAAATGGAAATGTAATAGTTGGCCAAATTCCCTTAATTGAATGACTTCCTTTGCAGACTGTCTCTCTTCCTGTCATGCGCAGATTTACTCAGATGATGAATATCCTATATAATTAAAAAGCACTTTTACCACACACAAAAATAAAACGGCATTAACAAAATTATTAATTTTTAAAACCTATTTCTCTCGTACTCTCATATTTTTTTGTTAAATTTGAGGCTGCAGACAGCAGCCAGTTAGCTTAGCACAAAGAGCAGAAAACAGCTAGCCTGGCTCTGTCCAACAGGAAGTACAAGCACTTTCAAAGCGCTTTATTTAACCTGTTATACATAGTTTGTTTGATCTAACTGATTTAATAAGAAAAATCAACGTGCAAAAACCTAATTCACTGTTTTACAGGAGGTTGTTTTTACAGAGGCTGGCTATCTGTTTCAACCTGTTTCCTGTCGTTATGGTAAGCTAACTGCCTGCTCACAGTAGCTTCATATGAACGGTGCAATATGTAAGATTTGGCCACCTATTGAATTCGCACTCAATACGGGAGCATCTCCAGAGTAACCGCTAAATGCTGCTCAATGTAGATCCCATTAGCTAGTTAGCTCAGTTAGCCGTGCAGTTAGCAGTCTGGGCTGGGAACTTGAGGACCAGGGCAGTGTTGGTGGAGCTTTGGACCGGGATAGAGGAGGACTATCTGTTTAGCATGCTAACTTCAGTAAATCTCACAATACATTACTGTACTCTGCTTCTGACTGGCTAGTTCTGTTTGGGTTTTATAGGTTAAGGCATGAGAAGGTCATTTGTTAGGATATGAATATAAGAGTAGGCCAATCAGACAGAGGGCAGGGCGGGTCATGCCTTCACCATCCAGGAAAAGAAAAAAATATTGCTCCCAGTACGAACATGATATTGGTATCAGTCTTTTCATCTAACTTTCCACCAGAGAGCAAACAAGAAAATATTTTCCAAAATGTTGACGTTTCCATTTCAGTAAGATTTTGTTGAGAGAGACTGTCAGACAGACGTCAACACAAATGTCTACTTTTTTCATAGGTTTTCATTCTGTGGTATTTTTGTATTGGATGGGATGATTTTGCACTTTACTTACACGATTACACAAACATTCAAGCATCATATGGTAAGATTTGAGTCAATTTTCGTCTATTTACAGCGCATGAGAGGAAAACGGGCAGATGAAACACCGGCATGAGCTGCCCTCTCTGTTAGAGGTAGCACGGGAGTTCTCGACTGGAGCCTGCTATTCGAGCGTGTGTTTAGTGTGGATCTGAAGAATGAGCTAATTATCTTACAGTAATAAGCGTCGGTAATTTAGTTTTCTGTCGTTGCACAGATCCTGTAGCCTCGAGAAACAAATATCAACCACACACCCTTGACTTCCAAACACAAGTCCCCAAGTAAACATCAAACGAGTGATATGCGGCCGCACACTTCAACGAGCTTAGATGACTAATGATTGGGTTTATCGAGTCCTTTGTCTCGCTCTGGCTGCCTGCTGATCAGAGCAACCCAGGGAATATTTTGTACTCCTCGCCGCGTTGCTCGCTCGCATTCAGTACATGCCAGCACACACACACACACCCACACGCATGCATACAGTGGTGAAGGTAGAGATTTACCAGATCTGCCCCTCCCTGCTCCCGGAGTAACCTCCTGGACGTTTTGTGACGACAATACAGCTGGAGGAAGTGAAGCAATCTGTAATTAGTCTTTGTCACAGTATCAGTTACATCATCGCGGGCCCCACCTGCGCATTTAACTGGTTTGCGGACAGTAAGTTGTGTTTTAAGTTGTTTGATGAGTCAAAATTGAATCACCTGCTGTGGAAATACAACAGGATTCCCAGTAATTTCCATTCTGCATAATCTTTTCCACACTAGATGCTGTCCCTCTCTACTAGCAGAAACTCTTTATGACGCATCCAGCTCAGATGTGTCGAAAACATGAAAGACCACGTAGGTACTGTGAAGCCAGTCGTTTGGTTTTAACGTCCTGACCTCGTTTCTTTCTCATGTGCTGTAGTCCGATGAGGAAGTCGGTTTATGGTCATGGAATATCAGGTCATTTACCACCTGCAGCGGAGTTGCGAAATCAACAACTGGACAGTGGAGAGTGTTTACAGTGGCTTTACTCGGGCTTGCTTGAGCAATCAACTGGTTTTTTTTCTCTCCCCGCCTCTGGTGCAGGAAGTTTGTTGAACCTTTAGTCACCTGCCTCATGCAGCTTTTACTGCTGGTCATAAATATTAAGTGAAAAAAAAACATTCAGACAGGAAGTGGGCAGAGGTAGAGGGAGATATGCATGATTTTTTTTTTGGATATGGTGAAACAAAATATTAGTTAACCATAATCAGCATCCCTATTAGAAAGGTGTCATTCAGGAATCCCAAAATCAAGTAGATTAATATTCACGTCTGCACAGTCATGACAACCTTTTTGTTTATTGCAGTTCGGTTTCTCGGTCTGAGTAATAATTAGGGGGCTAATTACATCTCGCATGGCTCCTCTAATTAAAACAGTCAGCTGGCCTTTTACCACGTTCTGCCCCTGTTGCCTGGACGTTAGGCTGCTGGACTGCAGGGTTCATGTCAGCGAGATCCCTCGGGGACAAACTAATGAGGAGGAAGAAGAGGCAGGGTGGGAGACAGATGTTTGCGCCTAATTCTTACTGATTGGGTGCCCGACCGCTGTTGGTTTGTGTGAATTCAAAACAACATGTGTGAAGAGCAAAGAGGAGGAGGAACGGTAAAAAATATTTGCTTCAGATAGTAGTTTGACTGAGTTTGAAGATTTGACAATGAAGTGATCACTTTTCAACCATTAGAATTAATAGGCAGTTATTTTAATAATCGATTTATCAGTTTGACAAACTTTTTGAGAGGAAAAAAAACAACCAAATCCACTGATTATACCTACCTGAATGTGAATATTTTCTAGTTTGATTGACATTTTTTCACCCTTATTTCTGACATTTTCAACCCAAACCTTTATCAAATAATCAATAAAATATTCAACACATTCACTGAAAATTAAAAAAGAATCACTGGTCGTGAACCCCAAATGATATCATGATTTTTATATGACTGAAGCATTATGTTTTCTGGTTATTTGTCCTTTCGTCCATACGTCATTTAAAATAAATGGAAATGTGGGATAACAGAAGTCGTTTTTATATGTTTTAATGCAGATATGTGATGTATCGTCTTTTACAAGATGAAGCTGTGATCATTACGAAATCCCAATATAAAAGCTGCCAGTTGCTGAAGACTTCATTAAAAATGTCATCAATTAATCCTGACAATGTTACTATAATCTAATTTCACATTTTTTCAGATTTATTATACTTGTTTTAAAAAAATCGGATTACATAACTCATCATTTAATCCGTTATGACCACAGGGCTGGGTTGGCCTCTGTGCAGTTAACTGTTATGTACTGTGTCGTGAGGTGTGTCTCAGAGTTGCGAGCTCATGTTTTGGCGTTCTTTGGAGTCAAGAGCGGACACGTCGTGGAATGTGACCCAAAAGACGTTGCACATCGTGATTTCTAATAATCGGGGAAATAATCTTTTGTTTTTCTGAACCTACTGCCTACACTAACCTATAATCAACACTAAAAACAGGAAAAAAACAGTTATATACTCATTATGTGTGCATGCAGAGCGCAGTGTGCATGTATGGTTGCGTGTGTGTGTTGAAGGGGTGTAAAACACAGCTGACTCCCTTTTCGGTGCCAGTCAGAACCTGTCTGACCAGCTCAGGAGACTATTGAACAGAGGAAGTCGTCCTGCTTTCTTAAGCGGGCATTCTTTCCTTTAAAATCACATTCTTCAAGGAAAAAAGCCTCTTGTGTCTGCCTGAACTTATCAGTCAGTCTGCCGTCCTTATCCAAACACCCGCTTGCATAATGCCAGATAGGCTTCAATATCGGCCCATAATTGTAGCCCTGTGAATCTCTCTATCAATGCCTTTGTTGTTATTGCAACTTTAAACTCGAGGAACTGCACACATCAGCATTTTATTTGAGCCCTACATTGTTATTAAGTCATGTGAAGAACTTGCCGTAAAATCAAATATGCTCAGACTAGGCTGGAGTTATCGAGACGTTATTAATTATGAGATTTAGAGGGCTGAAGCTCCCCCAAGAAACGCACTCGCAGATCTCATGGAATCTGTGACACACCAAATCTTTTTCTCTGAAATGACACAAAGGGCCGGGAGATGCTGGTCGCCGTGGTTGTTTTAACTAGCCTGCATAGCAGTGGAAAGATTCCGGCCTCTGCCAGTGTAAATACAGCCAGCTCACTTTGACTCACGAGCCAGAATTCACTTCGCTGCTGAGATTTGATTCCTATTGTAGATGCAACCCAGATCGTGTATTTTCACATGAAAGCCGGGCCAAGTTATGACTGTCCAGATCAAATTCACAAACACAGACACAGACACAGACACAGACGCACACACACACACACACACACACACACACACACACACACACACACACACACACACACACACACACACACACACACACACACACACACACAGAAAGGCATAAATCGAGCCAGTAGCGTTATATAAGCAGTGAATGTTTCTGACTGATAGCACTGTGGGCCTTGGATGAATGCTTTTGTGACACTGCAGATGATTTACAGCCAGTTTGTCATCTTGTGTTCAGCATTCAAGTAAATCTCACAGATTTGTTTCTCGGTCTTTCCCTGCAGTATGCCAAGGCATCACCAACCGTCTAAACCTTCTGGGATCCAAAGAGGACCACTACCTGAACATGGTGAAGACGTACAGCAACTGCACGGTGGTCCTGGAGAACCTGGAGATAACCCACATGGAGGATCACCGTGACATGTCCTTCCTCAGTGTAAAGACTTTATTCTGTTAGCTAAACATGCACACAACAGATGGGAGAAAAAGAACCTCTCATCTGGTCATTTTCTAGTTGTTACTCAGGTGGTATGAAGCAAGCTTTCCAGACAATCTCTCCTGAATCATAACTGCTCTTATCGCATCAGTTCAGATAATTAAAATCATCGGAGAGTCCGAGCTGACGGTGACTCAGTGTGTTTATAGCGCTCCACTTGGAGCTTTGCTTGAAACCCCAGCTGTGGCGACAAGGTTGTGAAGACTGGGCAGATGTCAGGAGGGACCACACGCACTCGTGTGCAAGCTTGCACACATAAACACAGAGAAAAAACATCCAGTCAGCAGAAATAACGCAGTAGTTCTAGGGGTGGTTTCCACTACCGAGGACGGGGTCTGGCTTCGTAACGTTCCAAAATCAATTTTTCTGCTTTGCGTTTTCATTTTTGGCTTGACTCTTAATATCCATTTTCACGGCAGACATTTTGACTTGTCAAGGCAGGAAAAGTACAGGTGTGAAGTACAGGTGTGACCGATGACGTTAATGATGGCTCAATTTTATCAAGTGTCTTGTCAAGTGAGTTAGCAGTGAGCAATACCAGAGCAGCGGAACAAGCTCACCTAAATGGAATGCAGCCATTATTAACATTGTAAATTCCACCTGAGCCTTTCCCACTTCGGCAAGTCAAAATGTCTGCTGTGGAAAAAGGTCTACAGAGTCCGCTCACTGTGTGAATTGATAAAAATGCTGATCGCACATCAATTTAATGACTATTGACAATAAGCGCAACAAGTGCCAGGCAGGGCTTTCAGGACAATTTAGATTACATAGTGACCTAACCCATGTTGTTTGTCATCTGGGGAGGTAGACACTAAACATGCTTGTTTGGTTATATATTTATATTCTCAGTGAAAATGAATAAATTTGACTCTTTTTTTCCTCCTCAGTCTATCGAAGAAGTGGGAGGCTACGTCCTGATCGCACTCAACACTGCGTCCAGGATTTCTCTGCAAAACCTACGCATCATTCGTGGTCATACGCTGTATGAGAGGAATTTCGCACTCGCTGTTCTTTCCAATATCGACAAACCGACAGGTCGGGCCACCAACGAGCTCCTCCTGCCCAGCCTGACAGGTCGGCCCACCTCGCCATCTATTCTCCTCTCTTTTCAGTGACAGAATTTCTCACAAAACCTCAGCTTTCAGTATTAAGCTGTAAAAATATCAGTGCGTCGTTTCTGTTGAACTCATGTGTCATGTTTATTTCAGAAATTCTTAAAGGGGGAGTGAAGTTTGGTATCCACCGATTGTGCAATGTGGAAACAATACAGTGGTGGGACATTGTCAACGCTGAGAGCAAACCTGTCATGGAGCTCCCAGTGGCCAGCAACAATCCAGGCTGTGAGTAATACATATCACAGCAGATGGCAGAGACTGTTAAATAATTGAAAAGGGAAATAATTAATTAATTTCATAATTAATTTTTTTTTAAATTTCTTTCTGGTCTTACAGGTAGAAAATGTGACTCAAGCTGCTTCAATGGTTCATGCTGGGCACCTGGTCCTGAAAACTGTCAGACCTGTGAGTTGTTAATCTGTGATTTAGTTAAATCACAGTTAATAAAACAAAGCTAATGTAGGTTTAGGTTTAGTTTTAATAGGTATGAAAGCTCAAATCAGTTTTATTTTCACATTTTATTGTAAGTGTTGTTCATGTTTTGAGTGGCAACCAGGATTCTGAAAAAAGTTAGACCACTGTGGATCTACTCAAATTGCCTGTTTATATTCGGCAGATTGAAAAAGCATCTGCAAGTCATTGCAGTCTGTTTTTGTTGAAGTTTTAAGTAGTGTCCCAACTTTTTTTTGAGCCAGGGTTGTTTCCATAGTCTCCCGCTGAGAAACAGTAGGTCTGTGCAGTCATACTCCAGTAAGAAAAGATAAGATCAGCCTTTAGTGATCCCAAGGGGGATTCTGAAGGGGAAATTCAGGTGTTGCAGCGTCTCTATCTGCAACACAATACATTTCATTCAATCATCATTCCACTGACTCTGTCCTTTTCTTACTTCCAGTGACAAAGCTGAACTGTGCTCAGCAGTGCTCTAAGAGGTGCAAAGGGCCTTCACCCAGCGACTGCTGTAATGAGCACTGTGCTGCGGGCTGCACTGGACCGCGGCCCACCGACTGTCTGGTGAGAGAAACACACCTTCATATACGGGACACAGAGTAATGACATGATGAAGGGAACTGGGCAGGAGACTAGCTCGAACAACAAAACACTGAATGTTTCATACTTCTGCCTTAAATCTGGACGATAAGCCTCCGACAAAACAAAGGCTTCACTCAGCAGCATCTGTTTTTATGATCGGGACTACTGTTATTGGTTCCAGTACCAATGAGACATATAAGTGCTGATTAAATCTTTCATTTGGCAGCGGCCTGGAGTATCTGCTCTCCCTCTCCGTGCAGCTCTGAGGATTAAGCCAAGGCTGTGATAGAGGAATGCAGTGTTATCATTAGCGTGAGGCTCTGTTATGGTCCCAGTGTACGAGATGACTGTTGTTTGTGCTGCAGGCCTGCCGGGACTTCCAGGACGACGGAGTGTGTAAGGACTCCTGCCCCGGCCTTATGCGCTACGACCCAAACCTGCACCAGCTCGTACCCAACCCGCATGGGAAGTACAACTTCGGGGCCACCTGTGTCAAGAGCTGCCCGCGTAAGAACAGCTACAAACAAACACACTGCTTCTTCATTTCTTTTGTTGTATGTTCAGCCAAGTTTGTTAAACTTTTCATCTTATTAGACACTGATTTATTTACGAGTTTACATAAAGCAATGCACAGTTGTAGCCTGCAGATAAATAAGATAAGACCACCAGGCTTCACTGGACAATGTGAAACCCATCGTGCATGTTTATGAGCTTTTTCACATTGTGCTATGCTAAACACGTGTCCAGGTTGTCCTTCAGGATTGTTAGACATTCGGTTAGTCTCAGTTTAATTATAAACTGCATGAACACGAAAAGAAAATGATTGAGTTTCAGGTCGTGTCAATGCAACACTGTTCTTTCTCTGTTTAACTTCAACCCATTTGTCCTAGTTCTACTCAGTCTATACTGTGTGGCCTATAGCGTTACCATGTACAGACTCGTACAGGTTATAAATATTTTAAAGGCACATTTGGTTTTGATGTTTTTGTAATATTGGAACTGTAAATGTTGAATATTGCATGGTTGCGGATGAATTAATCATTGAGCATGTGTTTTGAAATCATTCCAGATAACTATGTGGTGACTGATCACGGAGCGTGTGTGCGGACTTGCAGCGGGAACACATACGAGATGGACGAGGGAGAAATCAGGAAGTGCGCCAAGTGTGACGGATTGTGCCCAAAAGGTTCGGGCTTAAGCTATCAATGTGCAACTTCTCTGACCTATTTACACAATAAAGTTGGTACCAGTTGGAACAAAGCTACGGGAAATAGGCTTATTAACTTCCTTGCCGAGATTTAGATAAGAAGATGGACACAGCTCTGACATCTGGCCATTAAATGTTAAAATGACACAAGCCAGCAGCCTGTTAGCTGAGCATATAACTCCCTGTGAAACCACAACTAGTCAGTTTTACAGTTTTATGTTTGTATGTATTAAACAAATTAGATACAATTAGTGTAACTTTTTGCCAACAGCAATGTTTTATGAAACAAATTGTGTCACGAAATTATACAAAATTACACATTGTTATAAATTATTCTGCTTAAAGGGTAAGTTTGACCATTTTTACACATTAAAATGTGTTTTACAGGTTTTGGGCAGCTAACTAGCTAGTTTGTTGACTTCCTTCTTCATGCTCTGGTATATCGTCTGTAGTTTTCAGCTTTACTTTGTAGTTAAAGTAACTACAGGATAAAAGGGATATTGGACCATTGATAGGCAACCAAATGAAACACGCCGTTACCTTGAATAACAGTTCAGATTTCTGAGGGTTGCAACAGTGTTGTAAACATTTGGGATAATCTAATCCCTCACTTCACCAGAAATATTTGTATGCCTTTATTACCAAAATAGTTGGAACATTTATACGTTTGAAATTGTTTCCTTACTGATGTTTGTTTCCTTATTTGTTTACAGTGTGTAATGGACTTGGCACAGGAGACCTGACGCACACTCTGTCTATCAATGCCACCAATATTGACTCCTTTAAAAACTGCACAATAATCAGTGGTAACATCGCCATCATCCACACGTCAATTCACGGGTAAGATGAGGAGATTAACAGCATAACAGCAGCACATGCCTGTTTGTATCAAATACATCCACTACAATAGATCCCTGGGCACCTTTAAAAATATTAAATAACATGTGTTTTCTTGTTATTTGTAGGGATACATATACCAAAACACCAAAGATGCAGCCTTCCCAGCTTGAGGTGTTTAAGACAGTTAAAGAAATTACTGGTAAGACCGCGTCAAAACCTGACTAATGCATGACACACTTGATAGACGCTAAGGAGTTTCACAATTTACCAATTCATTTGTTGCTTCAGGATATTTGTGGATTCAAACGTGGCCAGAGAGCATGAGCTCACTCAGTCCCTTTGAGAATCTGGAGATCATTCGAGGACGAACTAAGCGGTATGTTCCTTGTAAAGACCCCCCGCAGATTCACAACCACTGGATAACAGGAAATACATTTGTTGTTCAGGAGTTGTGTATTACTCAAGGCTGTTGTAAAATCTTTCCTTTTCTAAAACAAAAAAAATTCTTCTTATCTTCTCTTCTCCACCTTTTTCCTTTTTGTAGTGGCAGCCGCAGTGTGGTTATGGCTCAGCTTAGTATCACCTCGCTGGGCCTTCGCTCCCTCAAAGAAATCACTGGTGGAGACGTGGTTATTATTAAGAACCAGAACCTGTGCTACACTGACAAAAAACATTGGAAGAGGCTCTTCAAATCAGAGAGCCAGAGTGCCACCATCGAGGACAATGCTGATTCTACCACATGTGGTAAATTGGAGTTTGATCCTTTTGTTGTTTAGTTTTCTAAACTCTGATTACATAATGCACAAGCCAGATTAAATAAATGAAGTTTAATTCCGAAATTGGATGATTATGCGGGCAAGATCTCTTTTTGAGATTGTATGTTTGTTTTCAGCTTTGAGGAACAACACTTGTGACAGGAAGTGCACCTCGGAGGGCTGCTGGGGTCCCGGCCCAGACATGTGTTTCGCGTGCCGTGACTTCAGCCGTGATGGGAGCTGTGTTGACTCCTGCAACATCCTGGAGGGGTGAGGGAGGAATCGGGGGTTGCAAGTGCCTTTTTTAAGCTGAGAAATGCAGCGTTCCTTATTTTTATACAAACAAACAGCCTGAACATCAGATCTGCGAGCTGTGCAGCTAACTCCTCCTCCGCCACAAACATTTCCAGACTATCACTTCAGATGAGTTTGGGGATTTGTTATCGAAGCAAATCTAATACCAAATGCAGTCTGAGGTATTTTGAAGTTAAACCTCCTGTAGATGCAAGACAAACATCGCAGCTGAAATGGCACATTCACTCACATCTGTTTATCTTCGCAGATCTCTGTCAAACATTGAATCATGCCACGCTTACAATTTAACTTATGCCCTCGAAACGGGGATCAAGACTCTCACTTCACGTGTAACTGTTTGAAATGTGGCGCAGCAGCGGTGAGAGTGTCAGCTTTGTTTTTTGTTTTTGCAGAGAGCCGCGGGAGGCCGTCATGAACAAAACCTGCATGGAGTGCCACCCCGAGTGTCAGCGCATGAATGTGACTGCAACCTGTAGTGCGCCCGTACGTGTGCCACAACCACTAAACTGTTAATGCAAACATCCACCAAGAAAGTCGCTGAGAATCAAAGAGCACCATGAGTGGATGGTTACGCAGCATGAAATATGTTGCGCAAGTTTCAGCAGTACCAATTTCTCCATCAGCAGCAGCTTTAATCGAACATGATGCAACTGTAGCCACAAGACATGTTGTCTTCTGTATGAGAGGTGTGGCTGTGCGATCCAGCCCGTTAACTGTGTACTTTTTTACACCCATTTCTGAGGTTTTTAGAAGTAAGTCAGGATAATGTGAAGTATCTTTATTGAAATTAGAAACAGAAGACTTGAGAGAAAATATTAAAGGTGCAATATGTAAGACTTTTACGCTTACACAATACAGTGTGACGGAAATCCGCTTTATGAACTGCACGTCCCATTCCAGTGGTGAAATACTTGATCCTTTAGATGCTAGCTAGTGACACGCTAACATTAGGTCGCTCTTTTTTGCACTTAATAATAACCCCTGCCTAAACTGCTTGACACACTTTGTCTTAAGAAAGCATGCAGTAAAGCTCTGACCTCAATGCTAGATAAGGGATTTATGTACAGTATAAGTAAGCCAGCTAAGCTAGCTGAGGGGCTAACTAAGTTGTTAAACGTGATTATCTAAATGATAATGAATGTTAAAACCCCTATGTACAAAAAACAAATGGCAAATTATTAACAATATACATTTCCTTCAGTATTTTATATAAGCTCTTGTGCACGTGAAAGAGATCCTGAGAGTTGAAAAGGTCAATGTTCACATCAACAAAAGCACCTCTCTCCTGCAGTTAGTTGCCCTGGCTTTAATTCCATGACCTAAAGAGACAGGAGCTTAAAAGCGTGTCAACCTTTTCTAGTAATAACCCAAAAATAAAATTATGTACCTGAAAATCATCTTCATTTGTGTCCTTTAAATTTCTTACATATAGCTACTTTAAATCGCAGCACTTGTTTGCACGAAGTGTCACAAAGAACAGATCTGTACCAACCGAAGCACCTAACGTGTCTATTAGGATTTTCAGAGCTAAACATCTGCATCTTTATGAGGGAGATGGGTGCAGCATGCTTCGAGAAATTATTACTATGAGACACTGCGGTTTACATAATATTTACTACACCTCTCAAGAGAGCTGTAAACATAAGTCTGTTCTATTTTTTTTTTTTTCAACCTCCAGGGTTCTGGAAACTGTACGAAGTGTGCCAACTTCCAGGATGGGCTGTTCTGCGTGTCTCGCTGTCCCCAGGGCGTGCCAGGCGAGGACGATGCGCTGGTGTGGAAATACGCGGACAAGATGAAAGTGTGCCAGCTATGCCACAAGAACTGCACTCAAGGGTAAGAGCATTGTTCAGCCAACCCGAGAGCTGACACTACTTCTTCTCTGTGTTGCAAACACTTGTCTGTCGTAATGTTGATGCAGAAACCTGATCCAGGCCCAGAAGGGTCAGCTGTGGTTATGTTGGCGCAGACAGGAGAGAGAGGTCTGCTCGCAGGATGAGGCAATATTTGCTGAGATTAATGAAGAAATTGGACAATTATGGAGGGATAATGTGGGCTGAGCAGTCATTTTGTATTTACTAAATGATTTGTATATTTCACATTAATTAAGCTTACCATAGTTTGTAGATCATAGAAATTAAAGCAGACTTAACGTTGACCTAATGTTGGGGGTGGCAGGTGTCGATTATTTTCATCAATGATTTATCTGTCGTTTATTTTCTACATTAATTGATTAGTTGTTTGGTCTGCCATGTCTGACAGTTGACCCGATCTTCCGGTTTATCTCCATAACTATTTCCTTTTTTAAACCTGTATGATGACAGAAATTTAGCAGCATCCAGTATGTTCCTGAGCTTTTGAGGAACTTGTCAATTTTGGCTCATCCATCTCAAAAAGGCAAAACATTTTAAATGTCAAACCTCCTAAAATGTCAGTTTAGAGTCAATACTAGATTAGATTTTAAGTGTAAAGTTTTGGTGCTACGGAATTAAATTTGATCCAGGTTTAGAGAAAAAACAAAACAGAGGTTTAAAGGAAGAAGTATAGATTACATATTTCTTAATTTTTAGCCAGTTCTAAAGTTTTGTGCAACATAATAAAAAACCAATCCTTGTTGGTGCCTATGTGAATAAATCATTAGGAAATAATACGTTCATAAATTACTCAAATTAAAATAAAGGCCATGAAGTTGAGTGTTATAGACTTGTCACAAATCACAGAGAGCTTGGGTTTCAACCATTGATTGATTGCACAACATTTCCCTGATTGTTCAGCATGATCGGTAAACAATAGAATATGTGACTATATGATGACTTGGTGAATTTGATTTTTGCAATCAGAATGATGCATCACATTCTTTGTATTGATTGTTTTACAGGTGCAATGCGCCCGGTCTTGAAGGCTGCCAGACTATAAGGTGAGTAAATATAACAACACTGATAAGCGATGCTGAAATAAAACACACCGAGTTCGGCTTTCTGCTCTCAGCTCTCCTTTTTTTTTGAATTTGTACACACGCTCTGTATTCTGTCTAGGTTCTTAAATCGGCCTCCACCTGTCTTTTCAGAACCTCTGGTCTCTCCATGATTGCGGCTGGCGTGGTCGGCGGACTGCTGGCCGTTCTTGTTGCGGGCCTGTCTGTCTTTGTTCTGCTACGCCGGCGCCACATCAAGAGGAAGAGAACAATGCGCAGACTCCTCCAGGAG
The DNA here is from genome assembly GCF_900880675.1 of Sparus aurata. NCBI lineage: Eukaryota > Metazoa > Chordata > Actinopteri > Spariformes > Sparidae > Sparus > Sparus aurata. The sequence continues at coordinate 19,538,139 of NC_044207.1, forward strand.
AGAGAGGTAAGATGAGGAAACTGAGTCACCGCGCTCGCACGGAGACGTCAAGACATCATTATGCGGAGAGTGGGTTATTTCTGAGACGTCCGGGTTAATTTACAGAGACACAAGCTGTGCTGTGTGCGAGACAGTGTGTAAGATATTCAATCCTTCTTTTCCAGTTGGTTGAACCTTTGACTCCCAGTGGGGAGGCACCAAACCAGGCTCTGCTGCGGATCCTGAAGGAACCTGAGTTTAAGAAAATCAAAGTGCTGGGATCAGGAGCTTTTGGTACAGTTTATAAGGTAATAACACGTTTCAGGTTTATGTCTCCAAACACCTTGTTGTCAGAATTGCACTTCAGCACTGAGCTCTATTAAAGCTGGAGCTCCGGAGTGCTGAATGTGCCAAGCTTACATAACCACCGCCAGTGTTTTCGCTCATCTACATCTGTTGGTGATTTTTCAATTAAAAGACACATTTTTAACTTGCCAGGTCATGCACGAGCGACTCTGCTCACTTTCAGTGCACTGTGTGTGTAAATGTGTTTACACAGTGACATTGTGAGGACTTATCTTCCATATGGGGAAAAAACAGGTCTCTAAAAAGTTAACCGCCTATTTTAGGGTTGATTGTAGGTCAAGGTTAGAGTAAACCCTGAGAGAGAGAATGTAAGTCAGCACAATGTTCTCAGTGCACAAAGAGTGTTCGTGCGTGCTTTTCAATTCTGTCTTCGCAAGGACCAACTTTAGTCGAAGACCTTGAGAGTTTTTTGGAAAGTAAGCATGTTTTTTCAAAAGGCTATTTGAGGTTTAAAGGAACCTTTCAACCAAAATCCACTCGTTATCTACTCACCCCCATGCCAAAGTGGAAAGTCAGGTTGAGTTTTGCTGCTCAAACATTTGTGGAGCTTCACAGCAAAACAGCAGCGTTCTCCTAGATAACTGACTATTTCTGAAAGAACAGAAAGATAACATAAAATGGCTCCATCCAGCTCGTCTGGGGCAATCCAACTCTCCAGAAGTCCTGAGGCCCGAAATTGATTTAAAAAGTCAATATTTACACCCTCGATTTGTGGTCGAGCTTATGAACCTTCTTCAGACAGAGTGCACATTAACACTTTTAGCTCAGCAGCTACAGCGAAGATGTTTCCTTAAAAAAGGGTGTAAATAACAGCATTTCAAATCAATTTGGCATTTCAAGGCTTCCAGAGACTTGGTTCACACTGGCCCAGCTGTATGAAGCCAGTTTATGTTTACATTGTTTCAGTTTATAACAAATCCCCATTTACTACTTTTCTATGAATCTCTAGAAAGCTTTTGTGGGCTATGAAACCTCACGTGAGTTTCCATTGGCATGGGAGTGAGTAGATATTGACAGAATTTTCATGGTGAAGTTTGGAGTTTGGTCGTAAGGTTTTCATGCTACCAGTTCATCGTCTATAGGGAAGCCGGGCAATGCACTCTGGTTGCAGAGTGTCACGTTTGCCTGCTCCTTATTTGCATTAAATTGAATTCATGTCAGCGTTGGTATCTGCACTCTATATGCTCGTATCTGTGTGTATGCACTTGCCTAAACTTGATGAATCATATGTAGCTGCATAATGTAAAATAACAAACTCGTGTCTCTACAGGGCCTGTGGGTTCCAGAGGGAGAGGACGTGAAGATCCCAGTGGCCATCAAGGTTTTGAGAGAGGCCACATCACCAAAAGCAAACAAAGAGATCTTGGACGTAGGTTTACTGATTTATGTGGACGATTTCTTAATGTTACTGTAACACTGAGTCATAACTGAGAAGAGATATTACCCAGACTGCTTCAGTAGAGTGTGTGCTACTGGGGGGGAAATGACAGTGGAAATATAAACGTTAAAAACTCACTTTGGGTTGAGTAATTACCACAATATTTTGATTAAAGCAGCTCAAAAGTGAGTGACCATTATTGCTTCCCAGATGTCAGTTTCACAGTGACATATCCTGTAATTTATAGCACATGCAACTTTATTGGAAACTAATGATCGCTCATTTTCCTCCTAATGGAGAAGGTGTCATGTTCCCACACGGCGACCCTGTTTCAGCGGCTGTAGGAAATAGGATTAATTCACAGGAGGGCTGTGCGTGGGCGTCGGTGTGTAATCCAAGGCTGAGGTGTTCTGGAAAGGAATGCAGCTGTGAAGCCGTACTGAGGAAGCAGCCTGCTCAGAACGCTCCGTTGAAACGGCTGAATGTGCATCTCAGATCCTGTGATTTTGCAGCCGTGCTGCTCAGTCACTGTACATCTGGAAGTTGTGGTGGACATGCACGTCGTCTGAACTTCATGACTTCGGGGCATGCTTTTTAAAAAACGTGCTTTGAAGCCTATTTCTCATCAGACTGTCAGAATTACAGAGCTCCTAACAATCAAGCGGTTATTTGCTGAACAATTTTGATTCTGTAATGGGCACATAGGAAATATTTGGCATACTGGTAATGCACTCATGACTGGAAACCTGCTAAATAAGGCTCAGTTTGAAGTGCTGTTTGCATGTTTCTACTTGTAGGAACCCTGTGGTTGGTGGCCAGTGCCGATTATCCCCACGTTTTCTTTTTTTTTTTTCTTTAAGTCGCTTTCCTGTTATGACAACTGAGAGTTTCCACTCTCGGCTAAGACGCATAAAATATGCTCGCCTGGGCATGACCGCTGCCAAGAAACGTATCACCCAACACGGATATCTGCAACAAATGTTCTATTCCTCTGCTATCAGTTTTCAGAACGAATGTTGGCGCTTCTTTCGACATTAATTCACTGATAAATAGAATAAGCTTTTTGCAGACAATTTCATTTAATAAGGGGTTTGTTTTGTCACCTCACTGCCGCCAAACACTATGAAATATTTAATTACAAAAAAGGCACTCCCGTGTGTCTCCATGTGCACAGGAGGCTTATGTGATGGCCAGCGTGGAACACCCCCATGTGTGCCGTCTGCTTGGCATCTGCCTGACCTCCACAGTGCAGCTCGTCACCCAGCTGATGCCCTACGGCTGCCTGCTGGACTACGTCAAAGAGAACAAGGACAATATCGGCTCCCAGTACCTGCTCAACTGGTGTGTGCAGATAGCCAAGGTAAGAGAGGAGCCACAGGAAGGCATCAAATTACATATTAGGGTCTGTTTAATGGGGCTGATGTTGTTTTACACACCTACAGTAGAGTCGGGAATGTGTTTTTCTTTTTTTTTCAGCTTCATTGTGTAGAATGATGTTCACAGTAACGGGCTGTTTTCACATTCGTCTGGTTAAAGTGTACATTCTCTCTGTTCCTACAAGCTCCAGTTGTGACAATAGTTTAAAAAGACATCTAAAGAGACATCTTGTGTCCAGCAGTTAAAGTTGAGTAATGAAAAATATTGCAGATTAATATATTCTGGAATTTTTTAATGAGGATGAAACAGTAGGCGCCATCTTAAAGATATTCATTTGGTAATCGCACTTTTTTTCTGCAAAAAAAAGTGTCAAAATCGTGTCAGATGAGTGATTTAATATTTTGATTGTCGCTCACTTCTAATAACACTACTGTTTAGCCTATATCTATGTGAATTGTTCTGGTGATACAAGTCAAATCAAGTCAAGTTTCTTTAAATAGTACATTTCAGACAACCAGCGTTGACTCAATGTGCACTGTCCGTGACAAAATCATATACTGTACAATGCAATAAATAAAATGCAATAAAAATATCAAATGAAAATGTAACGCAATAAAGAGGGATAAGACAATGGAGGGATTTATAATAATAATGATAATAATAATAATATAATACAGTGTGTGGGTCAAAAGAAAAGCAGCCGAGCAGTTCTGCAGAGCAAGTCAACCTGTTTTGTTTATGTAACTGCTGGAAGGAACAGTACGTGCTGCCTTTAACTGCTGGGAAATATTATTGAATAATATGACTCATCTGATGATGATGACAAGTCGATGACCACAGCACTCAGATCTTTCATCGTGTCTGATCGGGCAATTTTACCACGTTCTGAAATCCATATCAGATCTGAGATGATTAGTCATAACTTACATGATCGTTTGTTTGACAAAAGGGTATGAACTACCTGGAGGAGCGCCACCTGGTACACCGTGACTTGGCAGCGAGGAACGTCCTGGTGAAGACTCCTCAGCATGTCAAGATCACCGACTTTGGTCTGGCCAAACTCCTCAACGCTGATGAGAAGGAGTACCATGCAGACGGTGGAAAGGTTGGTTGTAGTGTTGTCTACAGCTTAGCATGGATATTTCAGAAACATCTTGAGTTATGGGATGTTGTTGCACGCCAACAGGCCTAAATGTCAACAACGTCATGAGTGCATTTATAGCCTGTTATGAATGGGCTGCTTGCTGGACAGATGACTTCCTGTAGATGAATGAATTTAGTCCCTGTCACCAAAGAGTATATTTTTGTTTTTGTAGATTGTATCTTATGTAAGTGATGCAGTATAAATAGTACTGCCAGTGAACTGGGTTTGTAAGAAAAATGGCACATCAGATAAGCTCCTTCTCTTATCAGCGTTTCTTTGTGCAACTGAAAGCACTATTTGTCATCACAGTGTGTTCACTCACGGGGCAATCCAATACATCTTTCTGTACCCAATGGTTTAATCATTTTTCCGTGACGCAAGAATTCCGAAATGTTTGTATTCTTAAGATGAACTTGGACAAAATTCAGTAATATGTTTGAAGGTTCTAATTTCAGTATTAATCTATACTGATATCTTATAAAGTCATCATTTCACCTTTGTTTTATTTTATTTTTTTCAAAAGTTTCTGCCCTTAGCAGGGGTACAGATGTGCAGACTGTCCAGTTCTTTGAAATGCGTCTGGACAAAGCTGGACTGGATCACAACCACAGACACCTGCTACTGTTGGGACTTCCTTCATTTGTTAGCGCTACTCTGATTCTGAAACATATTATAAATCAAACTGGACTGGATTTTTCCAGACAGGGGTTAAGCCACTGAAAAACATTGCAACACTCGGCTCTCATAAATCACAAAATGGTTAGCGTTTTCAGCTTTATCCAGCTGCAGCCCCATCACAAACGTTAAGGAAGTTCCAAATGTGGCTCGGTGGTTCATCACAGAAGAGGCCAAAGATTTAATTTTACTTTCATGAAGATTTTAGCAGAGGGATACAAGTTTTGCCAATACTAATGAAGGTAATGAAACAATAATCCGATGCTCTGTAGTCTGAATCATACTTTGATTCCCCTCACAACGTACAGATGGATCATTTTTGTTATTGTACCTTTCACAGTAAAAGCCCAGGACAGTACAGACTGTGTAACTGCCCAAATTGTTGTGCTTCAAGGACATAAACAAGGTTATTGTTATTTATTTAGCCTGTAGTTTCTCAAATTGTTACCTTTAATAACATTTTCACAATTATTTTTGATTGGCTTTGAGCCATTGTCTTCAGCTACCGTAGTGCTGTGTACAAGTAGGCGTGATTTGGAGGGAGGCGGGGTTGGACTCTGTAACTGCTTTACTTCCTTAACCGCTAAGAAATGGGCACGGTTTATAGGGGCCGTGGTTTGTGTGGTCTGCAGCTGGACCCTTCTCAGCATTTTCAGTAAAATCTGTAGACTGCAGGAAAATATCTTATGTGTTACTGGTCCAGCAAAGCTCATTGTCCAGATGTATTCAAAGGAACATTACAATGGTGGGTTATTATCATGTTAAGCACAAATGTGCAGGTAAAAAGGCCCTTTATGGATGTCACTGCAATATCTGGAGATCATTACATCATCAATTTGTGTCCCACAGGTACCAATAAAATGGATGGCTCTCGAATCTATCCTGAACAGAACATACACACACCAGAGTGATGTATGGAGTTATGGTAAGTATTGTGCTTTTTATGTTGTGGGTTAGGGTTACATGCATGCATACATGGGATACATGTGCTACCTCTAACTAGAGGTAGCACATGTATCAATTGACTAATCCAACTTAAAGAAATTGGCAAACTGATAATGTTTCATTCAAAGCATCAAACATTTGATGGTTCCAGTTTCAGAAATAGAAGGATTTGCTGCATTTCTTTGTTATTTTAAATCATAAATGAGATCTCTTTAGACTTTGGGACTTTTGTTGGATAAAATAAGGAATTTTAGGAGGTCTGTCTTGACATTTTATAGACAAATCAATTAATCATGAACATAATCTGATGATTAATCAATAATGTGATTGTTATTTGCAGTTCTACCTCTACCCTAGTGAGCCATGATGAACCTTACTTGCTTGGGTCTTTATGTAACTTCATATATGTAAAACAGCTGAGCTTCTCCTCCGAGGTATTGGTGACAGTCTAACTAAAGGAAGATTTATTCATCGCTGAATAAAGTGTTATAACAGCAGACCGAGGGAGGACATTTTAAAGATTCAGATAGGATGTTGTTTTTGGATCCGATAACGCTTGTCAACATTTTTAAAGCACAAAATGAGAGGGGGGAACGTCTTGCAAGCATCTGCGCTTTCAGGACACTGGCTGCACACACACACACACACACACACACACACACACACACACACACACACACACACACACACACACATACACACACATACACACCAGCAGCAGTCTCAGATGGACAATATCACTTCAGAAGAGACTGTTGGCACAACCCGCATAAGTGGTTTCTTCCAGCTCAGGAGCTCATATATGCACAGATGCATTCACACACACACACACACACATATATATATACACATAGCTTTCTTGTGTGGGCCAGCTTCCAGATCTTCTTTGATCATGCCTTCCGCTCGATATGGCAAAAGCATCAGCAGACCCTGGCAGAAGTGACGGGCTTCCTCTCCTCCTTTTCCCTCCTTCAGTTCCTCCAGCACAGAGATGCATCCTGCTAACTCCCACTCCTGCCAGCAGAGCCAATTTGTCAACATTTCTATTTTGATACTCTGTGTGTTATTTGGAAAGCTCACATCCTGTCACTCTCATTCCTTCTCTTTTTATTGGAGGGAAAACAAAGTGGATGACAGCTCATCATCAGACTGACATATACATCAACTGTCCTCCTTCTGTAGGTGTAACAGTCTGGGAGCTGATGACATTTGGTACCAAACCGTATGATGGGATACCGGCCAGTGAAATAGCCAGAGTCCTGGAGAAGGGAGAGCGTCTGCCTCAGCCACCAATCTGCACCATAGATGTCTACATGATCATGGTTAAATGTAAGCTTGGTGGGATGTTGGTTGAAACCCTGTGATTTTGATGCTGAACTTTATTAGAGTAGCACCTATCATAAGAGTTATTAACATAAAAACAGAGATTTTAAATTGATGCAAAGCTCTCTGTAAACTGGCTTTAGAAAGAAACTTATGTAAATAAAGTTCTACTCACTTGCTTACTTGTCTATCTACTCATCTTCGAATTAATCTGTTGATGCGTCCGCACAGGTTGGATGATCGATGCGGACAGTCGACCTCGTTTCCGAGAACTCATAGCAGAGTTTACCAAGATGGCTCGGGATCCTCCTCGTTATCTGGTCATTCAGGTGTGATGATACCTCAGATCTTAAATCGTCACTCGAAATCTATCAACATGTTGAACACACAAATCCGACCAGGTGAATTGTATTTCCATCGCAGGGTGACGACCGCATGCATCTTCCGAGTCCCTCGGACGCCAAATTGTACCGCAGCCTGATCAGCGGGGAGGACATGGAGGACGCGGTGGATGCAGACGAATACCTGGTGCCACATCACGGCTTCTTCAGCAGCCCGAGCACCTCACAGACCCCGCTGCTGCACTCCACAGTAGGCTGCTGCTTCATATAAAAAACACAGTGAAAGGATTTAGATCATTGTGTGTGTGTGTGTGTGTGTGTGTGTGTGTGTGTGTGTGTGTGTGTGTATGTATGTGTGCGCGTGCGTGCGTGCGTGCGTGTGAAGGCAAAATAATCATGCACTGAACAACAATATAATTTATTAATTTAACTGGCTTCTGCCTGTAGAACTACCACAAGGTGTCGTAATTCTACAGGATAGGCATCCTACAGTACTTGTAAACATCACATTATGTACGATTGTCCACCCACAGTAGCATTACAAATGACACCGACTGGCCTAATAGTGTGCCGGACAGTCAAATTCATAACCTGCCTGGTAGTATATAAAGTAAAAACTAAGCCCGATCTTCACCAGCTGAAAAATAAAAGTAGTGTACATATTGATGGAACAATAACTATAGTTAGATAATAAAATATAGTACTCATTATTCTAATATGGGCCATTCTACATCATGAATAGTGTCCTTTGTACTTTGAGGATATTACGATGCCTTTACTTTAGTACTTTTATTTAAGTATTTTTAATGCAGGACTTTAAGTTGTAACAGAGTACTTCTACACTGTGGTATTGCTATTTCCACTTAGGTAAAATGTTACTCCGAATGCTGGGAGCTCAACCGAGTACATTTCCACGAGAAAAAAAATTAAGAAAACTGTGGCTGCAAAATATGTGACTCCACTGGTAACCCTGGCCTACATTTAGTCCATCTAATGTCATTTTACAATCATCCACTCAAAGACGGTTGGAAATTTGGAAAAACACAAGTGACTTTGTTCCACGTGTGTCACAAGTAGGTCAAATCTGCTCAGTTTTCTTTGCTCGACTCCACAAACAGTCTAGCCTCCCAGGTCAGAAACTTAACTGAGGTGAGTAGGCTGTGCTCTCTTAAAGTAACAGTACACAGTTACTAAAAAATGAATGAAATCACCTAGTCTAGACATAAAATGTTAAACCTAAAGTCAAATATTATTAAAGATCTGTTCACTCATTTCAATTACTTTACTTTTACCATTTAAAAATTCAAAAGGTATAACTCTGAGGAGACTGTGAGAAAAATAACAAGCTTATCTTTGTCTCGTATAAAAACCAAAGTGCTTGATAATAAAATGAAATATATTGAAAGCACTTTATGTGTGTGAGCACATCTATATGAACAAAAGCCCCAATTCTACCACCAGATTAGAAAATGCTACTCTACAGTTGTTGCATGTAAATTATAGCAGCTGTTTTAGCCAGAATGAGCCAAACATTATATTGACATCACATTTTTTAATGTGAACTTTCAGCCTCAATAGAGTCAACTGAGAAAAAAGTGAATTGGTGCACGTAATAAGGCACAGATCCCTTCACTACAGACACACACACACACACCAGGCTCACTCAATTTGACCTCCTTTATCAAAACACTGAGAGAGGAATACCAGCTGTGTCGTAGGCAGAGTGAAGTTTCCCCAGAAAAAGCCACATATGATTGATTAAAATCAAGAAATTGCACCTCATGCACCAGCGGTGCTATACTTCACAAACATGGAGACGTTTAATTGTGCTTTTTTAACTCCGTTTTGGGAAATGGGATCTCTGCATAAATCATTACCCTGTGAGTCAGAATGGAAATCAACGTCTCTTTTTTTCTTTGGCTCGTCGAAAGCAATTAGCTTCCACTTGAAGCAGCAGAAGCAGGTTAGACTGAACCCATGTGATCGCACAGCGAGTACAGTCATAGTAATTGTTCTCAGTCTAAGTGGCCAGTCGTACCTGGTCTGAACCCTGCCGGACTCGGTTGCCCTCGTTCTCTTTTATAGTCACCACTGGGACTATTTCTCCTCTTCCTGACCCCCTACCCACTCATCCTCATCATCATCCCCTCTCCCACGTTTCCTCCCAGGTGCCCTTTGATTGATGAGGGCTGAACGAGCAGAATTGTTCTACCTCAGGTTCAGTGAAGGCCGTGCGTAGGTCTACCTGGGATCACTGCCGACCACTGACAGCCTGGTTAGCTCATATCAGCTTTAAAAGTTTGATTACCTTTGCAGGCAACCAGGCGAACTTTTTAAAATCTCTGTCCAACAAAAGCTCAGCGTAAGCCTGCTTTTGTAATATCACCATGGGGGCATTGACCGTGATGGGTCGAGACGTTTTTTTTTTTACAGATGGCCGCTCCTTCTGCGTGTTTAATTTCCTTTTCTTGTTGAAAGTAATTGCATTGCCACAGCTGTCACTCTCTCCTCTTCATTCGCCTGGTTTCCATGGTTTTAACGGCATTTCGCAGTCCTTTGACTGGAGAGTCTGACAGACACAACAAAGCTTGTCACACTGCCTGGGTGAATATGAATCTGCTCAGTGGACGTTTATTTTCGATCCTGATCAGCTTGTACTGAGATGACAGCCATGGCTCCCCGGGCTACATAAAAGCACATGACGATCACCACTGAAAGGGAACTTGTTGTCCCCTGAGAGGCTTTAAAATAAGTCAAACTGACCAAAAGAAACACACTCACTTTGAAAAAAAACTATACGTAAAAAGGGGAAGTTGGGATTCAAGACAGTCAAAGTGAAAAAACAAATAAAAATGAAGGATTTGCCATGGTGAGCTAAAAGTGAGCACAACAGACATTATGAAACTGCCTGTCACTCTTTTTCACTAAACATCTTCTTTTATGGATAACAGAGGCATATTCAAATGTGTTACGGATCTATAAGACAGTGTCCTTCTCTGCAGTCACTGTTGTTTAATCATGAGAAATTAACTGTGGTTTATATCATATGTTTTGCAGAGCCTTAACAGCAGCATCGGAACGTGCCACAGCAGAAATGGCTTGCTGGTAAGAAAAATCAATCTCTTAAACTGCACTTAAAGAAAATCACCCTCCTTCCTGCGTTATTTTTCACAGGCTGCCACGGGTCTTAAAAAACCTCTGTCCTTTGTTACAGAATGGATTGCCGAGCAGAGACGGAAGCATCATTCTCCGGTATATTCCTGACCCCACCGACAAACTTTTAGATGACGCCTTCCAGCCGGCTCCAGGCAAGTATCCTCCGACTTCAAAAACCATCACTTATTGAGATCATTCAGTGTATCACAATAGAGCGCTCCCCTTGTCCCTGCTTGACTCAGTGAGGAGGGGGACATCTAGTGGACAAGAAGTGTATTGCCCCTTGCTGAAGAATGCCATATATTGTCTGGTGTAGTCTTTCTTCCACTGCTTTTACACAACTATTAATGTGTAAATCTTGAGTCTTAGTGGCTTTTAAATGATAAGTGACAGAAGTAGGGATGAAGTCAGGATCATAATAAAAGCTAATATGTATAATAACCATCTGTGTATTTACCTGCCCCTGTTATTAGATTAGATTTTTTTTTTTTTTGGCTTCCTAAAATTCTAGCTTCAGTCAACAGCTGAGCAGCAACTTTGTTAGCGCACAACCTTCTAAGTTTTCATTGTTTTTCCCCTTTTCACAATATCAAAGTTCAGCTGCTCATGTCGAAAAAATACCTTATGAACACAACGCCTTCTGACAATAAAATAACTTCCTCAAAACTGCATTGGGGGATTTTTTTTACAGAATCGGAACTGTGTTTATTGCCAAGTGACAGCAATTTGCGGTGTGTTGTGTATAACAGTAAACATAATAGAAGAATAAAGAAGTATAAACAGATTATAAACTTCGGGGGGTTGGTTTGCAATTTTGGTACCTGTTGGCGACCTCTTCCTCATCAGGACCTTGTTAAAACTTGGTCTTTATGGGGAGCAGAGACGGTCATAGTTATGTTATAGAGGGTAAGGTGTAAAGTGAGGGTAGATGATGTTAGGATTAGCCCTAATTTGGTTCCTGTTAAAATAAATGTAATGGTTTGGGTGGAGCTGTCCACAATGAATGGAAGTCAATATAAAGTCCTTACAAGGTCTGACTTTGTTCTCTTCATTCCACGTTGGGCAATGTGCAAGAGACAGATTTATGTAAAATTGGTCAAAATCATTGTTGCAGTTATTTTGAGGAATGAAGCTCCACAAACTACTTGAACCCACTTGTTGATGAAGGTTTCCCAGTCATCCAGGTCATGGTAAATCTAAGGCTTCTTCAGTTCTAACTAACTGGAGAGTAGTTGCAGGCTTTCAGACTCTGTGTGGGAGAGTTCTTACAGTCATTAATGGATCGGGTTGGGGCCACTTGTGGGTCATTGATCCAACCGGCATTCATGTGGGTTTCTAAGGATAGGTGAGCCCAGGTGTGAATGGTTGTTAAGCTTTCTGGGGCGAGAACTCAGTACAGCATTGTAGTTGGGTGATAAGTAATGTCTTAGGCCACCTCCTCTGTTCAAAGACAGCCGTTCCAGTTTGACGTAGATGGATTCTTGTTGTCCTCACAGGAATGATTTTTCCTCCCTCAGATGTAAGTGGACAGTGAAGTCTTGACCTGGGAAGCAGACAATATCCACCACTTTCAAACTCGATGCCTCCAGTTTTTAATGGACATTTTTTGTCAAACTTTTGTAGTCTCCAAGCTCCAAGAGACAATAAAGACGATGTTATGATGAGTAGTTAATGACCTGAAACATGCAGCACTGTCATTATGTTTTGTTTGGTCTTATAAACGACTTGCTGCTTTCTATTTCAGCTGTGCATTAGCTTAATGAGAAACCAGCCAACGTCCTCACTAATGTCACATACTTTCTTACAGACTACATGAACCAGAACGGCGTCTCAGATGTGATGAATCCCATCTACCAGCACCCTGGTCCACCCCGCACCATCCTCCCCACCATCTCCTCAGACGACGCAGAAACGGAGTACCTGAACTGCTTTAAAAACGGGACCAACGGACCCGAGTACCTCAACGAAGTCCAGTCCCCCGCGATCCTCCCGCTCACCTCCAACGGCACGGTGCACAGCGGTCAGAAATATCAGCCCCAGAACAGCATAGACAACCCTGATTACCAACAGGATTTCATGCCCACCTTCAAGACACACACTAACGGACACATCCCAGCAGCGGAGAATGCAGAGTACCTGGGACCAGACTGAGGACTTAGTGGATACAGACGAAGAATTAAGAGACGTTTTCTGTTCTATTAAATAAGGGCATTGATGTCTTGGCTGGGAAAAGCATAGTTAAGTGGTACCATCAATTATCATATATGTTGTATCCTGTCTTAAGGAGTCAGGTGACACCTTGTGCAGCTTCCCGTGTTGCATGCAGTCACGTAAAACCCCTCCTGTCATTCCAAAGAGTTTTACACTTACCACCAAACTACAAACGGCTCTTTCTTGATGAAAGCTGGACTGAAGCTGACGTGACTCAGTTGACCTGAGAGTTGCTGGACCAGATGTCGGGAAAGAAAGTGAAAGTCTATTCTGAAGAATTTCAGAAGTTGACAAAAATGTCTCTTAAAGTTAAAAGGCCTCCATTGTTTAGGAGGCAGAAGCTCTACTGCAAAAAAAAAAAGAGGAACTGGCAGCTCACACCAAAAAAACAACCTAAGGTACATGTGTTGCAGAATCACAAGTCAGATATGCAATCAGTCAGCTGTATTGATATGTTGGAACTCAAACACACAGTTGTGCTTTCATTTGAAAGCCGATGTGATGCTTCAGAACATTTTTTTGCGCTGAAGTCAAGATGATTAAAGGGAGGTTTAAGTAGGGATGCACCGATATGGCAGCCAAACATATTATATTATTATTTATATTATTTTTTTATTAGCTGATATTCGGCTTGTTGACTGCTATTTGGAAAATGATATTCACAGATTGCAGGGGTTGATGTGTATGTGCACAATCATGAGTCGCTGGCTCGCGGCCTCCCTGCCATCAGTCTTCACGGCTATGTAAGCACTGGCAGGTAACAGTGTAAAAAGGTTTTATAGCAGCTACTTCAAAAAGATAACTCCTTTTCATGTAAAAGAAGGTTCTCAAAAAGGTTATTTAAAATAGTTGCATGATCAAATCATGCTCTGCAAAGATAGTAATGAAGGGCTGAAAGACTGTAAAACTGTTTTTTTTTCCCTTTCATAATGAAGACGTCTTGTTTCCCTGGCACAAAATGGGAAATAAATAACCATAAAAGCATAAAAAACAACAACAACCAAATATTTGGCCATCAGCTGTATTCACACGGCGACCATAAATCACACTCAGGGTGGGAAGCTCAAATGCTGCATTTAGAAGGATAATTTATGGTGAGAATCGGACAAATTGTTGTCATTTTGTTGCTTCCTGATTAATCAGCAACCAGATAGCAATGGATAGTGAAAATCCAAAAGGGACATTGGGCCTTATTTCAAGGTAAAACAACATATTTGATAACCTGTTAGTTACTGTTGGGTAGATTTGCAAGATAATATTTAGGGTTGCCTGAATAAATCGTAATTGTACAGGTTCCTCATTGATCAGCAACCAATAAGACAATAGATAGATTGATAGATAATGTAAATCCTGAGAGACAGCGCGCAACATTTCAAGGTAAAACAACATATTTGATTATACATTAGTTAACATTAGCATATGCTAGCTAATGCTAAAGAAATGAGTGCAATACTGTATGTGCATTGATATTTGAGAATGATTCACGTCTTTCCTATCGTATTGTGTAAAACTATGAAATGCTAATTTTAGCTAATGTGTTATCAAATATGCTGTTTTACCTTCAAATATCGCAGATGACCCTCCAGATGTTCACTATTTGTTCTCTTTCAGTTGTTGATCAATCAGGAAGTTATAAAATGGTAGCTTATTTGTCAGATTACCTAAATTTATATTGCCTTGCAACCTGCAAAACAGTAGTATGACATACGAGCTTCCCACCCAGAGTGTGACTTAAGAGGAAAATGTCATATGAATGTGATCAGTCAGCCAAATTGTTATTTTTAACACTGGTCATCGCCCATAATTTCACATTCGGTGCATCCCTACTTTCAAGGTTAAAATGTGCTTGACTGTTGAGGCCCTCGGAGGCCTGACGACACTCATCCTGAAGGACGAGTCAATGAGGAAACATAATGTTGCAATGTATAGAATGTATAGTCAACGAAAAGGGGGAATACTGTTGAATTGTAACATTTAAATATGTTACCTATTACGCTCGAAGACAGTTCTGTATGTATTACAAACTGGTCGCTACGTCTCTTAGATTGAGATAAGAGAGTTTCCTGTGTCGCCCGATGTGTGATATCACACTAACTATGTAGAGAATGTAACGGTAAACATAGCAAAATGTGATTGTGGTCGTGTTCTGAAAACCTGTAGCATGAAGCATATTTGTGTGGACCCACAAAGTTAGCTCAAGTCATAGCCCTCTATCAGTATGGCACATTAGTTTGTGTACCCAGGAAGTGTTTTACTAATGACGGTATCTTTTTTTTTTTTAAATCAGTGCACTCAGAGCTTATCAACCTTTTACTGATCAACACTCAGCGAAAGCAAAACTAAAACGCTCGATAGCAGCGGAGGGATTAAAACCACCACCTCCAAATGCATTTCAAAAAGGTTTTTACCATTTTTTTGTATGTTTTTTCTCTTGAGAAATGCTGGTTGAACTGTCTTAGGTCATGTGAGTTAAAATTTCCCTATGAACATGAGTTGTTTTAGTTTGAACGGCTCACAACGCAAACTGAGAATGTTTCTGACATTTGTGCTCTGATGTATCTATATCATTACCTGGAGACTTTTCCCCTGTCTGATTTTCTTTTCTTTGTTATTTTTTTTTTTTTTTTAACAAAAGTGTAGACTGTTGTTTCACACAGGGTGTTGACTCCATATCTACCGATCTGCTCCTAGCTTTAAAGTCTTGTAGTCTTGCAAGAGCATTAACTTTTTCCAATACTATTCCTAGTTTTAAAGGAATATACTATTGTAGCAAACCTGTAAGCCTCCTTTTTGCAGATTTTACACAGGTACATGTACATAAAACAGTGATTTAATGCTGCAATATAAACCCCCGAATAGTCACCTATAATTTATACTCAGTACACAGTTTTGTCACATCATACGTGAATATGCACTTAATCTTGATTGTGATTATTTCATTCAAAAGTGAACATGAATAAATCTTTTTTTTTTCTATGGAAACACATTTTGCTTTACTTTTCTTTTTTCTTTTCCTCCCCCACAGCTTTATCTGGTAATGGTGGGAGCCTGAAAGGATTCACTCATCAACTCTGTCTTTTTATCTTAATGCCTGCAACATTTCAAGGAAACACCTTGATAAAGTGCCTTGAGAAGATAATCAGCCAAACAAGAGCCCATACTTTGAATGTACCACTGATGAGATGAAGAAAGCGTGATTGAGAATTAGGGGCCAAAATCTCATCGTATACAAAGTATAAAACAATGGCTTTTATAGTTTGAATAGATCAAAGATGTGCTTTCAAACTATTCTTATATATCTTCCTTTACATTGCTTATTCAGTTGCTCAACTCCTAAGTGACTAGATTAACTTCTAGTAGGTGGCTTCATTCTTAACTACAGGGAAACTGAGTGATTCAGGATATTGTACTTTCTGCTGTGTTCAGGACAGATGAGAATAATTTTAAAAATTAAAATGTTGACCTGAGGGGGAACG
This sequence comes from Sparus aurata, assembly GCF_900880675.1. Taxonomy (NCBI): domain Eukaryota; kingdom Metazoa; phylum Chordata; class Actinopteri; order Spariformes; family Sparidae; genus Sparus; species Sparus aurata. The sequence goes on from NC_044207.1 coordinate 19,554,510, forward strand.
TATTATACGAAACACTCCAATTATAATTAGCCCCAAGCTAGGAAAACGGCTCACACAGCAGATTTTGAGGTTAATTAGGAGAGTTTAAGTCAAAGATTGTTAAATGAAGAGTCAAATATTGACATATTTTGTTGGAAAAGTTTATATAATATGTTAGAATTAGATCTGGGGGTTGAATGGTTCGATAGGGTTTATGTTCTTGTGTATTTGTAGGTTTCAGAGAGTTTTGGATCCAAGTTGGAAAAATTGAATAATCATATGCATATTTAATGTTTATGAGCTTAGATTGATAGAAAGCATCCGAAGATGTCAAATCTTAATATTTATTCATAATACTGAGTATTCGCAGCTAGCTAAGCACCAGTCAAAGTGAAGAGAAGAAACATCCTGAGATTACATTAAATGTTTAACACAAAGAATTGTCAGTTAAATGCTGAGCTAATCTGCTTCATCAGCACTGTTTGGGTGTGCTTTGATCAGATTTGATTGACAGTTTCTTCAAACTTTATTCAGAGAGATAAATCCTTAACACAAACAGAGTCGAGGAGGATGTGTTCACATGCAAACATAAAAAAAGCACATTGATCAGATTGAACGACGGGCCTCTTGCCTGAAGCTGATATTGTGTCAAAGTAGTGTTTAATGTCATTGGTGAGTACTATCTGGGATTGAATCAGCATATTTTCATTTGTAGATGTGTTTTGTATTTTTGAAGATTCAAGTCTTCATTGGGTAAGGTTTTTAATGTGTGATCATCAAATCAAATCGATCATTATTTGTATGGCGCTTTTCATACAGAAGAGTAGCTCAAAGTGCCTTACAGAGGTTGTGAAGGTGTGATATCAGGAAATAACTTCCTTTTTAAATTAAATTTAAAAAAAAAATCAAATACATTTAAAGTGTGTTCACTACTTAATCTGCAAGGTTTTTTGTTTGTTTGTTTTACTTTTTTTGGCACATTAAAATGTATATCTTAAACTATGTAACTGGAGTTGAATGGGATTGTTAAGTGTCTATAGTACTTTTTGTCTTGACTGCTATCTCAAATGTTTTTGTTTACATATTTTTGTTCTTGTGATTCGAAGTTAAAAACACCATCGCTCATATTGAGAGGCTCAATGATAAAATAGGTTTTCAGAGCAAATGAATTGCAGTGTTGTCTAATTGAGTTATGGTTTCGAGGTGTCGTTCGTCCTCGGCGTCGCGTGGTGGCAGCACTGAGAGAACATTTTGTCTCCGCCCCTAACAAATAAACCGACGAAGAAGAAACCATCAACAAGATATGTGAAACTTCAACTGGACTGTCACTTCGATTCGATCTCTTCAGTAAGAGGGATGGGAGTCTTACCAGGGACAAGCTTTTTAACTGTACTTTGCTTCATCATACTCCTGTCGGAGGGACATTTTCGATGGGTAAGAGTAACTTAACGTCCGTGTTCGTGACTAAAACATGACTCAGCTCGGGCTGCAGTTGAGAGTGTGGTGTTTATCCGAGTGGGTTAGCGAAACTCAGCTTCAGGTCGGGTGAGCTATTTGAGGTTTCAGCTCTTGTTTATCCCAAGCAGAAATTGCGTTAGCCTGCAGTTGTCTTAACAGTGGCGTAAACATAGGAGCTAATGTTATTTCAAGTTGGAAACTGGAGCGGTGTCGTAACGTTAGCGAAAACAGACGTTAGCTGTGACATACCTCGGAGACAGGCAGTGGTCATACAGGTTGTATCCTGGATCCAGAGCCGGTGTTTCGAAAGAAGTTTTCGTCTGTCAAGGCTGGACATATTTAAAACACAACCCTTTTCAACTAGGTATCATATAAAGCGTAGTTAAACGTGTTTCGGTTTGTGTTGTTGCTCACGAAGCTGTAATAAAACACGCCGAAATCTACAACGTTAGCAAGTTATAGTAGCTGCAGACGTTAGATCAGTTGGATGCTAGCCTGATAGCTAGCTAACGATAAATCAAATATTCTGTCGATGTTTGAAAACTGTGGGTAACTTACATTTTTCTTTTGGAAATACTAATTTTATTGGCATTTAACACTTGGACATGTAATGTAGAAACTATGGGAAACAAAGAAGTCTAGATAACTGTATTAAATGTCCCAATAGTCATAATAAATAAGACATAACGTTAAACAGGTAAGTACATATAAATTACAAGATAGACGACAGATAATGTGGAATGATGAAAGGAATGTTTGCAAAATGAGTAACATCTAACAAATGTGTGACATACACTGCTCAAAATTAGTTAGGGTGTTTGGGATACTTTATTGTTTCACTTTATTGTTTATTATGACATTTGGTCCCAAAAAATTATGCGACACAATCCATTTGACTTTAATTTTATCCATGCGCATGCATTGATGCACCCATATCCCAATATCCCTTACTAATTTTGAGTAGTGTAAAGGTGTGTTTATACAACAACCACCTGTACAATGTTATTAAAGATTCGTCCTGTTACCGTTTAATCAGGACACCATAAATGATGTCAATCCAATCGTAAATCGTTCTTATTCTGTGGAAGATGTCATTTCAGAACAAACCATACCATACCATGTGTCCCTGCTCCATCCATTTGATTTGATTTAATCAGATGTAGATAACCACTCTCTCACTTGTTGTCAGTATTTCCATGGTAATCAGGTCAATGCACTTCAACGTATAGGACAACATCAAACCTGTGGATAAAACATCAGATCTGAATTTGATTAATCATGACAGTTTCTACATAAGATTTCAGCAAATTGCAAAAACAACAGGGATGTGGGATTAGTGAAAACTATGATTATTTGGATAAGCAGATAGGAGTTTAAGATACTGTCTGGTTCTGTAGCACGGTTTGCGTTCATACATCAGGTTTCTGTTATGCTTATGATTACCCGTTTTGAACAAACCTTGCAGGGTCCTGGTTCCTACTTAATACAGACAAGTCTTAGAAAGCTAGCTCTGATTCTTGCAAGTGGACTTTGGACAAACTGTTAGATAGTAACATGGAGAACTGACCTAGTCTACAGCTGCATTAAACTCCCAACTAAAGAAATAATTACATTTGAAGGCTGGCCTTGAACTCAGTCTCACATAGCACAAGTAGGACAGAGTGTTACTCTCATAAAAAAAGTTTGTAGAGTAAGTGAATTAACTTCCCTATGTCAACCCTCCCAGTGAAGAACACGTGAGAACTCTGATGCTGAATAGACAGATTGTGGAAAACTTTGCCAGCCAAAGCTATAAATGGTACTATAATCACATCAAACATGTCTTAATTGTGTGTTATTGCATTTTCTTGAACACACTAGATTTAAAGCAAATATTTCAAGCGCTCAGTCGATCTTGATTGTAGGCATAACAACATTGGCTGAATGTTGTTTTGTTGCCATAGCAGCCTGACCACAGTTCTCCTTTTTCTGGCCTTATTTTGACGGGTTAGTCAAGATAACACTGTGTGATGTGACTAAACAGACTCTCTGTCTTTGTCGAGGCTTACTCTTCAAATGCAGTTTTCTTAAAAAAAAAAAAAGATAAAAAAGGTTGTTTTTTTTGCAGAAGTGAAATTGATATTTTCAGACATTCAAAGCACGAGATTCTAGAAACACAGGATATGAAACAACCTCAGAGGTTAAATCTGGCAAATATAAAACCTCAAGGTGTGAAGGAACAGCTTTGACTTCAGATCAGAAGGCTTAAGTCTTTTTGAGCACCTAGAAATAAGTCACATGGTCCACAGCAGCCTTTAGAAGCCAGTGTGTTTGGGCAATTTGTTGGTAAGACCTTGTTCTTGTCCACACAAGATTAAAAAAATCAGTCGAAAGTGACATAAGATTCAACACATTCTACAGAAAAACAGTATTCTGTATGCAGACCAGAACACAGAAATAAAAGGGCCAAATACTGCACAAATGATCATTGTTTTTCTGTTTTCCTTGTGTCAGGTTGAGGCCCAGCACTGCGTGTGGTACGGCGAATGTGGGGAGTCCGAGAAGGTGCCTGGAAAAAAGTACAACTGCAAATACACTGGTCCTGCCGTCCCGCTACCCTCTGAGGGCTCTGATCTGCTCACGGTACAGACACTGTCTTGATGCTTTTCGTCTTGTTATTGCAGATATTTGACGTTCAAAACAATGACTTGTAACACACTTCTGCTTTCCATCGTGCTTTATTTTTTCACTCTGGAAATTTTCTATCAAACTGACGCCATCCGGTTTGTGTTTGCATGCAGGAACTTTGTCCCGGGTATGACTATGGAAACCGAAGCCTCTGCTGCAACGTTGACCAGTTGCGCACACTCAAAGGGAGCCTCCAGCTGCCCCTTCAGTTCCTGTCTCGGTATGCACTGCTTTTATAACAAACTAATGAAGTACATGACATGCTGGGAGGGGCATTATCATTCCCCCACTTAATTTCGGAACACAAAGAGTTTCAGTCTTTTTAAATCTGTCATTAAATGCGCTGCACAAATGTTATATGTTGTTTTGACACACAAGCCTTGGTTTTCCATGTTCCAAATAATGGGTTAGAGACTGACTGTTTCACAGGTTTAATGACTATAATTTGATGAGGTCGCTATGCTTTATTATCTTTGTGGACTTTATTTCACTGCATTGCCTGTTATTGCCTTGTTTTTTTTCCTTGCAACTATAACACACTCTCAAATTGAAGTCTTCTTGTTGAATTACTCTGCTTCTCACACTCTTAATGTCTGTGCACAGGTGTCCCGCCTGTTTCTTTAACCTGATGAACCTTTTCTGTGAGCTGACATGCAGCCCCCACCAGAGTCAGTTCATGAATGCCACCGCATTCAACGGGACCAATGTGGTGGAAGTACAGTACTATGTTGGACAGGCATTTGCCAACGGTGAGTTCACAGCCAGATGCTGATTGCGATGTGAGAAACGGCTTCTTTAATTTCATGACATGTCAGGAAAACCATCATCAGTTCCCTATTTAGTAACATAGTCATGCTCTCAGTTGTGTAATTCTGTGGGTGACTAGCTGTCATAACTGCTAAATTTGTTTGAGCAAAAAAAAAGGGGGAATGAGCTTTTAACTTGATGAAAAACTTGACTTTTCCTTTTCAGCCATGTACAATGCCTGTAGGGACGTCCAGGCACCATCCAGCAATGTGCCGGCCCTATCGCTGCTGTGTGGGAAGGATGCAAAGGACTGCAACGCCACAAACTGGATCCAGTACATGTTTGATATCAACAACGGACAGACTCCCTTTCCTATCATCCCGATATTCTCAGGTAAGTAATCTTGTTCTGCTTCCTTTATCCAAGTTAGATAGATGCTACACCTGTAGCTCTTTGTATGATTAATTTACTGTGCCATTTCTTCACATTAGATGTCCCAGTGTCTGGCTACACCCCCATGAACAACAAGACGTACAACTGTACTGAGGGCCTGGAGGACGGTTCAGGTCCCTGCTCCTGTCAGGACTGCGCAGCCGCCTGTGGCCCCAAACCTGTGCCTCCCCCTCTCCCCCCTCCCTGGACAATCCTTGGCATGGATGCCATGACTGTCATCATGTGGATCTCTTACATGATCTTCCTGCTCATCTTTGTTGGAGCTGTACTGGGAGCTTGGTGTTACAGGTAAGGGATCATTTTTGATTTATTCTGTTAGAATTCATGCGTTGTACGTGCAAACGCTCACCCTCTGAGAAATAACATGTTGGTTCTGATACATGCTTTAGAAGATCATATTTAATTTGTTTTGTGTGGTTCCTTGTGCATACAGGAAACGGACTATCATGTCTGAGTATGGCCCCATATTGGACAGCAATAACCCCCTGTCTCTCAACAGTGACAACCCTGACCAAGGTATTGTAATGCGTGATGAATAGTCAAATGGCAGTCCTTCTGAGGTGAAATAACAATGTTGTTGTGCCATTGCTGCAACTAACTCCCAGTCTGTCTCCCATCTTAGTAAATGCATCTTGCTGTGAAACACTTGGCGCGCGCTTCGAGAATTATCTGCGGATCCTCTTTAGCTCCTGGGGCTCCTTCTGCGTGCGCCATCCCTCTGTGGTCATACTGGGCAGCCTGATACTGGTAGTCGCCTCTTCTGGGGGTCTGTATTATATGCAAATCACCACAGACCCCGTCGAGCTGTGGTCGTCACCCACTAGCCAGGCTCGCCAAGAGAAGGACTACTTTGACAGCCACTTCGGACCCTTCTTTAGAACTGCGCAGCTCATAATAACCACCCCACTAAATGACACTTTCCTCTACTCTCCATACTTTGGAGGATCGGACGTCCCATTTGGTGCCATCCTGGACAAAGACATCCTGCACCAGGTGGGAAATGATCATTAGCAATACTTTGTCGTTAAAGCAAAGGTTTGCTTTGTATCATACCAGATTAGATATAAACATTGCATGCAATAAGCATCTGTATCTCTGAAACTGTGGTTTATTATTTCTCCTTTCTTTGTCTTTTTCTGCCCACATTTTTTTCAACCACAGGTGCTGGATCTGCAGCTTGATATTGAAGGCCTTGTAGCCTCATACGAGGGACAAAAAGTAACCTTGAAGGACATCTGCTTGGCCCCGCTGGCCCCGTACAATGACAACTGTACCATCTTAAGTGTCCTCAACTACTTCCAGAACAGCCACGCTGTGCTAGACCACACTATTGGAGACGAATTCTATGTTTATGCTGACTTTCACAGCCACTTCCTCTACTGTGTCAGGTGATTTCTTTTTTTCCAAAGTTGGTTCTAAAGTTCAATAATCTAAGTTTAAGGCCTTAAATGTCTTTAAGTTTGATTTTGATACTACTTCAAATATGATTGGATGATGAAGTTGATGTTACTTTTATAAAGTTGTGTTAACTCAAGTGTCACTTTTGTAGTTGTAAAAATTTTTATTGATCTCACAGTAGCAAAACTTCTAAACCAATAGCCACTAATAAATCGGAACACACCCGGCTAGTGTGTTGTGATGTGGTGTGTGTGGACTAACATGGCATCTCCTGTCATAAAAAAAGAATCTACTTCTAGAAGTAATCAGTAAAAATTGTTATTTGTTAACGTAAATGCTGGCTATCGGCCAAAATTGTTCTGTATTCACATCTGGAGTATCACCAAAGTCCAGCTGCAGAACGGCCCAGTCTCTTTAAAAAAACTTACAGCAGGGGACCTTTTTAGATGGGTGATATGGATCTGCAATTACATTCATAATGCACTTAAAACATCTTAAATTCAACAGCAGAAACCCTGTTGTAAACATATCTTGTTTGCCAGCAGAAATCTGTTGTAGGTCCAAGGTTAAAACGGCTAGAAAATACAGCAGTGGTGAAATCAAACACCTGCTGCTCACGAGAATCAATTTTTTTCTAGATGCCTTTTTTTTTTTTAAGAACGGTTGTGGGGGTTGACTGTCTTCTTGAAATAGCACAATCACACTTCCTCATGGGTTGTCATGTAGTTGTGACCTGCCAAGGGACTGCAGATGTAAATTAGCTCTAAGTTAACTCTGGTACAATGCATCAAATGGCAATATTTATGCCATTCTAGGCATAAAGTCCCTCTAGAAATGAAATAAATTAAATTAAGGATTAATTAATTAATTAATTAATTAATTAATTAATCTGTTCTTTTTCACTGCTTTACAATGAGATCATGTAATGTCAAAATCTATACTGGTGTATGTATCAGCCTATTGGTTTCTATCATTTTAAAGGGTTAACTCTAATCATTAACTCTGTTGGTCTTTTCTTCCACAGCGCACCAGCTTCCCTCAATGACACCACCCTCCTCCATGATCCCTGTTTAGGCACCTTTGGTGGCCCCATCTTTCCCTGGCTCGCCATGGGGGGTTATGATGGTGAGCTTGATTTACGCTTCTAGTGTTTTAGAGAAGAAGTCAAAATCTGTGTTTTCGCAGGTGTGAAGGAAGAAAGTAGCACAGTCCTAGCTACGATGCAAAAAGTCTTTAATAAATGACCAAAGTACGTCATGACAGCTGACTATCTTCTTTTCGAACCTGTACTTTCATCGTGTTCAGCACCTCTATCACATCAATGTCCATTCCTCAGTTCTCTTCATCTTAAGAATTTTCCATCTACAGCAGTTACATGATGTGTTTATAGCCTCTTAAAATGTTTTATTGGACTAAATGGGAAAAACAGCTACACCTTTTCTGGTCTCTGACCTTGTAGATGAACTTGTGGCAATTATCATTCAAAGGTGAATCAGTAAATTTTCAATATGATCTCTTTTGCGCAGCGGGTTTCATGCACATCGTTTCAAACGGTATGATGAATAAAATTAAGAATAAGGTTCTATGTGTAGTGAAGCACATGGATTTAAGCTACAAAAAGTATTAAAGAAATAAGGTTTCGATGCCAGGTGCGTCTGAATCCAACAGAACATAGACTCACGTTCTGAAACAACTTCCTCTAAGTAGGACCTAATCCACAGTATAAAGTAAACTTGTAAAAAGTAAACTGCACCAAAAATTGCTTCCTAAATCAGTGTGCTCCAGTACACTTCAGCCTTGTCGAAAGTCTATCTTGATACTAGACTCTGCTCTTGGAGAACTGGACAGGTTGTCAGTTCCTTGTGAGGCTGTTGAAGAGTGTTGAACCTCTTCTTTCATTTAAGAAAAATCCCCACATCTTTGTCTGATTATCATGTGAGCTGAAACAACCAAACAAATTCAGGGACATTTTATCTGTGTTTCTTTAGTCTCTCCACCAAGGGGAATACCTAGTCCAGTAATTGTTATTAAAGTGGTTGTTAAACAGGATTTTTCTTACTTTACAGAAACCAACTACAACAACGCCACAGCTCTTGTGATCACCTTCCCGATCAACAACTACCTGAACGACACCGCCAGGCTTGGAAAAGCTCTTGCCTGGGAGAAAGAGTAAGTTGTGTTTGTAAAATCCATCTTAGCTTACTGTTATTTGTGTCTCTGTCTGTACTAATTGTATTTTTTTGTGTGTGTTTGTGCGCGTTTCAGATTCATCAAGTTCATGAAGAACTACAAAAACCCCAACCTCACCATAGCCTTCAACGCCGAGAGGAGTATCGAAGATGAGATAGACAGGGAGAGCAACAGTGACATCAGCACCATAGTAATCAGCTATGCCATTATGTTCGTCTACATCTCCTTGGCACTGGGTCACATCCACAGCTTCAGGAGAGTGATGGTAAGGGCCCTATAACTAAGTCATTGCAGTTTTGTAGAATGTGTCATGCATTTTATAGCTACAAGTGTTTTGCCAGAATCCATATCTGAAATAGTTTTACACGTTACTCAGTGTTCAAGCCTGTGATGTAAAAGCTTGACGAATAACCCTTTTCAAACAAAACTAGAACAACTTGCTAGACAACTTCCTGCTACTCAGGTATGTGAGGGACGTCAATGACTGATCATTATCTTTTTCCCCCATGCAGGTGGACTCCAAGATTTCTCTGGGTATAGCAGGTATCCTGATTGTGCTCAGCTCGGTGTCCTCCTCCCTGGGCATCTTCAGCTATTTTGGTATCCCCCTCACACTCATCGTGATTGAAGTCATTCCTTTCCTGGTGCTGGCTGTCGGTGTAGACAACATCTTCATCATCGTGCAGACGTATCAGGTAAACTCTAAACTCAACTCATGCAGTCTCTATCTTAAAAAAGATCTTAAGTTCAATGAGAATACCTCTTTTGTATGCTGCCAATAAAACCTGTGTACACCTGCTAAAAGTGATTTCCATTCGTATTTCTCAACAGAGGGATGAGCGGATGCCCCAGGAGGAACTTCACCAGCAGATTGGTCGCATTCTCGGAGACGTAGCCCCAAGCATGTTCCTCTCCTCCTTCTCTGAGACAGTGGCCTTCTTCCTTGGTAAAATAAATCACTATAATAAAGCCCGACAAAAAAATGAAACTATTGTGATTAAGAAAAATTTCTTTGGGGCCAGAAGTCGCCCAATTCCTACCACCAGTGTCATAGTTTCCTGGTCAGTCATGTGCTGATAAAACTGTCGACTTTGTCTTCTGTAGGAGCGCTGTCCAACATGCCTGCAGTGAGGACATTCTCCCTGTTTGCTGGCTTGGCCGTTTTTATTGATTTCCTGTTGCAGATCAGCTGCTTCGTCAGCTTGCTCGGCCTGGACGCCAGAAGACAGGAGGTGAGACTGAGGGGAAATGGTCGTGGGGTTACAGATGACTGATTGTGAGGTTTTTGTGAAAAGGATTTCCTATAATGGCCACAGTTTAATGTCACGCAGAAGTGTGATTGAAGTTTTCATGCTACCAGTCACTGCATGAGCCAATATAACTTAATAAATGGCTCAGATCCTCTTGGGTTGTTTACAGAGAATTGTTATAGGCCAGTGCAGTGATTGTTGGCAGTAAAAACGTATCTCATGACTGAGGCACTGTTTTGAATGATTCGTCCTTCAAGTTAGTTCCAGATTTAGTTAGATTTGCACTTAATCAAATGCTGTCTTGTCCTCGTGTTTAAAAGGGAAATCGACTTGACATTGTTTGCTGTGTGAAGCTGCCAGAAGGTCAGGAAACCAAGACAGACAGCTTCCTCTTCCGTTTTTTCAAGAAAGTCTATGCCCCATTCATCCTCAAAGAGTGGGTGCGACCGATCATTGTAAGTACCTCGGTGACACGCTGCCATTCGTGCACATCTGTCTCTAGAGATTCCACTCTGACAACTTCCCCTGTCATGTTTTATACTAATATGTTGATGGATTGAGTCAGACTATATTTCATCAAGAAGAATATTGTTGACTGTGCGATTCTTTTGTGTGTGTGTGTGTGTGTTTAGGTGGCAGTGTTTGTGGGAATGCTCTCCTTCAGTATTGCTGTCGTGAATAAAGTAGAAATTGGACTGGACCAAAAACTCTCCATGCCTGACGTGAGTCTTAACTGTGTTCATGGGTTGCTAGTGGACACTGCTCAAATTCTTTCTTTATCTGTGTTTTTTCTATTTCCATTGCTTTTTTTTATCACTTATATTCTACCTGTTTTAATTTCATCTTGTTTTGTAAAGCACTTTGCAAATGTGTTTTGAAAAGAACTCAACAGATAAAGTTAATATTATTTTACAGTGGTAACACTTTGAATATTTGTGGCAACACTTCTCAGTTTTTTGTCAGAGGATTTTACTTTACTTTCCTCCTTCTAGGACTCGTACGTGCTGGACTACTTTAAAAACCTGACCGAGTATCTCCACACGGGAGCTCCGGTGTACTTTGTGGTAGAAGACGGTCTCAACTACAGTAGCCCAGAGGGCCAGAATGTTGTGTGCGGAGGAGTGGGCTGCAACAACAACTCGTTAGTCCAGCAGGTCTACGCTGCCTCACTCATCAGCAATTAGTAAGTCAGAATGAGCAAATGGAGCAGAAATTGTTTTTATTTTTCCTTTTAATTACATTAAACATTTGAATTAATATGGCAGCCAGGCACCAGGATTTCCTAATAGGCAGAGGTGCTAAAGTCAGTCTAATTCAACCGCTGATTATTTGATCTTCTCAAGTGTCTTTTACTTTTACTTCCAGTACAACTGTTGCCTTCACACCATCTTCCTGGCTTGATGACTACTTTGACTGGGTGAAACCTCAGTCCACCTGTTGTCGATACTACAACACAACTGGGGCCTTCTGCAACGCCTCGGGTAAATTTTTATCCAATGTCAACATGCTTTGAACCTTTTGAACCCTTGCTTCATGATCGTGCTTGTCTGCCAAACTGCCTTTTGACACAAGTTCAACAGGGTGAAACAAGTGGAGTTAAAAGGCAGAATCCAGCAAAAAGGAACCGCAGAAATATTTTTAAAAAATCGTCTTAACAGGATCATAGTGTTTCTTAAGATTAGTTAAGTAAAATGTTTGTCCCATTTTTCATATATCCTCATAAAAAAAAATGTGTCCAGTTTAAAGTCACCTGAGTATCAGCAAGAGCCAATTTATTTGAGGAAGTTGAAGCAAAAAAAGAGAAAGAGAAGGTAACAAATGATATGATTTATTGCCCTAATGATAAAACTAGTCAGGTAATTCACTGCATTTGTTCTATAAATACACACAGTTTCAGGAACATATGCTAATCAACAAAAAGTTTAAATAGCTTTTCAATAAAGACATTTATGATAACAACTAGCATTGTAGTACACCAGTAGTCTGTACATTTTTCAGGTCACGGTGCTCAAAGTTGTTATTCTGTTCTGTTATTCTCATATTTTGACATCTTTTTTGGAGGCAAAACCTCAAATTGCAACTTTGTTTACTCAACTGTTTTCAGAACTATCTTTCAGAGCATATTTCTGTATTTCTATTTTGTATATTTTCCCAATCCTCTTGTTTAAACGGATAAAAATATTCCCAATATTGTTTTTCAGTGGTAAATCCCTCCTGTGTACACTGTCGGCCCATGACTCCCAGTGGGAAGCAGAGGCCGGTGGGAGATGACTTCATGCGGTTTCTGCCTATGTTTCTGTCAGACAATCCCAACGTCAAGTGTGGAAAAGGGTAATCTTATAGCTCTGCTCAAATGTCTTTTTCTTTTTCTTGTTGTGGTTTGTATTGAAACCATATGATTTGTGATTTAGTACTTTCCCTTTAACTTCTAGAGTTTCACAGTATACCATTTTAGTTGTGGTTGGTAACTTTCCTTCTTTTGTCCCTCTCACATTGCGTTCATGCTCGTCCAGCGGTCACGCAGCCTACGCCACAGCAGTTGACTTGTACCCTGACAACACAGGGGTCGGAGCCACATACTTTATGACCTACCACACCATCCTGAAAGAATCCCCGGACTACATACATGCTTTAAAAATGGCCCGAAACCTGGCTGATAACATCACTCAGTCCACAAACCACAAAGTCTTTGCCTACAGGTAAGTCCTGTTGTACCTTTGCTTAATATTCAGTATAAATTATATTGTAATCATTATTGTCTTTTTGACTTTCATGTCAGTTTCACTCACTGCTTTAGGGGTTTCTCAGGTGAAATACTTGTAACTGAAGTTTTGCTTGTTTTGAACTCAAAGTTCAAGGGTATTAGGGGAGGAAGTAGGTCACAGATAAGCACACAGCAAATAAAACATGTTTTGACCTAAAGTCCTGAAATGATCATCCTGTCGACTGAATCCTACATAACAGTGGTCCCCTACCTTTTTTTGCACCACGGACCGGTTTCATGAAAGACATTACTTTACGGACCAGGGTGCTTGATTACATGGAAATAAAATACAATTATACAACGAACTTGTCAACACAAAGTGCATAAAAAAATATCACCCACAAATAGTGCAGAATCAGTGGGATCCCTAAGCTTGTTTCTCTGCAACAAGAAAGTCCCAACTAGGGGTGATGGTAGACACCTGAAGTGTCTTCCTTATGTCCAGTCTACTCCGTAATTTACTAAGGTAACATACTTTAAGGCCACTGTCATATGCAGTCCCCAGCAGTTGTCCGCTCGCTGTCCCCACAGCTCCAGTTCAGCCACTGTATCAGCCAACTGGAAGACAGTTGTCAATCTCCCTACATGTAACTTCCTTTTTCTTGGCAGCCGTAGGCTCTTCTTCCGTCTCGTCATCAGGCCTTTTCCTCTTTTCTTTGAAAAGTAGCTCTTCTAAGACCTTTTTTTTTCACTCATTTTCACTAGCTTGAGGGCTTATTTTTGGGGGGGGCGTAACGTGATTGAAACGGGTATGTGTCAAGTGCGCCAAGAGGAACAGATGGATGTTGTTAAAAGAGAATCAGTTTTTCAAAATGAAACAACTTTCAGAGTGTGATGGTCAATATAACAGAAATAAAATAACATATTTATACTGTCTCTGCGGCCCGGTACCAAACGACCCACGGAGTGGTACTGGTCTGCGGCCTGGTGCTTAGGGACCACTGCTATATAACACAAGATTCACACCACCACTAATGTAGGTCAAATATTCAGAGATGAAAAATGGTTTGCAGATGAAAAAATACATTTGCTGTGTCTATTTAATGTTGTAATAAGTCTCCAATAAAAATGCATGACAGGATAAGGCAGAAGATAATTGAGCTTGGATTGAATTTCATTTAAATTTTCCTCCTTTACAGCGTCTTCTACGTGTTTTACGAGCAGTACCTCACCATTGCACATGACACAGCTCTCAACCTTGGCGCGTCACTGGCATCCATATTCGTGGTGACGACGGTGCTGTTGGGCTTCGAGCTGTGGTCAGCTGTTATTGTTAGCATGACCATCGCCATGATACTCGTCAACATGTTTGGCGTCATGTGGCTGTGGAGCATCAGCCTCAATGCAGTATCCCTGGTGAACCTGGTCATGGTAAGAAGCAACAGAAATCGACCAAACGTATACACCGTAGTAGTATTCCAAGCAAGATAACAAACAACTTGTGAAATGGTTTTTTAATCAAAGCAAGAAAAAAAAGAAGGAATGTATTTATTTTTATTTGAAATTGGCAAAATCAGCATGGAAAGAGGACTCGACAGAGAGGATCAGTTTGGGGTTACAGAGATCTTTTTACAACGTTCTTCTTATTTTTGTACTCTTAGCCATTATTTTTTATCATGTATGACAACATTTACAACAATTTACTTGCTGATTTAATCACATCAGTCTGGGAAAAGACCAAAAGTCCCTCATAGCAAGTAACATGAGTCAGACACATGTGATTATAACTGTCCATTAGATTACACACTTCTACTTTCTGTTTCAGCTTTGACTCACTTAAATTAATGTCAGTGCAATGCATCATTTGGATTTTTATAAATTCACTCATTAATTAAAGGTATATTAACACATTTATCCAAAGACTTGTAGCTTTCTTAATTAATCATAACTGAAACTTGTTTGCTCTTGATGATATATCTTGACTGATATAAAATACAGCAACCATTCAACCAAGTTTAATCATTGTTATAAATCCCACAACATTTTTTTTAAATATTAATGGTGTTCAGCAACATCACAGATTGTGCCTTTTTAAACTTGAGACTTGTTTGATCTGTCTGGTCGTCTGACCCCGCTCTTGTTTACACTAAGCGAATTTGTTTCGCAATGTCACTGTAACCCTAGATGTCAGCACTTGCCTACTTTTATGAAAAAATAATGAACTTTTCTTTCAAACTGTTGACAAAAAAAAGTTTCAGCCAGTTGGGTTTTATTTTGGTATTTCCATGTTTCCGTGCTGAGTTGTTTCTGTCCTCTTGCAGAGCTGTGGCATCTCTGTGGAGTTCTGCAGTCATATTGTCCGAGCTTTTTCCATTAGTGTGAAGAAGAACAGAGTGGAGAGGGCCGAGGAGGCCCTGGCTCACATGGGCAGCTCTGTAAGTCTGCCGTTACTGCTTACAAATTCACAAAATTAAAGTTAACCATGAGCTTTTGCATCCTGGTATTGTGGATGATATCAGTGTGAACAAGCTTACATTTTCACTTCTTGGCATAAAATCATCTGTAAAGTTATTTATATTTCAGTATAATTGTGGTCATCGTTGGTCAAACATGATTAAATGACACTGTTTCCTTTTCACAGGTATTCAGTGGGATCACATTAACAAAGTTCGGAGGTATCCTAATCCTGGCACTTTCCAAGTCGCAGATCTTCCAGGTCTTCTACTTCAGGATGTTCTTGGCCATAGTGTTGCTCGGTGCCACACACGGCCTCATCTTCCTCCCTGTGCTGCTCAGTTATATCGGTCAGTAATGTCACACATTAAAAAAAAAAAACAACAACATTAAGCAAAAGATTTACGCATAAAACATGATCTGTTCCTTTTCACAGGTCCTTCAGTAAACAAAGCAAAGGTGTTTGCTTCTAACCAGCGCTATGCTGGTACGGAAAGGGAGCCCCTCCTCAACTACTAGCAGGGCAGCTTGGGACAATGAACAATGAACTAACTGTCTGCAAGAGACTGTGGGTGTGAGCGCAAGCCGTTTCTGTGATTACTGACGCACTCATCATCATTGCCACTATTATGCACGGATTTAACTCAGGAATACACTCGGGAATGGGAGTGCCAGAGGCCTTGTCCAACTTCAAACTTACAGATAGTCCTCAGAAGACTTTGGAGCCCCCCGCCCTTCCTTTACCTTCACCTCTGTCTCCGCCTCACACTACAGGACAAGCGTGACTTCCGTAGGTCAAGCATGAGCACAGGACAAAAAAAAAGAGTGGAAGTAGGAGAGACACCATCCCCAACATCAGTTGACAGAGACACTCTGCATCAGTTCCATATGCTATGAGATGTTTTGATTTGGGAAAACTCAAAAGGGTAAAGCTGGTCAGTTTTTACATGTTTGTTTTTTTTAATATATACTAGAAGCGACGATGTGGGAAAGGATTTTCTTTTTTTTATTGCTAACGTTTACTTTCATGGGACTTTTGTAGAACTATTTGATATTATGAATCAATAATTTACTGGCACACCACTCACACTGGCACTATCAGATAACAATAATGATATCATAGGCCCTTGTATTACCTGGCATCAACATTTATCACATCTGGGGCTTTGTCTACATACTGTAATACATAGCAGGCCAGCGAGTTGTAGCATTTTCAGATAGCAATAATTTGTTCACTGTGCAACTTGTGCGTTTTGACCCAAGCAAACTTGATTGAAAATGAACTTTGAGGGTTAAGTGTTGACTTTCGGCTTAATGGATTTTTTAAGCGTTTTTACATCCACGTTGAGAGAGGAGTGTGGGTATTTTAGCGCCCTTTACGCTTTTAAATAGGCTGAGTTTAAACACTGTCAGAATATCTTGCACAACAACTTGGATGCAACATTTAAGCGGCGCTGTTAATATGATTAACAAAAGCTTGTTTTTTTCTTTAACAGAACATTTATCTGCGAAGACATTACATTTCAGTGCAAATGATGTCAATATTTGATTAACATTTACATTAATACAACTATTTTTAACTCGCTAGTGTTTCTGGCATGAACTAGTGAGGGTAGCAACATTTAATCGACTAGTTGCGCACATCCATACACTTGACATAAAAAAAAAAAATGCTAGATTTCTACATTAATCTGGATATAAACACCCTCAAAATTGAAAGCTCTTGGTAGTTTTATTCAAAAGTTGCTCTCTAAACTGGATCATGCCTGGTCTTTTATTTCCAGAACTTTTATTTACATGATCCGGTACGACATTTCATCTTTGAGCGAGTCCGTGTATTTAAAGTGTCCTTTGTGTTCGCGTGATGCCAGTGAAGATACATGTTGATGCCGGGTGTAAAGGGCTGCTAATGATAATGGTTTTACATTGAAGTTTAAATGGGACGCTGTGCAGTTACTAAACAAATCATTTGTCGCATCAAGAAGTGGCAAGAGACAAAGCTTTACATTTAACTGTAAATAGCAGGCACAGGACTAACTTAGACTTAGTGTTATTTGTAATATGTTGACACAGAATACAGCAGAATTATTCAATAATGGTACAGTCTTGCATTATTCATTCGTACACATTTAAGTTATTGATATTTTAATGTAATATTAACATTTTGTTACCATGCATTGCTGTCTTTTAAACCCTTCCAGTGAATCGCTTTGTTTTAAAAGAAATGCAACACCATGGACTGTCTTCAGCTGCCCCTCAACATATACTTTGATTTGAATATGGTTTAGGGAAGATGTTAACATTTTCCCCAAGGTTTAAAGAATCTGTTTTGGACCTTTTTTAAAAGAAATCAATCCTTCTTTGTGGTTTTTCTTGCTCCATTGTTTTTTTTTTTGTTGTTGTTGTTTTTTTTTCACGATGCAGTAATGTTTTATGGAATGTAAGTAAGAATTGTGTCGATGAAAAGTCAAAACTTGGATTTAAACAGTGCTGTGCATTGACATGGACAAATCATCTCTTGACACCGAAGAATACTTTATTGTGGTTGAAGAAATTAAACCAAACATATTTTAACTATTTTAACACGTACATTAAATAGTTCTCAGAAAAGTAAGTGTGCCTGCTTCTTGTTATTTCACAAAGGTGTATACCTCTGAATTAATGTTGTTGTTTTTGCAGAATTACATTTGATTTAAAGGGGACCTATCGTGTTTATTTTCAGTGTGTTTCTGTCCTTCAGTGTGTTATTTAGATTATTGTGCATGTAAAAGATCTTTAAAATTAAACAGCCCAAAGGTCCACCTCAATATAATGAGCCTGATAATGAGAACACTATGCCTCCTTTAATTTAATATTATATAACACAACCCCTTGTTAGAATGAGGTAAGGCTACAACTAGTGATTAGTTTCATTATCAGTTAATCTGCCCATTATTTTCATGTTTAATTTGTTAATCATTTAGACCATAAAATGTGAAAAATGTTCATCATAATATCAGTTGCTTCTCCTAATAAAACAACTGTCCAAAATAAATTGAAAGACTCTTTGTGTGCTACCATAAATGACACAGAAAAGCAGCAAATCCTTATTTTCAAGAGGCTAGAATTTTCTTTCGATTGACTAATATTTGCAGCTCTAGAAGGAGAGGCCTCTAGAATAACGTGCTTTTCAGCTCTGGCCTGAAGAAGAAAATAAAGTATCAAAATGTACAGTAGTCTTATTCCTTTAAGGTTCGCATCATTACAACTGCAGAAGTTCATGGTTGAGATTGTTTGGATCCACCACAGTGTGGCGCCTGGATCCATTCCTGGGGCTCTGTCTGCATCGTGCTCTCAGTAATGTAGTGGGAGTGACCTAATTTTCCTGTCTTGAAGCAGTCTTGCCATGCTTTTACGGTGAATTAGATTTCTGCAGGGTCAGACAAGTAGTTCACAGTGTTTTAACTAAAGCCTGTGAATGGAGCTGCTTGTTCAGCATGAAGATCTGCATCTTTTGGATATTGAGAGCGTTACTAACATCCCACATGGAAGTCAGTGCCAAACCCCTGAGCTGTGTGTTTCCTCCAGGGTGTGTTGTTGTGGCTGTCCGTCCAGCCGTGTTGTCACACAAACCTCCAGCTCATGACTTATTTAACCGCTGCCCTGTGAGAGCAGGGAATGTTCTTTGAATCAGGCTGAGAGATTAAAATATTAATTTCCTATGCAGGTCTGCTGTGCTGTCTGCAGGGGGAGAGCAGACAGGTTGGGAGAGAACTATTATATAAGATGTGCCAGGCTCGCCTCTCAGTAGACTCTGACCTGTCCCCATCTTTCATTATGACACCGATGCGCACATGATGCCCAGCAAGGGACCTCTAGCTCCATAATGAATGAATTTTTTGGAATGAACAAAGAAACTAAATTGAAATGGAGGTGTGCTTTGCTAAAAACAGGCAGAGCTGAACACAAACGAGAGGCTTCTATGAGTACTATTCGGATTCAGTTGACATTTAGTGCTGTCAAAGAGTGTCGGTGCATCCTAAAGAAATCAAAATATATAGGAAAGTGAAACCAAAGTGAGAGCAACAAATCCCTGTTGAGAAAGTTAAACAAAACTGAAAGAAAAACGTAATCATGACTCATGACAATCATGACAGTCCTGAAACAAAGCACACCTAGTTTACTTATTATTAAAAGGCTTTTATTAAGTAATGCTGCCACACAGTTTATTGTTTTATCTTAAGCCACAGACTCGACATATAGTACATTAATATAATAGAACATACTGTCATGAAATGTCATGTTTAGTGTAACCTCCTGAGGACAGAATCACACAGGATGTGATGTAAGAACTTTTCATATCATGATTTGTTCTTATCGGCTCAATCTCCATCCCACTGAGTGTCTGCTGTCTGAATGACTGTGACACTGGATTATCAATTCCTGGAACAAATTTGATCTTTTTAGATATCAGGACTAATCTGGAATATAATCTGTTAATGATCTAGTAACGAGTTCAGTAATTACAACTGCATTGAGGGATTAAATACCTCTTGTTTATCTCGAGTAGTCATCTGTTCCACCACTGCTAACTGACATAAAGAAAAAAATTCTCTAATTTCAGGAAAGCAGCTTCGATTAATGAACAGAGTTGTTCCGGAAAAAGAAAAGTGCAATTCTAGATTGGGTGCATTAAAGGAACAGTTCACCCAAAAATAAAAACTACTGTCTACTCAAACATTCAATACATGTCTGGGGCTGTAACAGCCCCCCCAAAAAACTCCTCAACAGCTGAGGCAACTTGTTCCTTTTACAACCCCTCGTTTCAATTTCAGCAACTTATTCCAGCACACTGGAATTGGTGACTTTGTCTACTTTGAAAGCTTCGTATCACAGGCTCCAAAGATTTGAATTTCATCCTTATGATGAAGAAAACAACACTGCTTCGTCTTGCTAGCACATTATCAGGTGTCATCGACAGCATCACAGCTGCCCCTGGAACCCATTTGTGCAGTTGTCCTTGAACTCTCATTCTGTCCCTCCACCACACCTGCTTAAAACAGTTTTTTGTTTTGTTTTTTTCCAAGATCCATCAATAAGTAAGTGAAAGAAGCATTTAATGTCCTGCTCTGCGTCAATGGTTTTCTGTTACAGTGGGCTCGGCTGTCTCTGAAACAGACTCTTGGGGTGGAACAAAAGGGATTAGGTAGCCTTGTCAAACACGGAGAGAGGATCAGATTTTCAGGTCCACCTGCAGTGCTTTCCCCCTCCTGACCGTGGAAACACAACATAGAAGTTATTGAATAAAGAGGATTTTAGCAGACGGACGCCTCTGTTCACATTTAAAAAAACAAAACAAAAAAAACACGCCTGCATGTTATGTAAAATGTGGGACTCGGGCAAGTACGGTCGAACTCGTTATGTTTCTCCAGGGCAGAATCTAACATTAAGGACATCGGGCAGCTCGCTGCTCAATTATTTGTTTACAATCTACTGTAAAAGTCCTGAGTCACAGTATCATGACAGGAAAGGGGGCAAAATGCCGTTTCAGCCAAATGTTGTTATTTTAAAGGGAAGGGCAATAGACCGCTGCTTGAACGATGGTACACATATTTTCACAATGAGGGTCACTTATGTGTGAGCAGGGCTCAGGAAGGGCTGTCAATAGACCCCTTTATGAGGCACTGAGAGGGGAATTAGGCTGTCAATGGAGGGGACTAAGCCACGTATGCCATGTGTCCACACTCGGCCCTGGCCTGTTTGTTTTGATGGCAGCACGAGACTGGCGTGACCGCGGGCCTTGTTTACATTGGATATGTGTCAAGCAGGAGAGTTCCCACTCGATGAGAAACTGACCTCTCCGATTGCATCAGAGCCGCAGGTGCTATCCATTTTTTTTTTCCAGCTGAGGCTTCTGGGGGTCGCACGGTCGCACCCACTTATTGCGCCGAGTCTGATAATCCCAGTTATGCATTCACAAGACAGAGGGGTGTTTTTACACCGTACAAGGCGTATTGTGATAGTCAGTCAGTTTAGAGAGCGGCTGCTTCACGAATTTGAACTGGACTAAAGACGGTGAGCACAAATCACATTAATTGCCCGTAAAGACGGGGAAATTGCACAGTCAAAGCTGTAATACCTCAGGTCACAAAGCCTTTAAATGCTGAAGAGCAAAGCAATAAATCATGAAAAATAAGCAAAACCAAAGGCGTTCACAAAGCAAACATTTTGGCAACATGTTGTAGACCAGAAGTAAGCTCAGGCTTCCAGGTGAATAATGAGAAGCTTCCTTGTAAGCTGTTGAAATTCATTGCTGAAGTATGAAATAGGACCTCAAACTTGCTCTCTTTTGCAGCAATAACATTAAAAATGGCCATTTAGATGATGTAACCTTGTTTTTTCTTAGTGAAAATACAGTAAAATAGCATCATGTTAGCCGTCCTCCAATTTTATTTTGATACATAGATCTGTTTTCTGTCTGTCTCTGTAATCTTATTCCAAGCGAAGGTTTAGGAAAAGAGCATTAGCTTCATTTTAATTGCAGTGCATCTTAAAAACCACATGTAATGCTGCAGACACTTTAGACCCAATTAGGTATGACTTCACATTTTAAGTGTGCAAAAAGTGCAGCCCATGTCAGAATGCGATAAATGTGTCACATGTCTGCGAGTTGACCTTTGACACACATCGCAAACTGACTCGTGTTCACAGGAGGTGGACCTGAAGTGAGACTAGAGTCGGACTGACCCGTCTCAACAGGACCGGGACATTCTAGGAGGATAGGTTTCAGTGGTGTCTTAGTTCAGTAAGTCTTTTCTTACTTCCAATTCTTCTGGTGTAAGCATCTGTGATGTCATCAAAAAAGGACCCTGGAGGACCCTTTTTTTCCTCAATCAGGTGCTTCCTTTGAATCTCCTGCCAAAGTTACCAAAACGGTTTGAGGGATTTCCTATTTATGATTTGCCTCACTAGTTTGAAGTGGGCCGGGCCCTGCTGGAAAAATGGAGCTGTCGTGTAATTGCTTAAACAAATTAGAGTTCAGAGACATTTGAATCTAAATCTGATGACAGTTGAGGGGGAGGAATGATTGCTTATGTTACCAGTACCCCACACAAAGCACACCCACACCGTTTTGATGAAGTTTTGTGAGTGTTATTCAATTTTCAATAAGCATCTGAACTCCAGGGGTTTTATTTCTCACTTACTGACAGTCACTTACTATGTTTACAAAATATTCCTGTTTTTTTCCCCCCCTTATTCCGGAAAAGATAATATTCCCGCTCAGCTGTGTACACGTCTCATGACAATGAGCATTCCACTCTTATTCCTGTTCACATGCAACCTTGCAACAAAAAAAAAAACAAACAAAAAAAAAACGCTGGCCCTCTCTTTCATTCGTTCAACCACCTTCTTGTTAAAGGTTGGCGTTGCAACAGTTGTTCATGTCCCAAAAAAAAAGAGAATCTATTTATATCCAGGCATTTCATAATATTCAAAAGTAGGTGTGTTGCTCCTTCCAGCCAGATAATGTGGGCTATTCTTTTGTGCATGCTTCTCTTCCCCGGGCTTGCAAACTGTTGGCTAGGCAACGCGCAGAGCTGACCATCAACAGGCAGCAGACCGCGTGCAGAGACGCATATTCTGAATGAGCCGTGTGCACGTCTAAAGATTGCCCCCAAAACCAGAAGTCCTCAGTGGGAAAGAGCTACAGTTGGAATAGGATGTCATTTGTAATATTTGAAAGTTAGGTGTGGTTACAGGAGCAACATATCTGACCACACCCAGTTCAGAGGTAAAACAGGCTTGAAACTTCCAACAACAGAGGAAAGCAAAACCCTACTTTTCTCTTCCCACTGGCTGTTAGTGCACTCTTTATTGTTACAAAAAAGTACTTAAGATTTGTTTGTGAAGTTCAAGTGTAAACTCACAGCGAGGTCACCCACAGATTCGCATATGACCGCCTCGACTGTGGCATCATGGCCGTCGCCATCTTGCATTTTCGGAGTGTCTACTTTAGGTCAACAGGGTGGAATTTGGGAGGATATTGGGATCGGCTCTAATGATAACCTGAGAAAAGTAGTGGTGGCACCACGTCAGTCACAAGGCAACCATGCCCCAAAGCTGACCTACTGTATTCAGCTAGCAGCCCCTGTGGCCAAATGCAGCTCTTGGAACTTATTAGGGAGGTTATTGATCACATTCATTAGTTCTGTCTGTTGCCAATCATAAAAATACATTCCATTTCATTAGAAGGTTTTAATCCAAGCTGTTTTAGCCGAGGTCAGTGGACAACATACTTTTTTTTACTACTTAATATTATTCTTTTCAATTGTGAAATCTAATAAACAAAGTGGAGAAAAATAGTTCATGGCATTAACATAATCAACATTATGTAATCATTTGGAATTCCGAGCTTTAGAGATCAGATGTAGGGAAAGTAAAAGTTCTGCCCTTCGAAAAAGCAGTCGAAGTAGGCAAGCCCTAAATCAAACCCTACTTTACTCTAAAATTTACAAAATGACCATCATGCTGTATTAAAGAAGACTTAAAACTAGCATTTAAAGTCATAAACTCGTTAGGAAATTGTTCACTGAATAAATCATTTAAGTGCTAAGTTGGGTCATTTTCTCATAAGCTTACATACAGCCAGAATCATTTTTGAATCCACCATCCAACAACATTTAACAACTTGGATAATATGGCCAATAAAATAGTGATTAATGGATGTAAATTGCTACAAGTGGTTGCGTGGGGCCAAACTTTAAGGGTTTCCCAGAAGTTTCAAGAACCAGCAGTTGGCATCTGTTCAGTCAATACACGATAGATTCAGGCGAAGTACAAAACAAGTCAGAGTCTTTTTTTTTATGATTGAACAAGCAAAGCAATTTATTTACAAACATACACAGGTAATAAGTGTTGCCCATGAGTCTTTCCTCACAGAGTACTTAGTGTGCATCTCAGCGCGATAATCTTTGGGCTTGCAAACAGAAATAAGCTCAGTGATCTTTTCCACCTTAAATCAGCATGAATCCGTGTTTTCCTCAATACAATTTGGTTGACGGATTTCCACTAGATAACATCAATACTTAGCAGTATCTAATACCATTTTTTTTTTCAAGTGGGGTTCATGATTTGATGGCCTCAGAATACTTTGTGTGAGACAATTTAAAGGAAAAAGTAAAAAGAAAATCGATTTGAGATACATGCCGAATACATTAAATAATACTTTTTTAAATTGATTGCATCGCTAAAGCATATATATATATATATATATATATATATATATATATATATATATATATATATATATATATATATATATCTATATATATATATATATATATATATATATATATATATATATATATATATATATATATATATATATATATATATCTATATCTCTGTCTGTCTGTCTGTCTGTAACGTTTTGATCTGTGACTGATACCCATCGGGATCTCCATTAGGTTTTCTCCTCCTCAGAGAGGTCAGGTCAGCAAAACAGGATGCATCTCTGAAGCCTTGCTCAAGGACACTTGCTGACACAGGGTCTGAGCCCGCGTCGTCCTCCAGGTGACTCTAGGGCACCCTGCTGCCACTCGGCTGCTTTATCCTGATCACTGCTAAATGGCATTTTTGCACTCGAGAAAGTTAAAAACGACCTTCCTGACCTCCTTATAGCACTTTAAATGTGCCGGCAATACACTCTAACATAGAGCACGGGAAAATCGACACTGACAAAAGTGGGTGTGGTCTCCGTGAATCCGTAGCAAGCATTTTGACCGGTAGAAAATGAATGGAACACTTCAGTGAAAATAGGAAGTCCCATCTTGTCTGCAAGTACCTGTGTACAAACGATCAATACTATTACATGCGGATAGTTGTGGCTAAAAAACTGGGAGAGAGAAAAACAATTAAAAAAGGTCCGTTCAAATGACTTGTGTGTGGTGCTTCTGAACACAGCTTATTTTTTCCAGGGGTTGGTTCCCAAGCTCATTAAACGTATGAAAAAAAAAAAATCCCCCCTTCCCCCTGTAATGTCTCACAATATATAAAAAGTGCACTTTCGAGGACGATGACTTGCAAAAAGATGAGTCGCTCCGGGGGAACTGAAGTCCAGCCAAAACCAGCCGCTTAAAAGGCTTTTGTTTAAATTTTTATGCAGGTCAGGAGGCAACCAATCATACAGAAGTTTACAAGAAAGGGAGATTAATGAAAAGCGATGATAAAAACATTACAATCATTGATTTGCTTTAACCGAGAAAAAAAGTTCACCATCAGATCCAAAATCTCTCTTAATCAACAAGAGAGCGCTTAAAATATACAAAGTGAAGATGAAGACGTGTGAAAACATGCAAACTAGAAAAACGACTGGTTTGCCGACGGTTGAACCCTTTCGCTCAGTAGTCCGTGTAGTGATGATGATGATGAAAGGAGAAGTCAAACGACGAAGGAACGTTTTAGAAATCTGAGTCCCTTTGGCTGATCCCACGTCTCTGAGGGAAGGAGCTTGTTGTTGGTAGTGATGAGCTGCCGCAGCCGACCGACAGCCGAGCGGTACCTTAGAGCGTTCAGACGGGGGACGAGGAGAGAGGATGGATATCGCGGGAGGCTGAGGATCAGGAGGAGAGCCTGGCGCTCGTCCCCCTGATGGGTCACTAATGCTAGGAGGTCTGCAGCAGGCGTCTGTAGTGGGGCATGATCTCGTGCTCTGGCAGGTGCAAGTTGAACTCCAACGCCACCAGGACGGGGAACTCGAAGGCTATGAGCTCTCTGCGGTTCACTCTGAACCTCTCTTCCAGTTTCTGCCGGAAAAAAGTAATTTAAGATTAAAAAGTGTCATACAAAACTTGCAAAGGTGCAATTTTCTGATTTTACTAAAGTAAAAACTAGTTTTTTGTTTTTTCTAGTTTTGCAGAAAAAGAAAATAAATGATTTTCCTTTAAAAAGTATCGAAAAATAGACAAATAAATTAATAATTAAGTAAGTAAGTAAAATCCCTCTCACTAGAAGTGTGTGACAGAGTGTGTGTGAGTTTCTTAACATTTTACTTGTAGTTTCTCTGCGATTCTGGAGAAAAATGCTTGTTATGTTGTTTTTATCCTGTAAATTGTAAATGTATTCGATGACCTGGAAATGTAACTCGACAAGCGACTTTCTTTCCCCAGACTGGCTCACTGCACCACTGAATGATATATTTACAAACACCAACGACAAACCCTGCATAGTATGCCTTTAATTTGCCACGCTAAAAGCTTTCATCAAAGGGGGACTCAACCGGTTTTAACCGTAGGAAGTACTACTCAGCCTGTGAAAAAGATAGAAGAAGCTTTCCAAATTCAATATAACCTTCGTAATGCCTGAAAAATGGGACATTTACTTGGCAGAGAGAAGGCAATATAAAGCTGCAATGTGGGAAACCTCAGGAAGAGCCACAGCGGAGTGATCCCTCTCCCAGGACGGAGTGACATGCAAGAGATGTCTCATGTACCGAACAGAACGTCAAAATCAAAGTTCACAAATTTAATTGACAGAGTCTCTGATACAAGGGAAATGGGTGGCCGAGGCATCAATCTGGGAACGAGACTAGGCGACAAACTATCTTTCTCCAGAATCGCTCGCCCGCCCCTTTAACACGCCGTTGAAAATCTGGCCAAACCCCAGAACTACAAAAAAACAAATACAAATTCACTAGATTCCCATTTAAGGGTAAAAATCTGGTTCGCCAATTACGATGGTCGTGCTATCATGTTGTTTAGGTTCCAGACCATTTGAGTATCTGGACAGAAACTTGCTGCCGGCCTTATATGGGATCTGGAAAGCACTTGAATGCAACGCCAGGTCCTGTTCTTTGGGACATATCAGATACTTATTTCCGTTACAGCTTTATTTCTCTCAGACAGTAAAATAACAACTCTTTCCTTTCTATTTTCTAACACCATTTTTGTACATTCCGGCTTCACTGTGTCTCGTCTACGACTCTTCACTGCTCATTACAGAACAGGCAGTCAGTCAGTGTCAGCACAATCTTATATCTGAACGCCTACATCTGCCATTTAAAAAAGGGTCAGTCCATCTAAATCATCACAAACATATTTCTTTACTCGGTCCTGGTAATTGATACCTTGTCAAGCAAACAGTATTATATCTCCATACTATGTTTGATTTTCACTACGTTTGATTTGTGGACTTTGATTTGGCTGAACCAACCCTTTAATCTGGTGCCAATGAGCGGACACAAGTCACCGTCCAAGAGCGATCAAGGCACAAAGTTGGGATTTTCGGAGGTGCGGGCGAGGAAACTTACGTCGATCAGGAGCTTGACCTCGTGTTTCTTGAGATCACCGCCAATCTTGGCCGCCAGAAGGACACAGGCTCCGGTGCAGAGCTTGCGATTCTGCTTGTTTAGTTTGCCTTGAAGAACGAGTTTTTCGAAGTAGACGAACGCCATGGCCACGGTCGGTTCCTCGTAGCCACATTCATCCTGGGCCAGCTTCCTTATCTCCCTTTTCAAGCTGCGGGGAGGCGAGAAAGCATAGAATGAGGAAGGGGAAAGAGAGAAGGGGGGTGGAAATAAAGACAAAGCTGTTGTTAAGGAAAAAAATAAAACAGGTGATTTTGAAGTTAATCCACATGTTATGTCATCCGTTGTGAAGGAGGCGTGCTCCATGCGACACCTCCTTACCTCCTTATCTTGCTGAGCGTCAGCCTTATGTGGGGGAATTTCTCCTTGAAGGTTTCGTTCATGTCCTTCTTGAGGTCGGAGGGTTTGACGTATTCAATGACCGTGGTCTGAAAAGAGAAACCAGAGGTGGTGTCAAAGTGACCACACTTTCAGCGCCGAGCAAGGTGACTGGATCCTCACACACTAGTGTTGGATTCCACGGTCTCACAATGAGGCTTTACAGAAGGGCTGGTGTTACCCAAACCACTTAAAGGATGAATCTGGGGGATATTCTACATTTTTGAAAAGTCCAGAAGCAACAATGGATTTGTTCGACCGACGCAATGTGCCGCAGATGGTCTGACTTGATCCTTCATTACAATGAACTTGGGCTCTGTGGTTTACTCTGAGTCTATTCCATAAACACCATCCTACTCTATCGCACCGGATGTGTAACAATCCTCCACTGAAAATAGTCCCCGAAAAATCCACTATTTACTATTTTAACGAACTTGTTATAAAATCAGCAAAAACAAGGCAGCAGGATGGCCAAAGACCACGTTACAATAGATCATTACTTTTACTCCAGTCTCCTAGAGCAGACTGTGGATGAATAGTACAGTAATTTCGCGCAAACGTCTGGAACTTAAAACATGCGTTTTAGTATTGTGCCGGAAAAGAGGTGACAATTAGCGTGTCCACCCACGTGTCCATGCTTGCCAATCAAAGCTGGAGCTTATAAATACCTGTGACCCAGAAATGGATGCCGACTATATAATTTCCCACTGATGATAGAAGCCAGATGTTAGTGCTTGTTAGAAGATACAATGTCTAGTGTGGAAATAGTTTCTTGAGGGCCACACACACACACACACACACACACAGTCTGAATATTGACAAATACTGAGAGATGGACCATCACATCGTCGGTTTTGGTGTTTCACAGGGTTTGTTCATGATAAGAACACGTTTTCCATGCCCCCATCAGACTTCAATTAAACTTGTTGCCTGTTATAACATGTTTTGAGCGCCGGGAGGGTGAATCACTTTGAGACAGTAATGAGAGGCTGAGAGTTCGGGCTTAGAATAAGATCCCTGAAGAACAAAGCGCTTCTCTCATTCCTAGTGTTTTGTTGAAGGCGTTCTCGAGGCAAAATCAGCCTTTGGTGCGAGACATGCAGGGTAATTTTGAACTAGTACAACATGGGTCTGACTTATGTGGATCTGATAATTTCTCTTATTAACAACATCGTTCACGAAGATACCTCATAAGATGTAGGAATGTTGCAACATTTCTAAGAAGACGTCAGACAAGACAAGAAAGTGCAAGCGAGCAGTTTCATACTTTGATACTTTCCGCAGCCTTGCTTGCAGGATTATTACACACATTTTGGCTGCACTCATTTTCACTTTGACCTCCAACACTTCAGCCACAATATCTAAACTACTTTATTTGGCTTGGTGTATTTGCATTTTCTCTTCCCGCTTCTACTTTCACCCTCACACATACACACGCACACAGAATGCCTCATCAAAACAAACACATCAGGTGCTTTTTTTTGTTTTGTCAGCCGAGGTCACATGTGCCCTGAGTCAGTTGTACTGAAATTAGATGCAACTGGTAAATGTCAAACGGCTCGAAAATAACTCATTATTATCAAGATTACATTTGTTTATTATTCAGACTGTTTCTGTAGTTTTTTTTTTGTTTCATTCAGACTTTGCTGTAGCGTTGTCGCCGTGTTACCAGATCTGAGCACCGACTCTGGTATAGATCTTATATGATCGGGCGATGAATGACGTAGTCAAAGTAAAAGGTTAATGATGTATCATTTCAGTCATTTTTTGTGCAAAGGTGCCAAAAAGCTTGAAAAATGTGAGGATTTGCTGCTTTTCTTTGTCACGTGTGGCAGTAAATAAACGTGTTTGGGCTTTGGACTGTTCACAATGCTATTTCAACACAATGGACTTCGGGAAAATAATGAAAAGGCATTTTTCAACACTTTTTGACATTTCACAGACTAAAAGAAGAGTTGACAATAACATAAATCATCAGTCCCTGCTCTACTATGGTGAACGCGGCGTTATTCTTGCCAAGTAAAGACACACTATGCAGTGGTGCTAAAAAAAAGGACGACTTTCACCACGCGTGTATGGTACCGCGAGCCAGGCGTGGAGTGTGAATAATGCCGTCCGCCCCGAACGCCCAGCGACCGATCATAAAGCGTGATGCAGAACGAATGCTTATCGACGGTCGTGGCCGCGAGAAATGAACGTCTGACTGAACATGATTCTTTTTTATAAAACTGAATTTTTAAATGCCAACATGGGGTTTTACTTGCTTCATATTTATATTCTAGGTCATAGGAGAGTCCTCAGTTGCATGCCGACTATAAAAAAAGAGCTAAATTTATCTCCAACTTGACTTGAAAGTTCAGTCAGAGAGTCGTGTCCTCTAAGCAGCCCCTTGTTCACCCGGTGAAATGCTGAGAATTTACTGGTTCCATTCCTGTAGTAAACACAATAGCCATTGTTGTGAGACACTGGGTTTTTGTAATTGGAGGAAGACAAAAAAAAAAAAGAGAAAAGAACATAACCTGGCCTTGACTGAACATTTCAACTATGTCAGTCCTTGTTGTGTATTCTGCCAGTCTCCGTAACAAAAACAGAGCCTAGGGAAGAATGAGGTGGGAGTCTGGTCAGGTTTGTTTTTCTTTCTCCAACCGCGATATAACATCCGTTCTCTTCCAGAAAAAAAAAGTGCTAGTGTGACTAGAGCCGAGACACAAAATCTACACCGACTGTTGCTCTCTGGCGGAGTGGCTTTTTAATAGCTGCTCTCTGCTACAAAAGCATGTGTATTCTCTCACGTCCCAGAAGGCGGGAGAGAGTCTCGGCCAGTGACCTTGCTGATTAAAACCGTCTGAAACATCCTCCTGGCTCATTTAAAAAAAACAAAAAAAAAAAACAAGCTGATAGAAATCCAGGAGGTTCTTCTTTAGGAAGAAACTGCCGGGGCAAACCTTGACATATCTCTCCAGTGTGTTATTGTTTTTGGCTGTGGTGGGAAAACTGAGCACAAAAAAGGTCCACGATGACAAAAATAACCACTGAGAAAAAAAACCAAAAAACAACAGGGAGATATATTGGAGGACGTCTCAACCAATTATGTCAAAAACAGAGGTGGATCTGTTTCAGCGAATCATGACCTGCACGAAAACAACTTTTTTTCCATTCTGCTCTCATGAGAACAAGGCTGCAGTCGCAGTGGTGGTTTTGTTGTTGTTGTCGTCAGTGGCGGTGGTGCTGATGTGTACGACGCAGCTAGGAGTACTTTCTTACCATGTAGGAGGGGAAGATGAGGACTCTCTTGTGTTTTCCACAGGGCCACTGCGGGTCATCCAGCAGATTTGGGTCGTACTCGCGAAAGTCCCCCAAGTCGTTCCCTGCCGTGAGCACCAAACACAACAAATAAGAGGCCGGGTTAGAAGTTGCACAACATCTTTTCAGATAACGACACGTGGAAAAACAACGTTCATTCTGAGTTCAGTGTTTGTTGGCAGTCGGCTTCACCTGTGTCCAAGCTGCTCTGGTTGCTGTTGGCTCGGCCCAAACTGAGGCTCCTATGGCTGGCGTTGCGAGACTGAGAGAAGGACGAGGTGGAGTCGATGGTGTTTCTTCGGCCCCCGAGCACATTAGTGGGATATAGGAACTGGGTGTAGGACACAGTCTGCAGACACAGGTGTTGTTTAATGTCCGCTTTACAAAAAGGCATTAAAAAAGGTTATTTCCTATATAAACACCTGTTAGATTAATACTTTAGTAGCAGTGTTGCAAGGCAGGTGGTACCAATAAACATTAGTGATGGTTCAGTTTCATTAAGTGTCCCGGTATATCAAACAAATGGGCCAGCATGCACAATAACAGGAGCCTGGACCTGACTTGCCTTTTTAAATGCAGTTATTAATGATGTGTTTAACTACATCTCAGTTTTTCTTGCTATGAAAGGCTAACCTTACTTAGACAAAGAGCCAGTTCCCCAGTTTCAAAATGCAAAAACACTGAGTTGAATTGCAGAACACGACAAATAAAAACACACAACTCTTCCAAGTTTATTTTGTTAATTCCTCAAACCCTCTGTGCAAAGGCGAGGCAAATCATTTGGCTAACAATCTTGCATTGGAGAGTCTGTAGCAGCTAGCAAGCTGAGCTAGTAAGCTTGCTAATTTTCCTTCAAAAACTAGTGAGCAGAGACCGGAGAAAAGTCTTCAGTGCACACACATTTAAGGCACTGACGAATGAGAGGGTGAAGAGGAAACACGATTAGCATTTTCTGGCATTATTTTACAGGTAAGACTGATTGGGACGAAGCTACTAGTTAGCTTGTCATTTGACAGTGACGTGTTGGAGGGTTTTTGTCTCGTACATTACATTAAAGGCTACAGGGGTAAGCAAGCTAACTGCTTAAAAGAAAGCCGCCAACTTTCTGTCAGTTTGGGAAGAAAAACAACCTTCAATATATCATCCACATTTTAAATTGTATAAAACAAGCACTGCTGTAATCTTAATGGTTTATTAGCATTTTCCTTGGGTACAAGAATTTGTTTTCTGCCAATAACTGAAGTAACATTTGGTTTAAAATAAAAAAATAATCATGTTTTTCATTAAGCAACCAGAATACAGAAAGATATTTATTTAAGTAAATGCTAAAACTTGGATAAAAGCATCAGTTAAATAGATATAATTCATTTAAAGAGCATCCCAAATTCTGAATGTAAGTAAATCAAGACTTTTGTGCCAAACTACTATAACCACTCATACTCACATATCATTACAATAACATCTAGTTTTACTCACTAAAAACAATTAAAAAAAAAAAATTATACATTGTTCCAATATCTTTTTTTTTTGTATATCATAATATATTTTAGTGTACTGTTTTATATTCTCCATGTTACTAATAACAATGAGATGGTGTGTCTGCCGGCTTCTCACCTTTCCATCCGCTCCCAGCTCCACTCCCTCCAGCCCAATCACCATCTCCTTGGCACTGACGCCTCCTGACGGGTGCCGCTGACGCCCTCCTTCCAGCTTTACATCCCTAATGAGCACAAGACCTAAATTTAGTACTTTCACCGTGAAAACCACCTAACAACTCCTGCCCCCTTTTCTGTCGCCTTTTTTTCCCCCCACTGAGGCCCGTTTCTGGCTCACCTATTCATCTCTACCTCAGAGATATATCTCCTGTACCGATCTGCGCTCATCAGCTGGCCATGTTCCTGTAATTGCCCGTGTCTTTGGGTGCGTCTCGGGGCAATTGGAAATAAAGAGCACCCCTGGGAGGAGGGACGGAGGAAGAGTACAGTTTCGTTCTCTCCGTGCTCGGCTGCCGCCTCACCGACGCCTGAAATGTCTGACTGCTGTGGGAGATTTGCCAGTCGAGGTAGAAAACAGACGACTGGCGAGTGAAGTGTGTCAGTGGAGCAAACAGGGGAGAGCTCTCGACTGAACACCTTCTGTACTGGCCACATTTTTTCTCTATTCAATGTCTCAAGTAATAATACTGGAAGTTAAAGTTTGGATATGAGGATAAAACCATAACAGTGAAAATATATTCATCAAAATAAAGGTTTTTCTGCTATGACTTACCTTCCCTTGATTTTTGGTCACTGCCAGTAAATGCTAATGGGCGTGTGCACTGACATAGAAGATTACATGCCTCCTAGTCCATTTTATTCACACTCTGCCAAACTGAATAACTGATACCAAAGAGCTAATGGCAAGTGGAAAATTCTGATTCTTTCCAGTAATTTAAGATTTTTAAGGTGGCTTAAAAGGAAACTGCAGAAGCAGAGGCTTCGTATTTCCAAACTAAAACCTGAGAAACCATCCCGCTGTGGTGAGATTTCCGCAGATAACAGACATTAAATCGTAACGCTGTCTTGTTTTCTGCCACCTCCCTCGCTCCATTTTTGCTTTCCATTTAAAATGTTGACCGGATAAACTGAAGAAATTACACAGCGGGCCCCCCTCACATGGCTCTCCCGGTGTTTTGATGACAAGTTGGGCTAATCTGTTATAATGAAAACAGTGTTATCTGGCGAACAGGCACGTAAGGACACAATGTTGACAGATGCATCATAGACATGGAGATCCCCATGGCAGCAGACATCTCACAGAACAGCGAATAATAAAATAAATAAATAAATAAAACAGGGTAGGAAACAGAAGACACAGGAAAGCTTTCTAGGGAAGAGAGCTTTTTCTATGAAGCCATCCAGAAAGTAAACTGTCGTGCTGCAGTCTGCTGAGGATAATGAGGGAGCAATGGAAAGGAAATCCAAAGAAAAAGCTGACATTGCTTAGTAACATGCATGAATAGTAATCACTGGCTTCAAACGTCTGTGCGTTTGTGTTGTTATAATCTGTGCAAAGTGCTGATCGAGCCCTGCTAATTGTTTCTAATCCCAGAAACAGGCAAAGCATTATTAACTAAAAGGAATCTACCAAATATGTTCTGGGCCATGTAAACAGTTCAGATCTGGGTTGGCTGGCTTTAGAACTTTATGTTCCCCTACGATCACTAAATTATACTTTATTAATCTCTGTGAGGAAAATTTGTCCTCTGCATTTGATCCCTCTAACTTTTTTTGCTCTGCAAGCCAACTTCAGCTACACTCTAATGCCAGTAGCAGTACCTAACATGCATGTGTTTCAGGGTCAGAGAAACTGAAGTATATAGAGGAACCCATGCCAACACAGGCAGAACATGCAAGGTCCACACGGCGGAGCTACGATCGACCGTAGAGGGGTTTGAACCCGCAACCATCCAGCTGTCACGAGACAGTGACGCCCCATAAACACGTCCAATTTAATATTGGTCTTTTTTAGTAGCAGTTTGTGTTTGGAATGGTTTCACATTTCTGAAAACACGGCTGGATGTGACAATTCGTAACACTGTCATTTCTGAATGCTAAACATGAAGCTTTGGTTGGTTTGGATGTGACAACCAGCAGAGAAGCGATGTTTTTGCTCCTCACGAGACTGACTCCGGTAAGTTTGAGGGACTCCTTTCCAAGATGTTGACACAAACCCACCTCTGGCGTGTCAGGCTACCAAAGGAAGTCACTTCATCCGTTCAAGAAATAGTTCCTCTTATATGCCATCCCTGAAAATCATTTTTACTCTGAGCTTTAGCTGGCAGGCAAATTTGCTTGTTTTTCACAGTGGACATGCCAGCCTGTCTTTAGTCCAAGATAAGCTATTGGCTGTAGTTTCACATTTAACAGATGCACAAGAGCGGTATCAACGTTTTGTTTTAATTCTGGCACAAATGAAAAAGTAAATGTAAAACCATTCCTTTAAAGTCAAGCATTTGCTGCATCAACTGTAGGGGAATTGTCTGAATATGATGTCCCCATTTGAGACCAAACCATCCTGTGTAAGATTTGGCACGTTTCTTCATGGGGCAGTAGTTACAGTAAAGACAGAAGAGAGAAGAGGGAAGAATGAGGGGAAATAATACATGCAATCAGCCATTTGGACCCAGCCGTCTATTGCAGTTACAACACTTTGCGCTGAGCCGGCAGACGTCTAACTGCGAGCTGTCAATTAGCAGCAACGAGATGCCAAAAGGTGCATAATGGATCACCCAGGGGGGTTTATTAACCCTTGACCCTGCACTGATCGGCTGGCTTAGGAAATTCCACAAACTGATCGGGCCTTTTGTGCTCTTCACCGACCCCGACGTGAAGCTTTTCTTTCTGTGCATTGTGTTCTCTGGTGTTTGGCTGGTCCCTTTTTCTTTCACTTCCTCCAAAACACACCGTTTCATGTGACTGGGTGGGGGGGTGGGGGCGTCACAACCGAGGCCGGACCAGAGCTATCAGGTGGGTTTTCATTACATAGAGCTTTGCATGAAGAATAAACAAAAAATGGTTAATTACAAACTGACAGAAACTCAAGTCTGCCAGCATTGTGGAGAATTAGACCAAAGTCAACACATGAAATTAATATTTTTTATTAGGATTTTCCCATTTGGTTTGACTATCCACCCCGAGTGATCCGATCACAAGTGGACAGCTTTAAGCCTTTCAATCACTCAAAAAGCATGTAGAGACGCATTTTAATACCCGGTGTGACCACCTGTGATCAGGTCTCACTTTCCTGCTGTGTATGCAAATACAGACCTACATAACTGGAACAAACAGATACGACATTTCGGACACATTAAGAATTAGCTTGATGTGAAATAATTGCCGAAATTAACAAGAACGCCGATATAGTGATTCATTTGTTGTTGACAGCATTTCACAACGCCACAAGTCTAAAAATTGGGCGTTCTTTTTAAGGGAGTCTGGGGAGTTCGTTCACAAATGACAAAGACGTGCACTTTATTATTTACGGTTTACTGTATCTGTCAAATTTAACACTCGCAATAAAAACACTTTTTACAGGGAGAGGAACAACTGAATGTTTTGCATTCAATGCCAAATTTACAAAAAGACTGGAATCATTTAGGAATTTGCTGTAAACGCTTCGCAAAGTTTGTCAAGTTTCCCCCCCGACGCGAAAACTCTTAAATAGTGCGATTTGTTAAGGGAGTCTGGGAGTTTTGCAATTACTGGTTCAATGGTTAGTTAAAACAGTGTGTCCACAAACATCTGCTGCCAACATCGGCATGTTGAGGGAGCACAAACATGTGATTTACAGTGAACTACATGGAAATCATGGCGTGTAATCCATTCTGCCTGTGTTTTGTTGTTTCAGAGGACGTCAGTTGAGTGGGCGGTCCTTTAATGTTGCCCGGGACACACGTTGTACACACTGCTGAAAGAATGTGGTCGCATACAGCCTGGACCACCTCTGAATGCGGTCGGAGCTGTCCACTTGTGATCGGACCACTCAGGACGCATGTTGATACCAAATGTGAACAGGGCCTAAGAAGAGCGGGACCCCAGGGAGAGATGGATCTTAAACGCTAAACAGCAAAAGCCAGCGACAGCTGCAACAAACAAAAATCAGTTGACTTGAACAAAGTAGGTTGAGAGCCCAAAAGCCACCAGAGCCGTTATGGAGAAAGCAATACAGACATCAAGCATTGGGCTACAGTTTAGTCTAGATATACACAAAATTAAGACTTTGAAGCCCGTTTCAGCCAAACTTAATGGTAAAAATGCATCCACCAAAACCAACCCTTAGCAATGTATGCACCAGTCAAAGGGAGAATGCATCCACAGAAAAAGAGGGATGAGAAAACAAAGGGAAAGAGGGAGCACAGGCTGGAGGAAGTTACGAGGTTCGGCATGCTGTAGGATACATACCCTGCTTGGCTACAATCTCGATAGGGCAGGACAGAAAATACACTATAGAAGGATCTTCTGCCACTGATAAGGACTATCCTATAAAAACAAAAAATGGTAAAAAAAAAAAAACAAGCTAATCAATATCTATCTGATAAGATCCACAGGTTAAAGTTGGAGAGTAAAAATACGAATGAGGAGAATGAGCTGAAACGTCAGTGTCAGTGTGAGTGTGTGTTGTTTTGCGTGTAGCCAGTGGTTTAGGGGGGAAAACAATGATGCATTTTTGTTTTTTGCATTAACTCAAGTAAACATGCGCTATTTTTAACCTAAAGTGCCGTGTACTCGTGTAAACATGTCTACAGTATCTAATCAGAGATGCTTCCCAGTGACCAGACGTCATCGTCGCACGGAGAGCGGAACATCTCTGAGTGAAGTCACACTACAACAACCTCATATTTACCGCTTTTAATAGCTGCAGCTCTCAGACACGTGGTGAATCTCACGACTCGGCCAAAATGGCCATTAGGGTATAAACAAAAAACGCGAGTCATGGGTGTTTTTATGAGGGAAAAACAACTTTACCTATCATGTGACTTCATTTAACTAAATGCGTAAACAAAGAGAATCTGCACAACTAACACAAGATGTAACAGCCTGAGGATCAGCAAATACATCTAGGCTTTAAAAAAAACAATTAAACTGAGAGTGTGTTTTCTCAGCAAGCATCAGAAGACGACACTCTGCGTAACAAGAAGGATAACTAAATAAGATTCCACATCCAAAGAATGTGTCTTTCATGATAATGAAACTCCCGGCAGCAGTGTGACTCAAACACTTCATAGGTCTGCTGGCCTTGGATAAACAACCATCTTTCCTTTTGTTTACACTCTGCACAGCCAATAACGCATCTACATCAACACCGCTGTGCCGAAGCCGGTTTAATATTGAGGGATTTGTGTGTTGAATGCATGCTTGCGTAGACTGTGACACAACGTGATTTATCCCTACAGTAGTGATTTCGGGGTGTGATTCCTCGAAAATTAACAGTGATCAAACTCTTGGTAAAATCGACAGGATCCTAAATCGGTTACGTTTCTTTGAGAGGTGACAATGTCGTGCAGTGTACGGGCCGGGCCCGCTCGCCTGCGATGTGGCCTGTAATGTGAGAAACATCCAAACTGCAGTTCATTGACTGGGGCAGCCTGCCATAATCCACTGAGGACTTGTATTGACTGAATGGGACAGCGCTGTTTGCCTTCATACCTTCCATTGCGCATATCGTGTTGCCTCATGTTTTTTATGAAGTGGATCTTCTTGAAGCTCTTTGGTCGGGGTGAACCCGATAGGGTTCGGCATCTGAAACGTAAAAAAAACAAACACAAAGCATCAGTACTGTGTCTGAAACTGTGTCACTGGGATTCATTACATTAAATACGGTAGCAGACAGTGTGAGGGGTACGTCCGGGCAGTTTACTACCTGCGTAGAGGAGCATTCTCCTCAATGTCCTCTAGCGTTTCAAGCGAAGAGCGCTGAGAGATGAGTCTTCGTCTGGGAGGGCAGACAGAGGGGAAGTTAAAAGTCAGGGGGATGTGAAGCAACATCATCACAACCGACACAGGAGCAACTGTCCTTCTGCAAAAACTGCTTTTAAGGAGAACTAACTACTGTATTTACTATAATAATAATCCTTTTCATGATCACTTTTCTTTTTGGCCAGAAAACATGCCCTGCAAAGCAATTTCATAAAAAAAAGGCACAAACATTAAATCAAAGTCAGCTCCACAGCAATACCTAAAAAAGCAAGAGTGAAACACTGAACATCCATTTTCCTCACAAATTGGAGTCAGTCTGGCTTTTGGAATCAAATCAGCATTCACAAACAGTGCATTTATTGCATTTCAACAAAATGTCAACCTGCCCCTGTGCAACAGTGTTTCTCCATTTAGACAAGGATCTGATCAAAGGAAGTAAACAAGATTGAGACCAAGCATTCAGTATCTACTTCTGACACGTGACATATTTCTAAACTACTACGGACACACTTCCAGGGTTCGTACAACTTTTGTTAAAAGCATGTTTCACGGTACCTTAACTGGTAATGTCGTCAAGATTCTCGAAGCCTTTAATGCCACATCAAAGTTGTCTCTATGAATATGTGAAAAATAAAGTTTACAGAATACCTTTCATTCCCATAGCAATCAACACGCACTGTGCCGTGTCACAGCAGTTCATATCAACTTTGATTGCACGTTTTGATCATGATTATTTAATCCAGGCTGATTTCAATGGCAGCAGAGGCCAAATAAAATATGAAGAGAAGTTAGTGTTATTGCATATATCAAAAGATTTTTGGTTTACAATAGGGATCGTGGAGATAAAACACCTAATTATGTTGAAAATGGGCCTGGCTATCACTAAAAGATTTACACTAATGGTACTGAGACCAATTCCTTGACTTCCATAACAGTTCCTAAAACGACTGCTGGACACCAAATTTAAGGAAATTGATTTTAACAAAAGATTAAATTACATTTTGAGCCCATCTCTGGTTGTGACTTTGCGTTTTTCCTGCATGCCTTGAGACAGCCAATCACCAGCACTATTAGATCTTGGCACTGCAAGCATTCTGCGTGCTAATTGACTCACTGTAGCAAAAGAGAACAATACATTCAATATGTATTCAAATTCAATATTTTCCTAAACTTGGAAATGTAACAGTTATAATTAAGCATTTTCCAAACTTTGCTTGAACCCATGAACTTCTGGTAGTGGAAAAAAGCTTTGAGGCTGAGCCCTTAAACACAGTGTGTGTGGTCGCTGAAGGCCTTGGAACAAGGTGTAAAATTATCACAGTTTTTTTTATGTACGCTCCGTGTTTAATTTACGAAAACAAGTCCCGGACGGTCCAGTTACGTCCAACAACAACACTGTGTGTCAGCGTGGTCAACGATCACTCCTCCCGTCTTGCTTAGATCACAGAGAATTTTCCAGGATCAGAGCTGCTAAGAGGATAACAAGCTGGCTCGGCGAGGCACTTTGTGTAACACATTTTGTCACAGATGGCCTTTATTTCACACACTTTAGTAGCCGCGCGACTCAACAGGCTAATTCTGCTGGACCCACTTTTATATGGTTCGGCTGCCAGATTAAGAAACAAACCCACATGCGATAGCTAAGTATGCCGGAGCCGTTCCAAAATTAGGTTGGGAATAGCGTGTTTAGCGCCACAACAATGACATAATACAGCACGTTAGGCAGCCTTGCAAAGTGGACCACATTCATAGTAGTGGAAATTAACACATTAGTGTTCACGTAACAACAACATGACACCCTCTCCCTGAGGGTCTGTCTGTCATCCAGTATTAAATAAATCTGCAGATCAGGCACCGCCAAGCAAGGCCGTAAACAAATGACTGCTCGCTCACGTACACAGAACATCATCTTCTAGTAAATCTTTAGACAATTCAGACTGTGTCCTTGCAACATCGAGACAAACGGAGGACACTTGAAGTGGCCCCACCCCCTCGTCAGCCAAAGGTAGAGACAGAGGAGCGTGAAGCGGAGTGGCTGGTTAATGAACGACAGAGCATGAGGACAGATTAACAAAAGATGACTCTGTCCTTGAGGATCTCCCAGAGTTCAAACCGACGCGAGCCGAGTGAACACTGTATAACGGAGGAGATGAGTGTTTACATGAGGAGTCAGACTGTTGAAGCGCACAAGCGTCCGCGGGCCATTATACTGGCTAACCTACTGCGTAAAATGACCCTAACGATCATAAAGTGGAGGGAGAGGAACATCGAGCCCTGATGAAGTGCACCAGCAGTCCATGATTTAGTCCAAATGATTAGAAAAGCTGACATCATCGCCGTTTCTGCCGGGGAGGTCGTGATGAAGGGCTGTGACCTCTGCCTGAAGGTCAGGCGAATGAGATCATGTGATTTATGCTCTTGCATCATCCTTCTTCTCCAGGGACAACCCTGAGAAGTAGATTAGCTGGATACGGATCTGACACAACAGGCTTCTTGTTTTCTCATTCATATAAATACTTGATGTCAAAACTTGATGACGCTTTTTCCAAGAGTTTAGGCCATTAAAACACTTTCAAAGTGTCACACGTCTGTGTTTTGATGTATTTGAGGGTGAAAAGTGACATTAGCCTGAAGCATAAGACTATTCAGCTAATGAAAAAAATTCCGTCATTTGAGTCTTAAATCCAAAACTGACTCCAATCAACAATTTCTGTCTCGGGGCTGGAGACAAACGAGAGGTTTTCAGTTTGCCGTCAATATTTTTTTTTTTTTTTACACAAACAAAGACTCAGATGGCCGTGTGTCACGTGGAAGGTGTTGCTCAAAGTGAGGGACCCGCAGAGAATCAACATCTGACACTGCAGTTCTCCCCCACTTAGGAGTTTGTTTCGGTTTTACAGGCCACATTTTTTACTCTCCCGGTACACTCTGACTGGATGCAGCAGGCAGCTGTTTCGAAAAAGGGAAAAATCCCAGATGAGTCACTCTGCACTACCAGCCAGGCAGGAACCAACAGAAGCTAAATTAGCATCTAGCCGGAGCATTTAGCACCTAGAGAGCAAGACACTTCTTCTGAGCAGTGGCGGAGAACAAATTGGAGCTAAAAGGAGACTGAACATTGGACTTCTATTCAGTCAGTGGCTGGAGAGAATAGGCGACTATATAAGGTGATAATGTACCAGTGTTGTGTTTATTAATGCAGGTTTTTCAAGTCCATCTTGTCATATTACTCACATTCCAACGTTCACAAAGACTTATTGTTTGCTACAATCACTCGTCATGCTCATACTAGCCTTGAAGTGTCAGGAACATGCCAGAAAACAGCATGGAGGTCACTGACGGTGTCATGGTAGCTATTCATGTTTATGTCTTTTAGTTCAGTCACCGCTTCAAATGCAGCAGAGACTGAATGATATTTGAGCGAATGGATTTGGAGCTGCTTTTAACTACGGCAGAGTCATTTGACCCTGGAAATGATTGCTGACTGGACCCTTTCCCACTAAAGACAAAAGTCAGATGTTAGTGGGTGTTTGTGGGTTACTGGCCTAGTGTGAAAGGGCTGTTAGATAAATCAAGTGGGTATCTTCCAAATTTACTCTGAATTGTGTTTCCAAGCAGAGTCGCGGTGGAGGGACAGTAGACAAAAGCGGAATTTCACACTAAGCAGCTTGTAACTTTAGATTTTGGAACCACTTGATTGCATCAAGTTCGACTGCTTAAGCCTCGTAAAAGTTTTGGCTGGAATTTTGCAGCAAAGGTAGCAAATGTAGATCTTAGCTTAGCTCCTGCAGTGAAAGCAATCACATTAGTAAGGGTAGGGAAAATGATTACAGCCACCCATAGCATTCAACATTCATATCGGCATGAGTATTGTGTTAGACTGACAGACTTGAAAAAAGCCCAAACTTGTACTTTAACTTTGCAAAGAGTGCCTCACCGTCTCCCCAATCGGTGCCAAAAAACAGAAATAACCTCCTATTAGAGACATCTGTCTGCATTCTCTATGACATTCTGTCATCTTTCCAGCTCCAAATCTCGACTCTCTGAGTTGATACTGTTCTTCATCTTCTTCTTCAAAAAAATCATTTACCACTTGGCCCGGGGGCATGTTTCCAGTTGATGAGGACATCAATGAACTGTGAGGACTTTGATCCAGGCACTGTAGATGAACAGCAGCAGCAGGACGTGCTTTTAATGCAAAAGATGTTTTCCAGGCCGCTGCGGATCCTGGAAACAACAACACAGGCCAGGCCACTCATTCACCTCAGACACGGCTCTCACAACCCGGGGTTAGAACAGTCAGTTTCTGCCCAGTTGGACATTAGCGAAGGCCCAGTGAGA
Organism: Sparus aurata; assembly: GCF_900880675.1. Taxonomy (NCBI): domain Eukaryota; kingdom Metazoa; phylum Chordata; class Actinopteri; order Spariformes; family Sparidae; genus Sparus; species Sparus aurata. Next base: position 19,597,632 of record NC_044207.1, read on the forward strand.
CGCTTCAAAGAAGTCACGCTATACATCAGTGGCGAAGGAGCAACAACAAGCGTCTCCTCGGCGTCTCTGACACAATGTCTGCAACTGTTGCCTTCCTTGATTTTGTTACAGCATGTTTCATAAATGCAACCCATGCAGCATTAAGCTAAAACCTACTGCAAACACAATACCATCCTATTGCAATGAAAAACATTCCAAAAAAGCTATTGATAACCCTGCCCGGTGGTGCCATGCAACCAGACCATAAAACTCAAGTGGACCGTTTAGATGTGGAGATTACACGGTTTCACACGTACGCCCTGTTGGCAGCCTGCCACAGGACATAGTCTCCTGTTTTGTGGGAGTGTCGCTGGGTGGAAATAAATGTAATGTTCCGGGCTTCTTCACACACACAAACACAGCCCAGGCAAACGGGAAATGTGATTAATCAGAAAAAAAAAGAAAGGGAAAAAAAAAAAAAAAAAAAAAAATCCACTTGGAGCAGTTCAGCCTGTCTGATCCTCAATCACAAATGGGATGCATCAGCAGATTTGAAAAAATACATTTGCAAAAAAAGGGAAGTCGAACACAGAGACATTATCACACTGCAAGCTGACGAGTGGATTTTTAACTCCAGGGGTGCAACTTGTAACTGCATGAAACAAAAGCACACGCTGACCCCTTGTTGCTCTGCCTTACACTCGACAAATCTTCTGGGCTTCGCTGGGTGTTTGTTGACAGCTCAGACGCTGAGACTCTGAAGGAAAGACGAAGCGTTCTTATATAATCCTGTGATTATGCCAACCATGACCTCAGCGGACAACAATCAACCTCATAACCACAAGTATGTGACCCACTCGCACAGAACTCCGCAGGACCATTATAATGGCTTGTGCGGCTTGTTTTCCAGCCACAGCCTCTGCTGCCTGATGCTAAAAAAAAATCCTGTTAAAATGCTGCAAAGTACATGACTCTGCATCGCCTAATGGTGGTGTGGGAACACAAATACAAAGAGGACGTGAGAAGACTTAACCTGCCTGTGTTTTAGTGGGGAGGAGATGAAATGAAAATAGCTCTACACCTTAGGCAGACAGGGCCAGATGGTAATAGGTATGCTATATTTAAAGCGCGGCTCTCGGCGTGCTGATTCATGACGGATGAAGGCTGAAGAGTGGAAGGCGAGCAGAATATGAAATCATTCATCATTTCAGTGCATTAGAATCTGATGAGGATGTGGTGTAAAGCAGCTCTGGCCTCAGAAAGTCTTTTTTGGCGACACATCAGAGGCTCCGCGACTTCCTGAATGGGAGCAGGACTGAAGGCCAAAAAGTCTGAGGGGAGAGTGTGTCTCTGATGCCCCTGGGAGAGGAAGTGGAGAACAGAAAATACAGAGCCGAGGGCCAGGCTGCTTCTCAGAAAGCCTGGGCATCCTGCCTCTCCCAGCCAGGGACCTCTGGACACGTTTCCACCAGCTGCCCTCAGAAAACAAACCAGGCACTGTGCGGAGAGCTCGTCTGTTCGCGCGGCGGTGGAATATGGCCGCGCTCCATCAACAGGTTGCTTACTTCTCGGCATTAGCATTCATTTTGCATGGATGTTCTCCAAGCACACTCCAAAAGCAGGTTACAGTCGGGGATTAACAACTCTATAATGTATGACGGTGGAACAGAATGGCTGTAAACATTCAACAGTGTGGCTGTGAACCTCAATGGTTTTTTCGGTACAAACTGAAAAAGTGCCAATAGCAAAAGATATTGAAAGCAATGAAGGCCCTAAAGCTGGCAGACAATATTTTGAGCACACAGATTGATTCTAATCATAGTTTTGTCAATTTTGGCTTGAACATCTGATTAGGATGTCTCCTGGGTGCCTCCCTTAGGAGGTTTTATGGTGATGACCAACTGGGAGGGTACCCAGGGCTTGACCAAGAACTTTGCTGAGGAATAACATAGTACTGCGGACCTCCAAACACCTTAGGATCCCGAAGTGTTGCTGGGGAGTGGGACTTTTCGAATACCCCCTTAGCATGCTGCCATCGCTATGGGCAAGGTAATGGAAGAATGGAGTTGTCATAACAATCTTACCGCTAGGGCTGGGCGAGCTGACGAGTCTAGATTGTGATCAATCTTGAAGATTTTCACCAAACCAATTTTTAGGCAAATTGTAAAGGTTGTGCTTATAAGTGTCTTACTTCCAAACATCACATAACCCTAGTGACTAGCTGATCAGCATTAAGCGAACAAAGCGATAAGAGTGATGTTGCCAAGTAGTTGCCTATGCTGATAGGACAAAATACTTCACAAGGCTCTTCCTTGGGTGAGATAAACTTTAAATCTGAATTGCAATCTTGTGTTTTAAGTCTGGATATCTTGACATTGAGGTAAAAAAAAATAATGCAATTTAGATTTGGATTGGTATTGCGATTAAACACATATTTTGGGCCAGATCACCCACCTCTATTTCGATTTTTCGGATGTTTTTAATCTCACCTTTGCTGATCACTTCAAGGACCCCACGTCCACGTTGGCCCATAAGTTGAAGCCACACTACAGCTCACAATAGGGTGAGACTGTTCTGTCGACTGTCGTCTCCAAGGTCAAGAATTAACTTCCAGTCTCGGCTTCGAGGCCAACATGAACAGGAGGTCTGTACAGGGCTTGACAAATAGGAAATCAAACATCTACTATTCCGAAACAACTGGGCAACCACCATGTGTTGAAGGAGATTGTGTGATATGATGTCAAACTCCAGAACAGCCACTAAATGGACTTTGTGGTGTCAACACAATAGCAACTTGATTTTGAAGGAATGCTTCTGTTGTTTTGCACTTCTTGAGTGTCAGTAAACCATAAAATATGTCTCTCTGATAAAATACAGAGCACATTTCCCAATTCTTGATGGTGCCCTGAGAGTTACATAACCTCTCGAATGCAGTTCTTTCACTTTCCAAAAAAGCACAGATTAAGACATTCGGAAGCTGTTAGTTAGTTTGGCAGAGCAATTTCCAGGAGGTCAGGAAGGGGAACTAAATGCCTATTGAGTGTTTCACCATGGAGTAGCGCTTCCTGAGATGTCTGGCAGAGGCACCAGAGGGAGGACAGGATTTGGGTAAAGAGCGGGGCTCTCAGCGGAAAAGCAGAGCCGAGAGGATTTGACAGCAGGTTGTGACAGCGAGAGGACCGTGAGACGAGTGTTACTGACAGTCGTCCTGCTGGCGAGGTGAGGCCCTCCAAACTGTCCCCCGGTGCGTCCGGAGTGAAGTTGACAAAGAGGGCGAATAAGAAAGGCGTCCACGTGGAGCAGCAACAAACCCCTGTTGTGTACATGTAGCTGAACAGGGGTGTAGAGTTACAGGATGTTTACAGAGGAGAGGGAGACAGCAGGTGTGCGCCGGGCCTTCGGAATGACATTCTCTAAAAATAATTGGGAGTACATTTGACAAAGAGCATATGTGCGCGTAGATAGAACGAAAACAGCGAGGAGCTGATGAGGCGTTTGCTCTCTGTGGAAACTGGGTTACAGCTCCACAGCTGCTGGACCTGCGATCACACTGCACCTATCTGCCCCCACCTCCCGTCTGTGCGGACCAGTGAGTCACAAGACTACAACCACCTGCGTGGAGCGAATATACAAACAGCTGAACTTTATCCTCCTGCTGCTGTTTACGTCCCGGCTGCCGAGAACCGAAAGTACCATCACAAAACAGCTGACTGTAACAGAAAACAAAAACAACTGGGAGAACACTGTTCCTGGAGTTCATTCATTCAGCTGCTACATGTGGTTCAAAACGCTTAAAAAAGGAACAGTGCACTGAGAAATTAACGTGCGGTCATTATCGACTTCAGTGCTGATGGGAAAAGTCTCGTTTCGTAGTCTGCAAATCATTTCTGGAGCTTCACAGCAGAGCGGGAGATGCAGAATTCTCCTGAGCAACTGGAGCAGATGGGGACTCATTTAGAAAAAAAAAAACAAGTAAAGAAAAACAACAGAAAAATCTCCATTCAGTTCGCACACCATCCTTCAGGTCTCCAGAAGGCCTCAGATGCAAAATAGATTAAAATTAAGAAGTTATTTATGCTTGGTGGAGCTGGTGCACCCACTTCAGACGGGGTGCTCGCTAACATTTTTAGCTTAGCAACTACAGTGAAGATCTCTGCTTAGACAAGAGTCTAAGTAACATCTTCTGAAATCAGTTTGGGATCTCAGGGTTTTGATAACTCGGGACAAACTGCATTTTTATTTAATTGTTCGGTTGTTTAGTTACGTTTTAAAACAAGTCCCCATCTATCTCAGTTCTTCAGGAGAACGCTGTTTTGTCATAAAGCTCCAAGGAAGTTTTGCGGACTGCAAAACTTCGCCCGATTATCTTCTCGCCTTCATGCTGATCGGCATGAAGGCGAGAAGATAATGACTAAACTTTAACCCATCAGAAGTTGTTCATTATGTTTCACACCCTAAAAAAGGTGAGCCATTTGGTTTTGGGGCAAGAAATATCAACAAACTAAATACAATAAACTCTCTTTGACTTAATGATTGAATAAACAGAGTAAATAAACTGACCTCATGAGGACAACACAATTTCATACCGTATTTGTTTGTTTGTTTATACGTGGCGGACCCTGCCACCTTTCTAGCCTCAAACAGTGTTCTGGGGACCTTATTTTTCCTCTGACAACAGCGTGTGTATTCAGAAGATTGAAAAGATACTAAATATTTCTGAGTATCTCATCAATATTGCAAATAGTAAAATTCTGAGTTTGAATTTTTGCCCTTTTAACTTAATGTGTGTGAAATGCTCGAAGAAATGTGTTAGTATTGGAGAATCTGTAATGATAATACCAATAAATAGACTGTGTCTATATACACCGTGTGGTTTAATAACAAACGCTCCTCTGCATACTTGTAGCAGCAGACTCGATTTAATGGGGGTGGCATGTTTGAGTTGTTGCCTGCTCGCAATGATGACATCAGTGTTCAGTTTAATGACCTGACTGTGCACATCCTGCACACACACGCTTCAACCTTTCACATCAAAGTTGCACCAGACACACTGTACAGCATGTTCCCACACACAGACACACACACAGACACACACACACACACACACACACACACACAGTTACCTTGATCTCTGCAGCTCTATGGCAGAGTTGGCTATCTGTCCGCCCTCCAGGCTGTAGTTCTGGGAGGTTTGCCTGGAGTAGGGGGCAGGAAGGATTCCCTGAGTGTAGGTCTGCAGCCTCCCTCTAGTCGAGGCTGGGACTGCCGAGAAGGGCGAGCTGAACGTGCCGGGCATGAATGCGTCGCCGTCCGCGTCCGTGCCCGCCGGGCCAGCCGCGGGACCCGTCCCGAAGCTGGCCCGGCTGCTGTGGAGGAGAGCCTGGTTTGCAAAAGCGAGCGCCTGGGCGGCCGTGGTGGTCGCCGCTGCCGCCGCCGCAGCAGCAGCAGCGGCGCCTCCCGGGGCAGCAGCAGCGGCAGCAGCGGCCCCGTACACCAGGCGCTCCGGAGAAACCAGGCTGTGTCTAGTCCGAGCTTCGAGCGAGCTCTCGTCTTCGTTCTGATTGTCTGCATCGTCCTGCACGGGTCGCCCGTCCAGAGAAATGTTGCTGAGAAAAGACAGAGCCGCCTGCCTCCTCCTCGGGTCTATGCGTTTCCGCGTATGCTCGATGCTGGAGTGCTTGATCTGCAGCGTGGCCGTGGATGTGTTGCTGCTCGTGGCAGCCGCCATGGTCCCCGGAGGAGCGATCTTACCTCGCTGACATGAATGCTGTGTGGATCGTGCTTGTGTTTGGTGAATGGTAGTGGCCTGTCTTTTAAGTACATGCGTTAACTGGGTGAAAACAGGGAGGTCACGTGTGTGCAGTATTGTGGCAGCACAGGGAAAATTTGGACCAATGGGCTGTCAGGAATACATGTGTGTTTTTTTTTTGTTTTTTTTTCGTTTTCGTTTTTTTTTTTTTTTTTTTTTTTTCACCTTTTCCTCACTGCTGAAGCCTCCTGCCTCTGTGACATGGCATGCCAAAAATTGCACAATCTGAGCACGACATCTCCAAAAAAAAAAAAAAAAAAAAACCTGCAACGATATTAATCTGCAACCAGCAATTAAAAAATATGTATATTATTATGATCATTTCCTACCAATTTGAGCAACATTTTTCTACAAGTCAATGCTGAACATAATGGCCTGACAACTTCTGCATGACAAGCACGTCGCTGCCTCCTCCATCTCCATCAGCCCAGGGCGCAGCTGCATGCGCCCTGATCAACGCTGACAGGGTGAGCCCCCCTGCTCTGTTTGTTTTCAGAAAATGGATCATCTTCTGGATTGCACAAGTCAGCATCTCTGCAGCAATTGCGCCATCTGTCTGCCCGAAGCGCACTGTGTGTGCTGCTTTTGGGCAATAACCCCATTAAATGTGCCATCTAGTGGTTTTTTAGGCGACAGACCCGGACAGAGACAGACAGAGAGGCCTGCAGGGGCGGAATCAGCACGCTCTGATGAAGAGAGAGGCAGCACTGCGGGAGAGGAGGCTTCAGGCCCATTTGATTGAGGGCGTATTAAAGGGTCACTTCACCAATTTTTAAGCATTACAATATGTTTACAGCGCTTGGGACACGCGACTGCATGTGTTTAAAGAGTTATACAAAGGCTGTTGTGGCTCCAGAGGAAGCTGGCAATCTGATAACTAGAGAGCAGGAGGAGTCACGCCCCCGCCGGTGGACGCCATGGGACTTTTATTTTGGAAAACTTTGTATGGTAGTGAATGGAGAATCATTTCTCGTCTGAACTGAGCCATGAACTACACATACGATGTTGATTTTTCAACTTGAAAAAGTCGCAGTTAAAGCTTATGAATTATAAAACTGTGAAGTAGTTAAAAAGACGATTTAGCCAACAGTCGTGTAAGTGACGCCGTCTCGTTGAGCGGTCATCAGAGAGCTGCTCCTGTATATTACTAACGTTAACTCTCCTTTCACATAGCTGCAGTTGTAGATATGAGCAGATTTATCGTGGGTTTTTCATCTTTTCAGTACCTTTTCTCTGTCAAGTTGGAGGCCGTGTCTGTCACGTGTGTCGAGTGAGACGACGTAGTTCACTGAGCACTTTCACACCAAACTAGATTTTATTATGTTCACGACAAACAACATTTACTAACCATGGGGATTACCGGAAGGAGCGCGACTTCGCCTCTCTATCGCCTCCAGTGATTTCACGCGTTGGCTATGTTGCATTGTGGGTATTGTAGGAGCCAGGTTTCAAAAACAAATTAGAATGCGTTGGGGAAAAAATAGCCCATATCTATGGTTCTGCTGGATCATATTTGATCAATTTTAATGGGGTGAAATGCTAGACCAGTGGACTGCTTTTCAGACCTGCCGGCAACATTACCCACAATGCAACTAAGCCACAAAGTGACATCCCCGGAGGCAATTAATCAGGCTTTATGCTACTCTATACTTTATACTACTACTTCACATATGCAGTAGTGCCCTCAGAGAGCTGTAAATACACTTAAAGGTGCAAATGGAAAAACTTGTAGGGGTCCCTGTGTGTGCTCTCGTTACATGCAACTTAGGTTTTCTTTGTGTCTATTAATATGAACAAATACAACTTTATTGAGGTTTAAACATGATGTAAACATTACATAAACTGAAGTAATAAAAGTTTGTCGATTTCTCAGAAACTCTGCAAATCACACAGAACTGGCAAAAGGAAGGTGAACAGTTACTTTACATTCCTTTGACATGGGGTGACAAGACTGCATAAAGATGATTAGGTAATAATTCAAGAGCAGTCTGACATTATAATTAAATGGTGAAAATTATCAAAGTAATTTGCCATTTATCAAATGACCACAAACTGACAGATAGTGAGCCTCAAGCCTCGGTGGCACCGGAGTTCTGGAGACACACGGCAGTTTCCTGATCTGCCAGATTTGTACAAAACCAGCTTCACTTGCTGTCGTCTCTCAGCAGCACAAAGACGCTCTTCTCCAGTTGTTTTGTGTTAAGCATGCGTGTTTGTAGCCGCAATCACACTCCAGACTTTGACTGAGGAAAATGACATTGGTAGCTACTACCAGAGCAGAGAGAGCCAGCCTTCAGCCAGAGAGCTAATCAGCAACATCAGCACAGGATCTGGATCAAACTAAAAATAAACCTGCAGAGTGACAGTTCTGGCAATAGCAATCTAATGTGAAGTACCTCTTAATCGAAGGTGACTTTACTTTTGTAGTCCCATTAGCAACTCCAGGTGAGGTGAGCCAAGCTGTCAAATGTCCCAATATCATACAGTGTCGTTACATTTGTTTTGACAGGTATTATGGCTACAGGGATGTCTAACAGGAATTTTAGACAATAACACAATAAGTCATCTTTGCCAGAAATCACATGTCTTAACTGTCAAAGAAAACAACAACAGATTTTCTATTTTAGACTGTTGACATGTGAGAATTACAGTTATTATTAGTGAGCCAATCAATACCGAGTATGATTGTGACAACTAAAGTCAGCCCGACCAAAAGATGTAATGACCATCAATCACTCAATGTGTAATTTTGTATGCAGTATGTGTATAAATAAATTAAATTCCTCTCCAAAGGCACCTATAAAGGGGGATTGGTTAGCGAATTCGCCTCACAGCAAGAAAGACACGCAGGTCAGATTAACTGGTTACTCTAAAAATTGCTCATCGGTGTAAATGTGGGTGTGAATGGCTGTTTGTCTCTGTATGTCAGCCCTGTGATGATCTGGTGACCTGTGCAGGTTGTCCCCCCCCCCCCCCCCCCACGCCGCTGCTGGCCCAACGTCAGCCGGGGTCGGCTCCAGCCCCCCTGCAACCCTCCAAAGGACGGCAGTTGCAGATGATGGATGGATACGAAGGCACGCTTGCGACCAAATATAAATCTTGCAGATGTCATACCCAATGATGAGGAGAAAAAAGATTGTAATAGAGGCCCGTCCTCCAAGCACCACAACCCTATTAAGTCCTGCCCTCCTCTACAGAATAGGTCTAATGACACAGAGAATATGTTGAATAAGTCTAAATCAGTGGCTTCACAACAAGGACCTCTAAACTAACACAAATCAGACCACAGACCCCCATCTGGTAAGAATAAATGTTTTATTACCGAAAGTATACAAAGAAGGTCAGTAACAAATCATTAATAAATGGTAAATTATGTTAATTAAACATTAGTTAATAGTTATTTCACTGTTGACAAACAACTAAATGGTTTACTTAATAATAACCATCCAAACACAGTTTTTAGTTGAACTACACAGTATTTATTAACCATGTACCAAGTTTTAGCAGCATCAGTTTAAACTTTACAGTAAATATCTAATGAATACATTGTTTAGAAAGCATTTCATTATTTGTTTAGCAGTGAGATAGCTATTTGCTAAAGTTTAATTATTTATGAGTGAACATTTATTAATGATGTATCGGGACCAAATAGTTGAGTATCCTGTCACTGTATTACTTACAGATCACCTTAACCACTGTTCACATTATATCATATCAAATATTTTTGTAAAACAGACTTTGTTGGCTTAAGAACATGTTTGTTGTGGTCTCCCAGCAACATTACACTTCTTCACCACTAGAGGTCTCTGTTGTATTTATATCTGCTCCATGCTGCATGTTTTCTACACTCTGCAGTGCACAAAAGAGCACTCAGTGCCTGATGTTTGTACAGCCGCAGGGTGGATGTACATCATTATATCAGCACTGAGTGTAATCATACCTTCAGACCTCTGGCAGTGTGTTTTATTTTTGAAATGCAGTGACTGACACAGGTTAGCGGCACTGATGATACATGATATATGACTCCTTAATGGTTTAAATCACTTGTCTCCTGAGGTCAAGGTAATGATATATATATATCCAGGACTACAAGTGATTCATCTTCAGGTCCACTTTTATTCACTTCTGCTTCCTATAAAACACCCGAAGAAGTTTTAATTTGTTCGCCTGAGTACTTTTTGTGCAGGGAAAAGTGTTCAAGACCAGAACACACATGCAGTATACCTTCATCTAGCATGTAGCTTTAGGTTTAGACACCCTGCAGATCTACGTACGATGCCTTTTTGCCTGGGCAACAATAAAGTGTAGGAACTGCAGGTTCTCTGGCCCCAGTTAATCTGAGCGGCCCATCAGTCCCTGCAGCAAAGACTCCTGCCCTCGGTGAGAAACGCTGAGCTTCCTGTGTTTGTGTGAAGTTTCCTACTCATGAAGTACTTCAGCACCTCATTGTGAGGCTTCGCGCACATGACTCTGCTATTACTTCACAATGATTAAAGACAAACAAGCCAACATGCATCATAAATTTTTCCTCACTGCCCGAGAGGGAAGGACAATAGTTTAGTCTCGTAATGGATAAAGCATTGTGCAGTAGCCGTGGCTTTAATAAGGAAAGGAGAGGTCTAAAAAATAAATATCGTTAAGGTGAAAGGACAGAAAGTGGAAGGAAGAGGGCAAAGATCAGAGACACAATGGGGGAATAAAATGCAGAGTATTTATTGGTTTATTAAAAGGAATAAATGGAATTTAGCTCTCAACAGGGGAAACTCCTCGTCCGTGACGTATCGTAAGTGTTTCTGTTGAATCCCACGCCACCCTTTTGTTTTTTGTGCCATTAACATTTTGAGCCATTGCAGGGGAAAGCAATTAAAATGCCTTCCAAGCTATTTCAGGGGTGCTAGTGTCACTGCCTGCCTTAGTTGGTCTTGCTGGGATCTTTACATGCATGTCACACACACACACGCACGCACACACACACACATACACACTCACACCTATAGAGTGCCTGAGCTACTGCTGCAGCCAGGCAAGAAAACTAGATCATACTATTACACTCAACAGTAGACGATGCTTCTAATGTAGCAAATCCACAATCCTCTCAGCATTGGGATGATAAAACAGGTTGTTATTGTTTCAATTTTGACTCTGAATTCTCCCATATTCCCCAGCGCAGAATCAAATCTATCAACATTAGCAGCCGTGGTCAGATTAGGTGTGCGTTGATGAAGGATTAAGATAAGAGCGAGTGTGTGAGGCCAGCGCTGAGCTCTCACACGGGGATGGCTCGTCCCTAATGGGACCAGGGCTGGGGGGGTCTTATCAGAGGAATCGAAAAGAGCTCCCTGAAGTTCACCTCGGTTTAATCGCAGGCTCTCGCGTGACAATCATACACAGCCCGGTGATGTACACAGTGGAAAACGGGATTGTTCACTTTCTCAAGAGTCAAAATTTATCAAATTCTGAAGCAGATTCATGTTTTTAATCTATCCAGGGAGAGTTGATGAGTCCACAATTCGTCAACTCTCCGAGGGAAAGTTAGAGGAAATACTCTGCAGTAATCTTTAGGAAATACCCTTAGTTGCTTTTTAGAAGAATTCCAGGAAAAGATTTTGTGTATACAGCCTACGTCTGCATCAGGGGGTCTGTAAAATTCAAAGTGAATCTGAAAACACATACATACATACATGACATGAACACAAATCCGTGATGTTATTAGCAAAGACAAGTTTGTGCAAAGTCATTTTATGTACACAACCCTGACGATAGTCCGTGTGATTACTCTTGTGCAATCATGTGAAAAGGCTAGGCTAATCGCAGCACATGTCAGCTAACCACATGCATTGAAACATATTGGCAGAATATATGCAGCAGGGGGTCCCTGCGCCACCCTTTAACAGCTAAGGGGTGCTTGGCCTCAAAAATGTTGAGGGTACCTGCTGGTGAGTAAAGATGCGGAATAAGTGGATAATGAGGGGAAACAGCTAGCCTAGCTCTGTCCAAAGGAACCCAAAGCTCCCTAATTTATGCATTGTATCTTGTTTTTTTATTTAAACTGCATTTTGGTGTTTTTCGGGGGAGTTATGTTAGCAGGGAGCAATGACCGCCTGCAATCTTGTCGTCAGTGAGTTGAATGAGTATTTAACAATGAGTTCAATATTGCCTTTTTAAAATAATCAATAATATTGAGTAAGAAATGGATCTATGTCAAAAGTGGAGCTGCGAAACCCAATTTGCTAATTGAAAGAGAGTTAGTTTTTGAATAATGGATCAATAGTTTCAGTTATTTTTCCAAGCAAAAATGTTAAACATTTCCTGGTTTGTAAATGTGAGGCTCTGCTGCTTTTCTTTGTCATTTATGACAGTAAACAAAGAATCTCTGGGTTTAAAGACGCAATCCCAAGATGTCACTTTAAGCACTGGGAAAGCGTGACAAGCGCTTTTTTCACAATTTTTGGGACATTTCACAGACTAAACAGTTAATTTACCATGTAAATAATGACATGAAAATAATCGTTTGTCGCAGCCCCAGTCAAAAGTCTGTTTGTGCCTGACACAGATAGATATCCTTATCCTGAGTGTTTGGTGCTCTGTGGTCAAGAGGGCAGGGCTGCTTGTGGTCCACGGTTAAAGGAGCAGGGGGAGGAGGAGACGGGAGGCGTGGAGAGGTGGTGGGGTCTGCGGTCGTGGCCTGGGATTGATGAGTCTGTTACAGGTCGTGGAGAAAGAGCCCACCCGCGTGCCACAGCCCCCCAACATCAAACATGCCGTATTATGTTGATCTATGGAGATGGAGCCTGGGCAGCACTTTCAACTGAGTCAGGCCAGGTCCATCAAAGGATTTATCTCTTCGCAAGATTAAAGGGGGCCGAGGCGTCTGCCAAACAAAGGCTAACTCGTAGGGTCAGCCCAGGTCCTGAACTGGGAGATTTACACTGGGACAACCTTCAGATCGTCGTAAGACCCAGAAGAAGACATTTCAGGCACTGTGACGTCTGCCTTAAATCTGACAGGCTCGTCAATTCAGTCGGCAGTTAGCTAGATGATGCTCACATGACGATCGTCCACCGTGATTGGCAAACAAATCCGTGTCGCTGCAGATTTCTCCGTGCGCTTTCATTGTTGAAAATATCCCGCGGTATCATCTGACGCTATAAACACATTAGCACATACTTTCTGTCAGACCGCGAGGCAGGCAGGGTTAAAGTTATTCAAAACCTCCTTTATATTTCTGACATGTTCCTGGCATATTTCAGGATTCCACAGTAATGACGAAATCACTTTTTGGGAACATTAGGTCAGTTACTTTTTCATATTTCCCTTTCTAAATGGTAAGGCGGGATATATAGTTAATCAAGCACAAGAAATTCTGCACCGCTTTTGCACAAATTCATGTCACATCCAGTGACTTGTTCCTGTTGCTTTGACCTTTGCCCCCCCTGCTATTAGTCACTTTGTAACGTTTTCAGTCGAGGAATGTAGGCCTGTCTCACTGTTGCACTTCTTGCAGGACGCTCTGGATTATTATAGCAGCTAAATGCCAAAAAACAAACACAGAAATGTGTCAAATTTCACGTGGATTACAATGCAAACATTCATCTTTTTGTTCCCTCTGCACATTAGCCAAAAGCAGACATGAAAAACAATTTGGCAACAACTTTTTATTTTTTTTTTACAGGAATTTCCTACTTTTGTTTTCCTTTCAGACCAGTTTGCTCCTTTTAAGAGTATTAGCCAGTGTTTTGGGGAACATACTTTGCTGTTTTCGTTCTGTCTCACAATGAAAACACTCATTTATATTCATTTGGAATTGAGTGGGTGAGAGACGTGAAGTGAGACTGGTGGCGAGATACGATCGGGAGCGACGCGGGCCCTCGCGCACAAACGTGGGGGTTTGAAAACGAGCTGAACCTGGGCAAGGAGGCACTAAATCAGGGGTAGAACTTTCACAGGAATGTACCTTCACATACCTTGCGATTCATTGCACGCGGGAATATTTGTCTCACTTATAAAAATCCGTGGTTGAGGGTGTCGGGTGATGTTAATGGAGACTTTTATTTGAATTCCTCTGTTCTTCTAAAGCAGTCGATCCATAATAACTGTAAAGCAGAAGAGAAATGTGACCTGTGTTGACTTTTTTACACCTCGTCATTAATAAAGCTACTACGCTGTTTTGATTGGCAGCCGGCGGGCCATTGTCTACTCTGCAGATAACAGTGAGCTCGGTGAAAAGAGCTTTCTGCAGCACGCTAAAAGCAGCAATATCGGGCAAATTACAGTGTTGAATTCTTTTCTGCAGATTCTGAGCTTTAAATGTACTTTTGCAATGAGCAAATACCCCAGTCTTTATTCTCTGAGCGTGTGTAGGTGTGTGTGTCTGTGTGTGTGTGTGTGTGTGTGTGTCGACCTATCTGCGTTGCACATATCAGTATTAGCACAGTGTTGCTACGTGCTGCACCGCCAAAGCCTCGCCCATAGTGGGAGGAGAGTACAGGGCAGGGTCAACACTGTGTGAGCCAGAAGAGACGCTGTGCCTGGCACCGACGCACACACACACAAAAACACACACCCACAAACACACACACACACACACTAGACAGGCAACCTTGGGAATCACAGCCAAAGCAGAACAGAATGTACATTAAGGAGGTCGCCTCTCCTCCCCTCTTCTCCTTATTTCTCTCCCTGCACCCTCCATCCTAAATACGCGGTGAGGTTAATAAAAGCTCCATAAAATCTCTGGACTTTGTGATTGTGTTACTTCCTTTTGTGTCAGCGAAATCAGCCACGGTTTGCCACTCAAAAATGGGCCCCAAATAGCTCCATTTTACTGTCCCGTTCGCTTCTTAATATCAAGCGAAGCAAACGCGGTTGACGAGCCGCAATCACGCCCTCGCCATGCTGCTCCCATCCTCCTTCAGTCACTGTCAAACAGTTTTAGCGTTAAAGGTCACATGGCCTAACTTTGCCTTGTAAGCACCCATTGCTTGGTTTTATCTTTGTGTTAAATGTCCTGCTTTAACAATGCACCCAATGAGTAGCAGATGAGGGGAGTTGGCGTGTGCAAGGTTTATAGGTGTGCATGTGTCAGGGTCGGGTGTGCTGTCATGTAGGACTTGGAGGATGTATTGCAGGTCCTGAGACTTCAGAATAAGTATACGGAGGGGAACGGGGTCCATGTTTTGCAGCCAAAATGTTAAACGTTATGGTAACTGACCCAAAGACAAATCAGAGAGGAGGTTCAGGTCAAGATCAGTTACTTTATCTGAACTGTAAAATACAAACAAACACACACAGAGACAATAATGACAAGTTTATTAATGTTATCTGTTGTTGCGCCATTAAAGGATAGGACCTTTACTCCAACTTGGGTCTTATTTCTCTGCTTTTGGAAACCACTCTTTTGGAAAGTATGCAGTGGCATTGTTAAAAGCAGCCAGACAATGAAAGGAACATGATCATTCAGTTTTACGAACATTGAGCCTGTCCATATTATATACAACTAGAGGACAATTTGTGTTCATCGTGTTGCAACACTGTTGGCAAGAGGGAGCAGTGGGTCTAACTTTCAAACAGGAGACCTGAGTTTGCATCAAATTGCAAACCCATAATGGCTCCTCTATCTACCATTTTAAAAACATTTCATAGCCATCTTTTTGTAGCCATATTTGGACTAGATGCACTGCTGTCCTTCTATCCCGGCTTATCATCCATGGTCTTGACATGCCAACTTTATCGTCCATTTTACTTTAATTGGGACCATAACTCACAATACCAGCATCATGCTGAATTGAAGAAGACTTGAAACTAGTAATTGAGACCATACAATTAATAGGAAACTGCTTACTGAGGCAATAAAATCAAGTCAGAAGCTAATTCTTTCATAAGCTTCCATACTTTTTTCATTCAGTCACGCTTTGCAATGCACATAGAAAGAACAAGTTAGTTTCACATCCCATTTTTACATTGGATCAACTTCACAAAATTAGGTAAATACTCCAGTAAAAACTTTTTAAGCATATGTCAGTAGATATTAAGTAAACAAAACTGGTGACTTAAAGTTGTATCTACTTTTTCAACAGTTTCCTAGATTTTTTTTTAAGTAGGAACAGCATGTCAGATTTTATACTGACCTTATAGTAATATGATCTTTTGTTTCTTTTCCTATCTGACTTTGTTGTACAATGTCCCCGAGTTCCCAGATCAATTATTTTTGCTAAGTACCATACGATGTTCAAAATACCAAGAGAATTGAAGGCCAAAAATTCTTATATAAGATCCAAAGCGTGGCCTGGTAGTCAAGTTGTTGAGACATAAAGCATTTAACAGCAGTGTTCCTGGTTAGATTCTGTCTAGGAACTCTTGCTACATGTCAAACTCCTTTCCCTCCTCGTGTTTCCTGTCCTGCATCTGTACTCTCAACTATTGACTAAAGACAAAAATGCCAAGCTAATGATCTAAACTTAGCAACTGATTTGTGACTGACACTATTAAAGTGTTTCCAATGAACAAACTTCAGTCTGTCTCGACTTCAGGCTCACCACCTCGTCCCAACAGCTCACAATTGTCAACCACGTCTTCCTGTTATGGATCCTGGTTGCTGTTGATGAGAAAAGGGTAGAGGGAGAGAAGAGAAAACACAAGCAGCAGATTTCAGGCATTCTACAACGCATTAGGTCATGAGAATTGGAACTCGTGCTGTTTAAATGATGAAATGGCTCACCAAAGGGACCTCGGTTGAGCTCCACACAATTGGTCACCACGAGGTCATCTCCATCTGAGACGAGAGAAGGAATGATAAATACGCCCGACCCTGCACAATTATTAAATTTCTGCGTTCCTTTTTTTTCCCCTTCATCCACTCCACACTAAATGAAGTTGTTCTTGTGGGCTGTTTAGTTTCGAACATGAGCTTTGTCTTGGTGTGGGAATTCGAATGTGACAGACGCACAAGAGAGCGAGGAGGGCCAGAGAACAGAGAGGTCGTAGCCAGACATCGGAGCTATTTTTGTTTGTAGAAATTCAGAAGTGGTCCTGTTACCCTGGAGGCAGCTCGTGTTTTCCATATAGCTCAGCGACTTGGCAGGCCTCGACGAGGGGCAGTTTCACATTGAGCCCCCTCCCTGCTTCAAGCTCCTCTCTCTCCCCCCTTGCATCTTCCCCCACCAGTCGCCCTTCCTCCCTCTATCCTCCCACAATCCTCCTCTCACCCCCGGCAGGAAAACGCTCGTGGCCCGCAGTGGAGACAGCCTGACTGCGCAGGCGGCCCAGCAGATGCACTGGAGATAAGTTTGTGTGCGTAAGCTGGGCCGCGACCCTTGGCGGCAGGACATTGACCAGATCCTGTCAGTGAGAGGGCAAGAGCCGGCCTAGCACCTCTTCTGCTCATTTGCTTCTAGGCCGCCCCCCTACTCCCCATTCTACTGTCTCCACGCCTGGCTTCCCCAGCAGCCCAGCAAGGGCCAGAGGGGAGGACGGGCCCCCTGGAGCCAAGACTTTCCTCTGGGATCCCAGACTCCACCCCCGGTCTCCTCGACACCTCCTGTATGCACAGTAGAGGTGCCACAAACACACTTACACACACAGTCAAAACTCCAGCGAGAACACAATAGGTCCCCAAGATAACTTCCCCTGTCCCACGGAAAGATAATGGATGGCGGTGTGTGGCGGGGTCTGCGACAGAGACGCCGAACCACTTATGAAAACACCATCCTTCATGCTACATCAGCACTTCGTGGTTTCTTTTGTCTGTGAAATGGTTTTGGAGGAAACACCTAGGCTGGAAACTTGGATGATTTGTCATGTGAAAACGTAGACGGTGGCACCGAGTGGTTACTGTAAGAGGGATCTGCTTAGGCTTTTGTATACTCAGGGTTTTTCCCCCACCAGGGATAAAATACAACAGGATTTCTCATTAATTCAGAGAGTCAGTGAAGCTGAGCGAAAAGGTACTTCTGACAAATAGACAGCATCGGATCATAAAGTACCAAAACAACCAGGATGCCAAGCAGTACCAATGACTTCCTGACTCCAACTAAGTGCCCGTTCCCTAAAGGACCATCAGCAGAGATGAAAGACCTGGCACAGCTTGAAATGCCATGTGGAAGTATTGACAATTGGACTTCTTTGAAGTACAGATAATAGAGCTTTCACTAGTTTTTATCTCCTCCTGAGACTATATTTAAACCTCTGAGCACTGGCTAGCGTCATTTGGATCTTGCCAGCAAACCAGTGGCCAGATCTCTGTAAACACAAACCATGAATGGTACAATTTGAAGGGCCATACCATTGGATTTGAATGTTTCAGCCCAATACAAACTACTTGACATCTCAACTAATTATTACTACAAGCACAGATATCCACCAGTTTCATTCATATCTATACCGTGTCAAAAAATATTAGCACACTCTTGGAACTTGCTTAATTTATCAATCAAGTCTATGTACGTAAGTTTTGCAACCGTTGAGAGAATATTCAACGAATACTTCCCAAAGCAATGTGCATTATCATGCAATAATAACAATAGCTGACAAAGAATAATGCATACTTGATTTTTCCTCTGATGGACTAAAACAAAGGGCTGCCTGCAACAACAAGAGCAAATACAACTAAAAAAGGAAGAACTCAGTGCTAAACTTGCTATAGCTGGTGATTAGTGCTGAAAGGAAAATTCCAGCATGATAACAAGCTAAAATAAGATGTATTTTTATTCACTTTAAAGCATCTTTGTGCCTAAGTACCAGGACCTCTGGAAGAGGTCAAGGCTTAATTGCAGTTTAACACAGTGGCCACACTGCACAATTACATTATCTCGAGGTGCAGATGTTTCTTGTGAGCTTATATTGTGAATGAAGCAGCTTTGGATACATTTTATGTAATTATTTTTAAATTTCTTGTTTCACTATCAGTATTTAGTCCATAATACGATTTAGTATTTCCAAAGTCTGGAAGTTAGTTGATTTCATTATCTGTCCATGCTATGTACAGTCTCACAGAGCTGCTAGCATGGCTGGATTGACTGGGAATGGCTGATTTATAGTTGCATGTTGGCTCTATACATAACCTCCAGAGGAGACGCATCACCCAAGAAGAGCAGCATCTGGCCAATCA
This sequence comes from Sparus aurata, assembly GCF_900880675.1. Classification (NCBI taxonomy): domain Eukaryota; kingdom Metazoa; phylum Chordata; class Actinopteri; order Spariformes; family Sparidae; genus Sparus; species Sparus aurata. The sequence goes on from NC_044207.1 coordinate 19,616,525, forward strand.
GGTGGGACTACTGCAGCTGAATGGGGTTGTGTGTTTACTGGGGAAACTATAGGTCACTTTCCCCAGTATTAACAGTGCCGCTTAGCACTGGAAAAGCCGAAAATTGGACAGGGTGGACCAATTCCTACGTACATTACCTGCTAGCACCAAATGGCTGACAGGCACCGTTAGCTGCAAGCTCGTCACCATAATAGCTAAGGATCCAGATATTTACCTGAATATATCTGAGTGAATATTTGGCAGTCAGAAAGCAGACTCAAAATAAATGCTTTATTTTTGCTAACACATTCAGCAAATCAACTTTTATCTGGTGAGAATATGTTAATGCTATGTTCACAACTTCATATGCTGGCCAGGTGGCCTAATAATCTCTAAATCCAGGTTAATTTACAATTCAATGGCTCTAAATGCTTTTCCTTGAACTGCATTTAGATTAATGTGGAGTCAGTCAGACATCTTCAAGTGAGGCTTATGTTTAGCAGATGGTTCAAAAAAAGCAGGAAACAGAAACAGAAATCACTGCTTTTGATTTCCATTCGGATTCCACTCTAAACTGCAGAGTCATACATCTGCCCCTTTCCGTTACAAAGACCAAAGGTGCTTGTGACTCAGATCACAGCACGCTGGAAGAACATATATATACACACATACCTCCTTCTGCCCTGAATCATAACCTACCACTAGAATTCATTTCTCACCAGACAAGCAACTCCTCCACACAGAGCAATAAGAAGCTGAACCCAGCTACTCATAGCTGGGAGGTTAAACCTAGTTTGTCATCAGATTCCAGTGGGAGGGAGGGATGAAGAAGTTGTGCAAAGAGCAACCAGGCCTGTTCACAGGCAGCATCTGACTCCTACTGACACCTCTTCTTGGAAATCTCATCAGCAATTCTTTTTGAACCCAGAGGCTCCACGTCTTTCGGCACTCTTAACTCCTCATGATGCAGTTTTCCAGAGAAAGTTGAATGTGTGGCATCATCTGTCTCCACCTTACTTATCAGGAAAAAATGCAGTTGGGTCTCGTTTAAAGGTCCTATTTGTAAGAAGTCGTCTTTTGGGTCTCATTCCCAGCTCTCTGACACTGACACTTCGGAATGGCGTATGACTGGTTCCCCACAATCTCAAAGCGTCAGTAATTGACGAATTTGGAATGAGACTCAAAATCTACTTTTCTTACAAATAGTGCCTGTAAAGCCGGTAGCTATTTTGAAATACATCTGATAAGCCAACATTTTATTTGTTCTATTTTTCTCAAGCTCAGTGATCACGCACAGCAAAAGAAAATTAATTGAAAACAGACACTTCTTGCTCACATATGACATAATTCTAAAACGGTGTAATTTCCAGAAACAAATATGAAATGCTACGGAAGAAAACAGACAGTCTCCACAGGCCAGTTGGGATGCACCGACTTCCCGTCAAAGATATCTAGCAGTTATGAACTTACAAATCTTGAAACGCAGTCTTGAAATGCGGTCACAGGCTTGGTTGGCTCACCTAACTCCACTGCCACCCCTCCCACGCTGTAACCGGCTAACATTTTATTCTGGCGAGAGGGATGCTATATGACTCCTTGATCGCCTAATATGACACCGTGACTAACACTGTGGCAAAACGATGAGTGGACTGCTCCCAGAATTAGACATCTCCAAACAACTAAAGTCAACAAAGACAAAGCAGAAAATGATACCAAACATGGCGTGCAACTCAATCCAACTTCTCCGGCTGAGTCAAATTGTCACACTCTGCATCTAAAAGTCCCATATTTATACCAGTTTTGATCAGTCTGCATAAAGCTATGATTTTTTTAAAGTGTCTTACTTGAAACTCAAATGAGCAAGTTGCATTGTGGGGAGGCGTTACTTTAACAAACACCAGCATCACGCCCACTTCACGTCAACAAGCGTTATTTAAGTCGAAGAGGGAGTGACAGAGCCGGCGACAGTGCTCATCAGGTTTAGCGCTGTAAAAGAACCATGTTATAAAAAGCCATAACGCTGTGTACAGTCACACTCTCTGCTGTCTACTTATGAACTTCCGGTTGCATTGCACAACATGTGAGAAGAGGCTGTGATGCAGGGTAAATATTGTCACAACATGATTCACCGGCAGTGCTGTGACTAAAACAACAGAGCGGCTTCATCATCATGCTGCTGTTGCGGTAAAACGGTGCAGTAATGATTTTATTTGAGGTATTTGTTTTTTAAATGGGGTTTTCCTAATGTCATTAAGGGAGGGTAAGAAAGGGTCACGATCCAAATGATTCTCCACATTGTTTAGAAGGATGAGGGGCCTTGTCATGTAGTTACAGTACAAGTTATTAATTTACTAGAGTGTTTCCGCCTTATACTATTTCATACTTTGCTGTACCTTTACGTTTTAGTCAGTTTGTCCAACAGCTCAGTTACTACACTACGCAAGACTGTACCCACAAAATACACAATTATCTGAGTGTGAATATTTATGTATGTCTTATCTTGTTTATACTGCTTTAGTACTCATATTTTCTATATTTTTTTACTTATTAGTACTGTTTTCATTCATTTGCTATCCCCTTTGCTGCTGTGATATTGCAAATGTCTCTGTTGTTGGACTAATAAAGGATGATCTTATTTTATAGAATATGATGCATTGTTTCAGTTTTTCATGGTCATAATAATTGTGTATTTGTCAGCTTTCTGCATTTACCTCATACCAAATACTTCCTACATCATAACAGAGCATTTTATGCACCATGACGTTGAGTGTGAGATTTCGGAATCGTTTTCCAAATGACATAAGCAGATATAGATTCAGGACGAATATCAGCTTCTGAAACTTGTGTAACTGGCTGTAATCAATCACAGAAAACATCACCTCCAATTAACATTTTTCATACACAGAAATACAGTTTAAGTGCAGATTGATCTGACAAGTATGTATTGCATTGGCATACAAGCTGACAAAATAAATGCAGATTTTACGCTCACTGTGATGGATTACGACTTGTTCGTAATCTTTTTCATTATCTGCAGATGTGAAAGGAGCTAATGGCTGCATGCTTCAGGAGAAAACTTCACATTTAAGAGAATGTACTTTCCCTAGATCTGGCACCCTCGCTTAGACGATGCCAATCATCCATCGCGGCCTTCATTTTGATCTTAACTATACACTTGTGAAGTTTCATGACCGTGTCTTCCATGGTAATGACGCTATCAGGCCAACAAACCTCTCCCCAGGCAGACAGATAGACCAATAAACACCTGGCAAAATACTCCAAACTGCTTCTGTATTAGTCCCTGCTACACAAGATGACCACATTTTACCATGATGACACACACCCCTCTCATCCCCATTCAATGAAGGTGAAAATATTACAAGGAGCCTTCCCTGTGTGATTCAAACAACCCTGCAATTTAATGCGAATGTCCTATTCCAACATGAAATGAGCAACTTTGAATGGAGAACCTTTGCTTAACTAAACAATCTGGATACTTCTCCCACCACCGCTGGTGGTCTGCATCAAGATGAGCACTATTAATCTTCTTTGCTCTGTCCCTTTGGGGGCCGCATGTTCCCTGTCCATTCACTGTGTGCTGCACGCATTTTACTGTGAGATAATAACCTATGTACTCTTTACTCGGGTTTGTTTTCTGCTGTCATAAAAATTAATGGCGCTTTTTATGATAAATTGTTACGCCATAACTCATGTACTTCAGTTTTAATTAGCATGTGAATGAGCATGTTCTGGAGGGAGTGTCTTGTTACAATTAAACAGCGCCATGCCTGAGCGATCGGGGGAATATGTTTTCTGTTCTTAGGGAGCTTATCTTTCAGCGCGAGCGAGTTCCTGCAACAAAGCTGCAAGATTGAACGAATAATACAAAAATGTTGGGCTACTTCCCAGATTAGAAGATCAATGATGTCAAAGATGTTTTTTCCCAAAGCTTTGCTGAGACTGAGGGGAACATTAGCATGACAGATGTGGCATATTTGTAGTGGTTATGTCTGAGCTATACTCAATTTCAATGACATATATCTTCATTCAATTTGGATAAAAGGTGACCATAAATGGTTAATAACTTCGAAACATGTAAAGCGATAAGGCAGGATCAGGACAAACTATACCTCATGTTTGTTGTTTTCATATTGCGTTTATATTATTATCATTATCATTATTTAATTTACACTTCATTTCATATAGCAGAGGAACTGAAGAGCCAATAAAAAAATTATCAATATTCAAATACAGTAATATGACCTTATTTTAGTTAAATTAATAAGTTTATATGGCTTCATTCATGGCTGAGCCAGGAAAATAAATTGTGCAGAAAACCATCAATCACATCCAAAAAGATAGACATTAAAAGATCAGTCAAATAAAACAATTAAAGAAAAAACACCTTTAATGTTCCTTATTATGCAGTCAGAGAGCCTTAAAAAGAAGCAAAGAAAAAAAGTAAATTATTATCATTATTAGATTTATTTTATGATTTTATATTTAGATAGATTTATTCTTTTTTAATGGCACTCTTGTGACTCCATACCGTATTAATATCATTTAAGAACAATTCATGCCATTAACACCTTTATGCCCTGCTCACGCACATTTAAATGAGGCACCAACTGTCATTAAGAAGTAATGACGTTAGAATTCTCACACTTTCCTATGCAGAGCTTAAAATACACTTTATTTTACCATTTGATTTTATCAAAACTGCAGGAAATTCCAGGTCAAAAGTGAAAACAAGAGAAAAATACGCACACAGTCCTGGCAGCCACCAGCCTTTCAGTCAAAACTATACATCAAAAAAATCAACTGACACCAACATCCGCTGGCTCTACCTGGAGTGGGTATAATATTGTTCTCTGCTGTTTACCTCACACACTGGCTGCCCTTTAATCTCTAATCCCTCTCTTAGCCCTCAGACAACACGGGCCAACGGACCCATTGTATGGAATTCCACGTCGCTCTCTCAAGGTGTGTGATTAACCCCTACTGTACATAAGAGCAAACAGCACATCAAAGGCCGCCACAGAGGGTGTCTGCAGGTGACAGGTCGGCGGGAGGTGAGGGGTCGGTCGCAGGCTGGCAGAGGCCGAGAAAACAATCAAAAGTAAGCTGTTGGGCTGAGTGGACGACCTGGGTGAGAGTCTTCATTTTACTATTGAGACCCCGCTCCTCCACTTCAGCTGAAATTACACTGTTGCCCTTTAAAAAAACGAATAGTCCCAATGTGCCTGATGAGAAATGACCCAACAAACAGAGCTGCTGCTCATTATGCGATAAAGCAGACAGGACGTATTCGTCAAAGGATTGGCTGAGTGTTCTTGTGACTTATTTGTCTACTCTCAGAGATAAAAGTCTCCCTTGCAGTTTAAAATATGGACACATTACATGTAAAGAATGCAAACCATATCACAATATGAGTATAAATGGCTTCTGATGTTGAAAACACAAGAATGCACAGATTAACGTGACATATAACATGTATTTTCTTTTTCCATTTCACACAAAGCCCAGTCTGAATTCTTCGTCTCAGTCCTGGTGTTTCCCCAAATGGGATATTATTTTCTTTATTATGATTTTCCATTTTCTTTTGATTTTGTGCCTCATTTTAGACTTGCTTGTGAGAATTTTCAAATATCTGCCAGAAACTGAAAAAATCAGTTTACAAGACCTAGATCATTAAGGATGCTTGCGGTGTATTAATAGGCTTATTTTGATGGTAGGCAAGAGAGTTCAATGCTCTGCAACTGCAGATAATATCTACAAAACTTACCTGCAGTCAGACACAAAAAAATACATATTTTGTGTCTTCCCAGTAGACTTTGTTGTAGCACTGCACTGTGTTCCCAGATTTCGGCATTTTTGGTGAGTGTAATATCAGAATAATTGATGAAAATAATAGATAAAACTGTGAAATTATTTATCAAACACGCTGTATTCTTTAAAGCAGATATTCTCGAGACATGACCCCCCCAGAAAAATCAGGTTGTGTTCCCCTTGTAAGTCCCTGACCTTTCCCCCATGGTCGAGAACCAAAGATTTATGCTTATTATTATATATAGTTTAATAAGTAAAACATTTTTTTTGACATAGTGTAGATTAAACATTTGATATTCTTATGACATATTCAACATCGCTTTAGAATATGACATTCACTAGCAAGGACCACACCATCAACGACATGCGTTTAAGGATTTATGAGTGACAAAGGAAAACGAAGTGTCGAAGATCTTGGTTCTTTTGAGTTCTTCGAGTGCGTTGTGGGGATTCTTGCAGAGAATCCGCCGCCGCTCCCGGGCAGCGACGGACCCCCTCATGGACCTACGAAGGAGAGGAGAGAAAGAAGAAACAGACAGAGAGAAATGGGGTGGGGGGGAGGGGTGCAGAATACGAGAGCGAAGCAGATGAGAGGGTCAGGTGGTTATTTATAGAAATGCGGAAGTTGGCGCTGTTGAGGTGTGGTCCTGCTCCTGAAACTTCGCCAATTAAGCTTCAATTAAAATGACCTTAAACTGGCAATAAAATTATTATTCTGAAGTCAAAAATGACACCATCCATGTTAAGATTGGTTCCCTATAAGATCTTATCTATAGAGTTCCGTCACAGATTTTCACAGAAAATTAAGGTCTAATAACAGCGCAAAGGAAGCGCGTCTGGGATTGTGCAACCAAAACAGGAAGAGGCATTGTTTTGCCCGGTCACTATCCCCAGGTAACAGTTGAGCAACCGGAATAACTGTGGAAACTCTACACTACGACAGAAAAAGAACCCTGCTGAAGGGATGGAGTGATGGAAACCGAGGTAAAACAAAAGTGAACTGAGGGGCATTCACTCAATGGAGAGCGCCAGGGTTGTGCCGAAGCGTGTTACCTTGTTGATCTGTGTTGACCCTCACCACAAGGACTCTGGGCAGTTTAAAACCGCTATTCTTTCTGCTAGATCAGTGTTTCTTTTATGGCACTAAAATCTGGGTTTCTCCATCGAAGTGGGATTCTTACCGTTGTGTTTTGCTTTGTTGAGTAGCCAGGCCGCTAGCGGTAGCTCTGCTGCTAACATTGACTTTGCGACAGCGACACCAACAGTAACACCACAGGGACACACCAGGAGTGCTGGAAAGCTAAAAGATCTTTGTTTCTGCTTTAGATAGGAGCTTAAACTGACAGTAGATCTTTTTTTTGTCCTGAATGTATTCCTAACAGGCAGATACAGATGCAGGTGTCTTTCGGGTGATAGATATATTTAGCAGGTGTTGGCGCACACGTGGAGTCAGGTTGTAAATTGATGTAACTCTCCATAAACAGAGTCAGCACAAACACACACAAACACGCTCACACCTCTCCCCACCAACAGAGAATTCGCCACAAGACCACACAAACTGTATTTACACCTTGCCTTGCTCTGCATAAACATAATTGAGCTCATGCCGTTTGAGTGGTACTCTGTGTTGCTAGTGTGGGTTTTGGAGAACAAAGATATTTCAGATCCCTCCTTCTCCCCCTACTTCTTCCCCCCCTTCTTCTTCCTCCTCCTCCTCCTCCTCGTCCTCCTCCTCCTCCTCCTCCTCCTCCTGCACTAATTGAGTGATTCAGAACAGAGCTCAGACATGCCGCCCCTGCGACTCTATCTGACTGGGATATTATCGGAGTGGCTGTCAGATGAGGGTCCAGAGCGGCTTGGGAGGAATGCAGCTTACAACTGTGGGCCAGCAACAGACCCTCTACTGCAACTGCCGACCCTCAAATCTCCCCCTCAGTACTCTTTCCCCCCCCCCCAACCACCTCAGGCCAATCAGTCAACAGGACCCCAGGGGCCATTTTCGAAAACAATCACTCTCTCTAAGTAGTCAAGAGGTGCCAGGGCTAATTATAAACAAACTATTGATGCTCTAGCGAAGGATTGTGCTAGACTGTGCCAGTGCAGTAAATGTTTGTGTGTGTGTGTGTGTGTATGCACGTGTGTGCAAGTGTGCGTGTGTGTGTGTGTTAGGGTCATAGGAAGGTTCTGCTTGACAGAGCGTTCAATTGGCCGTTTATCAGACCTCACCCGAAGTGAACGCTCCACCAGGATGGCGGCGGACTCCTAATGACAAGTGCTGGAGTTCCTCTGAAATGAACGGCAAGAAACCATGATTTTTGTCAGTGTTCAGTAAACTCAAAGCAAATCTTTGACTCTCGCTGCAGGCTGAGGTCGTTGAGGAGTAGGTGCACATTTGTGTCATATTCAACAAGAAGAGAGAAATTCCTACATGGATTCAACTTTTTCAAAAGCCGGGGATAATTCACAGGCAAATACTCAAATGTTAACACTGAAACTGAAGCTTGAAACAGTCCTGTCACCTGTTGGCACATAACCTCTCTGCAAACTAGGGAGGCTGTCATATTACATTTGCATTACATGTGCAGTTTTTGAGCTGACTGTCATGTCGGGAGATGCGGCGTTGACACTGCTAGATGTTTTTTAGGACATCTCAGGAGAGGTCAAGCTGTGTTTGTGGCAACAAAAAACGACTATTTTTAACAAGGTTAAATATTTAGAGGTACAGTAAACATGAGTCTACAGCCATGCTAGCTCCTTTGTGTGGCTGTGCTTAGACATGAAGATGCTTTGAGATAACTGTTCAACCTGGTTACAAGTACAAATGATGCTATTGGAACTTTGTGCAAACTGTGGATATGTTGAAACTTCAACTTGATTTGGTTAAGATAAGTTACAAAAAACATTTGGTTAGGGTTAGGGAAAGATCAGGTTTTGGCTAAAAAGCCTGTTTTGGTCACCACAAACATGGTTGGAGATATTTTGAGGTTTTCGTCAGAAAAACCTGGTTTTGTCGCCACAAATTGGAAAATTGTCCCGAGGTCGCCTTAACATATCAAGTGGTTGAACACTTATAAATGTTGAAACACAGTCTTGAGCTGTGGTCACTGGCTTGGCAGCCTCCTCGACTTTAACTCCATCTCTTTCTCCCCCTGATGTCAAAGTCAGGTCAAAAATATGTAATGTGGTCGTGATATGAAAAATAAAAAATCTCAATAATGTTGTTAGCCTATGACGCAAATGATTACCACTCAGCAACTTGCTTAAACGTGAAATGCCGACATTTTATCCTGGTGACTTGGCTTTAAGAACAGCAAGTTTCAACCTTAAGATGGTGATAGAGGAAGATTGAGGGGAAAACCGTTATGATTCAGGCTCCGGGGACCATGAATGTCTGCACAAAATGTCATTGCAACCCATCAGATAGTTGTTTATATATTTCAGTCTGGAATAAAGTGGCAGAACGACTGGAAGAGAGAAACACTTGTGCAGCTAGCGAGGCAAAAAAAAAAGTTGTCTAAAGAATGTAAAAATGACTCCTTAAACCAAGAGCTCAGTCTCAGGTCATTAACTTCAGAGTGACACCCAGTGAATCTGGTTTCACCGCTGAGTGTCGCCCACTTTAAAGTAATGTATTTAGGTCTAAATCATGCGATAAGGGTGCCTGCTGCTGGTCTGTGCTGTGTGACGGAGACAGAGAGCAGAGTGACAGACGCTCTGCAGAGCCAAAGAGTTCCATCCTCCTCCGGTTAAAACAACAGTCTTTTCCTTGGAGCTATCACACTATGACACATGGTCTAATCCAAGAGAGCCATATTTATTTTGGTATGGGCTACATTTCTTTCCTTTAAGTAATGAATAAAGAAAACACAGAGCCTGGCGCTAGGATGTCGAGATGTGTGGGAGAGAGCCGTGTGCACTGTCTCACTGAAAACCGGAAAGGGAATGGAGGTGGGCGCAAGGTATTCCCCTCGTCCCCTTCACCCCTCTCGTCCTTTCATTTCTTGACCCCGCGAGCTGTCTCTCTGGTGAAGTCATGTGTTCAGTCCTCCGTCCTGCCAGAGAGACAGCCAAACTTGGGAGGACTGGATGGAGTGGGAGAGTAGTGGACTTCGAGGGAGGAAAGGGGGGGGGGGGTGTCTTGAGAGCAGCATAAAATAGCAAAAAGAAGACAGCAACTGTGTGTCGCAACACGATACGAGTAAATTAATCTGCATCGGGCTTGTGTGTGTATTTATGAGTATTTTGCATATCAGTGAAGGTTGGTAACAGGTCAGCCAAAGGGGGTTCGGAAACAGCTCCCTCCCCTGCGCACCCCTCTACAGAACACCTTCTGCAGAAGGGTTAAATAAATGTTAGTGATGTGATAACCAGCCTGTTTATTGAGGGGCCTCTCGCAGGACAGCTCGTAGGCCTGCTTGGATTTCCTCACTTTGATGATGTCATACTGCCAGTACACCAAATCAGATTGCCCTTTTTCTTTCCATGCGTTCTTATACATGGCCTCAGAATTTTGGAAGAACAGATTAAACAAAGCAACCCGCTTGAAGGAACACAGTTTAGTTCGTATTGTTCGGTTTATGTTTCAGCTGCGCAGGGTCCAGCTTTGCAGAAAAACATTGTGACACTCGATGCAGAATGACCGTCTCCGTATCGGCCAGGATCCTCTTAATCTTTGCCAAATAAGTCGTAAGCCAGCAGGCCTGTTTCCTCTGTGTTTGAATTAAAAAATTACAAGCAATATTTTCTTTTTTCTTCAGACTCTGAAGAATGACAGGAATTCAGCCACTTGTGGAACAATGTGAAACCAGCACCTTTTAGCGGCGACATCCGCGTTACAATTTCAAACATGACTAATAAAGATTAAAAACAAAACTCATGGGTCCAAAAGCAGGTCTTAAATTGATAGAGTTCAGGTTCAGGTTCAGTTTGTTTCAATGAGTTCGACAGCATATAAATTACACTCACCTTCCAGACAGACCCTGCGGCTCTTTGTCACAAAAGACAAGTGTCTTAAATTGAGAACATCGAAATGACCTCTGATTTGTGAAAGCTGGGTCATGTTTCAGTGTAAACAAGTGAGTGCTGTGCTGAGTATTGTACATGGTGATAAAGGTGGACCATCTGGGTCAACCTGTTGAACTTGGGAGTGAGTTGTGCATTGCCACAGACGTTGTAGTTACACGTAAGAGATATTCTATGGGTTTACTGTCTGATGGTTGTGTTAAGAGCCCCGACTATAGAGAAAATATCCACAGAGCTTTAAGGTCTGAAAAGTGAAGCCAATACCAAAATACCTTAAACGTGCATTCTTTCTAATGCTTTGCACGGGGGAAACTCAAGTGTTCCCTAAAGAAGTCCGATTACATGGAAGCTTATAAGAAAAAGACTTAAGACTTGACACTTGATCTATTATCTCAGCAAACAGTTTCCTAATGAGTTTGTGTTCTCAATCTCTAGTGTCAAGTCTTCTTCAACACAACATGATGATCAGTTTGTAAATTATGGTGCCATTTAGAGTAAAGCAGGCGATAAAGCAGGGTGAGCTTTCCTCTTGTAATTGGGAAGTTGCCACCACAGGGTGCCCTCTGCTTTTCAGACAGATCTAATCAGGATATCCTCCCCGGCTCCACCTTCTCGCCCACATAAGGTCACATCTGGCTTCAAAGACCAAGATGGCACATTCGTAATGCCAAGCTCAAGGGTCCAAATCTGTAGTGCGACCAATGGGTGTTGGGTGTCACAGTTAGTTGACACTTGGTTATTACTTGGTAAGATTTAGCTGTGATGATGGGAACAATGTTGTATGAGCCTATAGGTTAGCACCGGCACTTGTGTGATAAGATGGCTCATTTCTTGGGGATATTTCACAGGAAAGTACGTAGTACAAGCTCATAAAGGAAGGAAAGGGCGTAAATTCAAGTGTTTCATTCATTTCATACAAGTGGAGCTTCAAGGTGCAATTTATTTGATTTTGAGCCGGGAGAGAGCTGGTGAGATGTTTACATTCAGCAAATACTTGGTGAGTAATGAGCAGGAGGATTCAGAGGCCCTGAGAGGCAGGTGAAGATTTTTTTCTTCTGGTGATCCACATCATTTTCTCTTCTGTGATTATGACTTGAGAACTGGTGGAGAATAAAGAAACTTTTTTGCCAGGATAATCTTCCTAAATTCTTAAAAAATATATGTATTTTCCCATCTGTGAAAACACGATTTTTTTTGTGTGAAACCGAGTTGGAAAAATTGCTAGAATAAAAGATTTTTTTTATTTTATTTGCAAAACAGTGAAAAAAAAGTTTTGCCAGAAAAAAATTTAATTCTCAAAAAAGAAAAAAAAAACATGTTTTATACATAAACACAGTAAGGAAAGCAATTAGATCCGACTTAGAAATTGAGTCAGCAGGGCTTCCGTAGAAGGAGGTAACATCCAATACATTTTACATTATAACACCAGGGTCCACAAGGAATTACGCAATATCATGCCACTTTGAATTATACAGATTTTCATTCATGTCAACTTTTATTTCTCATCAAAATGTAAAATTATTGGAGTTTACTTTCATTTGTGTACCAGTGGTTGTAAATAATTCAGACACAGCACCTTACAGTGCACCCTCCCAGTGTTGTAAAGGGCTAAGCATAAAATTCAATTCACCCTTTGAGTCACTCACCCTCACTCTGTTCACACGGCATTGCCTCCACTTCAAAAACACAATGGAAAAGGTGTTTCACAGAAATAACAATTATTGAATTAGTATTTTGGCTGTGACATCATTTGACATGATACACAGGCAAAATATATAAACTTTGATACTCAACTACATCCTCACTGATCTGACTCAAAGATACCGCAGGAGAGAACAATAGATGGCATTCCCCCGATATACTTAGGAAAGAATTTTACTTCCAACTGTGCTCTATTGTTAAATTAGGCCAAACTCCAGGTTTTTCTAAAGAAACCCTGTAAAAAACGTTCCAGCCCTGGTTTTTGCGTCCACGTACGTCTTCACGTTCTCCTCCTTTTTCCTGTTTCTCGGTGAAAAACACGGAGGGTGAGGCCTAGAGGTGAGTTTCGGTTCAAAGTTGAAAAGGGCACCAGTGAAAAACGCTGGCAGGTGTTCAACAAGTTCGGTGCATTTATGATAACAGTCAAGTTGACTTGGTGCTCTTGATCACTGGCTGTGGATTTAGTGTAACTGGAAGGAGGGGGGGAGAAAAGGCGGCGGAGAGATATGAAGTGTGTCTGCTGTCAAGGTCAGTTTGTGAGATTGTGTTCAGACTCCTTTTACTCAGCTTTCCTGGCAACAACGGAGCCGTACAGTGAAGCTGCAGCTAACAGTGTAATATCCGTGCACGGACGGTCGAATTGTGCAGTGTAAGTGAAAGCTTGACCTCAGAACTGCTCAGTGTTAATATGGCAGGAATTCACTGGAATTTTGTTTTCATAAATGAGGACAGGAAAGGGTAACAGTGGAGGCATAAATCAGGGATTTTTTTTTTCCCTCTCCCCTCTCAGAATAAGTGACGGCATGAGTGTAATAATAAACATCTCCGGCAGAGATTGATGTTGGATGGGCCTGACTCAGGGCACGTAGTGGCTAATTTGTGCCCACGTCGAGCACCGACTCTCCTCGCAATTCCCACAATATTCAGGGGCGAAGCAGGAAGAAATGACAGACATAATTTCCCTGTGATCAAACATTGTTGATCCGTACATTAACACGACTGATGCAATCTGCGCTGGGCACAAAATAATTGAATGTGCTGAAATTGGGTACTATTTTGAGGTATTTCCTCTCTGTAGAGCAGCCGGGCAGATTGGCTTAATTAAGGAGGGAAAAACAGGAAGTTTTAAAGTCACGTCTATAATTAATTGGTCGCCTCAGCCAAAGGGTCTGCCTGGTCAGGGGAGCATAAGGAAGCAGCTCTGTTGTTGTGCTCAGTCACTGGGTTCACAGAAGACTACATACATACTCTATTTTCAAACGGAAAGCAACATTTTGGTACAATATGGGTTTTATTTTTGTACCTCCGGCCATCAGTCCTTTCAGTTTGACATCTTGGAACACAGCATTTTATCCTGAAGTACACAGACGACCACAAAGCTTATAGCTTTGCCAGATTGTCTGCCACTGTTTTGGAGGTAAAACTAATAACTTGTTATAGTGAGCACGCCTGTAATGTTGCTAATCAACCCTCATTGTGCAGGAAATGGCAGATCAAAGTTGAAGGAAGTAAGGCTGTGACCTCCGGGGAGACTCTCGATGGGCCGCTACAAGGCTAGGCAAATGCCTGATGACCAATGAAAACATGCAGCCTAATTTTAGGTAGCCTTGCTAGCTTGTCTACTTCAGGTCAGAGGTCACAAGTGTGGTAGATTTCAATTTTCCTTCCTCCTTTGTGCAGTTGTATGGTGTAGAGATGTGTATCCAATAATCACCAAGGAAGTGTGTCTTCTACTGAGGCAACCAAAACAGGAAGAGGCATTGTTTCCACGGTCGTTTTCCCCAGGTAATGTTTCAGCAGTCTTTCTACTAAATGAGTCAGTAACAAAACCCACTGATTAATATAACTGTTTAATATAGTGTTTTACTGCCTCTTCAGAGTGCTGAGATCATGGTTTTCGAGGGGAAAATTGGGGTTATTTTGTTTTGGACGGTAGCCAGGCTGGTAGTGGTAGACATGTTGCTAATGCTATGTTTGCAACATTGGCAGCAACAGTAATACCACAGAAAAGAAAAGTTGGAAAGTTGGCTATTTCCCCTTGATATATATCAGTTAAAACACAATAAAATAGACAATTGTGATCTGTAAGAACACACTGTTTCAGTAGGCTAGCTCGCACAGGGAACATGCTAGCTTGCTAGCAGTAGTGCTAGCACAGCTATCCTAAAAGTTCTGTGACATTAGCCATGCAGTTCAGTCTCTGGTAAGCTATGGTGGAAGTCACAAGGTAAAGTTTGGGTTGTAATTTTATGCATTGTTAGCCTTTGTCTTCCTGGTCATATGAAACTTACTATAGATATCCTCTTTTCACAAGGAACCGCTGGATATTATTGATTTTGGACTATGGCATGTCAACATATCTTAGTGCATTGTTTCCCCCAGTATTTTCTGAGACTGGCGCGGGGGGCTACTTTTTTTTCTATGGTTATAATGCTCTCACACAGTCATCATGAACTCTAATATTGTAAAGAAATACTATTACTGTTTCAAGAGAGGAGTTACCTAAGTCAGAGTCCTGCACGGGTGAAAAATAATGTACTGTGTCGGACACAGATGCGGATCGGGTCGGACACCTGGAGAGGCGGGTCGGGTTTTACGATTGCCATTTTCAAGGCGTCACTTATCATCAGTCATTATTAGCGACACAAATGATAAGCATTTATATTTCATATGAGCTCATTCATGCGTGCTTGTGCCCTCCCTGAACTCCTATTCCCCACGCTGTCTTACTTTCACTTTTAAAAATTGCGTCCGTCCAATTTTCCTTCGGGCGTCAGTATCAATTTATAGCGGGTCGGCTCGGGTACGGAATGTAATTTGTGCTACTGTCTGAAAACGGGGTCGGATGCGGTGACCCGTGCAGGACTCTGCACTAAGTGACCATTTTAATCCTCTAGCTAATTATCAAGCTAAATATCCAACATGCTAGTTAACGTCAAAGACTGCAGTGGAAGACGACAGTAAAATATTTCCTTTCTCTAACACTGGATTTATTTATGCCTGAATTTTTAAGGTGTGGAGGCTTTTATTTTGCCGTGGCGTTGCGCCACAGTCAATTACATGTAGGGGAAACCCTGTTAGTGTGATTGGATATTTTTGGAGAGGACCTTGGGACAATTTCCAGTTTTGTTTGTGGCAATGAAATACTTGGTATTTCGACAAGTATTCGGGGCATCTCCTGTGTTTTAGGCGAGAAGCGTACAGTAACAAAATAAAGAAATATGACATTTCATCATAGCTATTGCTAAAACATTACCACGTTTCGAGATCTCATTAACTAGTTTGGTGAACCCCTGTTATAATAGTTTTCTTTTTAAGATTTTGTGAGTTTTGTTTAGTTTTCTAAGTAAACAACATGGTTAGAAAAATCTTTAGAATGTGACTACACAACGGCAGGTGAGATTTTAACGAGCATGTGTTTCTTCTGTTTGGGATCTCAGCAACTAGTTTGCTGAACCCCCATTATAATAGTTTTCTTTCAATATTTTGGCTTTGTGTATATTCCTTGGAAAAGTAAAATAAAGCAGAGCTGTCTTTGTTAATAGGTAGTATTTTTAAAAATAAATTAGCATGGTTAGCAAAAATCTGACTACAACGGCTGGTGAGATTTTAATGAGCGTCTGTTTCTTCTGTTTGGGAGCCTGCCATGCGTCAGCCTGTTATTTATTTTAGATGCTCATTTGGTTATCAGGAGTTTTCATAAGAGGTCTCAGTAGAGAGACGCCCAATCAGCAGGCAAGAGAGGAGCCTCACTGGTCTCGTCTGTCAGGCTGCTGCATCCTGCAATTTATCCCCCGTCTTCGCTGTGTGGCTGCACTGCTATCTTGAGCTCTAGATGTAAATTTATTACATCTCAAGACTTCAGTGAGCCAAATGGTGTTTACACAAGCATACCTCGTCCTGAAGTCCTAAAGTCTGAGACACTGCAATGCATTCTGGGTAGGAGGGGCCGGTAAAATCCCACCAAACTCCGTAGCCCTAAGTTGACCCAAATGACTTAAGCTATGACTGCATGCAGATTCTCCAGAAGGCTGAGAGATTTCGAGCAAAACAGTTGATGCCAGTCGGGAAGGCATTGTTCCCCACCAGCTCTTCATCCAAGTCAAACAGGGACACTCAAAACACACAACACGCATGGAAATCACCCGTGTCTGACTCACTTTATTGTTCTGTCTGTTTCACACCAGAACAGTAAAGATGATGGCAAGAATTAGAAAAGGTTTATCCCAACTATATTCACAAATGTTTATCAACCCTTTATTTCTCATCTAAAAACTGAACCTGAACCCAGTTTTTTGTCCCTCCGTCCTTTCACAGTCATGATGATTGACTTCTGATCATACATCACCAGGAGAGAATTTGCTCTCCCCGTCGGGACAGTGATTAGCATATTGCTTGTTGACATATGTTTAATTGATTAAAACAGTCCTGCTGTGATTTCACTGTGTTTTGTTTTTAAAGGCCAGGGTTCTGACAGAAATACTCCGGGAAGTATTGCATTTGGCGGCGAGCTCGGGTTCCCATACACGAGAGCGCTGAACTTAATTCAAAACGCCTTGGACACAAGGCTGACTGTTGGGCTAGTAGGAGAGGAGAGATAGCTGTAACCTTGCATTGAACTCCCAAGAATCTCGGCGTACTCCTTGGATCGCTGCAGCAGAAAATACTTACACGAGTTACATGATTTAGTGGCCGACTTTCAAAGTCCAGACCCCTTTAGGCAGAGGGATTGGTAATGAAATAACTTTTCCATTAGAGAATAACGGTTGTCTGGCAAAACTGTCATTGCATTGTGTAGAAATGGGGGATAGATTTGATAGTCAAATTGTGCTGGGCTTGTCACATACTTTACATACTTTACTTTGTTCCTGTGAATGAACACAGCATGACAAGAGAAGTTCCCTTAGTTGAAAGGGAGGCCAGAAGAGAAACAGCCACTATAGACTATTCTCATTTTATTATTCCGGGGGTATCATGCACCATTTAAACTTCCCAAACCACACATTTGTGACATTTACAGTAGGCTGGTTCATTTTTGTCATAATTCTAATAATAATTATTTAATTACATTTTTATATGAATCAGTATTTTCAGTTTCCTATAACCAGTTGTTAAACACAGCATCTAAATAGTAGCTAATAATATAATATATTTGCAACTTGTGGATGGAGTGCTTTGAAGTTTTGTGCAGATATTTATGGTCCCAAGAGGATGACTTCTGCAGACTTTGGGTTATACCCCTGACATTTTGCCGCAATGTTGGCGAAAGGGGGCAATTTGTGGACATGGAAAGAATTTGAGTTAAGAAAATACAAAACAATGAACTAATATTATCAACAGAGTGTGAAGAACAGGGTTGATGAAAAAGCTGTCGATGTACTGAACCAGCTAGCCACAGTTTGTACCGCAAGAAGGGATAGTACAGCCTGTAGTCCCAGCAGGGAGATGTAAAAGCAGCGAGTTCACCACAAGAAACTCACTTAATGTAAAAAAAGGAAATATTTTTACATCTATTTCCCTTACTAGACAAAGAACTACAACTGTGCACCATCTGAATTTAAATCTCTCTCTTTTTCTGAACTAAGACAAGGTCAAACGCAACATTGACTAAAAAAAACCCCACTTGATTCAGATTCGACATAAACAAAATTAACCTCACCCAAACAGTCTTGGTTTGTCTTGCCACAATTACCTCTGGTTCTGTCAAAATAAATCCTCAATTAATCGAGTGAGATATAAAAATATTCTGTCTCTACATGCTGTATTCGCCTGCGACTGATGCCCAGCTTTCTCATGGCCCTCTGCCCCTTCATGCCTCTCTTGTCCCTGGAGTCTTAGTCCTGTTCACAGTTGCTGTAAATCGCCTCTGTATTGTATCCCCTTGTTGTATTACTGGGACTGTGTTCAGTATTGAATGGTGTCCAACTGTGTTCACTGGGAGGCAGGCTGACTGAGCACTGCTGCCCGCAATTACCGCGCAGACAGAATCCCTCAGCTAATAGTGTTACATAGCGGCTAACTTATCTACTAGCTAGTTCTCCTCAAGATAAATTGTGGTAACTTTGGTGATCTTTTGACTTTTCATGCTCACTGGTCTGCAAGTTAGCATTGTCATTGTGACAGTGTTAGCATGCTGTTGTTAAAATCTCAAGCTATGGCAGAGAGTTTCTAGCATGGCTTTAGGCTGTTAGTCTGGTCAATAAATAGAAAAAAAGTACATAGTTAGCATTAATAATACAAGCATACCTTGTGCCCATCAGAGCATTTATTCCAAGTCATTGAAAAATCGAATCAGGTTCATGCCTTTTTTGGGTAACATACATCATGTAACAGAAATGGACATTTGGAATAACAATAATTCAAACAGAGCATGATTTTTTTCTTTAAAAAAAGAATTGGATATATACAACAACAACAACACAAATGTATGTGCAGCAGCAAATCTTTGTTATTTATTCTATGTCCTTTTCAAAATGAAATTTTTCACAGTCCTCCTCTACAATGACCTCGTGTTTGTGTGTACATAGTTAAGCACACTATTCATAGCAGAAAGTTCCCAGCAGCCTGCCCCTTTAGGAGGAACAACAGACTGAACAAACACAAAACCTGACTAGCTTTTACACCGGTAGGCAAGGCATTTAATCCCGACACCGTCCCATTTGTCTTGAATGTTTGCATATCAGAGTAGAGCTTTATTTACTTTGCTTGCAGTACCAGACGCTAAAATATTCAAGTAAAGAAATATGTTTTTCCCGACACATGTTAGGCTCTGCGGCATTTTGTCTTAATTGTTTGATGAGGGATGAATAACATATGGGGCACGGTAACCACAGAACAGTTGTCAAGAACAATGTTTGTATGTCTCAAATCAACCTTACCTGATGAAGCCAGGACCTTTTTTCATATGTCAGACTCTTCATTAGGTGTAAAACCTGTAATTCTTCTAATGTTCTTCGAATGTTCCCAAAGAAGGCAACGGGTTGTGTAGGTGTGGAAGATGTGGATAAAATCTTCTATCAGGATATTCAATTTTGTTTGGCATTATGGCAAAAAGTCATAATATGTAGTCCACTTACATATATTAATTTTAAGCAAATAAATAGATAGGACTGTCAGTGTAAATACCTGAAACCTGATGCCATAAACAGCCCATTCACCAGAATTATATGGTGGCATTTTACTTTTGTGCAAACCACATGTATGTTTAAATTTGTATGTGTCATGTCATATCAACAAATCTATCACCACGTCATATCACTTTCAGATTACATGTTTATGAGCTGACGCTGACATCAAGAAGTAGAAGCTATGGTGAGTGAAGCTATTCCTAGTTGAAAGGCTGCCCTGCCAGAGACCACTGGTCACATCCACCACTGAATATTTCTAATAAACCGAGGTGAAAAGGCTGCCAAGCCACTGTCTGAGAATGGGATTCAACATTTGTAAGCATGAAACCACTGGATAATGTTATTGGGCATTGGTGAAAAGACATCAAGCCAGAGACCACTGTTGAAGATGGTGATTAAACATTTGTAATTGTGAAACCACTGGTTATTTGTATTGAGACAAAGTATCAAAGCTGCCAAGCCAGAGACCACTGTTCAAGATGGTGAATCACCATTTGTAAGCATGAAACCACCGTATATTTTTGACAAGGCACAATTGTGTTTTAACATTTGTCAGCATAAACCACTGGATAGTTTTTTTTTTTTTTTTTTAAGATTTTTTCTGGCATAGACACCTTTATTAAGCAGTAGACAGATAGGAAATATGGGAGAGCGAGGGGGATGTGACATGCAGCAAAGGACCTCCAGCCGGAATCAAACCGGGGTCGGCTGCGTTTATGGCATGCGCTCTAACCACTCGACCACCTGCGCGCCCAACCACTGGATAGTTTTAATGAGTCAGGTGAGAAGGCAGTCAAGCCAGAGACCACTGCCGGAGACAGGGATTCGACATCTGTAAGTGTTAAACCACCTGAGAAGGCTGCCAAGCCAGAGAAAACTATTGGAGACAGTAAGTCAAGATTTGTAAACATGAAACCATTGGATATTATTAATGAGCCCTAGGTGAGAAAACTGCCAGACCAGATACCACTGTTGAAGATAGTGTTTCAACATTTGTGAGCATTAAACCACTAGATATTTTTATTGAGCCTCAGGTGAGAAGACTGCCAAGCCAGAGACCACTGTTCAAGACGATGAGTGAGTTGTAAGTATAAATTTACCAGGTTTTTTTTAAGAGGGGCCCCAGCGATTCTACATTTGTAAGCATGAAACCACTGGATATTTCTAATTAGACTTTTTCCTAATTTTCCAGCTATGTTATTAGCAACAAAGCAATTTCGGGGCAATTTACAGCCTTTTTGGGTGGCGTCAAATTCTCTCCCTAACCCTAACCAAGCACTTTTTGTACCTAAAAAGGCTGTTCTTGCAACATAACATTAAATATTGAATTAAACAAACTTGAACACTGTAAAATGGTAGGGTTAAACATATCAATGATTTGCAGAAACTTTCATTGCCAACATTTATTCTGGCAATTGGACTGCCAAAAAACTGAGTACATAATTACATAGTATACTGTTATATATCCAGAGATACTGAAGGGATGACTGTAGACGTGCCAATCTGATACACTGGATTACCACTGGCACTAATACTGACCTTGGTAAGGATCAAGGATAAACCATTAAATGATTAATAACTATAACCTCAGTTTCTCCAATAGCTTATTCAAAATCAATCTACAATAAATGACATTATTCAGTCATTGTGGCTCACAGCTCAGTGTGTAGTGCAGCAACAATCCCTGGTGTCATGTCCACTTACAAATAAATATTTCCAGTGAGTTGTTCACAGTGAGGTGCTCGTTTTTTTTAATATCCGAGGGCACTTATACCAAACTGACAGTCAATCGATGGTATCAGATACCACCAGCTGGTGTCTTAGAATCATTATCAGGAGAGAAAAACTTTGACAGTTGGATTCATTATTATAAACAGTTGAATTTCATGCAAAGCAGCAGAACTTAGCAGCTATTTGAATAATAATCTCAAAACATCTGTTTCATTTTGACAGATAACTGAGAGTAAACGTAATTTTCCGGATGTTATGTGGTACATGGCAGCTTTTAAGCTTAAATAATTGTTCACAGGTAACTGTTGCGGCTTGTGATTCACTCTCAGGTTAAAGGGTTTAGGTTGTCAAGGAACTTTTCCTTTTTTCATCATAACAAAGCTCTTTCCTTTTGTCTCAGCGTGTCCCACCCTCTGATTTTTACTCTCCTCCACCAGAAGTGTCATTCCTTCCAACACCCAACCTTTCCCTGAACACACTCCCACTGTTTCTGTAATAAGTGACACTGTCTATACATAGTGATATGAGGTCATCTCTGTGTGGAGCCAAACCTTTCACTGTCATTTAGTTGTTTTTTTTTGCCTTTTTTTTAAACAACATTTACTGTGGTTTTATCATTAGAGAGGGGCCTCCTGATTACTTATTATTTTTTCCTGAACCTTCCCCTTTTGTGTAGCTAACTTCCTGTGAGTAAGACTGCGAGAGTTTATGGCAGGGGTGGAGGCGGCGCCTTTTATTCTTTATTATACTGTACAGTCATAGATGTGTTTGCATACAGAGAAGGCGAAATGTTCTGCAGACTTTATGGCTTTCTAGAAAATCAACCACGGAATAATAATCCAGAACAGTACATGAACTCTCCTTCCATTTGACGTCTTTTGATGCTACTCCAAATCCAAAAGACTCCACTAACAGGACAGCTATCATGTTTTGAAGTGTGTTTTTTTTCTTCCCAGTATGTGCCGCCGTGTCTGTCGAGGAAACCCAAAAGGGCTGAGTCAGAGATCCCATCTCTTCCGGAGGCAGGGCCAGCAGTGCTCTCCTTTGAAAGGCAACATGGAAAGATCAACGGGCATCTCCTGAGGGAGCCACCGGGCCACACTGTGCTGCTGCCCCATGGTCAAACAGCCCTGGGGCCCAAAGTCTGGTGCTCCTGCTGCTGCTGCTGCTGCTGCTGCTGGGTTAGCATGTTTACTTTGGGAGGACTTTCAACCCTGTGCAGCCATCAAGATCTCTGTATTCTCCCTCTATCTCCCTTTTCCCCTCCATCCAGCGCTCATTTGGACAGCATTCCCACCAACTCTGTGACAAACATCATTCACATCCCCTCTCCATCACTTTGCAGATAATAACTGTAAGCTTGGCGTTCGCATCACTTTGTGCGAACGTGGTTGTTGATGTGACCCTCAGCTCTGCGAACATCTATCCAGGCAAGAGCGCAGGGAGGATTTCTGCGCTGTTGTGTTTATATTTCCTCCCTCGCAGCACCATGGATACCAGTCAGACAGTGCCAAGGTAGGACCACCTCATAAATTCAGAAACCTATAAATATTTGCCCGTGTTTTGAGTTCAACACTAGTTTGCATTTACATATCTGAAGGTGGTTTTGTAATTTATCTGCGTGGAAGCTCAAGGACTTAACGCCCGGTGGTCCCGGTGTACAAATTGTGTTTTATATAACACCCAGCAGCAAATGAACACATGCCAAACATTTCCATTTACCATTTACAGCCAAACTCAACACTAGAAACACCAATGATGGAAAAAAACAAAAAAAAACCCTGTGACGGACGATTCTCGGCTGAAACAAATGGCAGCGGTTGCATCATTCAAATGAAATGTTAAAAAGTTCGATCTTTTGCAAAATAAAGAAAAATAAGGGCTGTGGATGTGGCCCTTAGTGCAGTGGAGCACATTCCTCCACACTCAATAAACTCAGCTAAATCAATATGTCAAAGAGCAGACAGATAACGCTAAGCTCAGGCATAAATCTTCACCATCTCTAAAATCTTTTCATGTGGTATTACTCACAGGCCATATTCGCTTAAGTACAGTAAACATTGTGACAGGTACTTTGAGCTGCTGGTTCAAGAGGACACAGGAAAGTGGATTGTGCTTTGAGCCTTCGGGGGCCGGTCGAGAAGAAAAACTCTTAAGTAAAAAAGCTGTCAGGAAGAATAAAGGCTTGC
Organism: Sparus aurata; assembly: GCF_900880675.1. NCBI lineage: Eukaryota > Metazoa > Chordata > Actinopteri > Spariformes > Sparidae > Sparus > Sparus aurata. Next base: position 19,640,103 of record NC_044207.1, read on the forward strand.
TTTAATGAAACATAAGCAGAGTGTGGAAGCAAACCTCCCGAAAATCTGCAGGCAGATTTCTTCTGGAAAAATCGGAGAAATAAAGCACAAGTTTTCTTTTTTTTTTCCCTCCTTTGCATTAGCTGGTCACTATTCTTTATTTCTTCACGTTGTTCCCTCCCAATCATTTAAACATCTGAGAAAGATTCCGTTTTAGTTGAGCCAGGGAGAAATGTAGGGAGGCTGTGATTGCCTCATACAAAAGTATGCCTGAGTAATATCAATATCATGCAGGAACATGGTTCTGTACACCACTTCTTCTTTTAAACACACTCTAAAAATCATTTGCATCACCAGAAACAGTTTATTGGACTGAATTTAAATAAAATAATTTCTTAAAAAATAAAAACAATGACAAAAAAAAAGAGAGAATGATGCTAAAATAAAACATATTTCCCCCAAAAAATAAATAAGTCCAGAGGAACGAATGACATAACCTTCTTTGGATGAAAATTGTGAAAGAAAGAAAAAAACAAAAATAAGAAATAAACTCTTTTTTTTTTTTTTTTACGCCAAGTTCCACATGTAACTCAGTCAGATTCTGTGATTACATTGGTTTGTTTCTGAGACTCCGCCCACACTGATGCTGAAGGACATTGAGACAAACAGTTTGAAAAATCAAACATAACTTCTCACATTTTCCTCTTTTTGAGTGCCACATGTTTGTCACTCTCCTTTACTTCCCTTTCACCTCATTTTTTTAGTTAAAACTACCGGGGCCGTTACACTGATGTCAACCCTCGCAGGGATTCGTCAAAGTCATCAAAAGTAACAAGAACTTGCTCAGAGGGGGTGACCTCACTCTCTGCTTTGCTCTAATTCTGGTCTTAAATGATGCGGCAGTACATGCTTGCATTGTGAAAGGTACACAGTTTATAGTGAGTCAGGTAGCGAGGCCAACAGTCTCCTCTCTGCAGTTTATATCCTGTAATATAAAGGTCGGCGGGGCCCACAGCTATTCTTGCTCAAACAACTTCTCCACATGTCAGAAGAGTTGAGCATAGTACCTTAATGCTATCAAACAGCTGACATGAACATATAAAAGAAAAAATAGTCTGAATGAGTTGATTATTTGCAATTTTTTTTTCTTCATTAAAATAATTAAACACTAGATGACTTTTATACCCTGTTTGAACCAAACTAGTTTCAGTCGAATACAGTAAGAGCTCTCAGTGGAAAACATGTGCAGATTCAACACTACTGTACTACAAAAAAACAAAAAACAAAAGTAAAACAGAGGGGAAAAAAAACAAAGAGAAAAGAAGACATCAGAATGGTTCAGCTTCTACTCTATATTGATATCTTTATTAACAATCATAGCCATGTTTTCAACAATGGAAGATTTATAAATATTTTTTTTTCTTTTGATTCATAAAAGTTGTCTCGGCACTTGTGGCTTGATTCCAGTTGCGGAAAAAGAAAACAAAAACAAAAACAAAACAAAAAATCTAAAATGTCCTTGAAAAGAATACAGCGCTTTTAAACGAAGCAGTGGTATCCAATCAACAGAGAGGAAAATCCGTTATGTACAAGACGGCTTCACTGGTTTCTGTTCCTGCGTGGATGGGAGAGATTTTTTTGAGTGCATGGCGGGTCCAGAAAAGCATTCAAAAAAAAAAAAAAGCAGGCCAGCTGATTGATCGTCTGGCCTGGAGATTCCCTTTTGTTTTCTTAAGATCCCCCACACCAATCTGGCAACCAGCTATTCCACGCTCGGCTCAAGCTTGCAGTGTGACTTGAAGGTCGTCTCACCCTCCTGTCCAACCTGTCCCACTGTTTTTTTTTCTTCGTCTTCTTCTTGCATCAGCTGCGAGGAAGGAAACAAATATCGCCCCCCATCCCCCCCTCCCCTGAATACTTCCACACTACATAGCATCCAGACAAGAGGGGCCAGGGATTGCTGTCCTCCCGAAAGATTTAGATGTTCAGGCTAAGGCCATGGGGCACCAGGGTTCACCCCTCACTGAAGCTACGTCTGATGGCTGGGACAGACCCACGCTGGTGTACAGGCCGTCCTGTCCCGGGTACTTCACCACCGAGCCGGAGCCTGTTCCCTCCCCTGAGCTGGACAGCACGGACGAACTGACCTACAACACCAAAGGAAATGTTTTAAAAAATGCAATAATTAACCAAACTACATTAATATAACTGACATTTCTGCATAAAATAAGCGTTTGTCTACTGTGGTGTTTTTCATGTTTTATGAACTCCTTTTCAAGCCTCTTGCGCTACACTTCTTGTAAAAATAAAATTTTAAAAAGGCCACCAGATTGTAAACAATGTAAATCTTACAGTGATATAACACAGTGTGACACACTGAGCGGTCATCACCACCAGAGTTTAAGTCAGCCAGCATGTGATCTGCAGATCACCTGCTGTAGCAGATGTCGTAATGCTTTCAGTTTGCTCATTACAAAATTCCACCCTGGAGTTGCGTCGAGGACAAAGTTTGAAATGTTCTAAAACTGCTGAAAAGATGGTATTTTTAAATGTACATGCTGCGACTTTTTTTTTTTTACAGGCTCATATGCAAAGAATGGCAGTTTGGAGGAGCAAACATGAACTTTGGATGTCGGTCTACGTTAAATCCATATGTCAAAGCTTGTATTTTAAGTTACGATGGGAAGAGAAGAAAAACAGCATTACCCATTTATACCCAAGAATATAGAGCTATGTACCAACAGTGTACTTGTGTCAGTATAGGTCATAATAAGCTGCTTTCAAAGATTTTCTGATGAGGGCTGGCCAAAAAAGCCACATAGTGCTCCTTCAAATTATAAATGCCCATAAGTTTGACCTCATTTATTTATTTATTTTTAAATATATGTTTTATGTTTATTTAATCATTTGAATTAAAGTGAAACAAAAGACATGTTGATTTCTTTCTTACCCCTGACACCTGTCCAGAGGGAGAGCTGGTTTTCGAGCAGTCTTCGGAATTGGATGAAGATGTGGACGTGGGAGTCATAGAGACCGAGTTGTTGTTTCCTAGAAAAATGATTCAAGAAAATGTTGTTGAGATCACGATATCAAAAAAAAGGGCAACATGTTGATGTAAATTATCCACAGTTTTAATCATATTTATATAACTCACCGGAGGATCCCTTTGTTTTATTCAATGTTTTGGGTTTTCTTTTTCTCGTCTGGATGCCCTCTTTCTTCATGGCGAGCGGCCGAGGTACCTGCGGATCATCATTGTTGGATTTATTATTATTATTATTATCATTATTATTATTATTATTATTATTATTATTATTATTATTATTATTAATTATTTATCTATTTATCTATTTATTTATTTTTATTATTATTATTATTATTATCATTATATTGAGATCAACGTGAATTGAAATATTCCACTCACCCCGTGTAGTTTTGTGTAGAGTCCGCACGCGTTACACACCGGCTCTCCCTCCGCGTTTCTGCGCCACAAAGTGGTCGTGCTGGTTTGACAGTTGGCGCAGGACAGGCCGATTCTTCTGGACGTCGACTGGTGACAGAAAAACGTGATATTAAATTATTATTATTATTCATATGAAAAGATCTCCTGAGACTTGAGAGGTTTTGTCTGTCGCCTCCAGTTAAATAAATTGTTTTTAAAGTGAAAGCACACTCCACTGATTCAACAACCGTTCGGACCACTCACACCCTATTTCCTAACAATAATACGGCTCCTATTATGATATCCATTTAGACGCTATTTACGCAGGGCTCTGCACAGGATGCCCCATTTTCAGCGGAGTTCGTATTTGTGATCAGATTACCTTTTAAAAAGCCGTGCGTAATGCGCGTAATGGCACCAGGAAAAGATTTGCTCTTATTGTTGCCCCCATTAAGATGAAGTTATCCGGCAGAGGCACTGACAGATTAAGTGCCTGATTAATTACGTGAACAAATATCCTCTTGTACGGCCGGCGTGTAATCCAATTAAAGCAGCGCCTTCAATTATGTTTAAACCAAATTACGGGAAAGGTACCAATAACCCTCTTCTTGGTCAAATCCTCCACTCCGGCATCAATTGAATTAGTATAACTGGTGGCTGGTGAAGTCGTATTATAGTGTAGTGCGATGAATGTTGTCTTAAACATCAAATGTACACGTTGAGATGTATTTTACAAACAGATTTCTGTCATCAGTCACAGATAAAAGAAGAATTATTTTCTAAATGATAAAAAAAAAAAAAAAAATCTAATAAAAACTCAAGCTGTCCATCTCTGGACACCCTGACACTCATCTGCGATGACCTCCGGCCGTCGTTTGAGACAATTAGGCAGGAAACTGAGCGCTTAAGTGGTCCCCTGCTCCTTACCGTCCGTTTCTGTGGTTTAATTAATGGCCGGCTCAGCCCATTCATTTTGCTGTAGAGGCCGCAGGCGTTGCAGAGAAAGTGGCCCGTGCCGTCGCGCCTCCACAGCGGCGTGGAGATGGAGCCGCAGTTGACGCACTCCCTGCTCTCCGACATGTCGTCCAGAATATCTGAAACTGAGAAGAGAATAAACCCAGATCAGCACAAAAAAACAGGAGAATCTGCCTACAGGTTGTACTTCATGGTGAGGTATTGTGTTTCTTGGACATTAAAATGACAGCTGAAGCAAAAACAAATCAGTTCCAGAGATTTCATGCAGTAAAAAAAAAATCTGACAATTTGAATTATTATTTTATTAAATGTAGTCATAATGCTTGGACACTTAAAATATACTTTTACTATTTTATATTTTATTGTTTTACAAATTTAAAGGTTTCATTTTTCTTCAGGACGCACACGCCAGTTATTTCAGACCACATCCAGCCAGAACTGAATCACGAGAGGAAGATTATTGTGTTTCCTTTGTGAGACTAATATTTGGTCAGATCGTTCTTTTTCATTTTGAGCTTTGGCCTCCACAAAGACATCAAGTTATCATACAAAAGCGCACTAAAACCACTTCAGCAGTGGCCTGATTATATGAACTGAATCATAATTTTCCATCCCAGACAGTGGGAATAAAAGTCACTCCATCACTATGTCCTCTTCTAGTTGTTTTCTCTCTTTTCTTACCTCCGTTTGGTCCTCGGATCAAGGGCGCGCCTCTGCTCTGCAAGGTGTGCAGCATCGTGTTATCGAAAGGTCCCCCGGTCCAAGGCGAGGGCAGCTGGGACAGCTGCGGCGCCACATAGGGAGAGTACGGACTGGCGTAGGTCCCACTGAGGGGCCGGGAGAGGCCGTACTGGTCTCTGCTGCTCACGTTCAGCGTGTTGCCGTAGCCGGTGTCCCGGGGCGTCCCGTTGTTCATGGGCGGGCTCGGAGGGTAGTGGAACCGGCTGGAGGTGTGCGGGCTCCCGGTGCTGTATGAAGGGCTCTCCGGGGTGGACTGAGACCAGACCGAGTGGCTGGAGACGCCGTGGCTCGGCTGCGCAGAGCCGCTGGCCTGCAGATACGAGAGGCTGGGTATCATGGGGCCCACCCGGGAGCTGGGCACATATACGGGGGAGTTGGGGTTGGAGTGCATATAACCACCAGACGAGGAATCATATCCAGTCTGGCTCTGGGCGGCGGCGATGGCCAGTGTTTGGTACATGTCGGTCGGGTCCACCAGCAAGCTTGCCTTGTGCGCTCCGCTGGAGAGGACGAGTTTGCTGCCCTGGTCTAAATCCGTAAACAGCGGGATGTCCTCGGCAGTGGTCAGGGTGTTGTTATGGTGTCCGAAGTGAACGTAGGAGTGTAGAGTTCTGCCGTCGGGGCGGCGGTGCCCCAGTGCGTCAAGGTCGCTCGGAGGAGTCCTCAGCTCGTCCGCGGAGGGACCGTCCCTCCTGCTGTCACCGGGCAGGTATGTCTGCTCAGCCGGTGACCCTGGGCTGCTGGATACTTCTCGCTTGACCATGGACCAGCTGTTTTCGCCCAGGTCCATCCAGGAGCACTTTCCATACACCGTTGCGGTTACTAAAAGTCGTCAGGGAGTAGTCCACCCTGTAACAAAACAGAAAGTAGAAGAGAGAAAGAAAAGTCAGCTTTACGCATGTGAGGCAAAAAGTTATGGACGAGCGAACATCTGGACAGAAACTCGCCAAAGTCTCTGGAAGAAGCGCAAATCCTCCTCTGGTGTACCCCTCGTCCTCATCTTTAGAAGAGAAACGCGCAGCTCCACATTTAAAACGGGAGTCTTGACTTTGAGTTTCTCTGACTCCGTCTCATCTACAAGTATCCAATAAAACGCATCCAACCCGCAGTGACTGCCATTCTCCCATCAAGCGCTCTTAAAAAGGATCCGTCCATGTCAAATCTCTGTCCTCCCACACACAAACACACACACACACACACACACACACACGTGCACGCACAAGTACACACACATAGACACACACACACACACACACACACACATAAGAGATAGGAAACAAAACGCAATATGTCTTCACAGCAAAAGAGATAACCGTTTGATAAGACCCAAAACAGATAAGAGCCGAGAGGGCTGGGGGAGCGATAAAAAAAAAAAAAAATACCCCGGAATAAAGATGATTTCGCTCAGCGGGCCGCCAGATGTTAAAGAAACCAGCTGCGGGAGGGAAACGAGCAACAAGTGGAACCAGAAAAAAAAAGTAGAGATATTTTTTTCCACCGACTTACCTGCTAGTTGTGTGCCATAGGTCGCACGCCAGAAGTTCGTGTAACAGTGAGTCGCTGCTTCTCCTGGAAGTAAATGGGAAACGTCAGTGCGGTCTGACGAGGTTTATGAGAGGAGGCGCTTCTGGTGGCCGCGGCTGCAGGAGGCGGACCAATCATGAGCGGGGAGCGGAGCGGAGCGAGCGGCTGGAGACACGATGGGGGTGCCAGCCTATGATCTCCTCCAATCAATCACACGGAGGGGAGAGACGAGAAAAAAGAAAAGAGAAGAGAAGAGAAGAAAAATGTGACTTGATCATGTCTGAAAGTTTTTTTAAATAATTTGCAAATGAAGGTTTTTTTCGGCGAGTTGTTGTGACAGCTCCAGGTGTGAAGTCTGTCTCGACTCATATGACGATTTAATCATTATCATTATCATTATTATAATTATTTTATTATTATTATTATTATTATTAGAACCCTGTTATATTTGAGTTACTGACATGTATTCAAAAACACTTTCCTGATTAATTTCCTGGTCTTTAGAGGAATACATTTACTCCAGTGCTTTAATTTAATTCAAGCATATTTAATTAAATGCAATTTTGAGTTATTTTTAATTTATCCAAGGGTTTCCATTTTAATTCATGTCATATTTTACTAAATGTCAAAGGGAATTAATGCACTAATTTGACAGCTGATTATGGTCGTTTAATAAAATCTAACACCCTTGTTCACAATCTGATGTGAAATGTCGTTAAAATCAGCTCCAGCTCAGCAAAGCACAACCTGAAAATACTATTTACACCTGAACGCACCATTAAAAATGATGCTATAACATAAAAAAACAACAACACAACAATAAAACCCTCACAGGGCCTGTTTGTGTGCACTTTTACTTTCGTTACTTAAACACATCTTGCTTAAATACTTATACTTGCATACTTTTACTTTTAAAGGGATCTTTTAAAGATTGTTATTATCGTTATCATCATTTGTAATTTACACAGCAAAGGGGGAAAAAATGATCTGGATACTTCTTCCACAAGTGGCTAGTTGTTATGGATGAATTCAGACGACTGACTGATTAAATCACACAGTTACCACTCACGGATCACTATGTGGATCCTTTTAAGATTATTAATTAAGTAAAACAAAACAAAACAAAAAAAACACAAAAAACTGTATTCATTTATGTATTTCTATATTGAAGTCCCTCCATTGAAGCCCTTGATGAATGCCCCTCTCGTCCTCTTTTGTCCATTCTCTGTGCGCTCCTTCGGTGATCAATAAATCCCCTCCCTAATTAGTTTATTTAAGTCAGACGCTCTCATTGAAGGATTAAATGGCCTCAGCTGAGCGGGAGCACAAACTCTCAGCACGTCTCTGTGGCGAGAGGAGCCTCGCTTTGAACCGCGATGATTCGCTCAGCCTCAATATACATACACACAGTGGAGTGTGTGTGCGTGCGGGCGCGCGCGTGTGTGTGTGTGAGAGAGAGAGAAAGAGAGAATGTGTGTGTGTGTGTGAGAGAGAGAGAGAGAGAGAGAGAGGTGATCAAAAGTCCGCGAGGTGACAATTAAATCATGCGCTCATTTACAGGTCTCCTCGTGCGTGTTCACAGAGGTTAACAAACAGTCCTCTCAGGTTCTTCACACTCACCGGTCAGCACGTATTTGTGTGTGAATGTGAATGTGTGTATGTGTGCGTGTGTGTTTGTGTGTGTGTGTGTGTGTGTGTGTGTGTGTGTGTGTGTGTGTGTGTGTTTGCATTCAGTCTGATGGGAGATAACTGAGACTGAGCTGCACACATCTGATCAGTCCAACATTATTACTAACACTCATACCACCATTGCTGCTATTACTGCTGTAGTTCTCCCAGGAGTACACAGAACTCTCCAGCGTTCACAGCTACTTTTTTCTAATGATGCTGCCACTGTTGTTAAAACATTTTTTTTAAAAAAGTATCCAAACGTTATAGGCGGCGATGGAATGTAACGAAGTACATTTATTCAAGTGCTTTGCTTAAGTTCAATTTTGAGGTATTTGTACTTCATTTTCTGTTACACTTCCACTCCACTCCATATTGTGCTTTCGTGTGTTCTCCATGTTTATCTCATGACTCAAGTTACAAGTCACTCTTTGCTGATCGCATCCCATTTTAAAAGAATTCATTTAGGCTGCAAAGTACATTTGTTATCAGACGCTTCAGGACTTTTTAATCATTGTTAATAAAATGTTATTTTAGTCTCAAGCCTGTGTAGCCTGAGTATCAAAAGTTATTTTCTGTCAGAACATGTGGTGCAAGTACAAATAAATGACATAGATTTACATGTATGTATGTACTATACACCAGAGGTAGACTGATTATCCAACCCAAATATTCAGCAATCTGTTTTTGTTTTATTTCTGACTTCCAATGAAATAAACTCATTTTAAAAATGCTCTACTTTCACTCTCCATCTGCAAAGTAACTAGTAACTAAAGTTTTGCAAATGAATGTGGTAAGTAAGTAAAAAAGTCCAGTATTTTCCTCCTGATGTGCTGGAGTGGAAGTGTGAAGGAGCACAAAAATAAAAAATAAACAAGGGAAATACTCAGCTAAAAGTGCAAGCTCCTCAAAACTGTACTTGAGTAAAAGTCCTCAGTCAGTGATTACTGCTGTGGCCACTAACCAGTGTGTCCCTACGAGCAGAATGAGCTTGAAGGACTCCAACATTCACTGTTACCAGCCTCACACCAGCACCGACACCACAGCCTGCACTGAGGGCCGTACTCACAGAGGACCTGATCACTCATCACAAACATGCCGACACATTACTGATATATATTACTAAACTGCTGAAATTACAATGCAAAGGGGCCTTGTGGACTAAACAAGATTAAATATTACCACTCCTACTTCTTGTACCACTGGAAGCTGGAGAGCTGGACTTACAATTAAACACTAATAATCTGCTGATATGATGTTGTTTCATTCCAAAATGGTCATATTTCTGCTACCACTAGCACTGTTTTAATCAGCAGGAATACTGCTATTATCATTATTGTTTCCATGGCTACAATCTTTCATGGAGCTACTTTAGCCTTCTACATTTACAACTACTGTGATTTAAATCCTCACACTAATATGTTGTTGATATAATATTAATGCATTCAGAAATCAGTGATATTTCTACTTCCACTGCTTTTATAAAAACTAGGCCTTTTTATTATTATTACTGTTTGACCTCTACTGTTTCTATGGCTACAACAGCTGTTATTATTACAGCTATTGCTCACACAAATCTGTCGTTATTTTTATTATTACTGTTATTATTATCATTATTCTGTTGCCACTGTGTCTGTAACACCTCTTGATATTACTTCTAGCCATTACCTCTACTATTATCAGGCTGTCATATTAAATAGCTGCTGCTTTATTTATATTTTAGGTACATGTTTGAGGGATCATTGTTGGCTAGTAGCACTATGTTGGAAAGCATAGCATTATTTCTGCCTATAATAAACAAATACATATAGGCTGTTGGAGAGCCTTTATAGGAGCTGCTGTTGTTTGTGCGCTTGCTCACTCATCATCATTGCTGTTGCTGAACTTTTACAGCACCGTGGTCGCTCATATCGAAACTATCCCCGCTGCTATCAATGTCTACATTTAGATACAACTTTGGACTGGTCCCCTGTGGCTCTGTGCGTTCACGTCCGTGCGTTGGACGCTCACGTTTTTTGGGGACATCTTTTACTTTTACGCACGGTGACACGTCTCCAAAGGCCTCCTGTCTCCTCCTGCGCTCACAGGCTCAAAGTGGGCCAGCGGTGGTGACCGGAGAGGATTTTTGGAGATGTGATTTTTTTTTTTTTTGTTTTTTATCAGAGGGAGTAACCAAACCGGTGCGCTACTGTGTCCCATCCCATCGCCCCCAGTGAGCAGTTGTCAAAGAGGTGCGAGAATACAAAACCCTGTTGTTTCTTTTTCCCCTTGACTTTCTTTCCACCCTCCTCTCCTCCTCTCTCCTCCTCTGTCTCTCCCTGACTTTGACTCCTCTTACTTTAAGGGGGCTGCGGAGCCTCGTCTGGGGGGGTTGATGAATGAGGTGTTTTTTCGCAGTGATGTCAAAGTGTGCAGCCCTGACACGCGGAGCCCGCGAGGAGAAGTGGCAGGACGCCGCCCTGTCTCCACATTTATCCACAGACGGTCAAACACCGACGGGCCGCGTGGATGTCAGAGACAGGGGCCCGTGATCTAATTACCTCCATCAGGCATTTCACTGGAGGATGCCTCGAAATGCACCAAAATTATTATTATTATTATTGTTATTGTTATTATTATTATTGGTATTATTATTATTATTAGTAGTAGTAGTAGCAGTAGTAGTAGTAGTATTGTCATTATTATTATTATTATTAGTAGTATTATTATTATCATCATCATATTATATATATATATATAATATAATAATATTTGAATATCATAAGAATATTATAGCACAATCAAATTCGTTAGAAAAAAAGAATAAAAGAAAAAAACAACGCAATTATAACAACAACAATAATAATAATAACAACAATAATAAAAATAATAATGAAAATAATAATAATTTTCCTTTCTTTTGTTTTATGTACTGATTTATTTCTTTTACCCAGAAGTCCACGCGGCCTCAGCGGTTCTGCCTGATCCCCGTTTGTTTCTCCCCGCAGCTCTAATGGCCGAAACCCTCTCCAGGTGTCAGTGCCTTATGTACCGACTTGATAATGATTATCTCCAGCTCTCGTTACAACCCGCTCCTGATTAGCCAATACTGCTGCGATATGCACGATGCTGCGGAGATAACAGGGGGGGGAGAAGGAATAATGCTGAGCTCGCAGATTCTCCACCCAGGGATTCAAACCCTCGCGTGTGATTTATTATTGATGGCGGTGATCGCTTCTTTATTTGTTTCTGCGTGACTTAGCCAAAAAAAAAGCGCCACTGAAATACGGTTGGGATTTTCTTTCCCTCTCTCTGATACATGCAGGGTGATAAAAAAAAAAAAAAAAAAAAAGAGTCATTGTGGACATTTAACACGCCCTTAACAGAAGAATGTCTCTGATGTCTCGGTCGTGATTAATGAGGAACGACTGTAGCCGCATGTAAAACACGCAGGAAAGAGACGCCATTCATCATGTCGGATCACCACTCAGCTGCTGATGGCCATTTTCCTTTTTTATCTGTCTTTTGTATGCAGAACAATGCCTCGCTGTGAGCAGCCGTTTAATTATCACGTTAGATTAATTTCAATTAGCATGTAGCATCAGAGTAAAAGTCAGATTATCTCATAAATCGCCACTGAACAGTCATTTCTGCGGATAAAAAGACCTAATTGTTGGATTTATACCACACAGTCTGTAAATGACACTGATGCTGCTGCTTATATTTAAAAAGAAAATGCACTTTTTTACGTGAGATGTGTTTATTATGTGCTGATATTAATGGACATGGTGTCTGATGTCTTTTATAAACCAGTATTTTTAAATCATTTTTAAAGTAATGTGTCCTTTTCTAATATGGAAAATTAAATACTTTAAGAATATATAATTGGCAGTGTATAAATATAAACAATTCGAGATTGTAGTAGGTGACACAGCTCCTTCATGCACATATGAGTCAGAATATTTGACAGCTATAAAATGGTGAGTTTTCAAGGTAATCATTTTCCAAATTAAAAGACGGTGACGCACTCAATTTCAAAATAAAATATCCTAAATAAGTGAATAAATAGATAAATAAATGAACCCCTCTACAGTTGGTGTAAAAAATACTTGGCTTGGGTTGTTGAATTAGAAGAAGAAGAAAACAAGAAAATCAACTGAAAACTATTTTTATAATAAATATTCCACAATCATTTATAATGTTATATTATTAGGTAGAATCATATACTTCTTTTCCCCTAACCAGTTTCTGTGCACCATCGCCTTTAAAGGGGCACTATGTAGTTTTTGAGAAGAGATTCGAACTCTGAATTTTAACGATATTAATTATGTAATAATATGAACTTTTTTTTTAAAAAATATCTGAATAAACAAGCTGTTCTCAGAACACTGTCTGAAACTAGAGAGGTGGCGGGGTCCGCCAAATGTAAACAATGTAAATCGGTGTGAAATTGCGTCACCCTTTAAGGTCAGTTTGTTTATTCGGTTTTATTCAGTCATGAACACGAAGAGGGTTTGTTCATTTATTCAATTATTCAATTTCTACCCCAAAAGCTACACAATGCACCTTTAAAAAGATGATTTTAACAGCTCAGACACAAAAAGTGTAATCCAGAAAATAAAACACCAACAGGCTAACATCTATTTCTTCCCCTTTTTTTGTGAATGTGTAAATCAGTGCATCACCCCTAAATCAACCACTTTGTGAGAGAACTCTCAGTGCTACATTAGCCACAGCACCTGTGGAAGCCATCTTTCCTTCATCTATTACCTCACTACGCCGCGTCGCTGCAGCCCTTAAAACATTGACCTATTTGCTCTTATTGTTTTATGGAAGACACAGTTAAGTTTTATACCTGCGCGGGTCTGTTTTTCTCCCCGTCTCCCAACTGAATGGCAGCTTGTCCCCCGGGTCCGCTGCGATGGAGCAAAGGCTGCTGGGAGGCCGCGAGCGTCACTCTGACTCTCCTGTTTGAAGTGGTAGATGATTAAACGGGGCTGTGACAGGTGTAAAAGCAACCTTTGTCATTTTGGACATGCAGCGTCCTTGCTTCCCCTGGCTCACCCACAACGGAACGCCCTGCTCACCTGCCTGCTCGCACTGAGTGTGTGTGTGCACGAATGTGTGTGTGGGGGTGTGTGTGTGTGTGTGTGTCGTTTTATGGTGGGGATTGGTTGGAAGCTGCTAATCATCCTGTACCATCCACACATGTTTTTCTGTGTGTTTATGGTCTTGGCTAGAACATGAAATCCCCCTCCACCAAAAAAAAAAAAGCTATTATACATTTCTTGGGAAAAAAGGAAATCAAGAACTTGAGAAAAGATGGCGTCCCGTTTATCTGGTGTTATGGGCGATTATTTGTGTCTTCAGCAGCTCCAGTTTATCAGCAACACAATGTCAAATCAGCCTGACCCACTGTCTTAACTTTGGCTCTACAACTGGCGCTTCCCTTGCAAAAGGGGCCCCCTCGATATCATTGATAACACTCCCGTTAAATGAAGATTAAAAAAAATAAAATAAAATGATTGTTGAAGTGCCGATGTTTCACTTTGCAGGGCTCATTCTGTTGTTCAAACAAAGCATTTCACAGGACGAATCGAGGCTGAGCACATTCGCTCTGCAATACCAGGGATTAAGTGGATTAGTGGAGCAAAGTCTTGCCTGCACGTAATTATAATATTAATTTGCACGTTTATCGGGTTGTGCTTAGTCATATTGGATGTGGGATTAAGCGGGATAAGGGGATTGATCTCCTGCTGCGCCCAGATATGAAATTAGTTTGTGCACTTTTTCTCGAGCCCTCACTTCTGATGTGGACTCTTCGATCAGCGGCGTGTTGTCAGCCAATGACCAAAGTTCACCTGCTATTTTTAGAAAAAAAAATCCTATGATGTGGATGGAGGACAGAGGAGCTGGGGAAGGAAAAGCGGATTTTGATGTAGTCCTGAATGAAAGAACAGAAGGAAAATTGTTTTTTATTTAATTGGTTTTCATTTCCATAAAATTGCAGGAGCTGACTCATAACCTGTAGACTCATAGCAGGAATCCCCCGGTGAATTGGAGACTTTAGGGCTTTTACTTTTGGTTGTCTGAGGAAAGAGCAAGTAGTTAGATAAGCCTCCCCCATCCATCACCTACAAAAGCTGTTTAAAAAGCTATCAAAACACGATAAGGTGAAGGTGTACAGTTTAACACACTTAGCCGCTAATTCTATCTGCAAATGCGATCACTACCGTGGAACTGTAGAGGGATAACCACAGGGCAGATATATCAGGGTCACAGCTGCACAGAAACTGAATATATTATCCACACTGTGTCAAAACAAATGATGATTAAAGTTTATTTCAGGACAGGATGCAGATCTGTTTCATTTCAAAGTAGAAAGAGGATCATGCAAATTCTGGCAAAGTCCGAAAAATACTTTATTTCAGTTCACATGCTTTGAAGATTAAGTGGATTTTTATTGGAAAATGTCGTCTTTACTCCTCTAAACAGCAGCTGAGTGCCAGCGGTTCCAAACCTGGGGGTCGGGCCCCCTCCGGCAGATCACAAGGGGGGTCATGAGATGATTTAAAGATGCAGGGTTTGTTTGTTAATTGTCACTGAATGCACCAGAACACACTGTGGCACAAAGTGGATCGTTCGTCAATTCATAAATGTAGACAATTTGGACTGATGGGTGAATTCACTGAAAAAAAATATGACACCCAAGCTTGGATACGATAGAAGAAGAGGAGAATTTAGTTTTTCTGAAGTTAGCTTATAGGTATCGGTGTTCGTTGATGCCTCATGTTGAAATGTTCACGTTAAATAGCTCATGTTACATCAGCCATCCACATTGACCTCAGGCTACCAGCTAATGCTGCCGATGGTTAGACATTAACCAACACTCCAATTTCAGTGTGGGGCATCAGATCGGTTTACGAACACGCCCGTAGTTTGATGATTACGCTTATTCACTTTGTTGCTGAGAGTTAAATGAGAAGTTTGATACCCCTTACGCGTCTGTGCGCTAAATAAGAAGCTGTAGCTAGCGACAAATTAGCTTAGCTGGGAACAACGGAAGCGAAACGGTAAAATGGCTCTATACAAAATAAACAGCCAAGATTGAATGTTGACATGCTGATAGTTTAGCTTTTTTCTTGCTTACTTTAATGGGACGTAGCCAAGCTAGCTGTGTCTCCCTGTTTGTGCATAGATTAAACTACTACATGGCTACTAGCTTTAGCTTCATAGCATCTGACTCTTGGCAAGTTGAGATGTATTTTATTTGGCATGGACATAACAGTGTACAAGCCTTGGATACATTTTCAAATGTTAAAGATGGGAAGAAGCAGGGGGAAAAAAAGCAAACACTGACTTTTTTCTCATCTTGTTTATTTCTTGTACATCTTAGATTGTTTTAGCTATTCAGGCCTTATAAAAATTATTCAAATACAACAAACTTCATCTATGATTGGATTTGTAGCGCTTCACACAATAAGTGACGCGAGATCAAAGAGGGATCAAGAGTGGTAGCTGGGGTCAGTCGCCTCAAAGACACCCGCCGAACGCCCGTCTTTCTGTCTCTGGAAAACAGAGCCTCATCTCTCTCTCTCTCTCACTCATGTGTAGATCCAGAGGCCGTGTTATTGTTTCCAAGCTAATGTCTCCATCCTGTGGAGCCAGACCCTCTCTATATGTTTTGTCTCAGAGGAGAAGGTCAGGTCTCCAGTACACTTTGTGACTTTCCCTGAATCAGCTGTTTGCAGCCCCAGCTCGAGAGAAAACAGCCTTGGGCGAGAGGTGACGTCACTGATAGCAAAACAGAGACAATTCAGAGGTGACTGGATGGCGGCGGTGGCGGCTATGGCGGTGGTGGTGGTGGTGGCGTTGGTGGTGGGGAGGTACTGTGGGTTGGATACTTGGGCCTGGCACCGGAGTGGAGTTTGGACGGAGCAGCTGGCAGACCTTGCAGGCCCACTCATGCTTTCAAGGTCTAGAGCAGCTTATTAGAAAGATATGAGAGGAGTGTGTGGTGGAACTGAAACAATCACCATTTGTTCAGATCTAAATCAGAGGACGAATGGATTGGCACAGGTGACAGTTTGGGATTATGATCTTGACTTTTCATGGAAGACTTACTGGGACAGTTTATCATCGCTAACGTTATTAGTGACAATTCTCCCACTGCGACAGGTCAAAATGTCCGCCCATTTGTTCAAGACCGGACCTTGCCTCCAGCTTAGTTCTCACACTGTTATTTCAGGGAAGACATTTTAAAGCGTCAGTACTCTTGAAATACAGAAAGTAATTCTCCTCTCTTGGTGTCAAATAGAGCAGATTGTTTTGATTTATCATCTCAAATAAAAAAGAAGATTACTCCCTCCATCTCAACACTATTTGGGTGAAAGGATTTTTTCCTTTGGTGCCCACTGATATTACATTAAATAGAATTAGTGGAACTTATTTTCCCAGATGTGTAAATAAGGTGTAAATGATCAAATTAATGACGGTTGAATATTTGGCCAGGGGTTAGGGCCGAGAGCACTGACTCATTTGATATTCAACTTTTACTCCATCTCTCTCTATCGACTACTTTAAAATTATTTAATTTTTTCATCAGGGACCCTCATGTAATCCAATTGATTGTTTTTTTTCTTTTTTTTTTAATTCTTTTTTATTATTAAGGGTGTTTGAAAACTCGAATCTCTGACTCCTGAAGCTCCCCTTTAACTTCGACCAAAATTGATTCGATTTTGTAGGTCAATAGAGCATGTCCCGGTTGAATAAGGGGCCTCTAGGACCTTAACTGTAAACTATACAGCCATTTTGAATTTATTACGAAAACCGGGGTTCATACTTGAGCCAACTCCTCTTGGCTTAACCTGAATTTCTACATGCACCCGCAACCTCATAACGCCTTTCTTCAAGAGCTTTTTCCTCGATCTATCATGGCTTGGATTGAACAAAAGCCTGTGCTACTTTTTTTCATTTTATCTGACCAATTCAGATTGAAGACAGACAAGAAATAGGGGGAAAATGAAGAAGGCACAAAAAGCAACAAAGGTCTGATTTTGCTCTAGAAACACTGTGGTTCATTTGTTGGCTACCACGGCACTCAAAGCACCTGCCACTTTAATAAATAGATAAAATCATAACTGTGGATCTCTTTCTCCTCTCATTTCTAACTGTCCTCTCTCAAAATATTGAACAAAACACCCCAAAAGTACTGAAAATCTCTAATAAAAATCTCTCCCCAGTGTAGCCACTGCAGCTCATGTTGACATAAAAAGAACTGTGACGGCATCGAAGATGTTGAAAAAGGGTCAACAGTCTTCGGCTTTTCATCACACATCTAGCAAAGCCATTTTCCAAACATTCTGCTCAAAGCGAATGCCAATGTTATGCATGAAAATAGCCTTTTATTTTGAAATTAGAACCATCAGATTGCGACTATATATTTCACCAAGCGAGTGAAAGTCTCACTGTAGGGTGTATAAAATGAGAAACAGCCCAAAAAATAAGGTAGATTTAGCTTAAATGTGGTTAATCAAACACTGTCAACAGTTTTAAAGTACTTTCAATAAAATCTAAACTACCTGCGTGTGTCTACAGTGCGATGCAGCTGGAGGTAAGAGTGGATTCGTATGCAGAAATAGCAGCAAGATGCTAAACAATGTTGCAAAGAAACTGTCTCTCCAAGCAGGAAGTGCCCCGAGTTCGGCCTTGACCTTCTGTAAATACGGCTCAACTTTCTTTCCAGGGTGAAATGTGTTCAAATGTGTCTGTGGCTTTTCAGTCGGGAGAACAAATAAAAAACCCTCCGAGATCTGATAAGATCCAGGCTCCACTCAAAGAGGTCTGGAGCTCCACCAGACGTGGCCAACTTTGCGCGGCCCTTGTCCTTCCATGACCGCGTGGCCTCGCCTCGTCTCGGCCCTCTCACACCTCGGCGCAGACAAACACACACTCACACAGCTCCCCTTCCACACACATTAAACACTCTCAGACTGACTCGGAGGTTTCTGTCGCCCTCTCCTTCACTTTAGTCAGTTGCCAGACAATGAAAACATTGAGAGGGTAGTTTCTATGGCGTGGACAGGGCTTTTGTTTGACTGGGAAACATATGCATTCTACATGCTCCAATTATGGTTTTATCAGATCGCTGTCAAACACACCAATCATGCGCCTTCCTTTGTGCCCTCTCTAACGGTGTGTACTGTACCACACGGAGCAGTGGCTCGCAGTGTTTGCATGTTTGCCCATGGTGGGAGTATAATGTCTCGGGCCGGTTTGCGTCTCTGTTGGCAGAAAACACGCGGCTTGGTCGAAAAACAATGTGTCACGATCCCTTCTACTTGGCAGGTAACAGATTGGTTTCGAATGCAGAACTTCCTTGTGTGAATGTTACAGCAAAATTAAACACGAGCGGCGTTGCCCTTCTTCGACAAACACAGCCGGTTTATGCTCTGACCGCCACCGCCTGGGGAGAAGAAAAAAAAAAGAAGGGCGGCCATATCTGGGTGATCTGCAGCACGTACAGTTAAGTCCCTTATTGTGACTTGCACTGTACGCCTCAACAAAAGGGGCTCAGAAAGACGAGGCTGATCTGACTCACCATTGGCTCGGCTCTCGATCGCCCTGGCTTCCGTTCAGTGTCAAAGTCACGTCCACATCGCCAGCTATTTCACAAGAATGCTGTTATCACGGCCAAAGTTGTACAACCATAATATAAATATAAAAAAGACTGTGTGTGTAGCTGTAGCCGGGGGGAATTGTTTCTAGAAAATTGTACCAACACGTAAACTTAAAAAAAAGAAAAATTAAATTTAAGCCCTTGAGGTCGACCCCGGACACAAAGACAAACCCTGCCCAGTGTTTGTGGGTTGTTTTCGCAGACACCGGTCAGCAGCTCAGGCTCCACTAAGCCCAGTGTTTACAGATCGGCTAGAACGCAGCCTTACAGCCTCAAGATGCTGCACCCGGGCGGGCAGACATCACCGAGGTCTGAGGTCTGGACTGGGCTGATATTAACCATGAGACACGATTAACACAGCGCGATAATGCCGGCGATTCAAGGCGAGGATGGAGCCGCTATCTTCAGCGTGGCTCCATTACACAGTGTGAGTACAACAACAGTAATATCACAGCTACATTTGTCTTTTATGCTTTATTGTTTACGGTCTTTGTTCATCTCTGTCTTTTAGATTCCTGCCACGACTTCGATACAGTGGAATTTGTTTTGTGGCGCTTAAAGTGAATTTTAAAAATGTAGCCGACAGTATTTCTTGTATGTCTTTAATCTAGATGAGACAATCAGTGAAGAGGGACTATTTATTTTATAGCAAGCAGTAAATATCATATTTAATTTAACCTAACCCCTTTAAAGGTGCACTATGTAGTTTTGGGGCATACATTTTAACCAGAAGACAAAGAGCTTCACTGACCGTTTTTTTTTTTTTTTTTAATGCCGAAACAAACTAAGTAAACAAACTCTCTTTGTGTTCATGACTGAATAAACAAACTGACCCTAAAGGACAACACAATCTCATACTGTCTTACTTTGTTTATATGTGGCGGACCCTGCCACCTCTCTAGCTTCAAACAGTGTTCTGGGGACCTTATTATCCTCTGAGAACAGCTTGTTTGTTCAGTTATGGAAAAATTTAATTGTATTTTTTTTTTTTTACCTCAATAATATTGTAAATATAAAAATTCTGATTTGCGATTGATGATTCGTGATCTGAAAGACACAAAAAAGTCAAGTACGTCTCCTTCTGAGCCGTCGACTGCGGCTGCAAAGCTTGATACGCATAATTTTGGGGGTGTTGCCTACTTTTTTATGCATTTCAAGAATAGTTCATATTTTAGCGAAATGCTAATTTGCTGTCTTGCTGTTGAATGAAAATGCATCGAATGCTGAGGGAAAAACAGCTCGTTCCAAATGAAGCCTACCGAAACCTCCGAAGCTTACTAATAGTCTGAATCTCACGAAGCAGGCTGTTGGTAAGTTATATAAGATGACTATTTTTTTCTGTCTTTACCATCTTCCAAGTCACCATCACTCTGTGAAACAAACTTCTTACAAGATAGTTACCCATATTCTGAAAAGTTACCCTATCCCTAACCTGGTCACTCCATGTATGAATTTTAACAAGCCGGCTGCTGTAACTTTGTCTTTTCCAGAGCCATTTTTATGCCAGGGCTCGCCTCCCCAAGTTCCTCCTAAAACTACTATGGAGAAGTATCATTACTCCATCTCAAATGTTTTAGTTTTTTTTGGGAGGGCCTTTTTCATGGAAATTGATAGGACAGCTTTGAGAGATGACAGGAAACGGGATGAGAGAGACGGGATGAGACGCCACAAAGGGCGGACTCGAACATTGTATGGGACACACGCACCAACTGAGCTACCGGGGTGCCACATCGTCACTCCATCTCGTGTTGAGTGCCGCCTAAGATGATTTTGATTAAAGACATTTACAGATAAACTTGCCTCAAAACCACTGGTTAAACATATGAGATAGACACGTTTCTGAACAATCTCGAGAGCTAAGGTAGCTGTTCCCTCCTGCTGCTCATCTTTACACTAATCTAGGCTAATCACTTAGCTCTAAATTTAGCGCACGGACGTCACAGGGGTATTGAACTTCCGTTCTGACACGTGAATCGTTGCGTTTCACAAAACCTTCAGCTATTTCTTTAAAGACACAAACATTTTCTCTCATCTATATCATCTCAAATTAATCTTAATCTTCCTGCACCGTGTTGGAAACGTTACAGCGTAAGGCCGCACAAGGAGAGCTCAACATCTGCCCACATTGCAGCGCAACACCTTGGCATTTCCTCAACTCGCGACAACGGGCCTCGCTGTACATGTGCTGTGAGTCATACATCAGTGTCCCCTCTACACCTTAGACTTTTGCCCCAGAGTAAAGTACCTGGAGCACTCCACGTCAAACATGGCTCCTCTTAACTTTGTACAAGACATCTTTACGTCTCTGGCGTTTTATGGCAGAGGATAAAGGTCATCATGGAGGTCGTTGCAGGGAATCTAGCGAGGGAGAGGACTGCGTGGGAGAGAAGGAAGCCGAGAGGGATGAATAGAGGGAGGGGAGGGGAAGAAGAAGAAGAAGAAAAAAGAAAGAATTATGGCCCGGGAGGGGAGGCTGCTTTCCGACACCACGCAAATGCTGAGGGCTGGTGTGTCAACGCCACGCACACACAAACACACACACCTAGCAGGATTCCTACCTGCGACTGAGTTCAGTGGGAGTCTCAAGAGCGAGAGGCGCTAATCAGTAACAGTGTTATATGGCTGTGTTAATGGTTAACGTGGCCCCTAGACGCTGTGCCCCTGGCCCAAGCACCTGCAGCCCCTTTTACAGGCATCATCCACGGAGAGAACAAATAGTCTGAATGCTTGTTGGGCACATCGGCTTCACATGAACCATCTCATCAGACATGCCAGCAGGTGTTTGGCTGGAAAGCACTGAAAAAAAATAAGCAGAACGGGGTCAAATTATTGGAGGGTGCACTGTGTTATTAGCTCCATAAAGCCTCGGCACACCCAGCTTCTCTTCTCTTCTCTTCTCTTCTCTTCTCTTCTCTTCTCTTCTCTTCTCTTCTCTTCTCTTCTTTTCTCTTCTCTTCTCTTCCCTTCTCCTCTCGTCTCCCCTCTTCTCTCCTCTTCACTTCTCTTCTATTCTCTTCTCTTGTCTTGTCTTCTCTTCTCTTCTCTTCTCTTCTCTTCTCCTCTCGTCTCCCCTCTTCTCTCCTCTTCACTTCTCTTCTATTCTCTTCTCTTGTCTTCTCTTCTCTTCTCTTCTCTCCTCCTCTTCGCCTTCAGGGTCATAGTAACAGGAGTCGGAGCTATCTGTCTGCCCGACTCCCCCACATGGCCTTCTGGCTTCGCACACACACAAATGAATATTTGACAAACACCTCTGTCAAAATCTTCAAGCTGCTTGGAAATTAGCCTTTGCTTTCCGTCCACACACACACACACACACACACACACAGGCACACATCCATACAAAAAAAAAGAAAACCTTGCACAAACACACAATTTCTCCTCCCTATGTTTTAGATAAATAGCTGCAGCATAAAATCAAGCTCAGGTCAGGATAACCTTGTGGTGACCCACCGGCTCCTTCTCCTGTAGTGACCTCTCTCAGCAGCTGCTAACCCGGGCCTGCCAGGTCAACCCCACGCAACACTCATACACGCACTCAAAAACACTGTCTGGTCTCGTCTCCTCTTTCGAATTGTTCCCCCCCCCACCTTTTTTTTTTTCCATATTCCACATCCGAGCAGAATTGATCAAGTCTCAAAGTCCAAGAGCTTGATGCGAACGTAATGGCAGTGACATCAAGCGCGCACTAGGGCAATGTTAATGCTTCTTTATCCGAGCGGATGGAGGTGTGTGCACAGTGCAAACAGACCCTTGTACCGAGGAGGCTAAGCCGGAGCACTCAGCAGTGTAAAAAAATCTGGGCTAATGTCTGTTTCTCTCACTAAATTGTTTTTTGATAAGGGAATATCTGGAGATAAGTGTTGTCACTATCCTATCTGAGAAAGCGGAAGCCGGTTCGATAAATCTCCCTCTGTAATCTAATAGGAGTCATGGGCAGTAGCTGCCATCGAGGAAGGACTGTGCCGCCGGGCCGCGCCGTGCTGAAGTGAAGACTCACTCTGATTGAAGAGCGGAGGAGAAGTTAGCCAACAGCCAGCTTGTAAAAATTGATAACATCTTTACATTAAACAAATGACTATCGCTCCTCATTCAGGATTACTTTGGATTTGTTGACATATTAAAGTAATACTGATAGCCTTTGTCAGTTGCCTGATGACAGTGTATCTGTGTTGCAGGCCACAAAGTGAAACAAAGTGGAAACCTTTGCCGTATATATTTCACTGATGCAGGGCTGAGAGGGTGACCTGTTGATGATGGAAATATTAAATGTAATTTGGATAATGCTTCGTGATAGCTGGTGGTGATAGGTGTTCATATAATTTTCTTTTTGCTTAAAATTGACACGTGTGCATTGCTACACTACCACCACTGCTGCTATATTGTAAATACAGCACTGCGGGGTGCCGCAGCTGAAGGGGCTGCGGCACCCCCTAAAAGGAGACTATAACACATGCCGAATTTACAGCAAAGCCTCAATAATTAAGAAATTTGACAGAAACAGCGCTTCGCAAAGTTTGCGTCCATCTTCTAATTTTCACTTCTGTTTTTTTTTTTTAAATATTTTTTGATAGAATCTATTTTCAGTGGTTCCCTGCTTTTCAGGGCCATAATTTCATACATTTAAACTGAAGTGCCGTGAGTGATAACTGAGCCTGACCCCCGAAATCAACAGGATTACTGTTTTGTACGTCCGAACCTGACTTGAGGCCAAACTAAAACCCTGAGGCCCCGTCCACACCTACACAGGTACGTCATACTGTTCACATTTAGAAAGACACAAACGGACATTGGTACTGCAAGCATGGAATAAGAGAGACAAAAAAAAAACAACTGCTTATGTTGTTCATGAAGAGCGGTCATGTTTCCCCGCCTCACTCATAGAATATTATGTCACTAAGCAACCAAGCAGAGTAAACAAGCTTTCCAACAGCATGGTCACGCCTCGTGTACGCCTATGGGATGTATATTTTCAGGTGTGTTGCAAACTCATCATTCGCCCTTGTTTGCCGGAAAACTTCAGTGCCCAGGTGTTGTAGAGTAAAAAGGTGTTAAAATGAAACAATACATTTGTGATCCAGTTTCAGACTCCAGTAGAAACTAGTGGGTGTCGGGTTGCGTGCCGTACTCGTACCTACTGAAAGTACAGCCACAGTGTTGTTGGTTTTCGGCCTCTTAGTGGGGTTTGTTGATGGTAAGTGAAATATCAGGTTATAAAAATTCAGTGTTTGTCGTTCAGTTTTACTGGTCACGCGTCAAATGTTTTGATAACCTGACTTTGCAGCGCAGCAGTAAAAGTTTGATAAGAGCTCTAAGTCCTCCGGCGTTTCTGATATTGGATAGTCGACGACACCTTTGGTTAGATAATCAGGTGAAACGTCTGGGTTCTCGACCAGGTAATTAATGAAGTCTGCATTAAAACCATTTAAAAGGTGGCTGACGTTGCACCTCAGCCAGCAGTAAAGTAGGAGAGGATGACTGTAGCTTTAACTGGGGGGGGGAGAGAGATCCCTCCAGGTTAGAATAGAATCACATTGAAGTTTATGCCAGTGTTGAATAAAACCTTTTCTTTTAATAGCACTGTGAGGTTGATTCTCTGAGAGGCTCTGCAGTTTTTTTTTTAAATACACTTCCCTGTTGCTGCGTTTTTTGTTTTGTTTTTTTACTGTGGGAAACCCCTAACATCTGGGATTTGAAAGTCAACTGCAGAAAAAAAAACCCCAACAACATTTATGAGATAATGCTGTCCGGAAAACAAACGTGGACGACAAACAATGTGTCAACGCGAAGATGACGTTACGAGCCGCGTTGCTTCCTGCACGAGTCTCCAATGACAGATGTTTTCTGACTTCATAGAAATGGAGTTACTTTATTAAAAACTCACTGACTGAACGTTAATGCCATCACTGCATGTTCAAATTGAGTTGAATGTGAGTCAGTGGCTGCTTAAGACGGTAGAAAATTAATTTTAAACATCCGAACCGGACCGGCATGTCCTTCTCTCGGCACTCTCAATCATCCTGTCTCCTCACAGTTCTCCAGATATTTTTCTGTGACAACAATCTGCAGGCAAAACAGGGTCTCCTCCTCCTCCTCCTCCTCCTCACCCCCACCCTGGTGACCCGAGCTCCCAGGGGTTGGTGTTAAGTAAACTTTGTCAGCCATTGCAACGATCTCCAGCAGAGAGCTGTCTCTCTGCTCATCAGGAGACCTTCTCCATGACCCCCACCTCTCTGCCTTGGCATTCCTCTGCCACACCACCTCCCTGACACACCTTGTCTTCATCTCTCCTACCCTCCCCCCCCTCCTGAAGGCGGCCCCACCGTCCGTCCGTCGCCTCGGGTCCTGCACTCTGTCCCAGCAGCCCGTGCGGCCGGCTGGTGTCTCCTCCGTTGGAGACAGCCTATCAGGGGCCTCACGTCATCTGTCTCCAGGAACTGACTGACAGGTCGACCTCAGAGATTACCAGCTACTATCAGAGAAGGAGAAGGAGGGGGGCTCTGTCTTCCCTAAGTGGATGCTCCTTTCTCTCACCATAACACTGGTTGGGAACTGGAACCCGCTTCGGGCCTCTGAAGCTGCGATGTGGCATTTTATCTGTCCGGGAGCCGCTCTGTTGATTCGCTACAAGGTCTGCAGGGACGGAGAACCAGACAGTGACAGATATCAACTATCTCAGCCAGCGTAGGCACAGAGAGGAGAAGAGAAACCTCAAGCATGTTGGTCTTTACTGTAAACATCTAGTGAGAGCCGGCTGTCCGTCCGAAGTGGGGGGGGGGGGTTTGTAACAACAGCGTGGAAAATCGCTGGTGTGCTATCAAGGTCCAGATGCTGCATTCCCAGGCTGCATGCTGAGACCTTCAGCACTCATACTGACAAGGTGTTTTCTTTTTTTTTTAAATTCTTCCACAGAAATTAAACATTAGCCTTTACTTAAACACAACATTGAAAAGGGGCAAATTATAAATAGCAGAGTTTGAAATTTGGAGAATACACTTCTCTGGCGTCGACAGACTTCCAAGCCTGCAAGATAAATATGAAGCTACAGCTAGCTAAGCTTCGGTCGTTCTTTTACACTTAGCATCTATTTCTATAAAGTGACTAAGTGGGGGAGAGCAGAGGAAATAGCCTGAGAAAATGTTTTTGTTTTTATTTCATTCTTCAAAAACCTGTTGGGTAAAACATTTATGTAGCCTAGACACTTGTTGCCTGGGCTATCTGTTTTTGCATGATAACAGTCATATAATGCATTTACAAGCAGTGTTATGGTCACAATATTGACTGTCTCCTAAAACTTCAAGTCTGATGTTACACTGACCCTAACAACTACTTGATACCATCAAACCACTTGAAATACGGAAATACCGTATGCCTATTCACTTTCTTGCTAGCTATGTGACAATATTTAAGCCTAACTCTCATGTCCATAAGCTAAATATGGAGCTACGTAGTACCCGATTAGCTTTGATAAGAGTGAGGGCTTGAAACAAGGGCCTTGCGCATGCAAAGGTCTTGCGCATGTTAGCTTCTTGCTAAGAGTTAAACGTATGAGAAGATTGATAGCATAACTCTCACGTTTATTCGCTAAATATGGAGCTGCAGCATGCAGCCGGTTAGCTTAGCTTAGAATAGAGGCTGGAGGCAGTTAGGAGATATAATTTAGCTCTGTAGCCTATGGATTAAACCACCAAGATTAAACATGCTAATTAGGTAATTTTAGAGCTTAATTATTGTGCTATTAGCTTTGTAGGCCTACTTAGCAACTCGACAACTACAAGACACGCGCACTCTGTTTACGTTTCCCTGTATATTATCCAATTCTTTTGGGTCTGTATTCTAAATATAAGGGTTGATTAGCTTATTTTAGCATAAAGATTGGAAACAGCTGGGCTGCTCTGTCCAAAGGCGGCAAAATCCACCTACCAGCACCTCTAAAGTTCACTAATTAGCCTCATATATTAGCCATATCTTTTTTCAAAACTGTACGGAGGTAAATCGTAAAAATTAAATATTGCAGTGTGATGGGTGGTTATGTGCACATTTACTTCTTGACCTCCATACAGTCTCCAATCCTCAGGGCTATGCTAAGCAAATGATTGATGGCTGCAGCACCAGTCTACAAATTTGAGAGCGTTGTCAATTTTCTTGTCTAACTCCCGATGAGAAAGCGCATTTCTTAAAAAAGTTTTCAGACTTTTGCCTCAGACAGCCTTCGAATTGCCAAAAAACATGATGTGAAACTGTTAAATATTGCTCTCAGTATAATCCCTGGTGTTTGATCCGGCCCCGCTGTCTCCACACTGAAGTTTGTGGCCTTTAAAGAGAGCCCTTTCTCTCTGCCAGGTGGTGTGAAGCCGACTAACTCTCAAGCCCCCCGTCACCGCTCTCCGTCTAGAACACGGAGCCCTGGGATATTTGTGTATCGTGTATTGATTTGGAGGTACAACCCTTGGCTGTAAAACAAAGATAAAGAAGTTAGGCATTAACTAGTTTTTCCAGGGGTCACTCTGGGCCTGTTTCACATAGCTGGAACCCACATGGAAAAAAAACAAAAAAAACACCAAAAATGCTCGCCCGTGTGATGGACTCTGGAATATTGATTTTTCTCTCCCGAACAAAAAAAAGGGCCTTTGCAGTCAGTATTTCCCTCTGAGCTCAGATAGGGCTGCTGCATTCCTGTCTACTCCCTCCAAGGTTACTGCCTGCTCGGCGGAGGCGAGCACCTGCCAGATGTACACTTGTTTTCTTACACAACGTGTCTTTGTAGCATTTGCTGGCTCTTTTTTTTTTTTTTTTTTTTTTCTTCAGCAATGGAAAGAAATTGTTAAGAAACCCAAAAAAAAAAAAAAAAAAAAAGGGAATCGCTCAGGGGAATTCAGTAAACTCTGGCTTGGGGGAGTTTTTCCTTGTTGTATCCGAGTTCACAGGGATTACAAAACTGTCGAGGTCGCATGCGGCTTAAAAATACTGATCCCAGAGCCGAGCGCGTTTTAAGAAAAAGCGGGGACAGTGTCACCGACGCCACCTTGTTTGTCTTAGCTGAGAATTGAATGTGATGAGGTTTGCACTTGTTGATTAAGCATGTCTCCCCCATTGTTCTACATGCTTGTAGAGGTGTGAAATGCATCACATCTAAAGAGAGTGTTCTGTTGGTTAATTATCTGGAGAAGTCACCCGTCGCTCTGATGTAACAGGCCGATACTGATAGCTATTAGTGTCTTTTTAAAGAAATAAATCTAATTTTTGTCTTTTTTTTCACAAACTACGCTCTCTACAGCAGTCCATCCATTAAACCATAAATTATTTTATTTATTTATCACCACTTTTTACGTGACTGGAAACTATTGCTCTGTTAGTGTTTGTAATCTACCCAATAAAATTAATAGGTTGCAGCAGTGTTCTTTTTCTAACGGCGTCAGGGATGTTTTTCAATCTCGGCATCAAAAGCACTTGACAGTTTACTGCCCAGGCAAAGGTTGAGCCTCCACAGTTTTATAGAATTATTAAGTAAGCAATTATGATAACCCACTGTTTTAAAGATAATAGGATGATAAGGTTCTGCCAAACTCACACTGTAGTTTGCCCTTACGCCTGCTCTTCCTGAGGAGAAAATCAATACCCTTTTTTTTTTTGCACTCAGGCCGCTCTGTCCTCCTCGACGTGCCGAGTGTTTATTTTACCTGTCGAGCATTAAAAAAAAAAAAAAAAGTTCCAGGTGATCCACATAAAATAATAATTATAATCTGCAACGAGAACACGCTGCGCGTCGTAATGACCCCGCCAGGCTATAGTGGCATTTTATCAAAGCTCATAAACCTTGAATGACTATATATTGATAAAGACTGTTTAAAGTGTCATTGGAACGATAACATTTGCACTGTAAATGTGGCTCGCAGGCTCCAGCCTCCAATCGTGCCGGGATGATAAGGACAAGCACTGAGTGGGGCTGTAACCAAAAGGTCAAAAGCCACAGAATATTTGGTTTGGGGATGTTGAAAGCCAAGTTTTACCCTGGAAAAGATCATTAACTGAACGTAATTAAATCAGCTGCTCCAGGTGAATAAAAGAGTAAAGTACGTGATTTGTTCCTTAATTGTCGAACCTCGAAGCAACTGTGTATGGAATATTAGATACAAAACACAATTTCTTGGTTGTTTGGAATAATAAAAAATAAAAAAGATAATATATTGAAATTTCACCTGAACAAAACTAAACTGAAATCGAGCCACAAATATTACATGACATGCAAGGAAACCTTACAGCTAAATAGAGGCGGCTCCTCGTTTAATATTGCTTTAATGAATCTCTACTGGGTTGTTGTTTGTGTTAACCTTCTCCGGCTCGGCACGCATAAATAACAATCACCCACCGCTGAGAGAGAGATGGACGAGTGCTTTGACACTTTGCCCTGATCAATATCAATAAAGCAATCAGCACGTCAGGGGCTTACATGTTTTTGAGGAGGAATCTGTGGGAGAGTATAACTGACTTTATGGCTTTACTGTGGAGGTGGGGCCGCTTGCCTTCAGGTACACCAACCCATTCGAACACACAAACACATGTAAAGTTATATCACATTTAGGGGACACGGGGGGGGGGGTGTGGAGGAAGGAGGTGGGTAAAGGTTTACAATAACCTCGATAAGGTATGAATAAATAAAAAATCAGCGGAACAATTTGTGTCCTTAGTTTGACAAACGTCCCGAATTAGCTGGCCACAAGTCCAAAAAAATGGGTCCCAAATCGCAGCGCACATAAATCCTGAGGCCCTTCCCTTGTTCCCTGCTCCTCCAAGAGTCTGTCCAGACAGCCAGATTGCACTTTGCTCACTCAGCCTGGGCCATAAACTGAGACAATAAATTCAAACCGGACCTCTGAACTGGATGACATGAGGGAGAAAAGAGAAGGAAAGGACCTTCACACAGCCAGCGATCAATTCCTCCAACATGGAAGGAAAAGCCCAAGTGGCCAAAAAAACAGACAGAAAGAACTTTGTTTCTCCCCGTTTATCTGTGTGGCCCGGGAAGAATTGATTTCTGCAGCTACAGGTTTTTTGGTTTTCGTGAGAATTTGAAAGTCTGAGATTTTGCTCGAATAAATGTTGTGCGATAGCAGTCAAAAAAAACAAAACAAAAAAAAACACTTTTTCTTTTGGTCAAAAAAACAGTACAGTGTAGTTTTAAAAAAAAATGCATTCAGTGCTCTGATCTTGCTCGGGGAGTTTAATGAGAAACAACTAGGACCACAACGTGTCAAGTTCAAGTTCTGTCTTGGACGCGGGTAAAAATGTAAGGTGTTTTGTTTCTTCCAAGGTGAGGATAAACAGCTCTGTTTCCAAAGCGAGTTCGCAGAATAACCTCTGGCTGAATGATGGTGACTACAACCGGCTGTCACACCAAAAATAAAACACATGAGGAAGCATCCTACTGTAAATTCTCCCTGGTTTCGTCCTCTGCGCCACAAATATCGAGTCCGTCTGTGACAGGAGAGGCCCACGGTACAGTACGTAGTCATTGGATGTACTGCCACCTTGTGATGCGCTCTGAAACCTGCATGTTATGTCACGGCTTCACCTCACAGTCAATGTGAGGAGAATTTATTCATTTCTGTCAGGTCATAACTTCAGAACCAGTGCCAAGGGCAAAGCCTGAGGGTGAGGAGGAGGAGGAGGGTGAGGAAGAGGAGAAGGAGGAGGAGGAAGAGGGGGACGTGGACTTTTTTTCCTCCCCTGCGGTAGATGGATGTCACCGACCCTTCTCAGTGATCACGGCGCAGACTTGAAGCAGGGTCACAGTCATTTTCCTGTTCGTGGATGCCCGCTCTCCTCTCCGGGGGGTTCAATTCATCTCTATCTGCTGCTCGGTGAAGCCTGCAGCGCCGGGCCACCATCACTCACGCTCTGCGGGGCAGCCGAGGGGATTAGCTGACCCCCCGGTGTGGGAGTAACAACCCCTGCAGTCCAGTCAGCAAACACTGCAGTCTGCGAGCAGCTGAAAGCGGCAGGCGTGGCGGTCAGGGATCCTCCCCAGGATCGGGAGAGATAGTGGCGTCTCCAGCACCCTGACAGTCAGTCAGCAGGGCAGGGCTGGTCTGCAGTCAGTCACAGTGACGGACAAGCAGCCCGGTCCTGACATTCACCCCCGAACAGCTCCATTCACCCCGCAGACTTATTTAAAGGTGTAATTTCATGCTTTCAGTGATTCGGACACGGCCAAAAGTGTGTGGACAGGCACATATCACACTCTAATGTGATTATTGAGCATCTCATTTCAAAATCTTGGGTGTTATAATGCTGCAGATCAGCCTTCCCTCATCAAGGAGGGCTCTGATAACACCACCGCAGTTTTTTTTTTTTTTTTTTGCTGTTGCTGCTTGTGTTGCATTGTTTGTCCTTTTATAAGCACTTTGTGACCTTGATCTACAAAAGATGCTGTATTAAACTTTATTTAATACTTACATACTCACATTATCTATAATATTGTAATGCTGGTTAATTAATTATAAAGCTACTGCAGATTGGGGTTTTTTTGGGGGGGGGGGGGGGGTCGGTTTGTTTGTCAACTAAATCAAGGGTTTGGGGGGAAATGATAAAGGGCACATTTCACAATTTTTTTTGACATTTCACAGTTTGGACAGTAAATCAAGAGAACAATGAGCAGATTAATTGATAATGAAAATAATCCTCAGTGTCAGCCGTCCGTTCATGGATGGCGTGAAAGCACAGGGGCAGCTTCTGCGAGGGGAACTCTGATTACAACTTCAAGCAGGCGGAATCTGCCAGTGGAGTCAATTTATCTTCTTTCGTGAACTTTAACATCCAATTTTATTCAGCTTTGGGATTCAAGTTTAAAGAAATTAAAAGACTTTGAAGTTGATTTAAAGTTGCACAGTGCAGTCTTGTAATATACATTTTAATCAGTAGAGAGAGATCTTCATCGACTTATTCTTTTTTTAAGTCTAAAAAAGCTCAATGAACAAACTATCTGCGTTTTCATGACTGTCTAAACAGCTTGTTTATGCAGTTATGGGAAAAAAAAAAAACGTTATTAGTTTGTGTTATTACCTCATTAATATTAGTAAATATTAAAATTCCGAGTTTGAATTTGGGCTCCTTCAAGCACAACTAGATTAATATCAATTTTATATGAGTGGAGAGGTTCATTTGTCTTGAATCATTAAATAATTACCTCAATGGTTCTTCTCAAGGTTAGTATTCATATCAACCTGGACATTAAATTAGGTAGTCAGGAAATCAAAAATGCAATCCACCATCTTGCTACTTTGTGCAACATCCTCCACTGATGGTACACGCTTGATTACAGTGGTTCCACTTAAAACTGGTGGAAATTGGGGCTGGTTCAATACGTAAAACCAAAGTTCAGACATTCCTGAATGGAACCATTTGAAGAAGCAGAGCTAACTTTCTGGAAACTTGGTACAAGAGGGGCTTTAAGTGGCCGGCCGCAGCTGCCATTCACTCGCTGTCGAACACTGTAGCAGGAAAAACCGCATGAGGGCCCATTGTTCTAAAGACAGGTACTTGAGTATAAAATGACAATGACATGACACCGGACTATACACCAACTGTCTAGGCCTTGTGCCAAGTTAGAGATGTGAGAGGGTGTAAGGAGGTGTCACAGTCTCCCCTACAGTCAGCGTGCACTGACGGAGGGTGACAGCATGATGAATGTCTTGTTATGAGCAGCTGCGTAGGGCTGCTGCGCGTGAGCCAAAACCCAAAGATGTCCAGGTTATGAATGGACTAGTCAATGAGCTAGAACATAAATGGCCTTTGGTCATAATTTCTTAGTGCTATGGAGATGTCTTGTGAGATGTCCCGCTGTCACGGCGCCCGCTGGAGAAGATGCATCACTCTATTTGGGTCCCTCTCATCTCCCCTGAGTGGTTTTCTCTACTGCTTTCTCTTCTCTCTGATTAGCATAGCTGACCTATCACACGCTGGTGCTGAGTCATTATTAGGTGTTAGCATTTTCAATTACCTCACACCTCCCATCCCTGCCACCCTGTCTCCTCTGTGAGGTAGACGCCGCACAGCAGGGGAAAAGCAACAAGATGCTAATAAGAAGCTATATACATCTGAGAAACCAAAACACACAACAAGCTAATGAACAACAAAACAACAACAAAAAAACAAACCTCGAATGTCCCATGGTTCATTTGGAACTTTATTTCAGCTATATGGTTGTTTTTAAAAGCACTTATTAGCAATACAGACTGAACGGTTTTCCATGATACATGTCGTACTGCATATGTCAAACATTCATGCCAAAGAAAAATACTACGGATTACCAACAGGACAGTTACAGGTAATTGAAAATAAAGTACAAAATAGGCTTTTTTCAGAACAACCATAACAAGACAACACTACCATAAAGCGTATTAGTGCTTCTAGCTTAAAGTGTTATCATGATCAATGAAAAGAATCAAAACTGTACTCAGAAAAAGTTGCTTTCAGTCCTAAAAGGAAAGAGAAAAAGCTTTTGTGCCGTTGCGAATTCCCACATAGCGGAGCAAGCTAGCCACCACTGAGTCTCCACATGGGCAACTGCCTTTTAAAAAGAGGTAAGGCAAGTTCTGTCTGTTAAAAAATCATTAGCTTTCCTCCCAAATAAAACACTGGTGAAAACATATTTGACACTTTTGACAACAAAATGTCTTTTTTTTTTCTTCTTCTTCTTCTGCTTCACAAACGAACAAGTTAGGCTTACACAGACCTATTTCAGAGAAAAACGCTTCTACTGATGATTGCTAGAAAGCTATTGCCAACGAAAAAGCAAACAAATAAAAACTTCACAAACAAATCTCAACATTAATATCAGAGCAGAATGTTTGAGAGATTTTTGAGGCTACATATTAGGAAGGCAGTGATACCTATAAATCCTATTTGTTTGGGCAGCAATACAAAATAATTTATTCTACATTTTCATCTTAGTGTTCTAATAGATTGTACTCTCTAGCTCAATAAATGTCGATGTATTTATTTTTTTTGAGAAAAGGAAATACACTTAAATTAAAAAATAAAAGTAATACAAGATAAAGAGCACCTTATCCCCATACGAGTTATATAACAAGTAGATTTTTGGAAGCAAAAATGGCACAGAGTCATCAATGGTAAATTAGCAATGCTCGTTGAATTGTACATTTTTTTTGTCAGACAAATACCACGCAGTCTCAACAGTTTAACATCAAGTTGTGACAAGATACTCTTCGTTACAGAAATGTTTTGCATCATGTGTGTTTACAACAAACAGGCACAGCAGGGGGGTGGGCTGATCACTGGACAGAAGCTGAATGTGTTCGTCTTGAATTCTTGAACTTGAACGACGGCTCTGGAAAATCGGCCAGCTAAAAGGGTGTTGCGACACCCGCCATCGTTCACTGTACAGCTCGGTAAACAAAGTACGGGTGTGGTGTGCTACCTGGGTGTATCTACAGCTCTATCTGTGTTTTTCGTCACTGCGCAGAAAAGAGCTTTTTTACCCTGACTCAGCTTCTCTAGTGCAAAACTGCCAACATCCGGTCTCGAACCTGCCAGGACGTCGGCGTACAGCGTGTCACGACGGGCCAAACTGAACACGGACATGAAGCTAAAAACACTCACTGAACCTTTAAGTGGTGCATTTGTCACAAACTTGCCATACTGTCATGAAAAATTAAGTACTTTAAATCCACATCTGGAGCTTCTGATACCAATACACGTGCATAAAGATTTACAAATACAATAAAACTCGACTGCAGCTGGCACCGACTGCGACAGATGCACGAGAACTTTACATCAAAAAGGTAACGGGCCGAACCTCTACATCATCTCCTCTACGCTTCGGATGCGCACAGCTGTTGGAGGATAAAATCTGCAAATGGGACGTGCCCAAAAAAGTAAATATCCAAGACCGTGAGCCTAAGAAGGAGCCACCGTAGAGTAAATCAGAGTAAAAGAAGCATCACATATCAAGTAAAAACAGAGAAAATGACACGGAAAGAGAAAGGGGATGGTGGGAGCAGAGAAAAACGCCATGATGCGAGCGTCTTGATGATGATGACAGAGTCAAGTCAGTTCATGTTTTTCCTTGTTTTGTAACAGATTCCATCTGAAGCACAATCAAACCATTAAAAGAGCATTTGTTGTGTTGAGTAAGACATTAGATAACACCCTTGGCTGGCTGACTCGGGTGCTGTGAGGATGGTCAAACAGCAGCAGCAGCAGCAGCAGCTGGTGTGATTGTGGCTTTGCGGGCGTGGTCGGTGTGGGCTGTCAGAGAAAAGAGAGAAAGAGAGAGTCTGTGGGGGAGTGGGGAGGGGGGGTACGTCTAGTAGAGGAGGATGCGGCGCTCGATGGCCTTGCGGCAGATGGGGCACTCGCTCATCCGGTCTCCGCACAGCTGGCAGGTGCCGTGGCCGCACATGAAGATCATGTTCTTCAGCCGGTCCAGACACACCGGACACATGGTCTGCGGACAGATGAAGAGGAGCGATCACACTTCATGTTTGGTTGTAATAAAGTCACACAGAGAATCAATAACTGAGCCAAGCCCTCCTAAAAACTTTACAACACAGAGGTCCTTTTGATCACACATTTCACAGCGCCGTTCGTCACAACGAGCTCTTTTGTCATCTTCCTGTGTAGGTCGCGAACCGCACCTGGTTTGTGTCTACGTAAAAAACAGGGTGTGTCCGGCTTAGTTAGCCATATTATAGTTAAACCCTGCATATCCTGCAAAGCCAGGGTACTACTTCCTACTAGGAAAGCTCATTTAATGCTGTGCTGTGTTGAAAATCCGTCTCAGTAGAGCTGCAAGGATGAGCTGATAGCGAAATTAATTTTGATGATTAAGCCCTCGTTTAGGTCATTTATCAAGGAAGACTGCAGTAGATTTACTGGTTCAAGCTTCTCAAATATGAGGATTTGTAGATTTTATGTCTTTTACATAATTTGTAAAGTTCAATATCCTCGAGTATTAAAAGTGGGAACTTGTGATGTGCCTTTTACCACCATTTTCTCATTAGATTTGAGAAAACACATCAATAGGTGAATCAATAATAGTAAGTTGCAGCCCTAAATCTCAATTAAACATTTAAAGATCTCAATAAATCTTACTGATGCATAATGTTTGGATATGCTGTACCATTTGGATCCGTCACTGCTATGCCCAACATTCACCAAACATTTTGACTGACACAGGAAACCAAAAGGGAGCCAGAATCCTGTAACTTGAAGGCCTAGGGCTGCTTATTTTCAACAAATCAATCGTTTATTCTACAGGATGTCAAGTTTTCAGAACATTGAAAAATGCTGAGGGGACAAAAGTGACATCCTCTCATTGCTCTCATCATCGTCCGAAATCGTAAGAGTCTTCATTTACTATCATGCAATCAAAGAGTGAAGCAAATCCATACATTTAAGAAGAAACGTTTAACATTTTCTTAAAGCTATTAATCGACTACAAAAATAAGGCTAAAAGACTAATCGTTGCAGCTCTAGGTGCAGCCACACTTTCACATTCACTGTACCTCAGGAATGGATTATTAACTGGAGTAGAAGACAGTGAATATTAATCTAGGGCTGGGCGATTATGCTAAAAATAATAATCACGATTATTTTGATTGATATTGAAATCACGATTAATAAACACAATTATTCACTGATTTCAAAAAAAGTATTTATTGAGCCACCAAAACTCAACTTTAAATATAACTTTTAGAAAAACAACCAGATAGATTAGTGACAAGTAAAAAAGTAAATGATCATTTGAACATAAATGAACATTTGTATGTTTGCGTGATGGCAACACGTGCCGCTTGTCCAAAGTGTTGACCAGTGTCTTGAAGCCTGCGTTGCTAACTGTACTGATAGGGCACATGTCCTCAGCTAGCATGAATGTCACAGCCTCCGTTATCTCTCGCTGTCGCCGGGAGCCGGTGGGATATGGAGCGGCATTGTAAAGAGTGTCGTCAATGGAGGACTGTGTTGCGGTGGCGGTGGCTGTGGCTGAAGTTGGCGCTCTTGCACTTTTTTGGGTCTTTTGCTCCTTCAATACTTTGTCATAGACCACTTTATGGTTAAATACATTTGTCGTGTTGCCCTGGGGTGCAGACACGATGGTGTGACAGACTTTGCAAACAATCTCCTTCTGCTCCACGTCCGACGATTTGAAGCCAAAATGTCTCCAAATGACCGAAGTTGTCCTACCTTTCTTTTCAACTAAAGGCTCAGGCTGCTTTTCTGCCATGTTGTCAATCGCTCGTTCCACAATTGATCCACACACTCACTGCTGCAGCTGCAGGCGACACAGGTGCGTTCACTGTGCATTTACAGCGCAGTAATTTGCATACACGACGCGCGGCGGCACGTTTAGCGTTTTTCTTCGATTACAGTGTTTTCATGATCGTGAGAAGCCAAAATCGAAATCGCAATCAAAATTCGATTAATCACCCAGCCCTATATTAAATCATGTCAATTCTGAATTTTGGAAAAGTTTAAACACTAATTTTCTAATCTTCTAATAAAAATCTCAAATGTTAGGCCCTCAGTGTTGTGTCAGTTTTTCCCTGTGGTGTCGAATATCAGTATTTTTCAAGCTACTGTATTGAATGTAAATTCACACACCGGAAGAAGGATCGCCCTACTTGCTGGTCCCTTCTCTACAGTTTGGCCTCACCTGTTCCTTGATGTCCTGGAGCTGTTGCTGTAGCTTCTGTACGTCAGCGTTGACGTTGGTGTTGTCCTTGTCCCTCTGCAAGGCTGGGATGTTTCCGCTGGCTGCTCGGACACAACGATACAAAAGGCACGGTGAGAAAAAAAACTGGGAATTTAAGTCACCATCCTAGAGACTAAACAAATTAACAGTTTGCACCAGTGGCCACATCAAACCTCACCTCCTCGTAAAGATAAACTATATTGCCAATCAAACAGAAATACAGCCACACCGACATTACGAAACAAGCTGGGAGCTAGAGTGTATTTACAACACCAGTTTTGTGAAACAAGCATGGATCCCAAACACATGCACTCTGGATTTTTATTATGTTTGGCAGACGAAACTTGGGCTCTAGCAGCCCGTGTTGGCACTGCATTCACTTTTAATACTTTGTAATTATCGGAAATATAAACTGGCACAGGAGAAAACATCATACAGCGATACTGGCATTGTAAGGGCCACAGGATGCACGTGGATAATGATACCGGTGTGAAACTGCCTGAATGTATTACTGGCTGGACTGCAGCCCTGTTGGGGACTCCAGTCCAGACTTGTGCAATTCTTGGCATGTGCATCACACATTTACTGTATCAGCATATACTGTTGATGGTTTGTGTGAATTGCTGAAAGAGAAAGGGAGGGGGGGGGGGGGTTTAAGGGGGGGGGACAGGGGCCAGGGCAGCACTGTGGGGAGCCCTTTAAAAAAGGGTCTGATAAGGGAGGGGATCATAGAGGTATACTTACACCAACTTAGTGCCAGATTGTTGGGCTGGAGAAGATCCTGCGATCCCCCTGCCATAGTGTTAGAGCTCCCTGCTGGGAATAACCAGTCACATTGTTATAGCAGGAGCCGACTTCACCAGCTCAACAGTTGGCCAGCGGGCCAAAACTACTCACTACAGCCTCTGAGGGAGGTCCAGAGAAAGAATTTGAAGAGAAATCTAGCAAGTTGGAAACAGTGATCAGGAAAAGAAAGGGAAATAGAGTCTTTTATATGTAGAATTAAGAGTTAAAATGCATAGCAGCGAGTGATTCTTTTTGCAACTCAGCCAATGCTAAAGCACAATTCTACTGCCTGTGCTCATTATGAAAGTATTAAACTAGAGAAGTAGGAAGCCAAAATAATCAAACTGACAGGTGAATTTCGTGCACTACATTTGCTTTTGCAACAGACATCGATGGTCGGTGTTACTGGGATGAAGGGAGATAAACAATCAATGCTGCCCCTTGCATGAGTGTATGTGTGCTTGGGGGACTGCATCCTTTTTCTTTGCGCGTCTGGCAGCGTCTGCAGGTAAGATTTGCATGCCAACAAGCCGACACGTGGAGGACGTTAAATAATCAACACGGGGGTAAACATGAAGTTAGTGAACTTACAACAGTTTCCCTTTTAACTCAAAATAAAATGTGGAAAACACGACAGGAATAACACTGTGTTCAACTTGGAGACAGGAAGATGGATGGTGAATGCAACCAAAAACAAATGTATTTACACACTACATTACATCACTACTCACCGGACAGTGTCAATATTTTGGTTAAAATTGATGACATCAGTTACAAAACATGCTTGTGAGCAGACATTATATCATTCTGTGTCTTTCTCGACAAGGGATGCATTATAATGCAGTTCTTTTTGCACTTTCAGGAGGGTATTAATATGCATATATCATTATGGCTACAGGGCATTTAACATATGCTCACAAATAAGTCCATCCATTTTAAGCGAATGTGATTAGTCAAACTTTTTTAGAGGCCACAGAAACATGAATAAGGTAATAAGGTTGGCTGTGTACTCTGACATTATTGTATTATTCAGTGCGGGTCAGCAAAACTACATCCAGGAATGGCTTCTGAGAACCTGCTTATGAAAAGATTATGGTTCGAAAGAGAAAATCCTCTCTCTTTGAAGAACTTTTACACAAGGCAGCCAAGGATTTGTGAAACCACTGTCCATTCATTTTCCCTAGATGTATCTTCAGTTAACATTATATCTATTTATGTTTTACTCCTCCCTGTGTAATCATGTCAGAATTAAAAATGTAACAATGGATGCAATGATTAAAGATCTAGTGGTGGAAAACAGTTTAGAAACTAACACTGACTGATTCAAACATGTGGCTTAATTTGTACATTTCTAACATCTCTACAAGGATGAGAAAACAACAACACATCAGTGATGTAAACAAAGGAATAAAATGCATAAGCAAGGCAGCAACAAAGCAAAAGATAAAAAGGGCTAAAGCAGATAGTACTGAAACAAGTGGAAACTAAAAAAGAAGAAAGAAATTTGAAAAAAAGGGAAGAGGGAATTAAAAGGGAATGTGTGGAAGATTCACTCACTAAGGTCATCATCATCATCATCATCATCATCATCATCATCATCAGCGGCATCATCCTCCATACCTTTCCCTCCACAGCACAGAACAAAAGGGGTGCGGCGTTCCACAACAGCCCGGCACTGTACGCACTTCTTCATGAGGCTAGCACAGTCTGGTGAGGACAGAGTGCACGTTGTTAAGGCACGGACGCAGAGTTTATTCTATATATAGAGTATTTCAGTGACTGGTGTAATGTCAAGGTTATGTTTGATGTTGAAATGTGTCTCTAACTTACTCTCACAAGCGCACATGTGACCACAGGGCTGGAACAAAACGGCTGCCTTTTTATCAGAGCAGACAACGCACTCTTCGATCTGTGGAGAGACAAATGGAACAACAAAGAGAGGAGTCAAAGTGTCCGCTCCTCTTCCGCTCATGCGCGTGTTTCTGGGTGGGACAGACAGTATCGCGTCTGATACCTTGGTTCTTGACTGGACCTGATCCTTGCAGATGAGACACTTCTTGACACGAGGCGAGCACAGGGAGCAGGTGGCGATGTGTCCGCAGGGCCCGAACAGAGTGTCTCTCTTCATGTCCGAGCACACCATACACTCCTCCAGCGACTCGATGTTGCTGTTCAGAGACGGGCTGCGGGTGCCCACCTGACCACTGGAACATTGAGAATAAAAACCACTGTGAGCGCGTGTGTGAGCGCAGAGGAGCTTACAAAAAAAACGAGAGGCTGACAGAGAACAAAGAAAATAGGGGGAGACAGAGAGAGACTAAAAATAGGGAGAGACGGAGGAGAAGCGAACAAGGAAATGTGTTTCCCTACATGAAACATTTTTAGCAAAGACAGGAAATCATTGATTTTTCGAGACGGTGCTTTCTTCCTTTTTCTCTTGCAGGTGTTGTTACATTCGCTGCAGCATGAACATACCAAAAAGCACTAAAATTCATCATGTTCTTCCCTTTGTCTTTCCATTCTAATGTCAGTATGATGAACAGTTAAACACCTTTTTGGCAACATAAATGGAAAATCTGTTTAAAATAATGAACTGCATATAAAAATCTGGGTCAGAGTTATGGATGTAAGCTATAAATTGAGCTGATAAATGATTGTCCGATAATGGGAAATGCATTATGCATTATTCAGATAAAGAAAAAATAGCTGATAAATCAAGCCAGTAATATAAAGCAAAATTGCTTTAACGGATTTCACATATTTATCTTTATATTGATAATTAACAACTCTGACATCTCTGGTTTGACAGACTATGTCAAAGTGTTGAATTTAAATTCTTCGGTAAAATGCTCAAAAAAAGGCCAAAGTATGCTTGTCAAGAACTCAACTAGAAAAATAAATTAACATTTGAAAAAAACAAAATTTTTTGGTTTTGTTATAATAGTGATTTGATAATTCACATTTGGTTAGGTCAGAGCTATCGAACATTTAATCAAACATCTTCGCTCACTACATCTTGTCCTCGGCTGCATTCAGACCAGAGTAGGTGTGGGTGCTATTAAGCATGGCTAAATGCTACAGAAGGAACACAGCAGACATTTCTTTGTGTAGCGTTTTTGTTTCACTTGTAATCACTCAGTTTGGTCTTTTTCCCCATTTTAGAACCCACCTAATGACATGCCTCCCATCCTGGTTATTGACTGTTATCTTTGAATCTGTCGATGTGGACAAAGGATCACTAGAACGACTAGGATGTTAGTAGTAGAGCAACAGAGCAGGTATAAACATCTTTTTGAAATACAAAAAGTTTAATTATTTGATCTCTTTTTTTTTCAGAGATAGGCGATAATCAGTCGATACGAGCAGACATAGCCTGATGAAGGCTTGGTAAAAACGCCAATTTTCTGTTACCTTTGGACATTCTAAGCGTAACATTACATTGTGACCGAATCGACTTACAACAACAGACTACACTTGCTGCTTCTCCCCTGTTTCCAGTCTTCAGGCTAAACTTGGCTCTCAGTCTCCTGGCTCCAGCTTCATATTTAACAGACAGACATGAGAGTGGTATTGATCTTCCCATCTAACTCCTGGCAAGAAAGCCAATAGGTGTATTTCCCAAAATGTCAAAACTATTCCTTTAAGGGATGTTTACCTGCTCTTCTCTTTGTGGCATTTGGCCAGAGCCTTGCACAGGCTGGGGTCGGGACACAGGTCCAGAGGGGACTGGCCCTTCTTGTTACGAATGGTCAGGTCCGCTCCGTTAGCTGCAAGGAAGCAGGCGATGGATGCTGCGCTCTTCTTCTCTGCCCCCTGGGTGCCCAAGCCCATGATTAACTGCAGGTAGACACAGAAAAACAGAGAAAAGATTGAATACAGTGGGAAGTGTTGTGTCTCCACAACAGGCACCTAAACCAGTAATGTACAGAGTAAGAAGAGTAAAGGATCGTGACATTATTTATATGGCTTCAGAGTTAAATTCAAAAGAGCAATGTCAAAATTCTGTCAGATCGCCACTAATTAGCCAATCAAAGACATGTCTTGAGAAGGCTGTCAGGCAGTGTAACCCCATCGCCCCCACCCAAAATCCCATTAACTGCCTCGCCTTTCTCTCCCTCCTCCAGCTCATCACCTCACTGAGTCTACCCCAACTCATAGCCGCTCTCTCTCTCTCTGTCCCTCTCTCTCTCTCTCTCTTGCAATTTGGGCCTTCCATGTCTGATTGTCTTCAACCAGTAGCTTTTACATCTCTGCTGATGGAGCCATCGGGCCGGTTAATTCACTTCTCATCTTGAACTGGGTGGGTGGGCTATGGGAGAGTGACCCAACTGCACATATCTCAATTAGGTCCACTGTCTGTCTGTTCCGCTCCTCTGCTGGGGAACCAGGGAGGGCACAGAAGAGAGGAGGCGGCAGAGGAGGCGAAGAGAAAGAAGTAGGAGGGAGACAGAAGGTGACAGGTAAGGTAAGTCTCGCTTCTGTAGCCTTTAACTCATCCCCTGTAGGCATTAGTGATGTGCTGTTAACATACAGAGGGTTCAGGACTGACATGCCCCTGTTGGCCTCTACAAGCTCATTCAGGCTGGTCAAGAGGCGGCAGCGAGCTGGTTGACTGCTCCATGCTCGTGTCTGGCTGCTGTCTGAGTGATGGGCCGGTGCTGACTGGGCTGTCCGGTGATGCAGCTTCCTGTCTAAATATGATCCGTCATCATTTTTCACGCATCAGGCAAGTGGGTTCACATACTGATCTTAATACAGGTGTATCCTGCAGAATGCTGCCTAGACGACTCTGAGTACAATCACCCAAAATCATAAAAGCTAAATGCCATGACCTCATTACATTGTCTAATCACTGGTGTGGCCATAAGGGACAAGTATTCAGGTCTTAACAGAGGTGACTGCAGTGTTCTTTCCATGTTTATAGAGGTTTCTGGAAACTTTTGTATCTCTATCTTGATATCTTTTATGAATTGGAGCCTGTCTCACATGTCAAATAAGTCCAGTCAATTCAGTGTAAGAGGATTCAGAAAGGTCACAAATAGTTAGAAGTGGATAGGACACAATCTCCAGGAGAAATGTTGCAGTTAGTTGCAGCAGGTACCCTGTCCTGTCTCAAACACACAGCCGGTGTATTAAAGTGGCATAAACTGTTCCTAGGAGGGAACATGTTACACTGCCCACTTGTCCAATTTACACAGGGTTTAAATTCTGCTTTTTGCCCTCATTAGGAAAAAGCAAGTTAAGAATATGGATGGAATTGGTTTTAAAACTTTAAACTGAGGGTTTTAAAAAGGGCC
This sequence comes from Sparus aurata, assembly GCF_900880675.1. NCBI lineage: Eukaryota > Metazoa > Chordata > Actinopteri > Spariformes > Sparidae > Sparus > Sparus aurata. The sequence continues at coordinate 19,683,884 of NC_044207.1, forward strand.
AAGAAAGTCAGTCTAGCAATTACAGGTAGTGTAAAGTTTTCATTACATGCATTAGTGTGATTTTTTGAATTGTCTTCTAGCCAGAAATATTTGGGGATGTTAAATTGAATCAAATCAGCTTAATGGGGTGCCACATTTCCTAAAATAAAGATCTCCAGTGTCCAGATTGAGCCACTGGACACTGGAGAACAAAAAAGTCATTACTCTGACCTAGAACATTTATTTTAAATTTTTTAATCTGCACCATTGTTGTGTAATAGATATATACAGGAGAAGAAAAGTCAAATGTTTTTAGTCTATTGGTTTCTTGCATCTCTTGGCTCTTGAAAACCTTAATGCTGTGATGCCTTATGATACCTTTAGGAACCTTGACCCAAGTAAATTACTGTAATCTGGGAGGAGCAGCAAGGTTAATAATAGATGTATATGTACTGTGTTCTTGGAGGGTTCCCAGGGCTCCACTTTGCTGACGTCCTGCATATCTTGTAGTTGCCGCAACTGGGACAGTGTGTGGTGACGCAGTGCCTCATGCAGCGGTGTGTCCCCGTCCTTGTCCTGCACATCAAGCTTGGCCTCTGCACGCACCAGCAGCTGTTAAGAATAACACATAAATAATCACACAAACGGGCAAACGCTCTAGCAACAACCATAAAACAAATTTTATGCTACAATGCAAATGTCACAGTGCTGATTTATAAGGCTGCTGCTTACAATGAACTGCCTCAGTGCCGTATTACCCAATTACGGAGTGCATTTTTTCTCGAGTCCACAAGATGGCAACGTGGCAATCTCGATCCAAATGACTCTAACCAAGACGCTGCCTCGGAGAGCATTTTCCCTGCACAGCATCAATCTGAAGCAGGACTTCATTCAACTGCAGGACATCCACTAGTGCAAATTAAATGTGGTGCTGCATAGATGTTGTTCTACTCCCTTTTATGTATAGCACAGAATGAGGGACTGACGGAGAGATAACTCGAGGCAGGATCTTCGGTTTGTGGTGTGATGTGAGTGAGAAAAGGAGGAGAAAAAAAATATCACAGAGAGCAAATTAAAGGAGAAGGGCCCACTAACCCGGACTATCTGGGTGTGTTGACGCTCCACTGCCAGATGTAATGCGGTCTGCTGGTTGACGTTCTGGATGTCTAAGCTGGCGTTGCCCTGGGAGGTGGGAAACGGGAGAGAGGCAAACACACACAATTAATCTCAACAACCATAATAATAAATCACATATGTGCATGTGGATATGACAGACGAGTGTACAGAAAAAAATTAAAAAGTCAAATAAATGCTAGCTCAGAAGAAGAAAGATTCAAACAACTATTCTAGCTTTATGTGCCATGACTGAATCTCCTTCCTTCAACCCCGCCGACCAACAAACTATCACCTAGGGGGTTAGAAAAAACGCATCCAACAATAACGCTGCATGTGATTGTCATTTCCAATTGCGAACACCTCAGCTGAGGAGATGTGGAGGGGAGATAAGCATTGTGATCAGGCAGTGTGTGAAATCCCGAAGTAATAAGACTGACTGACTGGCTGGCTGGCTGGCAGGGAATCTGCAGTGCACCTTGTGTGCTGCAATTTCTGAATAGAAAGCTGAGCCATCACTGCGAGCCAGCCCATTGCAGGGACTTGGGAAAAAGGCCGTCCCTGCTGAAAGGAGGCTTGCACAGCGAGCGCTCATGCGTTGGAATTTTGCAGCAACATTGCTGCCCTGCACCATATCCCAATTAACCCAGTTCCCACCTGGTCAGGTGACTTTTGCTGTAAACTCCTGCATGTTTTAGGCTTTGGGGAGTTAAACCTGCAATCTCAGAAGGGAAAAAAAGACCACGAAGCTATGATTGCAAGAGGAGGAGGATATGAGGGCCCAACAGCACTAAAGAATACCCCTGGAGGCCCTGTGAACCATATGGATTCAATAAAAAAATGGCAGTTATAGCTGCTTCAAGTGGTCTACAGCTTGCTGGCTGCAGGGAGAGCAGTGGAAGCTGCTCTTAATGGTCGGTAGTCAGGGATAGCCAGGAGTGCAGGCTGAGAGGATGCAGCAATGCTTTGGGCTGCTTTAGGTCTCCTATAGAGAATGAATAACTGTTTTTTTATTGTTACATTAAGTGATTAGGCCTGCATTAAAATAAGCTATTTATACGTGCGTGAATGCTGGAGTGTTGTTACCTGGTGCACGAGCAGCTCAGCCACCTCCACATGGTTGTTGAGTGCAGCCAGGTGCAGTGCGGTGTAACCGTCATCCTTCTTCTCGTCTACAATCCAAGGCCTCGGCAGTTTGGATAGCAACACACGCATGGCGCTGCACAGAGGAGAGACAGAGGGGGGAAGAGTGAGTGTTAAATGAGCTGCGCTGCGAAGCATGATGGAAAAAGCCAGAGAAGGTACAGACAGTACAGTTAATTTGATGGTTCGTGATGTAAACTGCCAAAATTAATCAATGCCTCCTGCACTGTATGATAGCTTATGGCCAGACACAAGCTGTTGTAAGCAAACACATCGCAGCATCTGTACTGCTGATACAAAGCATATTCCAATACACTTTTTTTTCCCAAGCGGAGCATATCCCATTTTTACACATGGGGACAAGAATACTAAATCAACTAAGGGAGGAGTTGCTTTCCAAAGCAGAGTGTTATTTACATCAAGCTTTGAGCGGTACAAGTGCTGTGTGTTATTTTAGAGTACCCGTCGCCCCTACCATCTCCTCTGTTAAAAAGGGAAGCCACTTTTCCCTTGATGATGCGCAAAAGCGCCTATCATTGGGAGGCAAAATGGTAATTACACAAGATTTAGCTGCATTCACTCAAGTCTCCTCCTGGGGAAGAAACAGACAGGGTGGGAAGGACGAAGGAAAAAAATCCATTGTTTAAACAGTGCTGTTTAACAGAGGTGGCTAGGTGTAGTGAAAAGAGCCAGTCAGTTCTGTGCCACTGAAGGTCATTTAAAGGATGTGTGCCACAGAGACGTGGTTGCAAAGGCGGCTGTACAAGAGGAAGGCTGAGAGGGAGTCACAGTGTCACAGTGGGGATAAAGAGGGAAGCTGACTCTCACTCCCTACAGCCTCATTAAAGAAATGCCACACACATTTAGATTTTTTATTAAATGCAGGAGGAAAAGACTGCATGAGGTATTCAAGCTGTAATACAGTTGTAATTAGAAATAAATAAATGTGGATTAACAAATAACCTCCCATTAAGTCAACTAGGCTTCATGGCAGCTTTAGTTTAGCATTTAAACTGATCTAATATCTCTTTGTCCCCTACCTCTCTTCCTACTCTTCCTGCTTTAGCCCCTGGGCACAGATCCAGGCTTATGGTACAAGAGAACACTGTGAAATAATACTCAATTTAATGTATGACCAGTGCATCAGTCAAGGATATGTGATAAGAAACTAAGGCTGCAAACTCAACTCTTCTTCTCTATGTGTGCAAATACTATGGAATACAAAACAAGTGACTATAGAGACAGCTCCTTGAACTGCTCTTGTATCTTGTCTGTAGTTAGGTACACAATGTACCTTCAATAAGCTTCAAAGCAGCAACGCGGGAGGGAACACTTCTGACCTTGATTAACCCTGAATAATCATGCAGGGCATATCTTTGAACTGCGACAAAAGGAGGCAGCTGATTTTACTCTGACTTTGATATGGCTGAACAGCCCCCATGCGAGCACTATAGTGTTTACAGTAAGGTAAACAGGGTCTGAAGCAGTGCTGGGAGGAAATGGGCTCCAGCCTTGAGCAGAAAAGGCCACAGCCTGCACAATCAATGGATTCTGTTAACTATTAAGACAGAGGAAAGAAAGAAATGCAAACCAACATGCTGGCAGGCTTTAAGACTGAAGGCAATCAGGATGGCTGGTTCCCTGCGGGTTTTTGCTAAACCTACAGCTCGTCTCCATCCTTCTGGAGTAATGAAAGAGAGCATCATCAGCACACCCTCTTGAGGAAAGCAGAGAAAAAGGGGGCAGAGAGGCAGGGGGGCAGCCAGTCAGCACCTCTGCACGGACAGAGATCCGGGGCTGGTGTACTGCTGCAGTGATGAACAGCGCAGCACACTGATCCCAGGCTCCCTCGCTCTCTCTCTCTACCTCTCTCATTGCACAGAGGCTTACACACACACATACACACACACACACACACACACACACACACACCTGCATTGCTTGCAGCTATCTTCAACCACTTAATGCAGAGGAGCACTGCTTAAATGTGATAGCAACCGCACCCATTCTGCCTAATCTCACATTCATAATGTGTCGCCTTTGTTACAAAGAATTATTTGCTTGCGTGATGTAGATTTACCATATCAGGGAGGACTTTTGAGTAATTTCATCCATGGTTCTCCCACTGGGTATGAGTTGAGACTTAAACAAGCAAATTATTCAAGAAAAGACCTTGCCACATCAGATTCTTGCCTGAAGCTATAACATAAAACTTATTCTCAGCGGTTAAACATAGCATTCTTTTAGCTGGCTTTCAAGTAAGACTGATAGACAATACAGGAATGCAGTTTCCTTTTCTTAACTACAACAGTTTCCATCACAATCAAGGGCAATTGTCCCACATAAAGCCTTTGTTCTTTTGTGCCCATTTTCCTCCTCCTATTGGTGCAATATAGAACATTTGTGCAGTCCAGATTGGCTGGGAACATCTCCTATATGCTGAACCAGCGGCCAATAAAATCACGCCTGCTACACTATAGGGGCAGATTGGCGCCTTCTAGTGTCAGAAGCCTGCACATCAGTGCTGGGCAGGTGTTTGCTGGTGTAGGGAGCCCCTCCAATAGAAGTCTAGATTGACAGGCTCCCTGCCACGCTGGGCAAAATGGGCGGACATTAATATTAATGCCCCATACTGGCACTGCTGCATTGCAGTTAAGCTATTTGCTGTAAAGGCAGAAAAAAAGAGAGTGAATTAAGAACCAAGAAATAAATCCTAGTTGTTTTTTTTTTATCTCTTGGGTAAGTGATGTTAGCAGAGACTAAAGGGGGGCATGAGAGAAACTACGTGCTGGCCTCTGAGGTAGGTTGTCGAGCGGGAGACAGAAGAAGAGTCAGCGCGACTCCGGCTACAGACCTTTTACCGAGCAGAACACACTGACATGACCTGGGAGTTAACATTTAGACAACTCAGGTTTATCTGCCACGAGAAGCTGAACGATATTTAGAGTGAAGTGAGGATCGCCTTATTGCAGCTGAACTTTAAACCCAGTGCTTTTGTCTGTGTGAATGCAGGAGGATGTGCAGCTGAGGAGAGGGAACAGCAGAGGAGAGAGGTAGAAGGGGAGACGTGATGGAACTGGGTCACCCTGTGAGAGATCTCAAGAGTCCCTCAGGAGAGTTACACGGGAGCCTGTTGACTTGGGCTGCAATTTGTCATTGACCAGGACGCTCTCTGACGCCCTCAGCTCTGTGTGTGTTGGCGTTTGTCATTGTATGTAAGGCAGTGTGTGTGAGTGTAGGGGTCGACAGGGCCCTTCTGCTGCCCTCGCTTGGCTGACAGCCATCTGTGTGGTGGTCAGTTGCCGTTATTACAACAGGAAGTGAGAGTCGGGGGACAATAACTTGGGTAGGACAGGGCAAAACGGGAACAGTCAACATCCAGCCCGAGATTAATGGCTGCGCACAAACATATGGTTACTCTGATGTAGGAGACGTGTTTGGCATACCATCATCCATTAACTAAGGCTTCAAGCTCAAGAAAGGAGATCCAGATTCTGCATTGGTAATTAGTCAACAAAAGGTGCTGCCTGCCCAAGAAAAATAAAATGCTTAATAAAACAAATACTTAAAAGAAGTCTTGCAACCATGATAATTTTTACATGATCAAACAGACAGTTCTGGGTACAAATCTTCCACATACTCCAATACTTAAAGAACTGTTCTTGACCATCAAAGTTAATTATTGACCTTGGTACACAATCATAAATAAAGAACTGACTAACTTACTAAAGTTATTTTACCAGCTTTCATCTCCATCACGTAGTCTTAATCTGTGGATGATGATGTGATTTTCTCGATCATTTGTCGTTGGGTAAACCCAAGACGCTTGGTTCCACTCATGGTAACAGGAGGCTGAAAACTACTTTACAGGCATAACATGTGAAGTTGGACACCCTTAAAACCCAGCACAGGGATGTATGTCTGATGCTTGATCTGTCTTCCTTTGCTGGTGATGGGGGAGTGTTAAACTTGTTTGCAAACACAAAAAATTACTTTAAAAAATGCATTTGCAATTTGGTATGTCAAAAGACCCATCTCCATGACAACTTGGGGAAAAAAAGATAGTCAGTGGTAGGGCTGCACGAAAAATCGTAAAAAAAAATCACGATCTCGATTCACACATACACGTGATCTCATTTCCACACATAGCGATTCTGAAGCATTTTATATCTCGAGCTGAATCACAAACAAATGCTCCTATTTTCCTCCCGGATTTTTTGAAGCGCCCTCAAATGCAGCACTTGATTCAGTGGAGGAAGCCCGCCTGCAGTTGAGTGTTTGGAAGGAGTGAGAGTGAGAAGCCGTTTTTAGACAGGTCAGCAAGCCACCAATCTGCCTGTCCTTTTGGCGGCTAGGTCTGCGGTTTTAGACAGAGGGCGGCAAATTGAGGGTCTGTTTTGCTCCGGCGATTTGCCGCCTCGCCTGCTAGATGGGCAACTGGACAGCCGCTGAGACCCGGGAGATGCTAGCGTCTCCTGGATCTCTAGCTTGTTGTTGTAGCGCAAGCTAGGAACGGTCGCTACTTTCAAATTAAAAGCCCCCCGCTAAGAACCCAGTTCTAAACTCCAATGGGCTGCAATGTAAAGCTCTTATTTTGAAGACAAATTTGTTGTCAACTGTTCACAGCCCAACTTTGAGCTTCACGTCACGTCACATGGCTTTTGGAAAAGGAGGAATATTATGCCTCTGTTTTAGAAAGCCGACCACAGCAGCTATCACATATCACCTAGCCAAGGATACGGCCCCAATAAACACTGTACAACATGAGGGATTAAAGGATGCCCTCTCATCTTGGAGACTTTTTTTTTTGTTTTTACTTTTGTAAAAATCATGTCTCATCCAATGATAGAACTTCAACAAAACAAAAAAAACATTGCTCTGCATACTACAATGTTTTTTTTTTGTTTTGTTCAAGTTCATCAGTGCAATAAACATTTTGTGAAAAAAATCGTGCCAGAGAATCGTGATCTCAATTCTAAGCAAAAAAATCGTGATTCACATTTTTTCCAGAATCGTGCAGCCCTAGTCAGTGGGCCTTACGTTGAGTTGCCCAACCTTATCCATACGGTCACATTTTTCAGTGAGGTTTATCTATATATTCGTTACCCAGCACCACAAGGATTTTTTCTCCCTGAGGCAGAGTCCTTCTTGGAACAGCCTTTCGAGATGAGACGACTTCAGACGATACATGAGGTGTCAGCTTATCCAGGACAGAATCAATACTTTCAGGTCCTTTGAAATAGTGAACCCTGTTCCCAACAAATCATTCACAAATGCAACACACTGCTTCCAAATGGAACCCCCCTTCCACTCTGGGCAGGGAGGCGCTCTCCATCATGTGAGAAGGCACACAGTCCCTAAATCGGTGGCAGCTGGGAAGGTTCGAGTCATAAAACTGTTCAGGATTTCACTGATCTTAAAACATGCTGCTTTAATTGGAATGTTGGTTTAATGCTTATTTTTTTTAAAAATGTGTGTGTGAAAATTAAAAGAGCATAACCTCAACACAAATATGGGAACTTAAATGTCAAATCCAGCGCTACCACAAAATAACACAGAAGATATTAGACGTGACAAATAATTTAAGTAGCCTGTAATCGCCATGCAAATATAACTGCTTGAACTTAAGTTCTCTAAAAGTTCATCCTGGCCATCCCTCCACCCCGAGAAGCAATTAGCTACCAGTTGGCGCTGTCGGGGCCGTCCCACAGCTACTGGCCGACCTGCTGTGGACATAGTAAATAAACACAGGTAGCGTCCAGGCCAGCAGTGCAGCAGAGAGCTGAGGACAAGAACCTCACCGGCTCCGCTCGATAAAAAAGGCTTTCATTACCATGCCGTGAAGAGAATAATTTCCCCTACAATGTGACCTTCCCCAGCCTGCCTGTACCTGAGGCCCCCGAGTGAGCATGCTTTTTATTAAGGACTATTTGCATAAACTGGGAAGGGGTAAGACAGGAATGTGGTGCATTTCTATGATGTTTTGGTTATCACTAAAGCCATTGCTGGTGCCTTGAAGGTTGTTTAGGAGACGCCAGGTGCATTTTCAAATATCTCAGGTATAGTTGTCTGTCCATTTGGAGAAGTGGGTGGGTGCCTGTAAAGGCTTAGCTTTAATTAGCCTTAAATCACCTGGTATTATGGGGTGTCCTGATTCATAGCAATTTATGAAGAAGGAGGCAGCAAGACAGTCAGAGAAGCCCAATGGCGCGTTAATGTCCCATTGGTTTGAGATGACCCAATTATTTTCCCGTGCTACTCTTCCTTTGCTCTTTATTCTCCTCGGCACCTTGAAAAAACCTCATTCTCATTTCTTCCCCGGCCATAATAGTCATAATATACATCCTTCTACCCAAAAAAAGATAAAGCAAGGACATGCAGATTATATTTCAAACAATCACTCATGAGCATTTTTTTTTACCTATAAAACAACCATATAATTATTGAACATCACTTTTCGCACTTGGGTAGGCCTGGATCATGATTTAATAGGTTGTGCATTCATTTTAAGTCAGTGGCTAATGTAAATCTGGAGACAGTTGAATAAATATTGAAAAAACAGAACAGAAATGAACCTGCTTTATGGAAATGACTATGACAAGTAGTTTACCTAAGACCGACATAAGGGAGGGAATACACTTTGACAACGCGACAGGATTTGGTAATAGCATTTTAAATGGTTGGCTTGACGGATTACAAAGTATAGGAAACAAGGCAGAGAAAATGAAAATTGTGGCTCAAATCACTTATCAACCAAAGATACAAACAGGCTTGAGAGTGCTGTCATCTGAGCATCCACACACCAGCCTCTCTTTCCTATCATTACAGTCATTGCATCTCAAACAAGTGGCTAACAGCGCGGAGGAAATCATCTCCAACCCCTCTGACCCGGCTCACTCCCTTTTTCTACAAACAGCCCTCTGGAACATGCTACAGATCACTGCCCATCCACATTACTGCTTCAAATACAGATTTTCTCTCTGATGATAATACAGAAATGTAATATGTGAAAACAGAACCTACTTGTCAATATGTACACTTCTGCACTTTGATATACCAATATACCTCTGATGCCGTTTGTGCTCATTCACTGTCCCCGGTTGTGACCAACTGAGCTCATTAGTCTGCTTTGCTAGAAGCAAATAGCCCCTGTAACTGTAAAGATGGTGGTGAGAACCCAAACCAAGGCTTTAAAAGCTCCCTTTGGAAACCTATGGGTAACGTAACGCATTCTCAGTGTGTTTTTGTATAGCCCAAGGCTTAGAGATGATATTGATCGACACTTTGTGCAGCGACAGTTAAAGCCTTTCAGCAGAGAGAACTGAATTTACAGTGAAGCAGCTGAACAAGGTGATACGTCATAAGCACTGGGAGCAGCACCGCTACGTTGGTCGGGTTCTGAAATTTGTCTTGGGGACATTTTTGGAGGCCTGGTTGCTTTTTCTGCAGATGGACTCAAGACAGTTAAGACATCACGTCATTGTCAATTAAACTGTTATCAAGTTTTTAGACATAAGCTCACACAACCAATAGCATCTGAATTACCTCTTATCTGTGAAGCCATTACTTCATTTCTGGCTGACAATGACTCTTTCGCTGTGGCTGAGATACTGGCCGCTTTGTGATTATAAAGTTCCTTTTCAGTTTTTGTGAAACAAAATCAGACTTGCTCGTGCCTCGTGAAATTTACTGCAAGTGCTTCCACACTGGGGTACAAAGCGGTAAATAGAACCGAGGGATTGACTCCGGGTTTTGCAGAGCGGAGGAGAATTCAGCCGCGCTGAAGGTCCTTCGATCGACAGCCACTCAGCAGCGTCCCACACTGTCACCATATGGGCAGACAGTCTGAGAGGCTCACATGATCTACAGTCTCACTGCAAATCTACCACTTTAAATCACCCCTCACTCCCTGGCCTGCCTCCCACCTTTTTGCCCCTAGAAACACATTATGTTCACCCTCGGACTTCCCCTGAAACGCTCATCTCTGTATGTTGTAACCTGTGATGGTCCCTTTACACACAGTGTGCCGGCAGTAACAGTATCACCCTTTAAACACAACAGAAAAATGAGGATAACACGCCATCAAATTCTCTTCCACTGTAATTGGCAGAACAGAGCCAAAGTGACAAAAGCAAGCTGCCATATTGCAGCTGATGACTCTGACTTCCTCAGCAGTTACACTTCTAGGCACACATGCCGAGGAAGAAGCTGCAGCTGAAAGAGCGGTTTGGTAATTAAAATCTATTGTTTGCAGTGGGAAATAATAGGGATCAAAGGGCCATGTATCAGCTACTGCCTCCCCTAAGCACTGAGACAACAGGCCATATGCCCCAGAGCAGCACAGAAAATGTCTAACAGCCAACTTGTTAATGGCGGGGGAATGAAGCTTGTGTGAATGTACTACACGTCACACAGATAAGGCTCCATAGAAACGTGAACGTATTCCACACAGATCCACGATTCTACATATAGAGCAATGGAGGTTTTCTCTCCACGTAAGCTACTCTGCCTAATCCCAATAATAATGTAATGCCTTTCTGCAAAGAAACTGCTGCGCCATTGTTGATTTTCCTTCGTATTCTTTGCATGTTCAAACATCCACACATGCACAAGCACACCAAACGACACTAACAAACACAAATCCTTATCCCCTTGACCTGTCATACTGCATTTACATGGAAGCCACAGACTTCAGCGTCCGCACAGGTTACCAAGGTAACATGTCCTGCATTATTCAACAGCTAAGCTTGGTTTAGATGTGAACATCGACCTGAATGTGTCCCTCAGAGCCCATTAGTTTACCAATAACCCTTACGTTGACAAAAATTGTATATAGCCCCCTTCAAACGTAGACTGCTACCCTGAAATTTTCAGAGCAAAAACCTGATATATAACGCAAATGTCCGAATCCGTCGACCCGGACATTAAAGACACTTTACCCTTGCCAGCTCCTCATACAAGTTCTGAATGTAGTGTAGCTGCTACTGTTTCTGCTCGCCTGTATGTTACTTTCCACTATTTAGTCGTTAATGCGGATACGTCAGTGCGCATAATATTGATTAAGAGATAACACAGCTGGCGACAAAGCAGCTGAAACGGACAATCTCTTGATGTGTGCTCATGTGTGAAAGGCGAACCAGATTTTCTGGACGTTGTCAGAAGTTTTATATTTATAAAACAGCTAATATCTAGACATTGGATACTGAGAAGAAGTTCTGGCCACATTGTACCATACTCTTTAAAAAAGTGAATATGATTTTTTAAAAATCACAAAACTCAAACCTGCTAGTTTGATAAATAAAAAAAACAAAACATCTGTATTGATACTCTGAATTATAAGACCTGGGCTGGGACCACAAAGAGCATGATCTAGACACCCCTAGAACTGTTAATATTGCCTTGGATCTTAATTAGGGGTGTCTAGATCATGCTCTTTGTGGTCCCAGCCCAGGTCTTATAATGAATAAAGTACAAAATATAAATACGTGTAAAAAGATAAATACATTCAATCTTGCCAAGTGACAAGCTAATTAAAAGTTTACTGTGTGACATGCTTTCTTGAGTTTTGTGTTGTGTGAAACCATATTTACTATCCTGAAAGGTTTATACTGATGTTTTACATGCATCCAGTCAGTTAAGAAAAATGTCGCCTGCTTCTCAGTGTCTCATTAAAATCACGAACCAAAGTGCCATCACTGATGTTAAAGCACACACAAACACAAAAATAAATTCTATTACTTATGCCAATACATCAAGTAAATAGATAAACTAAATTTGTTGTTTAAACGGGGGGGAGAAAATATTAAAGATGCCTGACAGCTGTGCTGTGGACGTATTTCACCTTGCCCTGTCATATTTATTACCTGCATTGCTGAGGCACTTAAAGTGCCACAAATAAATCCTGTTCTTTCTAGGTTTGGCAAGTGGGGAAAAAGCATACCATCAGTGCCTATAGTGGCTCCACAATGCAAGCTTTTCTCTTTGCATGCTATAGTCACTTTCCCAAAAGCTCTTTATGTCCTTGAGTCCCTTCAGTAAGGGATGTAGCCCTCCCTCTCTCTCCCTCCCTCCATCCATCCCTTGATCCCTTGTTTTCTCGCTTCCCCCTCTATCCATCCATCCTTCCCTCCCTCTGCTACCCCCACCCATCCTTCCCCCAACATGTGCTATAGCAACATAGCAGCCAGGACTCAATGTTTCAGCATGCCACAGGACAGACAGAGCATTACAGCATGGCTGAGCTTATCTATTGGCTCAGAGCCACTGTTGGCCCAGCCCTAGGAGGAAATGTAGGCGTTCTGATTGGTCACAGGGGGATTGGGGCTTGTATCAGCTTGTCCTCTGGCTGATCTGTTGGACTGGTCCCAGCGCATACAGAGGTGGACACTGGGACGGCTTCTAGGATTGGCCGACTTTTCAATTAAGTCACAGTGCATGCTGCAGCAAACTGGTACCCAGGCTCACTGAACAGACCAGTCGCTGCACTGCATCTTTTATTGGTGCACTCTTCAGTGTGTAATTTAACTTGAATAGGCTACAGCAACATAATGCAGCGTCTAATTGAACAACTGAACATAATAACAGATAATACTATGGAGACATTTGTAATTACAAATAATAAATCAGCGGTATCAGTCTCTCTAGACCGCACACTGTGGAGTATGTTATGATGACTGTCTGACATAGGGATATTACCTCCCAACGTGTGCTACAAGAGCTCACTAAGTGCATTTCCACAGGATACTTTGACATATCTCTGCAATCAGTTATCTTTTAATGAATTACAGCTGGGCACCTGTGTATACCCTTTCCCCTGACCAAGTTTATCGCCTCCCCACCATCCTGCAATCAGGAATTATCATATATTACTCTGTAAACACCACAAGATTACACACACGGCAGATTAACACACAAACAGCGGAATTACTTTGCCTAAGTGACCTCTCTTCTCAATTTTACCCTGCAACACTAACACAATATTCTACCATTGTGTAAAGCTGGAATGGATGGCAGTGAGCGGCGTGTATATGCATGTGAGCATATGGTGACAAGAAGGAACTCATACATTGTCCTCAGCAGCTACGACACCTTCCCTGTCACCTCTCTTTATTTTATCGATAGGGTTGTTGGCTGGTGCATCTGGCTGTCCTCTCTTGTACTAACCTCTAAATTCTGGAAAAATGAAAATGCACAATCACAAGAGACTAATTCAGTCTGAGCATGACAACATAACCTGTGCACGTTTTTGAGCACATTTGCCTGAGTGGCCGTAAAAATAAACATAGATTGTAAGCAGTGTTACTGTGACTGTGTGTGTGTGTGTGTGTGTGTGTGTGTGTGCGCGCGCGCGCCCTGCAGTGCATTGGTATTTGTGCAGTTTGTGAGTCACTTAATGGTAACATGCGGCGCCAGTAAGGCACGGTAAAAGATCAGAGGCAGCAGAGGCAGAGGAGCTTCCCCTGCAGTGAGGCTGGAGGGAACAATGGGCTGCTGGATCAGAAAGCCTTGCTGCCACTGGCTTCCCCCTCTAGCACCCAGGTAGGCTGGCCCATTCATAAATCACTTTTATTCCTCCAAGCGCTCAACAGCCTCACCTCTTCAAATGATGCACTGTGTAAAGGGATGAGGAGGGAGGGGTGGGACCGGGGACAGAGGAGGGGGTGCGTGGGGGGGAGGCAGAGGAGAGGAACTGACTAGAGAGATAAAGTAAGCACGAGGAAGAGCTGGGCTGATGGAGAGAGAAGCACGGAGATTTACTCAAAAAAGCACAAACTGGACTCATTAGAAATAGTCTCTAATCCCTCTATGATGTTGACTGGTGGGCAGGCACACAGAGAGGAGGAATTAAGACAAGCTGAAAGACCGACCAAGACTTCCCGAGCAGGCTTGAAGCTCAAAGACAAAACAGGGGCTTCATCACCATCTGAAACTAACGAGAATTTCCTATACAAAACCTCACTCTAAGAGAACACCTGCTTCTAATCAAGACTGCCAATCCCATGAAAGAACATCACTTATTAAAAAGACATGCACAACCCTCCGCTCTTTTCAATCATTTTTAGTTTTTTAACTCTGAATCACAGTCAAAGCAATCAGGCTTGATGAAATTGATCAAAAGAAGAACTATTTCATATACAACTGAAAACAAATCTCTTCAAATTATCTTAATTTTGGACAAAAACAAACAAAACAAAATAAATGATTGTATTCATGCCCTCAAGCCACTATTTAGTAGACGCACCTCCGGCGGCAATTATAGCCTTGACTCTATTAGTGGATGCGCCTTTCTTCCTACCCCGATTCTTCTTTGCTAAAAGGCCATGGCTCTGTTCCATTGCATGAGATCTTTGTTTAAGTCCTGCCACAAATTCTCGATCACAAACCTTCCAGGGCCTGCAGCCGAGAATCATCCTCACAGCGTGACGCTGCCACCAACACGCTTCACGGTGGGGACTGTGTGTTTCTGCCAGTGTGCCGTGTTTGACTTGCACCAAACACAGGATTTGCCCAGCAGTAGACTTATGTTTGATTTTTTATTAGTCAGACGTTGATAAAAAAAGTGATCTCAACTCAGAATTTCATTAAACATCTGAAAACAACTGGCTATTCCCTGTTGATTTATAAACAGAATAAACATTTTTTTAAAAATATGTGGAGGCCGAATACTCCTGCAACTGCAACTAATGTTTTATATTTGTACTTGATTTAGATCACTTGTTGAGATTTATTTGGTTGCCCCTTTCCTCTTAATCAATGTCGGAAATCCTAATTACATCCATTCACAATTCTCAGATAACAACGGGAAGAAAGTTTCTACAAGAAGCTTGTAATCAGCTAATTAATGTTCTTTTTTCCACCCAGGATGCATCCTCTGAATAATATAAAGCAGCATTAAAACAAGCAAAAGGCTGATCTCTCTGCAATCTGTTTCATTTATATTCTTATTTTGAATGGAGATATGTCTTAAGCAGTTCTCGTAGGGAGAACAGCCCATCCCACCCCTTCATCCAGTCAAGGAAAGCACATCCATTAGTCGACCCTTTTCTTATTGATCGATTAACTGCTCAGCTAAACATTCAGCCCTGCGCTATTCATCATGGAGGCAAGATGTAAGCCGTGCTGCTGAGTTTCAGGGGCAGATGGGATGTCGGGATGTAATTGAGATTAAACTGGTGGGTTGGGTGGCTGGAACAGGCTGGGTGGAGACCCACTGAGGGGATACGCAAAACACACAAGGGCATCATCAGTGGAAATGGTTATAGGCCGCAAATACCTTAACCAGCTGAGTGGAGTATTAAAGCACGCCACTGAGGTCTAATACACATGTACAGTAAGCGCATGTAGTGTACATTTAAAGTTCCACTTTGAGGGAATTGAGGCTGGCGAGAGAGTTACTGCCGGTTCAATTTTAAGTGGTGTGTAGACTGCAGGGCAATAACAGGTGCACGTTCACAGTTGCCATTTATGTAGCTGCGAGTCAGCATTTTGATTGGCCATGTAAGGTCAAGTTTTGAGCAGACACATTAGCGTGGAATCCATTTTACCTTGCAAATGGTCAATTCTTGTAACAGCCGTAAAGATAATGTAATCGAAAAGCTATAAATTGCAGTGACAATACATTAATTAAATTGCGCACTTAAATCTATGCAGAATTATCTCCGCCATGAAAGAGGCCTTGCGATATATAACTGAGAGTGAGGGCCGAATGACTGGGAGCTTGTTAAAAAGCCTTATCAAATCAACGGCCAGACTATTGCATGGCATTTTTCTGGCTCGTGAAAAATAGACTTTGACGAATGTCCACTCTGGATTGAGGGTGTTTGTGAGTTTTCACAATCTCATTCATCACAACTGAAACGTCTGGTTCCAATATGATCGACTTAAAGCGCAAAAACATTGGCTTACACATCCTCGGGCTACTCTGCAGTTAAAATGCAGGTGGGGTAAGTAAGAGGGCTTGTGTGCTATCGTTGAGGTATAGACGAGGAGAGAGAGAAAAAGAGGAGGGCACAGAGGACATTGCTTCCGTACAGTATAGATGTGCCCCGTGATGAAACCGACTAATTAAACAGATTCTTCAGTGGCCGCGCCTCGGGAAAGCTTGAAAAAGACACTTGAAAATTAATGAGAGCTCAAAAAGGAGAGGAAGCAGCCCAAACTTTTCACTGCCTCAGAGGTGAGGCTGCCACTTGTCTCCCCGCAACGCCATAAGCAGAATAAATAAATAAACAACTGGGGGAAAACTCGGTAATATTTCCTACTGTCTAACACCATCCACGCTCCTCTACGCTACACATTCACCCTTACTCTCTCCTCCATGTCTCGAATATGCAGTTATTCTAAGTATAGAGGTGAGCAGACGGAAGCTCTACCATAAGCAGCGTGTTCCAGCTCTATTTAAAAAGAAGAATGAAAGAGACTGGTGGGGGTTAAAAGGACACACAGAGTGAGGGGGTGGTATCAGAGTAGGCGGTTGAGTTGGTGGTGAAGGATGTAAAGCAGGGGAGGGGGGGGGGGATTCAAGAATATACAAGTGGAAGCACGAGAGACCACTTTATTTGGAGCTACTAAAAATAGTGCAGCAAATGGTAGCAGGGGCTAGCTGGCCTAACGCGCTTCTCTCCTTCCAGGCCAGTGGAATCGATAGGCAGGGAGCCGTAGGGGAGGCTTCCCGGAGTCTGCAGCCAACAGTTGCTGAGGGGGGGATATGGAAGAGAAGGGGGAGGGGGGTGAGGCGATGAGAGGAGCAGTGTGGAGTGGAGCGGAGCTGGAACTATTTTTTGCACTGCTTGACTAAATATGGTCAGGGAGGTGGTGAGACAAGACACATGAGCAGCCCGGCAACAGGGGCCGAGGCGTGTTTCAAATGCTTGGCTTCCCACAAAGTGCTAAGCGTTTAGCTTAACCCTCGGCGCTGCGAGGTAGGAAGCTACTGGCTGGTTGACCCCTTGTTCCTAATTTGCTGCCAGTGTACTCTTCCCTGCGCTCCCTGCTCTCCACACTGCAGCTGCATGTCTACTTGATATTTTTCTCGTCAAAAGGTGACCCCTCGCGATGCACTCAAGACTGCATAAGCTGCGCACGAAAAATATAAACACCAAAAAGATATTGCAATGTCAAGATCGTCCGTCTCCAGTCCCTGACAATGGTAATCAAATTTTCACGGATCACGGGGGACTATTAAAAGTACAGCTATCTTCTACCGCAGAGGCACGGCCACATCATTTTTAAATACCTCCATCACAATTCTGCTCTGAAACATTCAGTAAACTCCCTCTTCTAAGCTGCTGTATAAAGTTCCACTGAATAATAAAAGCGCATTTTAGGAGCAGGATAAAGCTCAGGGGCTGCGTGTGTGTCGATGGAATAAGGAAAATGCAGGGTGGAAGGACGGTTGGTACACTTTTCTGCCTCCTCCACCGACCAGGGCATCCTCCCAGCTCTCTCCCTCAGAACGCACATGATGGAGAGGAGAGTGCTGCAGATTTTTTTTCGCCCCCTCCTTCTCTCCCTCTTCTCTCTCTGCCTCCCCCCTTTTCCTTTTCAAATGGTAGCTCTTCATGTCAGCTCTACGTCTTCCTCTTCTAAAGGTATGACTTGTGTTTGTATGGGAATGTGTGTGTGTGTGTGTGTGTGTGTGTGTATGTGTGTGTATGTGTGTGTATGTGTGTGCGCGTGTGCGCGTGTGCATGTGTGCATGTGCTTGCTTTCTCTCCTTTTCCCCCTCCTCCCCTCCCTGACTCTGGCACTCAACCCGCCCACCACCACCCCTCCTCCCCCCAATCATAGAAGCTGATTCAGCGAGTCAGGCGTGCACCCGGCACACACGATGGCTGCAGCAGCTGGAGCGCTCTCTAGGTCATTATGGCTCTCTTCACTACGGGAAGAGGAGGAGAGGAGGGAAGAGAGGAGGAGCAGCTCAGATAAGAAACTGATCTGACAGGTAATATATGCTCTTCCTTCGCTTTTCGGACGGAGTTTACCCCTGACGGGCCTTGACGTCTCCTGTCCTGTCTCTTCCCTCTCTCTCTTCTTCGGATGCGATCAGTTATGAACCGCATGGTTTGCCTGTGAGTCGCGTAGTCGAAAAGGGGGAGTGGAATGTACTGTTCTGCAGCAGCAGCAACACTGGGACAGAACTTAACCAGAGAACACCTTTGGGCTTTTCCTTCTCTTGTTCCTCTTGTCTTTAAAGAAGGGAACAAATAAAGGCTTTATAAAAAGAAAAAAGTATGGAGAGGAAGAGGATGCAGGAGGAGGTGGAAGAGGGAAAAGGGAGGCTGGGGAGTTGCTATGGCCCACATGGATTTTAGCCCTGTTTTTTTGCACTCTCCACTCTATCTCTCTCATCTTGTTCTTTCTCCCTCCCTCCCTCCCTCTCTTGTCTTGCTCTCTCTCTCTCCCCCCCCCCCCCCCCCCCCCTCTCTCTTGTGTTCCTGGCACTGGCCGGACATGCTGCAGCAGCAGAGCTCTTTGGCTCATTAGGCTTCATGGTTGCAGCCCTGCCGCTATCTAATGACGGACTCGTTAACTCAGACCTGCACTGGTGTGGAGAGACATTCTTCTGTGCACAATTCGCCCTCTGCGTCCGACACCTTCCAAGATGCTTTTTGTCACCATGACTAAGGATACTATAAATACTGGGACTTTTAATGTGTCATTTTTGTCTTTTTTAAACATCTTTTTTTGGTTCTTTCTTGGTGGTCTTACCAGACCACTTTTCAATTTAACTGAGGGGCGGGGGAGGTCACTGCCATTCTTAATTGATGGGAGGTAAGTTTGAGAACACGTCGCACTTTTGAGCCCAAGGTTGGCTGATTGGGGCGGAAGGATGGAATGTGGCATCTAGAGGGATGACGAAGCATCAGAATAATGAACGGCGGGCAGGTTGGGAGTTCTGAACAGGGGGAAAAGCGGATTGACGGCACACAGCTGTGAGAAGTGTATTAAAACAGATGGGGGGGGGGGGGGGGGGAAGGTGAGGATGGGCGGGAGGGGATATTGGGCAGCAATGGTTGGCTGAGTAAATGTGTGTCACCAGCTGAACCCACAGCACTTAGGGTAGTAACCCAGTTTCTTCTCCCTCACTCTCAGTAACGGATTGCTATGGGCTTGGCATGGCATGCAGGGCACACAGTACTGCAGTGCTATCGCCCAAACCAGAACAGACACAACAACCAGCAGGCTATTTCGCTAGTTCACGTTCCCCAACCTCCATGTAGGAAGGAATTTCATCCCCCCCCTCTCCCCATTCGCTCAACCTCTCGGACGGCTGTGACATTTCCTAAACAGGACGTCACACCTTTAGGACCGGGCTCATCCACCAACTGTAACCTCCTGTTCAACCTCTCCTCATTGCTATTCCAAAACCCTTCTACTGCAAAAACATTGCACCACTTTTCCCATGTATTTAGTTCTCCGCCACCAAGTCTCCAAACTCAACTCTAAGCTGGTCTCTCCTAATCCATTTTTTCGTTTTACACCCATTGCCTCAGCACACAGGCTGCTGGCTAGCTTAGCGTGGTTGGAGGCAGTTGTCGACTTGTGGAATGTGTTGGTGTGGGGCAAAGATTCATTAGAGACTTGCTGAACAATTCTCGCCACCATGCAAATGGTTATTGATCGGTTCCACGCCCTCTGCAACAGAGCAGCTGGATTCACTGAGGACAGGTGAGGTTTGATCAGATAAAAAAGGAAGTCAGGAAAGATGACCATAAAAACAGTTTGCGGGAGGGGGAGAGAACAAGTACAGAGAGAGAGGTGGGGGAGTGGTGGTGGGCGGGGGGTATAGCCAGGACCAATCCACAAGTGCTGAGTGGGCATTAGCGCCTTCATGTGACCTATGGCCTGCCACTGCGCCTAAAGCCCAAATCCTGCTCACAATAGCTTCCTGTTCCACTTGGATCACCCTCGTTTTCAAACATCAGCAAGCGCTCCAACTAGCCACTGGGGACGTTGCTGACACAAGAGAGACGAGGGACAGGCAAGAGAGGGGTTCATACTGGTGCAAGTGAGAGGTCGGGAGGAAAAAAGGATATAGAAAAGTGGGGGTGAAATCAGAGAACATGATGGCGGTGAGAGAGATAGGCGGAAAGAGAAGTGGGAGGAGAGAAGTGAAATGTGTAGTATGTCAGCAGGGCCATTCGGCTTATAGGTGCACCCCTGCTCCCAGGACACGGCAAATGATCATCATGCAAGACAAGGTGCACACAGAGGCACCTTACCCCGCGGACTTTTTCTTTGAATTTATTTTTTAAATCAAGGAGAAAACTCTTCTCTTCTTTTTTGCCGGTTTTTATCCAAGCCCTTAATCTTCCTCAACATTTTTCCTGGAAACAGAAAAAAAAGACCACCTTCTGACTGAGCTGTATTCCTCCCCCTGATCCTCCTGGTTTCTCCTGGTTGTCTGGAGGACAGCGGGGGTCACTGGGACAGTCGACTATGGTATGGACTGCGAAACTTCGGTTATGTTCAGGGGCGGGGGGACTGACTGTTCAGCCTTACATGGCAACCAAACGAAAGCCTTGAGTGTTGAACTGAATTTACACTCAAAGTCACCTTACGGTGCAGACTACCATACTTGGGAGAGAGAACGGTGAGGAAAAATATTCTGCTCATAACTTCCTGACCTTGGCGAAAGGTGAGAACATTTCATACCTAAGATTACCTCCTTGGTGTACATACTTCTTTATGTACCCATATGAACATATGATAGCTATGGAATGTAAAGAAGTATGTATTCTTGGTGAGGTGCGAGTCCTCGCTCTGGGAAAATTGATGTCTGACAGCTGTTTCTGTGGATATGTTTGTGCTTTGCAGATTGTTAATATGACTGTGATCATGGTGTGAGAGAAAATAGGAGGCAAGTATAAAGAAAGGGGGGAGAGGGAGTGAGAGAGGAAAAGAGAGAGTATGAATGTGAGTGGTAAGGCTCATACATTAGCTATACTGTCTCTGGGCAGTCTCACTGCAGCAATGATCGCTGTAGGGAACTTACTGCCTTCTGAAACTGGCTGACTTGGCCAATAAAAAGCTCTCATCCAAGACATGCCAACAATTCATTAGACAATTATGTAAGTTAGCATAAATTGATAGCTATCATGTTTGAGCCTGCTCCGTCAGCAGTGTGAGTTTAGCGCACTGCTTTAGACACCTACACCAACTATGGGCAAACGGTTGCCTTGTGACATCGCCATACGAACAGGGCCTCCTTTCATTATTAGGTGCTTTTACTGCATTACAGCCCTTGAAATTCAGCCAGCTGCAACTTAGAACCAACTTCAGCAGGCTGCGAGAGGTATGCTGGAGCTGCTCCTGACCATTAATACCATAATCTTTTCCAGTGCTCCCACATGGCTCAAGGGGAAAAGAAAGCAAGGTGAATTGGACCAAAACTCTGCCATTATTGCTGCCTTTTTTTTTTTTAACATGCAACTGAAAGAGAAGGACATAGTTGCTGAGGAGGCAGAATGAAGAGGCACTGACGTTGCTGCTGCTGCTGCTGCTGCTGCTGCCACAAGCTGGATGTATCCTACTGCCGTATCATATGGCTTCCGTGTTAACAATCTTGTGTGTTTAACTATGGCTGCCCTCCCTTTATGCTGCTGCCCTTATCCGTACCCCCAGCCCGCATCAACCCGGCTGCCCCCGTGCTCCCCTCCCTTCCCCCTGATTCCTGCTCTCATTGTTCACGTTTGCTATGCTTGCCAAATGCTTTGCTGGGCCGCATGGCAGTCAGATTAGACCATCAAAAAGTGACAATGCAGGATCAGAGTCAACTATGGCCCGTCAGCTGATTCCAATTGTTGACTGCTTCAAACAAAAAAAAGGCAACAGAATATGGACAGAGGCACAGAGAGAAATAAAGTGGGGGGGAGGCGGGGAGCAGTTTGCATGGCGAGCTATTCATATCTAGCACTTTCACCTATTCTGACCTCGTCTCTGGCCTGTGCTTGGATCACTGACAATGAATGTACCACTTTTAGCACAGGTTTAAACCCCTTTAATGTCGATCCACTTCTCTACTTAAGGTCATTTTTTCCACTCCATGTTGGCTATAGAAAAATCAAATGAAAGAAATTGTAAAGTTAAAGATTTAACAAATAATACAATTAATTAAAGTCAATATCCTGTGATAACTGTTTAAGGTCAAGTAATTAGTGGCTCAAAAATAGCTCATACAAATGTACTCAAGTACACTGCTTTCAGTAAACCTCAGGTTATCTATGATGATTAATAAACTGTAAAACTTAAACACATTACCAGCAAATATAAAATGCTACATTAAATTAGATTTATTTTGCTAAATTAAAATGTTGTTAAAAGCAGCAGGCTGAGATGTATCCGTGCCTACACCATTTTTCCGCAGTGGAGCAATGAAAAAGTGTACGTATGCCACTATAGAAGGACATCTCTATTCGAATGAAATACAAGACGCCTCATTCTGAACTGATTAATATGTCAAGTGTAGGGTTGATTTACTCTGTTCCCCTTGAATAAAAGAAGTGTCTCAGGCGAGGTGACACAAAAGATCGTCTTTTTTTACTTTAATAAGTTTTTAGATGGCAGTTAAAACCAAGTAAGTCATGGATTAAAATAAATGTTTTTAGCCTGTAAATCCCTTTATGACATCCCACTGAATGTTTTTTCTCTGATAAAGTCAAATGAAATGTAAGTCCAACTCTTTTTTTTCCAAAAGGACACACTCAACTTAAAGGCAGGACCTGCATCAAATTCATGAGAATTTAGGAAACACTGGATTGATAAATGTTTTATTTTTTAAGAGCTGCTAAATTAAATCAAATCAGTTTATAATGACTAAACTAGAAAAATGGCTAAACTTTAATAAATTAGGATATTTTAAGTTAGTATCATAATCAAATAGCACTTTTAGGCTTCAGATTTTTCCACTCCTCAGACCTATCTGCATTACATTCTGTCTGCCTAGCTCTCTTTTCTGTCAAGACATCAGAGGCGTGTAGGATTGCATGGCTTGCACTGCGTGTTTCTCCCAGGCCCTCAATAGCATTGACCTGCTGTCTGAGTGACAAACACAGCAGATGCTGACATTATCAAATGCTCAGTGCCTGTCGTCCCCCTGCTTTTGCCCTGTTATGGCCCTTAGACGAGGTGAGCGGCCTGGCCACCTGACTCTGAGTGACTGCGTGTGTGTGTGTAAGTGAGCAGGCATGAATGTGTATGTTACAAATAGACCTGCCTCTGGTGTGCCATATCAAGCTGGCCCTATGTTGACCTCCATCCTGTCTACAAGCAGTGCTGTATATCATTCAGCTGTCGCTGACCACTTTGAGAACCTCATTCGTGGCTTGGCAGAAAAGTCGATAATTATAACAGCTGACTAAAAAAAATAAAAGCGGAAAAAAGGCCAAATAAATGTCACTTAACTGTATCTTAATGGAAAGATCGAGGTACCCGACAGCTTATTGGGTGGTGGAGAACTTGAATGTTTTCTAGCACAAATAAAAAATATTGCTGCAGTGGAATTTACCAGAAATTATTTATTACAATGCATGGCTAAAATATTGAAAATGTTTGATGTTGCTGTAACTGCAGGATTGATTTACTGAACTTATGATTAACATCAGCTACTATAAGCTTAAGGTGCAAACGCACAAAAACAATCGAAAGTTTTCACAACTTTTTGGTGGGTGATACTCTGATCATTTTTGTATCAGCTGAGGGATGGATTTTTATCAGACAATGCAACAACACTGTATTACTTTAGAGTGCTGAAAGACATAAAATAACCTGCCTTCAGTCACTGTTCAAACAGTTCTCTCTACACTACAAATCAGTCTCTAGGACTTAAATGACTGGTTTAAATTAATGTTGTGACTTGACACCCCAGAGTGCTGCTGTAGGAACATGAGTGAGAGAGCCTGTGTGTGTGGTTATGCCTCTGCATTTGTCTGTTGGCCGTCTCGGTGACCGCAGCGGCAGCGAGCTTGCAGCAGGGCCCATCTGTCAGAGCCTGTAATTGCTTCATGACTCCAGGACATTTGACTCAAGTGCACTGCCACAGATTATTATTATCCTTTTCTCAGGGAACAATTTTTCTCGCTCTCTGGGAGGGGGGCAAGCATAAAACTTAAAAAGATAGCAAGGAGGATAAATAGGCTGCCTGGGAGGCAGCAAAGGAGAAAGTTAGGTAAGGTTGATCAACTGTACCTATGTGTTATTGGTGTGGTGGTAAATGGGGTGTAGTGTGCTAAATGTACCTGCATGTCACACAGAGTGGGTGAAGGTGAACGGGTGAGAGAAAAAGCAGGAGAGAGAAAGAGACACGGCATTGTCCCTTTCAACCGGTGGGTGGACATGGCATGATGAGCCACATCTGAGGTTTTAATAAGATGTCTGAATGCAACATGGCCTTTCTCTGCTCAGTGTCGCTCTGATTCTTTTAGGATCAAACTTTTACTGCAGTCGAGTCTTTGAGATGGTTCACTTCTCTTTACAGCAGCTGCCGTGTCCGTCTCAGAAACAGTGATTCCACAATGCTTTGCTAAAGCTGGTAAAATGGAACCAAATCACCTCTTGAATGGATTTGGTCCCCTTCAACCAGCTGTAGCTATGCTTTGATGACTACAAGGAGCTCCTTTTGCTGTGATGCCCTCAACACAATCACTGCAATGACAGCAGGCCGCTTCTTGATGATTCTCGACCAACAACATCTGGAGTGTATGGTGATTTTCATGTTCAATGCTAAAGCTGTCTGATTTTTGACTAATAAATAAACCAATCCCAGCTTCAAACTTTGGTATGGTCCACTTTCCTGACTGAGTGTTGCCTCTCTGCCTACAACGGGAATGTTAATCTGACCACACTATCAATGGCTGTTTCAAAAATAGCCAGGTTGAGGGGGGGGTAGACTTGCAGTGAGTGCTATTTCGGAAACACAGCACTCACATGTCAGTGTGAGAATGTGCGGCTGTCTTGCTAAGACACCTCCTAAACTGGCTGTCGCTGGATGCTAACAGTCAATTACACTGTGGGTGGGAATGAGCAAAAGGGAAAAAAATTAATGAAAGGACAGCTAATGCAGCTCAGCAGGGACCCAGTGGCACTGTAACAAAATAGAAAGTAGAAATATGGAATAAAGAGTGCAGGAAATTAAAAAAAGGGGCAAAATATAGTTGTTTAGAGACAGTACAACACACACAAACACACAAACTCTTTGGCCTCCTTCCCTTGAAGCCTCCTGCAGTGTTGTTAGACAAGCTGGGGTAGATGAGAGCCAGATGCTCTAGAGGACAGGAGCTGAACGCACAAATCACAGGAGCAGACCGCTCACAAACAGTTACAGTCTCACACATCCACTCCCCGTTACTGCAGAACAGGCAGGCAGATCAAAACTCCCTTCACACTGCGTCTCCTGCGCACCCTCCTTTTCTATTCTCACTATTTGTTTTGCCTTCCTAATTTGGCACCGAACATGATGTCAAACTGACCTGTTCTTAAACTCAGAAAATAGACACTCCTGAAGGATTTGTTCTAGACTTGATCCAATTAAAACTTTTTCGCTCGGAGGGCTAAACTCAAACTTAATAGTGGGCCACAAGCCAAATACCTATTGTATTGTTTTAAATTTTATTGTATTGTTAAGATGCATAATGGTACCAGGATTCCAAGTTTCCTTAGCTCAGTTCCTTCCTGTGCATTCTGTCACTCTGCCAACTGTGCTCAGAATATTAAAAACAAATAATAATTAGGTATGCTACATGTTTAAAGAGCATTTCTACTTCAAAATAAAACAGCATAAACAATGATTAATAATACAATTTTCTTTTGAATATAATTTTTTCACCACTAGAAACATCTGTCAGGCTAAATCAAACCTTACTGCAGGCACACTTTGGGCCGCAAGCCTCACTTTGGGCATCCCTGATCTTATTTGTCTAATACCTGAAACTAATTTGAGGATGTGTGTTCAGCACACTGAAATCAATTATTATAATCATTTCAAATAGCACTGTATTCTTTCTAATTTCTCCTGAATTTAACGTGTTTTCTATTGGACCAGTAACCATGAAATCTATTTGGGTAATGCAAGAGTCTCTAGTTTACTCAATCACAGCAGTCTGACTTGATTAGCCTTGTCTGAAATGAGCAAGAGAGAGAGTGAAAATTCAATCAATGGCAGCCATGAAGAACACGTGAATTTAGCAGGGAGCCCTGAGAAATACAAACATTTGACCCCTTTTAGCAGATTTTCCTCCATGGGCCAAAAAACACTGTTTTATATGTAACTGTTAACCCTGTTACAATATTACCACTCTGCTGCTGCTGCCTATTAGTACTGACATCATATCTGTCTGCATTTCCAATCACAGTGTGTATGATTGCAGAACCCCATGACTGCGCAGGTGAGGTGATTACCATTTGGAGTTTGCCTGTATGTTGCCATATTAAAAGAAAGCTGAGCAAGATACGAGAGAGGGGGGAGGGCAAATAATACAAGGAGGTGACACGTAAAAGGGTACAGACCGCCACTGCAGGGCTTGTTTGGAGCCCATTTATGAGTCATGGGCTATTAATCGTATTGTTTACAGTATTGTAGCAGCTACTGGCTTCAAGCAGCCAGAGGGAAAGACACGGAGACGAACCAGGCTCCCCTTGCAGGCCGGAGCTGCGGTAAACACACACAGGCAGAATACACGATGTGGATGTCCGAGGAAGAAAATCCTTTCCCAGAACATGCTACAACTGGTTATAACAGCACTTTCAAATTTACTAGCAACTGTAAAACTTAACAACTAGGTCTAATTTATGAGGAAATGCCCTTAGACTCAGTCGTGGGGCGTGTGTGTGTGAGTAATGAACAAGGTGAAATATTGTAAAGCCCCAGCTCCTCCAGCACCCCTGCTGGTAGAGCTGATTTGTCTCTGTATTTGGGACTACAAGTTGAAAGGTTCATCTGTCACCCACCGGGTTCTTCCTATGCGTCTTCCTCAATCTTCTTTCCACCGCCGGAAGACCCACCAGCGTTTTTAAAGCACCGAGGTATACACACACACACACACACCAGGGACTCTGACACATTCTCTACTCGAACCAAAGCGCTGGAATTTGATGGCGTAACTTAGATCATTTACAAAGAGAAAGTGTAACAGAACACAAGCAAATTTTACAAGAGTTACTGTAATAGTATTGCGATTAGACTTGTTTAAACCACGAATGCCAGAGCATACTGCACTCAATCTAAACACGAGGAGAGAGGGAAAACGGAGCTACCATCAGGAAGCAATAATGACATCAATAATTAACTAGAGGGGTTTCGTATCATCCTTCATCCAGTGGGCCTCCGATCAACTTCAAGCAGACTGTCATAGAAGCTATGATTCCGCGGCAGGAATTCCTCTAAGCACTCAATCGAAGCAACTGCCTCTCCACTAAAAAACACACCAGACAAGGTACTTTCACTTCAACCAAGGGAGAGATTTTCGAGGGCTTTAGGACTTGTGGACTGTCTCCCCGATATTGCAGGAGCTCGAGTGTGAAATAAAAGTAAATGGGCAGACTGGAGAAGGCGACATATATCTTCGTTTCTCTGAAGGCAAGGGGACAGAGCGTGGACGGCAGCAAGAGACGCACACACACACCCCCACACACACCACAACAGTAGCCCTGATTCAGAAAATTCTGTACTCCAGCACTTTTTCGCCACTTAATCAATGAGTCCTAGAACAGACCGGCTTTGTGCTCCTTTATATGCTGAATCCTGGTTAACATATGCACATTACACTCTCATTGCATTTTAATATTTATAATGCAAGTGATTTTCTGCCAGTCTGCAAGCTTTTCTAAATAAGCTCAGTATAATTCATTAAAATTGAAAAAGTGGGGAGTAAAAGACAACACAGTGGCCTCTCTCTACAGTCAGGCTGCGACTGCTGGCTCTATGGACAATTTTGTGTGTTCTGTGTGTGTGATTATAAATTATTTCTGTCATCTATTAGTTATAATTTGAAAAAAAATAATTAATTTGTGAATGAACCAGATAGATTTATATCTGTATAATTGCGTTTAATTATAAAATTTAAGGGAACAACAACTCTGGAACGAGCTGCTTAAGGGGATCGGGCAAGCTAACTCGCATCGTTTTTAAATTTTTCATATATGTTTATAAATGATCATAGACTTGCTGTTACTTGAATTATCATATTATACTCTGCATCTTTCAGCACTTTTGTTGCTGTTCCAATGTCCAATTTTCTGATTTGTCTTTTTGTAAAGCACTCTATTTTTGTGATTTAAGTGTTATTTCCTTTGTCATTGAAATGTGCTGAATACGCTTGTTTTGCTTTGTTGGAGAAAATAAATCCTTGACCCACACTCTGTCTAATTAAATCCATTAGCCTATAAATTTTGTCATGGCGATTAACCCTTTGACAACTGATTTTAACCTTGTTTTGTGTTTTTATACAGTTATTCTTTATGTCTAAGTCTATCTGCAAATCAATTGATCAGTGTACCACACAGGAAACGGGCGCTGGTTTGGACAATCTATTCTGCTGTGTGCCAGAGGTGGGGGGCTGATACTGGGCAGGCCCGTGGCAGGTGGCAGGTGTTTCACCGCCCTCTGACCTCAATTCCATTTGTCCTCACGCCAAAGGAATGAATGCCAGTGAAGGGGAATGACATTTAGCCTTGGAAAACCACGCTCATGCGCAAAAAACATACACATACACACCCAAATCTTTCAGAACAGGACGAAGCTGTCTACTTTTGCCAGATCGCTCCAGTCTGTAACACTGGCCCTATAGCGCCAATGCCCATCACCTTAAGAGGCCCTGGGTGAGCAACATGACATGGACAGCTGTCTCACTGAGCCATCTTTAATATGCTCATGGTTGAGAGACAAGAATAAAACAGCTCAAGAGTGGAGTAACAACCTGCTGGAGCCGGAAATAGCTATGACCAAGGACAAGGCGAACTGCTGCTGAACGGACCAGCCGCTTCAGGCCAGCCTCTGCTCACAACACAAGGTGACAGACCAGCATAACAGCAAAAAGAAACAACAAATGAACTTCAAGGGCTATTAAGTACACTGATAAAAAAAAGTCAATGTAAGACAGATGCTTTCAAGGCCTCAAAGGTAGTCTAATGTCAATTTGAGACCGTACCATCTGTTGTGGAGATGGATGCAGCCTACAAAGCCTGCTTCAAACTTCAATCAATGTCAAACTAAATTGAGATCTTAAAGTAAATTTACAGCAAAATAAAATGTGATCAGTGAGGCAGTCAACTTCTTCTAGTATTACTGGCTTTGAATTTAAGTGGAATCTGTGGAAGATTTATAAATATCCATAGAGAGATTGTTCATACTTGAGTTGTCACGATTGAAATGTACATGTAAACTTGTATTATTTAAGTTTGCAAATGTGTCTCCCATTGCTGTTGTTTTTTTAATATCTGCCAAGGAAGTTATGTATTTGCCTGTGTCCGTTGATTGGTTGGTTTGGCTTGGCATGGCATAAGGATTACCCAAAAACTACTGAGAGGATTTCCACGAAATTTGGAGGGGGTAGGACATTTTTTGTCCCTCTCTTAAGTAGTCTAGTTATTTCATTTGATCTAATTAAATTGTTATATACCGATCTTTAGGGGGATGTGCTTTGTGCGCATTTATGTGTGTATGTCACTTAAACAACAAATTAACGTTTTTAAAAATATCCATACCGAGGTGTTCAATATATTCTTGATTTAAGCACATTTTAAGGGGCAAGCACCACACTAGACTGCAAAAGTGTATTTGACTTGGATAATTCCCTTTGAGCAAATTCTTTGCAAAACAGACCATGACTGCAAATGTACTACACATGCAGCAATTTGGGAATTTAAGGCACATTATGTTATTATGCTACATTCTTAAAAATGCCGTACTTTTAACAGCATCCTCTTGCCAATTTAATATTTGTTTTTGTCCGTGATTGGACCTTGTCGGTCCGTAGGTGGTGAGCCTAAATCTTTCATTCCATCAGAGGATGATTAAATAACGGATTAGTGGTAACAGATAAGTAATGCTGACATGACTTCAGTCCTCTGGCTGCTAAGAAGCAAACCTCAAGGTCTAGCGGTTGTAGTTTCGACTCATATTCTCAGCGGTTTGATATGTTTTTGTTCTTGTTTTAGTGATGTTTCAGTTGCGCTGAGGTGAATATTCAGTGACAAGTACGTTTCATGCAGTATGACTGTCACACATAAAATCTAACACAACTCCTCAGGTGCTAATTAATTAACAGAGCTAAAAAATCTCTCAGTAGCACAAGATTTCAAATTCAAATGCAGCTCTACTGTGATTTCTATACAGTTTGTTACTGTAAGACAATTAGGTAGTCTTAGGCATCAACGTCAAACATTCATGCATCAAAGATCAATTTTCTCACCATACTCATCATCTATGAATGTAATTGGTAAAAATTCAGCAGTCCGCATCTAATCAAGAGTTTACTGAAAGCATTGTGCTGACATTTATTGTGACCCTGAGGATATCATTACCACAGACTCCGCTTAAATTTGCCCTAGTCCAACCACGAAATAAAGTAAATAGGTGTGACAGCTAGCAGAAGCAGGATAGAGTCTCTTACCTGGGGTTTCCTCGCAGGGCAGCATGATGCAAGGCATTGAACCCGTTATTGTTTGTGATGGTGACATCAGCACCAGATTCCAGCAGCACTGACAGCATGTCATCTCTCTTCTTGCTTATGGCATCATGCAGGGGTGTGTCCCCTTCTGAATCCTAGAAGACAATCCTGGTGTTACTTACTACTCTCTGATTAATCCGTGATTCAAACCCTGCCTAAAATGACCTTTTGACCACCGTTTATTGACAAAGCAATGTAAATCAATGTTAATTACAAGGATCTCTGATGGTGCTGGTATACTTTCTTTTGTTACCTTTCTGAAATTTCTTTGTCATTGTGATAGATACCTGGAGGCTGGGGTGGCAGCCAAAGTCCAGCAGGGTTTTGACCACCTGCAAGTGGCCCTTGTTGACAGCAATGTGTAATGGAGTCTGCCTTCTCTTGTTCCTGGCGTTCAAGTCAGCACCGCCCCTCTGCAGCACCTCAATGACAGAGCCCTCATCACCGAAGGCTGCGTGGTGCACTGCCCGGTCTCCATCTTTGTCCTGAGTACAGCGACACACCCGCATAATGACTCAGTGTTATGTCCGAGAGAGTGGATTTCTTACTTGCATGGGCCAAGATGCATTCATGATAAAAAGGTTTTGGATGCGAGAGGACAAATTTATTTAATTATACTAACCTCAGCTTCCAGGTCCACGTTGTGTTTAAGCAGCAGCTTTAGGACATCAACGTGACCGTTCTGACTGGCTGCCTGCATAGCAGTGTGTCCAGCACACTGCCCGTTCACCTGTAAACACATCAAGAGCCAAAGAGAATATGGGTGCGTGTCAATGTCATGTTTGATGTTCAGATGTGCATCTACTGAATTAGCTGTTCACCTCAGGGGCTAAGAGATTGCTGAGGGTGTGTTTAAGCCTTTGTGTATGTGTGCGTGCATGAACGGCTGGGTGTGCATGTTTCATCACCAACTGCAGCACTGCAAAAACTCAGAGCATAAATATTAATGTGGATTCCTTTGGGAGTCTCGAGACGTCTCTTGTCCTGGCAGGCGGATCACTTGGCCAAGCTCAGTGTGCTCAGCTTTAAGCAAATAATTCCACTGAAAGGCAGTAGGGCATCTGGCCAGCCTTCACCATGGACACACATACACATACACACATGCAGAGTCATTCATTCTCTCTTGCTCGCTGAGTGAAGACTGTATTGCAGACTTGACGTACGCAGTTCTTTTAACCTATACAGGGCACATTGTCCTGTAGCAAACGGGTGTTTTCCCTGGCCTGCAGCCTGAGTCAGAGCACAATCTGCAGCCGTATGGGGTTTGTAGATCTCAGCTCGATTCTAAGAGTGAATCGGGTCTGTGCTGCAGTGCACACCAATGCTCCTTGGTGCCTCCTCTGGGCCCAGCCTTAATGCTTTTCAGATTGAGAGAGGTGCAGGAGTGGGAGGATCTCAGAGCCCTTTCCTACGAGACTCTCAGCCTCCTCAATATACTGAGAGCAGAGTAGAGCACAGCCACGGGTATTACACCTCCAATTATCAATGTACTCAGATCTTTTGTGTCTGTTCAGTGGGCAATATTACATAGGTTTGTCATAAAGCCAGCTAGAAATTCAGCAGATGCTCACACCAAAAAAAAGTACTCCCAAAATACGATACTTTGAGCACTTACATCCACATCAGGTCTTTTAAGGATATCTTCCACCTTGGCCAGGTCTCCATTGGCTGCTGCTTTGACCAGCTCTTCGTTGATGTCCCCGGACTCTTGTGTCTCAAAAAGTTTCTTCAGCAACTGAGACAGACGCTCTGGACAAACAGAGAGAAAACGTCAGAAAGTAATTGTGCAAAGATGTCAGAAAACAGAGAGCAGTGAGGACAAAGAACTCAGATGACACAGAAGTGCATGTTTGTACACACCTCCAGAGGCGTTGCTGACAGCGGAGCCAGAGGGCGCAATCTTGGTGACAGCGGCTGGATTGTACGTCCAAGAAGTTCCACAAACCTCGACTTTCAGGTCACTGTCAGAGTAGATCTGCTGCACACGGCCCACCTTGCCTAAGGTCTGTTGATAAATATTGCGACAAACTCATTAGTATATGGAAGAATGTTGTCTTTGGGCTATGTTCTGTGTAACAGGGCCTGTAAGTGGCGGAGGAAAGATGGAGAGAGATTGTTAGAAAGAGCAAAAAATGAGATGGTGGAGGAGATGATAAAGAGGAAATAATACCAGCTCAACACAGCAATTGTCCAACATGGAGCAGAAACAAAGCTTGTGGCAAAATAAAAACTATATTACAGATTTATGCTGTGTTCTCATTATTCAGAGGACATGTACTTGAGAAAGAAGATGGATATAAAAGAAAAAGAACCGTCTACTGGCTAGACTATTCTTCATCTATACAGGCAATACAGAGAGGACAGAGCAAAATGCTTTTCAATTTTGAATCATATCATCTCGGCTCTGGCTATATATGAGAAAGAGGCACTTTGAGTCTGTCGAGTCGGGTCCAGGCTGTCCTAGAGGATGCCATCAATAATGGGGACTGCAGCAGTAGAAGCAGCAGCGGGCGGCAAACATCCGTGGTTAGTGATCAAAGCTACAACCCATCTCAGGGTTTTAAGGCTCATTAGCTGCTGAGGGGGGCCAGTTTGGCAGGGACAAGTGGCATATTGGAGTAGACTGGCGTTACATAACCTAAGGCATGCTGGGCACCAATGAATAAACTACATAATAAGCGAAGAATAAAGCTGTGTTGCGACTGAAAAAAAAGATAAATAAAAAAATGTCAGTGACATAGCGTAAGACTTATTTAAGGGGAGCAACCGTGTCTCTGGATGTTATTAAACTGCAACACTTCTTTAAAGAAAATTAGGGACTGGCACTGCTACGTGTACAGCAGAAAATTACACACAGTTAGATGAATTGAGACTAATTTAACGACGGTTCTTGCATACAAATTGTGCCTGTGATGAAATCCATGTCAGAACTGATGACTTTTTTTTTTTTTTAAGTTAAAATGCCTGGTGCCAACAGCAATGACTTTCTCAGATTTTCCTCTAAGTACCTATCATAATGCAGATTTTTCTCCTCAGGTTTGATGAAACTATCCACTTAAGTGTAGTTTAGATTTCAAGATGTTTTGTCACTCAGACAACTTAATAGCTAAGGTGGATAATTTAATTTGACATTGTACTTCCCATATTAATGAAATAAATCCACAGAGATCCATTTCTAGAATTGCTCCACGTTTTTTTGAAGATCAATCATAAAACGCAACATGCTAATGAAACAGGGATACTGAACATTGTATAGGTAAATGTATATGCTAACATAATATTCCAATATACATTACAGTAAGGTCGAGGGGTGGTAACATTTGCTCAAATGAGCGAGAAAATCTTTCAGATTCTTACAGGCAGCATCGCCTCAGCCCACTCCCCGTGGCCTCTTTGTAGCAGCTTGATGCGGTCGATGTCATAGCAAATCTGGACCAGGTCTCCCACAAGGAACTGGGAGCTGCCTCCCTCTGCCCCAGCGGCTACTTCACCACTGCGCACAACGTTGGCCTTTGTCAGCACTGCTGGGTTGAATGTCCATCTGTGGAGACAGAAATTAATGCATTCAAATAGCTCACATAAAGTATGTTGCTGAACCAAGTATTGATTATGAGCAGTGACATGGAATATCTAAAGGCACCTAAGATCAAAGTCAAACAGAGTGATGAGCTTACATTTTATGAATTCTAGAAGCAGACTAAAATTCAGCAAAGATTCACTTTTTTATTCCATATTTTACTACAAATTGACCACTTATTTTTATTGAGTCTTTTCTCAGCCTGTTATAAACCAAAATTCTATCTAGCAAGAACATACTGAAGAGTGTATTTGGCAGCTGTTGACTGAGTTTGAACTGAAGAGCATTATATAAAACGTATTACTTGGCAAACTATGCTGATGAGACGATACAGTTCATTGATTCTACTCATTGGCAGCCAATAAATCTGAACCAGTCCATCGAGGCACGTACCTGTTCCCACTGGGGTACTGAACGACAATATCATGATCTTCATCGATGCCACATACTGTGCCAGTGGTGGTGAGCGTCTCAAACATGCCGTCAGTCCACCCGCCGTGGCCATGTTGGAGGGACTGAACAATCTCTAGGTCTAAGTCGATGTTGACCAGGTCTCCAATTTGGAGACCGCCAGGATTTCTGTTGCCATTCTGCTCACCTGGGAGATATTGGTAAGTTAGGTCTATTAATATCAAAATTGCACTATTAAAAGTGTATAAAAATGGTGGGAATTTGAACATCGACAATTAAAATTTCCAAGACAAATCTGTACTCCAGAAGGTTTTAAGTACACATGCTGAAGCAAACTGATTAGAAAAAAACAGAAAAAAGCATTACTACATCAAAAGATTTTCTTTATATGAATAATGACACTATCAAACCAAATGAAGGACTTCTGCTGCAGTGTTGAATGCAGAGGACGATTCATTCCTGTTGTCTTGGATTATTGTAACTGCATGACCTGAGCCTGTACCTGCTTTTGGCAGCGGGGCTACTATGCAGTGCTGCCATCTAGTGACCAAACAGGACTAACTACAAGTGAAACTCCCCTAATGCCCTTGAATTCACTGCACCAGAACGATAGGTGAGAGAAGTGGTGCAATAATGACGGTGGACACAGATCAGTGGCTTACTTACCTAAAACGGGGCAGTGGTCTCTGTAAAAAGAACCTCCTTTGGCATCCTGGACACATTTCAAATCCGACTAAGAGAACAAAGAGGGAAGGGGTGAGATAATTAGCCAGGGTAATTCCATTAGCAGAGAGGCATGATGATCATGAATAATGAATTTGAGAATTTACACACTTCAAGCTGTTGTGTAAGTGTAGTTTGTCTGGATAACTAACAATATCCATGCCCTTAGGGTAATGCAGGACAATGAGACACTACACCTCTATATAGAGAGACTACATCATATCATTGTGATGACTCAGATGCGCAGCCACTGTGGCAGAGTTAGAGGGCAGAGATGATTGTAAGGCAGAGCAAACATTCCTCTGAACTGATGAAACACTAAAGTCCTGAATACGACAAGCCCCAACAAATTAATAACTTGAGGGTTTCCTGCTGTATCCAGGCAGCTGGACACTCCTTATCCTATGATGCTTTGCGCACAAAGCAGACATTATGGAACAGGAAAAGGTGTTGGCCTCAAATGCTGCATTTGGAACATACACTGTTACTATGTATCTGCAGGATTTGCTCAAAGCCTTAGAAAAAAAAAAAGCCAAAATGAAACTGCCGAGATGGGGGGTCTAATCCATGTTTACTAAAGCCAGAAGCAGATGCTATCTACCATCCTATTGGCCTATTAGAATAACAAAGGACAAATCTGTTCTGAAACCAAGAAACCCGACTGGCCTCTTTTGAAAAAAGTCAAGGGCAGTCTCCACCAATAAGGAAGATGCTTTTCATCTGAGACGCGTGTGTAGCTGCTCCTGCAACAACCCCAGGAGGATGTCCCCCTCCTCTAAAGTTGACCTCCATGTTCACTCCCTGCCCCTAAAAAGCAAGGGGAACAGCTTGCCTTTATCATGCAGATACCTTCCCCTTCCAGCTGCCTCTACAATGGCGCCTTACTCATGCTGGCTGTGTGGCTCTCACAAAGGCCTGGCAGCAAAAGAAAGAACCTCAGCCCTGCGGTCAAACACAAAAGCCACCTGACAGCTGATCTTTTGTGAGACTCAGTGTGTGTGAGTGAGTGACTGAGCGTGAGGGTCAGGCTGGAAGTTTGCTCACCATTCCCTCAAAGCCAACTCTGTACAGGTTCTTGGCCCCATTGTCCCACAGTACGTAGGCAGCGCTGTGAGGGCTGGCTGCACTCCAGTCCTGGATCTCTGTTACCTGTGGAGGGCGGGATGAGATGAGATGAGTAAGACAGAAAAAGACACATTGAAAGCAGATTGTTTTGAGCTTGAATCAGACTTTTTTGTGGAAAAAACAGTTTCAACTGGCTGGATATCAAAAAAAAGGTTTTGGCATAGTGTATGTGAAAATATTATATCGACCATAAGGGGATACTATTTTAGTGGAAGGTTTTAAGCAGGTGATTTTCATCTTTTTCCCCTCATAATGATAGAAAATAAGGGAAAATGTAGGGAAATTATCTTTTCAAATTGAAGGTCAGAGTGAAGGTTGGACTACAGAATAGAAACCCTGGAGTCAAGTTACTTTGCAGTGTCTAGGGTGAAAGACAGGGAAATGTCTGCTAACACAACACGTTGAACTTGAGCTTCTCAACTTGAGGGAAAAAATAACCTCTTGCCATGTACAGGATACCAATCAGCGCTCTCAGAGATCCAGTTTTAGTTTTATGTACTTCTTTTTTCCTACATGTTGATATACTGCGCATCTGACAAAGGAAAGCAGAGTAGTTGGAAAGCTGATGTAATAAATCTATACACAGCAGTGTCAGATGCTCTGTTTGTTGCTCTCAGAGATCCAGTTTTAGTTTTATGTACTTCTTTTTTCCTACATGTTGATATACTGCGCATCTGACAAAGGAAAGCAGAGTAGTTGGAAAGCTGATGTAATAAATCTATACACAGCAGTGTCAGATGCTCTGTTTGTTGCACGTTCACTGTGTTTCGACCTGAGGGAAAATTTAATTCGCCCGACCACTGAGATATTAGGAGTGGGACTCATCAAGGACAAATCTGATTAGGCTTTGATTTTTGGAGTCACAATTAGATTTTGTTTTAATTCTCCCTGCATTGCAATTTTACAGTCAATACTAAACTACTTAATTGTTTTGGGCAAGATGGTAATAGTTGTGAAATCTCCAAGAATGTTTTAATTAAACTTTTACTGGGTTTCTCTGCAAAGAAAAACATGACACAGGACAGAGGCAATGGGCCTGGCCTAGTTCAGCCAGACCACAGACAGAGCCTGTGGGAAACACTGCTCATTCAGGCAACAAACTTTTGACACAAAACATTCTATCCAAAACTAAGGTTTGTTTTCAGAAGGCTGTTTTCCCCTATTGAAAAATAACTTGATGCAGCTGCTATTTCGCTAACAAGTAATTGATGAAAATCTGAGACTGGGTATCCACAAATGATTAACTGCATCATCTTTGATGAATTCAGAAAAGTCCTCAACATCGATATCTGTGTATGTTTCCATCAATTAGCATTAACGGAAAATAACCTTAAGTGCTGCATCCAAATTGTGGTTATTGTTACTCGGTATGCTCAGGTCAGCCAGAAAAGCATTTTATGTTCTCAGCCATCCTTATTTACTGGATATCTCCACACTGTGTTCGGAATATACGAACAGTCAGTCAAAGTTTTTGGCCCCAACAGTTCCAGCCTCCCATTAAAAACGAAATCTATCTATTTAAATAAACTGCAAGTCACATGGAAGGAAAGCTAAAGGAGAGAAGCTTCTGTCCTTACTCTCATCAGTCCTTTTACAGTGTATTACACCATTAATGTGTTAATAAATACATGGCTTTTACCTTTGCTCCTTTGAGCCTCTCAACTTGTGCATGCACGTTAAAAAAATATTAGGAAACACTGCAAGTCAGACAGTCCATCTTTTGCCTGCCTCACCCACTGATAAAGCATCAAAAGTTGATCAAAACCATCAAAAGCATAACATCTGCCACAACATTTTTATACATGCTTTTCTTCAGTTAGTACTCATTTTATTACATGACTGATGCTCTACTCAACTTTAGTAGTGAGAAACCGCTCACAGCCTTTGTGATGTTTGCAGGGCGCCGTGAGCCAAAGAAAATCATAAGCATAAGTATGAAATGAGGTCTGAAGGGGCCTGCAAAATCAATTCAAATTTGGAGGATAATGTTGGGATTGTCACATGAGACAATTCCTTCTTCATCACAGTGGCGCAGCATTTTCATCACATTGGGAAAGTGTCAAGAGAAGAGCTGCAATGGAGTAAATGAATTCTTTAATTAAAAGCTTTGCCTAAAGTAAATACAGGAATCAAATCGTTAAATTATTTTCAGGCCCCTTACAGAGGTAATTGATTAATGGGCCTTCGGAGGTAATATTCATGCTAAACTAATGGAACATCTAAGCTGCAGGACATGCAATAGCAGTTTTCTGGAGAACATATTGCTTACAGCATCATAAAACAGTAATGAGATATGCCATTAAATAACACAGCAAAATGAAGTCTTAAATTGCCTGGAGGGACTCTTAAATTGAATACTCTGGGGTCTGGACCAGAGTCAAAATACAAGCACTTTACAGCACATTTACAGCATAAATCTAAATAGAGTGTGCTAAACAAATGCAACCTCATCAGACATTGTATTACTTTCTAATGATGTATTTAAGGCTGGAATAACCTGCAGCAAAGAAGTGTGTTTATAGCCTCAGTAAAGATATCTAAGAATCAGCAGAATGAAACCAAGGAGTAAAGGTTTTTTCTGTGACATATTCTACTGGATTAAATACAAATCTACAAAAAACTTTATACATTATTTGAAGCTGCTCTACCTCTTGTGCACATAAGTTTACAAAGGATCAGCAGATATTTTCCACTAAATAAGGAGTGCTGGCTGCTGAATTTTAACAAAAGTGCTAATGTATGTTAAAGATCATGCAGAATCTTTTCTTTCTAAAATCACCATGTTTTTCATTTCTATTTTTCTTTTTAAATGGGCCCTATGTTACAATTTGTGGCAATTTACATATGACATAGGTAATACATTCAAGTCAAGTTTTTACTGACTATATGTGAGCGGATTGTAATGCTATGTGAAAAATGAGACCTTTCCTGTCTCTCTCAGTTGCCCATACAAGCCTGCTGACGATTTGTTTAAGTTGTTTAATGCTGCTGGACTTTGGATTTCTTTGTGAAGGGCCAAAAGGATGTGAACTGATGCACATCCTCGCCAACGTTAGTATAGAAATGTCTGCTAACATAAACTAACGTCCGGCTTCCAGTACAACACAGATGTTCAACAGAGCACCTTTCATTTTTGGTGTAGGAAACTCTCCATTCCAGCTACAGGTGGCTGACATCAATATATTGACATGATGATATGAGACAAGATAATGATTTTGCTTACTGTAGTATGCATTATAATGGATTGCAAATAAGGGATATAATTTTTCTGAACTTAAAAATGTATTACTTAATTGTCCCAATTATTTCAGGGCCACAGTGTCAACTGCTTCACACCCAACTCAACACCACTGGACTGTATCTCTTGTGGGTTTGCCTTATTTGCTTCTTAGTTTTTTTCATGCTACAAACATGTTCGCTCAGCTAGTGCTTTTCCTGTTTCGGCAGAGGCACCAGCACATTTCAAATCAATGCCGTGCCCACTTCAGCTGCACACATGTCGTTTGAATGGTTTTCCTTCCAGGGACTTAATATTCACTTAATCTTGCAGCTTTTAAATAAAAAATGATTTTGCAACTGTGTCTTTTATGTTCATTGAGCAAAAAATGGAAACATATCTATACATTTAAACCTCACTTGCAAGGCACAAAAACACGGCAAAATGCTGGTAAAGTATGTAAGTGTCTGGTCGATTTGCTTCACTGACCAGCCACAAAACCAATATAATGTTCAACATTCACCAACCATGTGGTCGATGGACAAAATAGTTACTTTTTCACAATAATCACTTGTGAAAAAAGACAACTATTTTTCCTTGGCCTTCTTTTTTAACCATCGAGCACCTTTTACTTTAAACATAATACAAATTTGTCTTCTGCCTTGTCCACTGCAAATAAATCTGAGTGGCTGGAACTCAGACAAACGCTTGGGTGATGTAGAAGATTATTTGGGATAAAACGAAGAAAAGGCGTGGAGGACTGTAAAGGTCACATGCTTTTCTCTGTACAATACAAAGTTAGGCCAGAAGTGGGTGACTGACTGCTACACTTACTGGACTCTGCACAGATAACCTGGCTGGTGTCCTACCTTTCCTCTCCTTCCGTTGCCTCCGTCTTGGTCTTCCCACTGCCAGTCAACTCCTCTCACCACTCGGCCTCCAGTGAAGATCCCTCTGGCTGTGATTTTCTTTGACTTGCGACGTGACTCCAGAAGTACTCTGCAGAGATAAGAAAATAAAAATAAAAATCTTTAGTTGGGCTCAGCTTTAATCACTTGAGTGACACTGTCGGAGTATACAAAAGCAGGTGTTTACATGAGCTCTTTTTAGGTGGATTAATTCAATGTGCTTTCAGTTACTAGCGAATATGCATTGCAGAGGGGATGCCAGCACTTCCCTCCTGCTACCCAGTATCCTTAACTGCCCTTTGCTGCATGACTTTTCTGCAGTCATGGTGTAAATTACTTTCAGCAAATGGGACATGGCTTCAGATGAAAAATCTCACTGTGGGCATTGGGCCTTAACAGGATCTAATCTGCTGTACCAACCATGCAGCCCCTGACAATCATTATAACTGACTCAGCTTTGGGCCACTGATGTTTAACAACAGCAACACAAATCAAGCCAGAAACATTTGACAGAGTTTTGAGCAACACAACGTTACTGACCATCTCACACTGGTCGATGCATGGCGATGAGGTTTTATAAAAGTCAAAATAAGTATTTTTACTGCATTTAGGAATGCCACTTTTATTTAAGTTAAATTCAAGAAACACGTTGTGTTTAACTGACTGGCAGGTGTCAATTCTGCAGTAGCTCAGCATTCACACCTTAGTGACAATTCCTTTCCTTTTCATCCACACCCAAGAATCATGCCATTGGGAATGCAAATGAAAAACCAGTGGTAAGGAAGGCAAATTCATTTTATTATTTTACATTAGGATATCACTAGAAAGCTGTAAGCTGCAGTCTAATCTCCATCGTAGCTACAGGCCTAACTAATGAAAAGGAAATAGCAAATAAAACACCCAGCTGAGCTCTAACCATCAAACAACAATGTGAGCTTCAGTGGTAGACATGGCAGCTGGACAGTGCAGGTCTAACCAATGCAAACAGCTTGAGGCCTCTAACCACTCCCTCTTCAGCAGTTAGCGACAAAGTCTAATGTGGTGTAACAAAACACCCCACCACGCTGTCGGAGCAGTGTGGGCTGGGGAGACCTCCAGCACCCATTGTGCATTATGCAATGTCTGTCTTGGGGGAATAAAGTCGTACTCAGTTGAAAAGGCTGCCAGCTGTTGGGCCATGTGTTCAGTTACTAAACTATAGTGTTTGGCTGAAATAGGCCTGAAATGGATGGAGCATCATCACAGTACTGACAGTCTATGTGATAACACAATCAAATGCAACTTGTGGAATTTAGTGGGTGTGCATATTTGCTAAATGAGTCCAAATGATGCATTCAAAGTTTTGTAGCAAATCAGGGATTTATTTGATGGCGTGTTTGCCTACAATACATGAGCTACCCTAATCTCCATGT
Organism: Sparus aurata; assembly: GCF_900880675.1. NCBI lineage: Eukaryota > Metazoa > Chordata > Actinopteri > Spariformes > Sparidae > Sparus > Sparus aurata. The sequence continues at coordinate 19,726,156 of NC_044207.1, forward strand.
AGAGCATCTCTGCGTGCTCAGGGTAAAGCTGCCTTCAACATCTTGATTTAATCTTGTCCCTACATGAATTAATTGGTAGCAATGTTTTTGCTTTCCACACACCACACCTGAAACATTGTTTCCACTCGCAACTTTTGGTATTTTTTTGCCATAAAACCTGTGGAGACCTGATACATCACATACACCCACTGTTACTCACACACACAGAACCTCATGTAGGATTATTGGTATAGTGTACGAATCCCTTATATTAGATAATCACTGAATCACTGATCATGCCCTAGTTTGAAGTTCGCCCAAACTGCAAAGGCTTCTGCGACAACCTCCAACAAAAAACAAACAGTTTTAGGGCTGCACAATATGACACAAATTAATACTGCAATTATTTTGAGAGATACAGAGATTGCAATAGAATTCATGATTAGTGGGAATGATGAGTTTTGCACCACAACTTTAAATTATTCCTGAAACAATGTCAAAATGATGTTGAGTTGACATTTCATGGGTCTGCCCCGAACAAACATCTGGAGATATACAGGCCAGTATATCTCTGTAGCACTTAATGATACCTTTAAAATGGCAACTTCTGCAATTTGGATGTTGCATTTAACTACGCTGCAATCTCGATAATATTACAATCAATTGTGCAGCTCTATAGAGTGCTGCAGGAATGATCCATTCTTTAAGGCTAACACTGAAGTTGGCATCACACTGGTTCCCATGAAAAAAAGTACAAAGCTTACCTTAGGCTATAAATGAAATACAGTACATTGCGGTCACATGACTTCAATGTCAACACAAAATGCTTCCAACTAGTACACTATACTATACACATATTACCTTAAATTAATCAATCTACTGTTGTAAAGTAAGAGTTAGAATAGTTTGCAACTGAAGTCAACAGGTTAAGATGGACAGGTAAGTAGATGAGCCTCCTTGATTGGCATGATGACATCCAATGTCCCAGCGGCTTTGGTCTCATTTAACCACTTGTTAGCATCCACCATTTTAAAAGATATGTAAATGCTTTAAAATTCACAAGTAGATTTTTACTGACCTATTTTTTGTTGTAGAACAAAACATGAAAAAATCTCCACAGACCTTATTTTAGGCATCCAAACAAAATCCTAATTAAAAAAACAATTGTGTTCAAGATGAGGGTATCAGAAGTGCGAAAGGTGCCAACTTATTTCTGGGTTTTAGGACTCTTTCCTGCGGCACTCTAATCTGTTTTCAAATAAACTTCTAATCAACTTAATTAATGCTAGTAAGTCTTGCTGACAATGCTAATACTGGAGGAGGCTTCACAGTAAACCCACATCTTACAGCAAAAACCCTTGCACACTAAAATGCGTTAATTATAAAAAGAAACATACAGTAAGTGCTGTGGTGTGTGGTAGTTTTAAACATCGACGACAACAAATAAAGAGCAAAAGAGAAAACAATTGGGCTCCCACTGTGATAATGCCATCTGAGTGAAACAATGACTGCAGGCAAATAGGTATAAATAATAAAGCAACATTTGGCACAGGGGATTGCTGTAACACTATGTTGAGAGTGAATGAAGTGAAAACACTCGGGTGTACAAGTCTTGTGTAACACTTTGGTACTATAACATTATGTTTAGTAACTTCTGGGACAGTTATTATGCACTTATAAGTATGTTATATTCAACAAAAAGCTGCCTTGCATTGTAATAAAAGTTTTCATCATTTCTGTTCAACAAATGTGATTGCAATTTTTTTCTGCAGTCAAAGCACTAAATTCTTAGCTGCAAAGTAGACCATATAATCAATATGCACTTTATGTTTTATGAGCATGCAGCATTCTGATGACATAAATTTAAAAACATTCAAAGAAATCAGGGAAATCTGCTCAAATGAAATATATAAATGGGAGGCACTGCAATAAAGTAATTCTTAAAACGAGGCTGAGTTGTTGCCTGGCAACTGAGGGCTGGGAGCACAGAGATAGATCCTGAGGCAGGGTGCACAACAGACTTCTCAAATGTCACACACACATAAAGCCAAACTAAGGGAGTAAAAGGCCAGACCAACCAATCACAATGATGCGCCGGGATTACCTGGCTACCTTGTGTCCATTTCATTGTTGATGGGTCTATGGTGAGGCTTCATCATAGTAAATGTTGTTGCTGGGTTAACTAACCTTTCACTGCCCGGGGTGGTGATCCTGTAGAACCGGTGTCTCAGGTGATGCTTGTCTCCATGGTAACAGGTTGTGCAGAGGTCGTAATTGGTGCACTCAGCACATTTCCAGCGAATACCAATGATGGGCTGTTGACGGCAGGTGTCACACATGGTTCCATCATGCTTGATGCCTGAAGGGGGGGGGGGGGGGGGCAAAATGAGTCAAAATTAATAAATTGTGATAGTACTGTGTGATACCATATGTACATCTTAAGACTACTGGGATAACTTTTCAGCATTTTGCCACAACAATATGAAAACTATATGAGAGAAAAACCACTAATTCTACATGCAAGCAGAACTCCATATATTTATGTCATAGTCTGTCATCAGTTTATTCACTTGGAACCTTGTTGAGTTGTTGATAATATCCATACCTTTTTTAATGGTTTTACTTATCCTACACTTTAATATAAAAACAGATTGACTAATTGGGGCTCTATGGCCTCTAATTACTTTCTTTTCACAAAAACAATTACAGAAAACTTGACTGCTCCTCATCCCACTGAGGCATCCTCAGATGGATGCAGAACTGAAAGGAGCCTGTCAGTGGGATTCTTGCAAAAAAAAAAAAAGAATTGGATCAGCATGTATTGCTATGACAAGTACAGAGAGATCAAGCTAAACAAACTCATCCTACTGGCATACTAGATAATGAACGAGATTTCTTGCTTCTCTCAATGTGCAAGTTAGAGTCACACGCTGTGCTGACATATTCTTGACTCTGAACGTACATCTCCCACATCTTATTTGGATAGCTTGTGAACAGAGCTGACTGTGACATACATCTGTACAGACAGGATGTATTCAAATACTCATCTTTTTTTATACAAAGTCAGGCGGACGCTGTCTGCCTTCAACACACGGAATTAACTAACGTGCTGCATCCTAGTTTCACTTTATTAACCTGTATTACCATCAACCTAAGCGGTAGAGACTTAGCGTTATTACTTGTTGACAAATCAAGCCCATCCCTGTACCCACAACAAAGGCCAATACACGGACCTCTATTATACTGTGCATAACTCGGCTGCATTTGAAAACGCTTGTTTTAACCGAGTCTGAAAGTGCTGGCAAACAAACCCAGCTGATGTGAAGTTACCTGTTGGAGCACTGTCTAGTATCCTCACGTCGTAGGCTCCGGAACAACGGTAGTTAGCAGCCGTCCCATTATCCCAGACAACCACCACCTCCTCTGGACTTTCGAAACTCCTGACGGTGCCAACATGACCCTCTCCACCATCCTGCTTGCCCCACTTCCAGTCAGGTCCGCGGACGACTCTCGCTCCTACTCCTTCCATCATGGCTCGGTTATTCCTGCCGGTGGTCATTTAAGAAAAGGATCTCGCAAATGCCACAGGAATTAGTTAGTTAGCTGGCAAGCTAGCACTCTTTGCTAGCCGGATATCGATGCGCTGGAGGACAGTTTCCAAATCCAAGTGCAAGCAAGTCCTAACAGGAAAGGGACTGGAACAAACCCTCAAAGCCTAGCCTGCTAGCTGAGTTAGCTACCTCAGGAGGCTGTTGGAGCCTCTCACAAAAACTATTCCGACAAGCTAGTGTTAACTGCAAGCAAGTGCCTCTTCAGTGTCGCCTCAGAGTTTAAGAAACCAATTACCCTAAGAGCCTATTAAGTAGCCACATTGCTATCTTAGCCAGATCTCAGTGCTCAGCAGGCTGGCTCTCTCCTCCACTCCACACACAAGAATGCCACCTCTTCAACTTAGCAAGCTAGCGAGACGAGTTGCTAGCTATCGAAATGCTAGCAAGATAAACCTCTCCTGGCTAGCAAGTCCTTCTCGCTGAGGCAAATGTAGTCCTTAGGTGGGTTGTTTATTCTTGTGATTGTTGTCCGTGGCGGTGAAAATCCATCCAAGATGCCCCCTTTGTCAACCAGTGATGGTTCCCTGGAGTCAACTCAGAATAAACGCGTCGCCATTATTGTCAATCATCGTTCAGACCTCAGACGAGCAACAACTAGCCACGGAGGTAAACGACAAAGCCCGAAGACTAGAGGCTTGGAAAACAAGCACGAGTCCAGCCCACGACGCGCATGCGCATATGCACTGTTGAAGATTCAGATAATTTAAGTGAATGTATATATATATGAATAAACAAATAATAATAAAATATATATCTCAGTGTATTAAGCAACGTGATGATTTTGATGATGATTTTTTAAATTAAAATGTTTTCACTTTTCTCATCAGAACAATACTTTAATCCAACACACACCTTGTAATTGTTAGAACTGAAAAGTAATAAGTAACCAAGTGAACACATCAGCTCATTAAACATCATAAATTAATCAATATTTGAGTCACAACAAACAGTATTGGTAACTTTGTGGAACTAAATATAAAACACCTTTATTAAAATATTCACAATTAGATGATATCCACGGAGAGGAAACGGCAAAGGCTACCAGCTGGCATTGTTGTATGGAATCAAACATTTTTTTTGTCATTTAAAGACAATGTAATTAATCATACTGAATATAGTTATCAATTGGCATGTTGAATAATCATTAAATTGACCATAACTAACAACTTGCTAAGTTGATGTCTGACATTTATCTTGTATTCATAATTTTAACTCTGTTATAATGTTTTTCAAATTGCATCTGACTCAAAACATATTTACGATATAAACTACCTGGGAACCCGGATTAGAATAGCCCACTAAGAGCCCCAGGGGTGAAAATGTCCAGTGCGCCCCTTTTGAACTCATTGTGAGTGTATTAACCAGAAATGTATCCAGCCAAAGGTACAATTTTAAGCACAACATGAGCTGAAATATAAAAAGGCCTTCAAGGATAAGTTTTTACCTAAAGATAGAAATACAGTAATCAGCTACTGACTGTCATGCTGATGGAAAGTTTTGCCCAAAGACACCATGTTCACAGTGAGGTAATTACTTTTGGTAATTTAAAAAATGAAAATGTCTTTGTTGGGACTGTATGCACTACTAAAGACCATAGGAGCTTGAAGGCATCACTTATACCTTATTTTATGGGCCGCTCTTGACAAGGTGGCTGTCCCCCAAAATATAAGTGCTGTCTTTGTAGTTGTGCATATAGTCTTAATGCACACATTTTCTCTTAAAGGTGCACTATGTAGTTTTTGGGGAAGACATTTTAATCCGAACAGAGTGATCTTCATTTGTTTTGTACACCTGAAATAAAGAAACCCATAAAGAAATAATAGTGTTCATGATTGAATAAACAAACATGATAAAGAACAACACATTTTCAAACTGTTTTACTTTGCTTGTATTTGGCAGACCCTGCAGCCTTCCGGGGACCTATTTTTTTTTTTTTAAACAGCTTGTTTATTTAGTTATGTAAAATATATATATGGATAAGTATTATTTCCTCAGTAATATTGTAAGTATTACAATTCTGAGATTGAATTTCCTCTCCAAGACTACATAATGCCCCCCTCTAATTAAATTACCATGAACTGATTGCAACACGGTAAACATGGAGTCTTGTGGGACTGTATTCCCAGGGGCGGTTGCCTGTTTTCCAGTTTGGCAATCCAGTTTGATCCTGGAGTGAGCTTCTACTGCAGGAAAATCATTTTTTCAGAAGCTGAAGGTGCTCAATGATGCTGCCTTTTGCATAAACCTACTTTGGCTGTAAACATCCCAGTGAAAGGAGGCTTCCAGTGCTGCAGCTCCGCATGGTGCACTTCACCTGTGCTGACTGCAGGGGGCGACTGACGGACGGACGGACTGACTGACTTGCTGACTGACTGTGAGATAGCCGGTCAAAGAGCGCCACCGCTCGCTCACACGTATATCTCCCCCACATCACCAGCTCCCCTTGACTGTCTCCTTCACAGTGGGCTCGCAGGCAGACACAGCTGACTTTGAACCGAGCCGGCCGCTGTGCTTACAGTAGGGGTGACACCAGGGACCTTGCAATGATCTCGCTGGACTTCAACTTCAACATCTTGACAAGGGACCTGTCGCATTATCTGGAGAATCAAGTGAAAGTCGGGCTGTTCGGTTCGGGTGTGGGACTGTCTCTGGTGCTGGGCTTTAGCGCAGCGTACACCTGCTACTACTTGCTTTCAGTAGCGAAGGTAAGACCCGTGGACGTGTGTAATGGGTTAACACTATCGTGAAGGGACTGCAGTTTTCCTTAGAGCTCTTTTTTTTTTTTTCTATTTTGCGTGATTATTTTTTTCATGGAGGGGGCATCATCACTGCCATGCGTGTAACCGACCGGTGCGTTCACTGATGGAGGCTTCGATTATAGGCTGCATCTATCCACCGGCGGGGCTAACGTTACACCGCCCGCACATGTGGGGAGGATGTCAGGCAGCCGGACTCACATATTTTAATCAGCATATTAACCGTCAATTAATATTATCCAAACCACACCTATGTGCTGCACTTATGTAACCACATTAAAATCAATCCAAAGCCGGACAGTTACAGTTGGACGTCCGTGTCGGCTAAGCTAGGCTAACATAACTGTATGTTAGCTAAAAATGCCGGTTAGGATGTAATGCACGAGACCCACTGTGTTAATGATTTTATTTATTATTTAATAATTAATGTCCCATTGGCTGTTTTAAAAAAAAATCATGTATGGGTGTCATTATAATGTTAATACAAGAGAAATATAAGTTAGAACGTTAAAAGAGGCTTGAAAAGAGCACTGAATGCAACATTTTACCATCTGAACTTAAAGGTGCACTATGTAGTTTTGGGGAAAACATTTAATCAAAAGAGAAAGATCTTGATTGATGCATTTTTGTATGCTTTCAATAAACCATATAACATCTGATCATTTTCAGGACTGAATAAACAAACAACAAATGAAGGACAACGCAATTTCACACTGTTTTACATTGTTTACATGTGGCGGACCCTGCCACCTTTCAAACTTCAAACATTGTTCTCTGAGAACAGCTTGTTTATTCAGTTTGGAGAAAAAAAAATATTTTTGAGTTTGTGTTCTAACATAATCAATACTGTAAATATTAAAATTCTGAGTTTGAATTTTTTTTCTCCCAAAAACTATGCAGGGCCCCTTTAAAGGTGCTGTATGTAGTTTTGGAAAAGAAAGTCTAAAAAAAATCATAAAGTTCATATTTATGATGGTAATACAAACCCAGAAATGTTTATTTGATACATTTCCATGACGGATTAAACAAGCCAAAGTTGGCTAGAAGGTCCTTGCAAATATAAAGAAAGTTATAGAGCCGAAACGATTACTCGAGTAACTCGAATAATTCGATTACAAAAGATGGTCAAAGCAAAATCTCTGCCTCGAGGCTTCGTTTGATTCCTATCACCCGCGTTATGTGGCCTGCTTAGGTCAGGGATCATTTTTCCACACAGACTATTATTGCAGACACACACCCATACGTTCAGAATTGAGTTAGCGCGATTGCGGAGAGCCATGAAACGGTCCGTAAAATTCAAAGAATGTCCAAAGTTTGGGATTATTTCATACTTAAAAAAAAAGATAACAAAGTGCAATGTGTCTACTGCAAACCAGAACTGGCATACCACAACAGCACGTCCCCAATGATTCAACATCTGAACCGAAAGCATCCAGTTGTTAACACCAGCTCACCAAGCATCGCCAACACAAGTTACGTAAACATTGATGTTAGCTAATTTAACGTAGCCTACCATCACTAGTTAAAACGTATGGTATTTAGAGACTGTAACCTGATGTTGGTATGACTAGACATCATGTTAAGAAGTGGAAACTAATTTGTGTTAAATTTCAAGAGAGTAATAGCCTACACCAAATAACTCCTTTCCACACACACTCATCTCGTCTCTCTCACTCTCCCTCATGCACACGTGCGCACATAAACAAACACACACTCTTACTCCTGGTGTTAGGAATAGTTAGAATAAATAGTATGTTTTTCTCCAAAATAAAAGCCAATTGCTTGGTCTTTTTAACAGGCCTGTCATTTTTATTATGCATTATTTGGTATTGTTGTTCAATAATGAAAAATTGTTTTTTATTAGATTACTCGATTAATCGATGGGATAATCGGTAGAATACTTGATTCAAAAATATTCTATAGCTGCAGCCCTATTAAACAGAGAAATTGTGCGTGTCAGTTTAGTCAAATGAAGATGAGATTTTTCTCTTCTTTTTAAAATTTCTGCCTTGAAAACTACATAGTGCACCTTTAAACAGTGCAAATTTGAGTGCCATTCTCAACTCGTCAAAAACAGACACTTTGGGATTATAGGATGGATCGGCTGCCATCCCTTAGCGTCAGTTTTTGATAAATTGGGAGTGAGACTCCCAATTTATCTTTTCATTATGCAGGGCTATTGCCTTCTTATTAATCGAATTTTAAACACTAAAAAATAACCTAAATGTTGGCGTTCATCTCAGTTACAGGCTTGCTGTCAAGTTCATTTGCAAAAACAGATACAAGCCATTCTTAAGTGCATTAACCAACAACAGTTTGGTTGATTTTCCCTGGAGTGCACAGTAAAAACAACATGATTTATGAAAAGGAAACTATTTCAGACATTTTATCGCAAAAAACAAAAACACCAGTTTAACTGACATTCCCTGGAGTGCACACAAACATTTTTATTATTTTTTTGCAAATCAGCCCTTCCAGTCCAGTTTTAATCCTGTATTACAAGTGAAATCTTCTCTATTTTAAGTGTCTGTCGTACATTTAATGTTCTAGGATCATCAGAAGATTAAGACTTGATGTTAAGTTTAGAGACAATGCAACAAGTTAGGAAAGGATTAAAATTTATTTGATTCTTTATTTTACAACAGATGACAAAATGAAACATAGCTTGGAGCTAAAAAATAAATAATTAAAACATTTTTCACCGATGGATCTGCTGTCATATTGAATAAGAAACCCTGAGGGGAAAAAAGAAGCCACTTTTCTGACTGTGCCAAATTTCATTCACCTGTGTTTTGCAGAAGCCACAGCTCATATCTGGGGGTAAGAAGTTCTGCCAGTTTCTGAGAGAGCAATGTCCCGTAGTGTCAGAGACCTACTACCCCACCTTTTGGTGCTGGGAGAGCCGCATCCAGACCCTGCTGAGACCCTTTGTCACAGCCAAACCTGGGGTCGTCTACAGAAAGTAAGTCTTCACCGTGACTAACATACTAATTATGCATCACAAAAATTGCTTTTCTTTTCCTCAAACTCAGAATTTATCGCTCTTTGCAAGTAGACACGCTGGTAAAAATGTTCATTTGAACCTAACAGTGTAAGTCGAAGAGGTTATATCTGGAAAAAATGTGAAACTTTGACATAGTTACAATAAATAAACATTTAATTTAAGAGCTTTGTTGTTTAGAAATTCTACTGTAATTAAATAGCACTGCAGAATTTTCCATTCCCACAGAGAAAAGCTTTTATAGCAAAACTTCAAAACTAGCTTTAGCACAGGAAAAATGCCATTGACTATTTCTTGATGTCTTTTTTTCCAATTTCACAACTGGAAACAAATCCCAGTTTTGTTCTTAGCCAAGACTCAAAAGCTCAGGGGAGAAAGAGATCTTTTGTGGCACAGTGCTGGCTCAGGCCGCCCTGCCTGCGCCTTTATAATGTACATTCTGTTGAAGATTAATTGGCGCTGCATTCCTGCCCCCTGTGCACATAAAGGAGATTACAATTCATCAAGAGAGGCTTATTTTTCATTTATACTGTTTATTACCTATTTGTTCATATTCTATTGTCACGTAATCTGTTTCATGTATTCTGATTTATCCTCATTTCAGTGACCATGCTATTTGGCTTGATGTACTGTAAATGTGTGTATAAAATATGAAATATATTATGTGATGTGATGGTGCTTTATTTGTCAGCTAGGAGAGGGAAAAAAAAACAATCAGCTTCTCTAATTATGACTTTGCCACTTCACCCCTAAAAGCTGCACTATGCAACTTTTTGCAGAAGCTAACATGAGTTTTAGATTTAGGCTACTTCACAGCCATATATTTACAAATTTTGTTGATGAACATTATAGCAAAAAAAGCTTGTATTTTAACTTATGGAGGGAACAAAAAGATTGTAGAAGTTCTACATTTCAAGAATATAGGACTTAAAAACAAAAGTTTCTAAAAAAGTGCACAAATAATATAAAAACTGTTAAAGTTAAACCCCAAACTTAACATAAAAAATTGAATTGATTTATTTGGACAGATATTGTCGTTGAAAGGATGCACAATAAATATCAGGCCGATATTGGCAAACATATGTTATTTGCTATTTATCGGTATCTGTGAAATTCTAGCTGATAAAAATAACCCTTACTTTGAAGCCTAAATAATTTCACTGATTTAAGAAGCGTAGCGTTTACCAGCTCTCAGTAGGTGGATGTTTGCACCTTGACAGTTGGTTTGCAATCTGCCAGAAAACATGAGGATGAAAAAGTAGGGGAAGAAGACAAAGGAGAAGAAGGGTAGAGCCATGCAGTGTAGACAAGAGAACCAAACATGTTGGCGTGAACTATTTTTACAGTTTCAGGGGAAAACAACACCATGAAATCCGTAACAGAAGTTTCACAAGGATCCAGAGAGGAGGGATATTGATATTGAAAATGTTATTAGAGCTTTGCAATATTAAATCATGTGTCTTTGCTTACTACATCCTAACCTCAGGTGATGAACTTCTTTTAAATATACAAAAATGTCAGACTATCGGTTATTTTATTGTTGTTTGCCATGAGAAGCAGGTCATTATCAGTTATCAGTATCACCTGAAAGAAATCCATATTGTACACCCCTAGTTTTTTTGTGTATTTTCTCCAGAGGTGGCAAAAGTACGCACAGCAGAAGTAAAGACACGACTTCCTCACTTCAGTAAATGTAAAAAAGTTCAGACTCTTCAATGTACACAAGTATAAGAGTAAAAAGTGTCCCTCTGAAGGACATCTCTACCGGCCATTTTTCTGTATAGCTAATTAAAGTTAACGTCATATTGATATGATTCAAAGACTATTCAATTTAATGGTAGAACCTGTAGGATTTGCCCGAGCTGTTCGTAAACAAACCAGAAGGAATAAGTCTCGTTCTAAGAACGTCAAATACTAACATTTTGGGTTAATAAAGTTTGTTAGTAATTAATAATTATCAATCAATATCAAATGCATTAAAACTAAACCTATCTCTGATTTTATTGAAACACTTGATCAAAAGCTGAAAGATTGATGATATAGGTATAGTTGTTTTTAATCCTTTAGCTAAATGATTAGCTAATTATTTTACCCATCCCAAGGACATTCACAAAGCCTCTGCTCTTAAAAACTTCCTTTGTCAAGGAGACAAATATTCCCACAACCCACAGCTGTCTGTTATCAAAACGTGGCACGACTGATGTCACATTCACTGTATTATCACATTATCTCTGGGGACAACAGGACACCACCCATAATAAAGTTACGCAAGGTTGACCCAAGGAAGGACACTGTGAAAACCATCCTTTTTGTCATTGGCTGTCTGGGTGAAATTCCACTCATCTCGTTGTCCGAGCGGAGGATTAGCGCCAGGTGCCCTCCAGCGTTGCGCGCTGGTCACTCTGGATTGGCCCTCGCAGACATTAAAGTCTAGCCTTAGGTGTATATTTCATGGCGGTTCTGTAATTTCATGCTGATGTCTTTACTGCCAGCCCAGCCAAGTCGGCTGGTTGGCTCACTGACACAGTGTGCAGTGCAGGTTTTAAAATGCACTAGCGCGGGGAGTGGATGACCTCATCTGCCAGGCTAGGGTTGTATAGCCCAGAAATTGATTGATCATAAAAGCCCACTGGTGCAATGCCCTCCCTCCTTATCTTAACTTGCTGCATTTTGTAAAGAGCGCTGACAAGATGATCACAAGGGAAATGAGGCGGCTGTCAGTGATCGTTCTTCCCACGTATCAAATTCCCCTTTGGCAGAGCTTGTGATGGATACAATGAAGTGCTCACGTTACCTGGAACTGAACAAAAAGTATTCATTTTGTGGAGTGTTTTAAACAGCATTTATTGAGCGATCATATGTACATTTCACCAAAGGTTAATGTTACTTTCGGTACTTTTTCTCACTTATATAAGTGTTCCTGTAAGCTTTCAAGGTATAAGATGATTTATTTGTTTATTAGACAACACAGGGTTGCATAACGAAATGAAAGTTTGCTCACGTTTTCATGCTGCACATATTACAGAACATGTATACAGTTATTGATATACAAATATGCGTAAACATGTTGTGCATCTTTTCAATCGGCGTCAGGGTGTATGTAAGCAGCAGCAACAAGACGGTGATGATGATGTGGTCGGCATCTACATATCAAAAGTGAAATGAGACGAGTGAATAGATATGAAGAGATAAAGATGGAGGATAATGTTCAGACCCGTTGCTGAGTTGCGTGTCCCGCTCGTCTCTGCAGTGAGCTTATTAAGGCAGCAGATGGAGGACAGATCTCTTTGGATTGGTTTGACAACGATGACAGCTTCTCTCATCCCGACCCCGCCACCAGGCCGACGGTCCTGCTTCTCCCCGGTCTGACCGGCACCAGCCGAGAGTCCTACATCCTGCACATGGTCCAACAGAGCCGGGATCTGGGCTATAGGTGGGTGGTCTTGGACAGAGATGCTGGCAGAGGTCCAGCGCTGAGTAACACGCACTCAGGGCACTAAATCACGTAACTGACACACTCTGTGCCTTATGTTCTAATTTGCAATCATCTAGCGTACAGTTATGCTGTCCATTCAACCTCAGCTAACCATATTGACTGAAAGGTAAAACCCACTTCTGTAGCATTTTTTAGAACTTTTATATAATAGACGCAGGAGTGACAAGAGCCTGGGGTTATTTCAGGTGAAGTGCACAATTAAAGTGGTGGGCTAAGCTGTGTGTCAAGAGCTGCTTTTGTAAATAGCCAAACGTAGCACAGGCTTGAAGAGTTGCACAGGGAGGCAGTTTTTTTCTCCCCCTTCCTTTCTCCCTCTGCAATAGGCCCTTTCACTGTGCACTCATTCTTTCACCCAGATTTGGGAAGGCATGGGAAGAGAGCCGGCAAACTCAGCATCTTCCACCCCTCACCCCTGTCCGTGTAGCTTAATGAATTACAGCTTATCCCGGTAGAAGCTTTTGCAGCTTAGCCCAGACCAGCTTCCGAGTGTATGCTGCAGTGTGTGTTTGAGCACCCTCCCCACACACACACACCTCCCTGCACCTACCCGTCCTCTTGCCCAACACCCTGTCCAGCTCTGCCCCGCTGCTGGGTTACACCGATACAAACAGCAGGTCTGACTCCATCAGATAATAGATGACTGGCGGAAGATATGAAGCAAGGAGGGACACTGATGCCTTTGCTCTGCAGTATAGACAGAGTGCTCTTCACACAGCTGTGCCTCTCTCTGCACACCTCACCAAGTAAGGAACATTTGTTTAAAGGAATTTGGGGCATTGTGTTCCTTTGAACATGCAAAGTCAGCAACTTGTAGTGACAACAACAAATAAACAAGTGTAAGTGCACCGAATCTTCTAAATGTTCTTCCTTGTACAAAGCTGCATTATACGTCTGTATGTATGTTCTCTGTATTTTCATCATTTATTAACCTGCCAGTTATTGAGGTATATAGATGCCCATCACAGTTTCCCAGAGCTGCAAGTGGACATTGAAATAGCAGGTTTGTCCGACCATCAGTCGATAGTCGATGCTACTTAATTCTGTTGATTAACTGATCCATTCATTGACAGTTTTCGCTCTTCTTGAATTTTGTCCAGTTAGAATCAATAGATTAGGGTGAGGATTTTTTTCCTGGGTTATAGGTTAGAATCAGACAAGTTCAAATATTAGTCACTAAAAATAAAGATGTCAGTGTTAAACAAAAAATACCTTTTGAAGCTTCAGCAATAACCAACAAAAGATAGAAATTCAGCTTGTTAAAGAGTTTAGTTCCTCAAATCTGTTAAATCTGAGTTAACCCTCCTGCCAACCAACAGAGTTAAGGATCTGTGGTAATATTATTGGTTCTCTTCGATTAATTTGGAAACCCTCTTCCCAAAGAATCTCTCAAAAAGAAAATAAACCTAACATCTCCGATGCACTCTCTTTGCTAAACTTTTTGACTGCAAATTAGCAACCTTCTCCCATACTGCAGCTGGCCCAGCTCTTCTGCCAACATTCCCACAGGACAAACAGCTTCAGTCTGAGGCAGCATTGTTTCTAGTGATGCTGACAAAAAATGCTACATTGCCTACCTGCAACAGACTTTTAATCATATACAGTCTATCTAAGCTTCACCCATGTGAAAATGTTGCTTTTCATATGTATGAGCAACCACGCCAAGGCAAACACGGGCAAAGGCCACACAGCACAGTTACCTCCAGTACTAGTCAGTTGGTTGTCTTTGTGCACACGTGATCGGTGTCTGGAAGTGCAGCTGCGGGCCACCGTTTAGCCATCTGTGTCGTCTTAGAAGGGCTGGGTTTGTTTTTTTGTAGGAAATGCGCCTAGCGAGTACAAGTAGGACTGAGAGGAGAGGTTAAAATCCTGCGAGAACGGCAGATCCTACATTTGATTTTGATGATTGAAATTGCGAGCTCTTTTAGATGAATTATTGATTTTGAGTAAATAACTTAGTCCATAAAATGTCACCAAAATTATTGTTTTATCAGACCAACAGTGGAAAACTCAAGCATATTGCCTTTATAATTAACAAAGACTACAATAACTAGAACGTTTTTACACTTAAGATGCTAGAACTAATGGATTTATGGCAGAGGTTGTAGTGTGTAGGATTTAGGGGGATTTAGGCTCATTAACGCAATATGATATTCATGATTACATTTTCACTAGTCACCTGAAACCTTAGAATGAGCCTTTAACATCAACAGAGGGAGCAGGTCCTCATCCACAGAGTCCGCAATGTTGCACCAGTACGTTCCTACAGTAGCCCAGGACAGACAAACAAAACACCCGAGACGCCTTATTTAATTTTTCTCCTGCACACTTTAAATACAGGCTGAGACGAGGAGTATTCAGTTGGTTGGAATCCACAGCCTACTGCCACTAAATCCTCCACACTGGTCCTTTAAATGCTTTACATCCCCATTACAATTAACACATGAAGTTGTCAAAGGAATCTTTTCAGAGGCTAATATTTGATGAGTATATGTTTTGTGTATTTCAGATGCGTGGTGTTCAACAACAGAGGGGTGTCTGGTGAAATGCTGCTGGTAAGAATCGAGCGTGTTACTACTCCATCGTCCTCTGTTATTTAATTCCTTCATTTGTCTTGTCCCAATTCAGAAATGTGTATACAAGACAGCTGTTTAGGACAGTTGTTCTTTTCATGCGTCAGCCGGCACAGAGCATGTCTGATCCACACGTGTCACAGAGCCCACAGGGAGCCTGACCTGACGCTGCACAGACAATGTTGTTGCACAGCAGGGATTAAGTTGCAGGCAGATACCGTATTTTAATGCCCATCCACAGAAATATGACCTCGCCGAGCACGTGCCGTTCCGACACCCGGCCTTATCTGTCCTCTTACACCCGGGTATATTTAGCCAAATGAATGGACCCGGGCTCTCATAGTGCTTGGCGTGTTCTAAGTTTCCTCCCTCCCTGTCTGTACATTTGGAACAGAGGCACTTTCTTTATGGGTGACTGTATCACCCTGATCTAATCATGCCATCACTACGATACAGAGATCTCATCTGAAGCACAAATGGCTTTTCATTACTGGCAGGGGTTGCCCACAATCAATCTAATGTTCCTGTCGCTGGGTGTAAATCTGAATCAGTGGCTGATCTGTGTCCTGCTGTATTCACAAATAAGGGGGGTAAAAGCGACAGTAAAGCGACAGTAAAGCAAAAATGTCACCCAGTTTGATTTAAACATGTATTCTAGGTCATATCCAGAATTCAGTTGGCTCAGCTGCCCTCAGACAAAAGTGTAAACCCTGTAACCTTGGCACTGTATCAAGTGGTGGTGGTAAGGAGCAAGTTTTCTCCCTCATTTCAGCTGGGATTTGTGCTATATTAGATGCAAACAATTTAGCATTTTTTACGCTCCTGTGAGCGTTTTCTCTGTGCCCAGTTAGTGTGAATATTGCCCATTGTTTAAATTGGACAGCGCTGTAGAATGACCCGATGAGTGAAAGATGCCCCCCGCCTCAAAGACCGTCCAAAGTGCCAGTGCCCTATTTCTAAACCTCGTAAAAAGCCTATTACATGACACTTCCCTGTAGAGTTCTAGCTTTGCAGTGCAGGAGTCTTATTCTCCTCTAATATTTCCACCCAGCTCTTGGTATTTTATTTTTCGTATTTATACGTTACAATTCAATGTGTAAGTATTGCCTTTTCACTGCAAAGTCTAAAACGTGTGCATGCCTATTAGAGGAACCATGAGAGGGCAGAAAAACAGGAATTCACTTCGCCTGAGTTGAATCTTAATGATGCGCCTTAAAGAGCTTAAGAGTCAACAGCATCCTGAGAAACTGGACGTGTTAAGTAGGTTCCTTGGAGTTTGAGCCGGTTTGTTTTGTAATGTTAGGTAACCTGCACTGCCTGGCTGTTTCAACAACATGTTCATCTATGTGATAGCCAGAAATACTTTTTAAAAAAAACAGATGATTTGATAGCTTTGGCCTTTAGCTGTGATAAGGGGAATTATTTTTAATATGCAGTAGGTTATAGAAATAAAAGTAAATCTTCTGTTCACACTCTTACACAGTAATAAAGTGTGGACTCACTTCTGGAGTCCAATGTATGTCAGGAGAGATGCTTTACACTCATGGCAGTGCATAAATGATTTGCCAAAAAGGCACAGCATAGTCATAAAATTGTGTAGTTTCTGTTTGTATTTCAAAGATGATGTAGTGAATCGTGTTGACTGTTTCATGCCTGTTTTATAAAATCACAGTTTTTATTTTCTGTTTTAAGTGTTCTGAAACTATCGATTATTTACATTTAAAATATTCAGACGCTTGTTTTGTCAATAAATTGACTAAAAGTGAAAAATGCCTGTTAAAGATTACCAAAGTATATCGAAATAGTTGCAGGTTTATCTTCTGTATATCAGAAAATGTATTAACTTATCGTTTTAGCTAAAGTGTGATTTGCCTCCTGTATCGTGTTGGTTGATCTCACTGTCAGAGCATCTTGCATTTATGTACAGCACCAGCTGATATCAACAATTGATCTTCCCTTAAGATGGAAAATACCATGACCTGAGACTGGCTCGTGTGCAGCCCAACAGTGGTAGAATCTATAGGTGAACTTCCTTTGCTGCTATCTCTCCCTCTTACACAACAAAGGTCCTGATGTAGCCCCGGATCACCATGTCTCTTTCATGATCATGTGTCAGGTCCTCATGTCCACATGTGTTTTAGCTACTGTCTGTGTCATGGCTGTGTGTCTCACACCTGTCTACTGTATAGTATGCTGTATTTGCCGAGGATTTACTTAACTATATTTGTTTGTTTAGTGACATTGTTGTGGAAATTCTGAGATGTAACTTCTTGACAATCAGAGTAACGAGACACGAGTATTGTTCACAGTATTGTCTAAAGGTTACTTTCATTATGTGTGTACCGCAAAAAAATGCTGTAAGCAAATTTCGTAAGCTCCTTATCTCGTCTCTCTGTACTGTTGATACTTTCTCCAGTCAGGACTTTCTCACTGTCTGTGCTGATCTTTCTGACTGTTGCAAATTAGCAACCTCCTCCCATACTCCTACCGGCCCAGCTCGTTCCTTCTGCCAACATTCCCACAGGACAAAAAGCTTCAATCAGAAGCAGCATTGTTTCTTGTGTTGCTGACAAAAATGCTATATTTCCTATCCTGAACAGACTTTTAATCATACATAGTCCATGTAAGCCTCACCCAAGAGAAAATGTTCATATCTACGAGCAGCCATGCCAAGGCAAACATGGGCAAAAGCTGCACAGCACATAACATAAATGAAATGAATAAATAATTGTTTATGATACGTACAATTTGACTCACAACATTCTCCCAATAGAGTCCAAACACTTATTGATAATCATAATTTAGTGCAGTATTTACAACATACTACATGTACAACATATTACAACAACATCATAGTTGTCACAGCTGTACTGATACTGTAGTGTATAATCACTTCATATCTGGGCTCCAGGTGCGACTATTTTGGTTACAAATGCGCTCAAAAATCTGTCAAGTGCAACTTAACATTTCCATCAGTCCATTGTTTTCATTTGCTGTTTATTTTTTAAACAATCAAGGTCATTGCCATTTGTTTTTGCTTGTGCTGTGATGTAAATGTAGAAAAAACATTCAATTTGCACCTTTATTTCTGTCAACAATCATTTAGATAATATTATGTTAAGAAATTGAATTAAAATGTGTTGGTGCGTGCACCTAGATGAAAACGTAAGTCTGGACACCTGAATTCTCACAAGATGTTTGCAACCTTTTAACTGGTTTTTCCTCTAATTTGAGCACCCAGAGAAAGTGGTAAGGTATTGTAGCTGTAACTTGTACGTTTATACAAAAGTGAAGATGGTTTATACCTGACAAAAGAAACAATTGTCCATATTTTTTATCAACAGAAATTACATAAATACCATGTATATTTCAGCATTTTAGCTTAAAATTAAAAGAATTAACTTTATTCACCTTACCATTTTTTCACATTGAGTTTTTTTTTAACAAACAGAGAGAAGCAGTAATAAAAGACTGACGGCACTGTCTTCCTGTCCCACACAGACGCCGAGGACCTACTGTGCAGCTAACACAGAGGATCTAGAGACTGTTATTGATCACATCCAGAGGGCTCATGAAGCTGCTCCTATCATGGCTGCTGGAGTATCAATGGGCGGGTAATAAAGCCACTCACTACCGCTTGACCCCATATATAACATAGTCCAACATTAGTAAATGACACAGAGCTCAATCACATTTACTCATTTAGCTTTAGGTACCAGAAGGATAAGTGAGGCAAAAGATGTCATGTTAATAAGTCAAACTATCTCTGTGTGCAGCAGACAGTCTGTTTTTTTTTTGTTAAATGTTAAACTCATACATTTCATATTGATTAAAACTGAAAATACTCAAAATTATAGTTTAACATTGGAGATAAAATGAGATCTAGAGTCCTTCTGGAGGCTCAGTATGTATCTTGGCATCCAAGCGATCTATATCTGGACTGTTGTTTATGTTTTTTGTTTATTAAAGATAAAATTGCGATCGAGCAATGGCTTTTTTATCCAGAATCTGCTATAGTCCATGCTTCAACATGGTTCCAGTCACTCAGTGCGGCATAAAGAAGGTGGTTTTTTTTACTGCACAGCACTAATCCCATGTAGTGAAGGATTGGTCAGAAATGGAACATGTCCCAATCCCTGTTTTTTTTCCCCCATCTGTCCCTTCCTCTCACCCTCTTTTCGTAATTCAGGATGATGCTGGCCAACTACTTGGGGCGAAAGGGCCGGGAGACCTGTCTGAAAGGGGTCGTAGTCTTCTCAGCGGGCTGGGATGTGTTTGAGTGCACCGCTTCACTGGAAAAGCCCCTGGACCGTTTCCTCTTCAACTCCTACCTCACCAGCTGCCTACAAGCCTCCGTGCACAGGTCAGCAGGGGACAGAGAGGGATTAACACGCCACTAACCCACTGCTAGTTCTGAACGTTGAAAACTGTGTTCATCGTCTATATGTTGATCAAGTATTTCTTTATTTTTTAGTTCCAGGCCAACAATACTGTTGTATATTTGTTTGTTAGATGAAGTACAAAACATGTTTAAAAAAAAGCCCGGGGTTGAAAAATTGCGGCAAGTTTACGAGCTAATTGGAAATCTTTGGAATCAACAAGAAATACCAGGAATTTCAAACTTACCATTGAACGTTAATTTGTCAAATATTTACAATGTGAAAAGTCTCATGTGGTGAGTTAGCTAATGGGGAATGTTACTTTGAAAATTCCAACTGGAGTTCACATTGAAAAACTGAAAAAAATTAAGCGTAATTGATTTAATTCCTTAATTAGCAAACTTTACTACACTACCTTTAAATACCTTTGAGTTTTCCGCAGTTGGACCATACAACGTTGGTTTACCGCCACAATATATACACTTGAATTGTCTTAAAGATTAACTCAGAAATGTTGTGGGAAATTTACAACCCCTAAAAAATGTTTTAGCAATAATAACACTGTCAATATACTGTATTACTGTCTGTGATATACATTAACAGTATTGCATTTGTAGTTTGAAAGCTTGATTGTTGTTTCATTACATTGTAACAACCTTGTCAGCAGTTCTGAGGGACATTTTTGGACGCAAATCATTCCACCACAGTGACAGTTTTATTTTTAATCTCCCCTGCAGACACAGACCAGTGCTTGAAAAGTGTTACGACATCGATCATGTCATGAAGGTCGGGATTATTTTCACTGACACACTGCCATAAATTCTAATCTAATTAAACAAAGTGGCCAACATTTAATCACTTTATACGGCCCCTACAGGCGCGGACCATTCGAGAGTTTGACGAGAGGTTCACCTCCATAATGTTTGGCTATCCTACCAATGATGACTACTACCACGATGCCAGTCCTGTCCACAGGCTCAAATCTGTGCAGGTGCCAATGCTGTGTCTGAACGCTGCTGATGATGTTTTTTCCCCATCTCATGGTGAGTTCAACACAGTAATTTAGGGATGAAAACATCAGGGAAACTGATTAATGGTTTTAGAGAACATGCTTATATGATGGCATGTAGAATAAGAATCTAGTCCACAGAGAAGAAAACAGGACCTGTTGTTTCCTTTGCAGCCATTCCAGTGGAGGCAGTGAAGCAGAATCCCAACCTGGCCCTGCTCATCACCTGTCATGGCGGCCATATTGGTTTCCTCGAGGGCCTGTGGCCTCGACAGAGCACGTACATGGACCGAGTCTTCAAACAGTTTGCTAAAGCCGTCATCGAACAAGGCAGCCGACTCACGGACCTCTCCTGATAAGAGAACTTGACAAAGTGTTCCTCTAGTTTTACTTACTTACTTCCTCTCTCTTATTCCTTTCATCTTTCTTTCCTTCCTTCCTTTATTTCATTTTCACCATCCATCTTTCCTCTCTGCATTCCATCCTATTCTCATTCAATTTCTAAGTCCATTCTTCCTGATTTCCTTCCTCTGACCTGTTTTCCTCTTTCATCCTTTGCCCTTCATTCCTCCTTACCGGATTCCATCCACCCTTTCTTTCTTTCCTCTTTACCTAATCCTATCCTGCCTATTTCCTTCCTTCCATTCACATTTTTAAATATTTTCCCTACATCCTTCCGTCCTATTCTTCCTCCTGCCACAAGCAAAAAAAACTTTTTTTCTCATTTCAAAAGGCACATCTTAATGAATGCAGCATTTGTGTTGCATTCAATTCTCGTTAATTTATTACGTACAGTAAACAGGTCATTGTATGTAATCTAGAGCTGAATAATATGCTTCTTAAAAAAAGAACAAGCATAGCTGTTCATGTCATTGTTGAAAAGCTGAATTTGTGCCCATCTTGTTTAGTTGCATTAGCTAGCTATGACAAAAAAAAACCTGCTATTACCTTGTGCAATTATTTTGTTTTTAAGTTAACACACGTACTGTACATGAAAATCCAATCATGTTTGCTCATGAAGCATCTTTAAGTACTCATGTCAGTAGGATTTTAGCCCTCAGGGATTGACTTTGTTTACTCATATGTCTATCCTTCCTGTGTAATTTTGTTTTATCAATCATTCTCCTTTAATTTGTATTTTCCTTGTTTAAAGGTAGATGTTATTTATCAGTTGACATTTGGTTGTATATTTTCTTTTAACGTAATAGTTTGATGTTATGGTAAATACAACTATCTGCTGTCTTACAGAGAGTTAGATCAGTAGATTGATCCCATTGAAGTTACAGTCATCACCTGATTAGCTTAGCGTAGCTTAGCTAAGCTTATCTTAGTTTAGCATGGAAACTGGAAGCAGGGGAAACCGCTAGCTTGGATCCGAAGGTCATAAAATCCACCTTTATTTAAAAAAATCTTTGGACAGAACCAAACTAGCTTTCCCACCCCCTGCATCCAGTCTTTATGCTAAGCTAAGCTGCTGCAGACATGAGAGTGGTATCAGTTGTCTGGTCTTTCTCTTGGCACGAAAGCAAATTAGCATATTTGCAAAAATGTCAAACTACTCCTTCCTTAACCATCTGCATGCACTTTTACTTTCACACATTCTACCTTTACGCACACCAAATAGTTCTACAAATGTATTATATAGAGAATAACTCATAAATGACAAGGAATGTGAAACTGCACTATTTTAGTTGATACTATCAAGCCTCTAATTCCTTCATGCAAGGCACATCATTTCATTTGATATATGAAAGTATATCCTAAAAGGCTGAACAGAGCAGTATATGAACTCGGGGAGGTTTTCTTTGTGGGAAAGTCGGTCATTATATGATGTAAGTAAGTCTGAGGGTGCTAGATACAGTGATGTGAATGAAGTAACGCACATGGGAAGACAGAGAGTGTAAATACATTCGAAGTGGTGGATGTTGCTTTACGAGATTGCATAGTATCGTTAATGGAACCTGGCTGTCGGTCCTGGTGTGTTCTCTGCTTCGCCAACAATGATCATGGGGCTGGCTACCGTGTATGAGTTGGCATCGATGAAACAGTCAGACCTGTTCAACGGCCAGGCTTTCAGTAATGCACTGCATGAGGGATCTTGACTTCCTGTTCCTGTGGAATTTTGGTGTCTGTCTGTTCTGCCAAGTGTCCATCGAAGTAGCATGTGTCTCATCTGCGTCATCATGTCCTGAACCTTAACATCACCTGGTAATCTGTAGCACAAGGACATGTTTGTTTGTTTGTTTGTTTGTTTTCATAGGCTGCTGCATTTTATTTTGTACACTACATGAAAAGAAAATTAAAAAAAACCAATCTGTTTAACATGTGCAGCAATAAGATTTTAAATTTTAAAAAATGTCTCTATAGTGTAAGTACCAGTATATGCACATTATCAACATGCGTGTAATATGCTGTATTTAATAAATTATTAAACACATTCTAGATCGGTTTGTGTGTACTGTCTCTGGTGCTTCTGCACGTAATTCATCTTCTCAACAGAGTATATTGGATTGCTCAGCTGACCATGCACCGCAGGCTAGAAAAACTCTGAAAAGACTGCGGTTTCCGTTTGTCAGCAATTCTCCCTCTGTCTTTCTTGTTTTTTACTTGCAATACAACATAAAGACACATGGCAATGCATAAGACAGGAGGGGGAAATAGACTCAAACAGAATAAAATAATAAACAGCATTAACATTATTATAGATTATAATTCCTAAAAAGTTTCAACGCTGTGTTTATTTACCAAAAACAATTGTTTATCATTTGAACATTAAATATCTTGTCTTCTGTATTCAATTGAATATAGGTTGGAAAGAATGTAGTTTTTAATTGTTAGCGTCTGAACCCTTTTCCACTTCACTTTTTGGAATTGGGGTCATAGTGTCCACTGGTCACCCTCAGCGCAGTAGGATGTGGCTGCTCGGTTGCAGGTTTGGCACCCTTTAGAACAGCCTTGTGGCTACATATTGATAGTACCCAGAGTGCTGTGTCAGTCACGTGAGGTGTCAGGCTCACGCTCGACTCCACCCTGGCTCACAGACCACCGGCCCTTAAGTCAAGACGTTCTACAGTCTTACGAGTGGAGCTGGCTTTACCACTTGACCAGTGTGTCGTTGCAGGGTCACGCTCCCTCCTCCCCGCTCACGTCACAGTATTGGATTTTGGTCGCTGGAATTGACTCACTCCACACTCACAGGCTTAGCTGCTGATAGGATATGCATTTGCTGCAGTAGTGAGTGTGATCCACCCAAAGGCAAACCGTAATCCCCCAGCACTCCATTTATCTTCACCCCAACCCCCCAATAAGCCCGCAGACAGATGAGCTTTGGTTTTTAGCTAGATGGTTTATAGAAGCCTGAGAGTAATTAGAGTAGACTGCCCAGGCAGGATGAGTAATTTACTGTTGCTTACCATCTATGAGAATTGATATTATGTAGGCAGGAATCCCTCTGTTGTTAATGCTGATATTTCTGCTCATGTGAGACCGTACTCTGCATAATTCCACATAGTTACAGATAAGGAACCAAACAATGTTCTGAGATGGAATAAAGGACGTCTCACAGTCATACATTTAATCATTCCAGTGTTTCAAAGTAGTTTAATATTAAGTACAGCATTGCCTCAGGGCTGAATGAATGAATGGAAAAAAAAGAACTCTCATGAGACACTTTCTCTTTTTTTTCCTTTGAAGGGATTTGTTGAGATATCATCTAAAAGATCAAATCGAACAATGAAGTCGGTCCAGGATGCATAATCAAGAGAGGCCAAAGAAAGCCGGTCTTTACTCTGTACTGTAACGCCAGTTCAACAAAAGGAAAAACGCTTTGGGCATCTAAAATCTTTAAAGACAAAACTCCCCCGAGCTTCGTGCACAGCGTCACTCTGCTTTTCTCTAAAGAGCAATTACATGACGCAGGAATCGGCATGCAAGCCATTCTTCTTGCCCTCTCTTCCTTATCCTAGCCTGACTGCAGCTGGCTGAAAATAGCCTTGTGTTATATCACACAGGGGTTGTAGGTTGATGGAAAGTGTGCTCTAATATTACCTTGCACGGGCTGAAATAGTACTGTCCCTGGACAAGCAATGCCCCTGTGCCCCTTACAGTGAAGCCAGGGAGGATCCTGCACGGCAGCCCATAAAGAGAAGAGGCCGTTTCTGCTCTCGATAACGAGGAGGGTCATTGTGCATAGTCACGGCACGGCTGCAGAGGCGTTGAGGTGAGGCAAACTTCAGGCAAGGACGTGACCGGGAGATGCGCAAGGGTTTGCTCTTAAGGAGAATGAAAAGATGTGGGGTTCAGTGGACGCAGAGGAGAGAGTGAGAGGATTATTAATCATCGGCTGAAGACAGGGCTGCGCATGCATTTCAACAACACTGCCTGAGCTTTGCATGAATGCACCGGGAACAGACTTTAAAAGACTCAGCAGCTGCCTGAGAAGCACACCAAACTACAAGGAAAGCAGAAAAATAAACGGAAATCAGTCCAAGTTTAGACTCTTAATGACAAGGAGCTCAGCTCAACCTCTGAAATCTAATGTAATGTTACGTTGTGTCATGTTTTTGTGAACAGGTCGTAATCATTTTCTTTCAACAGAAGGACACCCGCAATGAAGGAAGTGTGCATCTTCTTAAGGATGTGCACTGACCAAAAGTTCAGAGTCCCCTTAAGTTCAATTTGAATAACATTAAATTCAGGAGAAATACAGTCTTGATCTCTAAGCTCCTGTATTTGACGGATTGTTGGTGAGATCAACTTTCTCCCTAATCGGACCTTTAATTGCCTCTTTTAGCAGTAAATGGCTGATTTTAATGTAATATCTCCAGATGTGTACAGAGGACCACTTTCAGCAGCCATCAGTCCTGTGGTCTCAGTGCACATTGTGTTTGCCAATCCAAGTTTGTCACGTTGAATGGCTAATTGATCATTAGAAAAGTCAGGAGCCCGATTACCTCAGAATTACCAAGTAAAGTAGACTAATGAAAAGACTTTTCTTGGAAATGTCTTTGGTAATTGGCTTCCTAAGATCCTAAGATCACTTACTTGTCAGATTTTTCAGTGACATTGCCAAGAAACTTAAAATCTCGTAGAGCGGTGTGAACTACTCCCACCAGAGAACGGCACAAACTGGTTCTGACCAGGATCGAAAGAGAAGCTGGAGGCCCTGGTGCACAGCTGAGCAAGAGGACAAGTACATTAAAGTCTGTAGTTTGAGAAACAGACACCTCATAGGTCCTCAACTGGCAGCTGCAGACTCTTATTCATGAGTAGAGGGTTCCTGCGGCAAGATACCAGTCGAGGGTGTAGTTCGGTAGAAAGAAAATAGTTTTGATTTTGGGTTGAACTGTCCCTTTAAGTATTCTATGATGTTCAGGAAGAGTAAATTATTCAAACCTAGTATTTCATTATGTTCCAAAGATTGAAAACCATTCGTGTGATAGCATTAGGATCATATTTGGTATCTATAAACTTTGGCTGCACAGCTTGAGGTTGGACAAACGTTTACTTAAAGGAGAAATGTGTAGTTTGGGAGAAGAAATTCATACTCAGAATTTTAATATCTATAATATCAATGAGAAAATAATACAAACTCAGACCCATATTTACATCACAACTGAATAAACTAGTTGTTCTCAGAGGAAAATAAAATCCCCAGGACACTGTTCGGAGCTGAAATGGTGGCAGGGTCTGCCACAAAGTAACACAGTATGAAATTGTCCTTTAAGGTCAGTTTGTTCAGTCAGTCATGGAAACAAAGAGTTTTGCTTATTTAGTGTGTTCAGGCATTTAAATAATGAAGATCTTTCTCTTCTGATTGAAAAAAAAACTACACAGTGCCCCTTTAAATACGAAACAGCTGGAAATCAGAGAACGTAGTTGAGAAAACCATTTGAACATATAATCACTTAAAAACAAACAAACGCACAAATGATTTTTAGAAGTCTTTTTTTTTTTTTTATTACATTCATACGTTTCTTTCAACAACAATAGCATGGCTCTAATGTCATATGTTCAAAAGCCTGTAACCACAATGATAAACATGAGGTATCAAACACACTTCAGTGAAGATTGTGAGAGCAAGTTGCATATTAAGTGTTAAATTATTCAAAAAAGAAAGACACATTCTATGGACCATTGGAGTTTTAAGTTACATATTTCCTGATCATCAGTCTTACACTTGGACTAATTGCGGGGCTCATTTAACAGCGGGCAACATTTTCCTTTTCTGCTGGCAACTTGTATAGTGCAAGTTCACATTTCCTCCTCTTCCCCACCCCCACCCCACCCCACCCCGATGACATTCAGTAGATCAAAGAATCATTCATTTGGGTCTTGTGCAAAGCCTTTCACGGATTGGTTCTGAAGAGGACACGCCCGCTCCCTCTGTTTAGGTGAGCTTAGCATGCAATCAAATATTACACTTCAACATGATTATCAGTCCCAAAAAACGCTGTTCAAATAAATAAGAATCCCTCACGGACCTGTTTTTCATTTTCACAAAAAAAAATTCAACACAAGAACAGGGAAGGGATACAGACATATGGTTAAGGACACATCTAGGTAGATTCTTCTTTTTGCCTTTTGCGACATTACATAAAAAAAAAAAATGTAAAAAAAAAAATGCAGCAAGACATCATGACCGACATATACTGGCAAAAGTCACAAGACTAAAAAAAACATCAGTAACCCTCAGCGGTTTCAAGGGTTGATATAATATATTAATAATGTAAACACAATTTTTAAACAGTACAGTAGTCCGAAATCCAATTACTCACTTTGCTTCGCTTGGACAAACATTCCCCTCGCCTCACAGTTAAATGGTTTTTACTTCATTCTCATTGGTCGAAAAACAAAACAAAAAAAAACAAAAAACAAAAAATGAATGACTTGAGCAGCGACGGTATGAAACGTCACCATAAGGCATATTCTTTGGACAACCCTGTGCACAAACATACAAAAACATTCTACGTTCAAGTATATGAAATGATCTGGTCACCTGCTTTTTGACAGCGTTTTAAAGCTTTTTTTCTCTTGATTATTACCCAGATTGTGACGGCAGCCAGAACCACCCATGTAAGATCGGCCTTTCTTTACAACAGGAGGTGTAACCCCCAGGCACAGTCAGTAGCAGGACATTTGGCAGTGATTATTATGTATCATTTACTGATGTGGCTTGATTATGCTCAAAACACCCCCCCCAAAAAATACCAGTAAACTTGTCTTACTTCCATGCGTGATCGGTAATACACATTACCAGATGAGTAAAACCCTGGGGCAGGTCATGTTTGTCTCTTCTGGACAACGGACCCGCTTCATATTTGAAACATTTTACATTCTTGAGAGGACGCGACTTGCGCTTTTCTTTCGCTGCGAACAAAATCTTTGGGTACATTTGAGAGCGAGTCATTCGGGAAATGAAAAACGCTGTTGTGCAAGATGGATTATCGATGCCACGTAAATACGTTTAGGAGGCACAAGAAGAAGAGGAGGCTCAAAAAATTGCATCCTGCTTGAATCCCGATGGTGCGGCAGGTGGGGAGCAGCTGAGGACGTCTTTGGTGCCAACGTAAGATAAAGCCAAAAAATACAACTTGGGAGAAAAGCTTTACCCTTTTCGAGCGACCTCCCTCGGATCTCCCATTAAAACCCTGAGATATACTAGTACGCCCAGTACGGGACATACAGTTAAATGTCCATGTACACATACAATCTTCAAATAGTCACATCATTGATCAGGGAGCGTCCATTTTTGCGGAATATACAACAACAAAACAAATAAAGTTCAGTCTCAGCTGTGCTTTCTTTCCCACAGCAAAGTATTTCTCAGTAGAAGAGTTCAATCACGAGCCAGGCAGAGTGCACTGTGGTAGTACAGACGTAAGGGAAAGCCATGAAAAGTTGGCGATTTGTCCGCTTGTGGGGCACTTTGGATCTCCAGCAGATCCCCCTCTGACCTTCCACTGGAATGTCAAAGAACTATCCTGGTTTTTGATTTAAGTTTAGGCAGCAGTGCGTCGGGACCCGGGACGTTTTTTAGGTTCAAACGTGGCGGCCGGTCAGAAAGAAGAGAGGCCGGTCCTCGCTGCAGTTGGCCGTCTGGAACTCGTCCCGGAGGCGGAACTGCCACTCGTCCTCCAGCTCCAGTCGGACGATGGTCTGACGCAGGGAGCTTCGGTCCTGGCTGATCACACAGAGGGTGGCGCCTGTGGACAAGAAAAGTATATCAGTTTTTTCCCTACATCAAAGCTTAGACCGCTTGTCATTATGTGTAGAAAAACAAATTATGTTTTGAGAGCCAAAACCTGATCATACACATCAAGGTTGATACATAACGTCTACCGTTTAATTGTTCTTTTCTTACTGGTTTCACAAGAATGTGTCGCCAGAGGAAGACAACAGAGAGAAGGACAACAACAGGAGCAGCAGCAGTAAGTACGTCTTCGCTGACGACTCACCTTTAAGGAAGCGGAATTTCTTGAGGAGTCCGGAGACGACGAAGGAGTCACAGAGGTAAAGCAGCAGGCCGCTGAACAGCAGGCCCTGGTGGTTCAGGTTGGTGGAGTGTGGCCGAGAGTTGATGTAGCACACGGAAATCTGCGACGGAAGACACAACGAGACACACTTCATTAATGGAGCGCAGATTTGAGGTTACGACCCGCGGAATACTCTTGTATCTAAAGGTTGCACTCGTTGGGACTTCGCATCGTGATTTATTTCCATTGCGGAAAAAAAATGCAAACACGAGAGTCCTGTCTAGGTGTGCGTAGACAGTGACGCTGTGCACAAATGTACAGTGCAAATATGCACTGTGAGCATTCTTTGTTTGTGCACGTGCACAGATGCAGGTCGGAGTTCTCTGAGCGAAACAGATGGCGAAGTCATCCCACATGTTTCTCTGCGGGTTCAGACTGTTCTACAAACTTTAAACGTGAAATTAACTCCGTCAGCAGGTTTGTCTTATTTTCATAACAGATAGCAGGGTGGAGGCTTCCCCTGAAACATTAGAACTACTTGATTTATTACTCATTAGAGGATTTCACAGTAGTTTTTGGTGATTAAGTTGAAGTAATGATGCTAATTGTCTCCTCTCCTGCTCTCAGCTGATACCTCCTGGGAGCGCTCACCTCGGGGCTTATGTTGAGGTAGCTGTCGATGGACAGAACTGGGTTGTTTCTGTTCTGAACAGCCTTCGGAAAGAGTCTGTGGCTGCAGCTTTGCAGGAACCTTTCAAGCAAGAACTGGGCCGGGGCGTCCAGGAGGGTCTGCTCGCTGTCTGGAGCGCAGACGTACTGGGACGGGCTGATTAGGGCGGGGTTTTCTATTTCCTAAAGAGAGAAGAAAGTGGATTAGCGCTTGAAAGTGTGACAAGTAAACTCACTAGAAACCCACTGACAAATAGGCAGAGGTTGCGTGACACCCACCACGAGTTTAGGTTTGACCAGGAAGTCTTTGTTTCCCCCGACTGGAATGTGTTTCTTCATGAGGCTGAAGGCGTTGAAGCGACACAGCAGCAGCCCACTGCTGTTCACCCTAAGATTAAAGTCCACCTCTTCACAGCTATATCTGCACACAGGAGCAAACCAGTCAGGACATCAGTCACAAATCACCAAACACGTGTGTCCGACTGACACAATCTTACACTAACTCACCGGTTAAGGTCATATTGGACATTCTGTGTCAGGTCCACGTTGAGCATGACGAAGTCGTGGAGGTGGCACCGACTGTACAGCTGGCTGGTGGACTTGCGAGCCAGGCCGCTGCTCCACTTGCGCGTGCCGCACATCGCGTACAAGGAGACCTTCGGTGTGGTTTCCATATGCTGCAGCACCATCTTCAGGGACACGTTCGTGTAGGTTGAGCCGTCATCCGATGTCTCACTGAGAGATGGACGAAAAAGAAGACCGGGTAAAAAAAACATGAGTTTGAACCTTTGTAGTGGGGGTAACTACAGCTAATAGTACATTTGAATAATCATAACGCTAAAAAGTCAGCAACAAAGTCTTTTAACAAATCAGAAACAATCTCTACCTGCAGTCTGCTGGCTGATGGCTGTTCCACAGCACGCAGGAGTCGTCCATCATGACGATGAAAGGCCACACGTCCTGCCTCTTGACGCCCTGCTCCTCCAGTCGGTTCCTCTCCAGCTCCAGGTTGTGGTACGACAGCTCTTTGATCAAGAAGCGGGCCGCACCTTAAACAGACAGGGATGTCAGTCTTACATTTAAGTCACCAATAACACACAAAATGCTTTTCGATCAGCAGAGCAATTGGTATTAAAAAGCTGCATAGTGTGTGTAGGCATTAAAGATTCACAGGTGAATTTACAAGTGCATGTTCCACATTCAGCATAAAAGAGCATCGGGTCTGTCCTGTACAGGAATGTTAGCACGTTGACACTGAGGGGGCACGCTGAGAGAAAATGGGTAAAAGGGTAAATGGTCTCTCTTAACCTCATTGATCCCTGTTGCGTACCAGTTCGGTTACGCCCCTTTTCAAAACAGGCCACACACCTGATTGGCTTCCGTACAAATCAGACTACTGTGCTCACATATGACTGACTGTAATGGATGTATGACCAGGGTGGCCCACTCACTGTAACAAATCACAGATAATCAGCAGGGAGATAAAGTGCGAGGTGAGGCAGACTTAAAGGTGCCCCGTGTAGGTTTTTTATGACTAGTGGAGCAGCGTTTGTGTGGTTCCAAAGTGCAATAATGCAAGAGCAAAGGCATGAACGAATTGGACTGCAAGCAACAATGAAGGATTCAACCAATGTTACCATTGTGGTATCATGATGAATTACTATCCCTACAACATGATTGGGATTTTGGGCCATACAGTAGATTGACCTTAATTTGCTCATTGAACTTTTGATGTTCCTGCCGTTGCAAAGTTCTCCCATTTGTGTTTTGTGGTTTGTTTTGATTGTTTATCCGTCACATCCATGCTGGCAGAGGAAGGTTAAGGAAAACTCTATTCTTGATTATTTTTTACGCAAGATAGAGATGTCTCAGTTTGATCAATTGCGGCGGTAAGCTGCTCACCAACTCCGGCATTGTTGAACATGGCCGGCAGGACGAGCAGGATGTGGTTGGGCCAGTACTTCCTGTACTGGGGCATCTCGAACTGCTTGACCACCAGGATGTGCAGATGAGTGGCGCCCTCCATGGTGTGGAAAATGTTGAGCAGGCCGTGCTCTTGCCGTCCTGTGGTCGGGGTGAAGATCGGACTCTTTAGCAGCGCAGGGTCCTGGAGACAGACACGGGAGAAGAGTCAAAATAGTGACCAAACCCTAACCCTCTTGAGACATTTAGTTCACACAAACACAAACACTCCCACATGTGCACAGGAAGCTAACCTTGGTGGAGAACAGAGGCAGGCGCATGCTTTCCAAGTGGCTCCCCTGCTGACTGAAGACAAAGTGCTGCTCCTTGGCTTTGGGAATGACAAACTGGAGCTGGACCTCCTCCCCCAGCATGGACGAGCAGAAGGTGAAAGCGTGGAAGGTGCACTCCGACAGCTGCAACACACACACATGCATAATTAACACAGGGAGAACGCCATTAAGTAACCGCTACAGAGAGTAGAGAGCTCTCCAGCTCTACACTGTCAAAGTATTTTGACAGGTTAGGATATGCATCCGTAAGTCAGCCAACAGTTTGGAGTTACTCGAGCTCAAAGAAGGCAGAAGAGGAGTGTCTCAGGCATTTGATGTGACCCTGCACGCTGCGCTCACCTGTGTGGCAGGGCCTGCTTCACAGTAGTGGTGACACTGCTCGCAGTGATGAAAGGCATTGTGGGCGGCAAACCTGCTCAGGCGGATGGACTTGGTCTCTCGTTTGGCTGGTGCTTGGATCTCTCCCTCTTGCTTAAAGTCTGCAGGTAGGAGAAATTATACGTGTTAACACATCATAGAACATCTGTGTTTTATTAGCAATGGCAGATTCAACTGTTTGACAGAGGCTGCCGGTGTCTGCCAGGGTTAAGTCGGATTAATATAAAACATATAGAAGGTTTCTGAATATAAACTTTGAAATCAGTAAATTAATCTGATGACTTGTTGAGTACTTTTTCACTTCTTCAGTCAAACTATGTTATGCTGACAATATAGACGCAGCCACAAAAGTATGAGTTCCACAAATATTCTTTTTTTCTCCATAAACATCTCAAGATATTTTCAATACAAATAAAATCCATTAAACGTATTCAACATTCACTTTTGGCTGAATTAGCTTACCCTTTACAAGCCACAGATGTGCATTTTCTAATCAAAAGCATCATGGAGTCACTTAATATGTTTATCTTTCATTTTCAATTTAAATAAAAAATTCATTACACAATTAAGTTGAACATATTCATCTTCTTCAGGTTCATGAAAAAGTTTATTTTCTTAATTGCCATATCTTAAACACACAATCAAAGATGTGATCGAGCATTTCTTGACATTTAAATTATGATCCTATAACTACACATTTCTTTTCAAATGTGCTCTGAATTCATTACATTTTTTGTATTCTGAGTACATAAACTTGGTCACATGTAATCCCATACTACCCTGCCCTGTGTTTGCATAATTCTGCTGACCTTTTAAGCACTTTGGCATCTTGTCAGTGTAAACAGGGCTGGCCTTCCTGAACTTAGGGTCCCGGGGGTTGGGGTCAAAGGGCAGCTTTCGAACTTCCTCGATGTCAGGCCACTGGGTGTTTATTGGAGTTGTGACCTCGGATGTTTCTGGAGATGAAAGGAAACACGAGAAGGTGAAGCAACGCCATGAAAATCTTTAAGTGCCTTGTTACATCCAGGGCTCTACACTAACCGGTGCTCCTACCGTTTTCAGTTAAAATGAGATAATGTTCAAATTTCTTAGCACATGTTAATAATTGTAAAAAGGAATAAAGTTCCAAATTGCATGCTTTTTATTCATTTAAATAATTTAAGCGCATGCGACTAGAAACTGCAATGACCATCAATCAATTTTAAAAAAGTTTAGAGAATTACAAGTCCCGATGATCTTTACCTTCCTCCTCCTCCACCTCTTCCTCGTCGTACACATCTACCTCCAACAGTCTGATGAGCATTCGAAACAGGATGCGAAGAAACTGCAGATAGGCGCCGGTCTTTCCCACCTGGCAACGGACAAATAAAAGGTAATGTCACTGTGACACTTTTGAAGTTTTATTGACATTTGATCATTTCTTTTTCCCAATTTAAATCTGACAAAAAATAGACAGCAATAACATTTAGGATTTCATTGGGAGTCATTTACAAAGTCAGCTACAGTTGAAAATAGTCAGGATGTAAATATAAAACTTCTCATGTATCATTTTTTTGTGATTAAAATTCCTCAAACAACTTGTCAAAGTAACAAATCAGGTTTGGTATTTTGAAATAAAACCTTAACTTATCCCATACTAGTCTCAAGTCATCCTCTCCTTTGACTCTTTGTAAATATATTAATATGTCCTCTGACAGGTTCACCTCTATTGAAATAGAGTTGACGATGCACTCAGAGGGGAGGGCAGTTACCTGTGGTGGTCCGCTGAGCAGCAGCCGTCGAGGATGTGGCACAGGTGGAGCTTCGTAGTCGGCGTGGTGCTGCCTGGTGACGGTCCACTGGCGGTAGTACATGCTCTGATCGGCCCCCTGCAGGTTGGGGGTGATGAGGGGCCTCAGCGGGCTGCTCCACGCCACGTCTGCGTGAGGCAACAACGAGGAGGAGCTCAGCTGACTCCCCGACTCCCCCGCCAGCAGGTTGTACGCCGCTCGCGACATGATGACCGTCCGCGGGGACACCCGGGCGGGCTTGGGCTCCCGACCACACTGCGTGGACTGGCTGGGCCTCTGGGTGGATGAGGACGATGGGGAGGGGGCGGAGGAGGAGGAGCTGGAGCATAGAGAGGGTGGGGCCTTGGACTGTTGGGAGGAGTTGGAGGAGAGCTGGCTCCCCAGGAAGTCGCACTCCTGCTTGAAGCCTTGTGTTACGGTGCCAGCGTCCGATGTGACGGCACCTTCAGGTGGGCAGGTGGAGGGCTTCTGGAAAGAGTCGGCGACGTCGGATGAGCTGACGCCGTTCTCTGCCAAAGAGCCTGAGTGGAGACATGAGGAGGCGAAATGTGAAAATTAAACACAGATAAATGAATGCTTCAAGATATGATACATCGGTTGATCTACTTCAAATAACTTTTAATAACACAGTCGAGACTCAAGCTAATCCCAAGAGTTTCAAGTGATTGAAACTGAATGTTTGGACTCAGCAGGGTCTGGGACTCACCAGACGCTCTGGTCGCAGCGCTGCCGTTGCTCTGAGGTCTTTCCAGCTCATCTCCATCGTTCAAGTTGGTGGCGGCCTTCTCTCCGTCTGATTCCCGAGGGGCCATGGCCTTCTTGGGGTCCTGAGCCACGCCCATGGACACATAGGTGCAGGCCAGACCCACCTCTTGCTCCAAGGCCGTACGAGTCAGGTAGCTGGAGTCTATCAGACGCAGGTCGCTGTATTTCAGAGACCTAGAGGGGGAAAGTAAGAAGAACGTTGTTACTGAGAATTTCTATATTTTCTCACAGAATTTTTAAAGTGCATTTTTTAAACCAACGTGCATCTTTACTTATGCTGACACAGCACAGATACTGTGCTGCTGACACACTCAACGCAAGATAAATGTAACTGGATCTTTCTTGGAGAACAGACAGCAGACACTGCGTGAATGTGGAAGTGGAAAACAACGCCTGGAGGATGAATAAAAGAAATAGTGAGGTCTGAACTGAAAGCTTTGCTACTTCATTCATAATGTTGACGCTGTGATCCAAACATCTCCAAGACTCCCGAGCATTGAGAAGTCTAAGAGAAGTCTAAATCTGTTCAAAAAGGACAGAACATGTTTTTAAACTAATAACCTATGTATGCATGTCATCCCCCCTCCTCTCCCTGCTTTCCTGTCAACACTTGTTGTTGACTTGTGACCGGGGAGCCCTGACGTGTGAGCTCACCTGGGGAAAGTTTCTCCGAGAGGGTCCTTCCCCGTGAGGATGACGATGCAGGGCAGCCCTTCCAGATCCTCGTAAGTGTGCGGTACCCAGTCTTCATTCTCACAGCCTCGCCACACCTACAGCAAAACACCGTTATTACATAATGCTTGGTTAAGTCTGTATCATTTAGAACTCGAACAACAACTACTGGGCTTATTCTGGACTGATATTCAAATTTATCTGAGGAAGAGGGTTTCTTTTACAATATTGAAGATGTTGAGTACAGATGTAATTATTTAAAACTCTGTCTAGAAAAGAGTTTCAATACTATCTGAAATACGAGTCACATATGTGACTAGCGGGGTTTCGGTGGAGGTATCTGTTGTCTAAAAGTGGTTTAAAATGAGATTTGAGATGTTAAATAAGTGAATAAAGTAATTGCACCCAAAAAGCTTCCTTGAAAGTAATAAAAACATTCAAATACGTCAAACGCTTTTGTCACTGTTTTCATTCTCACCCTGAGGCGGTTGGTGAAGTTTCTGGGCAGGCTCAGTTCCGTGGCGGGACTTCCCAGCAGCACAGCGAAGCACAGCTGGAGCCCCAGTTTGTCTCTCACGTCCTCCAGCCGCTCCCTGGCCAGCATCGCCAGCTGCAGCGAGGGGACTCGGACCAGCAGCATGTGGCCCCGGCCTTGGGAGCCCTCTCTGCTCGGGGCATTGATCAGGTCCTCCACCATGGCCAGGGTCTCCGGGGTTATGTGGTCTCTCAGGGATGGGGAGGAGGTGAGGGCCATCATGGCCTCGGTGTACTGCTGAATCAGCAGGTAGCTGCGGATCACCATGCTGTGTAGGTGAGGATGTCTGGGACACAGATAGAGAAAGGAAACACTTATTATGATGATTCAATTTGACGTGTCTGTGTCTCTTAACCTAAACATACGGTGCTCGCTGCCGGGATGCATCTGATTTGATCAACCTGCCGGCAGCACTCTGTGTTAATGATTTCTCAGTGGTGACACCGCACTAACCTCTCCAGCAGCGTGTGGACCATCTTCTCGAATGCATCATCACAGCGCAGGATGGGGCTGGCCACGCCCCACTGCAGGGATCTGCTGTAGTCCCTCAGGCCAAAGTACAGCAAGTCATTAGGAGACTGCACCCCCTGCTGGAAGAAAACGATACCTGACTGAGCCATGATGGGCACTCCAGATGCAACTATAATAGATTTTTTGATGGTACGATTATTGGCTGGGGAAAAACAAAACTCTCATTACATGTCTTTGTCTGCTTTTTAAAAAAAAAACAGTTGCTGCTTTTCGAGACAGTAATCAAACGGTATAAATAATAAATGACAGGTCCACAGTGAAAGAGCAGTATTAGTAAAAGTGAAAGAATTAAACTGAGAACATCGTTGTTGTGTAATGCTCCTGTTCCTGCTCTGTCACTGTCAGTATATTACAATCCGAGCCCAACTATTGACTCCCCACCACCTCCGACCTACTAGTCGGTACAGCTGAGCCTGTGGTCCTCTGAAAAGAGGCAATGTCCACTTGCATCAGTTGCATAGTCTTTTACAATCCTGAATATCATGCAGTTTTTCCCAATTCAATAGAAAAGACAAGAGGGATCACTATTTTTCCTATCTGCTTTGCTGTCTTGTTAACTGTCACAATTGGGGAGCCACAGCTCTAAATATCATCATCCAGACAACGTCACTGTGCATTCAGCTCAGTCTAATCTGAGCCTGACCTTCACACCCCTCCTCTGCTCTGATACTCCTTGGAAAATAACGTATTAAAGATCTGAACCCCCATGATGGAGTAAGTGTTAACATAATTGTGACCAGACACATAATGACCTGAAAGCAGGCCAAATAAACATTCTGAGGACTCAATAGCACCTCAACACGT
Source organism: Sparus aurata (assembly GCF_900880675.1). Lineage (NCBI taxonomy): Eukaryota > Metazoa > Chordata > Actinopteri > Spariformes > Sparidae > Sparus > Sparus aurata. The sequence continues at coordinate 19,763,830 of NC_044207.1, forward strand.
TTCCTATCGTCTTCTACAAATGTCAAATGAAGGCAAAGATAGCAAAGCAATCTCTCATTTAACATCCCAACTGTCAGTGAGGGTGACGTCCCCTCTCCCGTGAGTGTAATTGCAGTTTTAGCACACCAGGTGGAGCAGCTAAACCACAACTGTGACGAACCATGACGTTTTAACTCAACAAAACACAAGATGTAAAGCAGCTCAGATAACAAACTGTCTGACTTTCATCGAACAGTACCTCTTACAAGTTTAATGTTGTCTGGTTTTTAACAAAAACAACATAGTGTTTCTGATTTTGGGGGGGGTTTTTTGCTGTTAAATCAACACTCACCAGACTTTCTTTGGAGGGCCAGTGAACTTCGTTGTGGGTGCTGATGCGGGACTGGCGGGTCTGCAGCGTGTACGGGAAGCAGCTGACCTGCAGGACCAGGAGGTTCATAGCATCGAGGACTTCCTGGCAGTTTACCACCCGGTCGGCCAAACCCTGCAGCTCCCCGTGGCACACAGAGCCCGACAGAGCACTGGAGGACAGGGAGGAGGGCAAAGTGTTTGAATTTGTGACGGATATTCTAGATTCCTAGATGTTATGGACGCAAGTAACAACTCGATTAGGGTCATTTATGTTTGCAATGGCTTTTGGTTTGCTTTGCAAACTGCCCAGCGTGTTTTAGGTCATTCCTAAGATCCTCCGAGAAACTGGAAGTGCTCTATTTTATGCTTCTGGTATCACAAATAAAAAAAATAATAAAAAAACGTTTTGGTTTAAAGAAGCAAAAGATCCTTAAAACTAAAATGTAAAAAAAACGTCCAAAATCACTGATCCAACATCATTCAAACTCAAATATTTCCTAAACTAATTAATAAAAACAGGAAACTGAAAGTATCTGAGCTACATTTGAGCAAAATTCAAGGTAACAGACACTCTGTGCTGTATCTGTTTTGACTTCCACGCAGCTGTTCTCCTCTCTCCACTTTAATAAGTGCATCAAAAAGGTCGAGGCCACGTTTGCAGCCATAACAATCATCCCACCATCCCACGGCACAGAGCAAAATGTCGTCAGCAACTTGTTTCCAGAGGAGTCTTACCTCGTGAGGTCGACGTGGGAGTTGTCGTGGATGAGGACAAACAGCGTGTAGGGGTTCTGCTTGACTTTCCTCATGAAGGCCTCCATCTTGGCGTGAACGTCGCCGTCCAGACGCACCACGTACTTGTCGGGTTTCTGATAGGCCGAGGAGGCGTCTTCGATCCCCAGGTCCACGAGCACTCCTGAGCAAAGCAAAGGACAAAATGATTTTTGAGACTTTTTTCTGATGATATGTGATCCGGGCAGGTGGAAAAGTCATCCGTGGACACAAACCTGATTGTCTGATGCGCTGCGCCGTCTGGTGTACCAGAATGTGAGATGGAGGGACCAAAACGAGAAAGTCCACTTTACAAAAACGGCCCAAATCAAGATTCTGGGTCCCTGAGTCAGCGATGGAGCAGACTTGAGAAAGGAGGCTCCGGGCCACACTCAGCTGGGTCGGGTAGATCTGAAAGACCTTGGTCAGCAGCTCTGCTACAGGGGGAAGAAGAGGGAGAACGCATGCAAGTACACGCATTAATACGTGTGTCAATTTAATGTGCAGCAAATCAAGAACGACCTCAAGCAATACAGACATTTGAAAATTGGAGAATATTGCCAGCAATGACAAATATTGATATGAATTCATTGAGAGATTCCATTTATAGTACAGTTAAAACTAAAGCATTCGACTAATGAGAGTGTGGTTATGGTCTGGCTGGGATGGCAGTAAAAAGAGGCGTACAAATCAATCACAGAGGGCTGAGCAGACTAACGATATACACAATAAGAAGAAGTATATATAATGAGGTTTTTCGCTGCCCCTGGCTCGTGGGCCCGGCAGCATAGACAGTGAGCACGTCGGAGAGCAGTCTGACCTCTGTCTGAGGGCGGTGACATGCTGGCAGCCTCCTGAGAGTGGATGTAGTCTGTGACATCGCCTTGAAAGGGCTGGATGACCTGTCCCTTCCGTCGGCGCTGGTATCGCACCAGCTGCTTGTCCAGATTGTCCCCTGAGAAAGAAAGAGTCACATGACGTCACGTCTTGCAGTTGTTTTTGTTTTCTTGCTTATTAAAAGCAAGATGCGCCTGTGATTGAATTTTGGGGGTTTTGTTTGTTTCTTTTTACAACGTTTTTTTGCTTTTTTTTCAGCCAGTTTAAACTAAAATATCTACGTCATCAATAAAATCACATGCGTATGTACAAAGTACGTGACAGTGATGAATTCATTATTACCACCCGTCCATCTGTTTGTGAAGCCATAAACAGCTGCCGTGTGGATGCAGCACTCACCTAGCGAGGTGGTTTTGAAGTGAGATGCCAAGATGCTGACTTTCCCTGTGATGAGTTCGTAGCTGATTTCCTTCAGAAACTCGTTGGTCGTGAGCATTCCTTCGGCCAAGGCCCGCGCTTGGTACTTCCCTGTGTCCAACACGTTAATAAAAGACGAGATTATAACAATGTTAACGCTCATATCGTGCATACGTAACAGCCAGGATACATGATTGCAGATAATGCAGCAGCGCTCACCCAACACAAGCACGCAGAACTCGTTGCCGGTCATCTTAGAGGCGCATATAATGACGACGTATGTGGGCAGGCACTGCTGGTGGTGAGGGCCCTCGCAGAGAGAACGGAGTGACTCTGAGATGCCCTCTCCCAGAGAGCTATGGGTAACCACGACCTGGACGCTGCCCCCGGAGACGCTGGCCTCCAGCCGAGCCAACCAGGGCAGCTGGGTCGGGGAGATGGCGGGACCACCGGGGCAGCACAGCATGGCCTTCAGAACGATCTGCTCCAGCTCCTCCCTCAGAGGAATCTGCTCCGAGCCTGTGGGAGAGATTTAAACACGATGGGTCATTTCCTAGGGAAGCGCACTTTTAGTTCAGCTCCGTCGTATGGAGTGTGTAGAATATTAAATGTTGCAAAATAAACATCAAAGTGGGATATTTGTTTTGCCAGTGACATTTCTGTTTGCATAAGACAGCAGCACCTCCCGGTCATCCACCCCACTTCCCTGTGTGCTTTATAACAGCATACATCCAGCATGTGCGTTCAGCTTTCAGGGACGGCGAGGGTGTGTGTTCGCTGCTCACCTAAGCGTGCAAGATACTGTAAAGTGAGCAGGATCATCGTCTCCACGCAGAGAAGCTGGCTGCTGTTGAGGCCCAGGGTCTCCAGGGTTTTGTCCGTCAGCTGGCTGCTCTTATAGCAGCTGACCAGCAGGGGGCTCACCACTATGTCCCCAACATTCCCATAGAAATAAGGTAAAGTGCCGTGCCCTGAGGAGAAAAGACACAGTGAGAAACATATAGTAGCCACAAACAACAGCCTAATGTTTGAATTGTAACACTTTCAATTTGTTACTATGAAAACGTCTAAACACAGCGAACTGAACAATAACAAAAAACAAATAAAAAAAAAAGAGATGATTTACAACTTGTTTTGACACATGTGTACCATTTTCTGCCTGCAGAGTGATATAGTGTAACATTATTGTCAGTTTAATTAGCGCTATGTATGACAAGCTACATGTAGGCAGGGTACTTCTACGATGGAAACATTCAAATAATTTGTATCAAAAATTGTTACGATGGCCGAAACTTTACAATTTACTCGATGGTTGATATCGTTGTGATATGCCCTGCAGGATGACACTTAATTGGCAGTATGACAGAGGTGCAGTCAGATGAGTGGAGTGAGGCTCGTACCGATGAGGATGACAGGGCGAACTCCTGAGGAGCTGAGCAGGTTGTCGGGGACGATGACGGTCTCTCCAGCGTTGATGGGCTGAGGCTGAATGACTCCTGGTACAGGCGCCTGAGGCGACGACACTCCTAATACAGAACCTGGAGGGAAGTAAATCACACGTTAAAAAACCTTAACCAGAGTCAGAGTTTTTTGTTTTTCATTGGTTTTTTTGGTTTTTTTTTTTTTTGGTTTCATTTATAATTTTTGTTGTCAATTAAATTCAGTCTAATTGCAGTCAGGATGGGTTTGAACAAAAAACAATTTCCTGTGTATTTTTATGTCAGTCCAAATTCATTTCATTTTCCTCAAAATTCAATTTTCTTTACTTCTATTTCAGTTAAACATACAATATTCTACACTTCCAGATCAAAATGTCTCCACGTATAAGTGACTCCACATATGTTATATATTTTGTTGAGTTGTCAGCAAATGTGACTCAACGTAACATGAATAAAACATAACACGGCAGAGTCACGTCAGATGGATTTTTATTTGCGATGACGGCTGTTCAAGAATGAGGACAACAACTCCCACGATCCCACGCTACATGCTGTGTGAGAGACACGTAGCTGCAGATATTTGATTCTAAGTGCTCAACTAAAATGTTTTTAGTTTTATATATATATATTAACTACAGCGACCTTGGTTTCACATATCTGTGTTTTTTACATTAGCAAGCAAACACTGCAGTGATATTTGGGGTTGTTTTACTGCCTCCACAGGACTAATACAAATGAAAGAATAAAAATCAGGTCAGACGATTAAGTTGAAACGACGGTTGTGTTTTTTGACCATGATTACATGACTCGGCACAAATCTTCCCTGATCATGCAATTTTTAGAAAATAATTTCTGCCACAAACTCTCCAGCTCTATCTCCATGGAGACACTGGGTGAATCATCCCTGACAACAAGAAGGACATCAGGGATGATGTGTACTCATCCCCAAACCCGAGGGTGCAGAGGGCTGATAATCGACACAGTCTATGCAGAGACACACTTCTGCACACGCAGTGAAACGAGCTAAAATAGAAGATCACATAACATGCGAGGGTCAATTTATAGCTCATCTCAAAGTGACTGTGGTAGAATTACATTTCAGATCAAAGAGCCATCCTGGACTGACCTGGAGAACAAACTATTGGCCGGATGGCTGGCACGGGGACGGCTGTCGGTGGGACAGGTACCAGCGAGTTAGGGTGCCAGCTCCGGTGGCGCTTCTTTGGAGGCCCCGAGTTCATGGCAGAGGACACTGATACATGAAAAACAGACACACAGAACAACATCAATGCAGAAAATGTAGCAAAAAAACAACAACTTTATTTTGTCTCAAGAGCGAAGGTCTTACCAGGACTGTCGCCTAAGTCAGCGGTGCGATACCCCTGACCTTGAGGCCCTAAAGAGACCTGGGAGGGGCTCAGTAAGGGAGGACGCCCGTCAACTCCTAGACCATTTGTTGGCCCATTCACCCTCAGAGCTGTGGGTACTGGAGACGCAAACCACACGTAAATACACAAGAAATGTAGACATTTTACTACGTTATTGGCATTCAGGGTTCCAAATACAGGACAGCTAAAGGAGTGTCACAGAAATGTGCATTTGCAGCGTGCATTTTTTTTTCCCACACAACATCATCGTTGGATGTAAAGTAACTGCCTGTCTACTGTGAGTTTTTTCTTGGTGAGGAGCTTTTCAAAAAAGACAACAGCATTGCAATCTTGAATAATTCCTGGTTCTTTGTGCTCCCGGGCTAAACATTCTCTGCGAATTTAAATGTACAATACGTAAGAATTGGCCACCTGTCAATTTCATACTCCAAACCAACAAACAACTGCAGCTAACTTGCAGCTGCCGTTAGGTGGTCAGCTCAGTTAGCTGTGCAGTTAGTGGGCTGGACTGGGAGCTCAGAGCAGTGGAGAAATGTTGGGGGCTAGCTAGTTAGCATGCTAACTTCAGTTAAAAGATATCGGCAACAATACATTTACATAAAACATCCATCTCTTCACGTTCAGTTGAAAAAACGTGTTTATTTTTGTATATTCTTCCATTCAAGTTCTTACATATTGCACCTTTAAAGGTATCCATAACATATGTTTTAGTTCACACTAAAGCCGAATAATTTGAACCCTGACACAATGTATCTAATGGTTGCTGAAACAACAATTAAATACGTAGACACAGGTTTGCTCTAAATAACATAACATCAGCATGTTACCATGCTTACAGTGGAAATGCTAATATATTGACAAATATGCAACCATGTTCACACTCTTAGTGGAGCGAGGTAGCACAGCTAAGATTGATGGGAATGTTAATCTTTTTGCAGATATTTAGTCGTGATGCCTAATTAAAATTTTGACCTGACGATGGTGCTAGTGGTGAATTAATTTGACCACCAAGATTTTAAGCATTTATCCTCTGGAATCTTTGAATGTCTCTCTAAAAAAAAAAAAGTGATGGCAATCAAAATTCAGAAGCTGCCGTCATTACAGCCATGCTACTCACTTGGCTAAGGAATTCTAAGTAGCTAATTAACGCATAAATAAAACGTAAAATTAAACATATTTCAACAACTGCAATCATCAGCAGAGGCTGAGATATACATAAAAACGAGCCAAGTCAGAAAACAATAGCATATTGATCTCCTACACATGAACGTCAATTGCCAATGACCATAGTAACCATCTTCCAATCTCATATATTCACTATGTTTGCAATACGTTAAAACATTGATCGGTACGTGTAGCGCTTGCTTGTCAATATCACAACCTTTAAAGGGGCTAATGGATAGCAAGGCCTTAGAAAGTCATTACAGCATTCCTTCCTTCTGTATTGATTCCTGTGTGTGTGTACAAGGGCTAGTGAGTGTCTGTGTGCAGGTCAGGGCAGATGTTAATCTTGGCTCCGCGGTCAGCGATGAGTCAGTCTTATGCTGAAAAGTGTCAAAAGCCTGGATGAGACCAAAACTGCATGTGGAGTATGTAATTGTGTGTGTTTATATAATACAGCCAATGTACAGCATAAAGCAGAGGGGAAATAACTCGATAATGTAATTGGCTGGTAAAACAACATGAAAATTCCAGGGGGATCTGAAAAAGAGCTTCACCTATCGGGAGGGTCTTGTTTCCTGGTGTGGATGCTAGAGGTTTGAGGAAACTGCAGTCTCTGCTGAGGTCCTGGCTCCCGAAAAACACAGAGGATGCTTGCGTCACTCTGGTGGGCGGAGAATCTGGAGGTGAAAAACAAATGACTTAGGAGTTTATAGTAAAAAACATCTATAACTCAACAACGCCCTGCCACGATGTATGTGATGTTCCCCTTGTCCATCGACTGGCTACAAATCTTTTGGGATCTTTGGCCACAAAACTGCAGCCATTGGTTATTTCTGTTGCTCCTGGCCTTCATTTATCAAAGTAAAAATGTTGCAGCTGTATCCAACGTCCACTGCACAATACAAACAAACCATAACTCCTGATTCCATTAATCATTTCAGGGCAAATTCAGAGCAGGGAACTGTATGTCAGCGACCTCTTCAGGAGCAGGATGTACCTGGAGGTGGCAGACGACGAGCCCTGCAGCTCTGCTGTCTGACACCTTAAATTGTGAGATCTCTGCTGACAGGCAGCTTCCAGGTTCAGAACAAATCGATAGCATAAGCCTGGGAGCTTTTTTCAATCAAAGAGGGAACAGACACTCCCGTTGTGAGAGGTCAGAGAAGAACAGCGTCTCCCTGAAGAGAAGCAGGATCTGCCTCTCCATCATGTGACATTTAGCTGTTAGTTCACCTGCAGAAATGAGTCAGGGCTTTATCGCATTACGCTGTTACAACTTCTACGTGTCATGACGTCAATGACAGAAAGTGAAAGAATTAAGTCAATCTAATACAGGTGAATAGATATCATCATAATCAATCATTTTTTCTATTACAGTTTTTTCTAAAATTGTATGGTTACGTGTGCAAATGATGTATTATATATTCAAATGTGAACAAATTTCCATATGTTTCTAGAAGAACTAGAAGAAATGCAGAAATAAATGTTTAACATTTCTTTCCACTAGTCGGAAAGAAATGTTAATTGACCAGTTTATCAAGAAACATGTTTTTGTCTAGCTTCTGTTCTCTCAAGAAGTATTCTGACCAAATATATACAATTTCCCCTATTACAATGTGACACTGAAGCCAAGACACTGCAGGTGAATAGGTTAAAAAGAAATTGTAGTTTTGAAGAAGAATTTCAAACTTGGAATTCCAATTTTTACATTATTAATGAGATAATAACACAAACTCAATATATGAGGAAAATAAATATAAACATAGTAAAATAGTATGAAATTGTGTTGCTGTTGAAGCATGTTGGCTTTTTTAAAGACTAGCCACATAAAGGCTTTTAAATAGTTTCCTGATACATGTCCTTATAGTTGGAGTGCCTGGATTGCCTCTGGCTTTTAAAATAAACACCTACAGGGTGTATTTTGGACATTTTGTTTAAAAGGAGAAATTCTATGGAAGCAAAACGGTGCAAAACATTAAAATTGACCATTGCTTAAAAAGGGACAACAAGTTTTAACCTGACATGTCTGGCCCTTAAGCTATGTTCTGTGCAGAAATATGCTAAAACACGTAACATTTCAGTTTTATCGGAAATGGCTATTTACAATTGATGAAATGTAACCAGAATAAACAGCAAAGCCTCAAATCAACAGAGAGCGATGAAACACAACACACACAACCGCCCCTTCATCATCAACTGATTTAAAAGCTGAGTGCTTCAAGTGTCAGACCACGCTCATGCAATACATATCAGGGGGTTAACCACCACCCGTCTCTACAGCAACAACACGAAGCATGAACCAACAGATACAATGCCTCCCGTGTTGAAATACTGTCTGGCTTGTCTAAATATTAATTATATAGCACAGAGGTTATCTACACATCCAGCCCAGAGTGTGAAGTCTCACCTGAGAGGGAAAAGGGAGAGGAGCTGTGTCCGCTGGTGCCGCCGTTTTCTTTACTGCTGAGAGACGAGGACGAGCTGGGCTTTGACGTCGACGCGCTGCTGGAGAACTGGCGGGATTTACAGTCTGCGAATGCCCGAAGAGAAGCAAAACTGTTATGCAGTATGTGATGGCACATCATCGTAAAGGCTGGCCTTAAAATTATATAAGGCAGTAGGAAGGAATGGGCGACAAAATCAAATATATTGCTTGATGATGTTGCGCTGCTATGTTCCAGCTTACAAGTTTTATAAACACGAGGAATTCAAATTGTGATCATTTCACCGTTTCTGACTAGAAATATGATGGATGATGAAAATCTGGAGGGGACAACGAGCCACATTTGAAGGTAAAACAACATATTTTACAACACGTTAGCTAACGTTAGCATTCAACCACTTGCCAGCTAACGTTATTGTTTTATTGCATCCAGTGCGTTTCACTTCCTGGTTTGAATAAAGGTGTTCAAAATGTGGGATGATATTTTAGAATGAATTTAACTCCTTTCCTATCGTATACTGTAATGTGCATCAAATGCTAAAGGTATATTGTTTAACCTTTAAATATTTTAATGCCCCTCCAGATTTTTACAATCCATTGTCTTTTCAGTTGCTGGACAATAAGAAAGACGTGAAATGATAGCAACTAGTCGGATTTACTACCTTTATACAACTTGGAACCTAACACTACGACATTTGAGCCTGATGTCACAGAAAGATGGCCGCTACGCGAGTATGGTCGAAAAATGACGAAAATGATGTCAGTGTGCTGTAATGCAGCGTTTAACACCTTAAAAAGACGACACTTGTGCTATATCACGAAGTGACGACATCCAAAATCAAGATGATTTACAGTCCCACATCATGATAATCATATAATGTTGATATATTTTCAAAAGAATTCCCACAAATGTGAAAATGCAATGGGAACAAGCATAATGGGGAAAACAAGATTTTTTTTCAAGTTCTAACTGACTTGTTGTTCTTAAATTTGTGAGTCGTTCTGTTGAATAAATAAGTGTAACACAGGCGCAGAAATAAAAAGGCTGGGATTTCGTGAGTGTTTTTACCTTTCCAGCAGATGAGTGGTCCTTTGCACAGAGCACCCTGAGAACTCTTCACCAGGTAGTATTTTAAGTGCTTCTGCTTCTTGGGCTGGGTGGATAACTTTAGGTTGATGTGGTTGGAAAACTCGGTGAAGTATCTGAAACCCTTTTCCCCACAGCCCACACAGTTTCCTGAAAAACCTGCGGGTGATATGACAGAAAGAGAATTAGTATCTTATTTTTGACAAACCTTATTTACGGTCCAGTGCAGCTGTATGCGCAGCACAGGCTGACAACAAGGCCCTAAGACGATGCTGATGGCTATCTGTCTCCTCCACTCTTATCTCAGAGCAGGGAGGGGGGCACACTGACCTAAAAGTGCATTTTTCCCATTCTCGTCAGGCAAAAAGCGGCGGTCCACGGCGCACACCAGGATGTGCTCGGGGACGCTGGGGGACTTGGCACCGACCAGCTCGAAGCCTGCTGGGACTTCGATGGGCTCTGTTGCTATGGAGACCAGGCGAAGGTCCTTGCCGGCCTGACAGAACCCTGAAGGGAGGGGAGGAGAAGAAACAGATGAGATATTGGATGAAATAGAGATGTTTTATAGCTGTATTTAATTCAAACTACAATATAACGATGTGGTGTTTTGACAGTTATTATCAAGGCTTTTGTGGGCGCCGTGCTGACCATCCAGTGTGCAGCAGCCGTCAGGTACAGGGGTCTGCAGGTAGGGAAGTGGAGGGCTGCTGCTGTCCGAGTCATCATCGTCCTCCAGCTCCTCTAGATCGTTGGAAGAGTGGCCGTTCATGAGCTCTTGGCTCGGCGGCTCCCGTCTGTGCAGGTCAGCTTTCGGCTTCATGTCTGACCGACGTTGGAAATCAAATTTCAGTTAGATGTCGATTACATAACAGTGTAATAAAAGACGAGATCTTGTTTTTTTTAGTGTTTTCCTACCTTCCATGTTACCAGGATACGGCTCCGGGTCGAGGTAGAGCTGTGTGAAGATGGGCTGTGGATCTCCACTGCTGGAGCGCAGCGATGCCTCAATAGAGTTGTGGAGAGCCTCTTCAAATCGAGCAGACTTCAGCTGCCCGGCGTACGAATTCCCCATTGTCTGCGAGAGCGAAGGGAGAAGAGCTGGATGTTTATCACGATGCATTGACTGGTTATGTAGAATGCAGTCATACAGAATAGCAAAGACAGCCAACTGGCGTGACTGTGTATATAGGGCCTGCTTGTCAGATAAAAAAAATGACAATATAGGGTGCATGGATCCCTGGGAGACTTGGGTGACACTTGGGTCTGGAGCTTGTTTTTGTGTCAGTTTTTTTTACATATTAAAACAAGTCACCGTCATCTTCAGTTGTTTAGGAGAATGCTGCAATGCTGGTTTTGTGGACGATGACGTACCACCCAACTTTCCAGCAACATGGGAGTGAACTTCTCCTTTAATTAAAAAAGTCGGCCTTCTTCTACTTAAAGAAAGGCACCCTCAACAAGGAGGAAGTTCGGACTGGAAATGGATTGCCAGAACAAAAAAATTACAATACAAGAGAAACTAGAAAAAATTCAAGGGAATGCCTGCAATTACACGTGTATTTGCATTTTAGGAGGAGGAGGTGCAGATATGCCATGTCGAGGACAGCATATTAAATCTCTACATGTATCCCTTTTCCCATCTTAAGAATGCAGGCATACCATGATTTGTCAATTCTTCAAGCAAGAATGCTGAATCTTCTGCTGAAAGATTTCCTAAAATGACTGCAAACAAAACATCGTAAGGTTTCGGACTGTTCTTCAGACAAAGCTTACTATCGCAGTACATCACATGGGACTCTGGGTAATTGCTCTGGCAGATTTTATAGCTCAAACTATCAATCAGTAAGTAATGAATGTTGGCGCCCTGCTGTTTGGTTTGGTACTGGTGATATCCGTCCTGTGATACATTTTCCAGGTTAACCAGAGGCTACTGCATTAATTGACTTTCACAAGCACCATTGAAAGCTTGCAGATGCACACACACGCAAAGATTTTTCTCTACGTCAGCACAAACATAATGGCCAAGGCCAGTGGCTTTTTCCAGTCTTTTTTTTGGCTCTTTCTCCTTCTGTCACCGCCTGCTCTGCCCCCGTGCCCCCCTCCGCCCCAGTGTCCACTCCGTGACATCTGGCGGGGTCGGCCGTGTGGGCCCGAAGTTGGCTGGCTCTCTGGTGGCAGGTGGCAGCTGGACAGAGGGCCGAGCACGCCGTCTCAAAGGACAGAAGAAAGAAAGCAATCCTAATGCGGTGAAAAGGCAGCACTGACAATTCCCATTCCTACATCACGGTGTCCATTCATTAGACAATGGAGCTTCCTACTCAAACTCCCTCTTTTTCAATTTGTTTCACAACATTTCGCTGGATTTGTTTTTAATACCAAGCCAGTAATCAAGGGTGTTCAGGCTGCGTGGGGCTGAGAGTTGAAAGGAAAATAAAGGGAGTTTTGGCTTCTATCCTGACACATGAGTTTGGCCAGAAATGCCTTCAGTGTTTGTTCTTGGACTACATTGGACTGGTGCAGACCAGAGCTGTGGTTCATCAACACTGGAGCGGCCAAGTGGAGGCCAGGTTGAAGACTTCAGCTGTTTGGGAACTCTTTCAGTCCTCTTTCATGTCTCACAAAGATCCTGCACAGCTGTTGAAACACTTACATGACAAGGTTGCGTTGCAAGCTTCATTTCAATGATAGTCATTTATATAACTGAGAAAACCCTGAGCTCAGAGTGTAGCAATGATTTAAAAAGAGTTGTTGAGTTGCTGCTGATGTGATGGACCTTTTAAACAAATTATGTGTTTTGTGAAACGGTGCTCGAAGGCTGAATTACAAATGTAGCTGTCACGATGCAAAACACTTATCCAAACTGAAATAATTAAAGCTATTTAGCACTTAACAAAGGCCAGCAAAAGGGTCTATTTTTCAGATCATTGGATTTGTTAATTACGACTACTTTTAAAAAAAAATTAGGGCTACCTTACAATTTATTTAATTATTGATTCTACAGATTTTGTTCTTCATTAACTGATCAGTTGTGTTGTTTATAAAATGTCAGAAAGGAGCGATAAGTGTCCGGCTCAGTCAAATATTTAGTTTTTGATGACCAAAAGTCTGAAACCCAAACATCAGTCAATTTTCTACCTGATATCAGAAAAAGAAAATCAAGTGAAAAAAAGAACCGAAACTCTTAAGTGATTATAAATATAGTTGACTTTTGTTTCCATTGACGGTCTAATCGATTAACTGACTTGATTTGTAAAATTTGTGAACAGATTTTACAGGCAAAATCTGCGAGTTGAAACACAGAAGTTACAGTGTCCTAATTTAGTTGAATTGCAGTTTCGTGCAGCCACCTCTATCAAGCGTTTGTGGTTTATCCTTCTGAACAGACGCAGCTTTCGGCACAATCTCTTCAAATAATGAAAACTACACCGTGTTTATGAGCTAAAGGAGAAATTGTTTCTTTCTTATTAAGCCAATTCTGATGTACAGTTGCACCAATTCATCTACACGCGGCATTTTGTTGAGGCAGTGATATGTGCTGTTTGATGTAGTCTCAAAAAGGTCGACTTTAGTGTTGAAATGTCAACTTTATCCTGCACTTTGTACTAAAAAAAAAAAAAACTTCTTTATCCTCACTCCTGACCCTAACACTCCTCTGTAGTTGTTGAACTCATCCAGGATAAGAATAATATGAATACATCATTTTGTCAGTCATATTTTAATTCATCAATAATGGGCTTGGTTGGAATAAAAGTTGGAGCTGCCTTCCTCCTCCCAGCACTCATCTTACCCACGCCTGGACGGGTTCCAGATCCCATGTTTACCTAACAACCTTCCTGGGGAGGAATCTGACCAACCCAGACAAAAGACAAGATTATTAGTGCCTGACTGTGCTGTCACAGAGATAAGAAGCTTAACAGAATGAAGCTACAGTATTTCTTGCTTAACTGATGGAGGAAGGCGGCTGCACAGAGAAACAAAGACAGAGAGGGTAAATAGTGCCTGAGGGGCGTTTTTTTTTTTTTAAGCGGACGCTGCCTGTTCGATTGTCAAGTCAAAGGAGGCTCCGGAGGGCCTCTTTGGCTGGCTGACCCCTCAAGCCTCAACGGACAGATTTGTCATTAACCTCGCACGGGGCCGGAGGTGAACACAGAGAATGACCTTTTATCACCTGCGAGACTTAAAACAAAGCTCGACTGCGGCGGAGGTCGCTTAACGGGTGTTTCTGGGGTGTGACTCAGGTGGTTGCTAAGGTCAGCTGCAGTGGCAAGGGAGGGGGGTCATTTCAGGTGAGTCAGCGGCTGCAGCCTGCTTGATGGATTGTCAAACATAATGAGTGTTCTCTACCAGGGGGGAAGAAATAGTTTAATGTTCATGGCTAAAAGTGGGCGTCCATGTCACTGAGTGGAGGCTTTAAAACTGCCTCTCAGATGCTCAGTCAAGGCCATGCAGCTCCTGGGTGGCAGCAACAGATTGTATGAATGTGACCCCAGGTCAGCACAAACTAGCCTAATCTTCACTCAGCGGATTTGAGACGAAGGAAAAATATGAGAAGGCAGACACTCAGCTGCATTTCTAACACACAAGCTTTGCATTACATAAAAACAATGAGGTGACTTACGTTGTCGGACTGTTCCCAGGCGTGACGGGACTAGTTCACCTCTGCTACATGCTGGATCGCTACCACTCAGCAGAAACTTTCAGCAAGCACATTTCACTCAGCGCTTCGAGACCTGGAGGAGGAGAAGGGAGATCTTAAGTTAGGTCGCTGACGAGGACACAATGAAACACAAATGTCACATTTCATATGTCCTGAAAGATAAGCTGTAGCCTGCCAGGGGCTAGATTTTCTCTCAGCAGCCAGTAATGTTGCAGTTTATGTTTGGGTTTTAATCTCAAATCATTACAAACTCAACAAAAACATAAGTATTATTTACTATGGAAAATCATTGAAATAGGGCTTAATGTTAAGGCAAACAAATCATCACAATGCACCACAATTTTTATTAATTTTTATTATTTTCACTGTAAAAACTTAATTTAAAGTCTTGACGATGTGACATTTGTTTGGTTCTTTACTGAACGAACATCTTTTTGTTCAACCAGGAAGTCTGTGCAGCACTACGGTGCTTCTTTATAATGGTGCTCTGTGACACATTTTACAATTTTGGAGACACACTGTTTGTGATTTTCCTAATATTATTTTTCAGTCCAATGCTTTTTTTTTTTAAATCAAAATGTGAAATAAAAGTGGAAATAATCTTGTCTGCTAAAGGTTGTATCACTTGAATCCAGCAAAATAAGTCTGTAGACCTTGGTAGTATACACAAATATCCTGCAAGATAAAACACAACGTTGAGGTAGTGTACTACTGAATGGAAAGCCAAGAACACAAGCTGTTTTCTGAAATGCTACAGATATCCAGGCACTGCAGGTCACCACAATCCAGAGAGCATACCCATTCACAAAATAAATGGGTGCACTTATGGCCACCCAAACAATAACAGTGGCTCCAACCGTGACATATGTACTCACTATTACGGGCCTAAAAAGGGTGCAATTTGATACCATGGCCCCGGGCTATTTTCGTAAAAACACAATTGGGTTTCTTTAGTTTGTAGCTGCCCTCGCTGCACAAAGTCACTCCACTCTGAATGGAACTGCCAGTTACTTTGACCCTTTGACAAAGGATTGTTTGCCCACTCAGGCTCTGATATAACATAAGCAAAGTTCCCCTTCTAAACATTGACTGTCACAATCTACCCCATCTTCATTTTCTGACTGTCCAGTGCTATTCATGCACGCTGGCCTGGGGTCCAAGTCCTTCACGTAGCAAGTGTACATAAGCTGCTCCAGCTTGCATTCACTGGACCTTATTTTGTGAATGATTAGCCAGCTTGATACAGTCAACTCAGTGTACACTTAAAAATGTCAATAAGTCAGAAAACCTCCACTCTTTCACCTTCTGGCCGATTGAAAATGTCATTTAAGATAGAAGACAATTCCATCAGAATTCAATGTAGCATTGATCACGTGAAATGTACTATTCTAGCTAACGCAACTCCATGCACTGGGTGTTGCCAACAGAGGGAAGAATCTCAACCACAGGTTTCCCTCTGCTAATTACCCAGGGAGCAGAATCTTGAAATATTTTGATGCTTATCTAGTCGCGAGGGGTAGACGACACAGAAGGAGACGCAGATGGCTCCTGAGATGAAGGAGCCGTAAACCTAAGAGATCAACATGAGCCCAGCCCGGGGTGCTTAATAAGGTCCTGTTTTTCCAGAAATCCCGTTTGAGTTAAAGTTTAGGCTCACCCGCTGGTTTGGTCTTTCACCCATTAAAGGCACATTTTCTCACGTACAGCCTGAGTGCAACTGGACACGTGCATACCCAATATCTGTAAATCATGCACTCGCTGCAATATACACAGCACAATATATGCACATATGAAGATTTCATTCATTCAAGAAATATATATTTCATTAGAGTATCTTTAAACAGTCATCTGTGCTGTCTGTGCTGATATCATTGCTTACATTTTACACTGAAGGCTGTAATCAAAAAGGATATCAGCCTCAGCCTCATGTTTCTCTGTATATCCTCATTTTATTCAGAAATATATTTTTTTTTTGTAATTAGTAAAGATCGGAAAGCAAAAATCGGTAAGTTCTCAGAATATTGTTGGTTAATGTTTATGTTCGAGGAATTCATCTTGTTTCGGATGAAGTATAATAAAGTGTAGGCTATCTGCAGTCATTTTGTTAACAAGGAGTTTACATTACTGGCAATGGGGCACATTAAAGAAAATCACCAAAATTTAATTAATGTTCACTTAAATTCCCTGTAATTGGCACAAATTGTTAAGTATTGTTAAGCAATGGTCAACATTGTGGTGAAGTGATTTAAATTCTTACACGTGGTGTAAATCAAGCCTTACATAACATTTATCTTACACATTATTTTAGATGGTGAACTCTTTTCCAAATGGGCTAATCTTACTTTCAGCCCAACCTTTTTCTTTTCTCTCCAGTCCTATTGTTTCTCCCTCAACTGGATAATTACATTACTGTTTTACAATAGAGGCAGAGAGGCAGGGTTAAACTTGCCTTTTTAACATGGTTTCACACATTCTGACTCACCAAATCCTTTAAGTCAAAGCCACCACAATTTCTAAATGCATTTGAAGAAATCCCTCTGTAATATTATCTCCATTCCTTATAAATATTTTGAGAAATATGGGTACAAAGATGTTGATACCGTCCAAACAGTTCAACTTGACACTTGGGTGTTGTTAAAATTGAGCTACAGAGAAATTAAAAAAGCTAATTTAGCATGTGTTTAAACATACAAAATTAAAGCTACCCCCTGACTATATTAGCTCTTTTTCCTCTTTTCGCCTAAGCCGTAGATCTAATGTTAATGAATATTTGATAAATATCTTAATTGTTTTCGCCCTCATTGTCATGCTTCAACATATAAAGCCCATGCCAATAGTTGAAATGCGGGAAAGAGCTCAGCACACTCTTAACATTAGAAAAGCAGTGGTGGTGAAAAGCCACTGCCCATCAGACATGAGAGAAAAAGGGGGGATGGGGTGAGAAATGTAGGGGGGGGACACAACAAACATCTCTCCATGTTCTCTAAATTAGGTGCAAAAAGCCCATCTCATTAATGCTACATCAGGGCCACATGTGACACACTTTAAAAAAAAAAAGAAGCTTCTCCTGTACCTTCCATGACGGCCGGTGAGATGAGCCCTTCAAATTCCAAATTAAAAGCGGTAAATCCCAAAATGTGTGGTTTCCTTTTTCCTTTCAAATATAGTCCAGTTTTAGATAATAAATCCTCTGGGAAAGAATTTGCTGATTCCCAGGCAGCATATGGAGTTTCACTCTTCCCTGGTATGTCTCAAGTCACCTTTGTCATGATAGAAAGAAATGGGAATCCCACTCTTCCCCTCAGTACAGCAGAAACCCTCCCTCTCTGGACCTCTCTCTCTCTCTCTCTCTCTCTCTATCTCTGGCCCTCTCTCTCACTCACATGCAAACAAACACACACACACACATACACACACACATAACCACAGACCCCTCCCCCTAGTCCCCTATGCCCTCCTCTCTCCTGTGCCATTTGCCAAGGAGGGAGGGAATCCACCGGGGGCTCATTCATCTTGGCCCTGCTGACCCCCTGTGGTGACAGATGCTCTTGGAGGCCTGCAGAGTCGCGTGGGAGAGGGGGGGGGAAACAAAGAAGAAGCCCCACATCTCCCAGCAGCCACACATCCTCGGAGCCCTGCCACGCGTGACCCCCAGCACACCGAGTCAGACGCTGCAGGCGCAGCATCAGGTGGACGTTTTGCATTAAACGCTCGCTCTCATGCATGAGGTTAAACCACGTTGCCACACCGGATTTTCTTTTTTTTTTACTTTTATTGGGGGCCAATTCAGCCCCAAAGAGTCCGTCCCCAGCAAAATAGAGACAAGAATGTCAGGTCAGCTTGAGCATTTTGTCTTGGTTAGCCTTGCCCGGGATTGACCCCACACTGGGCTTTTACTCCCGCTATAAATACCAAGGGGCTCATCTGGCCAAAATAAATAAACGGAAATGCACCACAAATCAACCAGCGCAGGCAGATGTTGGGTATTGTGTGTCATCATAGCCAAGCGATCACTGCTCGTGTACCTTATCCTGAGATCGAGAGGACGCTCACTTCCAGGAAAGGCCAATCACACCGCATGCGTGTGAAGTTACACACGTGTCACATCTACAACGCCTGAGCATAAGGCCAAACTTGCTTCGAAATAAAAGACTCAATTTCCCTTCAGTCGCAGAACTCACTGTATTTTGACACTATATTAAGGATTTACGATCAATGTTACAACAATTACAGTTTCAAAATCGTCAATGTTGTTTTCAGGTCAGGGCTGCTGAGTTATCTCTTGACTTTGAATCGTAAACACCACCAGCTGTCGGACTGCCAAGTCTAACTGTAAACCGTTACGACATTGTTTAGACTGCAGCTCAGGGCCTCAACCAACTGCTACTCTTTGTCGGATTAATCGATCAGCTGTTTGGTCGATAAGATGTTAAAAACTGTTTCTCAAAGCCCGAGACACGTCTTGAAATATCTTATAGTCCACAACCCAAACACATTTAATCTGCTGTCATAGAGGAGTAAAGAAGTCAGAAAGTACTCACATTTCCAAATGCAAGGCAAGGTTTTTTGTTTTACGTTGTGATGTAAGAGGCTGGTTGACATTTTTGTGGTTTTTTTCTTACTTCTCAGGAAGTAAGAAAAAAAATCAGGCATGCTTAGGTGGCTGGTATCTATGAATTAGTACAATTTGATGCAGGTCCAAGTTAAAATCCAGATCTAGCAGATTTAAATGTGTGTATTCCATAATATTGCTATTAGGCTGGATTGTATTAAAGGGGACTGTAGGGCCCTGGCAGAAGTGTGCATGCTACGTAGCGCCATTTCAATAAGAGGTTGTTTTTTTTTTCTCTCAAAAAATCAATTCTCAGAACATTTGCTGTTTAATTCAATAGCTTGAATACCATACAATATGTGCATCATTTACTGTGGTAACTATATCAGTTGGACAGCACTCTGCAAGGCTTCTGCGTCTGTTTTTTCCGGCCAACTAATTAATGTCAAGCAAGTCAGCAAGAATTTGTCAGGCAAACAGCAGGTCTGAGTAAACTCACATCTACTTGATGAGCGGGAAGATGCACTCACGATTAACCATGACCCAGAGATTTCAGGTGTCTCTCTTTCATACCAGTTAGTCCCTACAGTTGTACGTATTAGATTCATTAAAAGTTAGAACATTTAATTGAAGTAGAAATGCAGAGAAATGGCATATTTGTGTGAATTCAAAACGCAAATCAACGACGGCAATTCATGCTCGCCATGAATTCTTCTCATTCTCCCTCCGCCGGCCTGTGTTTCTTGCTTCACTGAGCCGCGAGACTGATGTTCCAGTTCATTACCACGGACACAGTCAACAGTTGTTTTAATCAAGTTGTGTGCAGCTCTTCTCACCTCCTCTCCAATGGTTATATTAGGGCGCCGTCAGTGTGAGGGCCCCGCTGTAAACCACCACGCGAGCCAATCAGGGCGTCCATTAGTCCTCACACACTCATTTTCTCTCAATCAGCCGCATTTGTCTAAACATTGGGCTTGAGTTTGACTGTGAAATTTGTCCGGCTATTGCTGTTTTTTGACCACGCATGGGAAACACGGGTGAGTCTCAGGTAGTGCCACTCGATTTATATTCAACATCTTAAAGTGATTGAGGTGTATATTAACTGTAGTAATCAATTTCTACAATGATCCGTCCCATACCGCCGCAGCCACAAGTTCAAACGGGGGGAAAAGAGCTGTCAGTGTGATTTATCTCTAAGCCCCTGACTTTGACATGGCCTGTCTTATATAGCCCATTTAGAATGGAGATAATGAGTAAACCCCGCATTTTCTTTGGCCTCAAAAGACACTGTGCAAAATAACAAAGGAGTGTGGATTGAATGCTCGCCCGCCCCCCGAGCCCATCCTTCACCACTGCATTGAGCTCCTGCTAAAGTCCCTGACAAAGGGGAAGTATCCCTGCCACCGCCACCTGAGGAAAGACGAGTCACGTGATCAGCTGTGGGGGTCTTAATGTAGGGGGAGAGTGTTCTTCCTCTTTTGGGATTCCCAGAGGAGCATCACAGCTTTGTCTTAGCTGACTCAGCAAAGATGTGTCCCCCCCCCTAGATTTAACTGATGTCATCGTGTTGAACGTTGCGACCACATCATAATTAATGCAGGTCCAGAATCATCACTGCATGTGGTTTAAGTCCACACTGGTAGCAGGATTTGGTGGTTGAATGGGTCTGGCACGGGACTTTCACTTGGGAGATCAGGGAGAAGATATTGTACTGTTGAATTACTGTTTTTAGATTCAGTTCACTTAATAATTGCAGTTTCTTGTTTTCTGTAGTAGTAATGTTAAGTCAAGGCAACAAAGGCCCACTGTGTGTATGTGTGTGATTGTAATTTTGGGCTATACAAATAAAACTGACTTGACTTGACTTGACCATTAAGTGTTGTCCAATTCCAACCAATTTTACTCAAATTTGACCAATCACTGTAGTTCCCTGCAAATGTTGAGCCATGCATGCACGTCACCAAATTGAGGGCATCGGAAAACCTAAAAAACATTGTGGTTTTGAGGAAGGCTGCCTTAAAATCAGCCAATTTAAGCTGCACCAATCCCAAAAAAGACAAAGAAATCCTGAAGAGACTGGTTTATGAAAAGATCATGGTTTGGGATAAAATAGACCCACAAAGTTAACCACATGTTAGAAAAAGGCTCATTTCTTCCATGTGGGTATTTTCCCAGTCTTTTTCATGAGTCATAAGCTATGACATCACAATACGTCCTTGGTCAGTTGAAATGCCTGTCCTGAAGAAACACTTATATGACACATATAAACCATATCAGATCAATGCAACACTACCAATTTGGATGGCTTGCACTTATTACTCAACATGGCAGGTGGAGGATCTGCCACTGCAAGGAAACTGCTCTGCAGATGAGGTGCAACCGACGAATCAAGAGATGAGTGAAGAGCATCAGGTGGTGGAGGAAGTACAGCAACCGAGGTGCTAAATAGCACGTCTGACTCTTATAATAAGAAAACAATCCAGCAGCTCAACTGTCAAAAAACAAAACAAGAAAACGAAGCTGCCACCATGTGAAAATTCCCGCAACAGAATCCCCTCTCCTGACCGCTTCACGTGGGCTACCTGACGCCAAGGGTGTGAGGACTCGCACTGCTATTTACTATCCGGGTGGTAGTCCACGGCTCTAATTTCCTTATAAAAGCCCCACGAGCTTCTTCCAATCCCTCCCCCTCCTACTGCTCCTCGGGACTACCTGCTGGGCCCTGAAGTGCAAATCGGTGCTAGTGAGGATAGCAGATGAGCTGAGGTCATTCATGGCTTTCCAGTGGGCCACACAAACAAAAGCAAACATTCCAGCTGAATGCCATTGCTGAAGTCGGCAGCAACAGAGAGAAAGAGAGGGAGAAGGAGACAGAGCAGGGCTCAGTGGAGATAATAGCCTGAGGGTGTGTGTGTGTGTGTGTGTGTGTGTGTGTGTGTGTGTGTGTGTGCGTGTGTGTGTGTGTGTGTGTTCTAGGGGATTATCAGTGGAACTATAAAGTGGGGTGAACCAGGGTTTAAGACCTGGTGTGACCAGAGGGGACGGGGGCAGGGTCCAGGTCTGAGGAGGGGCGGACAAAAGGAGCATTTGGGCAGATGAAGAAGTCATCATCATTAAGCCACTGGAAGTTTACTGTCCAGTTATAAAACTCATTTCAAAATTAGGGGCGAGGGGTATGTGTGTGAAAGGGCAGCAAGGCTGGGAAGGCCTGCGAGGGGCAGAGGAACTGTAGCGCTAATTCATTAGGTGACAAGCAGGCTTTGTGTTAACAGCAGGTTGATTGGAGTGGTGACCTTGTCAAACACTCTGGGCCGAGCGGATGAGTTTAAGGGCAAGGCATTTAACCTTAAACTAAATCTCAGCCGCGGACGAAGGCTGGCATCATTTAATGGCACAGGGCAACCGAGCAGTTCGCTGAGGCAGCACAAACTGAAGACAAGCCTTGTTAAAGGGCGCTCTCTAGACACTTCTTCAGACTACATCTGTTTACAGTAAAATGACAGTGTACATCATAATTAATATTCCTGAACATCACTTGGAAGACAATGTTTCGTCTTTTTAATAAATAAATTGCATTTGTATAGTCATGCAGACTAACGCTGCAATGATTTAACTGTATACTTTAAGTTGAATTTACTTAAAAAGTGAGGAAACTGGTCACCTCAGACAAAGCAAACAACTTTAGTTGGACTTAACAGACAGTTTTGAGGTCAGTTTTTCAGATTTTACAGTGCAATCAATTAATGGATTAGATGCTAATCATCAAATTAATCTGCAACTATTTTAATAATCGTTTTATTGCTTTGAATCATTTTCTAATTAAGGAAAGGGCTAAATCATCTGACTCCTGTTTCTTCAATGTGAATATTTTCTGGTTTCTTTTTCTACTTCATGACTCAACTGAACATCTTTGGTTTGTGGACAAAACAAGACCTTTCAGAACATCATGTTGGGTTTTTGGACACACCCATATTAAAATAATTAGAGAGAGTGCGGTCAAACTTTTAGGAATGGAAGGAAGCCTCAAAACATCTCTTAATTGTTTAGTTTAGTTAATTGTTTTCTCTATCAAACTTAACAAAGTAGTGAAAATTACTCCTAATAATTTTCTAATGATCCTTTTTGTAATGTCTAACCGGCTGTCCTAAAGCAGTTCCATTTACCAACATGTATTATTTTTGTTTGGAAACTCACTGGTACAATCAATCTTCAGTCTTGGTGACTGATTGATTTGGGGCGATTGAATAATCAATGAAATAACTGTTTGTCACTCTGAAAGTTTTCAGTAAAGCTGACATTTACAAGTTAAAAACGTTTTGTGTTATTACGGTGATTTTAAAAGAAACTTATATAATCTCCTGCCATTTTTAAGTGATTGCTCTAAACAACTGATCCAATACCAGATTTCCTCCTGATTTCATCCTTGCGAAGGAAGGAAAAAAGCAACAACTTTAAATGCCAAATCTAAACTGATGACCATATACATCCATATTGTCATCATTTACTAGTGTTCATAGAATGTAAGAAATGTTCCATCCTGATGGCCAAAACAAAAGAGTCAGTTGTTCTGACGATGTGAGCGCTGAGCAGAGCCATTGCTTCTCATGGCTGTTCCCCCCCGATAGAATCAGAGAATGAAAGTGAAGGACGAGTGACAGTTTACAATGCCGTTCATGACTGTGTAATAAAATGGAAGGCCTGTCAGTGAACCCAATCTGCATTTTACAACGCTGCCGGGTTGAACGCCAGTTCACCTAAGTCCGAACAACAGGGAGAGACACAGGACCCTAATGCATTTATGGACTTATTCAGGGAAGCCATATTGAATGAGACAACAATGAGTTCTATTTCATACTGTAAAGCTGTCACGGGCTGTGGTCAAATGGCGGTCAATGGTAAAGGGCAAGACGAGGGGAGGGGATACTAATCTTAAAACTTGAGCCTGATTCTAACCGGACCTCGATGCATTCAAGATTTATATTTTCATTCTAATACCCTGACCTCATACAGACTTTATGGTCAAATTAAGCAAATAAATAAAGATGTATCTGTATCTTATCCTGTTCCGACATAAAAATTGATCCTCCACCATCACCAGAGCTTCTTCTAACATCTGGTCCACACCTAATGGCTCATCCCAGAGTAGATCTTTGATGATGGTTGACCAGGCCTTGTCCCGGCCATAAACTGTTGTTTAGACAGCCCTATTTGTTATGGGGTGTAAAAGGAGAGCCATGGATCACGTTGAGAGGGCCAACACTATCAAAACATTGGCTCTTATCAGATGACAGAGTTAGCTGGAGGGGTCAGGTTCTGTTTCCAGGAGCCGGCCTGAGCTGCTCTCCGCATCACTCGTCAGTCGAACAGAGGTTCAGAGGTGATACTCATGGGGGATTTCCGATGGTCACAGCCTACATTAGAAGGGCTTTGTGTTTTCCAGATCTCTACCGCGTCAGCTAAGTTTCTACCAAAACAGATGAAAGAGGATTTGCACATGAGCTTTCTCTGAGCCTTCAATCGCATTGTACAGTCTTCATCAGCAAATGAAAGTGGCCCCTGCGTCATCACGTGATATAAGGGTTGATTGTTGGTCACATGATAACATCAACCAACAGAATTTTTGGCCACACTTGTAAATTTGAAAGGTTTTTATTTTACAAGAAGGTTTATTGGATGGAAATTATACAGTTTAATTCTAATTAGTGAGTATTTTCAATAGAAATCTTGAAGACATGTTAAAGATAAAGCCATCCTTTATCTTTGCCAAGAATATTCTAGATACCTACAAATAAAGGAAAAGACATGAAAGGCAAAGATACAAAAGAGAGCGGATCCACTCAAAGTTCAGTCAAAGTGCTTCCTTGAAAAGTTCCCGCCGCTGACACACTAACTCAATTTAGCCACGCAGGAGCACTCATGGAGAGGACATAAGAAAGAGGTCTGTTGTGTTTATCAGGCGTCCAGAGAGAGATCCACCTTTCACAATGGGACCCCTCCTTTCTTTTCCTCCCTGAAAAAAAGCCTCAGCCACCTTGAATCCATTTGAGTGACACCGTGACAAAGAGGCTTCTTAACGTCCCGACGAAGGCGCCTCCTCCTCCTTCCCTCAAAACTTCCTTACCGGGCGATCAGCTGTATCCATCATGCCCCCTCTTCCTGACCCCAGGCGGCGGCACTGCTGCCTCAGCAACTACCCCACCCCCGTCACTCTCCTGCCACATCTCATCCATTACCCCCCACCCTCCGGATTAATAAGCACCAGGTTGCCGTCGGTGACAGGACCCACACTTTAAATCCCATCAGTCCTCCTTACTGCAGCAAGAGCCACAGCATCAGCAGGACTCTCTTTGTCTTAATGGGACAATGGAAGCAGGGCTGTCCTTTGTTGGGAGCTTGACCCCACACACAAACCTTGCTGATGAGAAAAAGTGACAGTAAACCTATTCAGGTCTGTTGCACTTCATCCTGCGCTGATCCCTCCAAGAGATGAGATACTTTACCAACTGGCAGATGTGACAGTTAAGACAAGGCGCCTCAGACAATGTGTTTCACCAGGCAGAAATAATGGCTAATAAGGTACTCAGGTAACAAAAAAGACTGAACATTTCAAATAAAAATAATATAAAAATGTAATTTCAAATTCGTTCCTTCTTGCTGCCACCACATAGAAAGGAACATTAATCAGGATCACTGCTGCTGTGACAAAATAATTTCCCAGTCTGGGATCAATAAAGTAATTCTGTTCTATTCTATTCTATTATTATGTGAAAAATACGAAAAAGCTTTTCACATTATCACATCATACAAACTTATCATTAAATCATTAAGTACCCATGTTATTGTTGTATCATGAAACTTTCATGTTTACATTAAAATACCTTATTTAACTTTTCACATTAAATATGATATTGATCCTTTTCCCCGCCTCTTTTTTCTTTGCAGCATTAAGCTTCCGTATTTTTCAGCCATGCTGATAAAAACTGAGTTTTATGGATCCTTGGGTCATTTTAAAGTGACTTCCAAAATGATCCTACTTAACAGTCTTACACCAAATTATGGAGAAAGTGACATTTATTAAACCTCAGCACAGAGAAAGCTCTTCCGAACCAGGTAATTTTTGTTTTGTTTGTCTTGCCAGTTACTCTTGGCTGTGTGTGATACAAGGGCTTCGGTTTCAATTCAGTTTATTTTCTGAATTCTACACCAGCACAGGAAGACATTAAACACACCTAGTGTCACTTTATCAGCTTAACATCGGACTCCCAACTCCGTTATTCAAGCCATTACTGTTAAGTTCAGCTGTGCGTAATAATGGTCAAATTAAGTAGAATCATTACAACTATAACACATATTACTCATCATGGTGTATCGTTTTGCAGCGCAATGGTCGCATAAAACTGCCCATTCAATTTGAGACGACAGCCTGTGACTGATTAGCTTAGCTTAGCATAAAGGCTGGAATAGGGGGGAAACTGCAAGCCTGGCTCTTTCCAAAGATAACAAAATCCACACACAAACTCCTCTCAAGCTCATACAATGACAATCAATGTTTTCAGGGCAGCTGGTTTTCCTTCCACAGTGTCTAAGGTTACAATTGTGCTGTTCAATCCACAGAAAGAGGGCGGAAAACAGCATACAACACCACACGGCACATGAAAAGTCAACCATGTGTACGTAAAAGCATAAAGTCATACAGAGAACAGCTGAAATGCTCCTGGGCTCTCTGGAGATCTTCTCCACGGACGGACACCACTCTCCCAAAAGACACTCCCTTCATTTGGTGTTTTAATGATGATGGTGGAGAGCTCCGCTAAACGACCTCCGCTAAAATCTCCAAACACTTATTCACCATTCAATAACCCCTCATTACCTGAAAGGGAGCTGCATTTATGTACTGTTCTGGTTGTGCCTGAGCTGCTAATGTGCACAGAGAATGGATGAAAAGAGAGAATGAGAGTGAGTGAGAGAGAGAGAGAGAGAGAGAGAGAGAGAGAGAATGACCTCTCCTGCCACAGAGGAACGCTGAGTCCTCGCAGCAGAGGGCTGGGTCTTGGTCACCGTAGCCTTGGACAATCTGTGACAGCCTATAGAGAAGCCTTCTGCTCTCCCCCACAAACCCTGGATGCATCAACACACACTGACCTTGTGCTTCAATACCAAGAGGGAGGGAGAGCAGGAGTGTGTGTGTGTGTGTGTGTGTGTGCGTTTGTGTGTGTGTGTAAGCACAGGCAGGGAGATCTGGGGACAATCCATGTGGGCAAAGGCAGCGATGCTTGCTGTGTTGATGTGGGATATTTGGCTTCTAGCCTGAGTGTTTCCAGCTGTTGTTCACACACATCCTGCTTCTCCACAGCAACAACCCACAAACAGAATCTACAGTTGACCACATGGGTAACACTTGATAATAACCATCATTAATTAATCAAACTTTATCTTATAGTATATATTTCACTAGTAACAAACAAGAAAATAATTTATAAATCATTGTTAGGCAATTGAAATAACTATAAACTAAAGCTTAATCAACAGAACATTTTCCATTTATTAATGACGGTTGATATACAGTGTCACTTTCCGTTAATAACACATAATCGTCACCAATATATTAGAAGCCTGTAATCTACTAAAGCTCACATTCGGCAGTCTGAAACCAAAGACGTTACAAACTACAGCAGCAACAAGTCAACTAGTGAATTCTTAAAGGGTAACTCCACCAACCTAACAGATTGAAGTGTGTTTACAGGTCCTGGGGGAAGCCAACTGCATATATGAAAAAAGTAGCATGAAGCCTTTTCTCAAGCAAGAGGGAGCTGCATATAATAATAATAATAATAATAATAATACATTTTATTTGTTTGATGGCGCCTTTCAAGTCACCCAAGGTCACCTTACATAGGATAAAAGCATAAAATCACAGAGTAATATCACCACATAATATCACAGAATATTAAAAACAAACATAATCTGATGAACTTCCTCCGGTGATGTCACTCAGTTGCTAAATTGCATTGCGGTATAGCATTGCACACACTCAAAAACTGTTGGACTCAAAATGGGAACAGCACAGAGATATCGGCTTTTTTATTCCACGCATTCTTCTTGCCTTTTGTAACCTGCAGTGCCTACATTACCCACAATGCACTGACATCACTGGAGGCAGTTCATCAGTTTACATGCAGCTCCCTCTGGCTTGACGAACGGCTTTATACTTATGTTTGCCACATATGCAATACAACTGCCCTTCAATGTGTAACACTGGTGAAGTCACCCTTTAAGTGTAAAGATTTGCTGCTTTTCTTTGTCATTTATGAGAGTAAATAAAGGGTATTTGGGATTAGAGTGTTGGTTGTACAAAAGGAGCAGTGTGAAGCTGTCATTTTTATAGACTAAATGGTTAATCAGTTATTTCTGAAAATAACTGTCAGAATCACCAATAATGAGAAATAATTGTTGGTATCATCTAGAAGAGCCAAATTTATCCAAATATAATTGGAATCACAATACAGCTGAATGCAATATCCAAATTGCAATAATCCGCAATATTTTTGCCAAAGGTCAAATGTGTGACAAAACAGCATTATAATGAAGTACTGTGGTGCTGCAGAGCTGCCCTGGCCTTCCAAATCGTGTACTCCAGATTTAATAAAACATGTTTATTTGGTACAGACTCCAACAAATGTCACATCACCTCGATTTTAATAGTTATAATAGTAAAAAATTAAAATTGTGATGCAAAAAAAAGATCATTCCGACCGTGGCTCAGGTGGGTTGGCCTATGTTCGGAGTTCGATCGGTTCGATCCCCGCCCTGCCAAATTGTGTCATGGTTGTTGTGTCCTTGGGCAAGACACTTCACCCACCTTGCCTCGTGTGAATGTGTATGACTGCTGTATGTTTGAGGTGGTGGTTGGAGGGGCCGTAGGCGCTGAATGGCAGCCACGCTTCCGTCAGTCTGCCCCAGGGCAGCTGTGGCTACTACCGTAGTTTACCACCACCAGTATGACTGTGTGTGAATGAACGGAACCTGGAACCCTGTAAAAGTGCTTTGAGTGTCTAGAAAAGCGCCATACAAATCCAATCCATTATTAATGGTGAATCTTACCATACCCGCAATATCTGTCAAAATAATTGCGATGTCTTTCCGTCAAACTTTTATTCATATTTCTTTTCATATTTGGCTTCTGCGCATGATTTCCAAAACCATAACGGATAATACAATATACACTTTTACCCGCTATACTTCAGATTCCAGGAACCAACGGGAGCAGGAAGAAGAAAGATCTAACATCACCTGCCCCTATCTTGATAATAACATAAGTTACTGTAGATACAGATGGCCAACCCTTCTATTTACCTTTCCCTGACAACCCTACACGACTCAAAAGTAGAGACGCAGTATCGCTGCATATATCTCAGCATACCACTAGTTGTCTACGGTAGACGGAAGTTCAGTGTTGCAGTCTGCACCGATTAGTAGTAAATGCAGACAATGATCACCGGTGTGTCTAACTAACATGTTAATCAACAGATAGGAACCCAGTATAATGATGAACTATTTGAACAGTGTTTGTTATTCCAAAAAAAAAAAAAAATAGAAAAATGACCCTTGTAGCAGAGGGCCAAACAAAAAAAATCCAATCTAAAAAACCATTAACATTCCCTCAGGGCATTCTGCTCTGTGATCCAGCAAGCAGCACAGCACACACCGTACTCTTTAATAAGTACAGGAGAGCTGTTAGCAGTCATTTCTGGCCACCGGTGCTGTTCATGGGTTGGCATCTGCACGCACGCACACACGCAGGAGGGGAGGGGGATACAGCGGTACACCCTGTGAGAACACACTGTTCCACAACAGCGCTGTGCCAGAAGGGAATCGCAGCTGGATGCTGTCCAGGATTCAGCAGCTAGAATGAGGATCTATTCTTACTAAGTGCTCTCCACGGAGCCCGCCGCACACTTGATGTAATGGAGCCCCGCGAACAGAATCCACGCGATTGATCTCAAAACAAGAAAAAAAAAAGAAAACAAGGAGGACAACTGCAGACACGAGACGAGCGCTCCATACCACAGTGCTGGTGCGATGCGATGCAAGACGCAAGATTCTAGGGCCCAGGCGTCGGGGGTTATTAGGCCTCATTTGTTTATTACGGCTGCAAATGAAAGAGTTCAACCTCGAGGAAACAAAAGACTGAAATTCCTCCTTCACCTTGACACGCCATCACGCCCCTGCGAAACAGACAAATGCACTCGCAGCTTAATGGCGACCCCTTTGACTTTGCTCTGGACACGCTTCCTGACGAATGATTAGGGACACGTCCAGATCAGCTCCATTCTTTTCTTCTTTTTTTTTTTTGTCAGGGAGCTTTTGCAACTTCGATCTGGAGGTCAGAGAGAAAGAGCCCAAATTTGGAGCTTTCAACTTCTTACAACTATTTAAGCTTTGCATTCGGATGCCTTTACAACTACTATGTAAAAAAGAGCCTTAAAAAGAGGAGGAAGCACCTTTACTGTTACAGAGACGGAGGGCTTAAATAAACTACAGGGATTGGGGTTCATTGAGTTTTCTTTTAGTTAGTCAACCAGAGGATCCAGCGGTGACAGATAAGAACCTGCCCTGCATGTCAGAATCAGAGATAACTAACAGGACAACAGGAAGTGCCATCTACCGGGGTCATGTTCCACTCATGCATAAATGTAGACGAACATGCACAATTAGCATCCCGAGTCTCCTTTTGCAACAAAGAGCAGGATGTCCAGGCCTGTCTTTTTGGCCGTACTCCTACCTTCCTGACTGTAAGTTCCTTTCAACCATCACTTAAAGGCCACTACAAGAAGGATTTTCTTTTTTTGTTTGTTTCAACTCAGAGGAATCTCATCTTCACAACCTTCCCCTTTCCCCTTCACTCCCCGAGCAGGCCGTAAATGCAGAGGCGTGAAGTAGACTCAACACCCTGCAGCACAAATTCATGGTCAGGCATCTAAAGGAAGAACGGGCTGTTCTAGAGTTAACGTATTTGTTTAATGAGTTGCTGGAACGCAATATATTCAAATTCAATTCTCATCCATAAAAAAAAAAAAACCAAGCTGCAGGTCAGTACTCCTACATTAGCTACATCTTTATTGGCAAAATGTGATTCATCCGCCAATTATAATAGGAACAGAAAGACCCACCAGAATTTCTTAGATCCCAAAACATAAAAAAAAAAACAACTTAAAATATTACATTTTCTTTCATAGAAGACTGTGAAAACATGATGCTGAAACCAACAAACTTTTGTCATATTTGCTTGGAAAATTTCCTCACAATAAATTGATTCTTCTTCTTGACTGAGTAATTGATTGACTGACCAATCGCTTCAGCTTTGAACAATAGCACGCTCAACTGGGGTACTTGTACTTCGGATTATTTCAGTATATGTCTGTAATTTCACTCGCACTTCAGTATGCATTACACCATGTAATCTACTTAGTCACTTTTAAAATCACAACTGATTACTGACTACAATTTGAATTCATATCTAAACCTCCCGTGTGCATTTTTGTAGACTAAAGATTTAGAGAAACAGAGACCCCCTTTGATTGAAGGCCTGCTATTGTTAATGCCTTAAAAACATCAACCGGTTAAAAAATGTACTTTTATTGACGTGTTACATTAAGACCAATAGTTTAACTTGGAATTGAGCAATATTTCAGCAGTGTAACTGTGCTCGTACTTGAGTAAACATTTTCAGTGCTCTTTCCAGCACTGGTATTGACTTATTTGAGTATTGTTCTGCTTTTTTGCAACTTCTCCAGTGTGTCACTATCCTCTATGGATAGAGGGCAGCATGGCTACAAAGCTGTACTAATACTTGAAACGTTAAAATTGGAATAATTTAGAACAAGGAGAAGAAGAAAAACAACAACTGAGGGAAACTAAATTAACCAAAAATGAAATAATCACTCCACTTCCTGCAGGTGAAACTAAGATATAACAGCTGACGGTGGAGGGGGCTTTGAGGAGGAAGCCCCTCCCCCCACCAGAGGGATCAATGCACATAAATGGAAGAGGTCACAGACCTTTGACATGTCCTTTCAGCCGGGGGAGGGGCACGGGCCTTTGTGAGATTGGCTTTAATGATCCAATTGTCGACTGTGTCATGCCACGTCATACAGTACATACAGTTTATTGCACACTTTCATACCCCGATCTGCCTGCTGGGGGTTCAATAAAGTGTTACCTTATCTTATCTCACTCCACTCCACCCCGCGCACTCATTCAACCCATGCATGGTTTCATTCACTGAACCGTCCAGCCACAAGTGTGAGGTTCGGATTAAAAAAAAAAAAGTGTTGCCCCGTATCTTCTAATACCCGCCCGCATTCAGCCGCCTTGTTTCGCTTCATTCGCTCCTACATCTGCTTCCTTCTCCTCTCCCTCATCACCTCGAGTCCTCAGCCTCCCCTGCTCCTCTCCTTATCTGTTACTTACCCTCCCTCCTCTTTCATGCTGCATTTTTTTTCCTACAGGAGTTTGATCACTTAAAAAGACCCAAGGCAGGAAGAGAACAAAAACATAAATAAACTGCTTTCCAAGATCCTCCCGTGCAAGAAGCAAAGCATTACATGAATCTAACATTCAGACTTTGAATGAAAAAGCGGCTCAAAATAAACACTCAGTTAAAGTAAGATATTCAAATGACTGCTTTTGAGTTGAAACTAATTGGCCATGTTTATACCCGACTGGCATGAAAAGTTAAAATAAAACCGAGCCACTACCATTACACTCTGTGAATATTTATTTATTTTATAGACGCTGCGAGAACACAGTGTTCCTAGTGTTCCTAACCCTCAATAAAAGAGGACAGGTTAAAAAGTTTACAACCATCCATGCAGAACGCATCTGGCTCGGCAGATCAGTAGCGAGATGCTCCTTCAGTTCATCTAACTGAATGATTCTGACTCACATTGGACACTGTTAGTGCGAAAGCAATAAAGATATTTTGTCAAGAATCATGAAACATATTTCCGGGTATGTGATTGGTTTGTGTTTGGTATAAACATATGATTTAATCGTGTTAGGTGTGAAATGGTCTCTTTCAGAATTTTGCAGTAGTGAATGTAGGCAAATTAAAGTATCAAAAGTTCAAGTTTTATTATGCAGAATGGCTTCTTTCAATAGAATATTCTGTTTTTAACACTTATGAATAGGCAGGAGTATTTCAATGCTGTACTTCGTCGGATTAGAGCAAATTATAAATACTTTTCTATACTACCATAGATGAACAGTATAGTACTGCATCACATCATATGTGTTCAACCGTGTGTTTTTATGTAAAAAGTAACAATAGCTTTCAAAAAAAAATGTAATGGAGTGATATTTTCCCTGGACATCAATTAAGTATAAGTAGCATAACATTGAAATATTCAGACAAAGTACAAGTTTGTCAAAATTGTAACTCTACCTTACACTGTGGATATACATTCTTCATTCAACACTGAGTGCATTTTACTTGGTGACTTTACTAAAAGATGATATTCAGTTTGGAGTTACTCGAGAGATACTGTACTTGAGTAATTCCATGTGATGCTACTTTAGACATCTAATCCGCTACATTTCATAAGGAAATAGCATACTTATTATTTTGCATCATTTGCATGATAAAGATACAGTTCATCTGCACACTGTAAAACCTGGCAAAGTGACTTTACTCAAAAAGAATAGAGAAAACCGATGACCTCAGAATTACAGAGTAATGCAGACTAACTTTTTAGCTCGTATGACTTAAATCTAATAGTCTACTTGTCTTGGTAATTCTGAGGTACACGCTTTCCTGGCTTTTTTAAAATCAAGTCAGCTTTTGAAATGTACAATTCACATTAACATCACACACACGACATGTATGACCTACGTATATATGAATTATAATGGACTGTTCGAGATTACACACAACCCTGAATAAAGCAGTGTGAATGAGCTTCATCTCCAACAGTTGCAACGCTGAAAAACAACTAAATGTACTATTATAATTGTTTTACAAATAAAATCATGTTACATATACTAATTTAGAGGCCATTTATTTTGCAATGAACATGTTTAATTTGATATCTTAGGTAAATTTGTCTGATATTACTTGTAGTTAAGTAAGGAAGAATTTTAGTATTGGGATCAGTCCCCAGAATCAGGTATTGATCGGGCTCTCTCTGCTAATTTTCACAGTATCTGATGACTTCCTCTGCTGCTGGTGTTTGATTGTGTAGTTTCAGATCATATCGTGTGTTTCTACAACAATCATCTGTCTGTTTATATCAACGTGAGCGCGTGCCACAAGGAGAATTACTCAAAGATGCTCCTGGCTTCTGCCTCAGCAGATTGACATGAATGACAGCTATTTTGAAGAAACTGTTTTTCGGGTCCTTTTACATCGGACTCAACGAATGAAGTGTGAAACAATAGCGCTGATCTCTCTACTTGGGATTTCATCCCTCGTACCATCTGTACTGAGGATCAGAGAGGCCCACAACCACTAAGACGCACCTCTGAAGGGATCAAGAGGAGCATCTGCCTGCTTTTGCCGCTGACTGGTCCCAGTGGTGTTTTTGAGATCTAAACTGGGACGGCGAATGATCCGTTCGACATCCTCAGTGATCA
This sequence comes from Sparus aurata, assembly GCF_900880675.1. Lineage (NCBI taxonomy): Eukaryota > Metazoa > Chordata > Actinopteri > Spariformes > Sparidae > Sparus > Sparus aurata. Next base: position 19,798,566 of record NC_044207.1, read on the forward strand.
ATCTTCAGAACGATATGATCCGGGAGCCAAAGCAGAAACTGAAACCTCTTTGTCACAGACTGCATCGGTAATCAATTCTCATGTATGCCTTTTTTGTTATGACACCGAATACAAATCGGAGCGCTCTATCACACGCTCACTTGTCATAACAGAGAGTAATGATTACAGAACACTTGAACGAATGTGCATATTGTCTCTCCCCCCCACCCAACAAAAAGTAGAGCGGAGGAGGAGCGTCTGAATAAGGAGTCCTGATGTGCCCGTAATGATAGAGAGGGAATAATGTGAGAATCAATCTGTTACCACGGTGACGACTTGCCTTGTACATGCAAACAGTCACCCGTCCGCAGCTTGGCGGAGCTTTTCCATGTGACAAATGACATGGTCCATTTTTGGAAAAGCCTCTTTGCCTCACAGCAGGTCTGATGCCAAATAAATCAACTGTGAATGAGGACCATTATCATCACTGGATAGAACAGCACTTGTGAAAGAAGGGCATCTCTGGCAGGTCATGTCCCTTCATTTCTATTTAGGTGTAAACATCTTTTCAAATCAGTTTGGGAATCTGGAGCTTCGGCAGGCTTGGGTTATGCCAGAGGAGCTGTTATTTTACATTTTAAAACATCTACTGAGTTGTGTAGGAGAATGCTGCAGCGCTGTTTTTAGCGTGAAGCTCCAGAAGTGTTTTGAGGACTACAAAACTTCACCCGGCTTTCCATCAGGGGCTCAGTAGACAGTGACGTTTCACATATGGATTAATATGGTTGGGATTTGCCATTTTCAAAGTTCACAAATACCGCTTGCAAAACCAAACCCAACTCCATTGCTAATTTACCGCTCAACTTTGAAAATTCCAGAAAAAGGTTAGGATGCTTCAATCGAACAAACAAGACGCCCAGTGCCAACAACGTCTGAGCCACATGGCCATCACAATGCATCATGGGGACGAAGATGTCTCCTTCAAGGCTGAAGAGGGATCCCTGTCCGAGCGCAGGAGCCCTGTCACGGAGGCCTTACTTATCTCCTTCTAGATTAAGTCCCAATTGTTCGGCATTGAACAAAGGCAGCCAGTGAGGAAACCATCCCCTCCCCAAGGGGCCAGATGGTCAGCGTCCAGAGCCCCCTGACCCCTCCAGCCCCTCGCCCTCTCTGACAGGGCTGCGCATGCTCTAGGCGAGACTGGCCACCCAGCACACACACAAATCCACACTGCTCATACAGAGATACTGCGCTACTTGGCATAGGAGTTACAGTGGACAACCATGAATGAAATATACACTTAATGGCAGCAATTGTCAATATATCTAATCATGCATGCAAATACTTGAGAGCAAAACTGGCCCCGGATGAGAACTTGATACGTGAAAATGTTACTTTAACATGAATATTGTCTCTCTTTCTCTGCTTCTTTGGCTTTGACTCTCTGGCATTTTGAGAGAGCACAGAGAAAGGGGGGCAGTGGAGCCAAGAGGAATGCAACCTTTGGGACACGAAACATGAGGAATGGCAGATTAGATGCAGTCAAGACAGACTGGTTTGCCTGTCATTACAATGACAAACCACCAAATACATCTCCCTGGTCCCTCTTATCTGATAGGTCTTTATCTGAGCTGCTGAAGCCTGTTTCAACACGGAGCCCCGGGCAACTGGGACAGTGTTCAACAGGAGAGTGGGCTGGGTCCCGATATTCCTGACATGACTTCTTAGACGATGATTAATCAGCAGGATTGACACTTTCAGAGATGAATAAAATGAGTTATCCGCAAGATAATACGAGAGGAATTACTTGACTGCTGATCCAGAATAATCTCCAATCTTCGTTGTTGGTACACTTCTCACAGAAGTTTGAGTCGCACACTGACGGACTAAACTACGTTCATTACAGTCATAGTTGAGCTATTGGATGAGAGTCAGTGGCCGAGCATCACTGACAGCCGCGACACTTGGAGAGGCTTGTTAGTCAAAGGAAGCAGCTGAAGAAAAAATAAAATAGGTTCAGGCTATTCGTGCAGTGTTCTCGAGCATTCAAACGGGTCCCCTGACGAGACGAGAGTTGGTCACCTCCAGTTTCCTCTTTCGCACTTTAGCCACCCAATCCTCTAACACATATGGGTTAGTCAAATTAGATTCAAGGACGAAACAAACTTTAAGCATCTTTTTCAGCCTCGGACCGAAAAACGAGCTGCGCGCACGCAGGAGCGACCATCCTCCGGAGCGCGTCAGCAGCCCCGCGCCTAGTTTATGATCGCCAACACGTTTATCATGACGTGCGATTCAACTGAGGACACGGAAAAGCAGCAGGGCACCCTACCTGTATCAGCGCGAAAGCGGGTCAGTCTGTGGGTAAATGTGCGTCCCTGGGTCCAGTACACACCACCTCTGCTGCTGCTGCGGCTCGGCTCGCTGTGCTCTGCCACAGCTGATCTGCGCACAGCCGAGGAGCTGCCAGCTGACGTCAGGGAGTTACTGTACGTGCCGTTTGGTTCACATGGACGCAAGAAAAATGTTCGGATCAGCTCGTTGCTGCACAGGGGGAAGGAAATAAACACAAAGGAGTTTTATCTATCTATCTATCTATCTATCTATACAGTAGGACTATACATATATGTGTATACGTAGGAGAACATGGGCTACATATATACACTACATATTGCACTTGATATGTATACTGCACTGATACTGTAAATTGTATTCATAGGCTACTATAATAATGTATATCTGTACAGGTAGGCTACTGTTAATGTTTTGCATATTGTACATTTGACATCATCTGTAGATATTCTTATCTTATTATCTTACATGATTAACGCTTTGACTTGACATAGGCCAGCAGACACATGTACAACCATACATACAAATATTCATATATAGCTATGTACATACACACACACACACACACACACACACACACACACACACACACACACATATATATATATGCATACACACGTACATACATACATACATACATACATACATACATACATACGATTAAGATTATAAATTCAGATATGTCACAGAATTGACAAACAAGTTAAACAATGAAATATCCCAGTATCCCTAACTAATTCTGAGTAGTGTACATACAAACTTACATACATACATACCAGGCCTACAGACATATATACATACATGAATTAAAGATTGAATTTTAAATTATTGCAGTATAGCTTAGAAAAGATGAAGGTGGTATGGTGATTGACTGTAGACCTTGATGAACATGACATGGACTTGTGTTTCAAGTTTCTTGTGCAGGTTATAGTCTATACCCTTTGTCAATAAAGCCTACAAAACATGTATACAACATATACATGACTGGCTAATATATTTGATTACAAAATAATTACGAGCAAGCCTTCACTCAATATTTCTTTTGAAACTGTAGATACAGTCTGTAACTGTATAAAGTTTACACAGTATATCTCCGACTCAGCGTATTCAAAGCTGAAACATCTCCCTCTATGGGCAAAAAAAGAAACCGAATTCAGCTTGCACTATCGAGGGCTGCCTCACTCTGCAAGTTTTAGGGAATCCATTTTTACCAAAGAAAGTATATTTAAGGTGATATTAATAAAAAGAAAAGGGGAGTACCAGTTCACGAGGAGCACTTGGCAGCAGCTTCAGTACATATTTCATAGCCATAAAATTCAGGATCATGTGCCTTAAGTGTGTGAACACAGCAGAGTTCTCTTCATAAAAGTGGAACAACAGCGCCCTCTGTTGGATGACATGCTGAACAAAGAGAGGAAAAGAGAAAATCTGTACAGTTATATGTTATCATTAAATAATTACGCTAAGATAGTTACACAGCAAGTATAGATAGATCACACTTAACCATGCAAGAGACCAGCTGCCATTCCCCAGGGAGCAACTGACAGCAGGCCATCATTATATCGTGCAGAGGACTACCTGTGTGTGATCACAGTAGACACATGTACAGTCAGTAGGCATTTAATCTAAACTAGAAAGAAGCAGACAGATGAATCTCTTTGAAATAAAGATTATATTTGAAATCACTCCAGCATAATCGAGAGAAGATGACGAGAGTGTTGTGATCGACTCATCTTTTTTTCCATTCACCAGTTTTTCTAAATGGTGTTTTGTTACAACCATAGATTATGATTGCAAAATACAAATATACAACAAGTAATGCATGAGTTTTTAACTGACTAAATCAGTCATTTGTACAAATTAATGTCCTTATACAGAAGCAAATTCTACAACCTATGAAGATATGATAATCTAGTGAATAAAAAGTAAACATATATATATAACATGGTATAGAGTCTGTTTTGCACAGATATGAAAACCTGCGTGCCTTGAGATTCTGGCTTGCCCTTTAAAAAGGTGTGAAAGCCACCTTGACAGTCACAGCATGGAGTCAAGTGAGTTACAGTTACCTTATTGAAGCTGGGACTCCTAAAATGTATGCTATGACTAACAACCTTAATATTTTCAGACATCTTAGAGAATAGGGTTTTCTTTAATACGACTTAGAGTTAATGCAGGATGCTGTGGGATTAGGAAAGCAGATGTAAAGCAGACAGAACAGATGAATGATAGAATACAGTTGAGAATCAAGACCACAACTCACATGATAATCATTTCTTCGTAGAATACATTAGAAAATGGAATATGATCAGGACAGAAAGTCGATATTTGTTCATTCAGGGAATCTCAACTTGATCAAGATGTCTTTTGCTGTTATGATAAACACTCATCACACAACAATGAACAGACACATCAAATCAACAACAAATAATAAAAAACAAAAGTCAGCATAAATGGCATTAAAGCCCCATTAATGCAGTGCCCCTAGCTTCAGTTTTCTTTGCAGTTCATTCCAGTAGTAAGATGCATGGAACTGGAAACCAGCCTCCCCTTGTTCCAGTTGGTATGAGAAAATCTCAGAGAAAACTGATCCTGTGATAATGTTTTTTTTATGGTTCTTCACATTGAACCCAACTAAGGATGTTAAATATGTTGGCAATTCAGAGAGCGTGACCTTATAAATTAAAAGATCGGTATGCTGATGCCTTCTGGATGTCAGTGATGACCATCTAACCTTATCATGTAGCTCGCAGGGGTGAGAGGGGTGAACAGCTATCCCGGCGTGAGCGGCACAGTGACAGATACAATAGCATGGAAAAGGGTAGAATATAACACTACAGAATAGAATAGAACATTTACAGTAATTATGGCTCAGAACCAAGAGCATTTCCAACCCACATGGATTATTTACAGTATGTACTTAATAGAACACAATTCAATTTTGTCCAGCTGTCAGTTTGTGAAGTTTAAAAAGTGATGGGTAGGGACGTCTGTATTTGATTGAGAAGAGTTTAAGAATGAATAATCTTATGCAAAATTGTTTATTTTTCAATCACATTTATTTAACTGATTATCATAATTTATAACACAAATGAATTCCGTTGTCATACTTTTAGAACAAGTAAGACCAATTGGTGGATAATATCATCGGCCGATGCACTGATATCTTGTTATTAATCTCTATTAAGTCTGAATACTGCACGTAAAACTGCAGCATCCAGACCTTATGTAAGGACTTAATCAAGGACTTGATTAGACTTGACATAACACAACTTGTGACTTTTGGGACTTGACCTGAAAACAACTGCCCAAGAAAAAAAATACTTTGGACTTGACTGAGACTCGGAATAGAATAGAAGAGAATAGAATAGATGTGACTTGATTGAAACTTGAAATAGAACACAAGAGAATACAACAGAATAGATTCGACGCGACTGGGTTGAGATCTGAAATAGAATAGAATAGAATAGAATAGAATACATGTGACTTGATTGGAACTTGGAATAGAATAGAATGGAATAGAGTAGACGTGATTTGATTGAGACTTAGAATAGAATAGAATAGAATAGAATATGCCGTTTTCCAGACAAGAACCAAGGGAAGCCTATCTGTAAGCCTTATTACGGGGACACGTCGCTTTCACAATAGAATAGAATGTGTGAACTTTTGTAAACCTAAACAGTAAATAACTTCTACAATAACAAAGGTTATTTTCACTGTTCTCCTTTTCCTCCTGATGTGGCCGCTCAGCGAGCTCCTTCCCTCTGAGTCTGCAGTGAAACATTAGTGAACAGCAACATGTTGCCATATGTGAACTCTTTGAATGCGCCACGACAGGGCGCATGCGCAGTACTTGACATTTTGAAGTTGCTTCTCCGGGGTGTTTGAACAGGAAGGCGGACATGTTGGTCAGGCTGTGGGAGAAAATCAGGCATAGTCTGCTGTTTTTTTCCGAAAACTAACGCACAGAAAAACCCGATGTGTGTGTCTTCAAACCGAGAGCTGAGGCCGTCTGGACGGGAAACAGTCGACAGACAATGACAGAGCACGGGCTGCAGCGGAAGGACTGCCGTTAAACGCTCTAACGACTCCGTGTTTAAACTGATCGAAATTTGGAAGAAGCAGAAGTTTTTTTTCCCACCACTTCTACTTTTGAGCTGTCAGATTCTATTGTCGTTTTCTGCAAGGGCCTGGCACAGATATGGGGACGGGCCTGGACTAACCTTCCCACAAACTGCTTTTTGAAAGAGACATTACATTTCAGTTTTAATTGCCTTTTGTTCGGATGCACCAACATTTTAAGCCCTTATCCTCAGTGGCATCCTGCGGAGGCTGACTAATCTGTCGGCGCATTTATCTTTTGCCACTGAAGTTGATTGTCACTCAAACTGGGAAAATATCTTTCGACTCTGAAAATGTGGCTTTTGTACATTCAACGCAACCTTAAACGTTTCATCGTCTGTGAAAGCTCGAGGAGAACGATGTATTTTCTCTGAAGTGCGGTGTGAAGTTTACACGAAGAAAGGAACATTTGGCTAGCTAGCTACCGCTGGCTGCTAAAGCTAGCTAGCCAGCCTCCTGCCTCGCCAGTGAGCTGTTTTTGTTCACAACTCACCATTGGGACTGGGTTTAACAGCAAAAATGACTGCTAGGGAAAGTTTGGAGGCTCGATTTGAAAAAATCGATGCCATGTTGAAGGACCCAAAGTCAGAAGTAAACACGGATTGTCTTCTGGTAAGTTTGTTGCTTGCTAGCTTGCTAGGAAGCTAGCGAGTCAACCGTTCGGGGTCAGTCTACTCCTTGGAGCAGAAATTCTTTCCGAGACCAACAAGTCGTCTCAATTGTCACTGAAGGAATGTGCTGATATTGACGCCGACAGGCCAATTAGACTCACGCTTAATCAAGTTCTAACGCCTGTGTGTGTGATCGTTTAATGCATTACGGATATGCGAAAAGAAAACAACTCTGGTACCCTACAATCAAATACTGTATAAGCCAATCGCAGCCAAAAACAACTAAACTGTCATTTCTAGCAGGTGGATTGATATGTCACGTTTATATAATGTCAGTACTCCATAACCTAGCTTCAGGTAAGGAGTCTACCTAATTAAAAAGCAATGGTAATAAACCATACTGACAGATGGCAACCGTGTTTCAGACACACTGTCATATTATTTTAGGTCAGTGCCATTAAATCTGGATTTTATTTCCGCCCACCACAAACTGATAATGGTTTGTGATGTCATTGGTATGCCTTTTATAGATCATTAGGAAGTTGGTGGTTAGGTGTGCTGTTTTGTCTAGATTTACCTATCTGAGCTTCATTTTGAAGTGATAGGCTGCCAGCAAGCCTGTTGCAACCTGCAGGCCTCCAGCTGCATCAGTACACCTGTTGGCTGGAGTTAGCTCTGGCTGCTTCCTGTCTATGGGCGACAAGTCAGAGGGACTCTCATGTCTGAGGAAAGAGGGCGGCTGCTGCCACGTGCTAAACCCTGAAGCAACACCTTCATAGGGTTTTCTTTCGTGCGGCAATCCCAGGAACTGACTCACCAATCGAGTGGATGCCAAGGGGATGTTGTTGTGTCAAGTGTTTGTTGATATCAGAAGCCTTTCGACTTGGGTGACTGTGGCTCTCAGTGTTTTCACAGGGATTTGGCACTTAGTGACTTGTGAGTGCAGTTGCACTCAGATGTATAGTGTGATGAAATTACAATTCATGTGGGTAATTGGACGGAAAAATTTTGACTGACCTTGGAACCTACTTTTTGCATTTGCAAGAGTTTTTGCCCCGGGTTCATTGCCTTAACTAGCAAGGGATGACTAGTAGGTCTGTGTCCGTGTACACAGTAGTTTCATTGTAGCTCACATGTATCTTGTGCATACACAGTCATACTCTTTGATTATTAATTCCTGTATCTGGATTGTGAGATATGGGACATTGCAACAGGCAGACTTGCCAAGAAAAAGAACATCAGGGAATCTGTTTTGAGAAAATGGCCTGTACTTAAAACCCTACCCACACACCCAACTTGGAGTGTTTATGTATAGGCTGCTGTAGATAGTCTTTTGAAAAGAAAACTTGCTTAGTCTCCGTGACCTCCCATCCTGTTGCAGAAAGAGGCAATTAAACTCACCTAAAAGTGCACACACTCTGCATTTTTAATAGCAAAAAGCTGTGGGGACTGTTCCTGCTGGCAGCCGCACACACAAGGGTGTTGTTCCTCTCTTTTCCCCTTTCTGCAATCTCGCCGGATCAATGAATGGAGGCCTTTTGCTGAGGCTCTCTCTGCCACCATGCAACTCCACCCACAGCTTAATAAAATTCCATGCTAATCAAATAACCTCTTGTCTTTGACTGGCCTGGAGTTCCCTGTTCGTCCCAAAGCCATTCTGCAACGTCTGGAGAGAGTTGAGAGCAGGCAGGCAGCTCTGAGGTAGCTGGGTGTGGGCTCAGCTCTCTACCCATAAACCAAAATTATGTGGACTGAAGACTCATGTTTCTGAATGCCGTGAATCAGGACATTAAACTCATAGAGCAGCCAACATGCTTGGCTATGAGTAATGGGTTCCATCAGAATGCACAATGCAGGCCTTTTTACTGGCTATGTTTCTTTACCTGAGTCGTGAGCTGGCATTGCTTTCCAGCCCTGTTGGGATTATAAATTTTTTCCCATAGAAGCCTGGTCTGTGTTGTGTGATGGTGACATTTGGCCTGCACCTTACCACTCAGCCCTGGGCTGCCCCTTTGAGCACAGTATTCCAAACCTGTCGCCCTTATCTTCACCCTCTAAATAAATCCTGCTAGGAGAGAAGATTGCCTTATCTCGATGCATTGTCCCCTCCCCAATCATTGTGCTCTGGGCTGGCCTCCGAGAGCCAGTCTGAACAGACAGAATTCCTGACATTGTCATGTGAAAGCTCACTTTTATAAAGGGTCTGAGCACTGTCCATATATCTTTTTTCCGTTGGTAACAATCAACATCTTGCATACAAACATTTCATCAAATGAAATGTCTGGATTGAATGTGATCACCTTAGTTCGAATCTCTGAAAGATAGCATGGAGGATATTGTGTGTTTGTCAATTGTCATATTGACTAGACATGCCTGGTTGCTTTTTAACTTGGCCCTTCAGTTGTGGAGTCTCTTCATCATTTGATAATTTGGAATGGTTGAGTTGATATGTTGGAACTTGTTTTGTGAGGGCTTTGCCTCTGTTTGCAATATATAAAGGCCTCCTGGCACCGCCTTTGTTCTTACTGTGAATTTTGGGGTGCATTAACTTCTCTGCGTTTTGATCCCTCTTTCATCTGTTACTTGGACTCTAAATCTGTAATAAGAGTAATTACAGGAAACTGCAAGGCTGGTAAACCAGATTTGTAGACCGAGATAGACTGTGCTACATGTACATGTTGGGATGGATGCTCTTGTATTTGATGTGATTTAGAATATTAGTTGAATAGGCCGAAATTGCTAAAACAACACTGCGTTTACATGACACTCAAGAAAACCGAATGACTGGGTTAGTCCGACTATGATCAGATTTTTAAGATGCATGTATACATCTTAGTCTGACTAAAATCGGACCGGATCGGATTTCTCATAGTCGGAATAAAACACCTAGATTATTCAATTGATAGTCGCATTGCTCGTGCAGGTATACGTTCTATTAGATAGGATTCGGCTTTTGCGTTCTGCGCAGGCTCGAGATTTTTTTCCCGGGGCTGTGAGCTGGAAGTAGGACGGCCGCGGTGGCATCTTTCCTCCGAAATGACCGCAAGCAAGAGCGCCATTTTGCATCTAGTTTGTGTAGTTATCAAGTACAGCATATACGAAATGTACAAAGATGTAGCTTCATCTTGCTCTTCGTATGCCATCTTTCTTGAATGCCGAGGCAGAGTTTGTTGTTGCTGGTGGAGTAAAGAGGTCAGCCGGAGCCGGCTCTATTACCACTAGTGGAAATGGGTACAGCGCCACGTATCATACCGGGATATGACATGCTTCGGCCAATAATTAGATTTTCACACAGGCATGTATACTCAGACAAAAATGCAGTTGTCCGATTGAGTAGCATAGTCGAACTATGGCTGTAATCTGACTAAGCTGTACATGTAAACATACTGACTGTAAGAATTGAAGTTTAATGTGGTGGAACACTGGGAGTGTTGCAGCCATGAGCACAGTTAAAGATGAGGACACACTTGCTGTATTAACTGAAAGAGATAATACATGTGTTAAAATCACATTTGCAGGTCAACACCTGCCAATATTTCCCCCCAAATTCAATTTCAGCCCTCCAGCAATATCTGTGTAGACTAGCTGAAGGAGGTGCTCATCACCACTTATGCCATTATGAATGGTTGAAAGGTTTTAGTGTTGCAAAGAGGCTATGGAATGAAAATGGCCAGTGTGAAACATTTTACTTATGTTAATTTTTATTCTTTCACCTCCAATTATGGTCTAATTGGTCCAGTCAGAATGAGGAATATTTTACATTAGGCATGCAAAGGTACCTGATAACCAGCATCTACTAAAACCTGGCCATGAAGACCTTTTTTACAAACAGACTAGCAGTCATGGCATTCAATTTGAGTTTTGAGAACGATTTTCTAAAACAATTTATTGGGTTGCATCCAAATTGTCCTGCATAGCCGAGGCTGAACTTGAGTAACAGCCATACTCAAGTCTGTTCTTCTCTTACCAGTGTATAGGTCCGGCCCCTGTTCGGGCAACCTTTGCTTTTTAATGGACAAATCTTACCTGCAAGCTGTTGTCTAGGCTGATAATGCAGCTATATTTTGATTCTGGTCTAGACTCAAAACAGATTTGCATAGTTTTGTCAGAAGGAAAAGATCAGCAGTCGAGAGATTTTTCACTGCATCACACTACTCATACTTTTTCCATGACTTAATCTATTCATTTGATGCCCATTATCATTCTTTGAAGGACAGTGCCGGGTTATTTCTTTGTTTACCCCGGATAAGTGCCACGCATGTAATTTGCTCATATTTCAACAAGTTACCACGATTAACTGTAACGCACTGTATGATCTTAGGTTGATTTACCTTCTAGGCAGCCATTGTTGTCAGGTTATGCCAGTGATATTTTTAACCTTGCCAGGCTAATGTGCACTCTGAGGAAGAGTGACTTAATTCTCATTGTGGTGGATTATCTACTTAAATCATGGTTAAATTCTCTGCAAATTGTTTATTATAACAATAGCAACAAAAAAGCACTTTAATCACTTTTGGTATACATTATAAAATAGTGTTTTCTAATCTACTATTTATGTACTTTATACTTAATGGGCTGAAATATTTTTATAACCACTAGTTTGCTCCTTTTTATTGATAAATTACTGCCACTGAAAAACATGTATTTGTGGCCATGGTTATTGTCAGCATTTGAACCATCCCTTTTGTCAGAAAGGTTCGGGGCTGTCGGTTGTAAACTGCTCCCCTCAGCTATTCAGCTATGGGAACAACAATTGGCTGAGCTATTTGTAGCTCTGCATTCCCTCAACTGACTGATTATGTGCAGGAATGCATACTTAAATGATCCAGTCTTTTAATAACGGACGCTTTTGCCTTTGATTCACCCAATGAACCCTACAGCCTCCTGCTTTTCTTTCATCTTACTTCTTAACAGCTACAATCCCAGTTAAGTTGCCCCACTTATTAAAGGCTCTACGACCCCTTTCCTACGAAGATGGTTGAAGTGAACCAAGTTGAAGTGTAATAAAGTGGTTATTTTGTGAGGGGTGAGGTCAGATATCCTGGGCAGAGCAGGCAGGTCAGCAGTTTTTTTTTTTTCTTTTCTTGAGAATCCAGAGCTCAGTCAGTGGAAACTCGTGAGTGCTCTCCACTGTTGGAATAACTCAATTATATTTTGACATGAAAGCGTTTGTGACAGTGATTCTCGCTCACTGGGACCTCATAAAGAAATGGAATGCCCCTGTTTTGCCACCCCTGGGTTCACTGTCACTGCCATTTATCCAGTAGAGTTGTTAGATATGCAGTCTTTCTAGGTAAGTGGGATTTCCTGTCAGTCAATGTTATGTACAGTGGTCGTGAGCAAAAGGAGTTTGGACCAAATAAAAAGTGAATCTCTGTGGTGGATTTCAAAGTGTACCAAATTGATAAATCCCAAAGCAGATGGAGATGCACTCCCTTAGATTTCTATCCCACTGCCTCCACCTGAAAGTTAGCAGCGTGGAAGCGGTGTGGTATTTCATGCTTTGAATGCCTCTACTAGTTTGTATGATCACATTTGTGTTTACACGGCCACAGCCTGCAATGGAACTGCTTTTATTTGCATTGCAAACTGAACGGCTGTCTGCACAATTGCTCACATGTGGAAAGCATATTGTCTTGAGGAGGTGGCAGAAAAGGAAGTGAGAAATAGGGCTCGACTCAGGCCAGTCCACATGCCTTGTGCTGGCATGCAGAAAGGGATGATGTGGCTGAGTCTCCCATGGAAATTTTAACTCAGACTTTAATGTCTGGAAAAGAGCTTGTGTGCGTCTGTGTGTGGATTTCTCTCCCCTAAAGCTTAAAGAAATAATTGCCATATGCAATGTTAACCACTAGCTTGTGTGTTTTTTCTTGAACTGTACTTTTTTTTTTTACATAATCACCGCATTTCATTAATGGGGTGATGAGCTGGTTTTTCGTGTTATTATTATTATTATTATTAGTAGTAATCCTAGTGATGTGTCGCCCTCTGGCTGAAGCAGCATCAGCAGAAATAAGATAACATGGAGTCCTGTGAGCTCTGGTTTGTTTTCCCAGCATTTTTTTTCTCTTCCCAAGACTGCCACATAATGAAACATAGCCTGTGGACATCTACCGCCCTTGTAGCACTGAGGGAATTTTATGCCTGGGTTTGCTCTTGATAGGGTAGGTGGTTGGAATATTGTGTGTATGTCCTATTTTTACAGTATGTGCTCTCAATTACTTTCAAATTTTGCCAAATACTGTCATAGGGTTTTGCATGGTTGATTTAGGGTCTCCCTGCAGTGGATATGTGTATCTCATAGGCTAAAGGCTAGCTTCACTTTCATCATCCTTTTCTGTTTTGTGCTCCACATTTTTTTGGTATTATTGATGTCTTTTTCCCTCGGCAGACAAACTCCCAAGCCCCTGGAAATTTCTGAGCCGCAACAAGTGCTGTAGAAGTGCTTATCTGGGAACAGTTTCATTTCTTGAAAATACTAGCTAAGACAGAGCTTTGTCAGTGATCTTGGACGGTCAGCCTCATATTTGTTAGCGTAGCCTGGAGTTGATTTTGGGCTGAGCCATTTTGGATGCTACTGGCTGCTCCATCTGGCCCAGCGGCAGAGTGGTCTGATAGTTTGAGCCAGATAGTGACAGATGTTGTTCGGTTGCGAACCCTCAGCCTTGGTGATTACAAGCTAGTCAGCTGAGGTTGTTTCATATTTACATATTGAACCTGATGACCCTGCCTGCGTGACTCTATCCCGTGAGGTGATATATATTTGTGTACAAGTAGAGTTTATTCCATATCGTTTCAAATGTGATAGCTATCATTACAAAATGACATTTGTATTTTATTAGATTATTAGAGTATTTAATATATATTGCCCACTTAAAAAACACCCACATAATAAAACCCTCTCTCTGTTACCTTGGTGCAGTTCCTATTTCCATGAAGATAGCTGACACCAAAGCAAAGATGCAAATGCTGAGATTCAATCCTCGAACAGTTGCGTCTCACACACCCAGTGCTACACACACCCAGTGCTACACACTGCCTGCCTCAAATTGCTCATTCATTGTTGTACAGTTCCTTAAATCCACCCTTTTCAGTAACATGTGCAGTTCTTTTTCATGCTACTATGTGATTTTTCCCTTACTTAACCTGGTTCTTTCATCAGACTGGTATTTCAGTACTCTGAAAGAGTCTTAGCGTGGCCCTCTTCCCGTTTTCTTTGTTTTTTCCTTTATTTGTTCTTCTATTGGACTAGCCAGCCCCACATGCACCAGCCGTCCACTCCCTCCTCCTTTCCGTCATACTCAAGAGTTAGGCACTAGTGCTGATTGAAAGTAAAGCTCACTATGTGACTCTGTACTTGGGATGGATTTTTTTCCTCCCTTCCTTCACTTTTTGTTGAGAACTTGTTTGGCCACATACCTAAAATAGCTCTCTGACGTGTACAGTCCTGTTAAGGAATGTTACTGTGGCTGTCCAGAGTGCTCTGCGGCAGGAAGTTATGCAAACGTGCATTGCTGAGCACAGAGCCTTGTGATTAGGGTCCTGAAGGACTTGGTTCTTTGGTTTTCTTTTTTTTTTTTTTTTTTTCCAGTGCTGGCTGGCTGGATATTGTATAACCAACAAGGCCCCTGTTCTCTCCCAGCCTATGGTTGGTCTTGTATGAATTCTCCTTCCTGAAATTCGACTTATTTTATTATTTTAAAGCTGAGTAGATGATGACTCCCAGCTCTGTTGATCACAACCTACCCTCTTATTAATTTACCACATTCTGTCTCCTTTGCTTTTGTTCTCCCCCTTCAGCCATTCTTTAGCTCTCATTTTTTTTCCTTTTCCCCTCCCATCTGCCATTTTTCCCTGCTTCCACCCATCCCGCAGGGCGCTTGCTTGTTTTATGTCTCATAGAGGGGGGTATGGCCCTGACCTCCACTGCTGAGCAGAAGCAGCCGAGTTACTTAAGAGGATTCCTCGCCGCGTCTGAGCTGCTGATTCACCATGTGTCATCATTGTTTTGCTCGGGGATGCAACAAGAATTGTGTCATTATTCAACAAAAGATCATTCATAATACATTAAAGATAAGCATTTTGCCAACATTGTAGTGAGTTCAAAGATGGTGTACAATGAGTAAATTAGTGAAATAACATTGATTAACATCATCTGTAACATTTATCTCTCACTTTTTCGAAGTAAGAAATGTAGGCTTGGTGACCCATGGTAAAGTGTCAGATGCTCAGTTTCAACATCTGGCTCACACACGCTAGAGGGAATGAATAACAGTGTGTTGTGTTCAAGTGCTTGTGTGCCTGTCTTCTTCCAGCCATTCTGGATTATGGAAGATTAGATTAAATCCCGCATGTGGCACTTATGCTCCTGCCTAGCTTGAGCCAATCCAGCTACTACTGAATGTTTGAAGCTCAGGGAATTCCAATATTGTAGATGTCACACTATAATGGTCCTTTTTAATTTCATTTATTGACATCATTCTTATCCCAGTTTATAGTAATAGGCATGCTTTCTCCATATTAATCATAAAAGGGCATCTAACGAGGGTCAAGAGATGGGAGAAATTTCTAGACTTTCAGTGACTGGATTGTAAATTCATACCGGTTACCTCACTCTACGGTTATTGTAGGCACCACCCTGTTGCCTCATTCATCAAAAGGTGGTTCATTCCATCAGTTACTTTTATTAGAAACTTTGTGACCAGGGTGGGAAATTCTGCTTTTCGTCATCCAGTCAGGATCCCCCCTGCCTGTGCTCATTTATTATTGCAAAGACATTATAGAAAAAGTGTCGGAACTGCAACACTGAAGTACTGCTCTTCACAATGTCTGTGTTTGCTTACTGGCTTCAAGGTTTTCCAGCAGTATGGCACATAAATGCATCCCTGGTCAGCAGTAGTCTCAAGTCCCCAGAGGGCAGAGCAGGATTTTCCTTAATTCCTCACATGCACATTTATAGATGCACAACATGAATTTTCTTCCAGCATTTAAAGTCCAGGGGTACGGCCTTTCAAAAATGTCAAGCTTCTGTCTTGTGTCATACTTCTGAGTGCAGCAGGATGGGAATGCCCGGCGTGTTGGTAGGAATTTGATTTGATAGTGTGCACCATGTAGTTGCTGTAGCAGTCTTCTGTAAAATGCCTAGCGCATAATCGGGAGATGCCACTTTCCTCAAAGTGAATAACATAAATTGTAGCCAGGGGGACATAGAATTTGGGGGAAATGGAACCAACACCTGAAGATACACCTACTTACAATGTCGTAAGTAGGAATCAGTGAATCATAGTTGTTTTCTACTTAAAGTTGAGGCCTGATTTGATGGGTGGATGTAATGATATCATTGGTTAAAATTGTTTGGTTGAAGCCTACGTAAGCAGCCAATTTTTATTTTTCATTTTAGAATACAAAGATAATAAGTGTGCAGTAGAAGTACGGATGTGATCGAAAAGCTTTTACAAAGCATTTTTCATTTAATCTTTACATTCAAAGAATTTACATAAGTGATTTTGTATGTTTAAATTGGCCTTGGTTCTGTCCGTGGCAAACATGTTTTGTGGCGCTCTTTAATAAACAGCTACCCTTCAAGGTCCTTCAGTGGTTCTGTTATAAATCACTGTAGAGACTGTGAATGTTTACAGTAGCACTGAAATCCAGATATTTGTAATAAGCTAAAACCCTCGTAGACATTATTAATGTAGTCCAGGGCCCGTATTCACAAAGAATCTTATGGCTAAAAGTAGCTCCTAACAGGCGAATTTAGGAGCAACTCCTAAAAATAATGGCCGTGTCAGTCGTAACTTTAGGACTCCTAATTTTTGAAAATAAGAGTTATTCACAAAACATTTTAAGCCTAAAAGTAGCACCTAAGTCTGGGAGACCTTAGAAGTAGTCCAGAGGACTCCTAACTCGCTAAGACCTCGTCACAGCCAAATGTTTTGGAGACGCTAAATAACAGGGAATTATTAAAACGATGTCGGATGGACCGTGAAGGGATTGAAGTTGTGGTTGAGTTGGTGAGGGACACAATAACGTTCCCAATCAACTGAAACAATCCAATAAAGCTGGAGTTAAAATGTTTGGCAACACTCCGGTGTTTGTCTACGGGGAAAATGCAGCTCTTCGCACGGGACTAGTATTACCTGGGGACCTCAAGTGATTTAGAAATTATCCCACCACGTCTGTGTTTGGTGTGGCGCATTCGCACGGCATAAGCGAAGTCTGTGTTTTAACTCAAATTTACTGACATTATCCCCCGGGTCGATCGCACCTGAGCCGTTGCTGGAGCAGCACAACGGTTAGATATGGATATTTTTAATATAATAACTGGTGAGCCTCTAATCATCTTTCGAGATTTCGCTCTTCTAATGAGCCTCCTGAATTTGCACCCAAAATGCTTTTCAAAACTTTCATTCATAATTCCCAAAGCAGCCTCCATAATTCTCGACCGGGAAAAAGGCAGAAAAAAGGTGTGGAAAACACAAAAAACCTTAAGAAAAACAAAAAATGACCCCAAATCACAGAGATGGCGATTCGCATGGGACTAATATTATCACATGACCTCTGTGTTTGGTGAAATATGGTAGGAAATTTGCAGTGCGTTACTCTTTACGAATTATGGACATGGCAGATTCGCACGGGATTAAGATCACAGACGACCTCCACAATTATTACAAATTACTGGAGGTCCCCAGGTTATACTAGTCCCGTGCGAATAAGGCTTTTGTCAATCGGAAAAAGTTGCATTCCATCAATACACAAATTGTCTTTGACGCATGTAACAATATACTGGACATTGTTGGGAAATGGCCCGGATCAACACACGATTCCCGAAATTTAATGGAGAGTGGTTTGACGCAGCTTTTCGAGCAAATGCCGCTTTTATTGGCAATTCATGTTTTTCATCGCAATCTTCTATTTTGTAATTTTTGTCCAAATTATTATTATTTTTTATTTATTTTGGGGTGGGGGTGGGTGGGTGCACTTAATTCTCCTCATAAATACATTTCTTTATCTAATATCTTTTCATAGGCTTTGTCATGGGCTTGTAGGCAACTTCCTTATTTTCACATCATGCATTGTGTAGCCTAAAAGACTTTTCAATGGGCTGCCCTGTCACTCAACAACCAATCACCGTTGTCACCGCTTCTAAGTGCGTCCTTATAAAATGACGTCATCCATAGCAACAGAGAGTTACTTCTAGTTTAGGAGTTCACTGTTTTCATAACTAAAAGTAGGTCTCAGCGGCTTTGTGAATTACTTTTAAGAAACGACTCCTACATAAAAACTTTTAGTCCGATTTAGGAGAACTCCTAACGTTAAGATAAATGTCTTTGTGAATACAGGCCCTGACTTGCAGCCGACTGCTAGCATTATGCGGTGGTCTGTTCAAAATCATTCTACAGAAACCAACACCCTGATGGGATGCTGTCTTTGCTGTTTACATGTTGTCTGTCTGTGATGCTTCTGCAATAGTAGACACTTTAGCTTTGTGTGCCTGCATGCTAACCCTTCCTTCTCTCCTCTCAGGATGGCTTGGACGCACTGGTGTATGACCTTGACTTCCCTGCCCTGAGGAAAAACAAGAGCATTGACAACTTCTTGAATAGATGTAAGTAGCTTGCATCATTCATTTTCCCCTCATGTCCTCCTTTAATGCTGATCCATCCATGTCTTTCACTTGAACCATTTTCAGACCCCGTTATATATGGGTATAAGCCTAGGCTCAGAAAAGAAGGCTGTTTTTGGGTCACCGGCTCTATGTGGGCTTGGACACAATAGGTGTCTGCTGCTTAGTGTCCCCAACAAAGGGGCTTTCATAAATGGCTGGTGACCCACATGATGCCTATCGTGATGGCTTCTCTCTTTCACAGTGCCCTCAGACTGGGGGACCCCCATAACTCTGTTTAGAGTAAACACGAGAAAATACCAATACAAGGCTGATAGAGAGAATACATCTTTATCTCCCTAGCAGATATGATTTAGTAAAAATATGAGGCATTTACATTTCCAAGAAATGTTAGCTATCATGTTACAGTGTTTACCTCAGCAAGCCAGCAATGTCTGAAATGGGGGAAGGGCATGGGGGCTAAATTTTTGCGGTATACATCTTTATTTCCAGAATTGCATATGGCGAAACATATAATTTAACTGAAACACCTCTAACCAAACCAAACAAACAAATGCTAACTCTCACCGCCCTGTCAGGAGGATATTCCCCCTCCCTTTGTGGCATCACTTTTCATTTTCTTCTGAAAGAATTTCTCTCCAGAAAATAAACTTTGCAGTGAAATGTATTTAGATCTGCAAGTCATGCATAGTAGTGACAGAGTAGTGACAGCTTTAATGGGGGAAATGTGAACTTTGAACTCTATTCTGTAGAAGTGCACACATTGCTGCATGTGGCACTGTCTCACTCTGAGTGCAAATACTATTGCCTTTTTTAAATTATAATTATTCAAATCTATTAAATTGTAATCACTTTATAGGAGGTGATTGCTAAATCTGCAGGGATTACCTGCTTGCATAAGAAGTTTGATGTCAAAGAAGTTTAAAAGGTTCATTTTTGTCCATATAATGACTTTTCTTGTAAACAGCGTTAGAAACCTTTATAGCACTTTAAGGAAAACTAAAATAATCACTATTTCTTATTTGATAATCAGCCCAGGCTACTGTAAATCCCTGGGGCTGAAACTGCCATTAGGGATCTACTCAATTACTCTTGGTACAGTACTTTTCTGTATCGCAGCCAAGTGTTGGAAATGCATTGATGGATATGGACTAATGGACCAGCAGTCTTGCGAGACACTGGTCCTCAGTAGCATGCATTGCCTAAAGGGCTCTTTACTCTAAATTCTCTCCTCCATGCATTGTGCCCTGCACCCTGATCACCTCATCTGATTTATTTATTCTGTGCATGCTAGGAGATCTACTGGAAATAATCCCCCTTCTCCCACACACACACAGAGGCAAATACACACACTATATCTCTAACAGCAACACAAGTCCTATTTGTACCTTTTCTTAACATGGTTTATGTATCCTTTTCGTCCTCTGGGATTATGATCCCGGGAACCAGTGCACAGGGTGGAAATGACTCACTCTCAGATGTTCTTATTCTAATAACTGAGGCCTTCCTTGCTTTTTTATTTTTAGATCAATTGAACTTGTATGCCCCTGCACCCCCCTTTTCCATGCGTTCCCGTGCCAGTAGTGACCCATGTGAATTAAAAATGATCCCCTGTAGTTCAACTATGACCAAATTTGGCTTAATGCTGAATACTATCTCCCCTCAGGGAGTTAGCATTGTTGCTTACTGAGAGTTGGCCTCTCCCTGATGTTACAAACTTTCCCTAAACAGCATCTCTCAGTTGTGCAGAGGCGTCATCAGCTTTTTCTGCTCTGTTTGCCAACACTGTGGATTTTCCTATGAAAGTCAACCTCTGCTTCATGTAGACATTATGTGACACTTACGTGATATTGGATAATAAAACGCGGTAGCAGTAAGCTGATCTTTCATATGAAACACAACCACTAGTGACTGTATTGTAATAACAGAAATTACTAAATAAAACTCAGACTGTGCATACTTTAATCGGCCCTGATGCTTTAACACTATAGCTGCAATGGTTAATCAGTTAGTTGTCAACCATTTAAATCGATTGTCAATTATGTTAATAAGCCAATATATGGTTTGAGTAATTTTTAAAAGCAATGGTCGCTAATTCCAGCCTCTTACTATGTGAATATTTTATGTTATTTTTATGTTTTACTTACTAATCTACTACGATAAGTGCATGTCTTTGGGTTGTGGACAGAGCCAGACATTTGAGGATGTCATCTTGGGCTTGGAAACCCTGATCAACCATTTTAATCACCAACCAACAAATTGATTAATTAAGAAAATAATCAACAGATTAATCAACGGTGACAGTATTATTTAATTACAGCTCTATTAAACATACAAGGCTAAGGATAAGATTCCTCTAAAAGATTGATGCTGTAACATAAGAAGAGTATATTTTTTTGTTCATTAATGTCTGTCTTTTCTTGATTTTATTTTTCCAGACAAGGAAACCATTAGTAAAATTCGTGATCTACGCATGAAAGCGGAGGACTATGAGGTGGTTAAAGTTATTGGGAGGGGAGCATTTGGAGAGGTGCAATTGGTAAGAATGGCATGCTGTGTTTCTTCTTAAACAATGTTCCAGTTATAAGTTATATACTCATGTATTTCCTTAATGAGTTCAAAATACTAAATTATGTCTTATGTTTTGCTCTAAAAGTTTGTGAGAAGTACTCTAATAGGCCTAATTTGATTGTCACTGCTCCATCTTTTCTAGGTAAGACATAGAGCCACATGCAAAGTATACGCCATGAAGCTGCTGAGCAAGTTTGAGATGATCAAGAGGTCGGACTCTGCTTTCTTTTGGGAGGAGAGGGACATCATGGCTTTTGCCAATAGCTCATGGGTGGTGCAGGTATGAAGCGACAGAAAAGAAGCATCTACAGTCGGCTTCTTAAGCTAGTGTGATTTTACGTGCAAGATCTTTACTCCCTTTTGACTGCAAGTTTTCCTCTTTTTATGAATTGCTTTTACTTATTGTTTCATCTCTTTTCTATTCTGCAGCTCTTTTTTGCATTCCAAGACGACCGCTACCTCTACATGGTGATGGAATACATGCCTGGTGGCGACTTGGTTAACTTGATGAGCAACTATGATGTCCCGGAGAAGTGGGCCCGCTTCTACACAGCTGAGGTGGTGCTGGCTCTGGACGGAATCCACGCCATGGGCTTTATTCACAGGTAACGACAACTTTTACGTTCTCTCTGTCTTTCTTTTATGTTTACTCTTTACTCTTTAAATTAAGCTGCAGTTAAACATTGATGTCGACTAATTTCAAAAGTAAAATGATGTTTCCCCCCTCTGTGAGGCAGTTCTAAGGTTTTGTGCTCTGTTTGGAAACCATGTACAAAGTGATCGTGTGATGTCTTTTGTCTTTTAATGGTTCTTGACGATTGTGAAATATGCATTAGGATCTAGAAGGTATGGTGGCAACCTATTCCTTACAGGGGTCTGCAGTAAGCAAGGTTAGGGATAACCCTGAAGTAGTATGGTTTTTTAGTATTAATGCTAGATACTTACTACTGTTCTATCTTAAGGTGCCATGCGTCATCACTGCTTGTTTTCAAAACTGAGATTGTTGACAGAGTTTGCCACGTTGAAATTTTCCCACTGGTGAAGAAGCATGTGACAAGACCAGTGTTCCCAGTTATACGAGTCATATTTTACAAGATATTACATTCACTACCCTTTGAATGCTGTATTAATTTACTGCTAATGCAAACAAAACATTTCATACTGCTGTGGCTTCACATTCACATTAAAAAACAGTTAACTGGTGAAAAACGAGATACCTTGTATTATAAAGAAGGCTAGTCACCGGAAATGCAATGTGTTCGGTAAGTTTTGCACGTAACTACCGTCATCAAGCATGTGTTTGTAGAGTATACCAGCATTTGTCTTCTGTATTATAATTTTTTTGGCGGTGGATCTGTTTGCAGTGTGCAAGGGAACTGTTTTATGCAGATTGTTTAAGTAGTAGAATAAGGAGCAGTCTCAGTTAGTTGTTAGATGAAGAGCTGCAGACAACGGGTTGCACAGCTCCAACTTCTGAGTGACGTTACTAACTCTTTGTGCCTCATTGGAAAAAGTAGGCGCTTTTTGTTTTTGCTTTGACAGCAGTTCACTACTACTACTACTACTTTGTGCTGCGATTCTTCTGCTGCAAGGAGCATGTTCAGTTTGTAATTGTAGCATCCAATGTACGACTTGATATTTAACGCAACAAGTGAAAGGATAACGTCGGTGGGGGCAGTGGGCAAGTAAATTTATCAGTGTATGCCTGATCACCATATTACATGCGCTGCCACAGCAAGCCTATTAAACACCAAATTCAACATTGATTTCTTTCACAAATTAAAAATGTGAATGTAATGCTCTCTCCCAATATAACAGTATCATATGTCATGCATTTTTGCAGAGGGAGTAGGACTTCTTTCACATGTTGCACCACCGCTTTTCTACAGTAGCCCAGAATAAACAAAATACCGGCTCTAGAGAGGGCCACTTGTGTTTTTCACATTTTTGACAATCATTGTAGGGGGACGGTTAGATGAGGGATGTTTAGTTGGTTGCAGTCTGCACGCACACTGCCAGATGCTGCAGAATCCTACACACTTGACCTTTTTAAATAGTCTAGAATTGCTTCTGAACTTTCCAATTCCATACCCTCGCTATAGATCGGTAATATCTCCTTGAGTAGTAGGATAATCAATCTCTCTGTACTGGACAGAGCCAATTTATCATGATATAAATTCAATATAAAATAGTCCTAAAATAGGTTATTTCTTTCCCTTTTATGCGATGGTAACTAATAATTTTTTACAACCTAGGCTCTATGCACAGCTGAGGTGGTGGAAAATTCACACCATGACAGCTGTATTAAATAGTTCTTGCTATGTTCTCCTGGACGTTGCAGTGAAAGGAAATTTGAAGAAAACATAAATTGCACTCTCTCAGCTCCCAGCCTCCTTCATACCTCATTACATCGGAGCTATTGCTGCAGAACAGCGCAGCACCTTCAGACACTTGTGATTTGGAGAGCTATTTTTCCGAGTGGTGCCCTCAAGCAGCTTTAACCTTTAACTGTTCACTGATGTGCTTCAGTTTTCTTGTTATATGCTTGAGATAGATGTATTGTTTGTGTTTGACATCACTTTATTTTTGCCTTCTCAGGGACGTGAAGCCTGATAACATGTTGCTAGACAAAGCAGGCCACTTAAAATTGGCAGACTTTGGGACCTGCATGAAAATGAACAAGGTATGAAATTACCATTGTTAGCTCACTGCATAAATTCTGAATACTTTATGTGTAAGGAAAAAAAAGCTGATTATTTAGGTCGATGAAAAACATTTAGAGGGATTAATTATTGTGAAAAAGTATTCAAATTGTGATGATGTTTTTCCTCTTCAGGATGGTATGGTACGATGTGACACAGCAGTGGGAACTCCAGACTACATTTCGCCTGAGGTACTGAAATCCCAAGGAGGCGATGGTTATTATGGCAGAGAGTGTGACTGGTGGTCAGTGGGAGTATTCTTGTACGAAATGCTAGTTGGTAAGTATTTGCTGGGTAAGGTCACCTAGTGAATGTTAATGCTGTTAGCAGTGTTCATACAACATCTTTAAAGCAGGCCTATTCAGCTACTTTTTCAGAAAGGCCAGATTTGGGCAAACATTAAGATTTTCTATGTGTTATTTCATGTCTTAAAACAATGCACTTTTTTCCACCACATTCTTTTAAGTATACATTTTTACAATAGTTATATTTACCAAAGTGCAGGTAAAAAATCACAATACACCTTTTTAATCTTAGGAGTAGGTTGTCTGTTTGACTCTCCTAATTCCTTAAACACCCCAGGTTAAACTTTCTGTGTATTTCTGTGCTCATTAGTGAGACAAAACTCACTAAGGGGCAAATTAACCTACTATTAGAATGAGTCAGGCCAGAATGAGTGTCTTAAAAGGCCTCCATTGGCACACATGCTGCCAGTTGAATAGGTCTGCTGTAAAGTTTGGAAAATGCTTAATTTTGACTACATGTTAAGGTCAAGAACATGCTTGAATTTAATGTAGTCCTTGAAATCTATGCAATTTTCAACATAATCTTGTGTTTTATCTTAATCATCTTTATCAGACATGTAAACCAAAAATCTTCTTTATGTTTTTAAAAAAAACATTCAAGTATCATATTTGATTGTTGTCACCTGGCATCGAAATCAGTGATAATTTCATTTAACAAGTTAATGTGAACAGCTTTGAACATAAACTGTGACAAAACATTGATTGCTGTGGGTTTAAATATTCCAGAAAATTAAATGTTTTTCGCAGTTGTATTTATACTGACAACTTACATTTGATGATAAAGGTTTGAGAGTCTGTTTTAGGTAGTTTAGAACGTGCTGAATTTGACTTTTCAAAAGCTGTGCAAACCCTATATTATAGCAATAAAAATTCTTATTAATAATATGAAGCTTGTGTTTTTTTAAGAAACACAACAAAAGTAGATCATTTTTGTCTTTCGCTATTCTAAAACACCAAACTGAGATTCTGAACCTTGCCACAGTTTTTTTTCCTTACTGTGACATTTCTGTCACTGATAACTTGACTCTTTTTTTGTGCACCAGGCGACACTCCTTTCTATGCAGACTCCCTGGTGGGGACCTACAGCAAAATCATGAACCACAAGAATGCCCTGACCTTCCCTGATGACAGTGACATCTCCAATGATGCCAAGAATCTCATCTGTGCTTTCCTGACTGACAGGTTAGATAGTGGCAATCTTAGCATGGGGCTCTTATCATAAGACCCTTTTCCTTATTTAGGAACCGATTGTTTTCCGGCTTAGAGGACCCTTGGTGGAAAGAATCCGGATTGAAATATGCTTGTGCCTCTTTGCATCGAGATATTGAAGAACCGCTTCTGCTGGTATTATGAAAATCATGCACATAATTATGAAGGATCAAAGTTGATAAGCGTGTCCTCACTGACCCCCCACAGGGAAGTTCGACTCGGCCGTAACGGTGTAGATGAAATCAAGAGGCATCCTTTCTTCAAGAATGACCAATGGACATGGGAGAACATCAGAGAGAGTAAGAACATTGTCACTGATTAGTTTCACACCTCCCGTTTCATTTGGCAGTCTGCTCACTGTTACTGCAATCGTGCAGCCAGCGGTCATGTTTTCCATTTGACCTACTACAGACAGTTGCAGGAAATTCTTGTAGAAGAGCCATTCATTCAGTATCCTTTCCAAGACTAAACGTGATTCCTGCTCAGAGGAATAATTGGCAGCACTGCGTTGTTTGAGGCCAACAGCGGGGGGAAGCAGTCAATCGCAAATGTTAATGCGCTGGGATTGACACTGAAGCAGAGAGAGATTAGAAATGTAGAGCTAAATCCAGGAGTTACAGTCAGTTCTTTCGTGGCTTTATATTTAATACTTGACTAGGCTGAAGTCAGCACTTTGGTGTTTGCCACCTCTGTCGTTCCA
The DNA here is from genome assembly GCF_900880675.1 of Sparus aurata. NCBI lineage: Eukaryota > Metazoa > Chordata > Actinopteri > Spariformes > Sparidae > Sparus > Sparus aurata. The sequence continues at coordinate 19,824,743 of NC_044207.1, forward strand.
CTGGCTGATTCTGCTAGCTGGCTGGTTTCCTCGTGTTTTAAAGAGATCTGTGATCCAAAAAAAAAGTCAATGCAGAGAAAACTTTAACACTTGGTTGCTTTCTCGCTGTTCTATGTGGAAGGTCAAATTATGATTATGGCTTATAACAAAAAAGAAATCTGCTATAAGATGTTCCTGTGATTTGGGTTAACTGACAATTTTCAAGGCCTAATATGAGCATATATATTCCAGATATATTTATACATATAATTTTTGATGAAGAATGAACTTTTTAATATTTGAAAGAAACTGATTTATGTTTTATCTAGTCTTCTAAACATGTAAGTCCTTTTTCTGAGTGCATTATTAAAACCTGTTGTATATTTTACATGTTTCAAGGACTGGGCCATTAACACATAGCACCTTGTGAGCCGCGGTGGCCCTGTTTAATGTCTTTAGTTACTGAATCGCACATCTTTTTGTGCCCTGTGCAGCGGCTGCCCCAGTCGTGCCTGAACTGAGCAGTGACATTGACACCAGTAACTTTGATGACATCGAGGAGGATCGGGGGGAGGAAGAGACCTTCCCTATACCAAAGGCCTTTGTGGGCAACCAGCTCCCTTTCGTAGGCTTCACTTATTACAGCAATCAGCAGTAAGTGTGCTAGACTTTGCTCCTTACTGGTTCATAATTAATCTGCTCTTCCTGTAACACTTGTCTAACAATTGTCTACAATTTGCACAAAAATTAAAATATAGGATTTTGGATGTGTGTGACAATCATTTTTTAGTCAGTCATGCCTTTAAAATGACTCTTTCATGATAGAAATCAATGTATCACAGAATACATTGTTTGAGTATCTTATTTTGGATCGTATGTCACTGATAAATTAACTCTTTTGTCTGTGTGTAAATGCTCCTGCTATGAATGCTTATTCCTTCTGTACAGAAATGGGGCTAGTTGTTAGTTTTCACTTTGAGAAGAGGTTTTGATATAACCACGCTGAATCTGTACAAATAAAAACATGCAATCTGTTTCTAGCCTTATGCGCAAGTCCAGCGCCTCCACAAAGACCAGTGACAAACGTAGCAGCTCTGCAAAAGAAGACAAGAGTCATGTGAGTAGATAGTAGAGTAGAATATCTGCCAGTTGTTTTAAGTGAGGTAATGGTTAGATCTATTGAAGGTATAAGATCTGTCTCCATCTAAGATTGTTGCTTGTTTTTTCCTGTTCAGCTGGAGAACCTGCAGAAAAGGATCTACCAGCTGGAGGAGCAGCTCCACAGTGAGATGCAGCTGAAGGATGAGCTGGAACAGAAATGCAGGTATGAAACAGGACATGTATTGCACATGTATAAATGTATATAGCTTTTATATTTATTTAAATATCATTCTTAATGTTGTCTTGTTTTTCGTTATGTTCTTTTTCTGTTTGCTACTCAATCTTTTTCATTTGCTTTTTGACTCCTGAGCTGCATTAAGAAGTGAATTTCTCTGGTGCAGGATCCATAAGAAATTGTATTTATTCATACAAAACAAAAAAATAATCTTTCATAGTCAAAGTACTAATATGATGCAAATTCTTGAGTTTCATAAAAAGGCTGCAAAGCAAACAGCATTTGCAGAGGGATGTTTACTTATTTTATTTGGTTAAAAAAATGATTTTAAGCTTCTCGTAAAATTTTTATAAATCAAAACAGGGCCATGGTTAAGTTATTATGGTTTTATTCCATAGTGTTCGCTGTCCCCTTGTTACATATGCATCCTTGGATGTTTATTAAGAGTCATTTTCCATTTATTATACTATTTAATTTAATTTACCATATTTAATTTAATTTTTTTTTTCTTTTCTCTTTCTCCTTCCTGTTTCCCTTTTCAGCTCTTTCTGTTATTTCCAAACCGCTCCCCATAAATGCTCCCCATCACTCACACCACACACACAAAACCCTATGCACAGACTGCCCCACAACTTCTCCATTATACGTTGTGCCAGTATGCCAGTTTTTTGTTTTGTTTTGATGTTGACACATCAATGTCTTTACTCAATGTCTGTCTTACCTTGATGTGCTGAAAGTGTCGTGTCTCCCAGAGTATGTTGTCATGTTGTGTATCATCTTGTCTCACTGGTTATTTTCTGCTGAGCTGAACAAAAAAAGCTTTTGACTTTTGTAAACAGTATTTTTTCTCAAATTCTGTTCTCTGCAGGACATCAAACACCAAGATCGACAAGATCATAAAAGAACTGGATGAAGAGGTCAAATGCTAACACTTTTTTCTTCCTCATAATGAAATATAATTTCATGATGTTTTCTGCATTGATTGATTTGATAAAGTTTGATGAGTTGAATTAAAACAAGGGGTTAGAATACAAAGTGGTTTGTTCCTGCCACATCACTGCTGCTCTTGTTCCTTGCCACAGGCAAACCTGAGGAAGAGCGCAGAGGCCGGCGTGTCTCTGCTGGAGAAGGACAAGATCATGCTGCAGCACCGGTTCACCGAGTACCAAAGAAAAGCTGACCAGGAGGCAGAGAAGAGGCGCAATCTGGAGAATGAAGGTAAAGATAATGAGGGGCTGTGGTTGTATGATTCAGACACTTTGCATTTCAAGTGAAATTGCGGAATTAAGCGTGGGTGCAGCAGTTTTGTTGCATGTAAATGCCCTGATCCTCTCAGTGTGTTTTGTCTGGGTAGGACATATGCCCAAAATGGGATTAACTGGTATCCTGGTGTGACCTTCTCTTTCCTCACTGCTGACCACAGATCTAGTTAACTGTTAAACCTTGCACGCATCTGTCTGACTTCCCTGTTGATTTACAACAGTAGACGGCACTAATTGGATTGACGATTAGTGAGCTGTTAGAATTGATGACTTAATATTCCATGTGTGTAATTTCACCTTATTTTAATTAGGAATGGTGTTGGTAGTTAAAATGGACCCAAAAAATAATCCTTGTCTAATCACTTACCCTTTGGTTTCTTTTCTAGTGTCAACTTTAAAGGAGCAACTTGAAGATATGAGGAAGATCAGCCAGAACTCTCAGGCCTCAAATGACAAGATTGTCCAGCTGCAGAATCAGGTATACAGTCCAAACACACACGTGGTCTGAATGAGGTGGAGGACAATACATTAAATCCAACATCCCATTCTGATCCTGTGATTTGATTGACAGCTGGAAGAGGCCAACGACCTCCTGCGCGCAGAGTCAGACACAGCAGCGAGACTGCGGAAGAGCCACACCGAGATGGCCAAGTCGATGAGCCAGTTAGAGAGCTTGAACCGCGAGCTGCAGGAGAGGAGCCGTTCAGTGGATGGAGAGAAGGCCCAGCTGGAGAAGGAGCTTCTGTTACTTCAGAGCACCCTGGACTCAGAGAGGAGGAACTACAGCCTGGGCTCTGAGGAAATCAGGGAGCTGCAAGGTAACCCACAATGCCGGATTCCATAACAGCTTGACCAAAATAAAGTTTGCAGTGTTTAAATATTTTTTAAATTTGGTTTGATAAGAGTGGAAAGGCTTTCTTTAGAGGGCAGAATATGTGCGTGTTTTACCAGCTCATTCTGGCTCCAAAAAACCCTTTAAAACAAATCATCTTACTCTGATCCAGACATTTGAGACAGCTGCAGAAATTCCACCTAATAGACGCCATTCCTCACTCTCCCACTGATGCCAGACATGCCCAAGCACCATCAACACACCACAGCAGTCAAACGAGTCTCTGATTTATCTGTCATCCAGTTGTCTTTCAATGAAACAAGCTTATAAAAGTCAAGGAATGAGTGGGAAAGTAATGATGGAGAGACATTGAAGTCATTCTCTGAATGTTTGATAAGTATTAGACATTCGATATTCTGAGCTTTGTGAATGTTCACATATCACTAACAATATCATGGTCACTGTCTTTATCTTCTGTTCTCAGCGAGGATGTCAGGGCTGCAGGAGGACAACAAAGGCTTGAAGCTCAGTCTCTCCAAAGTGGAGGCAGAACGCAAACAGGCCCAGGAGAGGAGCAATAATCTGGAGAAGGTATACAAGACAAGTCCTCATAGTAGTATTTGTACATATATGCAAGGGATTCACCCTGTTAAGTTTTAGCAATTGCTGGTATTTTCTTTTGTATTTCTAATTAGATGATAGGACAGTGGTGTGTTCAGCTGGTTTCATGTTGTTCCCCGCCCCACAGGAAAAGAACAACCTGGAGATCGACCTGAACTACAAACTGAAGACGTTGCAACAGCGTCTGGAGCAGGAGCAGACTGAACACAGGGTGACACGGGCTCAGCTCACTGACAAATATGAGTCCATTGAAGAAGCCAAATCAGCTGCCATGACTGGTATGTCAGTCCTATGTCAGAGCATGCCCCCTCCACTTTTTTTTCTCTGCTTTTTGTCCTTTTTTTAACTCTAGAATGATACATGAAGTTAATCTCTTAATCTTTACTCCTCTCTCCAGATTTAATTTATTTAACTTCTTTCTGACCCCATCTTCATGTTTCTGCTCTCTTATCTGCGGTCTAATGAGACTCACCTGAAGGGGGTGTTTGGGTGGGTGGAATTCAAGGAGTGTAAGCCAGTCAGCATGTTGGGACATCGCATTGAAACAGTTTTTGCAATATAATAATCATCTGTCTAGGTGATTTCTTTTTGCTTTTTGCCTACTCCACGCTGGAATAGACTCAAGCCTCTCCTTGCCAAGGCCTGTCATTGTCCTTTTTCAAAGCCCCTTTTATCTTGATTCTAGCCCTCCATTATTCATTTACATCTTCAAAAACACACTGTTTGTATGCGGCAGAAGTATTTCTATCTTCTTTATTTAATGCCAAACAACAGCTAAACGTGCTTTACAGATAGACAGGCAAATACACAAGAAAATAAAGTTATATAGGGCAGAAGCACCCAGAATAAAAAACATAAAGACAAACTAACAAATTAGTTGAATATAAAAGAAAACTCAAAGTGATGGTAAAGAGGTTTGTCTCTTCCTTGGTTTGGAAAGTAGTTGCCATCCAGTCTTGTATCTTCTGGCAGTTTGTTCCACATTTCAGCAACATTGAAGCTGAAGGCAGCTTCACCAAAGAACAGAAAATGCTAAATACGCTTGCTGTTTCTGTTCCTCCAAATAGTTATTAGACAATATTAGACAGATGGATTGTTCCCTGTGAATTCAGGGTTAAGTGAGAACAAGTAATTGATGATTTCTCTGTCACTGTCCCCCCCCCAGCGGTTCAGCAGAAGATGTCTGAGGAGAATGGAGCACGGATGCGAGCGGAGAGCCGGGTAGTGGAGGTTGAGAAGCAGTGCTCCATGTTAGAATTTGATCTCAAGCAGTCGGTGCAGAAGATGGAGCAGCTGATGAAGCAAAAAGAAAGGCTAGAAGACGAGGTAACTGTGGCGAGCTTTGTTTTATATTCAGTAACAACCAATTCCGCATCCATGTGCCTTGTATCTGAGATATCTCACCCGTCCAATGTCTTCCTTACCCAGGTCAAGAGTCTGCGGATACAGGGAGAACAGGAGTCTAGCAAGCGCTCGGTGGCTCAGAGCGACCTGAAGAGCCGCATGCAGGAGGTGGACCGTCTTAGGTGTACAGAGAAGCAGCTCAAGCAGGAGATCAACACAGCGCTAGAGAGTAAACGCTCGCTTGAGTTCCAGCTGGCACAGCTGACCAAGTAAGGGGCATTCCTGCATGAGAATTTTTAAAAACTCATTACTTGTTCTTTCCATGAAATGATGCATCTGATGCTCCACAGGGTGGGGAATTAGGACCAGCCACTAGTAGATTAAATCTAAAAATTGTCTGGCAGGTTTCAGATATGCAAAAATGATTTACAAGTGAGTGGCTGAATATTGAACATTAATCTGTTTTTATCAGGTAGATGTCCACATTTTAAAATGTTAATCCCCCATTTTGATGCCTATCCTATCCACAGAGGATGATGTATTAATGTAATGTGCATTAGATAATCGAAGTAAAAATTATAGTTGATAGAAAAAAACAATTGTATTAGGTAAACAAGGAAAATAGGAAAATGTGGGGTTGCTCAGGGGATTGCGCGGGTTAATATTGCCGTGAAACTAACTGGCAGTAGCTCCAGCCAGAAACGTTCATTTTCTGTTATTGCTGCACTGGCCTGTAATGCTCTTTGGAAGTCAAGGCGTAAATTACCCTACAATTGCCTGCTATTTCCAAATAAGTGCTATTATTCCAGCTTAGAGGGTGACTGCGCCAAAGCTGTTCAGCGGCAGAGTAAACTCTAATCCTTTGATGTAAACACTGAGTCCAGCTCCATCCACTCTGTTGCTAATCCCCTGGCCGTTGCTGCCGCCAGTGCTACCGGTCACATTTTACTACAGGGGCGCACTCAGAGGCCGGCTCTGTTTACCTGCTTAAGAGTGTTGTTGCTGATTTAATGTTGAAATGTCGTGATGTGTCAACAGACAATACAGAGGCAATGAGGGACAAATGAGGGAACTTCAGGACCAGCTTGAGGCCGAACAGTATTTTTCTGTAAGTATAAATCTATTCTCGAGTGCCTCTGTTCTCTTTGTGTGGTGTGAGGGCCACTAGTTAAAGTATTTGTCTGTCCCTCTTCAGACGCTTTACAAAACTCAGGTCAAGGAACTTAAAGAAGAGATTGAGGAAAGGAACCGGCAGGTACAGGATGCTCATAAAAAGGTGCAGGAGTTGTGCAGTGAAAGGTAAGAGAATATATTTATTCAGCTTTATTGCGTTAACTTCCTAAATATTGATTCAAATTGTTTTCTTATTCTGTTTCTGTTGAGTTATATGTGGTCTGATGAAGTAAACAGATACAGAGCTGAAGAGAAAAGGTTATATAACTTGAAATGTGTTTCGTCCTGGACAAAGGGACTCTCTGTCGGCCCAGCTGGATCTGACAGTGACGAAGGCCGAGTCAGAGCAGCTTGCCCGGGCACTTCAGGAGGAGCAGTACTTTGAGCTCAGCCAGGAGAACAAGAAGACGGTGACTAGACATAAGCAGGACATTGGGGAGAAGGAGGCTACTATTGCACGGGTGAGCAAACCTATATTGTCTCCCCCCCATTCGGAATTTATACTATCTTGTACTTTAGTGAGAGTGAACTTTATGTATCGGAATTTTGAGCGTAAAAAGTGATAATATTGAAATTTCTTTGCAGCTTGAGGAATCTAACAAAACGCTGACCAAAGATGTGGAGAACCTCAGCAAAGAAAAGGCGGAGTTGAATGAGAAGCTGAATGCTCAGGAAGAAGGTACTGCCCCTTCCGTCTTTTTGTTTTTCAATAAAATGACGTTGTTGTACAAGCAGTGTCTTTGTCTTCACAGAGTATGCAGCTCAGAAGGAAGAGATTGCAAATACAATCAAGGCCAACTACGAGAAGGTCCTCAACACAGAGCGCACGTTGAAGACTCAGGTAAAGATCCATCTTTTTTTATTTCAGAAGATATTTGCAAACAGTAGCAGGTTGTGTTCTTTTTCCTACGTAAAAACCTACCTCCTCACAGGACTCTGTACATACCAAAAAACTCACATTTGGAAAAAAATTATCTTTTAAAAGGTTGTTAAGCAAATGCAGAATGGTGGCTAATTCTTTCCAACTATTTACCCACTTCAATACATCAGGCGGTGAACAAGCTGGCAGAGATCATGAACCGCAAGGACATGAAGCTTGACCAGAAGAAGAAGGGCAGCACCGCCGACCTGCGGAAGAAGGAGAAGGAGAACCGCAAGCTTCAGCTTGAACTTAACCAGGAGAAGGAGAAGTTTAACCACATGGCCATCAAGTACCAGAAGGAGCTGAGTGAGATGCAGGCGGTGAGTGAAGTCACAGGATACTAGAGGATACACCCCCCCCCACACACACACGTTTTTAAACCACATCTCTTGGCTTTTCTGCCAACAGCAACTGGCAGAGGAATGCACGTATCGCAATGAGCTGCAAATGCAGCTTGACAGCAAGGAGAGCGACATCGAGCAGCTCCGAGAGAAACTGAATGACCTGCAACTGCGCATGGATAACTCAAGTGTCACCAGTTTGCAGACGGATGAGACAGACAGCAACCTCGCAGGTAGGGTCACCACTGGGCCTAACTGGACACTGCTGCTCTTGATGCTTTACCTTGCAGAGGAGACACAAGCCCCAATGTGGGATTCTTCTTTGACCATTAAGTCTGGAAAAAAAGGTCTAGAGTCAAAACAAACAGTGATGATGTTTTTATGGGTCTTAAAAAAGTTGTTCTTTGTTTACCGTTTTCCCGATATGTTGCATCTGTGTGGTCATTGGCCAGAAAGCAACAGAGGTCTTCTTGTTTTTAATATCCAATTATGACACACATGTTAAAGTTGGAAAGATGTGCTGGGTTGATAATGTGCATCCACTATTCACTTATGAATACCAAACTTAACTGTCCTCCTCGTGTTTTCGTGTTGTAGCTTGCTTTAGCATATTTCAGTAATTCATTTAACAGTTTTCATTTTTTCATTTGACTTTACTAGTTTTGGTTAAAATAGTTGCCATTTGGATGAGATTTAAAACAAATATGTATATACAGTATGTAACAAAAACAGCCTTACAGGAGTTTAAATGGTTATATGTTGTCAGCTTTATACTCTATTTGTTGGGTACCTTTTTGCATTTAAATATCATTTCAGCTAACATCTTTCGTCCTTTTTAATCAGTTTGTTTCTCAGTTTTGATTTTTTTTGTGTGACGCTTTCAATCTATGCTCTTAGGACGGTTAGTATTGATTCAATTTGTATATTGAAGACATGAAAAGCAGGTGTTTTATTGAACAGACTGCTCAACAGGTGTCAAATCAATTTTCTAATCAATTTTATTTATATAGTCCAAAATCACAATCACATTGCCTCAATGGGCTTTACAATCTGTACAGTGAACAACATCCTCTGTCCTTAGACCCTCGATTCGAGTGAGGAAAAACTTCACATGTTGATGGGAAAAAAACCCTTTTAACAGGATAAAAAAAAAACAATGGAAGAAACCTCAGGAAGAGCCACAGAGGAGGGATCCCTCTTCCAGGATGGACAGACATGCAATAGATGTCGCGAGTACAGAAAAGAGCAACAAATCACAGTTTACACAGTTTACAAGTTACATTAACAAGTGTCTGTGGTTTTACATGTAGTACATCATGAGGAAGAAAGTTCAAAATCACTAGATCATGTTTAGCTCGGTAGGATTAACAGTTGTTCAAAATTCATGCAGGTAAACTCGTCTTATTTACAAATATGGTCTGTTTTCATACATGCTGGTGTCTGTGGTTAAATCATTCTCTCTTTATCCCCCTCTTGTCCAGCTGGTTCTCCTTGCTCTTCTTATCTTTGTAACTTCTATATCTTTCCCTCTGTGAGTAACTGAGTGGACGAGCCTCTATTGCCTGGCCTGTGCAGCAGCTGTTGTGTGGTTTTTTTTTTGTATTTTTGCTCCCAATTTGTTAATTATTCTTTTCCCAGAGGTGAGAAAACCACCTCTTTTGGGGGGATAACACTTTTGAAAGACGTCTGGTGGAGTGGAGAGAAAAAAACTCTTTCCGAATTGTCAAAACAACCCGACCAGCAAGAGATGCACTTTCAAATCAATTGGGACATTAAGCAAAGATTCTGCTAGTGAATTTGCTTAATGTCACGAGGACAGCCCTAACGGTAACGTAACCACATCAGATCAAAGGTTACCATACTAGACTACACCCTGTGTGAGGTTTACCGCCTCACTCTCCGCACCTTTCAAAACGTGTCTTGAAACTGAAAGAGCTGTTTTCATTTAAATTCACAGCACTGTGTGCTTCAAACACTTTCACACCCTTATTGGTTGTTTTTTAATTTGTCGGCATGTTCACCCGGAATTACTGCTCGTTTAGACACGAAGACCTCCCTCACAATGTCACACTTAGTAGACAAGTCCCGCTTAGTTCACTGGTCCCGTTTAACTTGTGTTGTTTGTTGCAGCTGCATGTTCTTAAAGATATCATTTAAAAACCAAATAATGTGTGTAACCTGCAATGCACATGGTTGTTTCTGTAAAAGGGGTGAGTGACGAAGCTTATTGACAGAAATTAAATAAATAAATACTAATTTCTGCTTCAAAACTAAAAAAACTTTTAACATGATTTGGAATGATAATATCGCACATGCTCTGTTAACATGCTGTAAGAAGGACTTACCCATATGTAATATTTTCCTCCTGCATGGAGTGTGAAGTAGCAGCATGGAAGAGCCAAAATCATCTCTTATCATGTTACTCCAGTGCAGTTAATGCTGGCAGAACTCCTTAAAGGGCTTCACCTGGTGTTTGGAAACAATTATGATATTTGTCACTTAACTTTTTTTCCCCCAGTTGAGTTTGGATTTAAACACTGCATGGCCTTCTTTCTGCAGTGCATTTATTTTCTGTATAGGTCTTTAATTTCTTCTTCTGTTTTGCACCTGGGCTGCTTTTCAGAATCCAGACTGGAGGGTTGGCTTTCCATTCCTAACCGTGCTAATATCAAACGATATGGATGGAAGAAGCAGGTACGTTGTGCTTGTTTGGAGTTTCTTTTGTGCTCCCGCATTGTTTAGAAGTGTGTTATGGTATGTTGAGAATGCTGCCAACCCCTTGGGGGCAATAACCTCCTTCCTCTCATTGTCCTTCCAATATCTTTTCAGTATGTGGTAGTGAGCAGTAAGAAGATTCTGTTCTACAATGACGAGCAGGATAAGGAACAGTCCAACCCCTCAATGGTACTAGATATCGAGTAAGTGTTTTTAGCTCCCGTCTCTCCTCAGAGGCCATGTTGTAAATGTTCGTGCAATTGAAAAGTAATTGCTCTTTTTGTGCCTTTTTTTCCGTAGCAAATTGTTTCACGTGAGACCAGTCACACAAGGAGACGTGTACCGAGCTGAGACGGAAGAGATTCCAAGGATATTCCAGGTTTGAGGCTTCTTCCTGTCCTGGCGATTTCTCTTGATTTTTCTCATATTTGCTATCAGCCTGGATGTCAAAATGTCAAGTCAGCTTCTGTGAAGCACTGCCCAGCCTCTGAAATGCTCATTTCAGTGCAGATTTGTTTTGACGTGGCCCTCTCTCCGTCCGTATTCAGATTCTGTATGCCAACGAGGGGGAGTGCAGGAAGGAGGCGGACATGGAGACGGTCCCTCAGGGCGACAAGACCAACTGTCTCCCACACAAAGGCCACGAGTTCATCCCCACGCTATATCACTTCCCTTCCAACTGTGAGGCCTGTTCCAAGCCTCTGTGGCACGTCTTCAAGCCACCTCCAGCCCTGGAGTGTCGCCGCTGCCACGTCAAGTGCCACAAGGACCACCTCGACAAAAAGGAGGACGTTATTGCTCCTTGCAAAGGTAAAGTGTACCGTCTGTGGTCAAAGTTGTATTGATGAATGAATATATTTTATTATATATTATATTTTCTGATTCATGCTCCAAACAAATAGTAGGCTGAGTATCACCAGATTAACTGCTTACTGCTGCTAATTGTAGATGCAGTTAGGTAGCTAGCTAGCTCAATTACCCATGCAGCTAACAGTCAAGACTGGCAGGTCGGTTTAGTGCAATTGTTGGTGTTATTTGCACCCCTAGCACAGCAGTTCTGGATCATTACCAGATGGGCCCCAGCTAGATGTTTTGCATGCTAACTTCAGTAGATATCTCTGCAACAGAATAAACACCTCTTTGTGTGAGGTCAAAACTGTTATATTTTCGTTTTCTGTTGACAAGTTTTTAACATTTTCAACTAAATTATTACATATGGCACCTTTTAAGGGGTTTGAGTTAAAGGTGATGCTAACCTTTCTTTGTTTTACAACACACATTGTTGAACGCATGTACTTCAACAGTTGCAAGTCGGTATTTTAAACCCTGCTTCATCCATGTGGACTAGCTAGCAGTCTTCTTTGCCTGTCTATGCATCATATCTTGGTGTGTCACTGCCACCAGTGGAATAGCTTGAAACTTTGGCAGGAACATGTTTTTTTTTTTTTGTTCATCTGTGTGCAGAAAATTGAAAAACGGCTCCATAGCACCACTAGAAGTAAAAAAAAAAAACCTCCACAGCGAACCTTTTATATTACATAACACTCGCTCAATCTAGGGTAACAAAAAACCATATTCTCAGCTTTAGATGATTGTGCATGAAAGAAAACAATTATAAATATTTAGTTTCTGTCTAAAGAGGACCTTTAATTTTATTTTGTTCTTCTTTATTTGGTTTTGATTATGTTTTCGGTGTATTCGGTGAATTCAGACCTTTAACTTTACCATGAAATCTAGCTTAAAAAATTACTCAGTCAATAGGTGAGTAACAGAAAAGTGACCTCCAACTATTTGATAAACGATTACTTGTCAGGCTTAAAGTAGAATGCCAAAAATGTTCCAGTTCCAGCTCTAAATGTAAATATGTTCTGGTTTTCTTCCTTTTTTTGTGATGGTAAACTGGGTATCTTTATTTTTTGGATTGTTGGTCAAGCAAGACAAGTAGATTTTAATGTTTTGGAGGCCTACCTTGAGATGCAGGGTTGTTTTAGGTCACATTTTTCAGAGTTGGTTCTTGATCCTCAAACACTCCTACCATTCCTTACAGTAAACTACGATGTGACCTCTGCCCGGGACATGCTCCTGCTGGCCTTGACTCAAGATGAGCAGAAGAAATGGATCGGCCACCTCGGAAAGAAGATCCCCAAGACTCCACCATCCACATTTTCCAGAGCCTCACCTCGTTCTATGTCCACTCGCTCTGGACCGAACCAATCCTTCCGCAAGAACCCTAAAAGCAATACAGGAAAGCTGAGGTAACTTGACAACTTGTGACTCTCCCCCCCCCCCTGTAATTAGATAATTGCATGACATACAATAAGGCACTGTAATGTTGTTTTGGGCAGTAAGTGAGAGTGTGCTGCAGTCAGAAATCTTATTTTATCCCATCTGGTGGGCTGAGATGTGGTCGAGTCCGTGGCGTGACCTGCTGTTTGTCTCCTGTGTTGTAGCAGAGCGCAGTCCAGCCTCCAAGCAGCAGACACAACATCCAGCACTTGTTGACAGGAACTTCTTCAGAAAGTGTTGATGTGCTATTTTTTTTTTTTTTTAGACTTTTCTCTTTAGCTTCAAACTCGTCTATTTATTAATTGTTACTGGGTTACTGGGTTACTGTTTCTAACACGAGAGACTTCCTGGTTGGTTGTTTGACTCGGGGCTCTTTCCAGTTGACACTTGGGATTTTTCTTATTGGCACGAATGTGTTGTTGGGTTCAGTAACTAACTTACAGACTTACTTTACAACTCTCGTCAGGATTGTACACTTAAATGATTTACATTTCTTGTCAAACATGATGCGAAGGTGTTAACGGTGCTGCAGTGTCTGTAAACCAGCTTTCCTGTTACAATACTAACCGAAAGTAAAAGGTATTGTCTTTCTTTTACTGGACACCTGTCTCTGTTCTTTCTTTCAGCTAACCATCTGAACCGTTTGGATTTTTTCTGGACTCTAAAACTTTCCCTCCTTCTTCATCCTCAAAAACGGAAGGAAAAAAAAAAAAAACCTGTATTACATTTTTAAAAAGTTTCATTAAAAAGAAAAAAAATTACAAATAAATTACCAGCGCTGGAAAAGTTGCAACTCATGTCAGACACAAGGCATCATGGACATAAAGAGGCCTGATACCACTTCCTCCGCCACGTTCAGGAGAGAATCGTCATCCATATCAACAACATGCACATCTCCATTTCTACCAGAAGATGGCGCACTCGTCTTGAACTAAAGATGGACAATGCAGCGACAGAGGGACTAATGTCATGGAAGACATCCTGTGTTTCATATCATATGGCAGTTATGATGGAATTGGGAAAGGTAAAAAAAAAAGAAAAAAAGGGGGGTTTTGCTGGGACTCCTGCAAGTATGTGTTCAGTTTAAGGTACTGTCATACAGGGATTGCAGACGTGCAGTGAGTGGTTGTGTCTCAGGGGTGGAATATAAATATCTATTTTGTAATTTCTCTCCCCACCTGACAGATACTCAAGCTTAAATGCAAACATACTTCTGTTTCCAGCTTCAAAAAAAAAAAAAAGAAACGACTGATGCCTTCATCTAATATCTCTGGCCTTTTCTGCCTTTTTTTCTTTATCACTCTGCGAGTCACTTATCAGGTTTGGAACAGAGTATTGGGACATGAGTATTAGTTGTTTTGAGTATTGAGTGAGGAGCATGCAAGATCATCATTTAAATCTATGCATTATTTTTATTATTATAATTATTTTTATTGCTCCAAGCCATAAGGAAAACAATTCCATTGTAATGGCATATAGGAGTCCTAAAACTTAATTGATCTTTTTTTTTTTTGGTTTGTTTATTTGGTACATTTGTCTCTGTAATATTTTTTTTTTTCTTGTATTGTTTATTTTTTTTGTAATGTATTGCCTTACATTGATTCATAGATAAATGGTTCAAAAGGAAAACATTAAGTTAACAAATGTAAAACTGCACTGTTTGAATTGTAAATTATTTGTAGAAGACTAAACAGGTGTAGCATTTGCCCCACCTAGTGCCTTAACGTTTGGATATTGATTTTACTGCCATATCTGTTGTTTTTTGTTTTTTTGTTATTTTTTTCCTTCTCCAAAACAAGACAAATCTTAACTCTTCCATCATGTATTTTTTTAAGAAATCACCGCACATTTGTGGTTTTATCGGAACTTCATTTCTCTGGTTTGAGTATATAAAGTATATATATATATATCTATATATATAGATATATATATTAGATTACCTCTTTATGGACACATTGCAATAGAGTTAGTGTGTCAAACATGGAAAAAAAAAAGTCCCCAGACTCGGTTCATATCACATGACAAATTTCGGGATTGGTGTTACCTAAAGGCAAGCTGTACCTGTGTCAACGATTGTCCTTATTAACAATTACAAGTTGTTTCTCTAACACGGTAATGTCCCATTAATGCAAACCCCCCCTCCCCCCCACAGTGTATATAATGAGAGAGACATAAGGATTATGGAATACCTCCGCAATCTTTTTATTTGTAACTTTGTTCAGTTAAAAAAAAGCACTGGAACTATGATCTACTCTTGTCTTGGATAATTTGCATGGTTAATTGCATTGGAGTCCGCACTGATGGATATGTCAATAAACATATCTCTATCAATAATTGTTTACTACTCACTTTTCACTGCAGATGCCCATCACGGGTTTCATATTTTAACTTTAGGTCCATGACTCTGGGGGGGAAAAAAAAAATCATTGCGGTTGTCTTGACAGACATAACAAATATTATGTGATTCGTGATCAGTGGGAATTATCGTTTTTGCGTCACAATTTTTTATTTCACTGAAGACGGCATGAAAAGCCCTACAGAACTTCATCATGATACCGTTTTGTCACACATTTAACCATTATCAGAAACCTGCTGTGTATATTGCAGTTGTGATCGTGTTTGGATTGATTGTAAAGCCTCTAAATATCAGACTGTACATGGATCCATCCCAAAAATGGATTACCGGCTCCAGGCCTGCTGTGTGCCAACTGGTTTGTGGAAAATGTGTTTGGAAATATGCAGCGCAGAAGCACAATATCAGCTGACATTTTGAAGACTGTAAGGCTTTATGTTCTTGCACTGACGTCCTGTCTCAAGAGGTGCAACGTGTCAGAAGATAGAAATCTAGCTTTGAGACGGTCATTATTTCATTGTGCTTACATGTTGCATATTTTAAAATGACTCAGTGTTAAACCACATTAGTACAATTAATATCAAGTGAGTATGGGTACCCTGAAAGGCGCTATATAAATTAAATCTATTATTATTATTATTATTATTATTATTATTATTATTATTGCAGTGTAGAAAACCTGCACACTACACTGAGAATAGGAGTAACAGGCTTCATGGGGGCCCTGTGGTTCTCCAGCAGGTTAATCCATCAATGTTGTATGATTAACAAGACACGTTTCCTATGGTGGGAAACTATCACCTGCATCAGCCCTGCTGACTGAACAGACCTCACAAACAACATCCCCGCCTCACAAATACTGTAATTAATATAGCTGAGTGATCTGTGCGGAGAATCTGGGTGTGTGTATAGTCTGCGTGCGCTGCATGCGGCAGGAGGGCTAGCAGATGTCAGAGCGCATCGATAAGTTCCCAGCGTGTTGTTGCAGCGTCATTCTGTTTGAATGAAGTTCAGACCGAGAACTAGCCAACTCTTCATTCGCGCCCCGGTGGTCTGAAACAGGAAAAAATAAAGAGTTTGGGAAGTTAAAGGTTGCCAGATATGCCGGTGTTTACAGGTATGGTGCTGTTTTAATACAACACGTTCAATGCCATGGGAATTGATGGTAAAAACACGAAAACTTGCACGTGTTTTTGTTCTCTAACGGGAATTACATTTAGCATACTAGCTTAGCTAGCTTTAGCATGATGTGCAGTTAGCATGCTAACGGTAGCCTGCAGTGCATGAGCCTTGTTAGGCCACTGATTGAGTTAGTACAAAAAAACAATAGTTAGAGACAAGAAAACATACAAAAGTATTACGTCGCATTAACTTTGTTAATGTCCGTTCGTATAATTAACAGTGTATTTACTGACGCCGGCTATGCTAACATGCATCTGACAGAACAGAAAGTAGCTAGCTACTGCCGCTAAGTATCAGCTAGCTAGCTAGCTCCGTTGTTGAGTAACAGTTGACGTTAAGGAGAGTGTTTGTTGTTGTTGTTTAATGCTTTCGTTTCTCATGACAGCTCTTACGAGAATAAACTAACAAGAACACATGTCTAATGTCTTACCAGTATGAAATTATCAGAATCATGCCTTTTACTAGCGCAGGTAGCTTTGCTAACTAAGTTAGCCGAATCATGAGTGTACACTTTACTAGCTTCGGACTGCAGTTGCGGCTTGTTGGATACTAGCAATGCTTGTAGACAACGAGTTTACCTTTTTACGTGACAGTAATATAATAATGGTCTCTAAAATGTGTAATCAGCCGTGTTAACTCGTTACATTGACAGTCAAGCAGCTACATATTTGCGTCCACACAAACAGTCAGCTGAGTCCATGGTGTCTTTTATTGTTGCTAACCAGATGCTGTGTCATACACGGCAGCAGTTGGACGAAGTTATGCTGCGTACCCTGGGAGGCTAACTTGTGGGTATGTAATGTACCGTCCCTCTGTTTCTTTCAGTAAATGTGAAATGGGGCAAAGAGAAGTTTGATGCAGTAGAGCTGAACACTGAGGAGCCACCCATGGTGTTCAAGGCTCAGCTCTTCGCACTGACAGGAGTTCAGCCGGACAGACAGAAGGTGATGGTGAAGGGAGGCACTCTGAAGGTACAGACACACACAACAGTCAGAAGTCTTGTGAAGAAAATACTGTGGTGCCAGATTTGTTTTGTCAGAGTATTAGACCAGTGTTACATACTTTTGTGGTTTACAACAAAGTCGAAGATGAGACTTTAAGCAACAATTAATTGAGCAAACCAAAAGGTGTTGTTGTACCAATACATTAGCTGTGGTTGCATGGGGAATATTTCTTAAATGATTAAGTGTTAACATGGTTATTAAGTATTGATCTTTGTCTATTGAACTGATTTATTAAAGATTTGCACAACCCTTCTCAATCTGATTTAAAATTCATTCAGATCAGGCAGGATTTTATCAGTCTGTTCAGACTGAAGTGGTTTACATGAGTCATTTCTAATCTAATTGGGCCATTACTCTGATTAGTAGGAACATATTGGGGTCCGTGTAAACGCAGCTATTGTTGGCTTTGGTCTTCTCATGGGATTTTGTTACAATGAGAAAAGTTTGTGTCATTTAATTGTTTTTAAGAAGCTAACCAATGTCCTGTCCTCGTTCTAGGATGATGAGTGGGGAAACATTAAACTGAAAAATGTGAGTATGAAAGATATCTCAGGATGTATGAAACAGGCACTTCTTAGTCCAACAAGCTATGCTTCCAAACACATTCCAACAAATAGGCATGTGAATTTTTGTGCGCTTCTGTTCTTATTGCAGGGAATGACTCTGCTGATGATGGGCTCTGCAGAGGCCCTGCCCGAGGAGCCTGCTGTCCGGCCCATGTTTGTGGAGGACATGACTGAGGAGCAGCTGGCCTCAGCGGTGAGTAAGCCTGAAAATGATCAGTACAACTAAAACAAATATGGTGATTGCTGTTTTTCTGCACTGACGTGGCCAATTAAACATTTTCCATGATATGATGTTAACCAAGCAGAGAACATAATAAGCTAATTATAATGTATATCCACCTTTTTTGTGAGATCAGCTCCTAAAAAATGCAACTTTGTGAGATCAGCATCTGTTTTGATCTCAGAGAAATGTATTTTTAACAAATTATGTTTTTTTTTATTGCGAGCATTTCTGTTCTCTGAATACTAAATGCATGTAAACTACAAACTGCTGTGTCACTTGATTTTACGATGCTGTTTAGTCTGCAGTCTCATCTCAGTTTGGAAATTGGCAGTTCCCAATGACAGAGCCCAGGGAGACAGGGTAGCTAATTTCATTGTCTCTGACGATGCCAGCTCTTTCTCGAAACCCAAACAAACTTAATTGTTTTATATGCAAGCAGGTCCTCAAGGCAGGATGGCTCCCTGTAACCACTTGGCACTACTTGACATTCTGAGATACCTTTTTCAATAAGCCTATAAAATGAAACAGGAATTTTTACCAAAACATTAACTGTAGGGGTATAACAGCAGGTTAAGGACCAACATCTAACTTATTGGGAGTGGATGAAATGAAAATTGCCACACTCTATAATTGTTCCTAAGCTTTATTCTACCTTGATAATTGTAGAGAAACTTATCCCACTCTTGTTGTTTGTAGATGGAGCTGCCTTGTGGGCTCACAAACTTGGGTAACACCTGTTACATGAACGCCACAGTGCAGTGTCTGCGCTCTGTGCCTGAGCTCAAAACTGCACTCAGAAGGTGAGTTTGCTGTTATTCTGCTCAGAGGTTTAAAAAAAACTAAATCCAAATGAACATTGTGGTGAAGTGGTCTACATTGATGGAAAGCACCGCTTGAAATAAGCTGGTGTTCTTTTACTGAGGAAGTGTTCTTCCTTTCTGTTTTTGTGGTTTTGGACTTGCTGAACTCATCCCTCTCCTCCTAGGTATGCAGGCGCTCTGCGATCTTCAGGGGCAAATGCACCATCACAATACATCACCGCGGGTATGAAGCATAGTGAATTGTTAATGTTGTGAAATCACAAGTATATGATTGATTGATGTTGGGAACCTGCTAATGCATAAATAATATATGTTTTCATCTTTGCATCCTCAGCCCTTCGTGACTTGTATGAGACCATGGAAAAGACCTCATCAAGCCTGCCACCCATCATTCTGCTGCAGTTCCTTCACATGGCCTTTCCACAGTTTGCTGAGAAGGGGGACCAGGGACAATACCTCCAACAGGTCAGAAACTCTTCACCACAGTTACCATCACTATAATTGATACAGCCAATTCTTGTGCTTACATTCTTATCAGGTAATGGGACGTGTTCTCACTTCTTGGCATTATGTTTCTGTCCTCTCAGGATGCCAATGAGTGCTGGCTGCAGATGATGAGAGTGCTTCAGCAGAAGCTGGAGCCACTAGAGCCAGAGACTCCCATGGAGGTAAAACTTTGATTCTTTATGATGACAGCATGTGTGATTGATGAGCTCGTTGAGGACAAATAAATAATCCCTTCCAATTTTGCATTTCTCTTTAAATCTACAGACTGACTCTGAGAGTGGAGCTGCCTCTGCATCTTCAAAGAAGAACTTCATAGACCAATATTTTGGTGTAGAATTTGAAACTACGTATCCTTGCTTTTGTTGATTGCATCTTTCTGTATTTCATATTATGTTTTCAGTATGGTTTGGGTCGTTAAGGTTGGTCTGTAGTGTCACAGCAAAGGTCTCTCAGCTTTATTACAATACTTTGCTCGGCTTCTTCTTAACTCTCCTGTTCAGTATGAAATGCACAGAGTCTGAGGATGAGGAGCCAATCAAGGGCAAGGAAAGCCAGCTCCAGCTCAGCTGCTTCATCAACCAAGAAGTCAAATACCTTGCAACCGGACTGAGGCTGGTATGTATCAGACTCTGAAATGTGTTGAAACGGAGCAGTGTCTTTTTTCAACCCACAAGATGTCACTGTTTCCAGCAAGAACGTACTTTGACCTTCCATGTTTGTCCAGGTTTAGTCAGAGTGAAAGCATTGGATGCATGTCAGACTGGCTCTTGGTTAGTTTGTCTCCAAGGTAATGAGGATCAAATCCTGTTTCTGCCCGTTTTCTCTCCAGAGACTGCAAGAAGAAATCACAAAAATGTCAACCTCCTTGGAAAGAAATGCCCTGTATATAAAATCTGTAAGTTTTTCCTCTACCTGAAATTTGACTTTTTGTTTTTGTTTTGTTTACTGCTGTAAATTTGAAATGCATTTACCCTCTGAACCTGTCCTTTCCCATCCCATCCCATCCTCTAGTCAAAACTCAGCCGTCTCCCTGCCTACTTGACTGTTCAGATGGTCCGATTTTTCTACAAAGAAAAGGAGTCCGTCAATGCAAAAGTCCTCAAGGTTTGTCTTCAGTCACAATCATCTCTTAATTAACAACAGGCCTCTATCATATGTAAATCTCAAAGTCTAAAAATGTTTTTTTAAGGATGTCAAGTTCCCGCTCATGCTGGACGTCTATGAGCTGTGCACCGCAGAGCTCCAGGAGAAGATGCTGCCACTCCGGTCTAAGTTTAAGGAGGTTGAGGACAAGAAGTTAGAGAAACAGCAGCAAAAGGTAAGGCCTGTCCACATGGCCTTTTTACTTTAATGTCTTTCATGCTAAAAGTAGTGGCAATATGGCTCCTGCTTGGACCATACAGTGTAAGCATTAGTTGTGTACAGTATCTCACAATTGTCTTTATTTTCTGCATTAGTTTGTGAAGAAGCCAGGTGCAGCAAAAGAAGTGAAATACGAGCCTTTCTCATTCTCTGATGGTATGTTGGGACACAACGCTGACATCCTCTGCACACTTCATATAGAAAGGAGGGATTCACATTAAAACACTTTCAAAAATATGTCATTGTAAACGCATCTTAACTTTTTCCATGTCGTGTATTTATCACTACATATTTGGTGAAGTATAGACAATTTCAGAACATAAGAGGGATATTCAAAATGGTCTGGCCAGGCACTTCAGTGGATGCTTAAGACTACAAATATAAATACAGGCTTTTCCATTATGAGAACACATCAGCAACTACAGTAAATGCTCATTTTTTACACCAAAGCCCGATATTTCATAGAAAAAGCTTGCATTTAGATTAGAGTTACAGTGGTGTGAGGTTTTCACAGTACGACAACCATGTCAGAAAAAAGTATATAGTATTACACGATTATTATCAGTTACAAGGAATTGAAAAGGGACTTTTTTTTTAAAGAAGTTATTATAATATCACCAACTTATGTCCCGACAGACATGAAATTAGATAAAAACTGGACATGTATCGTCTAATAACATTTCATATGGTAGAATTCAATAAGCAGATGTAAATGGTACGTTAACTGTCAATTTTAAATCCGAGGTATACCTTGAAACCGTTATTCTGCTGCAACCCCAATTTAGATTGAACACATTTTCCATATAACAGTCAGCCTTAGTCAATAAATAAAGGATTAGTTAAAAAAAAAATCAATTGGTGATCATTACATTTTTTAATTAAATTTTTTTTCTTGAGCAACCATGACACGTTTTCTGATTCCAGCATCTTAAAAGCGAGGATTTTCTTTTCTTTCTCATTTATGACGGTAAATGAAGAGTCTTTGTGTCTTGGACTGTTGGCTGGTCACAGATTTGAAGATGTCACTTTGGGCTTTACACAGTTTTGTTTTCCATGTTATTGACAAAATGTTTAATAATGAGATAATAGGCAGATTACCATAATCAATAGTGCAAATAATGGTTATTTTCAGCTACAGTTCTGGTACTTAGACACACCAAAGGTCATAATTAAATGTCAAATCTCTTAAGGTTTTAAAGGCCCTGCTAAATGTAATTGGTCTCACACTTGGGTATCAAGTGGTGTAATGACATTTGAGGGTTGTTTTTCAGGAATATTAACACACTGCTGTTTCTCCTGCAGACATCGGCTCCAACAACAGTGGCTACTATGACCTGCAGGCTGTGCTGACACACCAAGGCCGCTCAAGCTCATCAGGTCACTATGTCGGATGGGTCAAGAGGAAAGAAGGTAACCGCAGCTCTGTGACACTATATTCAGCATGTGTGTTTCAACACGTAGATGAGTCATAAATCATAAAAGCGAACAGGAAGTGTGCGCAGATGTTCAGGAACTTAAATGTTTCCTCTTTTTCTTGTGGCCTCTGTCAGATGAGTGGGTCAAGTTTGATGATGACAAAGTGAGCGTGGTGTCTCCAGAGGACATCTTGCGACTGTCTGGCGGCGGTGACTGGCATATAGCATACGTTCTACTGTACGGCCCGCGGCGGCTGGAAATACTTGAAGAGGAGCAGTAGCTGTGGAAGATTTCCTAGAAGACAAAGACGACATCCAACACACATACAAATTGCCATTTTCCAAGCACTGTCTGCATAGATGTGCAGTAAAACTGGTGTCTTTAAAGATTTGATCACCTTAATTTTGTTTGTTTTTTATTTTGTAACTAACACGGATGCTTGTAAAACAAATTCTGTCAAAATGGTGTTAAATATTCAACATAGTGGGCTTTGAAAATAGAGATATGACGAGAGGCAATCTCTGGACTGGATCCTTGAAAGAGGTTTTTAAGTCTAGCTCTGCAGTTTCATTAAATGTTTTATACACATTGTATATTTTTTAAAGCCTTTGATAAGGTGCTCATATCATAAAAAGCAAAATATTTCTCTTTAGTCATTTAATCAACTTGTACAAAAACGCCTAGCCAGGCTGTTGTCCTCGACACTCTGGCTTGTATCTTAGATGTATTATGGAGATTTTCATGTAACACTGTAAAGACTCGCCCTTGTTCACCTGTTGGCCCTCTGGGAAATTTGGGTTCAATCTCAGGTCTTTTCTTAAGTGCTTGGCTCGCGTCATCTCCTGGAATTGTTCTCAGATGTATTGACAGATGAGGTTCTTTCTGCCAAATCTTCACTAATGCTTTGTTGGGGGTGGGGGGAGTGGTTCAGAACAGGTTGCCCTTGTGGTGAACCGTGTGCAGTTAAATAAAGACTTGAGATTCAACTGTGATGGTTTACTGGACAAGCCTTGAACGTTGTTCTTGCCGACACTGATTTCAGACATCTGTACCATTAAAATGCTATGCTTCACTTTGTTTCTCCTAGCAGGTTTCATCATCACCCTGCCACAATGTGTAAGACCTAACCATCACCACTCTGTAATAAGTTATTGACTGATCGCTTTTCATAGGTGGTGAAAATAAACTTATACCAAAATGTGAGATTCTTTAATGTGAGCTTGGGATCATAATGAATGATCTAACACTTTTTTTTAGAAAAAAAAAAACATTTATTGGATTTGCTACAATGAAAAAACTTGGTGTTCAACCTACACTACATACAAAAATTTAGCAGACAGTTTTTGGTATGAAAAAGGATGCTGCAACGATGTAATGGAGGTACTGCAAAAGGTGTACTTTAGGCCTCATTGAGGCTGTCTGCAATCTGGGAGAATCCTGCAGCATTAAGGGCGTTGACCAGGCTGTCCACAGTAGCTTGTGCTCCCTCTCTGTCCTGCCAGGCTACGAGCAGCAGTTTGGCCTGCATGTCAACATCTTCACTGTCCGTTTCGATCTCCCGCAGCTCTGCCGCCTTCATCTCCAAATGACTAGCCAATGCCTTCCACTCAGCCCCAAGTTTGGCTGCTATTTCGTCCATCTGGTTGTTTGTCACCATCTTGCTTTGCATGCTTGGACCTGGAAGGAGACACAATAAGGACGATAAAAATAGATTCTTGGTCTAAAAAGGACGGAAATGAGCAGATGTGTGGAGGATGAAGCGATGTCATAAAATACAAAAGTCAGGCTGGGGAAAGGATAAACCAAGGTATGAAAGTAGAATGTGATAAGTGGGTTGATGCATATTAGGGTGTAAACAAATGCTGAGTGGCATCCTTCGTTGCGTTCTAACTAGCCACTTGTCCATGAGCAGATGCACACTTCCTGACATAGAAAATGGTTCCTACATGAAAATGTCAACTCACTGTCATTGCTGTCTTTGAGTAGATTGTCTCCATTATCGTCATCATCCTCCTCCCCTGTCTTGATTTCTTCAGAGGGGATATCCTTCTGCATGTGCAGAATAAGATTAGATCAGCATTTGTCAATGGTGTGATCATCTTGCAGTGTTTTTTATAACGGTCAATAGTATTTAAGTAAAACAAACAAAAACCCTCACCGGCAGTTCTTTGGCCAGTTTGCTAACCATGCTGTCTAGGTAGTCTGCCAGGCTCTTGAACTTCTGATTGGTCGGTTGAAAGAAGTGGGGACTTCTCCTGGACAGCAGCCTCAGAGCACGCCAGCCGTAGTTTGGGTTCCGCACAACCCTGTGTCGATTTACAGGAAGAATCAGAAAAGTCACACAAACATATACAGAGACCAACAGGCAATGAAGCCATTGGCCATCTTGTGGGGAGAAATACTGCAAACTAACTTTGAAAAGAGGAAACGTACTTGTACTCATCCTCCACCATGTTAGCAGGGTCGGCCTGTTCGATGGCCTCTGCAAAGAATTCGTCCAGAGATGGCATGAACTCCCTGGATTAAAGACATCAGATTTATTAGCAAGATCTAATAATCATGATCAAAATATTCAATCAAAAACATGGTCAAATAAATAAACAAAGACATTCTGTAAACTTTATTTCTCAATGATATTTATGGTGATGATACAGATGTAATGATATAGGCGTTGAGAGTCTGGAAATGTTTGTTTTAGGTACCCTCAATTTTAAAAAGCTACTGTAGGTTCTGAGCATACACAAAATATAGGAATGAATATGATTGAAGATGGGATCTACCTGGTTTGCTGACCCACTGACCTGCTGTCTGACTTGCAGGCCTCCATGTTATCTTGATTCAGGTTCCAAAGTCGAGTCAACTCATCACTTACAAAACACACAAAGAGCTTGATTACTGACCTTCATAGTCTAAAACTGATTAGTAAAGATTCACCTCTTTTCATTCTTATCACAAACACGTGATCTGCACAGAGCAAAACACCTCGATACAGCTACTTTCACACTTTGTTCAAAGATATTTTAGAACGATGGCTGTTTCTATTACAGGGTTTAAACCTGACAGTTAATAAAAAATAAATAAAAAATTCTCTCATCTTATCTCCTCATCTATGCGCTGCTTTGTTAGACCACCCCTGTATTAGATCACATACTTTCCCATGAAAATCTTGCGGTCCGGCCCCTTTCCGAGGAAGTCTTCTGGAGCCTGTCTCTTCCTGGTCGGTCTTTTGGGTTTGTCATCTACCGTCCTGTTAAAGAGGAAACAATTGCTAGCATGAGCTCATATACCTCATTATTTTATCGTAAAAAAAAAAAAGATTAATCAATGTATCAATCAAATAGATTAACAGCTATACCTTTCTTTCACAAAGCTCGGGCATCCCTCATTTTTCCAGCCGTTCCAGTTGTCCTCTGTGTTTAGGATATGCTGTCAAATGATGATAAATGTCAGTGTGAGGGGAAATCTAACAACACACTTAAAAGAATGTGAACGTAAAGATGAGCCTCTATCAATATCAGTATTCCCAAAATATAGCATACCTCAACCATTGTGGCAAACTTGTCTCCATCAGGAGGGATCTCTCTCAGCAGCTATGAGAGAACAGCCACAGGTCAGCACAGCTCAATGAATACAAATAAAAAGAAAGATTGCCAAAACCAACTAACTAATTTAGGACTGACCTGATAAACCAGTTTAGTTGTCTCTTCAATCCACACAGTCTGATCATCATTCAGGACACAGCTGGAGCTGTACAAGGACAAAAAAGTATAAAATGTAAAGCCCCAAAAACAAACAACAATTTGTCTACTGTTCTACAAAGTCAGAGCAGAGACACGCTTCACCTTTTGAACTTGACCTGACCCTTCAGGTACTGGAACAGGATGAGGTACTGCAGCAGAATGTGCCGCCTGAAGTTACTGTCGCTGAGCTGGAGGTCCATCAACTGGAGATGAAGAGGAAAGAAGAGGGCGTGAGGTGATGCATTTTAATTCATATGAAATATATGTTATCTAAAAATTAAATATAGTCAATTGATAACATAATTTAGATAGCATCTGCCCCTATCACAGAAGCAATGTGTTTTATTTAAGATCATTTCTTATTTTAATATGGAAATACTCCACGTTGAACTGGTGAAAAAGAGCTTCCTCACCTTCTCACTTGTAAGAAACTTGGCAAAGTAAACATGCTCTCCTCCAGAAGCTCTCAACTCCTCAAGCTTCCTCTTAGAGGCCTGCATGTCATCCAACTTGTAGCTCTTAAACACTGCCAGGGTCTCATCTGAGTACTGTGGACGACAAAAAGGAATTCACATCTGCGACACCTGCTTTGGTATTAATGTGATCTGATAAAAGAAAGAGCAAGGGAGGAAATGTTCCTCTGCTTGAGTGCTCGGGCGCATTACCTTAAGGAATGTCATCCAAGAGAATTTCTCGTAACACTGCACTGGGTTTCTGAAGTAGTCCTGCAGCGTCCAGAACTTTCTGTACAAGTTGTAGTCGATTGGGATGGAACTGAAAGTAAAGTTTGACTCAGTTTTTAGGCAACTAAAAACTGTAACCATCAAAAGTGCCAATTTTGTGTGTTGTGGAGCATGTCCGTCACATACCATGGAGCAGGAGCAGGAGCATCATCCTCCCCCATTTCTCCTTCCTCTACCTCCATACCATCCTCCTTTTCTTCTGTGTGCTATGAACACAGAAACATAAAATATGATATAGCTTTAATTTTCTGATTAAAATTAAAATTTTCACAGTCATTATCAGATTTTACCTTCTGGCCCAGAGTGCTTTCTTGTTCATTTTTGTTGAACACTGTTATGTTGTCCAGGTTAAACTGGCTCTGTAGATTGAGACCTAAAATAAACACAAACGGCAGTGCGTAAAAAAAATAAAAAGTTGCAATCAGACATGGTTGAAATTTGTTAAAAATGAAATACGCAGATGCTGTTCTTACCCGATTTTTCAGACAGAGGGAAGAGACGTGCCAGGAAAAGCTGGATTCTTCCACAGAATACAGTATTCTGAGATTTGGACAGCCTCCTTAACAGATCTATGCAAATGAAGAGGTGTGTTACAAACAGCTTTGCCCTTTAAATGTAGAAAGTCTGTTCATTACCAAGAATCAAATTATATCCTTACCATTACACATCCTCAGCAGGTAGTTCTTCCCGGCAGTGTAAAAAGAGTTCTAGAAAAGAGGAAGAGGGAACAGACATGGTGATCAAATGATGTATATTATGCTGGAGAAATACTTAACTACTGAGTTTACATTTAGGCTGCAGCTCATTTACCGATTTCCAAGTGGAAACATTCTCCTCGACGAAAGAGAATATTTTGTCACATTGGTCGAGAGGGAGGCAGTCCAGTACATCTCCCAGCAGAACAAAGGGAGTCGTAGCAGAGCAGATACCTAGATGAAGAGATTGAAACAAGACAGCTTGATCAACAGATGTGTTGATCTTTGTAAAAGGTGAGAAAGCTTATTGAGGCAGTTCAGACCTGTTATCAACAGGTGGACAGCTCCAAGTACAGGTGTGAACGCAACAAAGACACATTTGAGATCCGATCCCTCATACCACATGTGACAACATTATTTTATTGTATTTTTTAGCCTTTTCATGGCTTTTTATTTTTGATAGAGCAGTTGAAGAGTGACAGGATCTGGGATGAGAGATTAAAGGGGTTGACATGCTGCAAAGGTTAACACTTTGTTTTGAACCCTTGGGCCACTGCAGCGAGGACGCAGCCTCTGAACGTGAGCTCCAAATGATCTCCTGGGGCACTTACTCAACTGACATCCTCCGAGAAACAAATAGGAGAAGCTACAACAACAGACAGTATTCATATGAATCAGAATTGAATTTTGAGGTGTCTAAAAAACCCCACCCCTGACAAGCAGAGCAGCAGGCCTTGGCTGAGGGACTATTTTACTCAGGTTTTAGAGTAAAAATGTGGTTTTATAAGGAATGAAATGTCACTAACACCAGATGGAGCCAGATTTACTGCGGCCCGAAGACTAGGGTGTTATGAATGATGCAACTCAAAATATACAAAATTGTAATACTTTTAATTGAAAATGTAGATTGTATACAGCTTTAAATGTCCAAATTCGGTTTTTGTGAAAATAATATTTTTGCTTTCTTTTCTTATGTGGCATCTTTCAGACAGAAGAGACAGGAGACAGAAGGTTAACTGCTTGCAGTCTAAATATGATCAGTGCTTACTGACAGAATACGCAGTAAGGTATTGAATCAAGTTTGTCTGTAAGAAAATGATATTTCGGGAAATTAAAATAAAACATTTGCTAAACCAAATAACACTGTTTTCATTCTTTTTGGAACCGTTTTAATTCATAATGATCTTAATAATATTAATAACAAATTCTACAGAAACGGACACTTTTGGAAGAGCAAAATGTCTGAAAATTGTCATCCTTTACTAACATTTAAAGTTAGATTCCATTATTTTATAACTCACTGACTCTATAAATACTCATAAATGTAAGCTCAATTACCTCTTTAAAAAAAAAAAAAATCAGCGACAGTCAACTAAACCATCTCTTTTTTTAAATAGTTCTTCAGGAAAGAAGTCAAAGGATGTTAAGTCATCAGTGTGATTTTACTTCACCTTGCAACTCCAAGGGATTTACTTTCATTATAGATTTTATAATACTTGTTTGGAATGGTGTTTTTCCATGTCATTTCTGTCATACATTTGATCATTATTTACAAATTTTAGGATTTTAAATGGTGGAAAAACATGGATTTGATCTCAAACAACGCCACCTTCCTTGTGTACATGACTGTGGAGACAAGAAGCTCTGTGGTGCTTAGAATGATAAATAATCAATTAACTAACAAATAGTGAGCAGTTTTAAATACCTCGGAGTGCACATTTCCGAGGATTTATCATGGACTGTACACATGGACACTGTGGTGAAAAAGGCAAGACAGCGCCTTTATCACCTTAGACAGCTCAGCAGATTCAAGGTCTACCAACGGATCCTGATTTCCTTCTACTCTTCTGCTGTACAGAGTATATTGACTGGAGCCATATCTGTCTGGTACGGTAACAGCTCCTGTGGGGACTGACGAGCCCTGCAGAGGGTGGTGAGGACTGCTGAGTGGACCATGGGTACCACACTTCCCCCTCTGCATGACTAATACACCACACACTGTACCAACAGAGCTAGAAGGATTATCAAGGATCCCCATCACCCCTACAACAAACTGTTTGTGACCCTCAGGTCAGGCAGACTCCTGCGCTGTCATAAAACACGCACAGAGAGGATGAAGAACAGTTTTTTCCCTGCGGCAATCAGAGCCCTGAACTCTGCACTCTGAACAAATTTTTTTTTTATTGTATTGTATTTTATTGCATTTATTATAATTATTATATTCTATTGTATTTTACTTGCACTGCATTATATTTTTATTTTTTCTTAAATTAAGCACAGAAGTACAGTACATGTCACAAAAACATTTCACTGCGTATGAGTATGTGACAAATAAAACCTTTGAATCTTGAATCTTGAAATAAAGCCAAGCTGACTTATAAATGTAAGCATCCAACAGAAATATATACATTTCAATATATTAACCCATCAATAACACAATGCCATACAACGCAAAACTCTAATACGTACCTTCTGTAACTGCATCAATACTCAGGTAGATGAGAGACAGGTAGTCATCACAGCTCGTCTTCTGCTCAACCTGCAGACAAAAAATCCACACCAATATCAATCAGGCTTTCGTATACAAACAGGTTGATTAAATGATGTTTGTTGTGTAGATGGCGGCTAATATAACTTACAATCTGATCACCGAGAACACCTCTGAGCGCCTGGTCCAGTGTGGTCTTCTTTTCGGTCTCACTGTGACATGGCAGACAGAGAAGTGTGATGATTTACCAACGTTATTAATGTGTCTCCATAACTTGTACAGAAGCTGAATTAATTTTACTCACTTCCCAGGGATCTGATTGAAAGCATTTAGCAAATGCTTGCCAGTTTTTCCAGCTAGGGCATGTTTGGCAGACGCCTGTGGGTGTGTGAGAGGGAAGGAGAGAACATTTACAACTGGAAATTTATCATCAGGCTAGCTTTTTTGTTAAGTTAGCTTAGCTAAGTTAGCATTTGCAACGAGAACACCTACAGAACAAGAACAAGCAGTAACTTTCACCAGTAAGCCCGACATCTAGCTATGGTTTTAATGGCGGCATACAGTGTACAATTACACGTCTTTTAATAAAGAAAGGCATTTTTGCGATTCCTCACCGTGAATTTGTCTTTAGCGTCGATAAAATTAAATAAGGACGGCGACATCTTTACGCCTTAGCAACCGGAAGTGCCGCCGAACTTCTTCCGGTTTGTCCCGCTGTGTGGAAAGGGTGCGTTCAGGAGCTCTCCGATCCGAAATAAACTGTTTATCTGGCTAATGTCGTAAAATTAGTAGTAATACTTATTATTGTCTCTGTTGTATGCAGCCAGGTTTTGTGGAGATAATTGGTACCTGTATAATATGTATTATATGAATGTTTTTTTTCATGTATTTTCTTCTTCTTCTTTCTTTCTTTCTTTCTTTCTTTCTTTCTGTATGTATGATTTGCTCTGTATTGACATTATATGAAATTATTATAAATTATTTTTTCTGTCTTTCATTTTTAATTCTTGTGTTACGGTATTTCAAGCAGATGCCAAGGCATTTTTTTCTTGGGCAAATCAATCCAAGTCAAATCAAGTTAAGTCTTTAGTTAAAGGCACCATATGTAAGAACTTAAAATGTTCAACAATTTGCTGACATTTCCAACTGAATGTGAATAAATAACAACTTTGACTTCATGTTGAACACATCCATGTATTAGGGTGCAGAGATATCTATTGAAGTTAGCATGCTAACCAGCCAGCCCCAAGCCAGTTGGTGATAGTTGGATAGGAAACGACACCAGCGCTCCCAGTCTGGGCAGAGTCATCAATATGACGCCTTGGTACACGGTTAGCTGGGTAAACTAGCTACCACCAGCAACAGTCAGCAGCAAGTAGTTGCTGGTAATATGCTGGCCCTCTTTTTGTCTGGAGTATGAATTGTATGAAGCTGGCCAGTTCTTACATATTGCACCTTTAAGGCAAGTCAGGTCACTTCCCGACCCTAAGATGATGCAGCCTTGCTTGCAGGTTCCTGTCTTTATAAAGAGAAAAGACATATGATATACCAGAAGTATAATAATATCATCCGTATTTAGTTCCTGGTCAAACAATATGACATGACATAGAATTTGTATTTTGATTATTGATATGAATTGAAAGAAACTTATGAAACAAAAAACAAATAACTTTATAGAAGCTTCTGTATTTCCTAAATCTTCTCAATCAAAATAATGTACTCTCCTCATCACTTTTAAACAGCCAGACTAAAAAATATAGACAATAGATGAACAAATGATGTAACACACTTCAAAAACAATCAAACAAGATATGTGAGACTAGTGTGTTGCTGTCTGAGTGTGCAGGGAGGTGTGATACCGAGCATGAGACGGCTACGTGATATCACTCAAACATGTTTAAGAATCATTCTCATATTGAGGTGAAATAATGTTAATCTAACTTCATTTTGTTTGCAGTTGGTGTAACTGCATTGTGACCTGTAGACCAGAGGGTGGCAGTGTTGCACGCCATTTCACGTCCTCTACATGCGAAGCTGTCAGATCATTCCAGCTTTGTTTGCACACATCAGAAACAAAGTGGTGGCTGTGTGTGTGTGTGTGTGTGTGTGTGTGTGTGTGTGTGTGTGTGTGTGTGTGTGTGTGTGTGTGTCATGTACTCATTACAGAATAAACATGACTGTGATGATATTCCCTCTGGCATCGTACATCACATGGACATGCAGATACTGAACACCGGAGAGGTCACAGTGTGTGCACGCCTGGATGTGTTATGAGAATACAATTTAAATTACAATCACTGAGCTGCAGGGGGCCTGATTTCTTTGATAGGATTGAGCTCTTCAACAGTGTCACACAGCGCACTGGTACCAGCTGTGCGTTCAGCTGCAACGTCAGTTATTAAAGGCCCAATCCATTTTCTTTTTTAAGAAAGACTTAAACTTGCATTCTATTCACGTGAAGACTTGAATTAATTATCATTTCATGGGTTTAAAATCCGAATCTGACTTGTATTCACCACATATTTAAAAGCAAGGAACTTGTATAGACAAATATTATTGATGTAAACATATCTTCAAGAACACCAGAAAACACTGAAGGAAAAGTTCACCAAAAATTCAGTCTGCTCGCCCGCATGCCGTGGAAAGTCAGGTGAAGTTCAGAAGGCCACAAAGCATTTCTGGGACCTTACAACAAAACATGGCTGCAACATCCTCCCGAACAACTGAAGTTGATGGGACTTGTTAAAATTATACAACAAACAATAAATAATCCACATCTCCAGAGGCCCAGTGATCCCAAATTGATTTGAAAAGACGTTATTCATACCCTTGACGTGCAAGCGCTTGCACACACGTCAGACAGGTTGCACGCTGATGTTTTAGGCTAGCAGCTACAGTGAAGATTTTGGCTTAAAAGAGAGTGTAAATAATGTCTTCTCAAATCAATTTGGGATTTCAGGGTTTTAAGGGACGTGGATTACACAGTGCAAGCTGTATGGAGTGATTGAATACAAGTCCCAATCTCCTTCAGTTGTTTAGGAGAAATGCTGCAACACTGTTTTGCTGTGAAGCCCCCAGAAGCGATTTGTGGGTCACAAAAGTTCATCCGGCTTTCAACCAGCATGTGTGTGAGTAGAAAATGACTGAAATTTATTTTGGGGTGAATTTCTCCTTTAAACACCTGGCTTTGGTTGTTGCCAGTTGTTTATTCATCTAATCATTTTGATTGTTTATTTTTTACTGGAACAGCGCACAATTAGCTAGCAGCTAATTTGCATCTGCTGTCTCTGTTAGTTGTTAACCTGTGCTTTAAACCATCTGTATAGCTATTTAAGAGGGATGGCTTGTTTTGAACTTTAGTAGTGGTGACACTTTGGTTTATGCACTGTCTGAATTACGCACTCTACTTTCGACTTTCCCTGAATCGATGTGGGCACTTTGGCCTGTTTTGATCTGTGTTTATGGAGCAGTTTCGAGGGTCAAGACCTCTGAAGTAGTTTCTAGTAGTGGGATCATTCACCCTCTGCGCCCTCTGACACAGTGTTTACAGCCCTGCTGTTACACTGACTATTAACTGAACTTGAAGGTGTTGTGCTGATGTTGGGACAAAAACACTAAAGCTGTGAAATTGTAGGGCCGTAGTGTCAGGTTGAAAGAGCTGAGGGATCATTTTCATGACATCTGTGTGGCTGCGGTGGTCATGAAAAGGGGAACTGAGAACTGTTTTACTCAGCAGTTTTGATTGGCACCTTGTTACCCCAGTGCACAGCGCAGTTCACCAAATATCTTTTGGCTGTGGCCCACAACCCCCTCCTTTTTTGACTGGGTTGCAGATAAGGGCCCGGCATCAGTCATTGTGCGGAGATGGGGAGGGCTGAAAGGAGGGGTTGAGGTTGAAGGCACGTAGTCTTCAAGTTGTAAATGTTTCTCTACATGGGCCTCAGAGTGCAGGTGTTACTGTACATATTATCACCCCTTATGTTCCTTCTGAGGATGTAAATCTTTATGAACAGGTCACAGATGTATTGGCTTGTTTAAAAGAGGCTCAGTTTTGTCCTAAAATAGCTCTCAGCAGACATAACTTTAAAGGGGCACTATGTAGTTTTGAAAAAGAAAGGGTCCTGCTTAATATGAACAACGTGAAACTGTGTTGTCCTTTAAGTTTGTCTACTCAGTTTATTCAGTCATGAAGATGAAGATCTTCTGATTATAATGTCTTCCCCAAAACTACACAGTGCACCGATAAAATCCTCAAACTGCAGTGCCCATGCTTCCGTTTCTGTTGGATTCTTGCTTCAGTGCAATGCATTTCTGCCTTTAACAGACAAATATAATCCCATTGAATAAACATCAAGCTCTTCCTTCAGTGAGCTAAAACTTTGCCTTTATAAAGCAAGGAACATTTACGTTACTGTAATTCTATTTAAGGAGTGCTCAGTGTGTAAATGAATAGCTCGGAGTTAATTGAAGTCTTGTTTATTCATCTAATTTTCGTTTTACCAACAACATGGAGGCAACTAACAACTCTTTTCATTACTGAGTCACTGTGCTAGTAATCAGCAAATTAATCAATCGAGTGTTTAGTCGATGAAATGTGGGAAAACACTTGCAAATAAAAAAAATCTCATCACAGTTTTCAAGAGCCCAAAGATTCTTCAGCGCAGAGGGAGTTATCAGTACTACTGATACTCGTTAGCATCAGTGCATTGATGATTTTGGTCTGATCAAGCTATTTGTTTACAATCAAAAATATACAGGATATTGGAAACATTACACTCTAATTGATCACTATTGACTTGTAATGTGGAAATAAATGACAAAGGTTTTTCGATCACAAAAACGTATGAAAATGTGAAATATTATTCTGTTAACTCGTCAAGGCAGCTTCAATCAGTTTAAGCCCTCGTTCCAAATTGTTTATTTTTTCTAGATAAAGATAATGAGAGGAGCACTGAACACTCTCCCATGCCGGCTCAGGGAATAATCAAGCTCAACACGGGAGCCAAATCCATTTGATGAAGGACAGTCTCACAAAAATGACTGAGGCGCAACAAAAAGGGCATTGTCCATGTTGTTGAGGACAAACTTCAAAACAAGAGGCTAAACACAATGCCGTGACCTTTGAGGTTAAGCACACAAAGGAAGGAGGTTTTAGATTGGCCGCCGTCACATGACCGGCTGCTCAAATTCCACCATAAAAAAAAAAAAAAAGAAAAAATCATGTGAAGAAGCGCCGGGTCGTATAAGTGAGATAAACCCATCAGCACGACGATCCCTCATGGATAAATCTAAACACACGGTGCACCTTGGTGGGTTTATGAGGCACTGAGCCGACAGAGTAGTGGTAACACACACCAGAGCACAGCAATATTCCTCCTCGAAGGGAGTAAAGACATAAAGAATGATCAATTACTGATGTATATATATATTTGTATTCTACATATTCCAGCTATTGCATTTGAATACAACGAAATACAATGATTTATTCAGGCTGTGCAGATCCTTTAACCCTCCTGCCTGTCCATCTGTTGCAATTATGCTTAATAGGGCATCAAAGTTTGTGTTATATAGCAGTGATTTTCCAACACCTGCCTGGCTGTGTTGCAATAAATGGATCCGAGGCATGACAATAAAACAATATGTACACCTTTATTCACACACGGGACGTCGTAAAATTATTTGGGACACAGACGTTTCGTTAATGATCGTCTCACACTGAGCAGGATAATGGAAATGCTCAGCAAGGGGATGTGCATCCAACCACGGCGGTCATCCTGCCCCATGATTGGTGCTTAAGCTAACAATAACTTGTATTAAACGACCTTGGCTGGATTTGCGCCTCAGACCGCAGGGTTTCCACTGAGAAAAATGTTGTGCTGTGGAGTTT
This sequence comes from Sparus aurata, assembly GCF_900880675.1. Classification (NCBI taxonomy): domain Eukaryota; kingdom Metazoa; phylum Chordata; class Actinopteri; order Spariformes; family Sparidae; genus Sparus; species Sparus aurata. Next base: position 19,860,541 of record NC_044207.1, read on the forward strand.
AAAGTCACCCAGTGGTTATTCAATGATTAGCCCAGGGTGTGGGGGATCATCAAATACCAATGAGCCATAAAACGGGATGTGAGAGGGGCCGTGTGCGTAAGACAGAGAACAGACATTCTTGTGTCACGGCCAAACAGGAAAACCTCCACGATGGTCACGTCTTGACTAATCATGCCGTTTCTTATGAAGAATTTAAAAGTACTTTCATGTGTTATTACCTGATCCACATCCTTGTGTTGTTTCAGAACAGAGGTTTTTTGGGACTGACGCCAAGCGCCCTGAATAGAATAATACAGTATGCTATACATTATAAAGAAAGAAGCGTCAAGGTCGAGCAGATCTGAATATACATTGTGCTAACCTGGTAGCTGCTCAGTGTAAATAAAGGATATGTTGACCTGTCTTTGAACTTTGCAAATTAGAAAAAGGAAATAGTTTGAGATGGAAACACTGAAAGTGGATAAAGATTAATCTTTATTATAACAATTTATCACACACATGATAAAAGCAACTACAAAAACTCACTGCAAACATTTTAAAATGTAATCAGCCATATTGAAAGCTTTTCTGCAACTCATATGTTGCTTGTTTTTTCAGTGCTTTGGCCACTGACTTGGCCCCTGACTTGGCCCCGGGCTGCTGTTGCCTTCTCTAGGTGCGTCAAATCCAGCGTCTTCATCTTCTGAACCATTAAGCAGAACATTCCTGCGCGTCCTGAAGTTTTGCGCTCGTGGACACAGAAGGAAATCGTAGATAAGAGCCGCCGCTATGCCGCCACACATGGGCCCCAGCCAGTACACCTTGGATAAAAGCGAGAGAGATCATTTGTCGACAAAATGAAAATGGAGAGAAATTTAGTGTTAGAGCTATGGCTTCAAACAATGGCTTCAAACATTACCCAGTGGTTCTCCATTTTGCTACGTATCAGGGCGGGTCCGAAAGAGCGAGCAGGGTTAATCCCACATCCAGTGAAACTGATCTGTAGATGAGAAAAAGTCAGTTATTCAGCAAGTTATATTCAATAAATTTGTATTAGTAATTTGAGTATATGCAATATGCATGTTGCAATTAACCCTTTCATGCATGGTGTTGTGAAGCCATTTTTCAACCATTTAGGATGGAGTACCATGTCCAAGTCACCAGGTGGCAGAGCCCCACCTGAGTCCATATAGATAAACAGTTGTGAGATACGATATAATGAATTTAAAAGTCGCTCTAGAATAAATGTGAATATTATTTAAAAAGAAGCCAGGCAGGTTAAAAAAAAAAAAAAGAAAAAAAAAATTCATAAAGCTTTGAAATTAAAATGAATATATCTGTCCACTCCAGTAGACATTATGTACCAACAGGTATAGTCTTCCTCTTGAGATCTGCCTTTGGTGTCATTTCAAATAATGATATAGTTTACCCTTGAATAGATTTTCTTCAGGCATAGACACCTTCATTTGACAGCAGATAGAAAGGAAGGTCCTCAAGCCCAGATTCAAACCGTGGTCCACTGCATATGTGGCATGTGCTCTTAACCACTCTACTACCTGCACGCCCATTTAACAGCATTATTAGACAGTCTTGAGATCTAAATATAGACCTAGTATGCCGAATATAGGGTTACAGTTGGTTGATGGTTATCACAAAAAATAGCTGTACAAGCAATATAAAAAACGCTGAAAAATATTTTTACCATTTTTCTGAGAATTAAAAGGTTGATGGAAAAAAAGGGTATTGTGGTGATGTTTCACTTGAAAGAGTAAAATCAAGCATTAAAAAATTTGCTCATTATTGCATAAAAGGGTTAATTGCACATGTCATTCCTGCACTCAGAAGATTCCGTTACAACATTTTATATTATCAAAATCAATTAATATCTCAATTTATTTTACCTGAATATCACCTTTTTTTTTAATCAAAGTTGTTTATGTTGGAAAAATTGTGACCACTGTTTCTGTTTGTGACGCAGTTTTCACATTTTGACGTGTTATTTTAAAATAATCTAATTCATTCAGTGTGTTAGTCTTTGCACCAGGCACATCCAACCCACTTGATCCTCAGAAAGCTGTGTGATGTTGCCAGGAAAATGCACTCACAGAAATTTGACACGTGCTGCTGATTCATATTCCTGTTAACATGCTGCTGTAGCCGTTTTTGAAATTGTGATTTGCTGTGCCCACTTTGTGAACTACTGGCAATTCAGCCGCACCCTGCACAATTATGTAACAAGAGTACAATCTTGAATCATGACAATTCCTGTGCAACACAGAGAAACTATATTGTCCGAAAGGGAACAGTGGTCTCAAGTACCAACACCGAGTGAGTGAATGGCTAAACAGGAAATCTGCCCCACACCACTTCAAATAGCCTCAAAAAAAAACCCCAGTCAGTCCTCAGAGAAATGAAAATTGCTGTGACTGCACAGCTTTTTTCTCCCACCTTCCATCATTTAAACCAAACCTTGTCCACCCTTACAGTACTTGGCTGAAGAGCCTCCTTTATAACATACATTTGTGCCCTGAAAGGATTTCACTTTGCTCTGCTTATCTTGTCCAAACTGCTTTAAAGACAAGAAACAAAAAACGTCAGGATTGGGATTCACTTACAGCTGCAAAGTGCCCAAGCCCCACTGACAGCCCAATAGCCAGCGGTGCCGAACCTTTGACATCACTCCGTCGCTTGTCGGTCACTGCGATCACACACAGGACCAGCTGAAGGGTTGCAAGGAACTCGATGATGAAGCCTTGCGCTTTGGTCACTCTGTTTAGCTGTGAAAGACAATGAAAATAAACCAGAACAGCTAAATGCAACAAGTTAGATCCAATGCAGTGGTTTATATGACACGACACATTTGTCGAAATCACAATAAATTAAAGTTTGAAAAAAAAACAAAAACAAAAACAGATATTAAGGACGACCTCTTGCCTCGTTAACACCGAGGGAACCGATTTGTGCGTATCCATTCACGATAGCACTAGCTGCAACTGCCCCGAGCATCTGAGCCAAGATGTAGCAGACGCATCTGAGTGCGCTGATCTGGCCGCTCACCAGTAGCCCCAGTGTGACTGCAGGATTAAAGTGTGCCCCGCTGACATGCCCCAAACTCTGAACCAGAGTGGCGATAGCCAGTGCGAAGGCCAGCGCGACCTTCAGCTCCTGAGCAACGCCTTTCTCGACGCTCCCGATGATGGCGGTCAAACCCGCGAATATGAACAGCAACATGCCGACAAACTCTGCAGCCACTGCCCGCCAAAACGCCCAGCTTTTTACTTCTGTCATCTCCGCGTCGAATGTGTTCGGTGTGTCAAACCGACATGTATGAGCTTCTGTATTTATAGTGAGGAGGTTTGTGTGCAGAGGGGAGGGGAAGAAGAGGTGAAACAGGAAAAAAGATGACTTCAGGGTACACATTTGAGCATTAGAGAGGAGCTGCTTATGGCTGAAAAAATATTTTATTGGTTACAAATAAAGCATTACACAGTAGTGATTTCCACCAGGCTACGTCCTTGACCATCTATCTTTGACATCCTCGAGGAGGGGCTCGCGAATGCCATTTTCCATTGTCGAGCCACAGCAGAACAGGACCTGTGCTTGTACGCTAATGTGCTCATCTCTGGGCACCAACAGAGAATAATACAGGAGAGCTGCCACCACACCGCCGCTCATCGGTCCTGCCCAGTACACCTGAAAAACAAAAGAACAGGACATCCGTTTCAATAGGAGTGACTCATGAGTGCAACACTGGCAAAATGTCTGATTTTCAGCTCTGCAATACGTACCCAATGATCATCAAAACACTTCTGTATGACTGCAGGACCAAAGGATCGAGCCGGGTTGATACCACATCCTGTGTAGCTGATCTGTAAACCATATCAGAGGAAACCACCACTTGCGTCTCTGGCCATATGACAGCAGATTACACGCAAGCCGGATTTATAGCCAGTTCGTCCTACGCCAATCCATTGTATCAGACGGAGAAACCATCGAACGAATTAATGAGGGGAAATGTTTTGATATACTCACTCCAGCGAGGTGTCCCAGCCCCACAGACAATCCGATTGCCAGAGGTCCAAATCCGCCCACGTCACGCCTTTTGTCGGTGACTGCCAGCACGCACATGACGAGCTGGAGGGTGAGCAGGAATTCTACGCCAAAACCTTGATTAGGGGTAATTCCATTCAGCTGCAATCGAGGAGAAAACGCTTCAGTTTGTGCCCTGCCTCTATGGACATACACAACTAAAGGGTAATCCCACCAATTTTCCACTTTGAAGTAGTGTAAAGCGTTTGTGGCTACATGTAATCTGATAAACTGTGTCCATTGATGTCACTCAGTTGCAAACTTACATTATGGGTAATGCAGGTGCCCATATTTTTTTTCAAGCAGCCCAGCGGCTACACCAGTGGGTCCAGCATTACACTCTTATAAATACTGTTTGAATAGATTTCAAGATTCCCTTTTTATTCCATGCCATCCTTTTCAAATCCTCGTGCACCATATTACCCATAATGCAACCTTGACACTGAATGACATCACTGGGTGCAGTTTGTCAGAATACATGCAACTTGCTCTGGAGCCACAACCCCACCCCCCCCTTAATTTTTTTAGGTTTTGACAAAAAAAAATCTTTCATATTGCAGCTTTAATCATGATTCAATCTGAAATTTTGATAAAAGACACCAGAGGGGATTTTTCCAACTAGCCCAGGGGATTACTTATATTGAGACAATTATTTTCTGTACTACAAGTTTTCTGACATGTTGTGTTCAAATTAGCAAATGATTTTTCATCTTATAAAAACGTGCACTAGTTGCAAACACTGCTGAAACATTTGATGGGATCTCTCTTATCATCACTCCATAAATCAAAACAAGGAAATACTGTCAACGGGCCATTAAAAATGAATTAAATGTTAGATACTTCAGGCTATGGGTGATATATGAAGTATCCCCTCTGTAAAAAATTCTTTCAGAATATAGATACACAAGTAAAGCTGGAAAGTGTGGTGTTAGTGCCGCTGATGTGGAGATTTCTGGGTCAGAATGAGAAAACAAATATCCAATATTTTACATTTAAATATTTGAGTAAATCTGCACCGATTTGCATCAATATCACGAAGAGGAATCTGAACTAAATAAACACTTCAATGTGCAAGTTGGACATTTTCTTTCTACTTGTCCCAAGAAGTCATGATACAGAGGCTAACTAGCCTGAAGTCTCAAAATTAGCCAGTGCATGAGTTCACCTGTAGTGTCTTAGTATTTAGCTGCCTGACTCATTCAGCCCTTAACAATTTACTGCAGTGGACGGCGCAAGCCTTCATCCTGTAAACACTCCCTGGTGAGAGAAGGCTTTCCTTTGTTGCAGGACAGCCACAAACCATGAGTGATATTGAAAACTTGACATTTAAATTAAACAACATCATCAGGAGTTAGTAAGTGTGGACATCCTCAAAATTACAGCACAAAACTTTTAGACAATGAGTGTCTGGATTCCATAAGGAAACTAGATCAGGCTTGAGGGCAATTCCCCAGATGCCACTCAACACTGAGCAGAGCTTGTCATTCATTAAGGGGAGGAATAACAGGAAAATTGGAAACACATGGATGCCACCTCACCTTGTTAACGCCAAGTGAATGTGTGGTTTCTGGTCTGATTCCGTATACAATGGCACTGCCAGCCACTGCGCCCAAAATCTGAGCTATCATGTAGAAAATGGCTCCAAGGAGGCTCATGTGGCAGCTGGCCAGGAGGCCCACGGTGATGGCAGGATTCAAATGGGCACCGCTGACGTGACCTATACACTGGGCTAACGTGGCAACGGCCAAGCCAAAGGCAAATGCCACTTTGATCTCATGGTCAGGGTAGGAATTATTTTGGTCTCCTATTGCAGCCGACAGGCCGATGAAGACGAGGATGATCATTCCCAGGCATTCGGCCAGCACTGCCCTCCAAAATTCCCATGTTTTCATTTCTGACATGGCTGCACACATACTCATTAAAACAAACAGGTATTTGGGCAGTTTTTGAGAGAGGGCTGCGGCACAAGCAGAGGTTCAGTTCCACTAGCAGCCCAATTAAAACCAAAAAAAAAACATGAGTGAGGTTCACCAGCATTCATCAAGTGTGTGGCTGTAAAGAATCAGGCCTAATTACAAACAGCTGAGAGATGTGCATTTCAACCAGTGAGAGTGACCTCCACGTCTCCTGCTCTGTTCAGTACTTTTCCAGTTTAACAGAAGGCGGTGCTGCTTTTATACTATCATTCATGACTCATTGAAGACTGTGCCAAACAAATGAATGAATGACGGAGAAGACCTGTTCGAATACGAAATATGTCTAATGCTTTTCTGGATTGAAGAGAAAAAGGTTTTTGTGCTTTTGCAGTACAAAATAACTCATGCAGCCATCAGCAGTTTCCATGTATAATTAAATCCAAGCTAATTGTCAAATTTTAAAACAGGCCATCCTTCAAAAATGAGCCGATTTTCCAAAAAAGTATCTTAATATCATGGAATGAATTTTCATGAGCTGTGAAGCGTGCGAAGGACCTTCATCAGATGAGTGAAGGACACTCACCACCCCATTACTTCTTACAGGTCTTTGTAAATGCCATGCCTTATCTCTCCATCTCCTCATTCTATTCTGAGCATGTGTCATGCAGGACTCGGCTGCATTGAAGTTAACATCAGTCATACGCCGCTGTGAAGGAAATGGGACCTTTTCGAAATGTGTGACGAGGAAACCAGCGTCCCATTCTGCACTTCTGTGTGAACGGGCTGACAGGTTAAAAGGTCACGCCGCTTCTTGTCCTCTTGTCAGCAGGGAGAATCAAAGCACCACCTTTGACTCGGGCAACAATACTCCACCCGAAAAATGAAGAATGCACTCCTTCTTTCCCCCAATAAATGTAGCTCTTCTTGCGTGGTTTGCAAGTTACTTTTTTGATTTTGTGAATTTAAATCAAATCGTCATTTTCACCCTTTGCGTGAGATTTATCAGTCTGTCACTGGAGGGAAGAGGAGCGTCGCGATGAACTGCGCATCATAAAGTAAGTGTGACAGGAGAGTGGGGAGATAATCACGGAGGGCTGACAGGAAGGATGGGAAGTAATGCCTTCTAACCCCGCGAGCAGGTAGCGGCGTTGCCAAACTCTCCATTGAAACTGTCAACAAACATGTCATTCATTGAAAAATCACCTCTTTTTCTTTCGGCACGTGCATGTCTGATACCGTCTTGCTCGGCTGTAAAGTTATATGATAAGCCTCACTCCCACTCCTGCATCCAGCTGTAGGCTCTGAGTCTTCAGGGAGGGGAAGTTGTCATATTTCCTCCCCGCTCCCTGCTTGGAGCTTCCTTCAGGGGGATGAAAAGGTCAGACCCTACACACCAAATGTAAACTTCAGATATTCTACATTCACATAATAATCTGCTTATTTGCTTATTTACTGGATTTGGTTGAAATTTGTCTTGAACATCAAACAACCCTGGGGTTCATGTTCATTTCAATCGTTGCACAATGTTGACAGAAAGCAAACTAATAACAATAAGTCAGTCTTTAAGCCAAGCGACAAACCCGTCGCCATTTTTCACTGTCTTGCATTCAAGTTTTAATTCTGTGTGGTTCATATTTTTCACGCACATACAGACATTGTTTGGTCCCGAACAAAAGACCGGCTGCCACAGATCTTGTTAAATACAGCGTTGGAGCTAAAAAGATGATTTTGATATCAAGAAAAGGATTATGTTCTTGTGATAAAAGATGTGTCAAAGATGCTCTATTGCTCCCTCATGATTATCATATAATTAATTATAGTTTAGTTGAGTTTGGATGGAAATCCTCCAAAGTATAATTATCACATCAGCCAGCAGATCAGTACACAGCAGCATCGGCTCATCTGTCAGCAGTGTTGACGACATCATCAACAACAAATTTTTTCTTTTGTGTCTTTTGTACAGGAATTTACCCAACAGACATACAAACGACCTCTAAAATGCTGAATAATGTTAAAACGCTGCAAAATTTGCTTCAGTTCTGATTTGCCATTCCAAATGACTGAAGCTGGAAAATTCAATTCAAGGAAAATTTCTGCTATTGAATCAACTTAATCCTAACTCAACTTTAACATGTTACCCTCTTCCATTCCAATCCCCTTTTGGGGCTAAATGACAAACCCAAATTAAAATGGCTGAACCAATCTGATTACATACATGGTAAGGTGATGCCAGAGAGAAATCCATGGTGGCCCTGAGGGTCAAGACACAACAACATGTTAGAAAACACAACAACATTTCAGATTACGGAAAAGGTTGGGAAACAATTCTTGGTTGCTTTTGTGTTATCTGACATGTCGATTTTTTTGGCCCAAATGTTGTTGTGCTTGGACTCTCAAATCCCCCTTTTTGTGAGACCGTCCAGGCGATACAGAATCGGATTAGGATTGGCCACTGCAGCGCCTCATGATGATGACGTTGCAGTCTGGCAAATGCTGAGCCACAACCCTGCACTTTATTTTCATGCACAGCTGAAGTTGTTTCTGAGTGTGTGTGAAAGACATATTTGGAACCCACCAATGAGCCATCTTCTAGTCTTCTGGGCACAAAATCTACTTGGTCAGGTTTAGGGCAAAAAGCAGAGAGCTTCTGAGATCAGTAAACATTTTTAAAAAGTAGGGCTGTCAAACGATTAATTTTTTTAATCAGTGGAGTGAACATCAGTAGACTATCCGCTCCTAAAAAAGCTGTGTTATGAGTAAATAAAGCAAAGACAACTTATTTCCAGCCATCCGATTGGACAGTCAGACGGACGGCTTTCAATGAACCCTCGTTTTCTCCGGTCGAGACACTTTTAGAGCGCACAAAAACCTGTTTTGACACCGTGCCAGCAGGACCACCTCACCCCGTCTGCTTCCCACTCGACCATGACGTCCTCTCCTCGCCCCTGTCTTTCAGATGTAAATAAGACGCAAATGTGACTCATCCTCCAAATCTGGTCTTCTAGAGGCATAAATACCACCAAGATACAGGTACTCTGAGAGACCCCCAAGAGGATTTGCTGCCGTGGTCTGTCATGAGAGCTGGACCTCAACCTAACCCGGAGATTATAGGATGAACACAGAGAATTCAACCATGCCGACATGGGAGCAAGTCAAGTATGTAATCAATATGAATTCTGGTCTGTTAAGCAGAGTGAAATGATACTTTCAACTTCAAAGGTTTTCCCTCACACTCGCCTAAAGTCTGTGAAAACATAGAAGCATGATGCATATCAAGTGTAACCACAGATTAACTGTTTAAGGACAAATAAAACCGCCTGTCTTCTGCCTAAATGAATCTCCTTTAGTCTACACACTGTTGTTTGAACAACAAAATATTTGATATCAAAATAGTGAATGCAAAGAGAAATTAGGTCTTGAAAAAATTACGCTCTCGCCTTATGACACACAGTAGGTGGATGAGGAAGGGAGAAGGAAGAGGGAGAGAAAATACTGTAGATAGCGGGTGGTGTGATGGTTATGCTGACTGATCAACACCCTCAAAAACAACAAGACAAGAGGAGTGACTGATTTATACATCCAACTGGTGAAAAGCTAGAGGTCCCTGCCCATCCTGTGTGCTCTGGCTAGTTTTTGGCCTGTTTTGTCTTTGGCTGATCTCCGAAGGGGCTTTCTTTTTTGGCCTGTATGCCATGAATGAGTTCTTCCTGCTTTTCTGATGTCGATCATTTAGTTGTCAGTCTTTACCTGCATGTCTTTGCTGTGTTGAGAGATACTAAGAACTGCCCAACTAGGTTGAAGTGACATCTTCCTTTTTCTTGGACTATGTATCACAAATGCTCTTATCTTCGCTGTCCCCTCCAACATGTATTGAAGACTGACTGTCAGAAGTCACTGCTGTGATGGTGGATAGTAAGACTGAAAACAGCCTTGGGGCTGATCTGTAGGGGGAACCAAGCTTTGGGTAGTGCAGGACTTAATGGATGAAATATAATCCAGTTTGAGTGACAGATCTGAGCGTTTGAAGGCTGAACACATGCCAAAACATGTTCGACAACTATTTTATCTTTTGCCATAACGATCAAAAGGTAAACAATACTAATAGGACTTTCAAGTTAGAAGTTAATCCAAGCCGCTGCAGCGCCTACGTGGATGATGTCACGTAGCAGTCCAGCAAAAGTTTAACCAGTTTGACCTCTTTGACAAGCCTGATATAGTTTCTGAACGTGGCCTTAAAACATATTTGAAACCAACCAATGAGCCAGTTGTTGCTTAGTAATGGAAGGATTTGTCTCCAAGTTGAAATCAAATCCCAGCCAGTGAGCTGGTCTTGAACCCGGAAACTTACCCGAACACACTTTTGTTGCAGAACAGGCGTCCCAAAGGTGATGCAAAGAGTTTAATGTCCAACACCTTCTCACTCCCAACTCATCAAATATTGCAGCGTGGTCAGTGGCCTTAATCTTCAAGCTATGACGCTCTATCTACCACTCCAGCGTCAGTTCAGACTTTCAAAAAATCTAGCTCCCTGACAAACATTCCCATATTATGACACGATGTCTGAAATGTTATTAAGCTATGAATCGGTTGTTGTTTTGTTCTGTCGAGGCACCAATAGTACTTAGTTAATCACGACATGACTTACATTAGCTTATTTACGTACGTTAACTTACATTACATACCTTATAAACACGTCACTCTTGACTCTTCGTGATCACACTTGGTGTGCCAACCTCCGTCTCAGAGTGGAACATCCAATGTATGACCCATTCAATCATCCCCCGGCTCAAGAGTCAAACCGGGCTGCTGCATTAGAGTGTTGAGAATGGGTAAAAGATGTATGAACATTTATACAAGCGCCCTTTAAGTCTTCTCTCGTCTGGCCTCCAAAAACTACGATAAGGGCTGATGTCTCTCTCTGTAGCCCAAACTATCTAAGCAGAAAATTACCTTAACCCTTAACCCAAACCATATCCTGCATGCAGTGGAGGTACTGACCCCATGAAAGTCTCCTCTGTGCAGCAATTACATAATTTCACTTGAGAGAACACTTTGCTTCTCGGAAGGTTAATACCAGCATCCTCTGTCAAAAGATGAGCAATACGCTGCAGGGCCAAGGCCAAAAAATCTATCCAGTCTTTCTAAGTCTTTCCCCGCTGGCAAACTGCCCTTAGCTGACCAACCAACCGGCGGGGGTAGTGCTACAGAGAGGGTGAGTCAGAAAAATCTCCAGTATGTGCTGTTTCTTGGCTGCTGGGGAGAAACTCTCACCAACCTGGCAACCTGCCCACTGGATGCTTCACCTGTTGGAAACACAAGTGAGGGAAGCTTTTCATCACTCAGCAACAACAGCTGAGCATGGTAAAAAAGAAAACACAAGACTGGAATACATATATTCCTTTATAAAGAGTCTGATTCCCCAAGATATTGAAGGTAGATGTCGGATGAGGAATATTTTCAGGCCAAAATCAGCAGCCCTGACCTTATAAATTATAAGTATACTCACATATTTAACCGAGAGCTAGACTGAATTATGTAAAATAAACATCTTCAACATTTGCGTTCTGATTTAATCTACTTTTGACATCAGATAACCTTAACTTATAGCTCTTGTCTAATCTTTGCATGTCCTTTTAAAGACCCATCAATCAATCAATGTGGGAGAGATAACAGGCTCCAATCTTGTGCTTTCACTTTCTTAGTGCAGTGGCCTTTTGTTTACATTTGAATTACAGATGATGTCTTTACTGTGGTCACCAACCACTGACGTGTGCTGTGGTTTCTTGAGCTTGACACACTTAACATTAGTAATTTTTCTGAAATTCTCTCCCTCTCTCTCTCTCTCTCTCTCTCACACACACACACACTTGTCTCCTGACATTGGTTCTTGGTTCTGTTTTTTTTTTTTTTTTTTTGTTAATGCGTCATGCATCATCATTGAGCTGCATGTAGCTTTCATAACATCCAGTGGATGGTTGGTCGCCTTACCAATTACAACTTTACGTCTTATTTTGTTGAATTGTCTTGCATTGAAAACATACAGTAGTGGAAACATATTAAAGGTCCCATATTATACTGTTTTTCATCAATTTCACACAGCTGTCAAAGGTCCAACAACTCTGTATTCGATATGTATTTCCCAAAACACATTTGTGGTCCTGCATTCCAGCAGTCTAAAAGTCGCTCTGCTGAGCTCTGTTCACAGCAGTCTGTTTGGTTCGCGGAGATTTTTTCGTTCAACCGAACCAGTTTGACCCAGAATTGGACCCAGAAGGAGAGGCTCTGGAAGAAAGTCTGTTTTTTCCCTGGAAGAAATACAGACTCTGCGGCTGCAGCAGGACGTTTCAGAATGGTTAGTGGGCCTGAATAATGTTAGTTTGTTTGTATGTGTTGTTACAGTTTTACCATGTAGCTAATGGCTAACAGCTTGCGAAAGCTGTGTTTGTCTCCAACACAGTCTCCAAACTCTTGGACACTGTTCGCATCGTCGCTGTCTCCAGTCTGCACGTGTCCAGACTTTTTACTGTGACAACCAAGCTCCATCGTAATATTATCAACATTATACTCGCCTCAAATGCCATTGCATAGCGGACCAAAGTGGAGCTAACTAGTTAGCCAGTTTCCAGCTGACTTCACCATACTCGTCGGCAACTGTAAATACTATCAAAGTATAGCAACACTTATGGGTGGCTCGGGTGCAGTTGCTGGGTCCAGTATGGTTGAGACTGATCCTTTTACGAGGGTCAGTGTCGAGGCAAAGCCAGCTTTGTACTGACCCTCGTTACTGAAGCAGTCCGATGTGAAGTGGATTGCACACACATACAAGCTCACACGAACCGCAGCCGGCAGGTTGACGTTAAAAATGAAACACAACCACTGTCTCTTCTGTTGTTTTGTAGCTGGGACAGAATATAGGCACTTGTGTTGATTTATACAACCAACAACAGAGCAATTGCGTGTCTAGCTCTGAGCGACAACGTTGCTGTCTCTCCGCTGGACACACCGAACTTCACCTCGGGGATGAACACCCCCCCCCCCCCCCCGATATCTCCTATCACCGCGCAATGGAGGTCGGCCTATGACAATGACTCCTTTCGTTACGTAACGAAAGGAGCAGAATCTGAACAGCCTGTAGGAGCGCCGTTTTACCAGTGGGTGGGCTGCAGAGACCATGCAGGACTCGCTTGTTTTCCTCATTCTGGGAGTTGGCAGGCTCAGGGAGGACCAGCTTATATATGTAGAGACCAGAAAAAACTTGTTTTTTATGATATGGGACCTTTAAATCAGAAATGAGGCCTTGTCCACATTATCAGATAAATCTAAGACTGGATTACCAATTGAACAAACCCTATGGGCACAAATTCACATTTTCTGCTTTTATTTTGATAGTATAATTGTTATTATTGTTGTTATTGTTGTTTGTCACAAAAGTTTCTTCTATAACATTATGATATTTTAACATTTAGATACAGGCTTCGCACTGGGATTTCTGCCTCTTCTTGCACTGTATATTAGCTGTTATTGTTGTTAAACTCGACAGTACAAATTGAATAAACCAGGCTAAAACATACAACTCTATGGCCTGCAACTATTTTTAAAGAGTTTTGAATTTGTGTAGCTAATTGGTTTGTGGTGATTCAATAGAGAGGAGGAGAGAATCTAATCCATAACATCAAACACCGAGCATTTGTTTTACTTCTATAGCTACGCGACAAGGAAACACGCAGAATGACATCTGTTAACAACAAGTGTTTTTATTTACTTAAAAAAAGTGAGAGACATTTCAATAGTGCACACAATACATTATGCATCAGAAAATAAAAAGTGATACAGGCACATAAAGTATACAACAACAAAAAAAATGGCTCATCATAGAATACTGATATGGGACAAAAATTTCAACAAACATCGTTTCAACCTCGACTTGTATGCCCGAGCTGCGTTGTGTGTGGGGGTCAAAAGAACAGGAGTGAATTAGAAAAAAAAGACACTAACTGACCCATTACCACAATCCTCATTGGTATTTCACAACAGCGCGAAAAACACTGACGTCCTACACTAAATTCAATAGCTTTCTTCTTTTTTTTTTATTTTTACAGGAGTATAGACATGTACAATGAAACTAAGTGGCTTATGTCTGTGTGGGACTATTTTGACGTCATCTCTACAGCTGTGGCGTCATTGCCTCCGTTAACGTCGTAGTCACCGACCGGGCCGCTGACCAGGACCTTCATGCGCTCGGGGAAGTCGTCGAATTTGGGGGACAGCAGGAAATCGTACGTGAGAGCCGCCGCTACGCCGCCGCACATCGGCCCCACCCAGTACACCTGCAAATGGATAACCCCGATCAATCTCTGGATGTTTCTTGTTATCACAGAAAGAAAAATAACAAAGACCCCGAGTTCTAAAGGTTTCATCAATTTCATCAATATCTAGGTGTAAAACAATAGGACTCTATAACTGATTAACTCCCGGAGAAGGATTCATGGGTGAAGGAGTCGTCTGTCAGTTGTGGAGTTATTGAATTATTTAAGCTTGACATGTAACATGCATGCAGGAAAAAATGTGAGGCACGCATAAAGAGCTTGTGTGCCTCTCTTGCCTGACTTACCCAGTGGTTCGTGAAATTGTTCAGGATCAAAGCCGGACCAAAGGAGCGAGCGGGATTGATGCCGCAGCCTGTGTAGCTGATCTGTAATCAACAACAAAGAGACAACATGAGGAGAATATCTTCAGCTACATGGTCTGGTGGTTTGATAGTGCAGCAGGGGGGCAAGGGGGGCATTAGCTGAAACAATTTAAAAAATGCATGAAATTCTATCACTGCAGGAGCTGTCGTGTGTGCTGCTTGTTTGCATTGTTCAACATGTACCGTGCCTCATCCAAGATAAACATGACACCGTTTCGCGTACGGCTGTGAGGTGCATCTTACCGCTGCCAAGTGTCCCAGGCAGACCGAGAGGCCAATGGCCAAGGGTGCCGAGCCGGTGACATCACGCCGCCTTTTATCAGTGACTGCAATGACACACAGCACCAGCTGGAAGGTTGCCAGGAGCTCGATGCCCACGCCTTGGCTGGGAGTGACACCAGTGAGCTGCGAGAGTTAAGAGAGGAATCCAAAACAACAACAGTTTGTCAGTCTGTGTCGGTTAGACGGACAGTTTCCCATCCCGGCCACTTCCCACTTAGCCGCAGCTGGCATCGCCCTGGAAGCCTGACAGCTTTTTAGAGCCACATTGCTTATTCATTCTTTTTCATTTGGTGGAAAACCTGATTGCTGTTTTTCAGCATAATTTAGCTGTGGCAGTACTGTTTCTCTAAAAAGAGCTTGACACTCACATGTTACACATTAGCGAGAACCAAGGGAAAGTGTTGCATTTTGATGGTGCTTAAGTATGTAAATCTACCAAGAGAACTGAGGAGAAATGTCAAGGAGTTGCATATTTTTTGCAGGTTCTTTCTGCTGTTCCAGTGTGCAGTGTGCTTTAATCGTGTGTCATCACTTTTCAATAATAAGCAATGACAGAGTGTCCAAAGAAAAATACAAACACTGCCAAATAAAGTGCCTACATCCTCACTGAAGTCTCAGCTTTTACCGACGGGTCAACTTTACTCTTAAAACATACAGCTGCATCATATTCCCTAGAAGTGAGGGGTGTTTTAAAGCTCTACATTTTAGATCACGTGTTATGTCAACAGCAGCAATATAAAAGGTTTCACTTACAGCGTTGAGCCCCAGTTTATCAGTAGTACTTGGACGTGTTCCATACACAATGCCACTGGCCAGGGCTGAACCCAGCATCTGGGCCACAATGTACATGACCGCCTTGAACACGCTGATCTGGCAGCTGGCGAGCATCCCGAGGGTGACCGCAGGATTCAGGTGGGCTCCGCTGATGTGGCCTAAACTCTGAGCCAACGTGGCGATAGCCAGTCCGAAGGCCAATGACACCTTCACTTCCTGGTCTGGGTTGGTGCTCCCAATAGCTGTTGAGATGCTGAGGAAAATGAAAAGGGTCATGCCAACCAGCTCGGCCAGAACGGCCCTCCAGAAGTCCTTGCTCTTGAACTCTCTCATGGTGGTGGCAGTGTTGCTGTCTGGCTGTGGGTTTGAGCTCTGGAAAGTGTACTCACAAACAACAGCGACAGGCTGCATATATAAGGCCTGAGCTGATAATGGTCAGTGGGCGGGCTTTAAAAAAACTGAAAGAGAGGGCCACACTGAATTAATGAGAAATCCAAAAGACTGGTCTCTCACTTCCCTCCCTCTGCTCCCACACCCTCCTTCCTCCTCTCTCTGTCCTCCGGCCCCTCTCCCGGTACCTCCCTGCGCACCGCTCTCTGCTCTTTGGACTTTTGTGAGTCAAAGAACTCGGTCCTGAAATAGCTGTATCCAAAGGTACATCTTCCACTCAGACAAGCATGAGCAGTTTTAACGCCAGAGCTCCTACATGTTAGTTTTCAGTTGAACATTCTAAGTATTTTAAATGTAATTTGTCCTATTGATGTTTGTGTTTAAAAAAAAAACCCAAAACAACAACAACTTTCTCAAATGTAATCTTGTGCTCCTTTTTGGACTTAATCACACCATGGATGACTGACAGCATATAAGAGAGAGCCAGAGGGGAGGCCAGGCAACTCCCAAATAGTCATTTCAGGACTCACCCTTCCCTCCCCAGACAAGGTTTTCAAGCTTTTACAAGACCACCCAAATGACAGCTCACATGCCAGCTCTGAGACACTTAGAGACAGAGAAATAGAATAAAAACAAAAAGTCGGGAGCAAAAAAAAAAAAAAAAGACAAAAAAAAATAAATAGCATCTTCTTGTCAGAGTTGCAAACAAATCAAGTCTCTTAAAAATTGAATACATTTGAATTTGTGACTTTCAGAGCAAGCAAAAGAGGAGTGGTTTTTAGGAGACTGGTTTTATAAACAAAAAAAAAAATCAAAATATGTAGCATGTCGCAACTCATTAACTGGAAGGATGTCTTTTTGCGAAATAATTATTAGATGTTTTGAAGAGTGCAAAGAGTCAGAGCAGAGTAAAAAATCAACTCTGAGAAATGAGCTGCCTGTTGCACCTGGTCCTCAGCTCAGAGGGGGTGTGACGGCAAACAGCAGCCTGTAAAATATGTCATGGAATTGACTGTGGGAGTGTTCTATGTTTCTGTGTGTTCTGGCTCTTGGATAAACACTTTTTTTTTTTTTTTTGTATTTCAGATAAAGTGTCTGATTTGATTCTAATTGAACCGTGTTGATAACTCCCCCCCCCCCCCCCGTGGGTGTAACACTTATTATGAAGCTGACTTAGCCTGAAGGTTTATACAGAGTGCATCTTATAGTTGTGACTAATTCTGTCATGCATAGAGGGTGTCTCATTAGATAATTATAAGTAGCATCAAAGACGGACGAGTTAAAGATGCTTCTTCACGTCCTTAAATGATTTTATGACCTTTTAATGTTTAACTGTGCCAGTTTGTACTCTTACTGGGTTCACATCTGGCATATTCCTGACATTGAGAGTGGCAGGGACAGTGACAGTTTGCCTGTTGCAAAACCATAGCTGACTGATATCTTGCAGTTCCATGAAACATGCTGTCAAACCACAATGACTAATGCTTGGAGGGCTACTGGTAATCTACTTAGCTGAGTTGAATAAAATGTGGGCCTGACAGTGCTGGTTTTGCATCAACATGTCATCACTTTCTGATGAATTGAGGTATAAGATGTTTTTTGCTTAACTTTACAAGCATTATGATTCATGAATTGATGCATAAGTGTATAAGTGCTGGTGCAGGAGTCCTACCCCCTGCAGGTCACTCTCACAGCACTGGGCAGCTCCTTCAGCAACAGAGGGATACACCCCAAGTGTGTGAAGGAGAGGTGTCGCAGGTCCTTCCTTCCTGCTGCTGTCAGACTCTACAACCAGCACTGCTCCCAGTAGACCTCACCCTGTACTCTGCACTGCGCAATAAGTCTGTACAAAACTCATTTATGTTTTATGTCTGGTCAATTTCCTTACACCCATATCAATTTTGCACTATATCATGTAAATATCCATATACGTCTACTCTATTCTATTTCTTCCCTTTTTAATTATATTGTTTATTTTTGCCATTGGTTTTTGTTCTGTGATATTCTGTCGCTGCTGGGACAAACAAATGTCCCTGTCTGCGGGACATTAATGGATTTCTGATTCTGATTCTGATTCTGAAGATGTTTTTTGCTTAACTTTACAAGCATTATGATTCCGGTGTCCAGGGTGACACATAATGACTGCAAAAAAACACAAAATGACCACAAAGAGACACAACACTGGCTAAAAAGAGGAACTAAAAATAGCCAAAAGACATAAAAAACCGACAAAGAGAGACAGATAATGACCAAAAAGTGGTATAAAGCAACCGCAAAAACAGGCACATCTATTCGATAGAGACAAAATAAAATAGCTGCAGAGGAACGTAATATGACCACAAAAGAAACTTAGAGCCACGAACAACACGATGAGGCATAGAGCCACAAAATAACCTCAGCGAGAAATACAACTTTATGAACATGCGCAGGCGATCACAAAGAGGTGTAAAAAGACCAACAAAAAAAAAGCAGCAAAGCAAACACAAAGAGACACACAAAAACCATAAAGACAAAAAACTTACTGCAACAAAAGCAAAAAGCGACTACAAAGACATAAAAAGTGACCAAATACGGAGGCAAAACAACAACAAAGTCCTTGCATGTTTGTGTGTATTCATAATTTGTGTCATAGTCTGACCATGAGTACTCATAATGAAATAAACACAGTATGTAATCAATTATATAAAATACATGATGAAGTGAACTAACTGTCATATTAGAGCAGACATTTAACTTTTGTTAGATTTTGTATTTTAGACCATAGGATATTTAGCAAAAGCACCAAAGTTTGTATGTGTAATAATATCTGTTTTTACTTTCACATCATGTCAGATAAAGGTTATTGCCAAGGACACGCCTACAGCTCAGCTTTTTCTTTTTTCTTTTTTGTATTTTCCTCTACTGTTCCTTGCTGCTCCATGCAGGAACAGGATGTAGATAAGCACCATTTGTCAGCACAGACCGATGACATATCCTCTGTAGTCCAGAACCGAAGAAATGTTTGATTTGAACATTCGTAAGCAATAATACAGCACGCTTGGCTGCATGGGTTTCGTGAAAGATGAATTCTCTGCTCTGTTTGCCAACTTTGCTTTTATCAGTATAAGCTG
Source organism: Sparus aurata (assembly GCF_900880675.1). Lineage (NCBI taxonomy): Eukaryota > Metazoa > Chordata > Actinopteri > Spariformes > Sparidae > Sparus > Sparus aurata. The sequence goes on from NC_044207.1 coordinate 19,879,770, forward strand.
CAGGCGAAGTGTTCAGATCCAACACAACAGTAAAAATACTCCATCACAAGTGAAAGTCCAACATTCAAATTCAGTTGGTGGCACTTTTGCTAAATAAAAGTACAGCATGAAAAAAAAGCCCTAATATTTTTGGGATATTATTTTTGCTGTTCACCTTATTGAAAAAATAAAAAAGTTTTATGTATAAAATCTCATAAAATCTCAATCTGTATACAGGACTGAAACGGCCCAAATCAAAAATTAATAAAGAAACTAATGAATGGACTCGTGGATAAATTATTGTGCCATCAAAAGCACGAAAAAATAATATTAAAGATAAATATTTAGACATAAAATATGCCATGAACTGATATTTTTATTTCAGTTTGCGTCTGGATTTATTTGCCTTTGATTAATCACCAATTACTTTACTTTCCTATTATTTCCCCCATTCATATCCTAAAAGATATTTATTTCTGTTTTTTCGCCTTGCATTAATTAATGCAGTTTGTCTCCATTTACTGTTATTATTCACTTATTTTTGATTTTGTCAGTTTCAGTCCTCCATAAAATTCCAAGTACGAGTTACTTTGCAAAAAAATTAATTTAAAAAAAATGTAGCATTATTCCCTATTAGCATGTGTGAGTTTAAGTATCCTCTGTCCTTAGACCTTAGATTCGAGTGAGGAAAAACTCTCCTCCCCTGAAAAAAAGTACAGAACAGTACACCAAATCACAGTTTACAAATTCCATTTAAGGAAGTACTGCAGTAGTTGAGTACTGTATTCTAAGCAGATTTTTGGCTGTAGTTTACCAGGCTCCATTCTGAGATAGCATCAATATTAATGTAGTTAGTTGAAAGTTAGTTAATATTTTTACCTTTCTGCAGTGCTAACGGTAGCATGCTAATACAAGCAATAAGCCAAAAGTAACAACTGAGCCCAACTGAGAGCCAACACATGCACATCTGAGACCGCTGGTCACTGATCAGTTTGTGACGGCTAAAACTGTGACCTGTGTTTACCTGATTCGTCTAATAGTTGAGCGAATGTGCGGAAGGATGTGTGGGAGCCAACAGGAAGCATTTTATAGGTGCAGCAAAATAGGAGAAGGAAAATGGAACCTCGCTTTTTTTGGCATTGGTCACTTTCATTTTCCTCCACGGTTCGCTGGATCATGCAAAATAGAAGGCGTAAAAGCAACAAAGACAACAACAGTTTTGCCTCCGTATTATTGTGGATATTGTAGATCTAGTTTTTAAACTGACTAATAATCTGACTCTGTTTTGGTTATAGTTACCCTGTTGTTTTTGTTTTTTTTTGTTTGCCTTTATTAAAGAACTCAGTTAAGGCATCAGCATGAAAAAAAAAGCAAAGAACTTAACCATAACAATAACTAGATTTATTCATAATCGAGGACCAACTTTCTCTAATCTGTAATGGAGACATGCATTGTAAAAATCCTGAACTGGAGAGATTGATGTGTTTGGATAGAGGAACATTTCTCAGACCGAACCTCGCCCTGGATTCGTCCTGTGCACATTTTGTTCCAAGCGCTCTTGCATACGTGATGCAATTAAGTGCGACACATGTTCAAAACTCCTTTACTGTATCCGCTGTGCTGGAGTGGCAGCACTGGAGCAAAAAAAAATTTTTTTTTTAATTCTGCTCCAGTGCTGAGGACAAGGTTGAGAAATAGTGCTATAATTGAAGCACAGAATAAACTGTGGAGGTGAGAGTTTGGCCAGAGGTGTGCAGCTGTGCAAAAGCAGCACTGCTGTCAAAATGACATAGGTTCGAGAGCCACACAGTATATTGTCGGGGCTGGCGTCAATCAAACCGGCTGCTTTCAGTTTGTTTCAAAGCAGTGCGCTGCCAAGGCGAGCACACGGACGGCTAACAAGTAATGACTTACTAACATTGAAAAGAGAAAACTTGATGACTGATACGAGTTAAAACATGATGTATTTGTGGCAATTGGTCACATCTCAGTAGTCACATCTGATAAACATCTTGTACGCATGGCTTCCTGCGACTACAGTCACATTTTCCAACCAACTTTTCTAACATGAAATTAGAGAAGAGTGAAATTAATTATGAGCAGATTTACAAAATGAGCAATCTGGGACCATCCAATGTCACATCAGAGTATTTCAGACTGAAAATGTCAATAATACATCCAGTGAGCTTATCCATGATTCAACAGGTAACACGTAATGCACAGTCATGTAGTTATGTAGACTCTCTGTTATATTTCTGGGGATATTTGGTGGGCACAGATCTAAGCTGCACTATCTTTGCAGTTCTGTCGTTAACTTGGTTAATTGGTCACCTAATTTAATGTTCGAGCCACTTGAACCTGGGGTGACTTCGATTATCTCTCTTGATAATCAAAATGCATGAACATCAAGATAACCCAGAGGCCCCCGAAGTGCAATAACGCAAACCATGTTTTTGCGTCGGAGGGGACCTGACAGCTCTGCTCTCAAAGAGTTACGTCTTAGGTGACATTTAAAAGTGTGTAATTAATTGTATTACATCTCTGTATACATTTTGTTCAAGACTATTCTGATACTTTCATTCACATTAATCTGACACCTATGGAGGATCGAAACTGCCAAAAATCATGAATCGGCACATCTTGCAATGACAACGATAAGCCCCATTAAACCTCCACTAACAGACGCTCTACAGTGCATTGCTGTTGCCTTAAAACACCCCTCGGTGGGGCCCCTTCAAGGAGAGTGGGAATATCATGGAGAAGTAGCAACTTTACATGCAAGAAATATCTCAAAATGCAGCAATCACAGCGATTACAAACGCAGTGATTAAGGAACCAATGTACGATTTGCAGTAAGGGGGCTCCACAATGTCACTGTTGAAGTTACGTAGCTATTGACCTCGCTTTGAATTGTTCTAATTTTTCGTGTTATTTATATTTGACAATTTCTGAAATCTGGACATTTGGTATTAAAACACACTTGAATTAAGCTTTGTGTATTTTTTGCTGGTGTAAGATTATTTATAATGTTGATGAATGTTGGTCCGAGACTCTGGAACGACTGCAGCCATCAGGTGAGGCCTATTTTGACATTATGGCACGAGCTCTAAACTTTCCCTAAACTTCACGTTAAGTGTTTCTACAAATCTTTCACAGTTGACAATATATCTTGACAGATATCTCTACATCTTGTCAGACTCCCAGACCACTCCACCCTCATCTCTGCTTACATCTTCTCCGAAACATACCTATTCCTGGAGTGACGTCACGTCGGATTGGATTGCAAGAAGTGCTCAGATCGCCAGCGGGGGAATGTGGAGAATGCTTATAAACACACAAAGTATTAAACACAGTGAGAAGCTCCATGTGAGTGATTTACGTAAGAGTTGATATAAATGTTCTGAAAACCTTTAAAATGTCCAGCTAATGGCGGTAGCAAAATCAGAGGGGGATTGTTAGGGGGAGGTCAAGGTCATGGTGGGCTTGATCATTGCATGAGTTTCTTTGGTATTTAGGTTCAAAGGGTGATATGTAACATAAACAGAAGTTACCACTATACGGCATAAAAATCCGCCCATGCATGCCTATTGCCATAAAGAACTGCAGTAAAAGTCTTCAGATTGATGTGAAAAGTTAGAACTGCTCAGCCCTCTCTGACTTGTGGGCAAATCCTTCATTCCTTCTCATGGAAGTGAGGCGCATTTGAGTGGAACGGCTGCTCATTACAATTGTAAATTTTTCACAATTGTTCAGTTTGCTCCAACACTGCCAAATTTGAACCTGCGGCTGGCTGATATGAGCCGACATTTACCGCCAGGTAGGAAGATGGAGTTCCCATTCTTTTTGAAGCGTCACGCAAGAGTGCACCACTTAATTTCCCCCTTCAAACCGTGAGCATTATTCTAACCATGGAAATGGAATTAACGCGGAAAAACAACAGAAGTCTCAAAAGAGAGGTGCTCTATATGCAAAAGGGAAAAAAAAAGTCCCTTCTTTATTGTGACTGAGGGCAGTACATGATGGATGAATAGTGGTTTGGGGGAACGCCAAAGCCAATGTTGGATGTCCTTAAAGCTTTAATTGTCAGGCCACAATTAACAGCAAAACCAATTCAGCAAAAGCTCGGCAGGACAGAGTCGTCACAGTTTGGCCCGTTTCGTAAGCTTCAAGTGGTTTGGTGAAAAAGGTAAAGATTGAAATCAAAACATGCCCTGTTCAAAGTGTTTGTCAGGCGTACTGTGAGCTGCTGGTTGAATAAACAGACCAGCGGGGTTAAAGGTTGAGGAGCACGAACAACACAGAAATCCAGTGACCCGCAAAACCGCCTGTGACAGTCAGGAACTCATTTTACTAATTGCTCAAACTTATCTAATTACAGTTTGATCACAAGGTATTTTGTGTCCGAAAGGAAACATTCCTCGCCGCAAAACAAATACGCCACATGCGCATCGCTGCATTGCATCACTTCCTCTGAAAAAAAAGAAAAGAAAAATGAATAAAGTTTTTGTCGAGGCTACAATGGAGACAGAAAAAAAAGGAGCGAGCACGTGGTTTGATACGTTCGCTCTGAAAACAGATGTTTTGATTGCCGTGATAAAGAGAGGTCATTCTCCGCAGCGACCTCACACCGACGAGGAGAGGAATTCAGCGGCAAGCGTGTGAAAGCAGGACAGAGACAAAAGAGCCAAATGACTGGTTCAATAATTCGAGAGCTCGGCTTCATGCGTCGGACTGTCATGTTACCCAGAATACACACAAACACCCCCCCCCCCCCCCCACACACACACACACACTCTGAAATCATTTGTAGTGAAGGGCTTCCTTCAAAGGCTTCTATTCAACCGAGAAACGGTAACATTAGCTAACGAATCACAATCATGAGACTGCTGCTGGAGCTCGGGTCAGCGCTCCGGTCAGTTATGTAACTAACACGAACGCTCTGAAAACAGAAGGCCCAAATTAGCTTATTGTCCCTTTATTCTTGGAATCATAAGAAAAAGGATTTCGAAACCATAAAACACTCCTTCCATCCGTGTGCTAATTTTAACATCTCAAGTTTTTCTTTTCTTACGTCATGATTGATCAGATTTCTCCCTCAAAAACACCCAAGTGGCGAAAGAGCCTCACGTCCAGATATTGTTAGAGCAGACAGGTGAGTTATGACATCCCCGAAGCTTCCTGCCGCGTCTGCGTCATTTTTATTTGTTTATAAGATATCCAAGGTGTAATGTTTGGTGTGGCTGCCCAGAATAGGAAGCGTTAGCAGGTCTAATGTCGCTTTAATGGTTTTTGGCTTATCTGACTTCCACAGTGGGAGCGTAATTAGTGAGTTATAAGGTGAAACTGTTTATTTTTGCAACAGCCATCGTAGGATATCCTCTTATTCTGCATGTGTCTCGTCTCCGGGGAGCAGTAGTACGTCTGTGTGCACCTCCCCAACATTGATCAGGGAATTCTGATGCGTATTCCTGCCAGCCGTGCAGATCTGCTGTTTTGTTCATAAATTGGATTTTGGTGTAACAGCTCTTTATTATAGCTCGTTCCAACACCCGCGGCGTGCATTCATCTACTTTATCTCTTGTCAAGGAAACGTGTCAGTGCGACAAATGATTTTCCAAGCACCCTAAAGGTTTCCTTTTACAATAGTTGCAACAGTGTCCAAATGGCCTTATCTGTGTCACGTCCATATAACTTTAAACATTAACCGATTAGCCTTTGAAGGGATTTTGTACGTGCTCGGTCAAGATTTATCGCAGTCTTACCCAGCTCTTACTCTCAAGTCTCTGTGTTGCATCGCACCAGCCTCTGCAATTTGCAGCCGCGGGCCGATGCTCACGTGTGTCCATGGCCAAAGAGATTTATATATCCACTCTGTGCTCTCCTGAGAATGGCAGACTCACAAAACACACAGGGGGGCTTTTATTGGGCGGATCAGTTCCCCTCAATTGTTACGTGTGGCCACTGGCTCTTTGCCTATTTATTACCATTGCAAAAGCCCTCGCCAGTGTCCCCCACCTCTACAAAACCTATACAAAAACATTTCTGAAAGGCTTGGTCAGGGGTCCTGTGATGCCATGACAACAGCTCCAACATTATAGACTTCTTCCCGCTTTGGAGACCATATCATGTTTTACGCATCTCTGTGGCGAGATCACCAAGGAGACCTTACTGACTAACCCAAATCAGGAGAACTGTGATGTGAAATTTAATCGCTAGATTTGTAAAAAAGCACAGAATTGAAAATCGTGAAAAGCTGGCATGTTTGAAACACGGATTAATTGATAGTAGAAGTGACACAGATTTTTGTTCTGGGTTATGGACAGAAACTTCACACCTGGTACCATAACAATGTCCTGTCTAGTGTAGCAATCTCCCCCATAAAAACCTTTCTTCCCCTCAGATAACAGCAGACTTATCAGGCCTTTATGGCTAGCGGCCATCCTGGATGCGTTGGGACGACATTAACTGCTCTGGCATGAAAACAAGTTTATAAAATAATAAAACGATTGTGTGCCAACTGATAAGGATGGACTTTGCACTGCGGCAAAGCTCATCTTCTGGCTTTAATTCAGCGGGCGATGATACAATATTAGCTCCAAACTCCCACGTGAGGCCAATTTGATTTGATGTGTTTATTTACATTCCATTTCTGGTAACAGCTGGAACACAGAGTGCTCTGGGAGAGATAATGTTTTCATTGACCCATATACGTCTGCACATCGCTGCAGTCCAAAGATCGCGCCCAAATACTTGCTACATGTGAATAAACATATATCATTCAGTATTAATTACATCACTGGTCTCTTGTGCAGTGGATCCAGCTGTAGACATAAAACCTGACATTTTAACTATGAAAGTGCATTGACACGACCCCTACGCTCTGTCTTGCTTTCCCCTCCTACAAGTTGAAACCAAATCCGATTCTTGGGCTGCTATGCAAAAGAGCTGCTGGTATTCTCTAGTGGCCGGTTCTTGAGCTGCTTAAGTGCCCCACTTTATTCACCGACCTAACTAACTTTTGGCCGCACCGAGTCAAACCGCGCAGCACTGATTTAGTTTCCACAACCGTTTTTATTACGCCGGGTTGAGCTGAGCCACTCCCGTGACTGACTGTCTCCGGAATGGGGCCAAAGCAATCCTGCGCCGCCTCCGAGCGGCCTGCAGTGACTTCTCGCCGGGTCAGCCAACCCGTGATGACCCCTGTCTCTCCCTCGAACAAGCTCGTGTTGCAATTCTCAACTAATGTCTGTGCCAGAGACAGGAGAGAAAGACGTTTTTTAAAAGTCAGCTCCGGGTAATTTTGTTGCTTTGAAGTGAGTCTCTGTGGCTCCAAGTTTAGCTTCTCTCCTGTGCTCTGATAGCTGCTGTTATTTTCAATGTTTCATCTTGTTTGCTTTCAGCTGTTTCAGGAGTCGCGTTAAGTTGCTTCTGGACAAAACTTGTTGTGCTGTATCACAATAAAAGCTTTTGAAATCAACTAATTAGCAAGATGCTTTTATTGTGAAGAATTTAAAGAAAATAAAACACGTGTAAACCGAGTTAGCACAGCTTCCTTGGTGACTATTCTTCGATACAAATGCAGGGAGAAACTGCTGGAAATGAGAGCGATGAGAGCTGTGTGGAAGCACATTATCTCCAGCTAAAGAAACAATTTTTAATATGGCAAGAATGATAATAGCATAGCTTTAAAAAAAAACTGAACAGAATATAAAAAAAAATGAAAGATGTATAGACGCAGATGTATATATTTCTCTCCCAACACAAAGAATATTTCATAAGCTGAGCTGCTTCTGTGGCAGGTGAACCCTCGTATATCTGGTTAGGTTTGAAATAGGGTGATCTTTCTTTCCCAAACAGAGCGGCACTCACAGTTATTTATGATGACCTGACAAAAATCTGAAGCCTTTTAGCGAGATGGTTCCTCAGTAAATACGTGTTTGACTGGGACGCAAGACATGCACTGATCTATATACAGCATAAATTGTCGGAAGGCCTCCCTCTGGTAAAAGTGGGATTCTCCATATACACCATGCAGTAAATCTCTGAGTGATATATAATATATTGCTACAACATAAATTCATTCAAACATCTCAGCAAAACTGAAGTGCTCGAGGGTAAGAGGCAGCAGTAACTGCTGGTACCGTTGTCTCCGCTGACTTATTCATGCTGTTCAGGCAGAACTAATCAAATAATGGATTTCACAGGCATGGATAAAAATATCCTGTAGCGGTTTCATATCCAGTATTTTCAAACAGGAGCTAAAAGAAATAGCAATTACAGTGTGGAACTAAACTGGCAAAAACACAAGTGGGGACAGATTTTATGGTGAATGTGGTGCTTTCATGAGTGTCGTCCAAGGTAGCAATAGCACTGATGTCAAAATTATAATTCTGTTTCTCTGTAACTCTTTCTGAGAGAAAAAATTTGTTTTGGAGGCGTTTTCAAGGATAGAGGATGTTCCTCTAAATCAGGGCTACTTGAATTAATATTGACTTTGTTTTTGGAGCCAGGCTGTAAGTTTATTGGGAACCTGTTTTTCTAATTTAATTGGTTTAAATTGCCAGTCCATAGTATAGTTATAGCAACAGGCCTGTCAGTTCCAGCTTGAAACCTGTTCAGGTTGAAAATCTGCACAGATTTTGATGCTAATCTTCCAATTTCTTCGATCAATGACGTTTTTTGCTCTCCATGTGCAACACGCGGAATCTTCATACAAAATCACATCTACTTATAAAGCACCTGCTCCAGCCTAAAAGCACGAAAGGCCATTCACAACACGGAGTCGTCCTCTCAGCCAGACTGACTGTACCAAATGAAGCGATTCCAAACTTTTCAACCTGATTTGATTTGAGTTGATGCAGCAGTTGACACATCTCAGAGAGCACTTCACAAAATGCCCATGCAAGGATTAAATGAACACTGTTGAGCTAAACAAAGCAGCCACGGATTTAACGTCATCATGGTACCCTCTATCTGTGGTGGCGTGGTTATCTGAGTGACTACTAAACCTCCTGCTGTGCACAGAGGTCTGGACAGATATGAGAAATGCCTTCTAGGAAATGTCTTTAAAAGCTGTTGAGTAATAAGTCATCTGTGCATGCCAGACCCATTTACTTAAATTAATAGGAATAGGATTTATTTTGTTTTAGTGTTTTAATACAGTTTGATGCAGTATGCAGCTAACACACTGTAGCTATAGTTAATTTTCAACTCCCATCCCAGAGTTTTGACATGTACACTATAATGGAAATATACAGCTTTCAGTGTTATAAAACAATAATGCACTGTAGGAATGGAAAAACAATAAAAATACACCTACCACAACACACATACCACAATAAACAGCACATGATCACCCAGAATACAATTAGCTAAAAATGGGTACAGCTCTGGTTTCCCTTCAGCCTCCTTCTACTGTTACATCTGGAATTTGTTTTATTTCAGTTAGAATTATGTTCTTTCTTTCTGTTTTTCTTTCTTGGTAAGATAGTCTGCATCAATGTATAAGAGAATTATATGCTTATTCTTTAAAAACAATATCTAAATTACATTGGTAAACAATTCATTTTAAAACAGTTGAAATAGTAAATATTTGGGCGAAAAAAAACCCAAACAACATCTCTGTGATCCAGAGATTACTTGGACCTGGACAAGCTGAATGTAGCCATTTTATGTTTTATGAGAAGTCTCCATCTACTCTACGTTTTTTTTAGGAGAATGCTGCAACACTGTCTTGCTGTGAAGCTCCAGAGGTGTTTGTAGACGTCAAAACTGAACATTTTTTTGGGTGAACTTATCCTTTAAGTGGCATAAAGACTGAGAAGCTGAGCACATCTTCATAATATGTGCATCGTAACAGGTAACTAGCATGCACTTGGGCCCGCACTGTGAAAAGATTCAAAATTCAAGATTCAAAATTCAGCTCCCAGTCTGAAATAAGACGAGTTACAGAGTACATCTGTTGAGTTCAGAGTGTGTGGATGCACAGGAGAGTAGGTGTGGGAGTGTGTATGGGTGTGTAAGGCCATCTGTTTTCATACTGAAAAGGAAAAACAATGAAACTAAATTAGACTATGTCCTACGAGACAATCAGTTGGGGGGCCAGAAATAATGACAATATAGCTGACTTCCTTATCATATAGCAAGACTTGTTGTACCGCACATGATAATTGTGCTCGGTGTACAAATCTGTCTTTACATAATCAAGGAGGAACACATGTGAGTGTACATATGGTTCTTCTGGAGCAGGATTTCATGGGAGAGTAGCCAGAGGACAATGGTTGCAAAACGGACGGCAATGATGGATGTGGATGAGTCCTCAAATATTTTTTAATTTCACAGAGAGTTTCAGAAACTCATTCCAGAGTCCCACCCAACAAAAAGGCTCCATAAATTGTCTGTCCTTGTGGTCCCGAAGTTGAAAAACAAAATGTTCTCTTGTAGTAGTTTAGCGTCTGATGAAACCGACCTCAACAGAGAATAACAAATGTCACATTAAACTGTTTCCACTCCTCTCATCGCTCCAGATTAGAGCAGGGATCTTAGTCAAAATAATCAGTATCAGGTTCAGAAGTTTGTCAGTTATGATTTGATAGGCCAACAGGATGGGCCTTATATATATATATGCTCTCTGCCACGTAGGTCAGTACTTATAAGGGTGTCTCTCTGTTTTAGATGTGTAGAAACATTCCAATGAAGCTGTTCATAGATTAATTTTGATGTTAAGTGTGGACCAATTTGCCTTTTGGGACATTTTGCTGCTTTGAACATTGGTTAAACAAAGGTGAGCTGGAGACTCCTCACTACTTTCAATTGTCTAACAGAACTGCCTTGATGATTGAGTTAACTAGGTCTATTATCCTTGTGGTCTTTCCAGTATTTGCGCTTTACTTTCCCTCATGACTGCATCAGTGGCTTGACTTGTTATCACAAACTCCACAGATAAATAAATGTCTACTCATTGTGTTAACTGGCTCAACACTGGTAGTATTGGCAGATGCTGTTGGTGTTAGTGAAAGTGCAAGTGCAACCAAGTCATCATCATTTACATGTAAGTCCAGACATTCATATCTGTCCACAGGGTTGTCTGGATTGCTTTTATCTCTTCTTGCTGATACTGTCTTTGTGATCCAATCAGTGATGGGTAAAAAAAAGAAAATGATGACTGCAGGCACCTCGGTCTGGCTTCTAACCCCCGAACTTCTTGCCTTGAAGTCCAAATCATGGTATCAGGTCTTCAAGGTTGCCTTGATTTCTTTCATCTTTTCTTTTCTATCTTTATGATCTAATCAGTGGTGGTTAGAAACATCAATGGTGACAGAAGGCACCCCGGCCGACCATTAACTCACAAGGTTTTTGCCAGATGATCCCATGCCACGTCTAACAGTCCTGAAGGTTGACTGTATTTTCTGCAGTACCTATTTATCATCCACAATTCAAACATACTGTATAAAGAAGAACTGTATTCCGGTGATTGTCATTGTGTGTAGTTGTACAATCTGGGTGTCCTCGCAGAAGAGCTTCAGGTTGGTCTCTCATCTTCTGGTCCTACACCAGTATATTTCATCCTGCAAACAAAATCCTGTGAATGACCTTATCTAGGACTGTCAGGAATGTGATACCTTTGTAGATTTTGCACAGGCTTAAGCCCCTTATCACTGATACCTTGATAAGATATCTTGCCTTTCAGTTGTCTGGTGTCTTTCTCTTTTAACAAATTCATAACACAACACACACAGAGGATCCCAGAAACATACCTTTTCATGTGTTCTGACCTGTAAAGTCAAATATTTGGAGCTGAATTGTACGTGAACTTCCTAACTCTAATGATGGATGAGAAAACCTGCTTTGTAAAACCAGCCAAAAAACTGGGTTCACTAATGCCTTGGCCAAACTACATGACTTTAAAAGTTGTCAGATCTCTGTGCTGTTCAAACTACACAACTTTTTGTCTAGGTAGTCAGGAGTCTGACAGTCATTTTGCTTTGCACACTAGAGCAACAGGAAAACAAGAAAGAAAAAGAAAATAATATGAATGAAACGGAAAACGTGCAACCGCCTGCTCGTGTTGTGGTTCAGCCGTGACAACACGATTACAAATACTGATGATGCCATACTGATGGGACTCAGCCAGATCCAGCAGGTGCCAGTGACACATACATGAGCGCTGGATCACGTCTTTGAACAGATCCCACACAACAATCATCCTTGGCGGGTGACCTGGAGCCGAAATCTTGTAGTTGCTCAACGGTGTTGGTATTCGCTGGTGAGAAACTGGAGAGAAGTCATGTCCTCCCAGCACTCATAACTCTCTCTGTTGTTCTGTCTGCCATCGATGGGTAAATTTTTTGTGGCATGGGGTGCATAATTTTGCAGGGAGTACAAAACTTCCAAGAAAGGGTACTGTGGTAAACTCTCAAAAGCTACAAAGGGAATAGTACCCTTCAACAGTAAGCCATCTGCTACAGCACATCAAGTGTCCTTGGTCAAGCTCAGTGATAGAGACATGAACATTTCATGATGTGCAACCAGAACCCAGAATGCAATTTAAGCATTTTTTGCTCACTAGTCAGGCTGGTTTTCTGGACCTGGAAAAAGATTGAGTATGTGCATGTTCAAGAAGTTTCAGCATCAATACGTGCAGGTAAAGAAAGGGGTGGTTGCAAAAAGAGACCACTATGTTCTAACTGCCAGACTGAAACCGTGAGAGAACTGTGCAATGAGTCAATACAAAGGCAGAAGTTTAATGTACAGCTCCTGCAAGATCCAGATATCAAGAGAGATTACCGGTTGGCACTCTGCCTCATGTTCCAACTACATCAGAAGCTATTTATGATGAGGACACCCACCTTGATGCCCTCAGACAGGATGTAAATCAGGTTTCACCTATCAACGAGCACTGGGTACATGGAAACAACAACAGAAGGAACGGCTATCAGCAGAGACCACGCAGAAAGTCGAAACACGACAAAAGAAAAAGGAAGCCGTGAACAAACAGCCATGCATGACCAACAGCATCAGCACATTCAGAACATAGGCAAGTCCCTGGGGGAGGAAAGAGACTGAGAAGAAAGTGGACGAAAGACACGTCACTCAGAGTTTGGTAGCATAGGCAGAGGACGCCACAATATAACATGAACAGAGCGCTTGTATGAACATATTGCAGACCAGAGACCAGTCAAGGATAAATAAGGATAGATCATTCCACTGATGGAGCAGCAATTAGACAGATTTAAATACTGAAATAAATTAATAAAATGTGTTAGCTTGATCTATTCAGAAACCTTTAAGTAAGCCAGACTGTTGTGCAAGCGACTTTTTGGCTCAAAAATGACAAGGTCTCATGGTGCAAACCAAGTACCCACACAAATGCAATATTCATTTACTGAGGAAAGCTTTGGGTGACGGGCACACTTCAAATATCCAATGCTTGAAACCACTTCCTGTTATGGTTAGAGATGCATGATTATGTCAGCACATCATCTGTATCAGCAAATACATGCTTAAAAAACAAAATATGACCAGAAATCAATGTTTGACTTAAGGCTAATTTTTGCCCCCTTTACATAAAAAATAGATACATTGTTTCAAAACATATTACTGTCACTGTCCTCCACATGGGCATTGAGTTAAGCAATCTGACCACTAGAGGGCGCCGCTCAGAGTCAAATGGTTTTCCACAGACCTCCACTTTTCCTTCACTACCATCATAACATTATACAAATGTTTAAAACTTTTAACCAGCTCCAGGAAAGTTACATTAAAACCTGAATGTGGTTTTCATCCATTCATTCTTATCACAGCTGCTCACTGGAGTCTTTGAACGACCGAGCCAGCTAACTTCGGGTTTAGTGGGCAGCTAACTTGAGTAGCCAATGATTTAACCATGTGGCTCTTCGAGATCCTCCAAATTGTATGGGAGCGAATGGATCAATTATGATGGTCCAGCTTTTTTTTTTACAATTTAAGCTTATGGGAAAAAGTCTTTTTGGGCCCCAGTGCATCAGTTGATGTTGTTATTACACAGTTTGGCCACTACGAAAGTCATCTTCAAAGCCAAGTAGTTTCTTATTCTTAGTAAATAGGCATTTGAATTGCATTGAATGTTTGTCCGCCCTGAGTGAGTTAATGTAGGTGGGGAAAAAAGGTGGCTCAGGAGATATAGCAGTTCATCCAAATATCTCAAGGTTAGCAGTTTGATTGCTTTTTCTCTTCGTCCATGTGTCAAAGAGTCCTCGGCCAAGGCACTGAACCCTGAGCTGCACATGAAAAGCAGGCCAGTGTCTGAATGGATGAACGAGAGGCAATACTGTGAAGCTATTTTTCTGTTGAAGTAGAAAAATGCGATATGAATGCACTCAACTTGCCATGTTATTATGTTCTCTAATACCTCAAAAAGAAACTTGATATTGGAGGCAGGAGAATTTGAATTTATTGGGGGAAAAAAGGCACCAAAGCATCCACAAAGAAGTCTCAAACTGCTCCTGCAAGATAAACCGTACTTCTGCTGGCAATGTGCATGTTCTGAAGCAAACTATGAATCACTCTAATTTTTCGAGCCACAGGGGGGTGAGTGTTTTGTACTCAAAAGTTAGATTTTGGATGCACTTTAAGTCATTATAGCCTGCCGAGATTTATAGTGGGTCGAATTTCTTATGCACACCAACCTTTCTGTCAATTAAAAGAGAGCCTGTACTGCACATTACAGTTTTTAAAGTCCTTTCGTGAAAACTGCCTTTTTAAAAAATCTGCCATTACAGAAACCACAGCGCGGTAGCTGCCACTTACTGATGATTTCTTTTGCTTGTTTTCATTTTGTTCATTGTTTCATTAGCTTGTTTAGATCTGTTAGAAGCTCCTCAAGATCTCACTTTCTTTTTTTGTTTTCACAGGAATAAAATCCTGTCTCTCTCAAACTTCTAAGTAGTCTTTTACATAATTACCAAGCGCTTACTGTAATAATTATTATTATTTGATTGACAGTTTTTTTTTTCATCTTGCATATAATTATCGAAGTAGAACAGATACAAGAGGAAGTTACAGTTTGTTGCGATGGCACTGCTAAGGCTCTCTTACCATTGTTACTCTCGCTTAATCTGACATGAGATCTTTGTGGCAGCCAGAGATCAGATAGCACAATGGAAAGTTACGTCAGAGGTGCATTACCTCTGTCAAGGCGGTTATTTTTCCACCTGCATTTGTTTGTTGGTTTGTCAGTAGAATTACACAAAACTTGGTAGGAGGATGGGTGGTGCGGATCTGGATAAGGGCTGGACACCGTTTTACATTGTGCTAGAGGGCGTTTTTTCACATTTCATGCATCGATGTCGATGAAATCAGGCAGATTTAGTTGGCTGGCATCTATGCGTGGGTGTGTTTGGTGCCAACGCATACAACATTAACAAATCTAGAAGTGGACAGTTCATCACCGGTTGTGTTTCAGTCATTTGCATCATCCAAAAATCCTTCAAAAATCCTTCAATTAAAGATGTTATGTTATGTTTATGTTACGTTTAAATTCAAAAGCATGTGGGGTAAAAATGCATCAGAATTTCAGTTGAAAAGCTGAAGTTGAAAAAAGATCCCCCTAGCTACATCCTCAATAAATACACCACTCTTTTAGACAAACTCCTGCTGTCTGGTTGGAGTTAGAAAATGTCATCCAGGATTCGGATTAAATTTAGCAGGCTGTTGATGTTTGGACCGGGCTGTGGTTTCCTCTTTTGACTCGCTAACATTGGATCCGTCACGTTCTATTCAACGGTTATGATGTTTTATGCCAATGTATGAGGAGTACTGACCGCCACTGAGGCTGAACACAATTTGATCGCTTGTTGAAGTTTAATTGGTAAAGCACGTGCTTAAAAGTAAAAAGAGAAGAAGAATTTTTTTTTTTTTTGTATCATTCAAAGAGTATTTTTTGTTTGAAGCTAAATGCAATAAAACCAGCTCTGGTCTGCACAACCCCTCTTTCTCATTCCTACCTACACAGAGGCAAATTAACCCACTGGGACATGAGACAGCACCCCTCTTTCCTTTCCCATGTCCACCAGCTAGTCCAAGGTAATTCCTGTCTCCGTGAGAGTCAGTGGTGATGGACGTCATACTCTTTGATGTAAAAAAATCGGTGGCAAGAACAATGTGGTGGAAAGCTGGGCGACTGGCACGTTGGACCATGTTCCATGCTGTCTACCAGTTTTTCTTCAAAATGATCCATGACATGGATTCTAAGAAAAACCTCCTGGGTGAGGAAGAGAGGCACATTAGGGATTCAGGTTCCTCTGAGTGGCCTTGTGGTGGGAGGACTTGTCCTTGAACCACACAGGGAAAGTGTCTGCAGCATCTGTGGCAATAGGCATCTGACGTGCTCAAGTGGCTTTAAACAAGGGACAACATCCCTGCCAGTTCCTGGCCTGACGTGAGTGCAAACAAAGTTCCTCTATAGGGAGCAGTTAAATATTAAGCGTGGGCCATTCTATTGTATTTTTTGATTGTAAAACAGCTCACACGTGTCGCACTGTACCCTGACTTACAGTGCTTGAGATCCGGTGGAAGTAGCTTGTTTAGGTTTCTTTTGATAAAAATCCAGTGTGGGTACAAGCCACAAACTATAAACGCTGAAGAAGAGGTTTGAGATAATTTTATGGAAATCTGGCTTTACGATTCTGGGCGCAGAGTAGGGATTGTATTCACTGCTTTAAAAAAAATACGAAAGCAATATTTCTCAAAAAGCTGTGATAGGCTATAAAACCATGCTTTCTTTGAATTGTTGTGAAACCTGGGGCGCTTACGAAAATGATGAATTCTTGATGACTTAAAAAAACAAAACAGGCAGTTACGTACAGTACTGTGCGCTCCTCCCAAATCCACAGACAGACAATTGTATCACATTGTAAGCATTTCCTAGATGCCTGAGTTGTCAGCGCTAAATCTTACATACAAAGCATTGTGTGCACAGCGGTGGAAATCAGCGAGGGCAGATATCAGTGGGAGGTCGACTGGGAACTGTAGCAGGAGTTCATGGGTGGCAACATGGCAGGTGTTGGCTCAAACGGCACAGGATCTTCTCACACAGTGCAGGTCCCTCGGGTGCAGAAAAGAACTCTCCTGTCTCCTATTCAGTAGTAGCCACTACCTTATCAAGGGAAGGAAATAATCTGGGAGCTGCTTCCCTGCATTGTATGTTATTGTTCCCCCCTAGTGAGAGGAGGCTGCATTAGTCAGCAGGAGGAGGAGAATGCCCTAGGGGTGCCCCGAGGTAAGGTTGTTTGTGCTATCGAGGAATATCAGTTGTTTTGACTCATAGGAAACAAACACAGGAACCTGAGAGATTATAAAGTAGCCGATATGGACTAAAGGTGAAAGTGAAAAAGTGAAAACTATTAATAAATAAAGTGATATAAAAAAAAAGGAAAAGAAGTCCCAGCCTCCCTTTCACACGAAACTTCCTACATTCATCAAAACACAGTTGCCACATTTGGTGCCGGTGAAAATCCCCGGGTGAGTTTTTATCCCTCCAACTATCGGCGACTGTCCCTCCACCTGAAGTTCATTCAACAGCAGAGATGCGTTGCTGCATGGTAAGCGGCCTGTCCATTCACTTCCGCTGGCAAACAACCCTGCCAGAAAACAAACTATGCCAACTTGGTAGGAGAACAGAGGATGCCCTTTTTCCGTTTTCTTGGACGGATAGTGGCACCGTAGGCGTCCGCATTATTGCAACATTGACACTTGAAATCATCACTTTTCTCTCAGACATCCTTCACAAATAGCCCTGCTGCTGCTCCACTCAACCCAATATATAAAAGCAAGTGCATGAACCGATGAGTCAGTCCTCGATCGTGCACGGTAACACTTGGAGCCGAGCACTCGACTTTGCTGAGATGTTAGGAGGGCTGTTAAAGTGTTGAACCGTGGAAGCTGTATTCACGCCCTCTGATTAATGAAATCCTGGGCTACTGCTCAGCCACCCAGGCCAAGGCCTTGGTACAATACAGACTTGTCACCTGACCAGAACTTACCCCTGAAAGCTTGACACTTTACTCAAACTGAATCCATCGGGTATGAGGCGTTTAATCAGCTCCTCTGTTGAGAGTCACGCCCCTTAGTAGATTAATATTAAGACTCCAAACATAATCTTAGCTTGTCAAATTAGTGGTGCTTGTTCGAAACTATCCTGAGGCTATTGCCGACACTCTTATCATCTGGCCGGCACTTACATATGATGCCTGTTCATTATTGTGCAGTGATCTGTCAGCAAGCAAATCAGTCTCAAACAAACTGACTGTCAGCTGAACCTCTTTCCTGAACTGCGTTTGCTCATTCGTAGCCTTTGCAACTGTTTCAAGGAGCAGCAAGAGAGTAAGGCTTTAATATCTCGGCATATTGTGCATGGGGCTGTATTAAGAGTGAGACTATACAGAAATGCAAGAACAAACGGGCAAGGAATGGATCCGGTAGTTATTGGTGTATCTGATCTGATCTAGGCAAATGTTACTCTACCAGCTAACTAGCTCACTAGTTGTAATGGCAGAGAGCTATTCTGTGGGGTTTAGCATATGCTAGCAAGCAGCAGCTAACAAAGTCCTTTTTAGCAACTTTTGTAATGAGTCCTAACTGCATGTGTGCGTCCATTATAGCTAGAATGGAAAGTTTTGAAGACAAAGCAACAGTCGGCTGACTAACGGGAGCTCTGTGAACTTTCAATTTGCACTAAAAACAAAATAGCAAACATGGCAGCAATAGAGCCTCACGCCATACCTCACCCTTCAGATAAATAAATACGGTGACAGCTTTGTCTCTGCCTGCCGGCTTAATGGGGTTAGAGGGGTGCAGCTTTCAAGCAATTACGTTGAATGTCACGTCACTTGATGGAGATCAGCCCCCTCAGATGTAAAGCCTCTCATGTAATCACAGCTCTAATTTGGGAAATGATATGTGCCAATTTCAAGTTGCAGAGTACGAGGTTACAAAACTGATGTGGCCCGGACTGAGGTCACAAAATGCTCCGACTGCCTCAGTCCACCTTTACCTCTTTGAATAAGAGCAGGTCAGAATATAAATATCACAAAGTGTAATTACAAAATCCCTGGTATTTGAAAAGGTCACTTCTACTTTTTTTGTTATGAAACCACTGACGGGACGCTGGCTCCCTTTCATTGCTACACAGCAATGAAAAGACCTGCTGCCATTTTTAATGCAGTTTCCAACCAAACCCCCCACAGTGAGGAATAAAAGCTATTGAGGCAACTGTGGTGTGTTAGGCCCCTTAGCTGAAAAGGGATCAAATGTGTGAGCAGAAGGCTGTTTCAGACCTATATGTTAATGAGAGAACACAGCCAAGAGGCTGTTGCTGCAGCAGTTTCAGGCTCAGGATGGGAAAAAGGAGAAAGCCTAAACAGAGCAGACAAACATTTGTGACTGAGCCCCAAAAAAAGAAGAGGTTATGTTGTTAGTATGTTCCTCGACTGCATTTCCACGTCATTAATACACAGACGCAGCGGTATGGCTGAGATGGATTTAGGAATGATGATCAGCTTTTCAGCATTTAAGTCCCATTAGTCACCACACATTATCACATGACCCTCCTTTCTGGGCATATAAGTACTCTCATACATCATCCGAACGTGTCTCTGTAGAGTGAGTCATTCTGACCCAGGGCATGCAGGTAGGACTTCTCTATGTACAACACACATACACTGAATAAATTATGACGCTTAGATTGGAGCAACATCCCAGTTGATGGATTCACTAACGGGTGGCTCGGTTTACTTCCTGTGAAACAAAAGGACTGTAGATCAAGTAGGAGGCTGTGAGAAAGTTGCTAAATGGCAAAAATCTGGCTCCTGAACTCCCCTGATAAAGTATACATACGGCTAAAGATATGTGCATGCATGCACAGCGGTTTTCTTAAACATGTTCTTTTCCATGCATGGAGAAGTTTGCACAATAGGTTAAAGTAGCAAAAGAGCAGATGTCGTCCACAAATCAAGACCTATCAGGCATAGGGCCAGTCATTGTGACAGCCCTCTGCCAAGTTCAAAACATGCCTTCCAGACTGTACTGGTTGGCTTGTTTTCTTTTGGGAAGTCTGATATGTGCGTTGCATCCTGTCACAGTGGCCAGCTGGGGAGCTCCATACACTAGCAGACATGCCTATTTGTAACATGTATGTTTTACGGCCGCATTTATATTCCTTTGCAGAATCCACAAGTTGTTTTTGCACATTTCTACAAGTAAAAAACTACTTCTGACCCAACTACTTGTTTGATTTATTACCTAATTGAACAGTTTTCTAACCAGTTTATGGTCTCAACTGCTGGTTTTAAGTCATCTTCAACACAGCATCTTGTTCATTTATTCTAATTTGAATGTCAAAAACACGAAACTTAGAACGTCAAAAGCTTAACTGGGATTTGAATGCTAAAAACATTTAGGCCTGCAGTACAGAGATTTCTCACTTCAACAGTAGGCCTTGTTGAACTGATTTCATTCTTTTGTACCCATGTGAGAGATAAAACTTTATCACGTTTTCTTACACAACACTTTTGCACCGGGCCAAGCACAACAGACCAAAACAATCCCTTCACATCCGATAATGTGGTCATTTTCACACAAAGGAACTGATCTCTACCCATAATGCACTGCTGCTGATTATTCTGCTTCCCAGGAACATGCAAACAGAAACCTCACCAAAATTTTTTGGACTAAAATAAGACATTGACACACCATTTTTTTTTTAAAATTTGATTTAAATGAATTTGCAATTATAGACTTCTTTAACGACCTTATGAGGAGTTGGGAATAGTTTTGTCTAAGGGGATTAATTTCAAGCCACCTAGAACAATATTATTGATCGACCGTCAGTGAGTCAACACCCTTCCTTGTCTCCCTTGCTGTCTCACGGTTTCCGTCCTATGTATTTTCTCTAAAAGCAAAAAAGCAAAGACTAGCCAGCTTTTTGAGTTTCTTTAAGACACTGACCGGCTCAAATTTAAATGATGTCCCCTGAGTGATTCTGACTCGAACATCGAAGTTCATATTTGGCAACAAACATCTCATGATAGAGATTATTTGGGGAAAGTTAAAATGGGAGGACAGGAAACATCAGTATTGACAAAGCACTTGTACAAATATTAGGATAACACTCTGCTGAACTCAAAATAAGGAAGGTATGGGCTGCATGTTATTTTAACTCAGTATCCTGCCATTGTAAGATGGGATGGGATGGGAAAGAAAGTGCCATTTAAATCACCATTTGATGAGAAAACACCTGATTCTCTTGTAGTTTTTCACTGGAATTTCCACATTTTGTATGGACAAAGAGAGAAACTGAGGTGAAACTGTGATCATTTGAGGGGAGAGAGGCATCCTTGTGATCACTACTTCAGGTTTGTATCAGTTTAAAAATCTCTAGAGTCATTCATTGTAAATATATACCTTTTACATTTCAATTGTGACATTCTGGGGAGCCTTTATAGGTCGCCTCAGAGGTCAGGGGGTCCATAAAGAGATCACTTCATCTCCCCCTGCATCAGGGCATACCTTGCATTCACCAGAGGCCCATCAGGCCACCCACGGAGCTCACATTAATGGAACTTTGAGGTTCGTCAATGTGCATGAAGTCCTATGCAATTTTATGCAGAAGTCTGGTGCTTTTAAAAAGAACAAAAACAAAGAGGGCGTTCTGGTAGTTCTCTGGAAGCTTTGCCCTGCTGAGGTGAGCTTGTTTTTTGAAAATGACAAGGCTGTTCCCACGTATGATGTAGAAGACGACATCTGTGACAATTAGAGAAGGGGGAAATGAAACAGCCAACATGTTTCATCAACCAGAGGGCAGATAAAGCAATCAGACCACATCTTGATCAACGTGACAGGATTATGCAAGAGAATTCGAAATCTCAAGCTTGCGCAAAACGTCAATGACGAATGAGAGAGGTTTTTTTTTTTTTAATGTATTTACAGTGTTGTTGAAAATAATTGAACCTCCTTAATTCCACACATTGTTGGGTACTGTCCATCTAACATGGCTTGATAGGTCCAGTGGGAGGTTAGGTACATCACTAACTAAGGAAACAAATCTACGCTGCCTCCTTATTTATGCCTAAAAAGGTTTCCCCCATATCTGAATATCTCTCTAGGGTGGTCAGAGCAACTTGACAAAACTGTCACGAAAAAATGTTTCATTCATATCTGTTGGTACGAATTGCTTAAGCTGAATAATTGATACGGAGACCTTTCTCAGGCTTTTCGTTGGCAGCATCATCGTCTGCTAATGCGAGAGAAAAACAGCAGGGAGAAGCCTCACGCTGTGCTTTATTGCTATTTCGTGGGAGTTTCTGCGTGCTGTATATTCTGCCCTGACTTTCATCTTTCTCTGCCCACATATCAGCGCTTGGTTTGTTAAAGTAAGTCAGTATCAGGGAGTGATACATAGAATAATTGATTTCTTTTCTCAGCCTGAGGGAAATGTACAGTTCCTTGACCTTCTGAAATGGCACGCTGGGGAATAACCAGGAGGGATTTGTCCCCCCCTCTCTCCACCAGATGGTGTAGCCATTGGAGGCCATGGAGGCATTTATAGTAACAAGGTGGGGTCTAATGTGCAACCGAGGTAGGAGACTGTTAGGAGACTGATACAATACCGCTGAGGTCACACACTCACTCCACGTGACACAGGTCAGATTGACTCCCATCACCACTGAAATCAACATAATGCCCCAAACAATTTCCCTCTGAATGGATCTCATTGTTTTGCCACGGTGCAAAAACTTTAAATAGCAGAGTGCCTGAACTTCCTCTGCATTATGCTTTGTGATTGCATCCGACTCCAAAACATCCAGTGGATATTTCCCAATAGGCTTTTCTTCAGTGTAGACGACATAGCAATCACAAGACTCCTTGATTTCCATCTGAATTCCATTCATTCCAGATGCATTCTGAGATACAGAATGTGTTCCTGCAACATGAGATAAAGGTTCAGCACTTGAACCTCTGGGTCACTGCTCCTCACGCCCCGACACTCGTCATCGCCCTCTAGTGAACATGAAATGAAAGGATTGATGAATTTGTGGGCAGCTACCTAAGGTGCTTGGAGATATACCTTTAGGTTGTGTGCAGCATCCAGTTCAGGCAGCTGTCGCTACTTCATTCTGTTGTTTACCTCTGAGACAAACAGTTTTTAGATGATTGATTTCTCGTTATGTTTAATTTAAAGGAAAATAGGCACAATAATTGGAAATCCAACAAGAGATTGATTTCATAATTAGGCTGAACGGTCAGTGCTTCTGCTGTCTGCTATATTAGAATACAGAAAACACACATTATATGCATAACATTTAGTCCTCTCTTCTTCTTTAGCATGAACAAATAGAGATATAATCATCATAGTTCAACCAGAGTTAGTATCATTTCACAAGAGAAACTTTTAACGGCAACTTTCTTTTTCTTAAAGCTGCATTGTGTAACTTTTTACCTTAAAATAACAGCATCAAAATCCTACAGTGTCTTGTAATAAACGTTGTATAAATATTGACCAAACATTGAAGCCAATGCAGAAAATGCCTTAAACCTTTAATCTAAAATGGTTATAGGGGCAAAAGGGTCAAAGTTCAAGGCGCATAGACCAATGGGTGGCTATTTATTATACAGTGTAGATGATTTTAGCATTTACCAACATCATGTAGTTGTCTTTCTTGGCCACAGTGGTGTCTGTTCACCAAAAGTCACAAACTGGTGAACCCTAACCCTAACTCTAACCATGACGGTACAAATGGGCCAATCGGAGAGTGCTGCTGCTGGATATGGGCTAATTGTTAGCAAATTCAGTGCTGTGAAGAGTTGATGTGGCAACATATATGACCCATCCACCTCATGTGGTTAATGTTAATGTTTTCCCACCAACTCATCATCTGTTTTGAGCTCTCTGTCATCAATCATGCTGCCAGTCACTTGACTACAAACATAACAACTTATGTTTTTAGTTTTTAAGGGTTAAAAACTTAAGGGTTAAAAACTAGTTTTTAAGGGTTAAAAACTAAAAACTTATGTTTTTAGTTTTTAAGGGTTAACTCCAGAGTTTCCTCAGGGGGGTCCTCCACACTGGGAGCTGTGTCTGGGATGCTGCTGGGGGTGCTGTCCCTGGGTCCCTTTGGCCCAGCCAGTCGTTGTCTGTCAGGGTCGGGGGCCTGGGCACTGGTGCCCCCCGTGGCACAGCCTGTGACTCCTCCCAGTGTGGACGGCCCCAAAGGTGGCGTTTCCTCAATCCTCAGTGCCTTGCCATGTCTCCTTATTTCCTGTAGTAAGAGTGTGTGTGTGTGTGTGTGTGTGTGTGTGTGTATGTGTGTGTACGTATGTGTGCATGTATATAGTACGGAGGGTGGGAGGGAGGGGCTTTCTTTATTATTGTTTTATGTTTCCTGTGTAAAGCACTTTGTGCTACATACTCATGTATGAAAAGTGCTTTATAAATAAAGTTGATTGATTGATTGATTGATAATACCCAGAAACTTGAAGCCCTTGTCAGAGCACTTCCTCTCCCACTCCCACTGCTGCCGGAGACAGTGAAAATGTTTGGGCACATTTTCTCTACAGCACTAAAGTTTCCCACATCACATCGCCTCACATCAGGCCACAGGTCATTCAACTTCACTTTAAAAATAACTGCTGCTGTCTTTCAAGCATGCAAATTTCATTCACACTGCACTCTTCTAAACAAATCAAATAATTAACGTGAGCATCTGGGGGCCAACAAGATCTAATCACCCATCTCTTCACGGCTCTCAATCTGAGTTTATTTCACCACCACAAGTTGAGTCGAATCTTTCCAGCATCATCTTTGTTTGTCGGCTCACTGTGAAATTGATTTCACCTGACTTCAGCCTGTCTCGACAGATTCTCAGTGAATGTGCTTTTTACGTTGCTGAGAGGTGTAATGAGACAGAGTTGGAAGCTGGAAAGAGAGGAACAACAAACAAACAACTGAAGATCAAGGATGGAGACAAAATGTCTGTGTCCCCCCCCCCCCCCCCCCCCCGCTGCTTTTGTGATTACTAAAAAACATTTATTTTTTAGATGTACACGATAGCTGCTCCCAATCCAACTCTGTCGAAAGTCGTGAGTGGACTCAAATCCACATGTTCACAAAAACTGACTGAGTGGCTTTTCTTGCTACCAGTGGCATTGTTTAAATGTGGAGACTATTGTATCAAATACTGTAGTTTTATATAAACTCTTTAGAAAATTAAATAAGCCAATCAATTCTCGTCTGTTATATTATTTGTTTGATTTACTTTGCAGCATTCTTTGGCCAAATTAACATTTTGCTATGCAAAATTATCCCCACTCTTTGGGACATATTTTAGGGACGAGGCTTGATTTAATACAGCACAGGACACAGTGAAGGACAAGTCTCAAAACAGGAGCTTGCGATGTTATTTACCTACTCACCCTTATTTAACTCTCATTCCTGATTCCCCAGGACTAATTTGGCGCCCCCATCAGACGTAATGTAGGTGCTGACTACAAACAAAACTCATCATGCTTTGTGGTGCACAGTCATGTTGGAACAGGAAGGGGCCATCCCCAAACTGTTCCCACAAAGTTGGGAGCATGGAATTGTCCAACATCTCTTGGTATGCTGAAGCATTCAGAGTTCCTTTCACTGGAACTAAGCATCCGCTGACCCCGCTCTGTCATTTTACGCGGCCTACCGCTTTGTGGCTGAGTTGCTGTCGTTCCCAATCGCTACCACTTTGTTATAATACCACTGCCAGTTGACTGTGGAATATTTAGGAGCAAGGAAATGTCACGACTGGATTTGTTGCACAGATGGCATCCTATCAGTGTACCACGCTGGAATTCACTGAGCTCTGAGAGCGACCCATTCTTTCATGAATGTTTGTAGAAATTGTCTGCATGCCTAGGTGCTTGCTTTTATACACCTGTGGCCATGGAAGTGATTGGAACACCTGATTTCAATTATTTGGATGGGTGACTGAACACTTACAGCAATATAGTGTAGGTGGCGGCATTGTACTGTAGTGCATCATATCGATTGATTATATTCTTCCCCTCTCATATATGTAAATGGAGTGGACCAAATATGAGAAACAAATCTTAATAATGATGTCCTTTTCAACACTACTGCACACTTCAGCCTCGGTAATAAACATGCTGCTACATTAATACCTCTCTGACAGTGTCAATCAAAACTGGAAAATTGTATCTTTTTAAACGCAGAATTCAAAGCAGAGCTGTTGTATTGATTGCACAGCATTATATAAAGTGTCAGCTGTTTCAGTGAGAGCAGTTCACACATTGAACAGCCTGTCAGCACCTATCAGAAACTGTGAAACATATTGTTCATTTTAAATCCATTCAAAAATCATGTTTAAAAGACAATCCAGTGTGTGACCATACTTTGTAACTTATTCAAATATTCTGAAACTTATTTTTTTGTTATATATTGTTGTCCTTTTTTTAAAATGTACTAGGCCATATGTGCAGTGTTGCTGTCCTGTTTTAATGTATTTCAGGTGTCTATTGTAGCTGTCATTACACCTACCAAAGGATGTCTCTGCTGGCACATTCACAGAAATGTTATTGCCAGCAATGTCCCTATAACTCTCAGCTGTATAAATAAATAATGAAGTGGCCATTGAGTGTCCAAATCTACTAGAAACGTAACATAAATAACCCTCAGATGACAATCAGCTGGAAAAGTGAGATTCAAAAATCGAAATCATAAAAAGCCGGGTGTAAAATAGCTGCTTTTTGTGTGAGTGAGAAGGCTGTTGACTGTTTAGTTACCTCTCACTGAGGGTGACACCGGTGTCCAGCAGAGGGCAATAATGGATCGACATTTTCTTTTCAATATTCTTTACGTTCGATATGTTGCCCATACACTTTATCAGATCTTTACACAATCTCTTTGCATGTTTTGTTGTCTACTGACTTTCTGTTACTGCCTCCTGCCTCCTGCCTCTTGCATTCTTGTCTTGTCTCTCCGCTTTTTCTGATCTCTCCCAGGTTCCCCATCCCTACTCTTTCCTGGACCCTCCGCATGAATAACAAATCTGATTTTAATTGACTTGCCTGTTTGAAATGGAGGTTAGATTAGAATAATTTTTTTTTCTCCCATCTCTGGGATGTCAAGCTGTGAACTGAAGGTTTTTCAGAACTTCATATAAAGTGTAGAGCAGATCTTTATAAAACACACAGGAACAAATATTAATTTCAAATCCCATCAAGGACTCATCTGAAGTTCAGCTGAAGGATTTATAAGTCTTAAGTGAGGTTCCTGCATATCTTTGCCAGTCATATTGAATTAAAGCACTGTCTCCAACCCTTCAGGCAACTGAAATATGCCTTTCACATACAGCACAATCCCACTTCATCATATCCTCCTCACCAGTACCTATATAACCCCAACATGACCCCCCAGCTGAAGGAGAAAAAGAATCCCGTCTTAAGATTCGGTGAAAAGCATATTAATATCCAAAGGGAGGAAGCAACAGATAAACGCTTTCCTTGCTCACTCTTCAAAAATGCTATTCAATCCGACTATCGAAATAGAAATGATGCGAAACCTTTCGCAAGATGTGATGCTGCAGCTTTTAATGTGTCTCTACAGTATTTCAAAAGGAAATGATGTTTATTCAGCAGACTGTCTGAGATCAGAGGTGTGTGCTGAAAACTGGAAACTATAAAGGTTTTGAGTCTGATTCCCAACTCGTCAAAAACTGGAGGCTTGGGGTTATAGGTCAGGTCGGGCAACATCCCAGAAGGTCAGTACTTTACGAGTCGGAAATGAGAATCAACTTACATAGAAATAAGATGTTTAATATGTGATATATGTAATACACATTTTGCTCACCAAGATAATCTTCACAGATGAAAAACTGCTTTGATGATTTTTGAAGCATAAATGCAGTCGCAAGAAAGTAACAGCTAATTTAAGGCTGTACACAAACTACATCGTTGTCACATGACTTCAACGTCGCCTCTCAGCATCTTACCTCTCTGTACTATACACACTTTTTTATTCATTAATCAATACACAAGTGGATTTCGTGTTTGGCTGGATGATGTTTAATGTCACTGACAATCTCTGTAGTGTCAGTTAGCCTTTTTTTAAAAGATGTTTAAACACAATTCACATCAGGGGTATTTTATTTTGGTGATCAAAACATGAAAATATCGTCAGCCCGCAGGGAACAGGACAGGCAAAAATGTTAACTTATTTCTAGGTTTTAGGACTGATTCCTGTGGCACTCCCTAGGTCAGACCTTTCTCCAAAATTCAGGCACTCAAAAAGAAAAAAGCATCTAAAATGCCATTTGTATATTAGATTAGTTACAAGATGTGTGGTGTGTGGGGTGCGATACAAGATTAAAGCATCAATTATCTGAAACTTAACCCTGTTTAACATCGCGAAACACTGTCACACTGTTGTGATGACAGGACAATCTGCAGCACATGTTAATCCAACTTCCTCCCTGTCTGACTCTCTCAGTGTTTAAAGGTTTTAGCTGAGCTTTAAAGTTCAATCCCACACTGAACCTGTCGTCTCCTGCAGTTTAGCTCTGGTTTATTGCACTTCTAATCAGTTTGAAAACGTCTGACTCCATCAAACTCCCTGTTGGTTTCTGTCTACGCGTCAACCATTTTAACATTTAGCGCCTCCAGTGCCTCCAGTGCCTCCAGTGACAACTCGATAATCTGCATCATATGCTAATCCAATTTGCCGCCGTACCTAAAGAATTGTAGAGCGCAGCTGAAAAGATGAATTTCTTCCACACTCGGCAGATGACCGCAATTAGACACACCTGCGTGCACGCACACATGTGCACACAAACACATACGCGGTCAAATACAAACGTCCCTATTCTTCTGATGTGCAGCAGAGATGTCCTGCAGTGTCTGGAGGATGTGGAGGAGAAATACAAAAACAGCAATTTTCCTGATGAAACTACAGGGGATCTATTCGCATCCATCTGGATTCCACTCTGGGGATCCTGATTCTCTGTCCTGCAATTTGCCCTGATCACAGATGTTTGTGGTGACAAAGACATCACAAGTTGTTTAGCGATGGTGGCTGGGCTCTTTACCATCCGCCCCAGATGTGCAGTCTTTGTACAGATTGTGTAAAAAACTTTTGTTATCTGATCTGTCCATCTGGATAAAGGGGAGCTCTGGCAAAGGTTTTGTGATGTCCTTATTTTATCTTTCTCTGTCCTTGGTGAGATGTCTTATCGAACAGCCTTGTCGCTAGGGTAAAATGTTGGCATTAAACCTTTCTGCACACCACTGATACGTCCACATTTGTACATGTCATATGCTGTACCAGATTAACATTTCCACAAAACATGCCACGTCCTTTTCAGATGAAATATTGAAATTGAAATTTTTAAAATTTAAATAAATCACAGGTCAACAAGTCTGTGGTTTGTAGATATAGTTTGCGGAATGGTTAAATGATACATCTTTAACTGAAAGATTTCAGGCAAAATACCCAACATTTAAAAAATAAATAAATAAATAAAAAAAACTTGCAGACTTTGAAATGAGTGAACCAGATGTGCACATTGTAGGACTACAAACGTATGAAGGTGCTAGAGGGAGAGTCGGGGGATCACCAAAGTCAGTAGGTTTCATCCTTGGGGACCACAATAGTCTGCACATCATTTCATCTCAATCCATCTAATATAACTGTTAGTTTTAAGCGTTCTAGTTTTGAAAGAGAAACAAGTCAGATTTGTGGTTTAAATTAAAGTTAGAGTCAGGGTGACTGTTTAAATTAGTTACTAAGGTCAGAAAGTCATTTATAAGTAGGTCTAATGGCAGATGCAGATTGTTCACCGAAGGTTCACCACTTAACTATGAAATTACAATGTTCCTGAATATAAGAAAAATGACTGTCTCCAACATTAAGAGGCTGTTAATCCTGAACAAAACTTGTGTAATGTGAAGTCTTGACTTTATGATTTCCTATCTCTCCTTTGAAACGCATTTAAAAGGTCTAATGAGGCACTTGACAGACAACGAGGATGGATCTAGTGTCACTAAACAGATGTAAGAGAGGGACTTCAATTACAACACCGCAGAAATGGCGTCAGAAAACACAAGTGGCGAGCACAATCAATGGAAATATCACACAATTAGTAATCACTCAATGTTAGTTCACAATGCAGGCAGGAAAGACGGTGGTATTGTTATGTAAAACTCCAGTGTTTGTTTCAGAGACCTTTCATGTCAGGTCCTTGTTTGTAAAGTACTTTGAAAAAGGTCAGAGACTGATATGCAGATTCAAAATTATGCTGAACAGACATTTATTAACACCCACAGAGGCTGGATGCCTCACACATTGGTGACCCATTTCCACCAATAGACAGTGTACACAGTGACTGTCAGGGAGGATCACTTAATGAATGAATGAGCAAATATGTTACTGGGCTTTATGCCTAAAGTTGTCTTTCTGAGCAACACTGGCAAGAGCAAGAATTTAGGTGTCATGATGCATTTCAAAACACACACACACACACACACACATACAAAAACAGAAGAAAAAAAACAATAATTTAATTTGGGTGATGGGATGAACTGCAGCAGCAGGGACTATAAAGTCCTCAGAGAGTTAAAGGTGAGTGAAGGTTGACTTAAGCCAAGCTGGGGCTCGGCATTGAGAATAGGAAGAGGTGGATTATGACATAACACTGTGACTCATGGCTCACTGCAGTCGTTGCTGCTTGCTGCTTTGGGTGAGTCATTAAAGTGGAAATGAATGGGAATGACCATATTGGGAAGTAAAAGAACAGAAAAAAACCAGTGTGTAGTTTTGTCTCCCGAACGTCAACACCTGTCTCCATTCTGGTGTCTGTTAAAGAATAAAAAAAAATGAAAGAAAATTAATTAAACTGCAACAGACAAATAATTCAATTTTTTCTTTTAACGCTCAGGAAAGATGCAGAATAATTTGCCCTTTTGGTGACAACTTCCATAAATCTCTAGCATAAAGCGAGTGTGTGCAGAGTCTGTGCACGCCACTGCCCTACAGCCTCTTGATGATGATTGACGCTGTGGGAACCATGTATAGGCGTGGCAGATTATAGGTAATCTGTGCCGCTTTCCTTTAAAAGTTTCCACAAGACAACACAACAGTGGACTTCAAGCAGCACCAGAGACAGATTATGATAACTAAAGGGGGAAAAAGGTGTAAAAATGTGTCATAATTCTGGAGAAAATATGCAGAATTGTGACCCAAAGAGAAACCAAGGAGGGCTTGCAAGTCAGTGTATAACATGCCCAAAAGAGCTTGCATTCAGCTTAATTAAAGTAGTATTTACCCTAATAATGTATACATGTAAATATTTAATTTGGCTGTAATGGTTTGGCATTATATAACAATCACCACATATCCAAAGAGGCATTTTACACATTCTACAGTTCAACATTTTTTATGAGTAATGAGGATGAAGCCGTTTTCTGGATATGAGATATTCTTCTCGGAGGCTCCATTACTGAAAAGGGTCCCTCTGAAATTTACTTGGAGTGTTATTTGATATCACATTGAACAGGATTTTTATATTGCCATCTGTGGAGCTCTACAGTCATAAAAATGGGTGTTATTGATGAAAGTAATTGAAACCATTTTTCAACTATCGTTTCACCTGAACCCACAAGAGGGTTTCTCTAATGCACTTTTTATCAATTCCCTGGGCTAACACACAGGAGAGCTAATAAAACACAAATAAATTGAAATATAGAATTCAAATGAAATAAGTTTAGCAGACACTAGGTTGGCTCATCTGATTGTGTCCAGCAGGCCTTTCCCAAAGCCTAAGTGGCCGCGATGGAGGAATCTCATCAAAAAACTTTACCACAACAATCGCAGAGCCTGAGCCTGTGGAGTGTCATTAGTGCAATCAATGTCAGTCAATCATCAATATAACATACAGTTCAAAGCATTCACAGCTTGAGTGGAATGATCAGAAGAGCACAGGAGGCATGCTGGCTCATAACACCATAAAAATGCAGTGATATAGCAGGATGTGGATTTAAAACATGCCTCGAGTGTGGAACAAGACTAAGTGTCTACTGTCATGTGAGCAGCTACATAGGTTTTTACACAGCTGTGCTTTTAGCTCAATGCTAATGTCACCATGCTAGAGAGTTCAAAATACACAATGATAACATGTTGACAGAAATGCATAAGATACGACCATATTACTAGCACATTAGCATGCTTGTTTATTAGCGCAAAACATAATGTTCAGCGAAGGCTGATGGGAATTTCATTTTTTTTCTGTGATTATCTGGTCATAAACAAAACAATGCTCCCCCACAATCCAGTCAACAGCCATTTAAATTGACTGGATTATGACAGGTGCAAAAGATGAAGACATAGTTCTATTTTAAACCAAGGGTCAGCACTTACTTGTTTTAACTTACCTTGTGAATTTATGCTACTTAACATAAGTTACATACATAAGGAACTGAACTAAGTGGGCTGACACTAACTGTTGTGCTGTAGCTGTAGCTGCACTTGTACAGTGTATTTTTTTGGCATACCCAAACTTTTTGGTGTACTGGCACTTCTCACAAGCTGCTGGTACTCTTTTCTACTTCATGTCTAAATCGTGCTGAAGGTGGGAGTGCGCCGAAAAACCCCTTTCCGCTCCCATGTTACCCGGATGGGTTGTTTGGACAGCACTGGGCCCCAGTGCGGTGCTTCGGGGCCCACCCTATATCTGCATTGACCCTTTTGGTATCCGTTGTATTTTTTCCATGTGTCACGATTGAATCTGACAATATATAATATAATCTATTGGACATAGTGTAATTTAAACGTATTTAAGCAGACACTCAGACACACAGGCTGCAGGGATCACCAAAGATTATCACACAAGTCTGGTCCTTTAAGAAAAGACAGAGACATAAAAGGCTAAACATTATAAACTCATGTGGTTCTTATAAAGAGGATTTCTATGTGTAGGTCTAAAGTGAAAAGAGTAGAGGAGTGTAATCGACTGGCGCGAAGAAATGTGCTGCCACAACACCCACTCGTGACAAATTTGCATCATTAACAACATGTTTATTGATGTAACCATGATGTTACAAAATTTACCATCACATTTAAACTCAAGTATTGTGTGTTGGACCAACTTTAACCCTTTTGTGTCAAAACACTGGGAAATTTCAACTCCAGGACATGTTCAACACAAATATGCAGTTTGCATGAAAAAGGTAGACTGGCAGCATTTTGAATAAATAAAATGATGTGTGATGCATACCAACAACCCTTTCGAGAATTTATTTTCGAAACACCGATCTAATGCATAATTCCAAAGAGTAGCTACATTGACAACAATGTTGAGCCGGTGATATTACAAAACCTCACTTTTTTTTTTTTTTTTTTGTAAATCAAGTGGAATGCATGTGGCCACAAAGCAGAGGTAATCAGCACATTGTCTCCTGAAGTGTGCTGCGCCGGATGCTCTGTCATCCCCCAACCGAGCCATTGATTTCTTCCCCAGTCAAGTGTCCTTTTCTTTGTAGATGCATTCAGAATATAGATTAAAAGTACTTGAATTGAACAGTTGACCTGCAGGGGGTCCATAAGATTTTCCTACGTATGTCGCAAACAAAGCAACATTGTATGACGGAAGAGGGCAAATCAACAGTGAAGTCGGAGTTGTCTGCCCGGACAGATCCGCAGGCCTCAGCCCTCGTGAGTACTGCAGACAGAACGCAATCTACAGCAAATTGATCATTTGTCAAAGTGTTGATTGCTCAACATGAGTTGTGATTATCACAGAATGAAAACATGCAAAGTGATTATACGTGGTCAGAGATGATTCCCCTCCCGGTGATCTCATTTTGAAATGGAGATAATTAAATGGCTCATAAACCAGCATCTAATAAAAGATGCGTTCTCTCAAGGGACTGTGATGACAGTGGATTTGTAATTGCTTGACACCAGCCAATCTTTCTTTTCGTAAATCAACTAATGTGCGTTCAGTGCTGCATGTTTTAAACGGAATCAAAGGGTTGTCGGGAATTAAGTCTCAGAAAGTGCTTTTATTTATGTACTGTACTTAATCACAATTAACACAACTTATTAAATGTGATGCATTGTGGATGAATAAAGGCTCCACACACTCGCGCAGGTGTTATCAGTTTTGTTGCTGGTAACATCTTGTTACAGATGTTATGCACAGAAACCACGCTTATGTCTTTGTCCTACACATGAAATGGTATTTGTTGAGGATGAATGTGTGCAGTCAAGCACACTTTGGACCAGAGGACACAAGGCTTTGAGAGATAGCTGCAGGGGGAATGGTGAGTTGGTCATGTAAAACACTTTTTTGTTTTGCTTGATCGCTGATTTTCACTGATCTGTATTATCATTTTGGCAAAACATCCTCAAACCAAAATGACTGAACGAGTCAACTGGACAGCTTGTTTAGGTTTAGGCACTAACAGTACTTGGTTTGGCATAAAATACTTCACAACCGTACCTACATTACCTACATTGGTAACATACGATACGTTATGTCTGTGACATCAAATCAGATCAATTTTATTTATATTACCCAAAATCACAATCACATTGCCTCAATGAGCTTTACAGTCTGTACAGTGAACAACATCCTCTGTCCTAAGACCCCTCCACGTTACATAACCCTCAATGTTACATAACAACGTTAGTCAAAGGAACTCACTGCTGACTTCTGATTTTACGTTGAACATGAACAGCAGTCCCTGAATGACAGTCCTGTGCTTGTTAAAGGAGTCATCACCTGGTTTTGTATATATCCAGTCCCTCTTGGATCGCTTTGGATCAATTCTTAAAACTTATTAGAAAAACAAAAAAACAAAAAAACAAACATAGAGCTTGTTCTGACACTTTTTCATACCGCGACTTTCTCACGCGAGATTATGAGCGAGGTTTTGACCGGTCCGGATGTGCATTGTATTAATATGTAATGAGGCGCGCGTTGATTGGCCGCAGGAAGGACAGAGCCGGAATGGGGGGCGAGCCTGCATGCACACACGGACTCCAAAACATCACTCTGGCTGAGGACGGCTGTGAGCCGATGCTTATGCAAGTAGCCTCCTGTGGTAACGTCACCACAGGAGCAGAGTCAAAATCTCGTGCTTTAGGAATGCGCACTACTGTGCGCTATTCTTGTTCGGAAAAACAGCCAAAGCAAAAAAAATAAGCCACTTTCAAACTCCAGCTTTTCAGGCAAGTTTCAACAGAGGTCCAACACCAATATGCATGATTTAACAAGAGAAATTGCGATTTCCGGGTGATGACTCCTTTAAACCTGATCATCCTTTCCCGACCTCCCGTCACTGTATGGACTTTTCGTCTCCTGGCTTCCTCCTCTGCAGTCGTAATAAACACTACAGCCACTAGAGGGCTGCCGCCTAACAAATAACATGAAAATGGCTCATGATAGGCTGCTTTCAAAATTGATCTATATGGTTGTTTTTCTGATGACAGGCTATTGTTTTTTTAGTCTATATGGCCAATAGAATGTATAATTCTTTATAAACTTTCTTCAAATGTTTGTATTCTTTTAATTTACATTGGAGCTATGATTTCCCTGTTAATGTTCTTTTCAATTGATCCTAAATTGCGAGGCACTTTGTGAAGTCTGTTTCAATGTGAGCTCTATAGATTAGCAATCGATCATTCTCCTGACATTTAAAATGATGATTGAAATACCATGGCAATGTTGAGTTGCAGATATGTGTGGTCACTATAAATAGACCACAGCCGTGCTGGGGTTGTGTTTATGACAGCTGTTCTTTTGACGCACAATTATGGGCCGGGCTTCCATAATTTAATCCAAAAGTTTTATTATAAATCATTTTTATCGACCGCGATGGCCCATTGGTT
The DNA here is from genome assembly GCF_900880675.1 of Sparus aurata. Lineage (NCBI taxonomy): Eukaryota > Metazoa > Chordata > Actinopteri > Spariformes > Sparidae > Sparus > Sparus aurata. Next base: position 19,915,657 of record NC_044207.1, read on the forward strand.
TATGTTCTTGAAGGACATTGGGCTAATCCAATCTCACTTAGCCCTCCTTTTTTTTTTTTCTAAGTGCACAATTTAGAGGGGCGGCCCATTGGTCCATCTTTAATATAGACAGTGAACTGAGCCAATCTTCTCTGCTGTTCTTCTCATGATAGGTATATGTATTGATAAATAAACAGTTTTTAAATGGCGTTTCTACATCCATTTTTGGATAATAGTGGGCAAGGATATGAGGTCTGGGTTTATAAAACAGAAATGGGCATATGCACACTTATATATACCTGATTATAAGATTATATCTGTCTGTCTGCATAATATAAATAATAACATCTTCCAGACTGTGAATGCTCCATAATTTCTTCTTTTACTTTTCATACTTTACGTACAATGCTGACAAATGCAGTTTAATTTGTCAAACAACAACCTGACCTAAAATACATTGCATTTAGTTATACAATCAAAGGCAGTTAGACAAAGTGAGCTCTGTTACGGACTAAAAAGAAAACAACTTTCTCACCCTCAACACATCTTTCTGTTCCTCCATTGGGTTTGGCAGCCCACAGAGAAACACCTAATCTTTCGATTGAAGTTAAGTATATCACTAAAGCTGTAGATTTTATTTCCACCAGCTAGCAGCAGGGATTCAGGCCGCAGCAAGTGGCTCCCCCCTCGTGCACTGGGACGCTCAGCTTCATTCTTCATCCGTAGAGAAATGCTTCAAATTGAGTGAAGGATTAGAGCATTAACGTGGATCCTTGCATAAATGTGTCACCGACCGTAATGAGAAATGTGAAAAGAGATAAGGTGTAACAGCCCTGAAGTGTTTGTCCTCCCTAATCCCAAAATCAAATCTCAACTAAATAGAGTAATTTATCATAGAAAATAGATTACACTAATGTCACAAAACATCACAGCAGTTGCTCCTCCTTAATAAAATCCTCTGGCGTGTGAGTCTGACAAATTGACTTCTTGGTAGACCTAAGGTGATAGCTTGTGTTTTTCAAGTTCTTCTCAACCCACATGTCCATGATGTGAACTTCATCAACAGCATATATTGAATTCTAGATTGGGATCTTTTATCATAAAGTTTATTATGAAATATATAAAATCCCCTCAAACAGACACACAACACCACCAATGCCAATTTAAATATTTTCTTAACAATGAAACTATTTACCAACTCATTATTGCTACATTGATGACCTAAATCATCCTGAATCTGATCATTTCTACTGTCACTGCAACCCTGCTGTACAAAGTGATTTGATCGAAGTCTTATCAAGACTTGTTAGCATATTCATTAGCGATGGAGCTGATAGGAAGTTGAAAGGCACAGTTGCAGAACTGTGTCCCCTCTGGTTTGAAAGCCTTTCTTCATTTTCTCTTTTGGTAAGATCCCTCTTTATCTCCTCGGATATAATCTTCTATAGGTCTTCACGATGTGAAACTGTGTGACCAGTATTTACACACAACCAGCCAATTATTGGAGAGAACTTCATAACACTAATCCTCTCTTATCTTTATCTGGTCTTCGGCTATGACAAAGGAAACACGGAGGGTGGTAATGAGCTGGTAGCACGTGGATGTCAAATGGTCAGACACACAGGATTGTTCCATGAGTTGCGCTCAGCTAAACAACCTCATGTATTCCTCCTACGCATATGGTTCGCAACTGCATCTTTTAATATGCAGCTGTACTGATGAATGGCAATCCCTTAGCGCCTTTACAAGCTCGAAAATTGGATTGTAAACATGATGAAAACAAAAGAAACATTTTCCACAAAAGATGAAAATGCTAACCTCTCCCTGAATCCATTTAGCTGTCACCATGCATCAAAACGGAAGGGCAGTGGGAAGTTTATCTGAGGGCACGTTTACAACAGGTCTATTTTGAGAGGTAAATTCCAGCCTTTTTCTCAGTGTTTATCTTATCTCTGTTTTTTCCTTTGGCAGGTGGCAGGGGCGATCAATGCCAATCAAAGTCTACTGCAGACGAAAGAACTCCATCAAGACGCCTAAAAGTCTCAGCCCTCGCACTCTTGAAATGTTCTCCGGTGTGTTAGAAGTGACAACATTTTGCCACTTATGACTCTAACATGGCAGAATGACAGATATATATATATATATATATATATATATATATATATATATATATATATATATATATTATATTATTATTATATTTTTGACACCACATTATATTTTTGACACCACGGAGCAGCTTTTCAGAAAATTTATGCATGCCCCGTATATACAACAGACACAATCATCGTCTTAAAGTTTTTACTGTGCTTCAAGTTTGCTCACTATATTCTGTAAATGCATAAAACCTTCTGATAAATACTCAGAGTATAGTGCAGAAATTACTGGTGGGATGATCTCCTGCGTGCGCCTCAGGTGTAATGCTCACGACTCACCTCTGTCTAATTTAATTCAGGAAAAAGAAATCTGATTGACGTGTTGTCTCTCCGAGGCACAAAAGCTGATTAGCAAGTCACCTGTGACTGCTGCACACCACAATTATAGATTTAGCATATATAAGTGTACAGCCTTAATTAAATTGCTGATGCACAGAGCATCTCTGCATACAAAATATGGTCTGGAGATGTCAAGGGCAATGCTTGTGCATGCATGAATTGACAAATTGAATTGTCTGTTTTTAAAATGTCAGCTGAGCCTTACGGAGCGAAACAATATTTCTGTCGTAGCTGCATCTAAAGTGTTAAAGAAGGCCTCAGTGTTGAAGATCTAAACTGCTCATGTGGCCAGGCGTACAGTCTCCCTTTCATGGAGGCGTTGGAGGTAATCATTAGAACATCAGAGGGACTTTCTTGGGAAAAAAAGGCAGTGGTGAGTGACCCGTCCCCCGATCAACCATGTAAATATTGCAGCTATGTCTACAGTGGCACCCTGGACATTAAGGCTGCTTGCCAGACTGAATGAGGAATGTAAATAGCCTATGCATATCAAGCAGCATGGCTTTTGTTCAGAGGCACACAAAGCGCTCTCCATTCAGCAACAACATCAGAGAAGGTTGTCAAATGTTTCCAGGAAAAGATCCAATCGATACATTCAAATTAATCAAAGAGTGGATCTGCATGCTCTTACCACTCAACATGATCACTGAGAGTAATTAGATTAGTTCAATCAAAGCTTCTACTTGCTTTCCAGTAAGTCAGTTTTCCCGGTAAGAGCAGCTAGCATAATGTTCAGAAGGATGCAGTGGCCCAAAGGAAATATTATCATCTGATTTCAATACAAAAATAGGACAAACTGAGATGTATCTCTGGAGTTTTATTCTGTTGTGTTTAAAAAATTGTTCAGTGGAAGCCTTCATCCGGTGATCACTCCTGCAGCGAGATTTTTCCTCCCACTTGTGTCCTCTCACTTGCTGCTGCTTGTCTCCTATCAGAAAATCAATGGAATGAGAATAGGAGACAGATACAAACAGTTGGAACAGCTCTGTTTACAGTCCAGCATAGTCATAAAAGTCCACACCCAGAAAAGAAGAAATGTTCCTCTACAATCGTCTTCAAACAGAAAAAGATAACTCAAATGTTTTTTTTCTCGAATACTATGAAACTGGAGATGAAACTGCATAACATTTGCAAATTTAAGAAGGCTGTTCAGTGTAGAATGACCTTTGCCATTACATTATTTCATATGCAGCTTTTATCACTTTGTAAGAAGTAAATTTGCATATCAGGTTAATCAGATTTGACACAAAAGATTTATATAATAGATGTTGTCCACATGAATAAATGGACATAAAAGAATAAATGTGTGGGCTGCCGGAGAGTTCTGGTTGGATGGCTTCAAAGAGAAGGAGAAAAAAAAACAACTTATGGTTTGATCACAGTTTGTGACAAGCCAACCCCAAAACAGCTCTGCAAGGAGACATTTTGGGGATTTGTTAAGAGTTATCCATTGATAAATTAAAAGTGTTGAATTTAGGAATTAAATGATTAACATTTTAATTAATTACCCCCAACTGACCCCCATGAATCAAGAAGTTGTGTTGTATTTGAAACCAGGTGACATCTCCTGCCACTTGCACCAGACTCATGGACAATATGATATTAGGACAAGGTCTTTTGAGCAAGATGATAATCATCTCAGTAGAGGTAAAATACACACAACTGAATTTATGCCCAATGATGAACTGTAAAAATCAACCTAAACATTGTTTCCAGATGAAGTACAGAAGCTAGGAAATGTTTTTCTCTCCGATTAGGATTCTTTAAAAATGCACATGTTCACCATCATACAGTAAACAAGACAGATACAAACTTCTATGCCCATGCTAAAACCCACAACAGCAGGCAATTTGTGTAGACTAGTGACCCACTCTCTCTTCTTTCTTCTCTCTCTCCTGAGCCACATACATGCCAACATCCGGATCACTGGTGCATCATGAACGTTTTTAAATAAAGTAAGTTAATATAGTTTTATGCATAAGGGGATTATCCAGCTATAAGGGGCAGTTATCATATGCAGGCTTACTTTTGTATCAGCTCCTATAGATTTATGCTAGAAGCACTTACAGAGCTTCTGACACCTTGGGGGGGGGAAAAAAAACATGTCTGTACTCCAAATGGTTCAAAGACAGTCTAGACTGGTATAGGTCTTTAGAATACTTTTACATACATTTTCAGGTTAAGATGAGGTTAACCATTGCCATATGTTATACATCATTGATGCACCATTAACTGCACCATTAAGACCAATTTTCTGCAGAGAACTTTTTAACCTGGAGCATTGCACCTTTTTGTCCGTGACTTCATCCTGACGAGATCGAGAAATGACAAAGTAAGTGCATTACATAACCAGATCATTTATATTTCATGATAATCATTAGCATTTCTTCATATTTTTGGGAGATTTCAGTTATTCATGCACATTCTTAATGTAAATGATCATATTTAAATCATATCTTTTATTGCCCTGGTCCACACTGACTTTGTAAATAGCCGGGGTGTGGAGTTCAGAAGGGTGACAGACGCAAGGAAACAGCTTCCCCTGAACCTGCTAGTCTGTGTGCGGAATGACCCATAGCGCCTCCCAGAGGGGAGGAGGGTGAACAGTCTGTGGTTGGGATGAGAACAGTCCTTGACGATGCTACGCGCCTTTCACATACATCACTTTCTCTGGAGAGCCCCAATGGAGGGGAGTGAGGTACCGGTGATGCATTGGGCAGTTTTCACCACCCTCTGCAGTGCTCAACCTTCTTTCCGTTGATATGGATGGGGGTGTGTGTACCATCATTTGACTTTCTGTAGACCACAATGAGCTCCTTGGTCTTCTTGGTGTTGAGAGCCAAGTTATTGTTGGCGCACCACGCTGTTAGGTGCTAGACCTCCTCCCTGTAGGCTGACTCATCTTTGTTGCTGATGAGACCAATCACCGCTGTGTCCTCTGCGAACTTTATTTATTTATGTTGTTTGTTTCGGACATGTCAATTCATAAGCATCAAATTTCATCATTGTTCAAATAATACAACACACATGGCCGAAAGGGAAAAGCGGGAGAAGCCAAAGCTTATCAAGTCCCGCCCCCATTACCCACAGTATAAAATCTTCATTCTGATCTTTTCTTGTCTTTTGCAAATTACTTTTTTCTTTTCTTCTCTTTTTTTCTTTTGTTATGACCTTTGACAAAACATATTACAGCAGTAGCATACAGAGCTGAATTCAAGCTCTAGACAGTACATACAGATTACATGTGTGTCTGCACATGTGTCCATATTAGTCCATCATGAGTGAACAACAGTCTCATCTTATGGCCTCATCTTATAGCCAGGCTTGCCACAAAGTCAGAATATCCAATTGAGAGAGAGCAAAAGTCCAGTGTATTTATTATTTGTTGAGATGGTGTTGGGATGGTGTAAGAGCCCTTTAATGCATTTTCATGTTATTCATCAGTCTCCTCTGCAGCTTTTATGGCTGCTAGCTTCGCCATGTCCTCCCGATTGGTGGCTACATCAACTCGCATCTGTATCACGAAGTCGCGGATTGTTGAGATGTCAGAGCGTATCCCGACCACAGCACTCCGAGTATTGGCGTTGTCCGCCCTCGCACTGGTCTGCTCAGTAGCGATCTTTCTCATTTTCCAATATTGCATAAAGATTCCAAATCCCAAAGTGATCGTTCCAGTTGTCATGAACGTGAACATGTACACGTCCTCGACATCTTCCACATCCAGTGCGGCAAGGCAGAGGACTCTCCAATTTTCCCAACCATCCTTAACGTAGCCGGACATAAAGGTCCCGTCCGGGCATGTCGGTTCACCAGAACCCGCACGCCGTGTTGAGAACACTCTGTCGATGGCATTTATTGACCAGCTCAGCAACTCCATCGTGGATTGATCGATTGATTGATTGGTTAAGAACGTAGTTGGACAATATTAGACGAATCTCAATCGAATGACTCTTGTGTGCCGATTTACAGGGTTGAGTCCTTCACAGCTCAGAAGAACTTGTGATAACTCACAATAGTGGCACAGTGTTCGTACCTAAGTTATCTCACATTGTTGATGCACATTATAACAACATCCTGCCATGTACAACTGGCATTGGCCTTGGACCATACAATTTTCTCACGTTCAACTTATTGTTTGGGTACCGAATGGTATTTGTTATGCTCACATGCCGTCTCAACAAAGTGTCTGCCCAGTGTCTGTTGATTCGTGCCTCTGACCTTTATCAACCCTCTAGTATTGATCTGTATTGATCAACGATTGAATGTACAAACTTTTTTTTGAAGCCACTTAGTGTTGCTGATTTTTTGACATCTTCTTCTAGCACATTCCATTGTTTAACACCTTTGACCGATAAAGAAAAGGATTTTAACGTAGTTCGTACTTTACTTTGCCTGAAAATCATGTTCCCTCTGAGATTGTGTCTCTCTTCTCTGTCTAGGAAGAGTATTTGCAAATTATGAGGGAGGCTTTTGTTAGCAGCTTTGTACATCATTTGTAGTGTGCGATAGTTTATTAAGTCATATAGTTTAAGTATTCTTGATTCAATAAATAACTGATTTGTGTGTGCCCTATAGTTGGCATAATGTAAGATTCTCAGAGCTCTTTTTTGGAGTATTAACAAAGGCTGTGTGGAGCCTTTATATGTGTGTCCCCACACCTCTGCACAGTATTGCAGGTGTGGAGAGACGAGTGCACAGTACAACAGGTGAAGTGCTTTTTGATTTAATATTTTTTGTGCTTTCCAGAGTATGGACACACTCCTGGCCAACTTCCTTTTTAGCTGTCTTATGTGTGGCTTCCAACTTAACATGTCATCGATGATTACTCCCAGTACTTTGTTCTCATGTACCCTTGACAATGGTGTTAGAACCATGTGCAGGTGTGCAGTCATAGGTGAAGAGAGAGTAAAGGAGGGGGCTCAGCACGCATCCTTGTGGAATGCCAGCGTTCAGGATGAGGGTTGTAGAGGTGTGGTGATCTAACCTAACAGACTGTGGTCTGTTGGTAAGGAAGTCCAGAATCCAGTTGCAGAGGGAGGTATTGATGCTGAGGTCACTGAGTTTGGTGATGAAAAGGAAAAGTAGGGGACACCTGGATTATTATTATTAATATATTTGCTATAGATTTCCCTGAAATGTACTTATTCCTTGAATTGTGTCACTGCTTATTTTCCATGCTCTTGTTTATATAACATTTGCTCTGCTGAACCACTGTTAAACCTCTGTTAATCCAGTATCCCTGCAGGGAGCATTAAAAATGCAAGATTCTTTTCAATTTGTTCATCCAGGAGTTAAATGTGCACACATGAATATCCAGATTCTTTCTGCCATACGTTTTACGTGTGCATTGCATACCATCTATCATTATGACCTGCATTATACCGCCACTAGAGACAGAAGAATAAAAATGTCTTGGAGACAACATAAAATGAATGCAATGTGCAGGAGGAGGAGAACTAATTACAAGACAGAGCAAAAGAGAGATGATCACCACTAATGTGTATTTGATGTATGTTTGTAGATGCAGAGGCAGGGATTTTAGTGAGACATACAGTAATATGCAGATTAATGTCAGCACCTCAGAGGCATCAGTTGCCGAGGCTACATAGCAGGGATTAATATTGGATATTAGTGGAGGTGGACTGGTATAACAGTCATGTTGAAAAGAGCCTTTAGCATATGAGGGAAAGGGCGTGAATAAGATGAAAGTGTAAAGATCAGCTCAAAGACAAATATTTCACAGTCAGGGACAGTAGTCTATCAGTAGACCATGGACAAAAAGGAATTAGAAAGCCTGCGTGATAAAATTCCAATTAAAACGTTTTCCTTTTTTCTTTAAACGTGGTCTTTGTATGCTTTACAAAAGGTATTAAATGAATTACAAACTGACTGAAGTGCAGCTGCAGGTGCAAACTGAACATCTTTCTTTTTGCTGCTCAAACCAGATCCCCCTTGGGGATTTCACTTTTCACTTTCGCTAGAGAGCTGGGCAAGTCATTGTTAGAATAACACCTGCTGGCGCACAGGACTCTTGCAGGAGCTCTGGGTAGTGCTGCTGCTGTTCGACTAAACCGACAGAGTGACAGTCATTTGCTGACCCCTCCTCACTTCTTCAAGCTTTGCTCAAGGAGAGGTGGCATCTGAAACAGGTGTTGAGATAGATTAGAGGGATGACTGCTGAGTGTTAATGGATGGGGGCTCTGTCTTAGATCAACAAGGGAGGGAGGGGGGAAGGCAGGAGGAGTATGTAGTGGAGGAGTGACATACAATTGATAGGGAAAAGAGAAGATTTTCATGGATTTAAGCTGCGGCGCATCATATAATGCTTGTAGACAAGGCAATGGAGATCATTTAGAAGGTAGTTAATTCTAGATTAAATCAGAGATAAACAATCATAAGATTATACAGTATTCACAAGAATATAATTATTGGTTATGGAACAGAAAATGTTGTAAAAACTCTGATGCAAAGGAGCAGAAATGGAATACGGTGTTCATAATTATATATCAACTATGATTATAATCAACTGAAACTAAGAATCATTGTGTTTTTGCGTGAGCCCTCTATATCTACAGAGGGAACAGGTCCTCTTCTGCGGACTTTGGCCATGGATCTATTTAGGGAATTCTGGATGGAGCATCGAACCTCGGGGCCTGTCCATTCCAATGAAAGGTGCTCAGTGGTGCATGAAGGCAAAATTGTTTCACTTCCTGGGTGTAAAATTCCTGCATAACTTCCGCACTGTGGGGCCCATAGAGCCTGGCATGAGCAACGTCTGCCCGGCCGAGTGGCTAACTTCGAGTTTAGCCGTCCGCTAATTTGAATGGGGATAAAGTGATTTAGATGTGAGGTGGCAAATTCTGATGGTGAAACGAGTCATTTCATGGGGCTTGTGACGTGCAAAAAAAATGCTGCAATGTACAGCATTTTTATTTGTATTTTACTCTATTCAATTTTTCTCTTAGTCAATTCCTGCCCTGTGCTGCTACTTTCTGCATTGTTTGCACCCTGTTTGTTCCCTTTGTGCTGCTGTGTCAAACTGAATTTCTCCCACAGGGTATCAGCAAAGGTACAAGTTATCTTATCTCATCTTATCATAAGGAACAAAGCCTTTTTGGGCCGGCGTGCATCACATGATGCAAAAATGGATTTGCCGCTATGTTGAATGGATTTTAAAGCCTAGTACCCCCTCTTCCCGGGGGCTTGATTATACCATGGTGCAATACCATGTTCTTACAGTGGGCCCTAAGGGATAAACCAAACATCGGCTCTACAGATGGGCCTCTCAATGTTTTTAGCGGCCACAGTAGGAGTTCGTTTTGTCAGTTGCTAGATGCGAAAAATCCTACACACTGTACCTTTCTTCCCAGTGTCATAGTTTTACCTTACAGTTTAAATTTGCTATAGCATGGTAGTAAACAGGTGCCCACTTACACCTTGAGGGGACGTGAGGAGAAGGATGTAACGTTTATTGCATTCATTTGGAATAATGTCTGATGTAGCTTAGAGTAAATCCAATATTCACTCTCCTTATGCCTCTATTTTGCTCTCCATCAACTCCATTGAATCTGGCTTTTTTAGCTGCTAAATCCATCACTGTGTTCCCTTGTGGCTAACTCTGCTGGTCAGTTGTTTAGCTTTAAAAACAGCTGTCGGCTGCAACCAGAAACGACACTGACGACATGAGTGGTGAGAGTGAACCAAGTCATTAACGTTTGAGGCCACGAAAAACACACAGCAATAAGCTGAAAGGTGCTGCAGATTTGAATGACAGCTCTCTCTGGGTTCATGAATACGAGTGACCTCTTTTACATTACATGCAGAGATTTAATCCAAGACAGTGTAAAAGTATTGACCGCAGCAGCTGCTTTTCCAGCCCAACAGGAATTATATTATTGGAGGAAATCTGGATTTTTTTTTTTTGTGTTATTTGGCACGACACATTTAAATGTTACTGACAAAGTGAAAATAGATATTCAACTGACACTCTTCCTTCTTACTGTCGATGCTTGATGGGGGAGAAAAAACGCAAGTACAATGGTGACTGAACTGAATTTAGGTGGGAAGGTTCCTGATTTAGTTTCTGTTGATGACTTGTCTATCCTCCCATTCACTCAGCCTTTTCTGAGCTACTTATCACAGTGACGAATTGTATGTAACATAATAGACTCCACTCATCTTTGCAAGTATGTTCAATACAAATTCAGCTGCTACTCCAGTTCCACTCCTCCTGTATCACAGATATTATTATTGTGTGTCCCTTTTGCCTGAATGGGAAAAGAAGACACTGTAAAAACTCACAACAGTGGAATGGATTTCAAACCATTTATACATGTTTTCTGAGAGACATTTTAACAGTAATCTCTTTGCGGCCCAGACACCAACTGGCAGGGGGACATTCGGCATATACGGCATATGGCGGATTCGCAGAGCTCATTCGAGGTCCAACGATATCATGGAGATTAATCTTTATGACAAATCAGTGCTGGAGTCCATTTGCACAAATTAAACGTGTCAATTATAATGATAGCTTTATATTCATGCACACAAGCTGTGGAACTAATGTACTGCCACAAAAACCATCACCATCAAACAAACTGTTTGAATTTGGATTTGCACATTATCGGAAAGCTTTTCGTGTTTGCGGAATATTAATAGACAGATTACAGATTAGGAGTCTGGAAAATAATTCACATTCTGTTTAAAAAAAAAAAAAAGAAGATCTGTGTGCATCTGCAGGTTAATGGGGGATTTAATGCAAATAACCATTAAAATGTGACCGGTCATAGGTTAGGTAAAGGGCTAGGAGACCCACTTACAGCTTCCAGGAGGGAGAATGATTATGAAATGATTTGTGCATGCGTGTTTCCGCATTATATAACATCCTTCTATAGTTATCACACTGAATTAAAATAAACATCCTCGATTATCGATGGGCCCAACTCTCATTAGTTTTATCTTTAAATAGGATTCCCTCCATCAGGATGTGCTATAGACTGTACTAAACAAAAAATACAAAAAACACAAGAGGGCTCGGCTTTGTGATTTTATCTCAGAGAACAGGAAATTGAAGCGTACATACAGAGAGAAGGTGCACACGGATACATTCATCATCATAGCATCTTTTATTTATGGGAAATAACTTTCCTAATGACTAAAAGCTCAGGGGCTCACTTGGAAAGCACTGCTGTCCAAAATGCAAAACTTTAATCTTGGCCGCACTGGGTACCCACAGGTGCAAACGCTAGTTGCTAAATTGTTCAATTACGAATCATAGCAGAGGGCCAAAAGGTGCCTTGCCTGTCTTGGACATGAATCAACGGCAGCACTGCAGTGAGAGATAGAAGGGGGAGGATGAATAGAGCATCTTAGTTGTATCAATCACACCAGGATATATTTCTCCTGCTGTTCAGCCAGACAGAGGACTGCTTGTTGTAGAATGCAACAGCCTGGAATTAGCATCATCTCCGTCCATAAGGTGTGAGCCTCTTGTATTTTTTAAATCGTTTTTTTCGTTTCGCAGATCATCGTTCAAAGCTGGTTCTTATGAAGCTGTATTCATAGAATGTCACATATCGTCATCTCAATTCAAATTTCAGCTTTTAGGCAATGTAAATAAGGGACGCCTGCCTATTCAACTGGCCTGATCTCATAAAAATGTAAATACTGCATATGTTGCATGATATCTGTTCATATTTTCTTTGCAGGCTGAACAATGTGCATCCATCTGTTACAACTATCTATTATGTCTTTCCTGTTTACAGATTGTTAAGTCGTTAATTTGTACAAGCAGAATGAATAGATTGCAATTCACACATGCAGATTTAGTGCTGTGGAGGATATATTCCATACATGACATTAGCAGGACAAGTTACCAGAGAGCCTTCTCATCTGCCAGTCAAATCAATGTTTTTAGCCAAAGCTTAGTTCTTCGTAGGTAAACAACTTGGTTATACCCTAAAATGCTGAGAGCATATTGGCCAAGTGACTGCCAGTATGGACCAAAGATAAAGACAGTCTTAAGATTTCTGTACCAACAATGGATGGTAAGTGTTTCCTCCTTTTGGTTTTAATGCCTATCTTCATCGGTTGTGGACCAAGTAATTAAGGGTAAATGTGTATTTATATGAAATTTTTCTACAATCATTCACGGTGTCCACAGTATGTATTCTAATGATTTTGGTGATACCAAAACTCTTCTAATGCCACCATAAAGCCAAATGTTTTGTTTATTATTGAAATAACTCAACAACTATTGGATGGATGGCTTGAATTTGGTAGAAAAAAACCCCAAACTTTCATGGTTCCCCAAGAATGTATCCCCCATTGGCCCAACCCGCGAGTTCCTGCTCGGCCCACTTTACATTGTGATGACGAGAAAGACCTTTTTGTGCTGGCTGAGGTGTCCTGTGGTGCTCTATAGGGAAAATTATTTTTGGTCTGTGGGGGAATCTTTTGCTGCAATACCACAAGTGGCCACTTGGCCATATTAGAAGGGCCGCACTATCTAGGTTCCATCAAAATCTATGGTTGGACATTTTAAACATTAATCCTGCTTAAACATGTACATGATGCACTGACATTATGAGCATGTTAGCATATTGGTCAAAACACCACACAGTGTCCATGTATAGTTTCCCACAGCTGCTAGCATGGCCGCAAACTCTTAGGATTGTTCATATTTGGACTCTATATTTAGAAAACCTGCAACTAACACTTGCATAATTTAAGAATGTCATTATGTTCAGTGCTGACTATGGATTTACATCTACTGCCTCTCCATCTGATATATTGGTCTTACTAGTAATAACACAACAAAGCCTTAATACAGAAACATATTTGTTGTCCACTGCATGTGGCAATACAGTGCATACAAAAGGCACATTTTTAGTTGAGTAGCTTGATTACACTTTTCAGTCTTTTTCTTTCTTTTTACACAATGAAGCAAGAGGCGGATACATTTTTTGTACAGTTCCTCACAGTTACCTTCACCTAACCCTGATTTACGATGCCAGAGTCCTGTGTTTATGCTAAAATGTCTTAAACAATGTTTGAAATTGCATTAGAGACCTGATTAACTGGACAAAAAAAAAAAAAAAAATGTGCGGGGCATCACACTTCCTGAGGGAAGAATTCAGGACTGTGTGTCCTTTGCTGCATTCAGTTCACATAGCTTCTCTCTCTGACACGAGCTTGACATCTCTGGGGAAGCTGAAGCCTGCAGGCATCCGGGTTTTGTTCTTGTGGTACCTACAGTACATTCACAACAGCACAAGACAGATGGTGAGGGATCACAATCCAATATACTGCAAATCAGGCTATAAAATGTGTTGAGGCATCCTTTCATGATACCTTAAAACTCAGCTGATAACTCCTGTTTTACAGGAAAAGATAGAGCCATGTAAAATTGTTTTGCTGTCATCTTAGGCCCTGGGCATATTTGCTTTAGTGAGGACAGTTCTTTCCAGCTTGAACCTAATGCTCATCCTGGACAGAAGTTGGGACTAACACACAACCATAAACTGCAGTTATCATGTGTCTTTAAGGGATTAGAGACTTCACTGAAATGCCATACGCATCCCACACTCAACCACATCACAGATTAAATCCCATCTGAGATGTGAAACCGGCCTTGTTAACTTGAGGGGCTGTCACAGTTTCTTAGAGCATACCGTCAAAATAAACACTCAGAGGATTGTGTTTTTGACGGGTTGTTGGATGGAGAAATTTCACAGATTAATCAAAAATTCACATAAATACATGATGCAGAAAAACTGCTAGATTGCACAGTGTTATACTTCTAAGGCTCTGTCATGCACTTTGATTGATGTAATATGATTATACGGCAAAGATCATATATATTTTGTGGTCTTTTCACTGAGCAAAACACGAGCATCTTATAGTGACACTGATGAAATATCTGGCCACGAATTACAAACCAGCATAATCATTGTGTTAAGTAAAATATAGAATGGAACATATTTAAGGGAGATGGATGGAAGAGCTTCCCAATGAATTCCCTGTGGTCAGGTAGCTTTTAAAAATTAAACATACAGTACAGCGGAGGATCAAGAAAGACGGAGACAGTGCAGTGAAGTGAAAGTTATAGTCTGATTTACTCTTGGGATTGAAGAGTAGCTATTGATTTAGCCTCTCTCTGTTTGCTCATTGTACTGCACATCAATCTAAGAGAATGCTACTAAAAGGAAAACCTGGATAATCAGAGGTCTAATAACATCAGCATGCAGAAATTAAGAACAATAGCACTCAGCTGGGGAAGGACTTGCCTGATCCGAATGCAAATCTCCTTCACGCACATAGGTTTTTTTTAAATTTCATTTTCATTCTGGTGATAAAAAAGGAATAGCGAGGAGACCTGGCGTGTTAAACTCTGCAATGTTTTTTAACATTTCTTCCACTCGCTCATTCTCGCCGACAGCCAGAAGGGTTTATATCAGAAATCCTCTTTACACTTTCTCAGCTCTGTGGCCCACAAGTCATCAATTCTGTGACAAGTGAAAGGAAAAAAATCCTGTGAATAATGACATCTTGTCAAAGGATTGGGGAATACAGAATTGCTTCACCCATCATGTGACAGCTGGTGGCAAAAGTATCACCTCTATTATCCTGGATTTATATGGCGAGGCCCTCATTCAGTTAGTGCTTCATTAAGGTGCTGCGGTGAATTCATGATGATGATACAGAATATGAGTGTTCCTCGTGGCAGTCGGTGAGATTGGATGTCGGTAGTTATGCTATTTATTTATTCACACATATATTGACTGTAATGGGGACTGTACTGAATTGCTTTTCCAGTTAGTACGGAATGAAAAATGTTGTAGTCAACACAGACACAGCTTAACTAACATGATGACTTATAATACTTGTTTTTAATCTTCCTTATTATTTTTTCATCTCCACATATTAAGATTGTCAGCAAGTTCACCCAAGTCACCAAACATGGCACCAAAATCACTCGGTTAGGTTTAGGCACCAACACTACTTGGTTAGGTTTGGGAAAAGATACAAGATAAAAAAAAAAAAGAAAAGAAAATAGATTGAGTCTTATAACATAAGAGAGATAACCCATGTCTCAGGAGGGACAGTCCTATGAACAACCCACCCAACAAGTCCAGTCAACAAAGCTACAATATTATCTCACTCTGAATACTAATGCACCCGAGGGGAAAGAAGTGGCGCTCGAGTGGTATCTACAGTGTCAATTGGCCATAACCAGGATGCTGTATTTGATGTATTGGGAGTGAGAATGGACTGGTAAATAATTCCTTGTATGTGAAAGGATTGACAAAAACTTTACTCTTGAGTCTGATGAATACATTGCAGGAGGGATATTGGTTATGATTTAGAATAATGCAAATTTTTCAAATAAGAGGGTTAGGGATAGGGTTACCGATTATATACTCACTTAGGAACAGGAGAAGAATAGGGGAAAACATATTTGCAAAGTCATTGCTATGTAGTATTTTATAATGATTGATAATCAGGTCAGCCAGCACAGTAATCAAAGAAAACACAAAGTTGTTGCCCCTTCAGTCCCGCTTCTCATCTCCTTCTTTTGCTTACATGGTTGGCCAGGAATAGATGCCCACTTAGAGTGCCCTGAGGTATTTCCATGTAAGCAAAGTTTCTTTTTGCGTTCAGTGTGACTCACCAAAACACACCGCGTTTATCCCCACTCATAAAGCATTGGCAGAGCTAGATGGCCAAAAGCATGAAATGAATGCGAGGCTGCACTTGGTCTGCTGGATCTGCAAATAGATCACAGTTTGCTTACATGTAAAAAAACAAGTAAATTAAAACAAGCTGCATTTCATACAAAGTTAATTATGGTGTATTTTCATAATTCTACTTAATCTGTATCTGTGCTTCAGGAAATCATTTTGACCTTTTTCCCTTTTGCAATTTTAAACATACAAACAAAGTAGGGAGAGAATGAACACTAAGAGTTGTCTGATCCTCCTGGCAGATGATGTTTGCCGTTCACTCTTCACTGATGATGTGTGTATAGTTAACTCTGCAAATATTCCTCCAGGGTAAAACACTGTTTTAGAGAAAAAGACTGTTTAGCAAAGTCCTCTGACAAGGACAAAACATTCCCAAGCCACACAGTGCTTAAATACACCACTTATATTTGCGAGCCAAGGAAATCAGCTCAGTTTATGGCATTTAGATAATCCCCCTCTTGTTTGGAGCAGTTTTAGAAACTCTTTATAATAACCATCAGTAATAAATGGTAAATCTGTTAATTAAATTCAGTGAATTATTATTTCAGTGTTTATGATAAACATAAATAAATTAAATGCTTTATAAACCACTCATAAAGCAATTGTTCATAATGAAGGTGCAACTGATGTTTATAATACTTCGTTAAAGGAGACATGTGCTCCTTTCCTTCTGTGTTTTATATAGTTGTTGATGTGAAACTTGAAAGTTAAAAAGTTTCTCTCTCCAACAGAAAACACTGCTCCTGAAACGCCTCGTCGGTGGTCTCACCTTTACTTCCGTGACTTGATGACATGATGCTAGGTCACAAAGTCACACATTTGCATAATTCATGAAGCGTTCATATTCAGACATACTGTCCCGAAAAAAGGAGTGTTTCCCCAAGAACAAGGGTTCATTTGGGTGAACACAGCACTCTGTTGCAGCAAGAAACAATTGTGACGAAATCACCAAGAAAGAGTGGATCATTTGTGGTGGAAAGCAAATGAAACAATCACAGGATGTTCTGTTTGCAGATGTGTGATTTTAGCATGATTTCAAAAGCTTATCTGCCAATGAATACATCTGCTGATTGTAAGATCAATTCAAGAAGTGATCCAATAATCGAGCTGTAGTCTATAAGCCATGTATTAATGTAAAATAATATAATAACACATAAATACATTTCAAGGGTCACCCCTGCTTGTGTCCATACTTTGCTAAAATGGTATCGACGTATCATTTTTTCCCTCTTGTTCCAGACTGTATAAACCAAACTACACGCATGAAAACACCCAGACATTCAGCCTCAGAAGATATCCTGAGAATAATCTCTGTCCCGAGGGGGCTGTTTGTGCTAATTTTCAACTTAGAACTGCTATGAAATGCTACAATTACATTTGCAGCACTTTTGCTCACACCTGGGAACACCACATGGTCAGAGTTCCCGCGGATACCGAGACGATCCTTAATGAAAACGTTTGCATCTGACATGATCACATAATTTCACCTCAAAGTGAGTGAAGAGCAGCAGCAGATGTCTCAAGTCTCTGAGGGTTTGAACGAGAGCTCTGCGAGGATCAGGGTGCATCCTAATCTTCTTGTGTGGTGGCCCGAGAGGCGCAATATGGCATTTCCAACATGTTCTCATCACACTGGCATCTCGTTCAGATACACACATGGTACCCTTAAGCATCTGTGTGTAAATTGCTCCTGCCAGAGAGCCTGTCTAACTCATGCTGAATGTGTAATGGCACTTTGGTTGGATTCAGAGACAAAAATGACTTGTTTAAAGATCAGTGAAATCTCCTTGGTGAAGATCCTGACTCCGGGCTTTGTCGCTCTGAATACTGTATTCGCTCTGATCGTCACCTACTGCCGGTAATGGGTTCACATTGGAGTTAGTTGTAATGCCATGTGGGTCTCATACAGATGCTAAGGGTATCTTCTACGTGTGATTCTGAGGGATTCTGTATTTCACGCCCTCGGAATGAGAAGCTAGCATTACAGTCAAAATGAATCTCAACCTCGGGTGATCTGCTGCTTTGCTATTCTGCTGTGTTGACACTGGGAGCTCGCCAGAAAAGTTTTAAACAGACATCTCATGCAACACATCAGAACAATTTCCACCACTGCGACGTGTATGACGCACACCATAGTCTAAAAACAGGGCCTGAGAACCGAAACCAATTCGCACACAAGGTTAATCTGAGGCAGTGGGAGTGACATGCCGTAAGGCGGTCCCGTTTGTCAGGCAATTTCACAAAGGCACCCAGGCAGTGTCAGTCCAGCATGCAAGATTATGGCGAGGCTCGTGGAAGGAATCAGCCTCTGGGAAATAAAGATGCCGCGATCAACATATTTCATCGTCCTCGGTGAGCGGACGCAGTTTCGGACATGCCAGCTCACACAAGCCGCCTCACAACAGAGTGGCACTTTTCTTATCAACTTTTCTCCACACACAAGCATCATCCAGCCTGAGAGATTTTGGTCTATTGAGTTACAAACCTTTCTATAAAGGGGAGAAACATTTTCTAATAGTCTTAAAGCCTTCTCTGTCTGTGCGCTACACCTACGACAAATTGAGGAGGCTATGAAATAACACCTAACTGCTGATTGCTATGAAATTAGAAAGCAGTGAGTAGCACTCCGAAATGAAACAAAGCGTGGCTGGTGCTGCCAGCAGTGCTTTTACACTGTGTCTGAATGATAATTTCATGCTCAAAATTAACTTTGTTGTTGCTTCGGGGGAGAGCAATCTCTGAAGCACTGTTTTCATTTCTGTGCTCTCTGTGTTGGATGCTTCCTCGAGGTTGCAGAAGGCATCAACAAAGCAGTGGTGATTGTTGCTAATTGATAACCGCAAGGGCCAGATGTGGTCATCAGCTCTTTTACAGAAGCTGCTGGAATTCATCCTGAAACTGAGACTAATGCGCTCACTTTAGCAATGCTGTGGTGCAGTGAAGGAAGAATTTGTGAAGAAGTGGAGTCTGATATGGCAGAAACAGGGACATGTAGGCTGCAGGTATCCTTTAACTGACAAATACATTTTCTGTTTAAAGTTGTTTTGCACGGTGAGGGGAATTCAAAAAACACAAGTATTTATGTATGATCACATCACGAGAAAGCTGTGTCACATCTCTAAAACTACCAAAATATCTCATTCGCAAATGTAAGGCTCTGTTTAGACCTGGCGTTACCATGCTCATCTGTGGTCCATTCACAATGTGTCGCCACATCTGTCTCGAGTGACTGCTTCTGATTGGATCTCACTTCCCCGATCTATATGCAAATAAACACGTACATCATTTTCGTTTGCAAAGACCAAATTGTTGTTTGTAACCAGCGGCCCAAATAGGAATCAGACAGTGTGTTTTGTGTGTCCTCCATGCACAAAAATCCGGTTTGCCTTTCGTCGAGGCTTCTTGCTAAAAGAATGCGGCCATCTGCGGCCCAGACCACCTCTGAATGTGGCCTGACTGATCTCAGTCCCTCTTGGGGGCAGTCACATCTGTCCACCTGTAATCGGATCATCCAAGCTTGTTGATATCAGGTGTGAACAGGGTCTTATGATGCAAATAACCACTTGTTTGGAGTTGAAACCCCTCTACCTGCGGACCTCATATACATGTAATGTAAACGTGATAGAACACATATTATAGAAATGTTCATATGATACATCTGACAGGTATGAATTTAAATGTATCCATGGTTTGAAGAAAGGTAAAATCCCAGCATGTTCAACTGGGGACTTGGCTGGAATATAAACAACAAATTATGTGATAATCGTGCACAGAAAGCACTGGAAAGTTTGTGTTTACTTCAAAAAGTTTCAATCTGTGTTTCAAAAAATACATGGCAGTACCTAAAATTGGTTGCAGGTTACTAATAAAGTTGTAAAACTCTAAGAAATGTAAAATGGCTGCTCCTGAGCCTACATAAGTAGCGACAACAACAATAACTTCAGCTTTTTCATGACATGACAATAATATTGGAGTTATGGGAAGTTCTGTGCAGGCTGTTGGATGCAGACCTGAGCCGATAGTATTTAACCAAAGGTTTCTGACAACTGCTCTATAGAGTTTCACAGCCCAAGCTTTATCTATTCAACTTTTTATGATGTGCACACTATATCAAATACTAAGTGTATTGCTCATTTGACCCTTCGTTGATTCGTGATCTAATAATGGTTGAAGTATCTCATGATTTAAAGATATGTGCGTGTCCAGGCTGATTGGCCTGGAAAAAACAAAACAGTAAGCTGAAGGCTGGGCTACATTTGACTCTGAGCTCATCTCAAAAACAGTGCATGTTTCACCAGAACAATGAGATTTTATCTTGCAAAATCCAATGTAAATATTCTACAAAGCACCAGTCTGAATAAATAAGCTTAATACAAATTTGCAGATGTGAAGACATGAGTGTTTGCAGTAGTGCTGGGCGATCAAACGATAAAGATGTCTATTGCGACAAACATGATAAATATCAATAGAGAATACGTTTGATAGAATGTTCGATAATTTCACTGAACTTCATCCAACCATCCATTGTCTGTAACTGCTTTATCCCTTTTCTATGGGGGGGGGGGGGGGGGGGGGGGGGGTTTGCTGGAGCCAATCCTGGTCAAGTCGCCAGCTCATCGCAGGGCCCTCATTGATGGCAGAGGCCACCATGCAAGGTGCCAACCGCACATCAGGAGCAATTTTGGGTTCAGTATCTATCACTTTGACATGCAGCCCAGCGACCTTCCGATCACTAGCCGACCTGTTCTACCAGCTGAGCTACAGCCGCCCCTCACTGAACTATGTTAGAATAAATACAGGAAGAAAACCCTGATCCAGAACCGCAAGGTATTCTGGGGGATGTAGGCAGAGGAAGGGCTTTAGCCTCTCGACCTCTCCCGGCCCAGCAAAGCAAGATTGGTGGCATGAACAAACTTGCTCGCTCTTTGGTAACCTAGCAACAACCTGTTGAGTGACATGCACAGTAGCACTTTCCTGTTTCGCCACTGGAACAAAAAGAACGGCGTGGAGTGAAAGGAGAGAATGAGTGTGACAGCGCGAGAGGAAATGGATAAAAGAGGAAAGGTCACGTTGCCAGTTTGGCAGTATTTCGGGTATTTTCATTCCGACAAGAGTCAGACCAATGTTGTCTGCAAACTATGCAAGGTGATTGTCCCTACCAAGTCTGGCAACATGACAAATTTATTTTACCACCTCTCGCCACTCTCATCCATTGGAGTACAGCAGCGTCAAACAGCCACAGCCATCAACATCTGCCGGTGCAGGTGGAACGCCACACAAGCGGCACCAGACCACCATGGAGAGGTAGCAGTGCCATATGACAAAACATCAAAACATTATGAAGAAATAACAGATGCAGTGGCGTATCATTGAGCGAAGGACTTGCTACCACTCAGTTGAAATTCTGGATACAAGAATCTTATTCACGTGCTTGACCCCCCTTACATTCTTATTTCAAATAAGTTACAAAAAAAAAATCACTAATTATTGATATTGACTGATATGAAACGCTTATATCGTGATACATTTTTCAGCCATATCACCCAGCCCTAGTTTGCAGCATTTATCTGCATACGGTACAGATGCTGCTGTCTGGGATCACAGCCTGATTGTAAATGGGTGTTGTTTCCACGAATAAGGCTGATAACAGTGGTGTGGGAAGATTTCAGCCAGAAAGAATAAAACACTGCCAAACAAAACAGATGTATTCAGGTAGCACCGTTCTTGTGCTGTGTTGCTATTCTTTGTGCAGCTCAAAGAGGAGAAAGTGCACGATCTCAGACAAATGCTTTAGAAAAAAAACACAGACTGCTGCTGTCAAGTCTTTTCTCATCTTCGCCCTAATAACTCACACTTCAGACTCCAGAGAGTTCCGGTAATACCACAAACAACTAAAAGTCATTTCAGATCATACATTTGATCTCCGTGTTACGATAACATCCACTTGCATCATCCTCACGGCAGCAAACAGGGAGAACACACACACACACACACACACACACACACACACACACACACACACACACACACACAGACTCACAAGGTCATGAATGCACGTAAATGGATGAGAACAAACAGCAGACACATCAGCTGTAATAGAAAGTCAAAGCTGGAACTTAACTGAGTGTGTTTGTCGGAGAAAGGGGGAGAATATTCACTCTCCAGCCACAGAGTTTGGTTTCATTATACCGTTGTTTATTATACCTAGAGGCACATTTTCAGGACGAGAATTCCCATTCGCTTTAACATATGTTTTTCTTTTGACGTTTTCATGTTCTGGCCCTGTTTTATAAAATGAAACCGCCTCAGGCTAGACTGTCCTCCAAAAAAGGTTTGTTATAGGGAATGTGACACAATCTTTGTCTCAACGTGTATTAGTCTCCCACTCTCTCTCTCTCTCACACACACACACACACACACACACAACAGTGCAGGCAGTACTAATATAGCTGCTTACACACCACAGAATTATTACCCGACTGGATGTAATTAATTCATCATTCTAACTTCGAAAGGGATTCATCCTTTTAATTTTCCCATTCACGCATGCTGCAAGACTGAATATAGTGATTTTCACCACAGTATGATCTTTTACTTAGACCTGAATAAGTCGTTTTTTTGTACCTAAGTTGTGGCGATTTTGGAGTGAGAACATGTTGATTATTTATGTTTTGCCTCCAATGTCATGATTATGGACTTTGTGTGATATTTTCTTTGGTGTGTCGTGTGTTTTTGTTCTGTTCATGGCAGACCTGCAGAGGCTGGGAGTGACTTTCTTGATGGCCGGTGCTCCTGCCTCTCACACACCTGCAGCTCATCAGATTAGCAGCGCCCGCTCAAATACTCCGGTCTTCACTCCACTCTTATCGACATGATGTACGGCTACACTGCTGGTGCTACTCGCAGTAACTTTTTGCTCTTGTATACCTTTGCTCTCCTACGTGACTAATTTTGTGTTTCCTCGCCTTCACCAGCCACCAGCCACCCTGCCACCCAGCCTCCAGCACCTCTGCATTCATTCCACTCTGGATCCTCCGTGGCTCAATCACCTGTGCCTCCGCCTAAGCTTCAGCCTTCACCATCGTAAGCACCAGCTACTCCACCTGCTGAGCCACCAGCCTAAGCCCTGAGCCCGAGCCTTCTTCCAGTTCCGAACCATTAGAGCAAGCTAAATAAATTCCTTTTAACCCTTTCCCTGTCTTGGTGTCTGCTTTTGGGTCCAAACAACAGCCCCCTACAAATTGAAACAGCCAACTGGTATTACAGAAGTATCTCTTGCCGTACCACCAGACTACAGTGCAGTGCAAAACATGCCTCACTTCTACAAAAAAATGTTTTTTCAAAGGTAAGTTTCAGAATCCGATCTGGTGGCAGTGTAGCAGCTTAGTACTCTATCTTGCATTGCGTAGTTGTAGACACGCAGTGACTGTCCAGCTTGACCCACATTTAATGATGATGAGACACACCGAAAATATTGTTCTTCACTGCCAGCTCTCAGCACAGTTCAATACAACAACAAAAGGGGTCCGGTAACAGCAGACTGTTGAGTAATTACACAGAATAAAATTACAATGAATGATAAAAAAAAAACATGACATGTACCTGATGAGAAACACAGAAAATATAGTTCTTCACAGCCAGCTCTCAGCACAGTTCAATACAGCAACACCGGAATAAAACGACATGAAATAAATTCATCTTGCTGCTCAAACAGTTTCACCACGAGGATTAGCAGAGTTATCGACAACATCAGGCTAACAAGAGTTAATAAATAAAACACTTTTGTCTGTAAAATGAACAGTGTTTTGGCGGAGCTCTGTACAACACTACCACGGGGTCCGGTAACAGCAGACCGTCGACTAATTACGGGGTGCACCTGTCAAGTCTGCAAGGGCCCGTCTGAGTGTGGTGTTCCAAAACCCTAGTAAATCTCAGTGGCATGATACAAAATAATAGAAACAATAATGAAGACAGCAAGACAGGTAGTAAAGGCAAGTGAGATCATTAACTATACTAACTCCGTTACAGCAGAAATTGCAAAAACGTATGTAGCTCACATAGAGACATCATAATACATTGAGAATTAAACAGTTCATGTCGGCAACAGGTTTTCTTAATTTGAATGTATACAACATAAGTCATCAGCATTCCCAGGTGTGTTCTTAGTCACAGTGCGACACAGTATATTCAGTATTGAACAAAGCAACACGAGCCACAAAGCCAGCATCAAACGTGCAAAGCTGCCTGTTTATCTACATTCCACAGTCGGATTTGTGGCGTCTCAGTTTGTGTAGAATAATAATCTGTTTCTGGATGTGCTCAGCCTGGAGGCAGACTCAGCGGTGTGATGTAGGCATATATTAACAATTGTACCAGTGACAACAGGTCATTTAGTTTAACATACTTAGCATACAGTGCCTCAGCCCACAGAGAGGTCGTTTATAGTCTTTTAACATGAAGGTCTTCTCACACAGAGAAATGAACTCCGGGTTTAGCCACTGCTATATCTGGGCACTGCCACTCAGTTGAGACAGAGCAGAGTGGTCAGAAGGTTTTTTTTTTCTCTGTGAGGCATGTGTTCAACATGCCATTCTAGTGTTTTGTGGCACAGTGACTCACAGGAGTAGGTCATAGGCTGGCAGCAGCAGGGAATAAACAGACCAAACTGCTAACGTCGTCAGTTAAATGAACTGGGAGTCATGTGGCTACAATGAGCAGGGCTTATCACTTGTGCCACCTGAGCGGAGCTCGATATATGCGACTGCTGAGCTGCACTGTCAAACACTTTTAAGGGCTGCATAAGTCACCTTGAGGCTGGTACCCCGTGTGAGGATAATTCTTCGGCAGCTGTCGTTTTGTTGAGTACAGTAAGTATCTCACGCTAAACCCTGCAGTCATGCACAGCCGCTCAGACTGACTCTCGAGATCATTTTGTCCTTCAATACTGTAGGGAGTCATGTTGAAGCTAAATCAAATCCCACCAGCGTGCTGTATAATGTTTAACTATCATTGGCTTTTTTCTTTTTTTCTTTTGACTGGATATTTTGACACCAGGAGCGGACTGGGATAATAATTCAGGCCATGAATCTGACGGCAGTCAAACCCAGTCTCCACATTTACTCTGTTCACAATAAACCATGTATGCTGTTTTTGTGGAAATGTTATTTTATGTTTACTGTCCATCCAAATTAGTTGAAAACAACCAAATGTCTTCAGATTCAAGAGAAACAGTTAAGGCAACAGGAATTAATAAATTGTTTTTGTGCAATTTTTTGCCCACAGCTATTTCCTTCTGACTTGCCATATATTTATGACCATGAAGCTCTGGTACCTCCAGACAACTGGAGATACTTCCACCTGACAGGTGTAAGGGTCTTCATTTCCAAGATGAGATTACTTCAGTGCATGTGCATCTTCTTCTTTCCTATAGCAAGATTGTGTTTTTTTATTTTTATTTTTTAACAACCAGCCATGTCCCTTGCTCATGAAGATATCTGTAGTTTTACCCTTTCCTCCCTGGCTTTTCTATTTTTACTGCACCCCCTCTCAGCTCTACATTTTCTCCATCATTTGATCTCTCTCTTTCCTCAGCTGTCCATTTTCTCCCTTGCGCCACATCCACTGACCGCTCCTTGTGTTGATGTGGACGTGTGCACGTCAGAGATCAGTCAATCAGGTTAAAAGCAGTCAAGGTCTTTTCAAAGTCTCTTTGATTTACACGTCATTTAGCATTTTTTAACACTGGGCTGACGCCTTTAGGCTAATAAGCTTGCCAGGCCGACTTCTCTCTGGTGGCTGCGCGGCAACGCTGTCGAGCCAGTGGTAACTATTCAAGACTGGGTGTCAACATTTGTGAGTTTAGATCCACTGGATGTGTTTGATGGAGTGAGAAGTAATTTCAATGTTTGTGAGAGTGACACACAGGACATTTTTGAAAAAGAAACATTTTTGGTGTCAAATACAATTTATAAATGGTAACATTTCAGCTGACTTGAGGTTTATGCTCTATTTTTTTAAAGGTTTTGTCAAATTGGGACTTCTGGTAGCATCACACTCAACAAAAGCTCACAGAAGCATGATATGAAATATTTCTGAGTCCTTTTTGGCTACTCCAAACTCCCGTACCATGAGGGAGGGCAGGGATAGATGCACTGATCCACCGTTTGCAAATGATGACTCACTTGACTGCATTACTCCAAGATTCACTTCTTGCCCTTTTCCTTCTATTACCTCTCTGCAGTAGTTGTCTCTGTGCCTTGACCTTGCACTGATCCACACCTCCATGATCCTTCGACACACAGCACATATGCAGGTTCTCAATCTTTGGAGTTTGGCTCTACCTTTCCCAGTGGAAGGAGAAAAAAAGCGCCCTTTCTATTGTTCAAAAAGGCTCAAGTGCAGAAATAATAATAATTCAAATTAGGTCGACTATACTCAAAGTGTAAAGCATTTCCTTCAAAGAGCTTCCAAAATGCCAGTGGCAACAAAACGGAGAGAAAACAACAGAAATGTCCAATTTATTTCTAGTGGTTGATTTGCTTTGTAACCTCTTATAGCATGAGTGAAAACAAATAATCACAAGTTGCATTGCTGCACTACTGTACATCTGATTAGTCATCAGCAGCCAGATGAAACCGGCTTCTTATCTGAACCCTGCACTTACATTACCCTGAGTCATCAAGCACCCCGAGGCTCAGAATCGCCAGAGAAATCCCTCATAAACTCAACAACCTTTCATATATCAGCACACAATCGGTGGTTGAGTTTAGTCAAGTGGCATTATTTTACAATGCCTTTGGGTTAAATTAAATTACCATTGCTCTCAGATCTGTGGCTAATAAATGAAAGCTTTGGGTCCACGCAACCCTGATGAAATGTCCCTCATCCAAGCACATGGTGAATCCTCAATCCTTGCTCAAAGAGCAGATGTTAACCAAAACCATGAAAACCTACTGCATGTATTATGTCATGTAGGCAGAAGAGAAAAGTGACTTCTTACTCCCTTTTTCCTTAAAAAGATGCTGAGCTGAAATCCTCAGCAACATGATCTATGACATATTATTTGACAAAAGTGTAGATAGTCATCACTGTAATTTACAACTCCCTCACCTCGAGCATTAATAAGCCCGGTGGAGGACTAGTTGAGCTCAAAAAAAGTTTGTGTGATAATTTTGTATGGATTCATTAGACCAAGAATCTGTTAGTTAGCAGCTGTATCTAAAATTGACATTTTTAGTTATTAAAACATGAATACGGTTTCAACAATAGTTGAATAACATTTCCCCCCTTGATTTCTGTTTGGCTTTCATTTAATTTAAAACATTTTTTTTAAGCCTGCTCTCATCAAAAAATGATTATTTGGGTTGACTGTGAACAGGGGCGTCACTAGGAGTGCAAAACATCTGTGGCTCTAGCCCCGCAGACAGTGTTGCAGAAAGTAATCTGATTACTGATAAAAAAGTTTACCTTTAAAAAGTAACTTAATTAGATTACAACTTACTTTATTAGTGTCATTCAGCAGCTGCTGACAACACCCCGCCGCCTCAACATGAAAATGACAACCGGTTTAGCCAACATTCACTTTATTGGAAGTGCATTTTTTACAGTAACACCAATCAACCGTGTTCAAGGGCAGCATTTCCTCTACAACATACCGCCCGACCAACTTCTTCAACTCTCCCCCAGCTTTTGTTGTTTGGGTGGTGGGGAACCTCCTGCAGAAGTCGAGGCCGTGGTTTTGCTTGCAGCTCTCTGCTTAACACCACCTGGTGGGACTTGCTCTGTAAACTTAACTGTGCTGCGACTCCAAATGTTTCTTCAAATTTGACAACGTGTTTTTGAAGCTTGATAGAACTTAATCTCATCTTTATCCGACACGAACTCAAAATAATGACTGTATTTCCAGCTAGAAAACGCAAGGAGAAAGCAAAAATATATATTTTTACTAAGGAAAATGACAAAAACAATAGTAACGACGTATGTGGGTCTGTTTAAGCAACAAAAGCACTTTAGTTCGGTCAGACAACTCACGTTTGAAATGTTTATTACAAAGCACAACACAGTGAGAGTTTGGCGTCTAGACTCTGACCTCATCACTCCCCGCAGATATGTTTACATGAGATATTGGGGAGTGATAATTAAATATATTCCCCCCCACAGAGCCTGCAGGTGGATGCTGGGGTGGTGGTGGGGCTGAAGGAGCAGGCAGCGAAGCTTGTGCAGGGCATCAGCGGCATTGACAAGCCAGAGGGAGAGAAGAGAAATTTTGCAGCTTAAATAGCCCGCCCAATAGAGAGGGTGCGTTTGTAAGATGGTCTGGAGAGTGAAGCATGTCACGTGCAGCTCGAGTTGACTGCCTGAACTAGCTCGCAGGCGTCACTTCATTTCTTACACACAGCTTTTCTATATTTCTTGCATTTTTCTGTAAATCGAGACATTGTTCTTTCAGTAGCTGTGGTTAAGCTGTCAAACCATAACTGTACCATAAAAATAGTGTAGTTAGTTTATGGGGCGACTTAACCTTGTTTGTATGAATGAACAGAATTCAGGGGAAGACATTTTATATATAATTCATGATTATGTTTTATTCGTCTAACATTTAATGAGCCCTTTATGTTTAGAAATGGAGCGGGTCCTCTTCCATGGAGTCTGCCATGTTGCACCACCATGTTGCAGTAGCCGTGAACGGACAAACCCAAGTGCCTTTTCATTATTTTCACATTTGTCGCATTTTTACTGTAAGGGAGGGTGAGACGAGGGGTGTCCAGGTGGTTGTAATCTGCACCACACGGCTTTAACTACAGTTTCCATGTGCCCAAATTGCAATAATTTCACCTGTATTGGACAGACAAACACTAGGGTTTTGCAGAATCGTTAAATGCTGACATTCTTGTCTGGTGATAAGGTTGAAGAGCGCACTTCTGATTTCTAAAGCCAAGAGCTGAAGAGCTGACTGTTAATAGTGACATTAAGATATAAAAGAGTTTGGACCTTGGATAGAAAGTGTTGCTCTGGCATAAATGCAAAAAGTCCTCATCCAAGATGAAAATGCAGCAGACTTTACCGCAGAGGTTAAGGTCTGGGACAGAGAACTTTACCAAAGACGGTGGAGGTCATCTCTTATGCAATGCTGAAATTCAAACAAACATAATCAAGTGTGACGGCCTTTACTTTGTATGACTCCTCACACACAGCCCTCCATCCTTTCTCAGTGGAGCAGAGCCTCATTTTACACTTCAGTGACAATAGCTTTAGAAATAATGAGAACTATTTAAAAAAAAAGATGGCTGTCTTCTTAACATTAAATGCTTATTAGTGATTTAAAAATGTGAAAATAATTATGATCACAATGAAAATTAGCGTGGAGTTAAGCACTCGCGACACTTAACATTTAAATAAAATGTAAATTACAATAAGGTTGAGTGACTCTCCTCTCTTAACCGCTTTGAGAAGATCTAGCTGTGTACACAGTTTGGTTTAGGAATTTCAGTAAGTTTCACATTAAAAAAATAAAACCCTTTCAGGTCTTCTGAAATGTCTATTTCTGGCATTTTCTGCAAATGAAACCAAAGAAATAAATAACAAACTAAATATACTTGTATGTAACATATTCAAAATTGTGGCTCCAAAACTTCAAACTTATCCAATTAAAAGTGTCTAGACATGTGCCTCATAACTAACTCTAATATCTTGGCTGTTTACCTGTTAAATCTGAGACGCGACCTTTTCGCCAGTGTGAGGCTTTTTTCTCTGAGCTCCCCCTGGCCTTCCACATGCAGCACTCCATCTCATTGTACCACTCTGTGCTTTCAGATCACGTACTCGCAGATCTGTAATGCACAGCGCTGAGTCCAGCATCCGAGTGTTGACATGACCGCGTGATGAACAATGTTATAATTGCCCGCGCTATAAATAGAACACCAAAAAGTTAATTAATTCTCTCACAGCACCACCGCTGCACTAGATCGGTTTCTGTGAAGGGAGGAGAAAGGCTACACCCTCCTCCCAATATCTGAAATTGATATGTATGACTGAAAAATAAATGATGAAAATACTGCCATTCTCTCATTTTGAAAAAGGAGCTGAAAGATATATAGTTATGAAAGGCACAAAATGAAAGAGGAGCTGGTTGAGATGAGGAAAATTGAGCCTTAATATAGGGGAAGGACTGGTTTTGGTTGTATCTTTATGATCCCATGATAAAGTCTTGTTTGATGCAACTATTTTATGTTTAAATCTAGTTAAAGGGCGAAAACAAAAACAGCCTTTTTACCTTGAAATGACATCTATATGAAGCTAAATTGCCAGAGAAAATACGCCTTGAAGGAAATGTAACCCTGACTGGATCATGTTTATACAGCCTGAGGGAAAACTGTGTGAATTAAGATAACATTTATTGACTGGTGCACCTGGGCGCCCAATGTGTATGAACAGATGTCATAAATAAATTAATAAATAAATGCAAAACATGAAGCAAGGCCTTTTCAGGTCCATTAGTTTCTAGAATTCAACACTTTCATGTGGGAATTAAGCGGAAAAAATTACCATATTTTGTGTGAAGTGGTTTGATTATGATCAAGGTATCGTGCATCTGGAACTCGCCATCAAAGCAGATCCTCCCGGCAACTTTTGACAGGGAATCACACAAAAGAACCTGACTTATCAAAGGTTGCAAAGAATAATTAAAACTTACAATTCATAACATATTTCTTTGTAATACAACATTTAAATTCTTGTCAATGAATCTCATTCAAAAAGGCTTGAATTTCTGATCAATTTAATACATCCTCCGACAATAAATGATGATCAGTAGATTAAGCAGAAAATACAAACGGAGCTTAGATGAAGAACTCCCAACAAGGTTCAATGCAACAGATATAAACTTTAACATTTAATTCTTAACTATCGCTAATTGCCCTTAAATGCAGTTTCACTATAGGACTTCTGTATAGGAGCTAGCGAGAGCGCTATGCTTACGTGGGCTGTTAAGTAAAATTGCAGGATTACTATCAAAAGCATTATATTACACGCTATGAACATAGGTAGGGAAATGTTAACTAATTTATCTGGCCTATGGTGTCAGTAAAATGTTAAGTGGCAACCCAATGTATTTAGTTTTCCACTCATTTTTAATGTTCAATATTATAATATCAACTTACAGCCTCACTGAACTATTTTGGTAGTGGCACACAGTTCAGGTTGATAAAAATGACGTTACAGTTTTTCTCAATTGTTTACACACAAAAATTGACCACAACATGTAACTCATGCACCAACCCCCTGAACCAATTCTGCTAAACTACAAGCACAATTCCTGCTTTACACTCAAATTGCAGTTCTAAAACACACTTTTTCCAAAACACTACACACAATTCTCTGCATTTGGCACAATTTTCATAAAGAAAATCTCTTGTTTTTACAAGGAACACACTGCCATTCAAAATTCTATGTCAATTGCCCTACTATGTGTACTGACTCATCACATGGGCAAACACCTGAGGCCTGTACTGCGAAGGGGGCTCAACATAGCCAGGCTTTGTGCTGATGATGCAGCTCAACAAAGCCCCAAGTCCCCAAACAGAGTTAAACGGTACTGCGACGGTGGTTATCAACTTACTTTGTCAAGTCCGGTTCTCTGCTTTGTGCTCTGCGCGCGTACATGTAAAAGGGGGCGTTTGACGTCATATTATTCTACTTCCGTGCGAAAATGGATCGATCCCGGGCCACATATTTTACTCAAGATGAGCAGATTCTTATTATGCAGGACTATGAAGAATTCAAGGACACAATCACGGCAAAAAGTAACACTGTCACCGCCAGTAGAGCGAGGGAGGGCTGCTGGCAGAAAATAGCTGACCGTGTAAATGCGTAAGTTAACAATGATTAATATTAAGATAAATATTATATTAAGCCCTTAGTGTTTTAATTTCTGAAAGCTCAACATTGTGCAACTTTTACATATTAACCCTCATCCATTTAAAAGATAAATACACTGAAGCAACAACTATCTTTTTTCATTTTTGAATGATGTCTATATTGTTTTCACATTTTACTGATCTCAGTAATAGAATGCGCGTGTGTGTTTTATTGAAAGCGAGGCTGAGTGTGCGTAGGCTCGGTGTTTTTTTTATTTTTTATTACTGTGTCGGGATGAACAAGCAAATGTAGCGACTGTCCCTGTACAATGACAATAAAGAGCTTCCTGACAGTGAAAATCGCTCAAGCCTGTAAGATTTGTGTTTGGGTGTACACTGCCCGACAACGGGTGAAACATTGATCAGTTCATCAGTTTATTCATGGCCACATCAAAGAAATAATTAACTTTACTCATTATCTGTGACAAATAAATACTAGGTTGGCCTAATTAATATTTCATATTGCATTTTATTAAGATGCGGAAGCAGCAGTCGGACATGGCAGCAAGTTAGAGCCAAATACAAAAACATCATTCAAAGTGTAGCCAAGCTGCCCCATCATTTTGTCAGTGTGTGTTCTTGCTCAGATTTTCTGCATCACCAACTGAATGTAAGTAGGTTCCCGTGGCAAAAAAGATGAAGGGCTACACAAACAGTTTGCCCGACAGTGAGCGCACAGCTTCTTCCAGTGGCATTCCTGACACTCGGCTCAATAAGTGAGCAAATGTACCGTATTCCCTCGGCTGAAAATCTATATCGCTCATAGAGAATTTCATCAGGAAATGCCTGCGGATCAGCGCGATCTCGAAGAAGCCGCTCACGTCGTAGTGCTGCCCGAATTATTCTTGCTCCCAGGTCCACCGGGTTCTCAATGAATGGTGACGCCATCTCCGAATGAGTTACAAAGTGAAACAGCAGCGCTTTTATAGCCGATTTTAAGCTGAAACTCTGAACATAACCTGGTCGGGACCAGGTTATGAGCTAAGCATAAGTTACCATGGTGATCTAGCCGGGTTAAAAGAGAGCCACCTTCGTAGTACAGGAAAGCCTGGCTTTAGACTCAACATACCTCGCTAATCCACTAAACTGGCTTCGCAGTACAGCCCTCTGGACACCCTACACGACAACACACTCATTCCACCAGAGGCCTGTACTGCGAAGCCAGTTTAGTGGGTTAGCGAGGTATGTTGAGTCTAAAGCCAGGCTTTCCTGTACTACGAAGGTGGCTCTCTTTTAACCCGGCTAGATCACCATGGTAACTTATGCTTAGCTCATAACCTGGTCCCGACCAGGTTATGTTCAGAGTTTCAGCTTACAGTTTTTCTCGATTGTTTACACACATTTTCTGAAAGCATGCCTCGTACTCTCAGAACTGTACACACAAATCAAAAATCACACACACAATGGGCAAAACCCCTCAATTCTCCTGCAAAATGAAACTTTACATTCAAAACAATGTTATTTCTTCTCAAAATTGTATTTTGTTTTCAAATGACACACACAAACCATCAAATGAATAGACATTTATAAGAACCAGTTGAACACTGATGTGCTCAATGTAAAACACTATGATGAATGGAAAACACTTCTTCTTCATTCATCATAATGATTTAGGCCTTTTTTGTTCAGTTACACTTACTACAGTCAGTACATACATAAATGTGTGGTAAAATATTTGAGAATATTGTTTTTATACTCAGAACACACAAATACACGGTAACAGATATATTTTATTTTCCCACAAAAACAATGTTCACAGTGTTCATCCCAACCAACACAAAGTTGCATGTACAACAATATACGGTCTACATACAAAACAACAGAAGAATTTACTGTACACAGTTACAATAAAAAAAAAACTAAAAAAAACTGTGCTGCTCTCCTCTGTTTTGGTCTGGCCACAGCAGCTCATCCACATCACAAGCAATGTTTTCCCTGACCAAGCAGCACAAGAAATATTGCCTAGCATGGTGAATCCAGCCATGAAAAGCATCAACTGCTATATATCGACATGCATCTTCCATAGCTGGGAGAAGGGGTATACGCATTTGTGGATTTTGGTCATACACTTTCCATCTCCAGGCAGAAAAAAAAATTCTCAATAGGATTGAGGAAAGAAGAATATTGAGGGATATAAACAACTATAAAACGTGGGTGGGCAGTGAACCAGTTATGAACCAGCACAGCCCAGTGGAAACTTACGTTGTCCCAAATGTCAACGTACGTAGCTGATCTGGTGGAATGAGTGTGTTGTGTAGGGTGTCCAGGTGTTTGCCCATGTGATGAGTCAGTACACATAGTAGGACAATTAACTGTAGAATTTTGAATGACAGTGTGTTCCTTGTGAAAACAATAGATTTTCTTTATGAAAATTGTGCCAAATGCAGAGAATTGTGTGTAGTGTTTTGAAAAAAGTGTGTTTTAGAACTGCAATTTGAGTGTAAAGCAGGAATTGTGCTTGTAGTTTAGCAGAATTGGTTCAGGGGGTTGGTGCATGAGTTACATGTTGTGATCATTGTGTCTCAAGTACCAATTTTTGTGTGTAAACAATTGAGAAAAACTGTAAAATCAGCTATAAAAGCGCCGCTGTTTCACTGTGTAACTCATTCGGAGATGGCGTCACCATTCATTGAGAACCTGGTGGACCTGGGAGCAAGAATAATTCGGGCAGCACTACGACGTGAGCGGCTTCTTCGAGATCGCGCTGATCCGCTGGCATTTCCTGATGAAATTCTCTATGAGCGATATAGATTTTCAGCCGAGGGAATACGGTACATTTGCTCACTTATTGAGCCGAGTGTCAGGAATGCCACTCGAAGAAGCTGTGCGCTCACTGTCGGGCAAACTGTTTGTGTAGCTCTTCGTTTTTTTGCCACGGGAACCTACTTAGATTCAGTTGGTGATGCAGAAAATCTGAGCAAGAACACACACTGACAAAATGATGGGGCAGCTTGGCTACATACCACTTTGAATGATGTTTTTGTATTTGGCTCTGACTTGCTGCCATGTCCGACTGCTGCTTCCACATCTTAATAAAATGCAATATGAAATATTAATTAGGCCAACCTAGTATTCATTTGTCACAGATAATGAGTAAAGTTAATTATTTCTTTGATGTGGCCATGAATAAACTGATGAACTGATCAATGTTTCACCCGTTGTAGGGCAGTGTACCCCAAACACAAATCTTACAGGCTTGAGCTATTTTCACTGTCAAAAAGGTCTTTATTGTCATTGTACAGGGACAGTAGCTACATTTGCTTGTTCATCCCGACACAATAATAAAAAATAAAAAAACACTGAACATTTATAGCCTACGCACACTCAGCCTCGCTTTCAATAAAACACACACGCACATTCTATAACTGAGATCAGTAAAATGTGAAAACAATATAGACATTATTCAAAATTGAAAAAAGAGAGTTGTTGCTTCAGTGTATTTATTTTTTAAATGGATAAGGGTTAACATGTAAAAGTTGCACAATGTTGAGCTTTCAGAAATTAAAACACTAAGGACTTAATATAATATTGATCATAATATTAATCATTGTTAACTTACGCATTTACACGGTCAGCAGTTTTCTGCCAGCAGCCCTCCCTCGCTCTATTGGCGGCGACAGTGTTATTTTTTGCCGTGATGGTTTCTTTGAATTCTTCATAGCCTTGCATAATAAGAATCTGCTCATCTTGAGTAAAATATGTGGCCCGGGATCGATCCATTTTCGCACAGAAGTAGAATAATATGACGTCAAACGCCCCCTTTTATGTGTACTCGCGCAGAGCACAAAGCAGAAAACCAGACTTAACAAATTAAGTTGATAACCACCGTCGCAGTACCGTTTAACTCTGTTTGGGGACTTGGGGCTTTGTTGAGCTGCATCATGAGCACAAAGCCTGGCTATGTTGAGCCCCCTTCGCAGTACAGGCCTCTGAGCAGCTCAGGTACGTTGTCAATTGGGACAACGTAAGTTTCCACTGGGCTGCTCTGATTCGTAACTGGTTCACTGCCCACCCACGCTTTATAGTTGTTTATCTCCCTCCATATTCTCCATTCCTCAATCCTATTGAGAATTTTTTTTCTGCCTGGAGATGGAAAGTGTATGACCGAAATCCACAAATGTGTATACCCCTTCTCCAAGCTATGGAAGACGCATGTATATATATAGCAGTTGGTGCTTTTCATGGCTGGATTCACCATGCTAGGCGATATTTCTCTTGCTGCTTGGCCAGGGAAAACATTGCTTGTGATGTGGATGAGCTGCTGTGGCCAGACCGAAACAGAGGAGAGCATGCTGCACATTTTTTTTAGTTTTTTTTTTTTTTTTTTACTGTAACTGTGCACAGTAAATTCTTCTGTTGTTTTGTATGTAGACCGTATATTGTTGTATATGCACTTTGTGTTGGTTGGGATGTACACTGTGTACATCGTGTTTGTGGGAAAAATAAAATATATCTGTTACCGTGTATTTGTGTGTTCTGAGTATAAAAACAATATTCTCAAATATTTTACAACACACTTACATATGTACTGACTGTAGTAAGTGTAACTGAACAAAAAAGACCTAAGTCATTATGATGAATGAAGAAGAAGTGTTTTCGATTCATCATAGTGTTTTACATTGAGCACATCAGTGTTCAACTGGTTCTTATAAATGTCTATTCATATGATGGTTTGTGTGTGTCATTTGAAAACAAAACACCATTTTGAGAAGAAATAATATTGTTTTTAATGTAACATTTCATTTTGCAGGAGAATTGAGGGGTTTTGCCCATTGTGTGTGTGATTTTTGATTTGTGTGTAGAGTTCTGAGAGCATGAGGCATGCTTTCAGAAAATGTGTGTAAACAATCGAGAAAAACTGCAATAACTGGTCTGAGGTTTCAACTCTAGGACCCCTCCATCTTCCAAATCCTTGTTTCCTGCCCTCCCTACATAATTGGCACGTCCTGCCTGTCACTGAATGAAGGCCCCTGGATGTAAATGGTGAGGTGTGGATTTGTCCATTAAGGATGTTGGCCATTTTCTGGTGTGCTCATGACCACTGAAATCACTAAATGGACACATGGACACACCTGATTTTTAAAATAATGGGCTTTATGGACCAATTCCTGTATAAACTTGGCACATACACCAAAGCAGTGTTTTTTTGTACTTGCACATGAGTTGATTGATTGCTGATAGCTGATCCATCCACAGGCATCAACAGGTAGCCTCTGTGCAATGCGCAATTTAATTCTAAAGGCTTCCTCTCACTTTCCCACCTGAATGCTCCCCACCAACCCACCCCAGTGAACAAACACGATAGGTGGGCGGCAGGTGTAAAATGTCACAGTGACAAAGCCTCTGATCCGGATGCCTCGGCGAGTCGGCTGTCTTACACCGGGTTGCTGCAGCACGTGGATGGATGAGCGGACGCGCGGCTCTGATTGGCCAGGCGCGTAGATCCCAGCAAGAGCGCAGAGCTCTCTACTTGTCATTACTGTTGCTCCGCTTCACAAGCCCACGAACACCGCTGGGCTCGGAGCGTCCACTTCTTCTCGGACTTGGAATTAAGCTGTTATCACTCAGAGCGGCATGGATGCTACCATTTACCAGATCTTATTCGGGGAGCTCGGGGACTTAAACTGTAGTTTGATTGATGCTTTCCAAGACACTTTTTTGGAAAACGCTTCATTGTCACTGCTGAGCACTGATGGTAAGACGCTTCCTTTTTTTGTTGAATATTCAGGTGTTGTGTCTCGGATGAGGGAAACTATTCGCCATTTTTATTTTATTGTATTGTTTTACTTTTATTCTAAGGTTTATATTGCAATGCAACAACCGATGAGATCGGAACCTGCTGGCCGCGGAGCGGCACCGGGAGGATTGTAGAGAGACCCTGCCCTGAGTACATCAACGGGGTGAAGTACAACACAACGAGTAAGATATCAAGCCGTCTTTGCAAAACTTCTGTGTCGTGCATTTATTATGGATTTGATGATTATGTGCTGAATTGGTTTGCCAAATATGAAAAGATAAAAAAATTACGCACACAGCAGCCAGATGTGCTGTCTTCAGGTAAAAACTAAAATATCATGGTAACACATTCAAACAAATGTAATAATGGCTGTCAGTGCAGTGCAGGTTTCTAGGTTGAAATGGATGATATTAGAGTTCCTGCTGGAGCTCCTCTGCTCTAATGTTAAGCAGTGATGACAGTGAATCTCACACGCACAGCTGCATCAGAGTGAGCGGGCATGCTGTTCACTGAACGTTAAAGGATGAATCTACCCAAAATCACTTAAGCATCCTTCAAATATGATGTGACTGCAAGCCCTGGTCTGTTTTGTTGCGTGGTTTTGATTGTTCCATCAGATATTTGTTTTTCGACCACAGTAGAGAAATTTGGGTTAAACCCCTTCAACTGTCAAGGGAGTATGGATTTACAAAAATGTCCAACAATCAGACAGAAAGAAGGTTTGGTATAACACTGTCAGACAGGCAGCTGTATTTTCAGATCACCCTTATACACCCTGTTATAAAGTTGAGTTCACAAGTTCTCCTCAAATCTCAATCACATGTTTCGCTTAATCTAGTCCACAATGACTGAAAGGCTGAATGGATGGCTTTGCAGCTTCAGCTTGACCACCCCCTCCTCATAAAGCCCATAAATCGGTTGTGACTTTGACCTGATGAAAATCCAACTGGGATTCAAATATTGTGTATTAAAGTAAACTTGCAGGTCAGTGTGCAGATGTTAGCTACTCTTTTAATCAGCCCCTCAAGTTGCAGCCAAAGTCGTAGTCGTAGTTGAGGAATAAAGCTGTCTTGATATCTGGGAGTGCAGTCATGGGCGTACAGTGTGAACAGGAGGGGAATGAGTGCGCAGCCCGGAGGGGCTCCTCTGTTGATCACTAACATACAGGAGGTGTGACTGACAATCTGAGCGCTCTGGGGTCTGCTTGTCAGTATCCAATTGCAAACTGTTGTAAGAGTGATACTTTTTAATGTTTTCTTCATGGGGGAGGCCGTATTGAACGCTGAGCTGATCAACTAACAGCTGTTATTATCTACAAGCTGTGTGAAGACTGAGTGGAGGGCGGTAGATATGGCACCCTTAGTGTATCTGCTAGTTCTGAATGCAAGGGTGATAGCCGCAGTGCATTAGTCAATAAGACACAGCAGATGTTTTAGGCACAGGGACGTTGATGGCAGGTGGGGACAGTCTCCCATAAGAGTTTAACCTTTATGTGAATCGGGATTTATATTGTGTAAATTTCTACATGTTTTCTTTTTCTTTCTCCCTCTTTCCCTTTTTTTTTGGGGGGGGGGGGGGGTCATGGTGCATTGTTTGTATGTTTTGTAATACCTGCCTTAGGACGACAAATGAAATTTAGCAGTTATGCTAACTCTGGCATATTTACATATTGTTGATGCTCTTTTGTATGTTAACTAATATGCATTGTCCTTATCAAATAAATAAATACATAAATAAAATGTTTAAGATGTCAGCAACAGCATTAGCTAGCCGATCGGCATGTATTTTTAGTACACAGCCAGGTAAATTAATCTGGACCAGCAGCCTTATTTATATTCACTGTTAGTAGGTTTTTTCTCACATCTGCTGTGGATACTGATAATGGCCAGTCCCCTGGAGGCAGAGTATACTTTACAGCTGAGTCTTTGTTGAGGAGATCAGAGTGAGTGTAAAATGTGGTCCGCTTTTGTAGCCGGTGACATTTTGAATAGCCTGCCACAAGCAAAGTGAAACAGTATGAAATTGTGGTGTCCCTCAAAGTCAATTTGTTTATTCAGTTGTATTCGGTCATCTTTCCCTTCTGATGAATATTTATTCTAATACATAACTACATCATGCACCTTTAACCAAATCACTGTTGTTGTTTCCTGGACATATCTTACACAATTGAACATTTAAAACAGAAGGGATGTCCTCTATAAAGGGGCTGGAAACGGCTGAGCAATTCCAAACCAACCGTGTATCAGCCAACATTTACCAAATGCTGAGAACAGCATATCACAGCTCTCCACCACACCAACACTGTCACGTTATGTAACTCCTGTATTAATCATAAGACTGATTAAGTTGTTGTTGACGGTTCGCAGCATTTGTTTAGAAAAATTTAAAAAGGCAGAAAAACTGCGACGCACCGAGGCGAACAGGTTCGATTTGACGATGTGAACGTTTCAGAGGCGGGCTCAGGTGCAGTGTCAGAGCCCACTAACCCCCTCAAGACACACTCACACACACTCACTCTCTCTCACACACACACACACACGCTCTTGATCTAGGCACTGCTTACTGCATTGATTGACCCTTTGCTCTGCTCGTGTCTCAGCGTTTGTTGGCCGTGCCGGGTGGTTTGATCCACTCAGTGTAAAAAATGCAGTTATGACACGTGCCGACCACCTCTCCGACGTGTGCCTTAATTTATCGACGCTCCTTGTGGATCGATGTAATATTTTGACGGGATGAGGATAGGGTATTTTGTTGAGAGTGCGGTGACTGAATACATCTGGATAAAATTGATCTCTCAGTCAAACAGTGTGTCGGTCAAATGCGCTGGAGTTCAATTTTGTGTTTGCAGCACGTGGTGGTGAAAATTGTGCCACTCATGTGGCCTCCAGCAGTTTAAAAGGCTGGAGGAATCAAAAGAGCACGGGGGATCAAAGAGAAAAAACCCTAAGGATATTTGAGTCACGTTACTCGACGGATTGCACCTCTGAGGTGGAATGAAGCAGGTGACAGATCTTTTTGTTCCTTTGTGTGGAGCCCATGAGTAGGATAATTACAGGGATCAGTCCTTGTAACAGTAGACTGGTCTGCACCATCAGCAGCATTTATTATGAAAAGTTTAAAATATACTGTATTGCAGATTGGACTATAGATCAGCGCTGATTTATCTCATACGCGTGCCTTCTGCATGTGGACAAATCCTTTTATATTTGTGATATTTTACCCAATTTCCACATTTATGGAAGTGGTTTCAGACAGGAAAGCGTATAAGGGAATTCTTGTTCACTTTGCAGTCATGTAACAGAAAGTATTTTACAGCTTGTTTCACACATAGACTGCAGCGTCTTGGGACTTTCTGCTGTTTCCCGCCTCAAGTCCTGCTGCAGGGGAAGATAATAGACTTTTGGATCACGGGATTTTGCACCAGAGCCACTGAGGCAGACTTGATCGGTTTAGAGCTGTCTGTGATCAATTGTCGCATATGACAAAACATAGGAATCACACTGGAATTTTGATAGCCTGATGGGAATTAACTGTATTGGGCTCTTTGCACTTTTGATCATTTGACGGAGCATTAGAGTCACTAGATTATGGTAGTCATGCATACAAGCATAGAGTCTTGGGTCTTGTGCAGTGATGTGGTTAAACATTACATGCATTGCCTTGGTAGGCACTTTTCATGGTTCACAAAAAAAAGTCCCGTTGTGCCAAATCTATGCCACCGTTCTGCAAGCAACAGAACATTTTATTTATTTATTTATTTATTTGTATGTGGGTATGCCATGGTAGTGATTTGTGAATGGACCTAAAGCATGATCTTTATCATCTGTTTTACTCCACAAGGGAACATCATTTACAGAAGGAACATGCTGTATTGAAGATGACTTTAAACCAACGATTAAGACCATGAACTCATTAGGAAACTACTCACTGAGGTCATATAACAAGTTAGAAGTTGGGGTATTTTCTCATAGACCTCTTTATAATCGGACGTAAAGCTTAAACCAATGGAGTCGCCCCCTAATGGCCATGCAAAATAATGCAAGTTTTAATGTAGGCCTATTACTATCATATAAGTCCAACTGAAACCAGTATGTAACCATGTTGCCTGAAATCATACTTAATCGAATTTCTCAAAGTCGGACTAAGAAGTCCAGATGAAACAGTTGGTAATCGATTGACTCTTTCATGTATGCACTTTACCTGCCTTGGCCTTCTGTGCTTGCATCATGGTCCCCGCGGCGAGTGTTGACCCAGAAGTCTTCCATGGCATAAAACCGACGAAGACAAAGGTATTAGTACAATATATATTATGCAATGTACAGCAGGGAAAGGTCATCCATGCTTTTGCCATTTGCTGTGCAGCCCGTTAGCCACTTCTTAACTTGTTTGGCATGTGACGTAATAGGTCAACAGGATTGAGATCCAGTAGCAACTAGCTGAAACATTGCACATCGCCACCTACTGTGTTGGAGTCGGACATACTTATTAAATGTCCTAATCAGCTACGACCGCAGCTCGACTTAAGTGTGCATGGACACGTACTGACTGTCAATATTTTATACAGTCAATGCTATGAATCTGGGCCTTTCTATGTGGAGTGTACATGTTCTTCCCATGTCTTTGAATGTGAGTGTGATTGCTTGTTTGTTTCTATATGTCAGCCCTGTATTTAACTGGTGGCCTGAACCCTACCAACCTACATGTCCCCATGAAATAATCCATGTTAGGTAAGTAGGTAGATGTGGGAGGCTCAGAGTGGAGGCAGAGTTCACGCTGAATAAATTCTTAGACATTTTGGGAAATGCACTTTGTCCCTCAACTTATTTATTTACACGTAGATCAATATTTGATATTAGGATACAGTTTCTTACAGTTTGTTGAATGTTGGCACCATGATAACT
Source organism: Sparus aurata (assembly GCF_900880675.1). Classification (NCBI taxonomy): domain Eukaryota; kingdom Metazoa; phylum Chordata; class Actinopteri; order Spariformes; family Sparidae; genus Sparus; species Sparus aurata. The sequence continues at coordinate 19,958,428 of NC_044207.1, forward strand.
TGTTCATTATCAATGGTGTGTTTTAAAAACACACCTGGATGTTAAATTTAAAGGACAATGAGTTTGGTAATTTAACCATTTGAGGGTGAATATAACAGTGCATTAAGTAGGTTCTGGTTAAAAAAAAAGCCTTCGCAAAACTTGCAATCACACAATGTATGCTTAACACAGGATTGCATATGTTTTTACAACCAAGAGTCCTGACACAATAGAGATGATTATCTTGCATCCTGCTGGGTCACATGGGTTGCACCCATTTGCAGCCACAGATAAAAAAAAATTCAATGAAAACGGCAAAATAGGTCGACTAAGAATAGAAGCAGGCACAAGAGCAGGTGTTAATTAACACAGCACCATTACACACAAAGTCCAAAATAAGCTAGAAGACTCAATTAATGTGAAGCTACAGCATGCTGTTTTACAAACTGAAGCCAACTGGATGTTTCAGTTACTCACTCTGCACACATACTGTATCTGACCTGTGGGACTAACAATAGATTCTCCTCTATTTCCCTCCTCGGATGTCTCAGAGCTAAACATTTAATGCTACAGGCCTGCATGTTAGAAAGGCATGGCCCGGGGATGGGCTTCTGTTGTATTTTAAAGACATGCACATGTGTTCTGTACTCCCAGTTGTTTGATCACTGGAGGATACAAACTCGGGGTCTCGTTTGTAACCTCATAGGGTTTTCTGTAGTACTTAAAAATTAGCGGCTGAAGTTAAATGTCAGTAAAATGCTGCAAATCTCTCACAGAAATCTGAGTTTTTACAGACTTAACAGGCCCAAACAGGTAAGGGGCTATGAATTGCTTCCCATTTCTTCAAGCCTATATAAATATTAATGGCCCTGCAGAGTGGCTTAAGAGGTTTATGCATTTTTAAATCTCTCGTGTCCTGTTGTCGTTCTTTTTTTTTTTTTTTTTGGTGCGTTGATTCAGCTCTCTAGTTTACATGGAGTGCACATCTTCACAGTTGGGACAGAGTTGTTGCGAGTGGCTGAAAGTCATTCATTGTCTCTGCTTTGTCATGAGCATGTGATGTGAGCTCTGTCAAGCCTCAGGCAAGACAAGATGTTCACAGCAGTAGAGATGAGCCATATCAACACCAACTTGTCATTTTTTCAAACTCAAGCCGTGCCTCTATGACTTGCATGCTTTCTCTGTTCAGACTCCCTGTGTGCAATTATTCAGTGGATCACATCTCGTCCTTTGCTAACCTCACCTCATCCCTTTGTGTCTGTGTTCATTGTCAATGGTGAGACTTCCTGTCAGCACGTAATGTACCTTTCCATTCAACACAGCTCAAAGTCATGATCGCTGTTTGTACAATAGAAGTTTTATTGATTCTCTTATCAGGATTAATAAAGCCCGAGTCGTATCAGCGCCACGGCGTGCATCAGATTCGGAGAGCGGAGAGGAGCCGCTGCAGCAGTGCATGTTGGGAATACACCTCGGGGGTTTTTTTTAAATCACAGATTATTTTGTGCAACATTACCATGTCTTTAGGAGGCAAACATGAAACTGATGTGGAGCTCTGATTAAACAGAGAGGAGGCCACAGAGGGCCACATCATCAAGTGTGAAATGTCGGCCTTCTAGAAGTAAAGTTTGAGCTCAGGAGGTTTGGGGCGCTGCTTTACAAGGATGCTGTGTTTTTGCTGTTTCATGCATAAAACAGGCAGCTTCTTGACAAGAAGAAACCTACTAGCTGCAAATATTTACATTCTTTATTTCAAGTAGATTCTCTTATTTAATCTAAGAGCCACAAGTGACATCAAGTAAGTAGATCATTGGGAGGTATGGTTGTGTAACCGATATAAGAAATTAAGGATATTTACCAAAGAAGTGTGAAAGAAATCTCCATCGTATCCAAGTAGAGATTTGCAAAGTGCTCACTTAAAATTGCATCTATTGGCTCGAAATGCCCAAACCACAGAACATCTTATTTTTAGGTTCTCATGCCAAAAATCACGCTTTCTTTTTCTTTGTCCAGTCCAGTGATTACACCAAAGAGCTCTGCAAAGTACCTCTCCCGCCGTGAGTCTAGCCTTTGATCCACTTCTCCACAGTGAGGCTGGCGGAGGTTAGTCTGTCAGCAAATTCAGGCCAGCATGTGTTGCAAACATTTCACTGGCCACTGCACACCAAGACCCCCCCAGGGGTCCAATCAGCACCAGGCTCCCCTGGCTGACACTCACCACTGGCTCGGCAACCCACACATCCCACAATGTAAGGAAAGACAGAGACATTGTTTTAAGTCAGAATACAAGACTCTCATCCTTGGTGAATATTGTTTTGTAAAAAAAAAAGTTTAAAGTGACAGTGTGTAATATATCAAGTATTTAGCGCCATCTAGCTGTGAGGTTCTACATTGCAACACTCCTTTGCTCACCCCTCCCGTTCTGAAGACATTGGAGACGTTCGGGAAGCTACGGTGGCCCTGACGGACAAGAAACTCATTTTCAAGATATGGACTCTTTCCCAACAGCGTCGAGTATTTCTACTGATTCAAGTAATGAGGTAAAGATGTAGTTAGTTAGATGATGAGCGCTTTCGCTGAGCTCCCTCTCAGTTCCGCAGTCAAGCTGGCTCTGAGCGAAAACGCGTTTAGCCTTACTATGTAGTACCACGTAGTGCTTTGTGTCCCTCTCGGCAGTCCATAGTTTTTTTAAAACCGGAAAGACATGGCGGCCTCCATAGAGCTTGCCCGTGCTATGTATATTCTGATAGGTAATTCTTCGCTCAGGAGGATAAGATAGATTGTTGGCAGAGGTAATTGTACACCAATGAGGACTTACTTATGAACGAAGACGTTGATTTGAGTTAATAAATTACTTAAATCGTTACACACTGTCCCTTTAAACTTTTAGTTTTGGATAATGTCTGTTCAAATTCATATTAAGATCCTTGTCCCAAACTGTAACCCCTTGACAGTCTGTCTTTCTCCAAACCACGCTGAATTAACAACCTGTCTCCTAACAGTTGCATTCTAATCAGTGGTGTAGTGGTGTCTCAGTAGGTGTTTTTCCATTTCTTTCACCTGCAACGAAGACACAGAGAAAGGACCAGCTTGCTTGTTAAGATCAGCTAAATTCTCGGCACCTGTTAGCAGAGGTGACAGTAGTCTCGAGATGCCTGTTCCTCTACTTACTAACTGTAGCCAGCGTCTCCATTTTGAGACAGTTTCTTCTTAGTCTGAAGTAAAAAAAAAAAAAAATGTGTCTTGGTTGTGCAATGCCGTGCCTTGAAAGCCAATGCTGCTAGGCTACAGATGGGGTGGAATTATACTTGAACTCTGCTACATCTCAGAGGCAGATACTGTGATTTAACTTAACCACAATGCAGAGGACCAGCACCAGCAGTTGGCGTATACCAGATACACGACACCTTCTTTTGGCAGACCTTAGTTTAAGCTAGAATAAGATGTTATGGGTCATATTTTGAAAGGCTGGCTCGCACGATAAGACCACAACCCAAACCTTCAGTGACAACGCATGGACAAGAAATTTCGTTCATCCGCCCCAGCCTCCTCCTTGTGGACTTTGTTAAGTATGAGGATGTCACATTCCTGAATTGGAAGAGACTGTCAGCGAGCAACGGCGCAGCAACAATGTTTTCCCCACGTGGAGTTACACATTTCTGACAGCGAAAAAACAGACTTGAGAGCTCTGTACTGTGGAAGTTTGACATCAAAACAAATGCAACAGAACCATGACCAGCGAGTTGTTCAATATTAAAACTAAAACTAATTATTTTCATTGCAGTAACTTACTGTAAACGACTTGGACAGAGTGCTTATAAAATGTGACACGCTTTTTAGCTGTGTAATGTAGTAGCATAATATGCTCTCGTTATCTAAACACGCGATCCTCCGTGTTTGGCTTGTTGGTTTCCCCCTCAGGGCCACTGACTTGTAGCGCGCGGCCCTTTGTTTGTTTTCTCTCACCAACTGTCTTCTGAACAGCTGTGAAGTGCGACAGTTTGACAAGCGAACACGCGGACAAACGCTTGAATCTATGACCCGCAATTGTAGTTATTACTAATGTGTCACGAGGGCATGAAGATAAAATGGGAAAGCTAAAGAGACGCAGCTGTGAGTAAAAGATTACCCAGCGTCTCTTCCTCGGGCTCTGTTGGTCTGTCTGCTTGAGTGGTCCTCACTCAAGGCATGATGCTTTTTAAAAGGGATTCAGCATTCCCCCGCTAAACAAAAAGACTGACAGTTACCCAAACTCCATTTCTTTGCAATTACTCATGGTGTGCCGCTTGCAAGACACGTGCAGTGAAGCTGAACCTCTTGCCATACTTTCATCCAAACTTTTATTTGTTCAGCGACGGAGCGGGATGATGAAATTATCCCCTGTTGAGGACCGTAAGTGATTAATCAGCAGCGAATTAACTTGACACAAATGAAAGCATTTTATGGTGGGGAGTGGTGTGTTTGGCGCTAATTGGCAAATAGTAATCATTACTGCCTAAAATTAGGATGTTGACATGATGTGTAACTGTGTACCTTTTGGTTGAATAGAATAAATCAACTTGAGAAAATATGATGGTCACTTTTTCCACCTTTTCACAAGGGTGTCAACAAATTGTCATCATCATGGTTTTTTGTTAGCAAAATTTATATAAATGCAAAATTATGAATGAATAAGAAAAATCCTCACCCTGAGCTGAGCACCACGCCTCTGACATCATCTCTAGCTTGGCTCATTAACTGAATCTAATCTAACGACCTTACCAACTGCATCCAAATCCGTACATCCTGTCGTAAAAGATACAAATAAAAATCTTTATTTAGAGGAATAATAATAACACTCAAATGCCGTAGTCTGTCTCACTGTCTCTCTCCTCGCCTGTGTCCAGCAGTTCCAGCTGACTGACTCTGAAACCCAAACAAAAGCTGCCCCCATCCTTTGAGTTCGGCTAGGAAAAGCATCTGTCTCCTCCCTTTAAAAACCTCTTCGTCTTGAAAATAATCACCCTATCAGACATCTGACTAATACTAAGAAAGTTTGCGTTCCTTTCAGGTTCATTAATGTTTTACCAGAGGCGACGTTTACATACAAGAATGCATCTAATGGCTGTACAATCTCGCCATTGGGCATAAGCAAGTAATACATTTAAACTTATGTCAAGTATGTATGTGTCGTGCTCCTTCCCGTTGCTTCATTTATGAAATTCAGTGAACCGTCTCGGGTGTAATGAGAGTGCCAAATTCATTCCTGCCCATCCCTGTCGCCAAGCCACACAGAGATCTGGTTTGTTCTGAGTGCCTCAGTATATATTCAACATCACTCCGATTGTTTTCCCAGTTGTTTTATTTATCGTGTAAAAGGAGAAGCTGATTTGAAACGACGAAGGCTGTCTGAGAGATTGCAGTTTTTTCAGATACTTAGATTATAGATTATAGATTAGATTTACACGCATCATAGAGACCGGTCAAGAGAGTCTATTAGCTCGCAGCTCTGTGAGGCTGTAATAAAAATGGTTAGGTGGTAATGGCAGAGATGATATACAGTAAAGATGACAAAACACTGAAAGCATTCTCAATAGAAAAGTCCATTATCACCAGAGATGGTGGCTGTGTGACACATGAAGCATATGACACATATATGACATTAAGCTCCACATCTTTGTTTTTTGGCTGAAAAAGCCATTTATTATTTGAAATTTTGACAAATCTAATTTTGGATTGTAATAATAAGCTAGTTACAGCACTACTTAATGCTAACATGCTTATAATGACAAGTGTTTCTTAGCTGGTATCATTTTTTTTTTACTATTTACAGTATCTGTTAGCATGCTTACTTTAACAAATTAGCTCAATGCACAAAGCTGAATATCTGTATGTAATTTCATAGAAATGCACCAGAACAGATACTGGCAGGATGATCCTTCCAAGTTCTCTTTTTATTTTTTTTCTCACTTGCCTCTCACCACTTCTGTTGTATAACTTCCTTCATCAAGTGTTGTCGCTCTATTTAAAGAGCATTTTATTGCATATTCATGAAACAGTACAAACAGTTATTCACATTTTCTTTTCATTCATTAATTGATGAATGAAATGGCAGGCCCCACTTTGGACTTTGGACAACGAAAAACCTGCATAAAGTTCCCCTAATGCATTCTTCGGTGTCTCACTTAAACAGCCAAAGTGGTAAACATAAGCACATGCTCATTATTAATATATATGCTAATATGTTAACTGTACTAATGGATCATCACAAGTAATTACATGCTCAGCTCACACCGAGTGCATTTGAGACTTCGCTTTTACTTTTCCATCGATGCATGCAATCTCTTCTCCGTAATGAAGCTATCAGTTATGATATTCTATGCTCGGATGACTGATGTTTTTTTAGTATTTGGTTCCATTTGCAAAGATCATTGCATGCCCTTATAGACCCCCATTCTGGGAATAAAACATGTATATTTCCCTTGATTATGAGTTACATAGTCTAAGATATTTTAGGGTATTTTTAGGTCGCTCAAAGCTGTTTTTACTTTAAAAGGCTGGCATGAAGCTGTGACTTTTTCAGATCTTCCTTTCAGGATTAAGAGAATGATCATAATATGAGTCTGTTTGTGTGGTTGAGGTGTAACATGATTGTCAGCTTCTCTCCTCACATTTCTTTTTTGTTCTGCCTGGTCAGTTTATTCATGACTTGACTGGCAAACGAATCCAGATCGATTTGATATGAGGCTCGAACATTACATGCTAATTGCTCGCTTGGTTTCTTGGCTCCCAATTTCGCAGTAATATTGTCCAACAATTTGTTCCTTCTGCTTTCAGATCTTGAATCATAATCATAGGATGGGAATTTTCCTGCCGCATCGACCTAATCCAGGTGTTTTTTGCCTGTGGATTGCAAACAGGAACTGCTGACAGCCAAAGCAGCATGGCTTCCCTTGAAGCTTTTTATAAAGAGCTTTTCTTTTTTTGTTATTCATAGACACTTCAACCGTATTTATATCTGGATCTCAGAAAAATGCTGTCTGATGAGCTATTATTTGCCATCTTGTGTCAGAAATAGCTCGCTCTCATGTCATTTTTTTTACGACTGCGACAATTTAGATCATCATCTAAACCAACCGCCTCCTATAAAGAAAACTCTTATGACTCTTTAACCCTATTATTTCTCCTACATTCCCCCCCCCCCCCCCTCCTTGATTGCAGGTTTGAAGTGAGTAGCAAAACCCACAGGGAGAAATTTGAATAAGGAGGAGAGACTTTCATCAAAAAGCAGTGAATCTCTCAACAGTTTCACCGATGACCCAGCTGCACACTCCATCCTCGAGGGAAACTGCAGAAGAATAACATGTATTTTTCAAGGAACTGGAAGTCACCGGTTGTGAATATTGAGTCTTAGTTTTCTTTTCTTTTTGCTAATTTGCTGCTGAGTTGCCGAGAAAAGATGTTCCTGCACACTCTATGCAGCATGGATAAAAACTAAGCAAGCGACTGTGCTGTATATCGCTGTAAAGGACGGCTGTAGCAGATTGGACAGGCGGGCGGCAAAAGCTTTTTGAGGCTAACCCCATATGTTTTTTGTTGATTGGCTCAGTGGAGGTTGACCTGAGCTTCTGTGGTTTGGTGGTCCAAGATGGTGCTCCGGGTCCTGTAAATCTTCAAACTTGCTGCAGTCTTTACAGAGGCACATCTCCCACTGTCATCTCAATTGTCAGACGTACAGTAGGTGGCAGAGCATGTGACACAGAGGCCTACAGTCACTCTGAGGAAACTGCATAACAGTGGGATTTCTTGTTTTGGCAGTTACTCTGCACTGACTTTGTGTTGTAGCCTTCTTCTTTTTTGGTTTTAAAACAAATCTTTTTTTTTTTTCCTGGTTGCCAAAATGAAATTTAAACTACAAAAAGCAACTACAGGAGACGTTGGCGTTTTATTTTCAGCAAAAATATGTAATTTCTTCCCTTTATAGAAAGTCACTGTGCGTCAAAAAACGTCACGGAGGAAACAGATGGCGGAGGAAAAGACATTCAGATTGTCAGATGTGTATTTGCAGTGTTAGACAACAATGAAAGTCATTTTTATTGTGAAATAGTTACAAACCCTGATTCAGAAGTTTTTTATTATGTGATAATAATTAGTCTATCTTTGTAAAAGCCATAAAGGGCACCTTATCATCACACACTATCATGTTTTCTCCACTGGAAGGGCATATTTGATGGAAGTTTTACATGTATTTACCATCTAAAATTAAAAATAAGTAATGCCACAACCTGGTATTCCTGCAGAGGACATTGTTGGATGCACAAATAATCCCCCACAGCAAACAGACCTTCTAAGATAGGAGCTGTTATGAGTTAACAGGCTCTTCCCTTCAGCGTGTTTCAGCAACAAAGTGCTAATTACAGGTAGAAGACAGCAGTCAAACGCATATCTGCTTCTGCAATATAAAAAGCTCAGGGCATCAGAGTTTAATTGCAGCAACTGCACTAGACTGCTGTTACCCAGTGGAACAAGTTTAATTACTTTGTGATGTATGTGCGATGTGTGATCCACCACAGCCTGGGCTCTCAGTAGCTCCTCAGGATAAACCTCTCAGAGACATATTCTAGGTAGTTCTGTCACTTTTGGAGCATGTTGCTGATAATGCCAGAAAGCCAGGGAGTTTGTTTTGCCCTGAAAAGGATCAGCACCTCTGACAAAGTGTACAACAAAGCGAATGTGACAAGGATGGGACGGGTTTTTTTTTTTTTTCCCCTGCTTTTTTTTTTGTGAAGTGGTTTTGCTGCCATGTTGTGTTTGATCAAACTTGGGTCAATCAAGGCCTTGGGAGCAGTTGCCTTTGTATTGTTGTGATGTTAGTGGTGACAGCAGTCACTGTAGACTAACACTATAAGATCTGAACCTAGGGTTGTCTGAATCACATATAAGATTTTTTGGAAACTGGAGGAAGTCGAATAGTTTCTCTCCAGATACAGCATTGAGTTTTTCCATTATCCCCCACAGAGGGGGCGTCTTGTATCCTCTCTTATGTGTTTGGGCAAACATATAATTTAGGACATTCTTTTTTTTCCAGCTTGGAGGGAACCTGATGAAAAGGAAAACATGTTTATTTGCCCTTTGAAAAGGACACTTTTGCATCCGAGAGAGAAAGGGCAGGGAGGTCGCCGACACACACGGAAACAACAAGCAAGACTGACAGACTTTGAGATGAGATAGGGGGCTGCAAAATGGAAAGTTATAAGTTATAGGCATTTATCACATAGTCAGTGTTAGAGTGGCTCCCTATAAGAACTGACACACAGTGTTACACTGATAGAGATGTGCTGAATAGATGAACTCAATTATCTGAGAAAATACTTCACATTTGTGTTAGTATACACAAGTATACCCAAAAAAAGATGAAAAACATCTCCCAGTGCAGCTCTGTAGTGCATCTGTCTGCCACAAAGAGCTCCTGAATGCAGCTGTCTGGTCTGCTGATAGACATGCTAGTGTTTAAGTGTGTATGTAAATCACACAAAAGAATTTGTTTGTTCTTATATTCTTTTAAAATGAAAGCAAAATGCCAGTTGATTCAACAAATGCACTCCCTCAACCTCGTCAGACCCCTCTTGGGGTCTAAAGAGGCTTTTTTTTTGTCCCTTGCATTCTTCTTCCTTCTCACAACCTGGCACAATGGTTACCCACAATGCAATTCGACCGCAGACAATTCAGTCAGAGATTTGGGTGCGTTATGAGTGCAGCTATTGAAGCCTGGAGCTGCTCGCCTCAAGGAGCTTGCCACAGAGGTCACTTATAACTCTACACCCCCGAGGTGTTTCTTTTAATTTCCCTTGTAGTCTTCAGACCTTACTGATTCGAGTGACATCGCTTGAGGCGATCTATCAAGTTTTTCCAGCAGCTCCCTCTAATTTTTCTCTACACATGCAGCCGTGCTTCCCAAGATCTGTGACAAATTCTGATTCTCACTTCTCTCTTTATAAGTGAGTTGAAGGAACGTAGAGAAAGACTTAAAAGGTGTTCGGTGTCAAGCACAGGACTTTTCGTTGTGCATATACCGTGTGAAATTATGAGTCAACGTTAAATTCTAACTTAATTGTTAATACATATTTAAGATAATTTTACCATCCCACACTGTAAAAGCTGAAGTTCTCAAGTACAGTAGGCTAATCATTTTCAAGTTGTCAAAGACTTTCAGATCGTACAACCTAAATGTGATAAGCTTCCTTCAGTCAACTTTTAGAATCTACACGCTCTCTCATGTCTGTGTGGCAGATGTGCTCTAGTTCCTGCTGCCTAAATGAAATATCAAACTGCAATGAGCTGTGAGTTTCCCATGCTGTTGAGGTATGGCCTAGTTTACCCCGTCCCCGGCTCGTGAAATTAGATTTCAGATGGCTTGAAGGAAACGTGGCTGAGGCTCAGGTGTGCCGCTCGCGTGAGCCGTTTTGATCACTCAGCTTTGAGATATTATAGCCTTTCATCTTTATTACAATTTCAAACTCGTCCATATAGAAGGCAACAGTTTCGCCGAGTATTCCACAAAGCGGCGGAAACAAGTGGTTAATTCCTGATAAACTGTGAGCAGCGGCTTGGTGCGTTGCGGAGGCGTAGCAGTCGTGTCAATTTTTCTTTTTGTTGTGTTTGAGTCCATCAATCAGGGGAAGGAGACCTACTGGCTCAGAAGTAAGAGCTTAAGAGACAGATGAGAAACTAAAGCACAGAGCAATCAAACACCAGACGATGAAAGGGCTGGATTACACAACCTTTAAGTGAAAAATGTTGTACTTTAATAGTCCTGCGGCATTGCTGGAGGTCCCACGGTTGGGAGCACGGATACAATCAGCTAAAGGAAGGAAGGTAAAGCTTAACAGCGGCAAAAGACGAAGACTATTTGGTTTGTCTTCTGAGAATTTGTCACTTATTTATCTCGAAAGTAATAACTGCATCTTTATTATTTTGATCCCTCATTGTAGAACCACTTCATGAACAACCAAATCCAGGCTAAAATGTATTTAATCAGAGAGCCTCTCCTCATTTATCTCGGCAAAAAAGCTTCCAATCTTCTAATCCTGGAGCGGTCATATGGTGTTTGTTTGCATCTACATAATTTTAGCATCCAAGAAAGGCAAGAAAGTTGGCAGGTTTGCAGGCGGAGGAGTTGGGTAATGCTGGCACGGAGTAAGCCGGTGGAGAATTGCACATTTCTTTTTTCGCCTCCTTGTGCGTCTTTACACCAGCGGAGTGTGGTCAGCGTTATTAACACCTTCGCATAGCAGCTTTTCTCCGCTCCCAAAACTCGAGAGCGGCTGAGTGATCTTTATCATTTAAATGTATGAATATAGTGCACTGTAAAGACAAGTGTGAAGAGAATAGCTTCATCATGCGTAATGCACAGATGGTTAGTCAGAAATGTGCTCTCCCTGCACCAGTGCCTTGAATTAGTCCTGCCTCAGTGGAACAGCTCACAGGGAAAAAAAAAAAATAAAACTCACAACCTGCTCCCTTTCCTCTATTTCTGCACCATCACCACTTGCTTCACAAACACGGTGTGATATTTGCTCGGAGAGACGGAGAACTTTATATGAAAAAAAACCAATGCGTGCTGCTGCTGTAATATTAGCTCAGTAAACTCGTGCTACGGAGATGTTTTATTGGTTTTCATTAATTTTGTTTGCAGAGATGACGTGTCTGGATAAGAACAGCGTTCCTCTATGAAGCGTTTTAAGTTCTTCCCTCCATCATAAATGTTTGGTTTTAAAGAGATTGAAAGAAAAGTTAAAGCTTTCTTGTCACTTCAGACACCTGACTGGAGGGTTTTAAGCGTTTGATGACTTGAAGTGCTTCGTGTGTCATGTTGATGCTGTCAAACCGGCTCAGTGACACAAAGTGCTTTGGATAGTTTGTCTAAACGGATTATCTCTGATGTGCTTTGTTTTAATGATTGTGTTGGAATGAGGTAGTGAAATGCCATTGTTTTTAATAAGTTGGAAGGTAATGTAAAAGCAGTTGATACAGTAGAAAAAGTAGTACCCGCTTACAAGGAACACCTTCACGTTCTGCAGGTGACACATTCTGGGATGATATCCACCACACTGACGGGGACTACCAAAAATGTTTTCTTGCCCTAATGGAAAAACACAGCGTATGTTTCACATTTCCCTGATCAATTTTGTTGCGCTGGCCACGCATATAGGTAATTTGATGTCGTACAGAAATATTATGGGTCAGAAAACATTGAGTTTTATGAGACAAAGAATTATGAAACTTCACAGGGGAAAATGTATTGTCACATTGTCCCACATTTGGAACACAGATCGATTTCTCAAAGCAGCAGTTATTCATTGTAGAGGAGTTGGCAGTGAATCTCTGAAAACAGTTGAACTGAGTAAAGCAGATGTCTCACTAAAAATTTTATTTCATGAATATGTAAACGAAACGTGTATTTTTCCACTTCTAAGTGTCATCTGTGGACTGTTTGACTGTATAGATTTCATTCAACTACCACTAAACTACTATACCCAGTACATTACTCAGCACTGTACAGATTTTATTGTCTCTGCAATGACAATAAAGTTTAATCTAAATGAGTCGAAGAGCTCGGGATATCATTTATTACTTCTGAAGTGAGCTAATGTGACCTTGGAACTGATTGAAAAAATAAATGGGATATTCAAAAATGCAATAACCCGAGATTTGATATTCATCACTCGTAACTGTACTGATAGGTCACCTTAAAGAGTTTATGGGTTGCATAAATCATTAAGTTATTAATAATAAATCGGTTGGACTTCTTTTGGGTTGCCAGGTTGTGAAAAACTAGTCAAGGTTGACTTTGTATCCCACCTATTATGTAATTAAGCATTAATAAATGGTGGTAATACATTAATTAATGCCAACGCCAATCACCACCGCCAAGTCTGCAAATAGAAATGTTTCAAACTCATTTGTCACCATTATGTAGTGAAAAGAAGTAATGTCCCCCCTGGAAATGACTTGATGTCCTTGCTGATGATGGAAACAGAACCCGCAGCTCCGAGTCTCCCCTTTATTTACTTTAGTTTATGCTCAAATCGTGCATGAGGCATTAGCGGCCATATCACGGTTGCTTAAGCTGCACAGGAACTCTAAATGCCACATGGCACCTGATCAATGAGCATGTTAAGGCCGTTTGTCTGGAAAGTCAAGCAAACAGGAACAGTGTGCTTTAGAGTGAAATGCAATCGACTTTTTTCCGCGTCTCAGGGGATTCTACCATCCAGTCATTCAAGTGCTTCAGAGATTTAACCGACTTTGATTTATCGGCGCGATGAAAAAGCTCCTGTTCAAACAGCCGAATACTGGGATTTTCCTTCAAGAGCAGCACAAAGAATTGTCTAGTCACAAAACAGCAAGTGTTGCCAGAAGTCAAATGAAAGCATATTGAGAGCCTGGTTTTAAGGGATTCTCTACGTCTCTGTTTCTAGATGCCACGAGCTGTTTACCCTCTCGGCTCTCCAAATCCAAATGTCACATTACGTAACGTTCATTCCAATGCGAAGGATCTTATTCTGCTGCTGCTGCCACCGCTTCGAGAGTCGCTGTGAGCAATTCTTAGGTGGAAGGTTTCCTCGCTGTCTAGCGTATTGTTCAGTGTTGACGAGACTCGGTAAGTCAGGATGAGTGGACGTAAACATTGCAGTCTGCACTTGTGTGAGATTTGTCTAAACTGCTAATCCTCAAGGGTGAAATGAGCACTTTCCTGAACACTGCGACAAACATTTGCATTTATTTGAAGCTGAATATATAATAAACACTGGAGGGGCCCCGACCTGTGAAAATATTGCCCGGTGAAATAATAACCCATGGTGCAGGGAAGACAGTCTGACACATAATACAAAACCTAAACAAATTATGAGTATCTTGGCAGCAAAGTTATTCATATTATCAGCCTTAGTAGCTGGCTGTAATAGAATAGAAGAAAATGAACTTCTCACATATTGCTGCTCTGTCTCCGCCCAGCTCTTTTCCTCTCTTAGAGAGATAAAGGGGTCCACCGAAAGGCACGGTGAGGAAGCTGCCAAATGAAAAAAAAAAATTCAGTTCAAAGTTGATTGCGGAAAGCGGGCTTTTAAAGGAAGATATGCAAATAAACTGACAGAGTAAGAGGCTTTGCATTTCCCAGTCGTGAATGAATATTTCCACTGCTGAATTAGTATTCCTCATAAGGCAGGTAGTGGTGTTCAAGTTTGAACTTCAAAGGAAGGATGTTTTTTTAGCCTACCTACATTTCCCAGACCCTTCACTATAATCTCACCACAACAAACAACTGACTCTGAATCACCGAAATCGAGGGACACGAATGGACGAACTAATCGAGCTCACCAACTATCTGAAAACACCAACGCTGTTTGCAACAATGCCCTGATTTCAGTGTTTTCTCAACCGTGCTCCCAAATCTTCTCTTGCAGGGAGCGCTTACAGGGAATGCATGGATAATGGGACGTGGGCGTTGAAGAGCAATTACTCCAATTGTGAACCTATTTTGGAGGAGAAGGTGAGTGTGGTGTGGCCGGACCAATCCCACCATTCACTCTGCAAGCAAGCTGTTAATCTTAGATAAATGCTCATCACATTTCACGCTCATCATTAAACTAAATGGCACACAAGAGAATCCTCGCAATTTGTAGGAAAGAAAATGTGTGTGAACGCTCATTGAACTGCATGTTCTATTTTTCCCCTAAACTGTGTAATAATGTATTTCCAGAAGGCGTAAAAAAAAAAATTCACAAGTACAGTTCTGAGGCCAAACCGTAAGACTGATATGTGTAAGAAGCTTTTGGCCCATTTACCTTACGTAACGTCTCCTGATTGTGTGTATTTCTGGGTCTTGCTCTATTTTCTCAGGTAATTTTAAGCCATTCTGAAGTGTGTCAATGACATTTGCGTTCTCTCACTTAAAGGGACAGTTCACCCCAGAATCAAAAATACAATATGTATTGATGTATCTGATCTGTAGTACTATTTATCCATCTAGATTGTTTTTGGCCAGTGCATCCTTATATCTAAAACGACCGAATGGGTTAAAACGACATACATCATACTTCTCAGCGCGAGAAGAAGGCTCTTCTTATGAAGGAAGGAGGTTAATTTCCTGTGCCAAGTTCTTGTCAACTTTTTACAGAGAAGCAATAGAAAGCGTCCTCACTGGAAACCTCACAAACAGCTCTGCTGCTGTTGATTAAAACCGCTCAGAACATCACTGGTTCCCATCTACAGAGCATCATTGACATGGTGAAACGGGATGTCTGCACAGAGCCCAAAGGACACTCACGCCGTTTTTTCCATTACATCTTACGGCCTGGCTCTACTCAGGGTGACGCACTTGTCCCAATCCCTGTAGTACTATCGAAGAATCACTGCTAACAAAGTGGCTCCGCTAATTAAAAGCACATTTTCTTTTCTATAACTTCTTCATAAATAAAATTATTGAGTCATTCAAAGCTTTTTATTCTGAAGCAGCAGTAACTAAACATGACTCCAAAAACAGCTGAAAGTGAACACTATGAAACAGTAAAACACAGCAGATGTTTAAAAGTACAAACAGGACGAAAGAAACTGAAGAGATTTGGTTAGAAGCTACCAAAAGTACTGAGAGCTGAACACACAGACTTTAACTTACACGTTGGTCACAGCCATGAGTAGTAGTAGCGGCCCACTTGGAGCAGGTCTTTCGCCAACACAGTTAAACTTTTGAGGGAAACGCATATCAACGTTGCATGGTTTGACTCGCGTGCCCAAAAATTACTACGTGAAGTGCAGCATAAGACAACACCCACCCGGAAGTAGAAGGAGACGATGTAGTCATGTTGTTGCCGGAAATAGAAAACAACACGATGAATCTTTCCTCCAAAATCACCGCAAGCAAGAGCGCCATTGTGCATCTAGTTTGTGTAATTATCATGTACAGCATACGACATGTACAAAGATGTAGCTTCGTCCTGCTCTTCGTACACCATCTTTCTCGAATGCCGAGGCAGAGTTTGTTGTTGCTGGTGACGTAAAGAGGTCAGCCAAAGGTGGCTCTGTTACCACTAGTTGAAATGGGTACAGTGCCACCTATCGCACTGACTGTCTGGCAAAAGATACAGAAGTATCTGCTGCAACACCAGCAGACTAAAGAGCAGCTTCTTTTCTCAGGCTGAGAGGCTCCTTAAGTCCACCTCAACACTTCAACAAAGAAAATAAAGTCTTTGTTGTCTAGCATTAAGGGACAACAACTCGCATTTTGTTGTGCAACTCTGTGTTCTAGAATGACAATTAATTAAACCTTGAACCTTGATCCTTGAGCAACCCAGCCATTATATGCACACAGTTTGTTGAGGTATTGGCTAGGTTTAGGAAAACATTGTGATTTGGGTTCAAGTAAGTATATTATTTAAGTAACATAAGTTACATATTATGTATTATATTACGTGTTTGACTTAACTATGTTATGTAAGTTGACGTAACTCACCATTGACTTTTGGTTTGACATGGGACAAGAGCCGCAGTCGCCAGGGGGAAAGTCTGGTGTTATATTTTTACACGACTGTCCTTCCCTTCCTCCTCCCTATGGAGACTTTGCCACTTGTTATGCTAACAGGAAATATACATATGTCGTTATAAGCTGCTTGTACATTTGGTTTATATAGTTGTCTGTCTGATAAGGAAAGGCTGGTTCTGCTGTAATGTGAGCCAGCTTAGTTTAGCTTAGTTTGCCAGCATCTCCTCAATGAGTAGATGATACGGTTGGTGGGTGTAATTCGGTAGAAAGTAAATAGTTACTAAATGAAACTCCTCAAGGTCTGTGGATTATCTTGAGTAACTGGGTCATGATTTCTTGAAAGAGAG
The DNA here is from genome assembly GCF_900880675.1 of Sparus aurata. Classification (NCBI taxonomy): domain Eukaryota; kingdom Metazoa; phylum Chordata; class Actinopteri; order Spariformes; family Sparidae; genus Sparus; species Sparus aurata. The sequence goes on from NC_044207.1 coordinate 19,975,273, forward strand.
CACCCAAAGCCAAGTGCCATATAATTCAATTATATTCGAACGAAGGCAGATATCTCTCTGGCTGATATTTCCAATACACAGCAACTCACACCAAAACAATCTAGATGGATAAATAATGCTACAAGTGAATAAAACAATATGTATTTCTGATTTTGGGTTGTACTATCCCTTTAAGTTGAACCTCAAAACAATGAAGCCTTGATAGATTCATCGATAAACTCTGCTTCTATTAATGTATTTAAGTGTTTCTTATGTTAAGAACAGCCACATTAAAGAAGTAATTCAAGTGTTGTTTTTACAGAGAAAATATCCAATGCATTATAAAATAGCGCTGATCATCAACTACCTAGGCCACTGTATCTCCGTGGGAGCGCTAGTCGTGGCCTTCATTCTCTTCTTGTGCTTAAGGCAAGTACAGAAATAGTTCCCATCTAAATGTGTCCTGTATGCATGAGACCTCACAGAAGACAATCAGGCAAATTCACATGATATCCTCGGACTGCTTATCATTAACTCGCTTATGTCAAATGAATAGTTCTCTGCAGCTCGGCTCAGATGCTGCACTCAGGCTAAAAGAAACATAATTTGTATTTCATAATACATCCTTCTGAGCAGTTGTACCTCTTTTCATGTATTAAATGCACACACACACACACACAGACACACGCGCAGACACTTGCATCTGCTCAGATAATAAACAGCCGCAGCTGGGTTTTTCACTATGCATTGATTGATGTGGGCTTCTGCAGGCAAATATTGATTTCTTAGTCAGTGTTTTGTTCCGAAATTAAATCTCTTAAGATTTCATGGTACAGCCTAACTGCTCAGTGCTATCCTCACAGACCTTTCTACTTGGCAGGATAGGAAATTCTCTGGAACAACAATTTGACCGTCATATGAACCTGAAACAGTCAGTTAAAAGCTTGACCAATTCAATTATTTATCTTTTAGCAGCTCTTTAATGCATGATGAGCCACTATATCTACAGTACAAGAGTCCAATTTAGCGTGAAAAACATCCCTCTCCTTTGTCTCTGCGTTCTAACTCAAATTGAATCACATATATATGATGCATATATTATTGGATTTGGTGGGATTTAAACTCTCATGCACAAATTGTGGATATCAATATCTCTGACGTCTGATTCAATAAGTCTGCGTAGAAATCATAGAACAGTGAGGATCCATTGAGTTCCAGATCTTGCCATAATATGTATACTATGTCTGACTCTATGAAAGTGAGATAATAAAACATGTCTGACTTGTGGAACAGGAGCATAAGGTGTCTTCGAAACATCATCCACTGGAACTTGATCACCACCTTCATACTGAGGAATGTTATGTGGTTTTTGCTTCAGCTGATTGACCACAATATCCACGAGAGCAACGAGGTAACGGCAATGATACGCACAACATATAAAGCCGTTGGAAAGTCTTAACAAGTGCAGCTGTGAAGATTGTTGTATCAGGAAAATTGTTTTAGTAATTGGGGTTTTTTTGTTTTCTTTTTCAGCCTTGGTGTCGATTAATTACGACGATATACAACTACTTTGTGGTGACAAACTTCTTCTGGATGTTTGTTGAAGGATGTTACCTCCACACAGCCATTGTAATGACTTATTCAACTGATAAGCTCCGAAAGTGGGTCTTCCTTTTCATCGGCTGGTGTGAGTATCTTTATCTTGACAGGGCATTAGTAACACTTCACTCAGCTCTTGGTTGTGTACTATACACGGGGGGTTCACAGTTTAGCACAATACAAAATTTCTTACTCTCCTAAATCAGGAAGATGGGAAAAACAGGTTTTGTTAACATTTTCCTACTTTTTATAATTGTTTTTCTTATTGGTTTTAATTCAAAATGATAAATGTTAGAGCCTGAGTTTGCCAGGACACAACACGTAATTTGGACTCCAATTAGACTTTATATTTCCAGACCTCACGTGCATTGAAATGCGAAAAAAAATGTAAAAGCGCAAACAATAAAATGAAAGGCGACAAAAATTGGCAACAAAAAGGGCAGGCAAAGGAAAATACAGAAGTGTTGTCAAAGCTGAGGACAAACCGGAAAACCATGAGGAACAAGTCAGGAACACACGAGGACCAGAGAACAGGCACAGGAGCTCAGGAGATGAACGGACGACGACAGACAAACCAACAGAGAGTGAGGGAACAACGCAGGCTTAAAGACAAACTAAACTAATGAGGGGATCAGGGGCAGGTGGAGAGACACTGGGAGACAGTGCTAACGAGGCTTATGTGAGACAGGTGTAGGGGGAACAATCAGACTGGGGAGGAGTGCAGGAACCCAGGAGGGAAACAGAACATGGGCAAATCTGTAACACCTGGGAACACAGGTAAGCAGGAAATAGAGAGAAAGTCACAAGAGGATTTAACTATAAAATAAAACAGTAAATAACTAACAAAAAAATAACAATTTTACCCTTAAGGTACATTTAGCAGATGTTCCAGAGCGTTCACTCTTTTATTATCAGCAGATGGTGTTTCCTCAGATGTCACAAAAATGTAGTGAAGTAACTATTGCCCTATTTACTGAGCACTTTAAGGACTTTTCTTGACGATAAGTTAATAAAATGGTCAGAATGAATATACAGTATACTGTATTTGACAGGTGCTTGCAGTAAGAATGTTTCTCAATTGGAAACCAGGCTGTGAAACAGCTGGACCACAGTTTTATGTGACATTCACTCTCAATTCAAAGTCAACATTTGCTTGAATGAGGCACTTACGAGAGGTCTGCACGTCGGTGAATAAAGCAGAGTGAGACCCTTTAGTGCTTCAGGCTCCAGATCAGGCTTTGATTACATAAGAGAACAGAGCTGCAGTTAAGTGTGGCCATGTTTTTTGTCCTTTGATAGAATGTATTTGGAGCATGCCGCACATCCTGACCACATAAATTACCTATACTCATCTCGACTTATAGTAAGCTATGACTGAAATCGTAGTGTCAGAATATTCCGTGTTTAGGCAGAAACATGCACACGGAGACGTGCTCGTATACCTCCCTGAACCAGTCTGACATTTGTTGTTTTTTTTTCTTTTTTAAATGGACGTTGTGTGTTCTTGAAGCAGGAAAAAAAACAACACATACTTTACTGCATCTAGGTCATGCAGCAGAGCTTTCAGAACACAAGAATGACAAATAAATGGATAACTAGCAGGGGAGCAGATGACATACGATTGGTAATGACACATGGATGACATGATTTAGAGGCTCGGATTGGCTTGAGAATAGAAGTAACCAAAGGCAGATATCACACAGATCAATCTAGTTTTAATGATCTTATGTGATTCTTGCAATGATTAGATTATCAGTGCGGCTTTGACGAAGGTCAAGTCATCAGTACCAAGCACTCCTGCAGGTCTAGATTAGGCTTGCTTTTTGTTTTTAATCTGATCTATCTCTTGAATAATAATATGTTCATGTTCTGTAATTAATGCCGACCATCTGTGATATCCATTCTGTGAAAAAAAAAAAATGCTGAATCATTGTAGCTGTTGCTTGTTGAGGAAATGCAGGTTACAGCAATAAACATAAAAATAAATCGGTAGAAACTGTTTATTCTTATTACCTATCATCAATCCATTGAAATAATTTCTGTTTTGACTACACACTCCCTCTAGTTATATGAACTTGTTGTAAAATGACAAAATAAATGAATCGTGAATCTCTAACAAATTTTGGCATTATACTTTTCCGTAAACCACTGTTATGTTTAATTTGTGCGTTTAATTTGTGTGGTTATGGTGTCGTTAGTTTTAAGCACAGAACCATTTGATATTTTTATTTATGTTTCGGGTGCCTGGCTTTAGTTGCATGCATAGATGGCTGGAAAATGTCTTGCATCTCGCTGTCAAGCTAGAGCATGGACATGCAACCTGAACCCACCAGGATCCACCAAACTTGACTCTTCACTACTCGCTACAGCACACACCTTTTTTTATTTTTTATTTTCATTACTAGAAATGGAACTGCAACAACTAACTCACCGGGATCATTCATATTTTAGGACGCTACAGATTGTTTCAAGATATGAAAAATCCTAACTAGCCTGCATAAAAGTGAGTCGTTGCAATTGAGATGATACATCGTCTCATCAAGTCCCATTGATGTTAACCGGCAGGTCTAAAGAGCTTTACAAACTGGCACATTGCAAATAGCTGTTTGCATTAAAGGGATATTCTGAGGTAAATTTAATCCACGGTCTAACACACCGTGAAACTGTGTTAGACTCCCTCTCGAGAGATAAAGTTTGCAGACCGCTAGCTAACGTAGTTTGAACATCCTCAGAAACGACCGCACGACAACAATACATTGCAGTAAATGGGTCCAAATATAAAACCGCCATCAAAAAGCCACAAATAATGCTCAGAACAGCACCAAACTTCAGCAACATTAGAAATAGGGTCCCAGCACATATTTCGAGGCATCAAACATTTTATATCATTGCCGGATTTGTCAGAAAAAACAAATCCAAGTGCAGTAGAGTCCCGCGGGCTTCCCCACAACAAGGAAGGCTTCTTGGGTGGTGAGATTTGTTTATCTTTTCCGACAAATACGGCAACTATATAAAATGTTTGATGCCTCGAAATATGTGCTGGGACCCTATTTCTAATGTTGCTGAAGTTTGGTGCTGTTCTGAGCATTATTTGTGGCTTTTTGATGGCGGTTTTATATATGGACCCATTTACTGCAATGTATTGTCGTCGTGCGGTCATTTCTGAGGATGCTAAAACTACGTTAGCTAGCGGTCTGCAAACTTTATCTCTCGAGAGGGAGTCTAACATAGTTTCACGGTGTGTTAGACCATAGATTAAATTTACACCGGAATATCCCTTTAAAGTCAGCTCAAATACATGTAAACATGATAAGACACATATTGTTAAAATGTTAATATGTTACGTATGAAACATACAAATTTAACTGTAGTTTGCAGAAATGTACAATGCCAGCAATTTTATATTGCAGACTGGACTGATCATAAATATTAAAAAACTATAGTTAACCATTGTTTATAGACAACACATAACATGAATATACTCTACTCACAATAAGTTAAGGATATTGTTATTTACATGAGTGCTTTTCCTATTTGGTCTGAATTTTAATGAAATAAGTAAAAGTTCCCTTTGATATTACTAACAATGAATGAGAAGAAACACCATTTTCATTAGTTTAATATTTATTAACCCAAAAATTTAGACAATAACAAGGATAGCCCCAAATAACAAAAATTGACAATGTCAGTAGCGGCTGTTTCCACCATTTGCCGCAATGACAGCTTGACAGCAACGTCTCATGCTCCTCACTAACCTCCACTCCTCCACAAGTGCTACACGCAGTTCTGCCAGGTCACGTGGGGGTGGGGTACGATCATCCAGTCTCTGCTTCAGCTGGTCCCAGACGTGCTCTATGGGGTTCAGCTCAGGGGACATTGCTGGCCATACCATATGAGGCACTCCCGACTTCCTGAAGTCGAGCTGTGACAACTCTGGCACAATGTGGTGGAGCATTATCAACCATGAACAGAAAGTTGGGGGTGTGCTGGCGGAATTGGGGGATGATGATGGGTTCTATTATGTCTCTGAGGTAAGAACGTGCAGTGACTGAGCCATCTACAATAACCAAATCTGTTTTGCGCTGACTGGTGATGCCTGCCCAGACTGTTGCACCTCCTCCACCAAAGGGAACCCTGGGGACCATGTTGACCTCGGCGTATCGCTCACCTTGCCTTCTCCAGCAACGCTGACGACCATCATTTCTGTGCAAGGTGACCCGACACTCATCAGTGAACAGGACGGTAGACCACTGCTGCATTGTCCAGGTCACATGGTCTTGTGCCCACTGCAAACGTTCACGGCAGTGTCTTGGTGTCAGTGGAGTCACCTGCAACGGTCGTCTGGCATTCAAGCCAAAGCGGTGGAGTCGGTTTCGAATGGTTTGTCTGGAAACCCTAGTACCCCTCACATCTCGTAACTGGGCCTGCAGCTGTGTGGCAGTTGCATAACAATGTCTGAGTGCATAGGTCCTTAGGTACTGGTCATCGTTGCGGTCTGTCACTCGTGGGGCTCCACTCCTGGGTCTGTCACGAACTCTGCCAGTAGTTCTGTGTCTTGATGCAAGTCTGCTGATGACACAAGTTCACGAGCAACATCTGACTGCCTGCCACCGACCCGAAGGCGCGCTATGGCCAGGTGGCGCTGCTCGTCCGTTAAGTGACGTCGTGTGTTCATGGCTGTTTGAATGATAAACTTGGAATGACTTACTGACAATACCAGCTTTTTATACCCACAGAATGTTGAAATTGATGCCACATTGAAAAGGGTTGTCTTTTAGTTTTTTGGTATTGGCCCCAATATGTAAGGCACACTGTACACAGTGAGACCATTACGTGGAAAACACAAAATGAGGTGTGTCTATCACCCCAATACAATTGCCTCCCTATCCCAAAACTCTCTGAAGTGAAACAAACACCGTATGTATGAAATCCACTGAGTCTCTCACAATATCCCTAACTTATTGTGAGTAGTGTGAATATAAAGTTATAAAGAAATAATTATGTTTTTTTTTTAAAGCAATGATTTATACAAATTATTTAGTTATTTTATTTTTGCGACTGATGCATTGTGGAAACCATGAGCCACTAAAGAGTTCTGTCATTGTGCCACTGACACAAGTCTTTTGAGATTGTTCATAAGAATTCATTAAGAAATGATGGAAGTGGGGCAGATTAAATCTGTCTTCCACCAGAGGCCTGAATCTTGCTGGGATTGAAATAGGTTTAGACTTTAGCTCCATTAAAGGTCATTTCACTGTTCATTTCACCTTTATGAACATCTGATCCACTTTGCCTAGCTAGTAAAAAAAAAAAAAAGTCATCATATCTCGCCGGCTTTCTGTCTACTGCGTTAACATATCTGATGTTTGCACTCACTAACGATATTTAGCTCAGAGATGTTTTGCTCAATTAGCTTGTCGTCTCACCGGCAGGGTGAGAAAGTCAAGACTGAACTGCTTGCTTAAAAGGAGTACTTTTCTTGAATTTCAGACATAAGTGCTTTGGGGGGAGTGTTATATCCCAAAGGGCTTTACTTCATTTACTTTCATCTTAACATGTGGCATAAAGCAGCATTAAGGTTCTGATGAAGCCTCACAAGAGTGTAAATTAAGCATAAGCTCTGAAACGCAGACCTAATTAACACGGAGACAAAATAAAGCATTGTATATTCAACAGTGAAAAAGAAATCTCTATTGCATATTCGGCCCTTAAAGATTTTGTCCATTTTTGAAGAGAGGATGTCAACACACCAAGGTTAAAATAACTTCATGTTATCTCTGATGATTCAAGCACACTTGTTCTTTTCTTATGCCACAGTAGAATCCCTTGAGCCAAATATGCAGACATCCTGTCCTCAAAACACGTCACCACCATGTCCAGCGCCTAATTTTTGCTGTGCATCCGCTGGACATCTCATGCTGATTTGACACATCACTGTTGAAAGGTTTAGTAGAAAGAGCTGCAGTAGGTCTCCGTGAAGGATGGAGAACTTAACACGGACTGCTCTTTTACTGAGATGATTTTGATCATGATTTTCATACATCTGGCATCTGTTTGGTCACTTATCTAAATATAGAAACAAATCTTTCTCATGTCATTTGAAGTATTCCTCAAAGTATGTGGTTTACTTTGGTAAAGTTTTAGAGGAGACCAGCATGTGTTACACAGCATTTAGTTGTCAAATGATGTACATCCATTATTATAGCTGCTCATTATCTATGAGTAGCTACAGTTTTCTGACGGATGTAATATATGACTTTGAAGCCTTGTTTTTGGCTATGAAGGTATTTTTGTCACAGGAGACTTGCAGTCTTGTTATTTTTCTCTCCTTTGGTAAAAAACAACATTGAGATTTTAACAGACATTATTATTTTTCTTACAATATTTTAATACCTAAACGAGGAAGTGTATTACCAGTGACTCAAAAATACCATATATGACCTGTGGCAAGGACCATTGATGGACGTGCTGGAATTTTGTCATGATGTTGTTAATGTTATAAAAAAAATTTCAGTTTGTGTCATAACATTAACAACATTATGACAAAATGTTATGATGTTGTTAATGTTATGAAACAATTGCAGTTTGGTTAGGTTTACACACCCAAACAACTTGGATAGGTTAAGGTAACAAAACTATGGGGTTAGGTTTGGACACCAAAACTACTTGGATAAGTTTAGACACAAAAACTACTTGGATAGATTTAGGCACCAAAAAACAGATTTAGGTTTAGGTTTAGGTTTAGGCATTAAAAGTATATGGTTTGTTAAGGTACAAGAAAAGTACCTGGTACGTCCAATGACTTCCTCCTTTCCTCCTGTCAAAATTACTACAACCACAAGATGTCACCGCCTATCAATAAATGTTAATAATCGTACTTTTTATTTCTTTGTTCCAGGTATTCCATGCCCTATAATAGTAGCATGGGCCATAGGAAAGTTATATTATGAAAATGAACAGTAAGTATTCCAGAGGCAAGGTTTCTCGCCTAGTTCCTTGAATATTTTTCTTAAATGTTTCCTTTAATTGCGTGGTGTTAATTCTTTTGTTTGTTTTGTCATCAGATGTTGGTTTGGTAAAGAACCTGGAAAATACATGGACTACATTTACCAGGGACCAGTTATTCTTGTGCTTTTGGTGAGCAACAACACAGAGAGTCATTCTGCTGTGCATCCACTGGCATTATTCTCACACCGTTTGTACACTCAAGTTTGCACTGACAGAAGATTTATTGGTAGTGCCTGCCTGTAGGTGTAAACTGATTATAAAAAAAAAAAAAAACCTTGCCCATACGGAAAATGGTTTTATAATGACACCCATTTTCATCCCGCATCTAGCTTGTTGGTTGAATTAATCTTCCTAATGGGTTAAGGTATTTACACTCTGGAGAATCCGGAAAATAATATTCATGGGAATGTATCCGCTAATGGTTATGTTCAAGCTGTTTCTAGCATGCAGCATTGTGGTGACCACTTCTTCCCCGTGTGCATATCGAACACTGTCTCGTTGAGAAAGTAGGCAGCTTTGTCTTGTGTTGATACTCCTCCTACTCAGTAATGAGCAGGGCTGTTGCTCTTGTATTTCACTGTAAGCCATTAACCCAGGCTTCAAAACTAATTATTTTCCATGCTTGTGTTTTTTTGTTTTTTTTTATTCCAGATAAACTTTGTTTTCCTCTTCAACATAGTCAGAATTCTTATGACCAAACTAAGAGCTTCAACCACGTCTGAAACGATACAGTACAGGTGAGCTGCCCGTGTGGATGATGCTCCTGCTCTGATCTGTTGGCTTCAACATGCAATGTTTTAATTCTGTGAAGAAATACATTTTTAAGCATCAAAGAAGCTGCTCAAGGCAGACTAATTCTATCCTTCATAATTAGTGTCAACATTTAAATTCTGACTTAATTTCATACAAATCTGTGTGCTTAATCCTCAAATACCCTATCAGACGTGCTCACAAGGGTTCAGAGAAAAGATATTCAGAGTCAAAGGATGTAAATGACACCAATATTATAATTAGCTAAAATTAAAGAGACAGTGCACCCAAAATAAAAAATATATGTTATTTTCTTACACGTAGTGGAGGCAAAGCTAGCTAACATTAGAGCACAACCAACGAGGGGGTTATTACAATTTTCTTCTTACAAGCCTCTTGTTCATAAGCAGACGCATGTTTCCTTCTGCTCGGTGATGAAGTCAACCGGTCTAGTTTGTTGACCAGTCATGATATCTGGAAAGAGGCATTATTGTTGAGTTCACTAAAGCCAAGTGCCTTCTAGTTCCATTTTGATCGAAAAAAGGCAGACATCCCCATACTCAGCAACTCACATCCAAACAAACTGGCACTACAGGTGAGAGGAAAAATATATATTTTATATTTTTGAGTGAACTTTCTTCTTCAAGTGAAATGACAGTTTCCACTCTATGTGTCAGACAAACAAACCCACCTGAGCGAGCACAGGGCAGTTCTCAGAAGTGGACATTTCATTTAGTCCCACCCGTAGTCTTTGGAGGTGGAAAACCTTTCATGCATCTGACACTGGGTCATTTGATGAGTGAGTAAATGCAGAGCTTCGGTGTCTGCCTGAGAGTGGGGGGAACCTCATGCAATCCTGAGTCATGATGTTATGTTGCGCATCTGACCGCTAAATTGTGAGAGTGTTTTCTCACCCTTTACTTCAAGTGTGCTTTTTCTCCTTCGGGGATGATTTAGAGTGTGTACCTTGTTTACCGTGTCACAGCCGACAACTTCAAATTCAGGCGTTTTTTTCAGGCTAGAGTTGGATTTACAGTTGTTGTGTGGCAGATATGCTGACACGAGCCATGCAGATTGAGCTGAGCAGAAGACAGGAGTGTCAGCCATAAATTGTTGACTTAAAAATAGAACATAATGGTTCCCTCAAAATGCTTTTACCAGAATTACATGAAGGATATAAACTGCAGGGTAAATGAAACAAGGACCGACAGGAATTTCTGTAATCTTTCAATTGCATGCTTGGCACAGCATGTCAAACATAACGTGCATAAAAGAGATTATTTAAAGAATGCATGTCCGTATATTTAAACCGCCAAATTCATTCTAAACATATTTGTTTCACAGATTTGTTAAGCTACTGTAGCTCTTTAGCTCGTCAGAAAACGCCCTCCAATGGATAGTTTAACTGCCTACTCTCTGGAAAAGAGCCTAAAATTCTTCTAACCAAAATCAATTTCTTACAACTTATTAACTTTTACATCTGCAGACTGTATAAATGTAGTGTATGTGATAAAAAGGATTTAGGGGAATCTTTTTGCACAAATGGAATATACTGTTATATTCCAAAACATTTTCATTTGTTTTTTAATCACCTGAAACTAAGAGTTGACCTGCTTTAATTTCTTTATAATGAGCCTTTGATATCTACAGAGAGAACGGGTGCTTTACCATGTAGTTGCATCGTTATGGGTCTCTGTAGCTTTGGACTTACAAAAAAACACTGACTCAGGGAGTGGACCTTTAAGGATATTTGTAAAAAACGAATTTGAATTGAATTAAAGTGCACACTCAATGGTTTATTAGCACGTAAAATATAAGTCTTGAGAAAAAAGCATTATGAATATTCAGGAATGCATTTCAACCAATTGCAAATGATGAAAACCTTGAAAAAGCTTATTTCAAGACTGAATTTTGTTCTTGTAAATGTCTGACACTTATTCAAAGCATTAGTTAATTATTTATTCACCATTTGTAAATCCATTAGTCACATCCAATGTCGGCTCAGGAGGTAGCAAGGTTTGCTCCAGCCCAGAGGCTCAGCTTTGTACTGCAGTGAACGGGGTCCAGCAAAAAAGCGAAATTAACCACCTAAAACAAGGCTCACCTAAAATTTTTTACATCAGTTCAAGTGTACGTTGTATAGGTAAAATTCACACCGCTTTACATTGCCGTCAGACCGCGCTTTCTTTTGGCACTACATTTTCTCAACCGCAGAACCTTCGTATCCCTACGCACTAGCGTAACTGGGCAACAGCTGATCTGCGAGCGGCGGAATATGAGTTGCTGGACGAGAGGTTTACTTTCTAAAAAATGAAACTTAACTCTCCGTATCCTTCCGCATTAGCGCTTATGCGTAGGGTTACGGGGGTTCTGCGGTTGAGAAAATGTAATGCCAAAAGAAAGCGCGGTCTGATGGCGATGTAAAGAGGTGTGAATTTTACCAAACTGAGGCTGCGCTGATCGGTGATTACGATAGGAAACAGATCGACTATAGATATGTACTTTATATCCCGAACTATCCCTTTAAGGTCCCCTCGTGTGTAGGGGTATCAAATGGTGTAGGTTCCAGATCACAACCAATGAAATACCCCTCACCTTACTCTTCTTTGTGGTGGGTATAAAACACAAAATGCCTTCTCTGAAACTAGTGTTTGGTTTGTCCATTCTGAGCTACTGTAGAAACATCCACAGCTCCCTCTGTGGATATATAAGGCTCATTCTAACAAAAAACTAAACAGTTCTTAGTTTCAGGTATTTATACATTAATGAAAACATTATTATAAATGTTATATTCCATTCCTGCTAATAGATTCTCCTAAATCCTACACACTGGACCTCTAATAGAAAGTCCCTTAATAGAGCTTGGTGCCCATATGGCAAACTATTCTTCATCTCTAACAAAGTGTTGACATTTTGTGAAGCGAGGCGGTGGTGTGTTTGTTTTCCCAGTCTGCCACTGACACAGAATCATGCATTTTCTAAAAATCAACTCGGGTGAAATCCAAGTTCTTATTTTTAGTGTTATCATGAAGCAGGCAGCTCATGTTGCATCCCTGTCTTCACAGAAAAGCCGTGAAAGCAACACTGGTCTTGCTACCTCTGCTGGGTATCACCTACATGCTCTTCTTTGTGAATCCGGGGGAGGACGATATCTCACAAATCGTTTTCATCTATTTCAACTCCTTTTTGCAGTCTTTTCAGGTGAGACTATGGGTAATGATGCAGTGTGACACTGGCCAATGCTCGCCAGCCCATGCACACTGTATACAAAGTGAATCATGCTGCATTTCCTGATGCGTGTTATCTCGGAGCCTCACTTCAGGAGGAATATTCAGGTTATGAGCATTTTTTAAGGGGAGATGATTTGAAGTAGCATTCTGGCTGTGCGCACACACAATATGGTCCTCCTGCCTCTTGTTCTGTACTCACAGCTGACAGGATTACCGGGGTCTTGTGGGCTTGATTTCTCCTCTGTGGCCATTTTTTTTTTTTTTTATCTTTGTATCTTCCGTGCTTGAATTGTTAGACTGAGTGGGAGGATAACGGGCGGGGAGAGCATCTATATTGTCGAGAATTATATTTAGCATGACAAAATGCATTCCCAGACCTGAACGCTTCGTTTTGTTTGCCTTTTTCTCCTGTGGCATCTGAATTCTCTGACGTCTAATTAAGGTGCCATTTCACAATACAGCTGCAGTTACGACTGCTAGTAATATTAATGTGTGTTATTCTGCAGGGGTTCTTCGTGTCAGTTTTTTACTGCTTCCTAAATGGAGAGGTAAGTCACTGGAGCTTTAGAGAAAGTTAATATTTCTGAATTGTATTGAAGTTGTCAATGTGTTTCTTGACGTATGATCTTAATAAAGCAAATTATGATGGGGTTATTTTGTAACTAGCTTCCTAGTTACAATTTTTGTTTCAAGTTCAAGCAGAGTTAGGAGCAGGTAGCTTTCATAAAGAAAAGAAACTCTGCTAAAAGATTATCTTTCTGGTAGTGAAATTGTAACATTTTAATTTTGGTCCTTCTATCTAATTTAGATAAAAGAAAATTGCTGGACCTCCAGCTGTTTGAAACTCATATTAATAACATTATGGAAATGACACAATTGTCAGTAACCGTGACAAATGAAGGACTTTGTTGCTGCTCTCTTTTTACCCTCGAAGCATTAAAAGTCAGCGGTAGAGAGGAGGTTAATGAGGATGAGGGAGTGTGAGGACTTTGAGTCACTCCTTTTGTATAATTACTTATTGGAAGTGCCCACTTTTTCTCCACATGAATATAGCGCGTCCAGTTTTCACAGTGAATGCATAATGATTACTTTTCTTTTCATAACGTTCTTTCCATGAACCCAAAAATATCAACTCTACTTACATGCTGTTCGTTCAATAATCAAATAGAGTTTTTTTATTATTATTATTTTTGTCTCTTGCTTCTGTGTAGGATTCAATAATTACAGAATGCTTTTGGGAAAATTTGCTTTTTGGCGTTCTTGCCAAAAGTTAGATGAAAGAATCAATACTGCTCTCATATCTTAAAGTGGTATCAATCTTCTTATTTCTTGGCAAGGAACTGAGGAAATAGTCTGGCACTGTCCAAAGAAAAAAAAGAAGGATATCTCAAGCTCCCTAATTCACTGCTGTTTCATCTAGACAAAAACCAAAGAACAGCAACTAATGTGTTAATTACTGGCCTTATGCTCAGCTAAATAAAAGACGCAGATTATGTAACATTGCTGGCTTCATCTCGCTATTGAAGGGTTAGCTTTGTGTCAATAGGTCTTTTCTGATTCATTCAATTTTGAAAGTGTTGCGGAAATGTTATTATATCCCACAAGTAAGACTGTCATTATGATGTTAACGTAGGTGTAAGCGACCAGCTTGTTTTTTTGTGGTTTTTTTTGTGAAGTGCATATTTTCACGTGTGAACTAAAGCTTTAACACGTGAAAATAATGTGAATTTCATACATTTCTATATGATTGGCCTTTTTTTCCATATGGATCAGAATTTAAACATTGTTAACAAAACGTGGGACACAAAACCACATAAAATCTTCTTGAAATGTGACTTTATATTTTCATATTTTCTCAAGTGTATAGTAGTATTTTTTCCAAGTATGGATAAAAATGGGCTTAAAGGACGAGTTTATCCAAAAATGAACATTTTGTCATTATCTACTCACCCCTGTGCTGTCGGGTAAAGTCCAGAAAAGAAATATACAGAGTTTCACAGCAGAATAGTGTTGCAGCGTTCTCCTAAACAACTTAAGTAGATAGGGACTTGTTGTTTCGACGCAGTCAAAGTCTCCGGAAGCCCTGACGTCCCACACTGATTTAAAAAGATGGAATTTACATGCGTTTAAAGCCAATATCTTCACTGTAGCTGCTAAGCTTAAAGGAGAACTTCGGTCGATTTAAACATGCAGCTTCATTGCTCAAGCTACCCTTGACTTGCCAGTACCGAAGACGCGAACAAATTTGGTCCAGCCATTACAGAGCTCCGTGAACGGAGACTTCGCATTGAACGCTAACAGCATGGGGTCAGAACTTTACACTGTGTTTTAAGCGTCTTAACATGCTCCACATCTCACACCAAAAGTTATGCAACATCAGCAGACACCTTACAACACAGCACTGTAGCGTGTATGACTCAAACTGAATAAAACAGTAGTTAAAACATTGTGTTTGTGCAAGGAGCTACTTACCTGTTTGTTGACATCCGCGTCTTCCGGTAGCTAGACCAAACTAGCTGATCCGTCGAGCGTGCACTTACTCCCTCACTGGCGGAGACGGAAACGTAATCCAGCATTTTCGTGTTTATGTTCATAATGTACATGTCCATGTTACAGCCTGTCATGAGCCATGAGCCTTACAATAGCCTGTTAAGCCTGTTAAGTGCACACTCGATGGATACGCTAGTTTGGTCTAGCTACAGGAACACACGGATGTCAACAAACAGGTAAGTAGCTGCTTGCACAAACACACTGTTTTAACTACTTTTTTATTCATTTTGAGTCATACACGCTACAGTGCTGTGTGCTAAGGTGTCTGCTGATGTTGCATAACTTTTGGTGTGAGATGTGGAGCATGTTAAGACGCTTAAAACACAGTGTAAAGTTCTGACCCCATGCTGTTAGCGTTCAATGCGAAGTCTCCGTTCACGGAGCTCTGTAATGGCTGGACCAAATTTGTTCGCGTCTTCGGTACTGGCAAGTCAAGGGTAGCTTGAGCAATGAAGCTGCATGTTTAAATCGATTGAAGTTCTCCTTTAACGTGTTAGGTGCACAAGCTCGACCATGGATCGATAGTTTAAATAACATCTTTCCAAATCAGTTTGGGATCTCGCGGCTTCTGGGGCTTAAAACTTCATCCTACAGTCCATTTGCACGAAGGTGAGCAGATAATGACTGAACTTTCACGTTTCAGATTAACTGTTTCTTTAACAATCTCCTTGCTGTAACTTCATATTCAATAGAAAGATGTAAGAGAGATATTGATATTCTCTTTTGGCTACAATGTGTATTATCCAAAATGTTATTAGTAAAGTCTGTTCTCCTATGCGCGTATGAAGCAGTGATGGCACAATAAAATCCTAAAATCCTCTCATCCTCCACATTTTTAGGTACGTTCTGCCGTCAGGAAACGGTGGCACCGCTGGCAGGACAATCACGCCCTTCGAGTCCGAGTGGCCCGAGCCATGTCCATCCCCACATCCCCAACCAGGATCAGCTTCCACAGCATCAAACAGACCACAGCTGTGTGACCATGGTCGCAAGCACATAATCTCCAGTACAACATCAAAGGGAAACAGACTTAATCTTTTTTCTGTCCAGTGCAAACAATGAAGTAATTTACAGAAGAGACTGAATCCTTTTAACAAGGCTGCAGCGTGTTTGATGTGACTGAAGAGCCAGGCAATGTTCTGTTGTCTGGTGTGAACAAATAGAAGCGTCTAAAATTATACTTTAACTGTATGATCGGACACATCATATTCTTGGAGAATTGATCTCCCTCAACAGACTGTACGTTAAGGTACAAGGATTGAGTACTTAAGAGTGACATCTTCACTAAACCGTCACATCACAAGTCTTTTTTCATCTGACCTTACAGAGTTCTTATCGCTGTCATCTCACTGCTTAATGGTTGTTAGCGGCGCAGGATAATCCTACAGGATTTGCAGCAGGATACTTCAGCAGCTCACGTACTTGCAGGCATCCACTCCATGCTCACTCGGCGTAGGGGGTGACAAGGAGTACTTGCAATTAGATACATCGAGCGAGTTGCGCTCAAAGTGTTGCCAAAAGAAGCCATTTCTCTCCAGTACGATAAATAGAAAGATGCTCTTTGAGTTGCTGCTCTATGGCATCAACAGCTGCCTGTGAAAGCATAAAAGAGGCTTTGGGGAGAAAGACGGTTAACCTGAATTAAATATAAAAAAAAATAGGGCGTATAAAGGAAGGAGATTTAAAAGAGCCGCTGCTATTCCTCATGAAAGTGGGATAAAAAATAAATCTGCTCGAAGTGAACAGTTGTTGTTCTCCTTAAAACACGTGGTGATAATTCTGGTCAATGTGAGATGATGATTTTATACAAACAAAGCCATTCTAATGGAGCCTTTATAATGTGTCCTCAGAGAAGTCTTCTCCTTAAAGTCTGTATTCTTTTATACAAAGTTGAATTATTTGTCTTGTACTGTACTAACTGTAAAAAAAAGGTAAAATACTTGTTCACAAGATCAGCTTCCTCTCTGTGACAGCCATTTGTTTCCACACCTATTTTTTCGCTTCCCCTTTGTTGTAGTCTTCTTTATTTTTCTTATCAGAGAAGAACCACAAAGAGCAATTTAATGTGTTATGTCTTTGAACTCCCTGAGGCTGATGGATGAGCCGTCCCAAATTAAAGCTCTTCCAAAAGGGTGCAAATAAGATACACATTATATTACTTGTAGAGTTGGAGGAAGTGAAGTTGTTAACAAATATATGTTACTATAAGTGTCATGCATGGACTCATCATGCAGGCACAGTGGAGGCAGATTAAATTCTTTTGGCTTTATGAAATCCTTGTGGCTTTCTAGTAATCAGTATCACAGCTAAGCTGTTGGTTCAAGAGGTTTGGAGCTTGATGAAATGAGCACCAATTGCCTGTAATGCCAACTCTTACATCTGCTCAGGCTGCTCACACAGTAATGAGAACCGCCAATGATCTGCAGCTTCAGAACCATGAAGAGGGGAGAGGAAATATTAGTTCTGGAAATGACTATGGTGAAATCCTATCATTCTGAATTATCTTGCAAGGTTAGGCGTCAATGCAGAGGCTCCTGTGTGTGTCCTTGCTACATACGATCAGGAGAATAGTTCTTTCTGACAGGTGGTATGATTGAGAATGTTAATGTGTGAGGAGATTGATACCACTGTCAGACATGTTCAGTGGCTTATAGTTGCATAAAGACTGGAAACAGAGGGACACAGCTAGCATACTGGTCGCCTGTCAATCTCATGGAGGAAAGATTTGCATTAAAGCCACTACTCCCTGCTTAGAAATAGTCCAGCATTTCCTTTTTTTTTTTTTTTTTAAGTTTTGAGATTTTGTTTGGATTAAACGTGTTACATGGTAATGCAATACCATGTAGGAGTTTGTATTTCGAGTGATTTGGCGCCCCCCACTGTTTCTGACTTCAACACAACTATCATAAATACGAATCGCAGGTTTCTTTAACAATCTGTCAGATGTAATTTTAACGTTGCATGCTTACTACAAACAAAACTCGGCCTGTCTAAACAATGTTACATCTTGTATACTGAAGTCTTGTAGTAAACACCTATGTTCAGGCATTTTGTTAGCTGCAGTCAACAACGTGCACCAGCCGTGCACACACAACTCAGAGCAGTAACGCCAAACAGCAGTAACCTTAGAAGAATAACAACTGGCTGTAAAATGCTACCGGCTTAGCCACTGTCGAAACGGCCAGCCAGTTAATAATACTATTAAACAGCAACAAGTCCGTCTCTGCGTCTGTCTGCAGCTTTTTATTTAAGCAAAGCTGACGCTAACCAACCAGTGTCGTCCATTCCAGCTCTGGACCTCTGTCTCCTGGTCTCCACTCTCTGTTAGAGTCAGCTAACAGAGCTAGCTTGCAGCTACAGTGCGCGCCAGGCAGAGGTTGCTTTCAGGAAATTCCATAAATCACAGAGAGTTGAGGCAGAGCAGTGGGAAACCCAGAAAACATTTACACCACGAAATATGATCCAGTTCCAACAAAATTAGTGATAGCTTGTGCTGTGTATGACTCAGTGCCATAAAGTGGCAGACAGGCTACCTGAATTTACATAGTGCAGAAACAATCGACAGGGGCTCGGAGTAGCTGAGACAGAGTTCATCCCCCTGACTGCAAGTAAATGTAACATTAAAATGAGCTTTAAATTGCTATTTTAAGGTGAAAGGGCTACATTATGTTGCTTAAAGTGAGCTTTGGAGGTTATTTTTGTGACTCTAAGATGGAACCAGGTCAGCTGTTTCCTCCTGTGTCCAGTCTTGATGCTACGCTAAGCTAACAGGCTGCTTGTTGCAGTGTCATGTTTTTTTTATTAATCAGGTTTTATTGTTTGATTTGTATTTATTTACCTATCTATTTATTTATTTGTTATTTATCTGTTTATTTATACATCTGAAATTACGTAATGTTTTGGCAGGAATAAAATCTACTGGATCTATTGTGGAGTCAAATGTAAAAGAAAATATATGGAATATCTGTGATGAGGTTTCTTTGAGGGTGTTGTATAGAACATAAAATGTTTCATCACTCAATATACATTTCATATTTGCATTTCGTAATTATTTCTGTTAAATTACAGAAGACATTTCTTGTTTATGTGCTGCCAAACCGGACTGACATTAGCCATTATCAGATTTTTCCAAAGTGATTTTGATGTAAATATTTTTATTTTTTTTTTAACGCTTATGTGAATTTGTTTTCTGGATCACAACGTGTGCAGCTGTAACACTGCACATCAATGACCTCATCATGTCATGTGAACATATTAAAGCATATCCTAGTAGTTGTGAAATATTTTCATACAGAAATATGAAATCATTTACTCAAAACTCACCAAAGAGACAAACCATGTTTACCAGCATCCACAACTTTTATTGTCTACATATTTCTATTGTCGCCATTGCACTTTGTTGACCAAATCTGGTTGATTTTCTTTTCTACACCATTTATTGTCCATGATGAAATGTATTTGATGCAGCGTGATGTCAGATTTGTTAACTTATTATTGTACATGAATACATTTGACGTACTGATTTTATGAAAAAGTTAGTTATTATTAGTTGAACCACCCATGTTGCCTTACAAACAAAAGGAAATGCATTTTTTTTCTTTGTGAAAAGGAAGCTTACGTCTCTGTAAATGATGTATCATTGTGTTACGGATATACATTTGTACATGCACATGTGAAAAGAAAAATATCAATTTGAATTAAAATTATACATATATACTTTTGCTCTTTGACTCTTCATGTTAAAGGTCTTGTGTTTTCCAGAGAGCTTGTAAACAACAGTGATCTGTGTTGACAGAGTATATAATGCATTATGTCTGTTCAGTTACACTTGGTAATCTGACATTAGATGCAGACTGCACTAATGGGGTCTATTTAGTTGATTCATTTGTTATTTATCCTCCTAGTCTTATGACTCAATCAAATAATTATTATAATGGAGTACTGCAACCTCACTGGCGCTGTGGCATGTAATTGTCTTACTTGTAAATATAGTTCTAAAGTGAAGATGCCCTGAGAGAGTGCCTGCTTCGTTATGTAATCTGAATGTAGATATAGTTTCATACATCTCAGGCCGGGCTGGAGTGAAGTGGAGCAGAAACTGCTGTCTGTGCCCAGAGCCCCCAGGACTCAATGAGTTATACAGCCCCAAACAATTAGCTGAGACTTGGACGCAGCCTAATAAAGGCTTGTTGTGACAATTAATGCTTTTGATTGTTGACAACAGTATGAAAGGCGAACAGTGGATGTGACGTTCCGGACTGAACCATTGCCAGAGGCAAGCAGCAGATCTGCAATTCATTATGAATTTTTCCCCCCAGAGCTCCTTTGTGTCTATATTAAACTGCATTTCACCAGCCATTACCTCAGCTACATATAAATGACTGGCATGACAGCCCGAGGCCTCCTCTGCAGTCACTGCTTCATCATTTATGATATAATGAGGTGTTTCCCATAATGCTATATGCATCAAATTGAAAACAAAAAAGCTATGTTCAGATTTGCTTATCTCATCACTAAAGAAAGTATTGTTTTTTGGAGAGGATGATCTCTAACAGAATACAAATCTTGGGAAGCATCCTTTAAAAAGCCCCCTGTTGAATTCACACATAAAGGTCAGTTTATTTGTCTTTGGGAATACAACTCAACTCGCGAAAAACAGCTGTATCATGTCATCCGTACCGCTAGAGGTGCTTGTCAAACCTAGAGATGAAAATGTTTTATATTTAAAATGATAAAATAACAGTCTTGCATTTGGCTCGTAGACTAAAAAACTGTCAATGTTCAGGGCTTCTAGCCAGGATCCTAGAAATACTGAGGTGTTAAAGGTCATACAACATTGTTATGTAGACATATTAGCTGCAAAACTTGCAGAATATAAGTTTCCCTTTGTTTAAAAAACATTATACTGATTGTGAAATAATAATTTATAAATGTTTTTCGGGTCCAAAATTTTTGTTTTGTTGGGTGGGTGGTTCCAGCGTTTGTCAGCCGATAATGCAACACTGTTGGCGTTTCATCAGCGGTCAACAGTCTTGGTAGTTGCCAGTTTGTGGGAAAATACGTAAGAATGTTCTACGGCATGCACCCAGCACACTGTCCTGCTCTGAGCAACATTGGCAACAGTAGCTAGTGCACAAACTGACGACCACTTGAGGGGCCAGATGATTCGAGCAGCAGCAGTTGTAAATATGTTATTATATATCCCCAGAAAAATGTGACCAGACTCCATATGTTTTCTGTTTATCCAACATCAGGCTCTAAATTACTTTTTAAAGCCTATTACACACTGAAACAGGAACTCATATGGGTGGTTAAACAGTCAATCGTTTATTGATTTGCCTACTTTGCTTACTTGCTGAAACCCCCAAAATTCCCAGAGCGAATACGCTATTACAAATATTATTGGTTGCATTAATGGAAATGTAGGATCCAGCACTGAAATGCAATACGAAAAGGCTTGAGTACCCTTTCATTGGCTGTAATGAAAGTGCACATTGAACACTGAAAATATCTGTCGAATTAATCAAATGAATCAAGTTTAACCACAGAATGAGAACACCTAATTTCCGCATTATATTTCCCCCTTCAGGCTGAGCTTTTGGGAGCTGGGGTTGAGTGCGATTAAAGTGCACTTTAACAAGAACAGCATCAGTATTTACCTGGAATTCCATTAAGGCAACGATTCCATTATGATACTGCCAGTTCACTGATTCGCTCAGAGTCAAAATACCCCGGCAGCCATAAACTGGGCGCATCCTGGTGGTCCAGTGGAAAATTGGCTGTGCGCAAATAAAGGCTAAATATATAGTGCCTGAAACTCTGGCTGGAAGAGGAGCTGACTGACAAAGATTATGCGGTGTGATGAAGGTCAGCAGACCAGTAGAAGGAAAGGCGCTTGAAAGCATTTTGAGGTGAACATCAAGGTCAAGTTTAAAATAAAATCGTATGAGTTAATGGGTTTCCAATTTAGTTCATCTCTTAGCATGCTGCTAGACTAGTAATAACAAGCTACACATTGTTCAAAGAAACAGAACTTAGTTTTAATTATATTGTGCAGCCTGACCCCTACCAAATATGGGGGATATGTGCATAAAATGATGCAAAGAACAAACGAAACAAACACAAAATGAATTATACTGTGGCTATAATGAAGAACTGCAACAAGCCCATATAATACTGTTATTGCAGGTCCTCGAGATATCATGCCCTGCATATAATAGACGTTTCCCTGCCCCAACACACCTGCCTCACATGAATAGTTCGATATCAGGCTTTGGCATAGCTTGATTACGAGCTATTTCATTTGAATAATGTGTGCCGGAGCAGGGAAACATCTAAACCATGCCCTGTAGTGCGATACACTGTCTGAACACATGATTCTTTTCTGTGTTTTAAGAAGCTACAGCAAAGGAACAGATGTTTCATGCTCATCAGCCTTTTGAACGACATGCAGTATCATTTAGGAAACCACAGTGAGCTGAGTGGTAAGCAGGGTTGGGTTTAAAAGTGTGTTCTGATGCAGTTACTAACTACCTGTTAAAAAGTGTAGTCAGTAACTTCATCCAAGTATTCCAATATTAAAGTAATATAACTTGATTACTCTTACTTTTGGATGACCTCAATATGAAACATTTACAAATAAAAACAAGAGATGAGAAGAGTCAATCAGATTACTGTCATTAAATGTGAATAACCGTGTATTGGGTTACACTCAGGTCCACAGTGAGTGTTTGTGAGACACGAGAAGTTTTGTTGCGTGTGTGTTTTTATTTAACAGCTCATATTCTGGGCTTTTTTGGCTCAAAACTGAGAATTCCATATACGTGATAGACTTCCAGGCTTGAAAACCGAACTCTGTTTTACCAAATAACACATCCTCGTTTTCAACTGTAATTCTGTTTGTAATCCCATTTTTTATTAAATGTGTCTGTTATCTAGTCGCATCTTTTTTCTGCAACTTAAATGACATATGGTGTGCTCGAGGGTTCGTGGGAGTTTGCCCAACCAGTCCACATGTGTTTTGTGGCATTCTGTGGGAGGTGCTCCGGGAGTACGGGGTCGGAGGCCCTCTGTTAAGGGCTGTACGGTCCTTGTACGACCGGAGCAGGAGCTTGGTTCGCATTGCCAGCAGTAAGTCAGACCTGTTCCTGGTGCATGTTGGACTCCGGCACGGCTGCCCTTTGTCACCGGTTCTGTTCATTATTTTTATGGACAGAATTTCTAGGCGCAGCCATGGGCCGGAGGGGGTCTGGTTCGGGAGCCACTTGATTTCATCTCTGCTTTTCGCGGATGATGTGGTCTTGTTGGCTCCTTCGAGCCAGGACCTCCAGCATGTCCTGGGGCGGTTTGCAGCCGAGTGTGAAGCGGCTGGGATGAGAATCAGCACCTCCAAATCCAAGGCCATGGTTCTCGACCGGAAAAAGGTGGCTTGCTCCCTCCGGGTTGGGGGAGAGTTCCTGCCTCAAGTGGAGGAGTTTAAGTATCTTGGGGTCTTGTTCATGAGTGAGGAAAAGGATGGAACGGGAGATTTACAGGCGGATCGGTGCAGCGGCCGCAGTAATGCGGTCGTTGTATCGGTCTGTCGTGGTGAAGAGAGAGCTGAGTCGAAAGTCGAAGCTCTCGATTTACCGGTCAATCTACGTTCCTACCCTCACCTATGGCCATGAACTTTGGGTCATGACCGAAAGAATAAGATCCCAGATACAGGCGGCTGAAATGAGTTTCCTCCGCAGGGTGGCAGGGCGCTCCCTTAGAGATAGGGTGAGAAGCTCTGTCACCCGGGAGGAGCTCGGAGTAGAGCCGCTGCTCCTCCACATCGAGAGGAGCCAGCTAAGGTGGCTCGGGCATCTGTTTCGGATTCCCCCGGTACGCCTCCCTCGGGAGGTGTTCCTGGCATGTCCCGCCGGGAGGAGACCCCGAGGAAGACCCAGGACACGCTGGTGTGACTATGTCACCCAGCTGGCCTGGGAACGCCTTGGGATCCTCCCGGAAGAGTTGGAGGAAGTGTCCGGGGAGAGGGAAGTCTGGGTGTCCCTGCTCAGGCAGCTGCCCCCGCGACCCGGCCCCGGATAAGCGGACGAAAATGGATGGATGGATGGATAAACGACATATGGTTCTAATTTTTTGGTTGTCTATTTATGTCATCCCATTACATTTATCCCATTACTCCCCAAGCCTGGTAGTGCCTTAGCTAAAAACACTAAACTACTAAGAACACCAAAAACTTCCAGCATCAGTGCAACAGAAAAATGAATGAATGAATGAATGAAAGTGTTTAATATCACTTTAACTGAAAGCACGGGTTTGGAAGAGAGAGAGACAGAATGAGGGGTAATTAAACAGCTAGAAGAAAGTGTGTTTTGCATTTCTTAGAGAAAATCTTCAAGCAATTATGTTAATCAGGCTGATAATGAGTCTTTGTCTGAAAGTGCTGAAAGATGTAGACTCATCAGAGATGTGATTGTAACTGTGCCGCTGGTTTGATTAAATAGAAATTGTAATGTCCTTTAAAGCAGGATGGATGGGTTGTGACAGGTGAGTCTTATGGATTTATGTTGCCTTCATATGTATGTTGGAAACAGGACCGGTGCGTTGAAGGAGTTGATAATAAGATGAATAAAGCCTTTGAGATGTTTTCAGTCATTCAGCAAAGACGTGTCATGTTGATTATTTTTTTTTTTATCCCCACAATGATGAATTATTACTTAAGCAACAGCTCCCCCTGCTGGCAAATGAGTACTATCACTACAACACATGTCCTTCAGATGATGGATCTATCAACTTATTTATCATTTTACTCATTTATCGTTTTTGATGAACCAATATTTTATGCTTTACATTTATTTTTCAATTCTGGTCCTCGGACTTGAATCTTGATCTGTCTGTTTTTACAAAAAAGATATGATGTTCAACTGTGGATGAGATTTGTAGTTTAAATGTATACACAGCCTACAGAAAATTGAGAAGCTGATTAAATACTAGTGTTTTTTTCAGATCTACAGACTTTTAGAATGATCTATTGTTTATTCTGTGAACATGTGAAGAACTACAGTCTTATATTTAGACAACTAGTGCAGTGCCCTCAAGAAAAATGTATTCCTATAAAAAAGTGGGAGGTTAAGTAGCTTTTTCATGGATGGCCAAATGAGGCTGTGTTTGAAGTTGGGACGTCAGGGATATTTAGGTTTGTTGTTAAATCCAATATTCCAGGTATAATTGGCCGTTTTTGACTATTTTTGATTTTGCCATTATATTTCACCTTAAAAATGATTTACTTGGTGTCATTATTTTCAGCACAACCTCACATGTGTGACTGTACAGTTATTTTTTTATTTTGACATACTGTATTAACACAATGGACCTAAAATCACACAAAAAAAACATAAAATCCGAGTAGAAAAAGGTAGATTGTTTTTACTTTAAACCACAAATATGTTTAACAAACCATTTTTTATTACTTATAATGCAAATATAAATTGTTGTTTGCTAAATATGTGCATACATTTTAAAAATTTACAAAATTATATGTAACTATTTACATTTAAATGCAGGCAATGCTCATTCAGCCGTCTCCTCATTGCTTTGACTCATTAAACAAAAAACCGACTCCACTACACACTAAACACACTACACTAAACACTACATAACACACTAACTATACACTCCAAACACGCTAAATGTCACAAATCTCTCAACTCTCAATATCGCTGTCTATACACCAACCGTCGTTGCCTGTCATTCATCTGCCTACGTCCCTCCCACAACTTCCTGTTCCTCAACAACCAAACTTGCTGCTTGGACACTTTCGTGACAAAAGCCCGTTTTTACCGTTTCTTCCTGCACCAGACACAAAGCAAACGTGACGGCAATGTTCACAAAAAAGCGTGGCGGACATTATTTACCCTAAGTCCGGTTTTGGACGTGCCAGTGCGTGTGTGGGCTAGCGGCTAGCAGCTAGCTACACACGAACATCCACAGATTCCGATTCCACTTTGTTGTCCGCGCGTCTCCGGATCTCCTCAGACCCGAACAGACTCGGTCCGGACTCTTTTAGTCTTATTTATCCACAACAGTCAGTTTAGATGCACAGAACAGAACGGGACCGAACCGCCAGCAAAATCCCGGTCCAGCTTGCGCCGCTGCAGGTATAAATCTGCTTGTTTCTTAAGGTGGGGGGTGGCAGTGGGCTCTGCAGTGATTGGCTCTGGTGCGCACGTGACTGTGGTGGCTCCGGTGAACAATGCTCGCGAATTTGTAAAGCAATATGAAATAATTTATTAACGGTATCATTGCAGTCCAAACAAATGCGAAGTCGCACACCCTTGAAACATGCAGCAGCCATGTTGTAAGTCTCAGGTCAGTCTGATCCTGATCCGCAGAGATATTTGAGGGACACATACACACACACACACACAGACAGACAGACAGACAGAGATTCCTTGCTTTTATAGAGAGATATATATCTGAAGTTATGTACAATTATTCTACAAACATGTATATTACATATATGTTGAAAGTTTCTAAAATAATCTAGTTATTTCTGCTGCTTTCTCTTCTTGTTTCCTCCTTTCATGTGACCCTTAATTTATCCTCTGCTAACCATTTTCTTGCGCAAATTTCTTTTTTCTCTATAGTGATGTAAAAACAATGTAAAAACTGGCCGACAAAAAAGTGGAATCATGCAAAAATTAAAATGTTTTAATCTCCGCCACTGGGTTTCGTAGCACCAATGTCTGATGAAAAAGTCCATTAAGAAAAAGTTGTTTTCTAACAGTAAGAATAAGTTGTGGAGCACAAAAGTAATCTTACATTAAAGATGACAAACCAAATATAGTTTCGGAGCATCAATATTTAAAAATGCGACACCATCAAATTAGACTTGTTTATTCACCATGATCTGCAATATGAACAGCGGTAGTGTGTAACGTGTCCACAGCATCAACACATGCAGTCGTAGAAAAACAAGGTGAAATGGTAATGAGTTGTAGATCCATCTGAGACGCATGGAAATGAGAAATATACAAGATGGGATTCACAGAAACATGAAGATCTTCTGCAGTCAACGATTCAGGGTCTTGGTTTTCGAGAAAGGTGAGAAACTACCTTGTTACTGACTCATACTGATTTCATGATGCAGAGTGATGTAGCACCAGAATGACAAGGAGTTATCCATTTAGGATGCCATGATGTACTTTACAAAAGCTTCATAATTTATGCATCCGTTGGCATCCTCCTGGTTCTGCATTAGCTGCTCCACCTCGTCCTCCCTCAGCTTTTCACCTGTGAAAGACACCAGAAGCGCCGTCAACTCAGAATGCTTGGTGACAGCTTTATAAGATCAGTTTTCAGCAGGGCTGCTCCACTTACCCAGTGTTGCCAGAACGTGCCTGAGCTCAGCTCCCATGACTGTGCCGTTTCCCTCCTTGTCGAAAACCCTCAGACCCTCCACAAAGTCCTCAAATGTTCCACGGTCTTTGGCCTTGCAAATGTGCTGGTGTATTGGCAGAAACTGGTCAAAGTCAAGCATCTTGGTCTGCATTTCTGTGGAAAATGATAACAGTATTAATGGTTTTCATTGCACTCTGACTGTGCAATCATTCAGCAAATTGTTTGTGTAAATTGATCACCTTCAGCTTTAGGCTTTCCAAGGACATGCATGATCTCTGCCTGGGTAGGATTCTGGCCCAAAGCCCTGATCAGATCCCCACATTGGGCGTAAGTGATTTTCATCTCGTTGGCTGGTGTCCTATCAAACAGCTGGAAAGCGTCTTTGAAGTCTGTGAACAAAGGGGTTATTCTTTTTTGATTGCTGTTCAGATCATTGTGATCCAGGGGGGCATGCAGTCTTTGAGAAACCGTCCTGCAGATGCTGCAAATTAGTAACGTATAATGGCATCTCTTGGATAAAAGGGCTCCCTTAAGGAGCTGTGGCCCGTCTCTTGAGTGACATGTGCCTTTGTCTCTTTTCAAAGGGATGGACCTAGACGGATTTGTTTACCTCAATATCCCTGAGCTGTGGAATCATCAGCTGTTGCAGACCATCGCTCGCACATGAATGGAGAGCTCGATCACACAAACCATTTATTCCCTCTATAAATAGCTGACAGTCCATGCAACACAAAGGACAACTGTGGTGACAACCTTACCCTCAAGTTGCTCTGGGGTGAATTCCAGCTGCAGAGACACAAACAAGGCGGTGAGATGCTGCTGATCATTCATTGTACATTTCACAAGGCAGCTGATTAAAAAAAAATAGAGAATGACCTGTTAGATATGACCCCTGACTTTGCCGCCATCGTTATCATGCCATTCCTACGGGTCAAGTTTCGGCCTGCATCTGCTGCGACCACAGTGCATTGTTTACCAGTGACCTTGGGTCTAACACCCTCGTTTTACAGTATGCCTATTGTCTGCTACTGTCAGCTTCATCTGAGGTTATTTTTGGACACAATACGTGGCAAACAATCTTGAGGAACTATAAACACCACCAGGTTTTCACATTCAATTTCAACAGAGTCAGGAATTCAGGAAACAACCTAGCGATCATTTGATTATTTAAAAAAAAAAAAAAATGCACAAATTGCAGGTTAAGAGAAGGTTAAATGAAGCTCTGTATTTGAATTCAGTGAGATGCACTGATGTGGAATAAATGCTGCCAATTCACCATGTGTTGAGAGACAGATGAATGATTTTCTTTTCTCACTTTTTATGAATACCTTGCTTTATGAAAGGTCAACACATCATATCTTTTTGACGGCATGTTTCATAAACTACATAGAGGCTAAGGCCCTTCATATATAAACTATATAGCACAGTATTATTCACCAGACAAGGAGATAAATGTTAAAGCAACTACTGAATCTGACTGACAACTCAGTTTTACAATCCGTGCCGTACAAACTGCACACCAGTTTAATGTGTTATTCTAGGTCTACATTTAAATCATCGTTAGATTATCCATCCATCCACAAATGTTGCCTATTTATACTACATGTATATTTTGGACTGCTGTCAGACAGTGGCCCCAGTTTCTGTCTGATGTCTGGATATCTGCAAACCCCGGCCCCTCCAAGAAGCTTCGTAAAAATATTATCCAAACACTTATCTAAGCATGTTTAAAGACGAATGGCGATGGATATAATTATCTATATTTTTCTTCCTCCCGGTTTTTCCACCCCTTTAGCCTCGGAGGAATGGCGCGGGTGGTCTGCTATTTGCAGACATAATGAAAATCATATTTTGTGGCTTTAACCACGCTCCATTGTAGCATGGCGGCGGCTCACTCAACCAGGAAAACATTTATCCATTGAGAAGGGGCCAAGTCAGCAGAAGAGCTTTCCATGAGGTCTGGTATCAGCTAGTTTGGTGCCTCCCCCTGACTGTAGGACACATTTTGTAATACGTGTTTGCAAGTTTAATAAAAAGCCAAAATCAGTATAAGCTTTATACAAAATGACAGTATATCCATAACCCATTCAACTGGCTGTACAGTCCTGTTTAGCTTGCACTGCCAGGTTTAGGTCACATGGGGTCTCTGATACTCTTTGAACACAAGCTTGGCTTCTAAACATTGAGCCTAGTAGTAATAATAATTACAAATGCCAGTAAGCTAACAATTTCAATGCAAAGCTATCTGTACTTTAAGTTACAGCGAATCTTTTTTTTTTCAAAGCTTAAAACACTTGAATCTGTGTTCATCAGCCAATTTACAGTTTCTCTGCACTCAAAAAAATCTAATTGCCTAAAAGTGTTTATTGTCACATTTCATGCAAGGTTCTTCTATCATGTTGAGTCAATATGAACAATTTAAATAACTTTTTAAAAACTTTTTGATTGTCATTAGTGTCAACTTTTACTGAAACCATTAAATGTAAATCATTAAAGTTAACATTACTAAAAAAAGTCAGGAAACTGATTACCAAGTCAACTATTCAAATTAAGTTGTACAAACTGAAAAAGCTTGAATGATTTAAGAATTATAAGTCTACATACTGAAATAATCTGTTTGGCTGAATTCCTTGAGTAAGATCATCATTTGAGAATTCACAGTGTGTGTGTATATTCAGTTATTACATATAAAGCAATAAGAAACTTCCACATAACAGTAATGACCTCATATTGTTTTACCTGTCTCCTTTAATAAATCACACATCTACAATGTACATTCTAAAAGTTGATTTTACTTTATTAAAAAAAAAGTCAGGAAACCGATTACCTTAAAACAAGCAATTAGACTTTAAAATTTAAGGTGAATGAGACAAAAAGTTAATAAGTCTACTTTACTTTGATTTTGAGGTAATCGGTTTCCACCATTTTTTTTTTTAAGTGAGATCACTTTGTCAGATTTTACAGTATAGTTTATTGATATAGACACATTAACTCAATATGTTAGAAAGACATTGCATTAAATGTGGCCCTTTACATTGAATTTAAATATAATTTGGAAAAAAAAAACAGTCTCTGTTTTCAGCCAAATCATTTTCAGAGTGTACATTTCTCATTGTCATTGTCGTTTTTGTTGCGTTTTACCGTCACTGATGTGGGGTCAAACTCCGGTGTCTTGGGGCGCTCGGGCTCCGGGGGTTTGGGGGCCGGTGCTGCTGCAGGTTTGGGCTCTTCCTTCTTCTTTGGGGCCATCGCTAAAAGCTCTCAGGAAACAATGGGGAGGATTGACACAGCACGCTGCGGGTGGAGGGGTCCCATTAGAGGCTGGGTCCCTTTATCCACTGTCCACAGGTGCCATCTCCGCCCCCCTTTCCATTCTCAACCACACTGCCAACAATAGGGGGAAGACTATAAAAGGATATGCCTTTGTGCTTCTATTTAAGACAAAGGGTGTGTGTGTGTGTGTGTGTGTGTGTGTGTGTGTGTGTGTGTGTGTGTGTGTGTGTGTGTGTACATCATCAGGACATCAATGATGCAAAACTATATTGGATGAGATCCCAGGCCTGGAACCTTCTGCTAACCAGGCTATTTCCACCAACACAAACGTGACCTTGTATAATCTTCTTTATCTTGCACTGTTGACCTTGTTCAGTGAAGTGCCGTGGTTATTAGAGAGGAGGGGAGGAAGAAAATGATGATTGCAGGACAAGAGGAGGGTAAAATTGTTTGAATTACAATGGCACAAAGCTGTGATGAATACCCAGCAATTACCCCTTGATTAGTATTCAAATTGCAACCAGTGAGACAACATAATTCACAGTGTAGAGTACACGACGTGTAGGGACAAGCCTTTGTGATTTATTTGGTCCAATCAGACGGATTTGCGGGGAATTAAAGTCAAATCCACCTCAAAAAAGGATTCACAGTTTGTTGTGTCCGTCTGGGGCAGTTGCGTGTGAACAAGCCTCTCTGAGAGCGCCAGGGAACACAGAAGTCGAGAAAAGTAATCCGATATGACACTAAGTGCCACTTTATGAAGCTGGCATTCGCATTCGGATGGAGACAGAGTTTGTGGATAGATTGGCAGCCGGGGTGATGTTTCTGGTGATTGCATTGTTTGAAAAATACACATCACATGCGTACATTCAGTTACTTTGCAGAACAATTAAGAAGTGTCCAAAGGTCATGTTTGACACTAATAACAAGTCATAGTTAAGTGACAAAGATCATTTCAAAGGCCTTCTAAATGCCCTTTACAATAACATTACAATCACATGTGTTACACTGCATCCACACTGTATCCTGTCCCTATAAAAGCTATAAAAAGCTCACACTGCATCTGACATGCTGCCATCTACAAACCGAAAAAGACTTCTTTGGGCACAAGATGATAGAAGCAAATTACTTTCACTTTCACTTATAGCTTTTTATCTTCGCTGTTGTTGTGTTTTTATTTGTGTGTTGTGATTCATAACTGTGTCACAGATAAACTTTATCTTGAACTAAATATCCTTGCAATTGATCAAAGAATGTCTATGTCTAGACTAAGCATCCCAAGTGCTTCGAGGGGGTGTAACAATGAAACATGATATGTAGAGGTGACTGGGATTATTGGGCACACTTTCACTCGTGGCATACCGTATGTCAGAACGTTCTAACCAGCAGCGATGAAAGGTTAGGTCTCAGCTAGAAATATCTATATTTAAAATGAGCTGATTTGTGCATAAGTTGTGTCATGTTAAATCAGAAATATGCATTCAAATAAAAACAATAAAAAAAAAACAACAACCAGACATTCGATCGATCAAGGAAGTCAACTGACGGGACGGAACTGACATAACAGTAACAATTTCCATTTCCATATATCTGTAAACTTTATTTCTGTCTGAGTCACTTCAGGCAGATTGTCTTTGGCGATGATGACAGCACCCATCATCCTGCACGACATCGAAGAAATTATTTTTCTCCTTCAGATGTAAGTGTACTCTGAGGACAGCAATGTAAACATCTTGGCCAGAATAAGACGGACGGTTTGAAAGAATCAAAAGAATCAAATAATCTGTCTACAGCAAACTAGAACGACCACCTTTGAACAGAGGAGGTGGCCTGTGACATCACTTATCACCCACCTACAATGCAGTACCGAGTTTCCTTCCCAGACAGCTTAACAACCATTCACACCTGCGCTCACCTAGCCTTAGCAACCCTCATGTAGGCCGGTCGGGTCAATGGCTGAAAGTAAGAATTCACATGTGTCCTTAACAAAAAGTCTTCAACTGCCCTTCAGTTACTTAGAACTGAAGAAGCCTCTCAGATTTGGAAGTGAAACGTCTTCAAGAAACTGAAAAAGGTCCAGTTACCTATGGTATATAGCACTACATAACTGAGTTCAACTTTTGCACACCTGTGGACCAGCAGGTGCATACGAGAATACCAAGGCAAAAAACACCTGATGAGATAACCCGATGAATGTATTTGCACTGAAACGTTATTGCAATTCATTCTGTAATGTTACCTTCACCAATGACAGCGGGTGACTTTCAGATATTTTTCACATGGCTGATAAGTGCATGTCAAAAAAAAGCCAACATCCACATGTCACATCTTTGTGTCTGTGACATTCAAACTACCGGAGAAGAGCCTTGAGCCTACCAACCCCTGTTGCCAACCAACCCGAGTCTCCACGTGGGAGTCTCTTAGTGTTACCAAGGCCTGAGTCAGTTGGTCGACAGCCGTCCTGCAAGACTAAAAAGGTTTGTTTGACAGATACTGTAGTTGAAGGCTGACAGTGTGGGGGCTGGAGTGTGAGGTACAATCCAGCATGGATCGAAAAGGACATTTTGATTTGTGGGCCCTGGGAGCTGCCATCTATTTTGAAATTGCATCTCTTGGCATATAAACAATATAATACAGCTCATCCAAGTGAAAGCCAAAGAGAGAGAGAGAGTTCACCGAGACAAACTTGAGCGTCTGACGTTGATCAAACGCTAATCATAATACAAGGTCCTTCTTGTATATATTACCATTAATTTTGATTGAATAAACTATTTCTTCCTCTTTACAGATCATCTGTAATCGCACAGACTTCACTACATCCCTTTGCCTTCCCACTGACAGATGTTACTTGACAGCTGCTCTGAGCTTGTATTTAAAGTTTGGCCTCCCATCCATCTCATGTGACAAAAGTGACCAATCAAGTCGGTCATGGCAAAAGCCCAGTTTAGACAAATCCGTTGTGCCACATACCTCCCTCTTGTGTCATCCGTTTGCCTTTAAAAACCCAGATAATTATAAAGGAGTTTTGAGATTTAACTGTTTTAAATCAGTGAATGGCTCTGGCAATTGGGAAAACCAATAACTTGAGCCTGCACAGGATGATTTACTCAGAGTTGATAACGCGATTGTCACGCATGACTAACACCAAGTCAAACACACATCGTTATAAACTTCAAACATCATTCATGGGGAAAATATGAACTTTGAACCAAGATGATCATTATGACCTGTCAGTAATAATTTGTAAAATAAATAAATAAATAAATAAATAAATAAAAAGCATGGCCTGTTCATGACTTTAGCAGACTTTTTGATTTATCACTGCAGATTTGATCATTGCTGCAGGAGAGGACACTCAAACCATGTCCAGGAATCAAGAGAATCTCATGCATTAATTATAATTAAGAGAAACGCACACAGAAAGAAAGAAAGAAATAATTGGGCTCGCTCTGCTCCTCTTGCCCAGGCTCACTGTGGCCTGGAAGAGATGGGACAGCAGAGCATAAAATAATCACCAGATTAGTGCGTGCTGGAGAAATAATAAGTCACGGCTGCAGTTTGTTCCTCATTATTTTCAAACAGCACATGACCAGAGTTGTCAGTGTTTGGCTGGAGCTAACCTACATAGAGACACAGACGGAAACTGTGTGTGTCAGTCTGAGTATAAATGGATTCAGCCCTGCATAGCGGCCAGCGCCAGCGCCAGCCCCCTTCCACATCCCGCCAGGTGATTGCCATTGACACGCTGCGGCAACAATTCACAACATGACCAACCGCATAGACTGGAGCTCTTAAAACATCCAAGACCTGTGAAGTTAGCTATTTTGGAGTTAGTCCGTTGTCCCACTGGTATGTACCCTGGAAAGCCTCCAATTTGACTACAATGCCACTTGTTACTTGGACCCATCAGACGACCTTCAGTGCAGCTGTAGCCCCTGCTGTACGCCGCTTTAACAACCTGAACGAAAGGAGTGTTGAATAATCAAAGTGGCAATGCAATTTAGATTTGCAGCTGAAACAATATTACTTTTGCTCATCAAGATGGGTCTGCAGCTGAAAGATGAAAAACCAAAGAGTTCAAATCAGTAATGATGTGTCACTATCCTACTGTGTGGTGATATATGTCCCCCTGCTGTGCTGTAATGGTGGCCACGTGTGAAATCCAGTTATAGATGTTACAGAAAACCCTATTTTCAGAAAGAAGAGGTATGGAAGAAATAATAATAGTCATAATGATGTTTTCATCGGTGTCCCCTGACACTAAAACTGTTGTGTTGTTATCTTAGAATCAGCCCTTCATATCTAAAGAGGGAACGGCGGTCCTCTTCCACGGTGTCCGCCATGTTGCCCCACCAGGTTTCTGCTGTAGCCCACAACAGACAAATCAAACATCGGCTCTAGAGAGGGCCTTTCATTTATTTCTAATCTATATGCAACCTTAATGGAGGGTTAGAAGAGCTGCCCAGTTGCTAGGATGAAATATTTGCAGATTTGTGC
The DNA here is from genome assembly GCF_900880675.1 of Sparus aurata. Lineage (NCBI taxonomy): Eukaryota > Metazoa > Chordata > Actinopteri > Spariformes > Sparidae > Sparus > Sparus aurata. The sequence continues at coordinate 20,010,546 of NC_044207.1, forward strand.
ATGTCATGAGCAATGTCATAGGCTATGTACCGTGTTGACATTTCCACAAAACGTGTAATTCGCCCTCACATTACATATTTATAACTTGATAGTCAATTTCGGGGGGTCATGGAGTTTCAGGCGACAAGGCTGCCATGCCAGCGGCGACAGTCTGCATTTTAATATTTGTACGTTTGAAACCATTGGATATATTTGACAAGGGACCACGGCGCTGACCACCAGATGTTTTAAAAGAGAGTTCCGACTAATTTCTAACTAAAGTTTGGGTTTTAAAGTTTCTGGGTGTTTTTAAATGAGATCTGACGAAAGTACCCCCATGTATGAAAAATGCTGTGAAAGTGCACTTTTAGATACTCATATATAGATAAAACATGATAAAGGGCCCTCAACAGTGCCCTATTCGCATGCTGGCGCCCCACCACATATGTTGTACCTCTTTTTTCCCCCTTGCCTCTCAAACATTCTGAATGCACCACTGTTTTAAGCCAAAACTCCTTTCCTCGCCCTAACCAACTGTTCTTTGTGTCTAAAGCAAAGCAGACCATGAGCGGAGTGTTGTGACAAGAGCCAGCATTAATTCTGCCGATTGAGTTCAGTAGAGTTTTGTTAAGTTGACAACAATCTGCATCCTCACTTCTAGATGCCACTGAATCCTACACGCTGCTCCTTTAATGTTGAATATGAACTCTGATTCAACTCCAATGCTTTAATGAATTATTCATGTGAAAATTGTGTTAAGTGTTCACTGCTAAATCTTTTTGAGCATGTGGACTTTCATTTTGGGTAACAGAGTTTTTTTTTCATTTGACATAAAAGCATGTTTGTATAATTTAAAGGTCAAAATTCTGTAAGTGGAGATATTTTAGATTATGTAATACAAGTTCCATTTACATGGGATGACGTAGATTATAAGACTGCCTTTTTCAACAATTTATTCAAATACAGAAACACTCCTAGCTTTCGTTTTGGTTCATTAGAATTGATCAGCCATCACACTATGTGAGTGCAATACGCAAAAAATACGCAAAAAAAATATCCAGTTGCTCATAAAAAAACACGTACAACTTATATGAATTAAGATACATCATTTAAAAATGTGCGTTAGCAAATTGCCATTTTGTGTATTTCATAAAAAATGGGCTTTGTTTCGCTCTATTTACCTCCAACTCTGACTCAAACCAACAATCTTAAACATCAGAAAAGGCTAATATCTTAATCAATCTTCATCAATCAATTTGAAAATGGTAGCAATTACCTATCTTGCAGCAACCCTTTTATTTATATTACGATTGATTTAAATTGCAGTATGTAAGTGCATGCTGTGCTCTATTACTGCATCAACAGCCTGAAACTCCCCTATGGCTCCAGAGCTGCAGGGACACAGTGATCATTTACCAGCCCTGAGGATAAAGTGTGTCCAAGCCAATGCTAACACAAATAAGGTGGTTAATACACCAGCTGGATTCCTGCTCGATGTGACGTGTTCATTATCAAGGCGGTCAGTGAAGTGAGCAAGCATGTAATTAATCTGTCCCCTGTCCGACTGGGACCTTATGTGGTATCCAGTTTAGTGTGTAGAAGCAGTGAGAGTGCCAGTCTATACAGGCCTCACTCCAACATAGACTGCTGCCATGTTGTTTGGCAGAAATTTGTATTTAGTAAAGACCATATAAATGCTGTTATTTTAGGGACACACAGCAGGATCGCCATTAAAAACGTTTTTCTATCAAACATTTTGGCCTTGATAAACAACTTTATGCTCTTCCTGTTTGTGTGTGAGAGTTGCAAAAGGACAACATAAAATTGACTGCCGTTTTAACCTGAACTTTACAAGAGACTTCTTGTGCTTTTTCAGCTTTTTCCTTCCCTTTTCTGTTCTCTTGTGCATGTAAAAGATCTTGAAAGTTAAAAAGGCCAACATCCGCACCAACATAAGCTCCCCTCTCCCACAGAAAATGCTGCGCCTGAAACACATCGTCAGCAGCCCCGCCTTTAATTCTGTGACATTGTGACAACACCATGTCACAGATTTGCATAATTTCTGCCAAGTGGCAAGTTTGACATGCGAGAAATTATTTAGTAAAGCTGCTATGTTGTTGTTAGTAGTGCTGGCTCAGGTGTGTGTGAGCTGACCAATCAGAGCAGACTGGGTGTTTGAGAGGGTGGCCTTAAAGAGACAGGAGCTAAAACAGAGGTTTGAATGTTTCAGACACCAGGGGTAGAGTATGAGAAAACTGAGAAAACACTTTTAGCACTTATATATCTAAATCTACTCTAGTAATAACCCAAAACACAATTAGGAACCTGGAAATTAGCATTATATGTCTCCTTTAATTAATTTGTTTGTTTTTTTTACATTTTTTCACAATCACTTAAACACCTCAAAAGCCAATATATATCAAGTCCATACATCAAAGATTACACTCTGAACTAGAGACTGGGCTGTAACAGAATATTAGAAATGCTGAAGTTTTAAAAAAGTGGCTCGTGCAATTTTAACTAGTTTGTCATTTTCATATTTTTTATTTTCCATAAAGTTATAAGATAGTCAACTGATTAATTGCAACCCTTGAGCGCATTGCTCAGAATAAACTGTGGTGTATCTTTATTTATCGGCCTAAAATTTGTCATTTTAAATATATTAGGTCCACTAATGTTGCCATCAAAATACCAGCCATGTGTAAATTTTAACTGTATAAGGCAACCTCTGTGCAGGTTGCCAAAACCAATCGAAATCACAGAAAAATACTGAAGATGTAAGTGTCCACAGTCGCCAAGAAGTTTTCACATTTGGACATGATGACTCTAAAAATCATCTTATGAAATACCCATCATCTGTAAGGTTTTAATTGAATTAAAAGCAGAAATCCCTGTTTTATAAAACTCAAACAGAGACAAAAAATACTGGAAGCATGTTCTCGAATGCCTCAGTGGTAGCTCAAGCCATGAATGGGCCAGAGCAATACTTATTCAGGTGGAGGTTGACAGTCTACGAGCCAAAATTGCAAGCTGTCTGCATCTGTGTTATCACACCAACTATTGAGCCAGCAGCTGAGCCACAGCACCCTCCTTTGGTCACAGGGTAACTACCTCGGACTGAAAACTCAAAAGTAAATCTTCTTTTTAATTCATACTTGATTCTCTACTTATCTTACCTTATCCACATTTTCTTTCCTTGATCTTTTCCCTTCAAATATCATTGAGGTCATTTGGACATTTGGATGCAACATCAATTGATCATTCTCACACCTCTAATATAACCTTGATTAAAGTATCATCACATTTGATAGATGACACATCACGTTCAAGTGATGGCAACATCTATTGGAACAGACACAAGACATGCATGTTGAATTGATCCTCATGGGGCCATTCAGCAGAGCAGTGGGCAGGCAGTCTCTCTACAGCAACCAGTGACCAGAACGCCCTTGCTTCAAGGCAACAGTATTAACCACCAAGTCACTATTGATAAGTGCTTGTTTTTTTCTGAAAATGCACTCGGTGGTGAGCGCCACATTCCAGGAACAGCATCACAAGTAGCCCTCTCGCCTCCACACTGCCTCTGTGTGTGTGTGTGTGTGTGTGTGTGTGTGTGTGTGTGTGTGTGGGTGTGTGTGTGTGTGTGTGTGTCTGTGTGTGTGTCAGCATTTGGGTCCTAAAATAAAAATTGGGCCCTAACACCTGCAGGATGTGCAGGACCAGCTGTGCTGTTGTTGCTCCTGGAACAACATAATTCATGTTGCCTCAGGACCTTTGATTGATTAATGAATACCTGGAGATCTGAGATCAACTGGACTCACTCCAAAAAAAGTTCTAATTTAATTCTTCACTTGCGTCTATCAAAGCAACAACTTTTGTTTTCAGTGAATTGCACTACTGATTTATTGTCCAGAAAGTGTCAGTACACCTAGCTGAAATATTCTTTTCATGTTTTTTTTTAAGTAACTTTGCTCAGCAGTACAATACATACAATGGGTGAAAAAATAGAATAAATAAAAGGCCATGAAAGCTCATTCTTGACCATGGAAACTGTAGCTGACTGATTTTCCTAGTTGGGCCTCCAAAGTTTCAGACTAGCCACTAAATTACCTTGTGACATCTTTTTACCAACTGCTGTGAACTTCAAACCCGAAATTTTAAGCCAAAATAGACAAAAAATTATTTGATAAACATTCTCAAATTGATGAAGACAGTGTGACATGACTGAGAGCTCAAGAACAGCTGCTAAATTGACCATGAGGTGAGACTGCTTGTCAGCTATACTCTGTTTTCCCACTTGCTGGACTTTAACATGAGTTACACTCTCCCCAAGCTTTGTTTGTGTATCTGCATTTTTGCTCTACCAACACTGTCGTATTGCAAAACATTGTGGTTACTTAGGAATTTGTTGGACACTGTTGGATATTGTTGACTGTCAAACATTACAACACATTTTGTACATTTTGTGTCTGTGTGCTGCTGCTGTTTTCGCTGCTTTTTGTATTTGAGTTTTAATGTAATTGTACATTTCAGAACAATTGGGCCCAATCCATTTCCAGTTTTTACATCTACCCTTCGCCTTCGAGTGCCCCCTTGCCCCTCAGAACAGAGTAGAGTTGAAGGGTGAAATCTCCTATGAAACCATTCCAAAGCCTCATACACCATCAGTAGTCATCAATGGTGTCTGTGTAAACAAACTTGACCAGACATCTGTGGCGAGTTGTCTTGCATAACTGTGGCAATCCTGGTATGAACACAATGCCTCATTTATCTGACTAGTGCATTGCCCGTAGGAAGCATGTATTCCTATAGAAAAGTGGGAGGTTAAGTGGCTTTTTCATGGATGGCCAAATGAGGTTGTGTTTGAAGGTGGGACATCAGGGATATAATTGGCTGTTTTGACGACTTTTGATAATACCATTATATTTCACCTTCACTATTTACCTTGCCTTGTTTAGTGTCATTATTTTCAGCACAACCTCACGTGTGACTTTTTGACATATCATATTAACACTATGGACCTAAAATCACAAAATAATATAAAATCAGAGTAGGAAAAAGTTAGATTTTTTACTGTGACGCAAATATAAATAGTTGTTTGCTAAATTTGTGCATAAGTTTTTGAAATTTACAAAGTTATATGTAACTATTTACATTTAAATGCAGGCAATGCCTCAGGTTCCTCAGCTCATTTCTGCCTGCTCCACATTCAGCAGTCTCCTCCTTGTTTTGACTCACAACACAAAAAAACGACTACACTACACACTAAACACACTACACTAAACACTATATAACACACTAACTATACACTTCAAACACGCTATATGTCACAAATCTCTCAACTCTCAAAACTCGCCATCTCTGTCGCTGTCTGTATCACCGCCGGCGTCCCTCACACAACTTCCTGTTCCTCAACAACCAAACTTGCTGCTTGGACACTTTCGTGATAAAAGCCCGTTTTTACCGTTTCTTCCTGCACCAGACACAAAGCAAACGTGACGGCAATGTTCGCGCAAAAGCGTGGCGGACATTATTTACCCTAAGTCCAGTTTGGGACGTGCCGGTGCGTCCGGTCCGTCGCCTCAGGAGGTGGGCCGTGTGGGCTAGCTACACACGAACATCCACAGATTCCGATTCCACTTTGTTGTCCGCGCGTCTCCGGATCTCCTCAGACCCGAACAGACTCGGTCCGGACTCTTTTAGTCTCATTAATCCACAACAGTCAGTTTAGATGCACAGAACAGAACGGGACCGAACCGCCGGCAAAATCCCGGTTCAGCTCGTGCCGCTGCAGGTATAAATCCGCTTGTTTCTTAAGGTGGGGGGTGGCGGTGGGCTCTGCAGTGATTGGCTCTAGTGTGCACGTGACTGTGGTGGCTACGGTTAGCAATGCTAGCGAAATTCGTAAAGCATTTCCAAAATAAATTATTAACGGTATCATTGCAGTCCAAACAAATGCAACGTTGCACACCCTTGAACCACGCAGCAGCCATGTTGAAACTCTCAGGTCAGCCTGATGCTGATCTGCAGAGATATTTGAGGCAAACACAGACAGACAGACAGACAGACAGACAGACAGAGATTCCTTGCTTTTATAGAGAGATGGAGATAGAAAGGCATGGACACATGCAAATTTGCTATCAATCAGGTCATCAGATAAAAAAGAACATTGTTTCATTACCTGGCCGCTAGGTGGAGGAAATGAGCAAAAACACTACATGTACAAGTAGCTAAAAAACAAGAGGTGAAAGCTATCATTTTTTATGAATCACGAAGTATCAGTGAAGTATCATCACAAATGTACTTGTTTCACCAGGCTGTAGCTGGATGTCACAGCTAATCACCTGTCACGGGGGGCTCGAGCTAATCCCAGCTGACATTGGGCGAGCGGCAGGATAAGTACCCTGGATAAGTTACCAGTTCATCACTGGACTGACATAAAGGGACATTTTTAACCCTAACCCTTTCTGCGGGGAGGAAGCTGGGTCTGTTCTGCGGAGAACAGGTGCAACACTGCACAGAAAGGTCTCTAACCCTCTTGCTGTGGGACCCTGACGTTTCTAACCCCTAACCCCAACCAAGAGTCCCCAAAGCTGCGCTCCACACTTCTCAGCCCCATCACCAACTCGTTTTCATGCCAAAACATCACCCAAAAAGGTTTTCTTGGCATAACCAAATTTTGAGCACACGAGCAGAGTGTGTTTTGCTGTTACGCGGCAACGGCCATGTGGCTATGTTGTTTTGGTAACAATGATATTGGTATGTCATTTTGATGAACGACTGTCCTGGTCATTAACCAGTGATGATAGGTTGATATTAAAAGACCGGTACCTAACCGTCATTAGCTTGCTAGTTAGGCACCGATTTGCAAACTAGTAGTACTAGAAATTGTTTCATGCTTGATATAAGTAAAAGACCCAAATACATTGAAACAATAGATAGTTCTCATAACTCTCAGTTTGAATCATGCCTCTGAAATGGACCATATAGCCCCAATACTTTACCCAACACCTCTGTCCTAACAAGAAACAAGATGCCCGACCCCTTGACGTAGCCACACTAAACCGATGGTAGGTCCAAGGTGTGTGCTGGGAATGGGCCCTTGTTCACCGTCTGTAGTGAGTCTTATTTTTACTGAGCATCCTTTGCATGGAGCCTTGTTTGGCTTTTTCTAAGGCTAAGGATGACAAAATGTGACATTTAACTACAAAGGGTGGCTTTCAATTCTGGCATCCAAACTCCAAGTGGGGGAGAAAAAAACCTACAGGTATTTTTGTCAATTCCAGGTCAACCCAATGTGTCAAGGACCTGTTGATAATATAGAACGGAGGTCAGGGAATGTCATCACTCACACTGCCTAATGTTCGGGAGCCATACATTTGAACAAAACGGCCTCAATGTGAATGAAAATGAAACACCCTCCCCTCTGCAGTGTGTGCTTGTGATCAAGATGTCAGTGACAAAGTTTCTTTGACCAGCTTTGTTCCTTTAATCTATTTCTGGGGTATACCTTAGGGGGACCTGAGTGGGTGAGCTGTCAACACAACAAGAGTCGCTTCAGAGAGGATGAGCTGACCCTGATCCAACTGGAAATAGATTCTTGTCCGAGATATCACCAATTGTTTTGAGGCAAAGGAACAGTATTGGATGTATTGTATATGACATTTATTGTCTTCAAACCGCGACTGAGGAACATGGAAATGATAAAAAATGAAGCAACAAAGAAGAAGTCATTCCAGTTCCAATCCCAAGCGCTTTTTCGGGGGGATGCAGCAGGCTTATGTGAAATTTTTCAGTTCCATCAACATGATAAAATCTTCAGCCATCAGCTGTATTTTTCTGCTTGTAATGTCTTCACATGCAGATGAAATACGCAAATGCAGTTTTTCAGCATCGTGTGAACAGGTGAAAGAATGGGTGAAAACATTATAACATTGTAACAACATACATGTGGAAGAGATCAAGCTGAAAGTATGAATAGAAATCTCACATTGGAAGTCGTACTTGCCACATGAAACCATAAGGATAATGCAAAAACCTGTGCACATATGAAAGCCATCATGTCTCCTCAGCATACATATGCTTTGAATTTATATGATGTTTTTTTTTGTGTTTTTTTTACTGGAATTTTGAGAAATGCGTCTCAGAGATATAGGGTTTCATTGTCCCCATTCACGTAGATAATTTGTGTGCATTAATGTATATTGCTTCCCTCTCTTCATTGAATATGTCACTAACCTTAAAATGAGTTAATAAGGGAAATTAATAGAGAAAGCCCATTTGATGGAAATTAAAAGCCATTTCATCAGTCTCTTAATTTCCGGCGTGAACATGTGTCCAACTTTCTGGATCACTACAGTTTTCTCACTTTCCCCTTAGAGCAGTTTTACAGACACTGACATTGGACTCCAATCATTCAACTGATATACATGCACGAAAAGTGGCTGGGCACCTAAAAATGGTCTCACGTGTGACCCTGCAGCCAGGAGGGCGGCCTGCCAAGCTCTCTCTAGGAAAATGACAACATCATTTTATATACTTAGCTACTGCAAATGGCTCAGTAAAATCACACCTCTCGCAACCGCAGAGATGCTTAATATTTGTCTTATGCGTAGTGAGCCATCATTTGTTTTGTTGCCTGCAATAGATGACATTTGCAGAGCAAAGGAGGTGGATATTAATCATTCCAGATGGATGTCAAGGATCAAAAGATTTCCATAGCGAGGGATGAGTACCATAAGCATGCAAAGTGACATGGAGATACAGTACCTGGCTTAAAGGCACACTTAACCTTTCAGAAAGATCGTTTCTAAACAGGAGCATGTCCTGCTTTTTTATAGAGAGTACAGATAGACAAAGAGCGACCTTGACGGATTGGTATTGAAGTGGAAATTATGAATATGTCATGAACACGGTCTCCTCTGCTAATCTTCCACAGCTTACAGTATTTTTGAGTTTCCCATGGAGACGCAGTGGGGGGCAAATCATCTGCATGGAGGATGAGCAGACTTATCGGTCACATGCCTTATTTCTGGCTGTATGTTTTATGACAGCTTTCACATTGTTCATTTTCTATCACCCCAGAAAAAACCTCAGGACGGGAACGAAGCCCGGGTTGATTAAGGCTGAGGATTCTGTTACAGTAGCACTGTGACCTCGAAAAATATGACTGCACTGAGGTTAAAAAAAGGAAAGAAAAAAAAGAAGGAAGTGGAAAAACAGAACAACATGATAATAGTCTGAGTGCCATACAAACACATGTGCGTTTCATAGTCTACAGATCGTTCAGGCACACGTCTGTGAAGCAGGTGCTGCTGTCATATTGGTCCTGAATGTTTGCTATGAGTTCGTTATTAATCATTATGGCTTCTTTTTCTGCTTCTGTCTTTGATTTGCTGACCAAGGCAACAAGTTCATGCTACAACATAAGATAATGAATTGCTTTATTTGTTTTTACCTTCAGCCAGTGACAGAATGATCACAGCATGAACACACATTTTTATCACATATATAACAATTGAATGAACAGAATATTCACCCTGTGTCTATCTATAGTCTAAGTGAAACTGCATTTCATTCAAATTCAATTCTAATTTGAATCCAGGGCCAGATGAGGGACCCACACTCCCACACAAACAAATGTTTTTAGTATAATACATTGTGTACCCTTGAAACAGGTCCTTAGGTTTAAATATTGATGCAGGTCCAGTGTGTGCAAGGCACCCCTGCTTGGTCAACCTGGCAAAATATTAAAAATGGTTGAAGGGCATCTCTACACACTTTGCACACACACAAAATTCCAACTCACAAAGTGAAAACACTACAGGCTCGACAGAAGGTCAGAGCTGTTAATAATTGACTGAATATTTGGATAAACTGCTCCAGTTTGATAAAAGATTTTTAAATCAGATTTAATAGTTTATTCCAGAGCTTTCAACTTCAACTAATCAATACGTGTTTTATAATGTATTAGTAATGAGTAATGGCGATTTGTCAAACTCCTCACATGAAGACATATTTTATTATCTCAACTTTTACTTTGTTTTCAACGATCAGCCTCTGTGTGGGTGTCCACAGGAGGAGCTCTCTGTAAAACACTCAAATCTGCTTACAACTACATTATTGTGAGTTTACATAGTTGTGAATGCCATAGGGGGATTTAGCTATCAATATTTCAGTGCATATCCAGTGTTCAGAATGAGGGGCATATCTCCCGCAGTGTGCTGCATACTAAAAATGCACATGTAATGAGTACAGGCCGGTTAAAATTTGATCGAGTGTCATGTGGTGACACCGTCAAAAACATGAGATTCCACATGAGGGTAAATGACACTCCAGTGAAGAGTTCCCTCTGTGCCAAGTCTCCGCTCTCTGTGTGGCAGTAGCATCTGGCAGTGAATGACTGTGGTGCTGAAACATTATTCTCGCGGGTTGATAATGCATGTTGTCTCAGTCCACAATGGCAGTCCATCACTACCGTTCAACAGTGGGAGCTCTGACACCAAATCTATTTCCAGTGTTTGCTTGCTGCTCAGTGTCTGCACAGCGACAGAGTGAGGTGATTACTGAATTACACAATTATTCCACTATCAAAGCTGTGGCCCTGCTGGTTTAATAGGTGGAACATTTCACTCATATTGCCACAGTTAAGTGCTTGTTCACTGCTGAGACCACACATGCAAAAAGCGTATCGTACCCTGAGCTGTTGGAGTACAATAGCTGCTAGAACGAGCAGCTCTGGTTATATACAATACGGTTTGCATTGTCCCAGTTTGCCAACAAACAGGTGCTATTTTAAAAAGCAGAAATCATTAAGAGCACGTTTCCGCGGTTTCTGTAAAAAAATCACACATCGGTTCTGTTTGGGGGTTCAGAGACTCCAGCTGTGAAAAATGGATTTCCACATGCTCTGATTGGTGTGACAGTACTTTTTATGCTGCATTCAGTGGTTATAATCAAAATGAAAACAATCTTGCACTTCAAATTCTTACACTAGCTAAAGTAGAAGGGTTTCCAGGACATGGCATAATTGGGATGTTGATACTATTGCCTAACTGTTGTGGCTTGTCAGTGTGTTTTTAGCTTTAACTGTCTATACTGTGAGGTTGAGTTAAGTGTGTCAGGCCTCTCAAAGGTCACAAGATAAACCACGTGGGTTGCGACACGATCAACAGTCAGAGGGAAAGGGAAAAACAAAGTCCTAATACACTCATTTGTTGGGGCTTAGGGTTTTTCTACTTAAAATTCAGTCTTTAGACATTTTTAGACATATTTATTCTTTTTAAAAGCAACATTGTGTAACCTTAAAATATCAGCATCAAAATCATTTTGATGCTACGGTGTCTTGTAACTGGGTGAGTGGTGTCTCTGTCAGCCACTCCACCTTTCTATCACTTGTTGCTGCAGCATGTAACTTCAGTGAGAGGGGAGGATCACAGCATTACAGACATATTTACCTCAACATACACGTTTTCAACTCATAACTGACAAATGACTGCGGGATGCATTGAGTGGAACGAGGGCTTAATCTGCTGATCGCAGCAGCTTAGTTTTTAACAGCTCTGTCCACCACTTCACTTCATCTTAAACTGTTATTATGTGCGAAGATACAAAAGACAGCATATTTGCAATTCACCCCGTGTTTACAGGCAAAGCAATCCCGGAAGGAGTGTACAAGAGGCAGCATAGAGACAATTAAAGGCGCTGAGGTGATGTGAATACAAAACATACGTCTAATTGTTAAACACCTAGAATTTGTATTTACGACAGTGGTGTTGCACTCAGAAACTGTCGGGGGACCAAAGAGCACAAACAGAAACACTACATAGTGTTGCTTTAGGCCGAAACCTTCACTGTAGCTGCCAATTTAAAAGTGTTAGGCCACCCAGAGTGAAGTGCACAACTGCAGTGTTTCCCACACATGAATTTTTATCAACATTGGCCGCCACATATTGATTTTCTATTTTCAGAGCTGTGCGTCCCGTTCTCACTCACTCAGGACACGACCCTTCAGTGGATAGCATGATGTTATATACTCTGATACAGTGGATGACGGTGTGGTTTTTAGTCCGCCGGTAAAACCAACGAAGAAGAAGAGGAAAACTGTTTAATGCAGTTGGCCTGACAGTAATTTCTTCTGCAAAGAAGACGGCTGGCCACATTGTCAAGATCAAGCCCCCACAAAGAGTGCCAGGCCTTGAAGACGGTTTCTGTCATGGTGAAGCCGTGTAGTTACATCATCATGTAATGATGCACTGGGGACTTTTTCCCAAATGCTAAAATTGTGAAAGACGTGACTTTAGAATGGTAATAAAAGCTTCACAACCTCTGCGAAATTGCTCGTTTTACCGTCAGAATTTGGGCAATTCATTCCAATAAAAGGGGTGGCAGCTGAGCACTGAGCTACATGTCGGTACATGTCTGATGTGTACAGGTCACACAGTACTATATAGTTCTGGTGGAGAAATCTCATTCAGACAAAAGAAATCTTCATTGACTGATTTCTTTTTAATGCCAAAACAAACTAAGTAAACCAACTTTCTTCATTTTCATGATCTTAAAGGACAACACAATCTCTAATAGTGGGGCGGCTTAACAGCATAATTCCAAAGAATCGTGCTCTTTTTGATAAAAGCGTGAAATTTGGTACACTTATAGTCAAACACAGCCCAAAAAAAATTAGATATAGGGCCATCTCAAATTTTCAATATGGCGGCCGTGGCAGCCATTTTTCAAAATGGCCGCCATTGACTATTATTTCCATGTGAATTTTCTTTTGTGTTGATTATAATATGATATTGATCATACAGTTAGCTACATTTATTTATCTCTTTGGAGTTTGTACATGAATGATACAAATACATTTCAAGATGGCTGTTATTTTTCAAGATGGCCACCATGACTGGTTTAAAAATCGTTACTGCTTCAAAGTTGCATGGATTCCTGTGATATGAATGATATTGGGATCAAATCACAAATTTTTATGATTAGGAATTCAGGTGGGAACTTTAGTATTTATCCTATTTGGAAGCTCACAATGCACGATAGGCCTAACTGACAATAGTAACTGTCCAAACATGGGGTCAATCGTGGAAGACTCAGTGTTTGAAAGGCCTGCTAAAGTCAGGTGCACCAAGAACAGGAGCACTAGCCAACAGTGCTTTCAGGCTCTCAAAGGCGAAATGACACATCTCTGTCCAAAAAAAAGGAACCTTAGGACTAAGCAGTTTAGTCAAAGGGTCAAAGGGGGACGCAACAGTGGCAAAATTCTTGCAGAAACTCGATAATAACCTGCCATGCCAAGAAAATGTTTCAAGTCACGCCTGGAACTGGGCACACCAAAATTCACAATGGCCTCCACTTTGGCCTCAATGGGACAAACCTTTCCATGACCAACCACTTTTCCCAAATACGTTATGGTGGCCTGTCCAAATTCACACTTGACTAAGTGCAAGGTCAAATTGGCAACAGCTAGCCTGTCAAACACCTCTTCCAGCTGAGCTACATGCCGAGACCAGGAGGAACTGTAAATCACCACATCATCAAGATAGGCTTCACAATCTGCAACTCCCTTCAATACTTTATTTACCAGACGCTGAAACGTAGCTGGTGCATTCCACATCCCAAAAGGCATGACAGTATACTGACAGAAATCGTCTGGTGTCACAAAAGCAGAGATTTCACGAGCTCTGTCAGTTAGAGGGACTTGCCAGTAACCTTTTAGAAGGTCTAGCTTGGTAACAAAAACTGCAGATCCCACCCTGTCAATACAATCATCCAGTCGGGGAAGAGGATAACAATCACGCTTGGTAACAGAATTAACCTTGCGAAGGTCAGTGAAGAAACGGAGTGTATGATCTGACTTCTCAACAAGTAGGCACGGGGAGCTCCATGAGCTAGCACTAGGTTCAGCAATACCATGTTGTAGCATATAATCTAATTCCTTACACAAAAGCTGTCGCTTAACAGGATTCACTCTGTAAGGATGCTGCTTAATAGGAGCAGCATCACCTACATCGATGCTGAAGAACGTTTGTGCGTGTCGGCACATCAGAGAACAGGGCAGGATGCTTATCAATCAACTCAGCGCTGTCAGAATGTTTTGGAGAATCCAAATAAGAAAGATGGACATCCAAGTTAGTCAAAATTTTAGAATTTGGCAACCTACCCAGAGAAAATTCTGGACTAACATCAAGCATCCACTGGAACAACATCACTGTCCTCCGAAACAACGACAGTGTCTTCACCTACATGAATTGAAGTGTTCAACACAACAACAATTTTCACATCCGAGAGCATGGGCTTGTTCCTCTCGCAGTAAGGTTTCAACAGGTTCACATGGCATATGTGCGCCTTTCGTTTACGATCTGGAGTTTTAACCAAGTAGTCACACTCACCAACCTGGTGGTCAATCACATATGGTCCACTATATTGATCCCCTTCACAGTAACAGAGAGGTGCAGTAAGGTAGCTTTTTTGCACTTACACTGCTTAACACAACCCTTCTTACATTTGCAGGAGATAAGTTCATAGCTGGACTGGCCTGCATTAGGCAGGCATGTCCAAAATGCTTCATAATGACCCTCAGATGCCTTTGACCAGCCCCATCTACAAGGAGAAGGAAGCTCTGGTGTTGACACCAGCATCTGACCCTATACATGGCCTCCTTGATAGACTGCCCTCTCAACATGCTCCTTTAGGGCAGGCTTTGTTGGAGGGATTGACTGCACATTGTGCCTCTTTGCAAAACACTTCCTCCTAGCTTGGTCTATGTCTGTGGATGGTTCGATCATAGAACAGGATTATAAACCTTTCAATAGTTGCCATTACCTCCTGTAGAATGTCATGCGGGGCAGAGGACAATTCTAATAGGGCATTTGTAAGCTCCGGAAAGACAGCCCACACAGCCCATGCAGTCTTTTTCCCATGCCCAGCAAAGCTTGATACTGTGTCACAGCCAGTCAAAGCATGAAACACTGGAAGAGCACGTGCCTTCTCAGGCCCAAGTGCAGCTGAGATTTCATAGGCTGCTAGGTATCGTAAACTCTTTCCAGTACCAAATGCCAACCAAAGCTCATCCCCTTCCTTTAGAGCTTGAGCTGCTGCCACAGCTAGAACCACAACATCAGTATCAACAGTTTGGATCATAATTTTCTGATGACCATTTTGTACTGCATGGGCCACATGTCACAACATACGAGGGTCAGCTTACTCATGTGTGCATGGAGAAATTGAGGACAGATCAGCAAGGGGTGGCTTGCTGAGGACAGCAGTCCACCATTTGAAACGTGGTATTAGCACGTTAGCACGTTAATTCTTTATGTGGAACAGGGTGTTAATGGGAAAATAATAATAAGGGTTTTTCTAAAATAAGTTTCATTCATCTATTTTCAAGCCTAAATAAAGCAGACATGGTTCTGCGGTAACTTCCTACAAGGTAGTCTTATATTAACAGCAATCCACCATTTGAAACGTGGTATTAGCACATTAGCACGTTAACTATTTATGTGGGTGTCAATAGGGGAAAATAAGTTTTATTTATCTTGTTGTGAGCTAATTGTGATAACAAAACAAGTTTTAAAATAAGTTTTATTTATCTAGTTGTAAGCCTACCTAGAGCCGAGCGTATGACAAATATGAACTTGAGGCATGTTGCAATGGTCAAGTCATATCTGAGCTTTCCAATGAATTGAAGGACTTGAAGGTGACATCAACATGTCACTATTTTTGAGACTTAGGTATTTGTGAAGTTTAAGGAAAAAGACTGAAATTAAACTAAATTCTCTTTAGCTAATTTTAACTAGCACCACTTACAATTGTGTGTGATATCTGCACGTAAATGATGGCCATCTTGAATTGTGAGGACAAAGAAAGATTCTGGGCTTATTACACATTGCCGATTTTATTTCTGCATGATAAAATGTATAATTATTTATGGAGATCGACCATTTGATATGCAATATACAAAACTTTATTACAATTACAATGTTCATGCTGATCTTGGCAATTATCTTGAATTTTTATTGATTTATATGTATTCTTCATGTATAAACTTCCTTAAGCTAGGTATGGTAAATAAATGTCACTAACAAGATCATCAACATCATATTTTATACCATGCAAATAAGAAAATTGATCTAAATACTGTTGTCAGTGGCGGCCATTTTTAAAATGGCCACCACTGCTGCCATGTTGAAAATTCACGATGGCCCGATATCCAATTTTTTTCAGACTGCCTTTGGCCTTAACTGTACCAAATTCCATGTTTTTATCACAAAGTGCACGATTTTTCAGCTAAGCCGCCCCACTAACTGCCTTACTGTGTTTATAGAAAGGTCCATGTGTGGCGGACCTCGACCTTTCTAATTTCAAACAGTGTTCTGGGGACCTTATTTTCCTTATGAGAACAGGTTGTTTATTAAATTAGGAACACAAATACATATTTCTAAGTTTGCGTTGATACTGCGACTATTACATTTTGCGAGTTTGAATTTCTTTTCCAAATCTTTATAGTGCCCATTTAAGTAAATGACTCAGTAAGCACTTGCTTTTAATGACCTGTTGGGGAAGAAAGAAAAACAAAAACTGTCAGGTCAGGATCTCAAAACTATATTTTGGGAGATTTTTTTAATTTTTTTTATTTCACTGCTTAAACATCCAATCCTAAAGGCCGAATCATCCAGTGTTTAATTTCCCAAACACAAGTTGGAGAAAATCCTCCAGCAGAAGCTGCTTGCAGCAGAAGCCTTGACGTGTGCTGCCAGTGAAGCAGCAGACGGTGCCTGATATAAAATCGGACATCTCCCGCATTATGTCTCGGTAATCCAACCCAACTAGATGCAACTTTTTGAGAGACTGCAGGGGGAAAAAGCGGTTTGGCAAAGGCCCTGCGATCTGTTGAATGTGGAGTTTGTTTGAGGGGTGAGAAAATATGTCATTTCGGAGTCGTGGTTTATTCCAACGTAAGAGAGTGTGCACCAATGAGAGGCCGTTACGCTCCACCCTACCTGCCTCCTTTCCGCCCCCCCTTTTCCATCCACATACTCACTACTGAACACGACCTGCCGCCTGCCACATCTGGACACGCTTCTCAACGGGGACAAACTTCAACTCTGCGCAGAGAAAAAAACAAACAAAAAAACACTGCAGGCTTTTTTGCGAGCTGCGCGTCCGCCAGGGTGAACCCGGGCTTCTCTCTTGATAGGTAAGAGATTCTCGAAGTCAACTTGGCGTCTCCGCGTTTCCCCCTCTGAGCTCTTTCACATGAGCATCGGTAAACAGAGCTGGTTTTGGGGACTTTCATACATTCAGTCGCTGGGTTTAGAGCCGCCGCGCTACATTTCCACACAGCGGTTTCTTTTCTGTTTCTGGATTTCACCCGAGCGCCACATTTCCACGTTATGTTTTTCATGATGCGTAAAAGCGCAGGCGTACACGAGGGAAGTGAGGTGCGGCTGTGAACTTGGTCGAGTTTGAGTCAAGCCAAAAAAAAAAGAGAGAGAAAAATCTATGAAAAAGTTGAATTTCTTGATTTTTATTTTTTTTGAACGTCCGCTGCCTTCGCCGCTTTCACGGCCGCGTTGATGGTGACATGAGTCAGAGAGGGCGCTCAAATTGTGAAATCCTAAAAACAGCGACTGGTGATGGAGCGATACATCTCGCGGCTTATTTTTAATTTTCTTTTAATCCAACACTGATCTAACGTTTTTTGGGGGAAAAAAACAGAGAGGAGGGACTGGGACACGCCAGAAGGCGCACAGCTCCACACTGAAGTGTTTAAATTAGTCTGAGGGGAAATTTAAAAGACCTAAAAATACAGCGTTGGTTTCTTCCCCCTCTACAAAGAATCATTTGAACTTCCCACCGCAGAGCGAGAGCGACATAAATAGTTCTGACATGTGGATGTAATTTCAGAAGAGGGGAAAAAAGACAGATGCGGGGAAACAGAGAGAGCGGGCTGAGCCTGGGCATATAGCAGATTATAGGAAATTAAATCGAGGGCAGAGCGAGGCGATTACAGAGTTATGATTTCACGAGCCCCCATCAGCATCGAGAGGCCAGATGGAGTGAAAAGACACAGCCAGCTCCACTTTGAACAGAGTTAAGTAGCTTCAGTAGTTTCACCCGAGCATCACCAGCGTCTGTTCGAGCCCCCCCTCCGCCCCCTCCAGCAAGGACTCCGAGCTGCCTCAGGTCAGGGATGGGATCCGCTCTGCTGCTCCACAATCTGGACTTTCTGCTCGTCTCGCTACTCGGCAGTTTGTGTCTGGTAAGTCACTTTCTCTCTCTCTCTTTCTCCCTCTCGCTGTTGTTTGCACGCTGCTGTCTTGTGTAATGTTGATGCTGCAGCGGTGCCTTCCTCTGTGCACAGATCAGTGTGGGGGGGGCAACATGTGAGGGTGCAGATAAAGGAGCAGATGTTACTGATGCTGCTCATATGTAGTTTTGCTTTTGGGGGGGGGGGGGGGGGGGGGGGAATGGGAAATGTTGGGGAAAAATGCAATGCAACCTGACCTTTTTAACCTGACAGACTGTTCAACTCACCGGGTAAATTTATTCTCAGCTCGATTGATTTTTTAGATTAATCGATTAGTTGTTTGGTCATTAAGAGGTCAGAAAATGGTTATATCAGTGTTTCAAGTCCACAGCTGTCTTGTGTCTGTCCACGACCAAAGCGTGTCAGTTTACAGTCACACAGGAGTAAAGAAACTATTAAGGATACAAAATACTCACATTTAAGGAGTCTGAGAATTCCGTTTTGTGTTTTTTTTTTAATCCCTAAAACGTTTCTCAAACCAAACAGTTGCTGATGAATCTAGGATTGACAACCAGGGCTGCACAATATATCGTTTCAGCATCGGCATCGCAATGTGCGCATGTGCAGGAGTCACATCGCAGGACGGGCAATGTTCCCCTCGCTGTTCCATGAGTCACCGACGAGAAAAATCTACCCAGTGTCGCGGGATTTAGTTCGATTTATGGATGTTGCAGGGCCTGCTTTGGTTTTTGCACCCCGCACAAAATCATCCTCATCCTCGTTTTTTAGGTTATTTGGAGGGAGAATTTGTGTCACAGTGTCGCTTTTTTCCAATATCGTGCAGCCCTGTCAACGATTAATTGATTAATCGTTGCAGCTCCACTCCCAGCTTTTGATTTTTCATAAAAGGGCTCATTGCGTGTCTTGCAAAAATCACAATCAAGGTAGCAGCTGTAATTGGTGAAAGACCGGGGGTCGAGGTCAAATGCTTTGTATTCACAACCCCTCAGCACCTTTAATTGGCTCTGTGCTGCCTCTCACACACTCCTTCATGGATATTGCTTTGCCTGTAAACACGGGCTAAATTGCAAATGTACAGTTTTGTGTGTAGGACACATAATGGGTGTTTCAGCTGAAGTGAAGTGGCGGACAGAGCTGTTAAAAACTAAGCTGCTGCGATCAGCAGATTAAGCCCCTCGCTCCACTAAAATGCATCCCGCGGTCACTACAACACAGCGTTTGTACAAAGCAGCTCCTGGTAAACCAGTTCATGTAATAGGCAGGGCATGGTGTTTACAACAGATTGTTTCATAGCTCTGCAAAGCTCTCACCAGCCCGAGCTGAAGCAATCCCTGCACGCAGAGAGGGAGTAAACATTTCATTCATAACTTTCGCAGCAGCTGAACAATTTCACCTCTCAGTTTCACAGCTGTAATGATTTAGTTTTTTCGCCCGACATTGTGATTTATAATTGCGCTCTCAAATATTGCTATAGCTGTATTCAGGAGGGCCTGCTACACACACACACACGCGCGCGCGCACTGTGCAGGCACACCAAGTTGGTTCTGTGTGTTTTGGCTGAGGCTGTTGTGCATTCAACAGGCAGTTCGCCCAGGCTCTGAGGTACAGTGCATTTTCCCAGTGATGTGGTCCATCACTGTGCCGCAGTGAAGCTAAAGGCTCATTGGTTTAGATGGCAGAGGAAAACAATTATAACATGGCTGTGTATTTATAGCTGATTCAACATTCAGTCGTCAAAAGGCTCTGTCTGTGTCTGATGTTTACCCTTTTTTTAAGTTCGGTGTTTGCTTAGTCTTCCTCTCCACAAAAAGGTAATTTGTTTCCAAAGTGTGACCGAACGGTACGCCGATTTCACTGAAAGTTACGAGTGGAAAGTCTGCGTCTCTGTTTAAAGAAAGAATACAAAACTTCTTAAATTGAGGCGTACAGTTGTCAAACTACAGGGCTGTGCCCCTTTCCACAGGCTCAGCTTATACACAGTATATATATGTGTTTGTGTGTGTGTCATGGTGTATTCACCAGTAACTGCTTCCATCCATACTTGTTATCCAATATTTTTTTATCTGAAGGAAATTGGCTGCCACACGAACTGACAAGGGATCTCTCCATTGTGTTTTACACCTCAGCAGGCATTCTGCGGTGACAGCCAGCAGACAAAGCGCGACCTCACAGAGCCTTTGTTCAGTGTGACTGACTGCCTCACTTACTCAGTTATTACATTTATTAAGCGGAAGCACTGCTTCCAGGGACCTCAGTGAGCATTTAATTTCTAACTCATGACTGTGTTTTCCTCCCTGATGACTTGCATGTGTCTAGGACCACAGCTGTATCTGTATCCGCCTGTCATAGCCGAGCGTAGTTTCAGCTACTATCACGTATTGTCATGTAAAAAAGCGACTTCAGCCCAGAACTTGTATTTGTTTTGGTTCCTCGAAGTGGCTGACATTTTTAGATTCTGACTACATTTTACCATCAGTTCAGCACATATTTGTCAAAGTACATCTAGACTAAAATGACTGATGAATAAAAGATTCAAGAATATATGTTTTTTTGTGCTCAGTCTGAAACAACCCAATTGATGCTCTTATAGTCAGGATGTTAGTAACTTCCCTGACTCAAAAGTTTTACTTAGACTAGACCGAAAGTAGGAAAACACTCAGAAATCAGTCTAAACTAAGCACAATTTAATCAATAAGGTTAAACATTGTCAAAAAAATATTGCTATTTGAAATTATTATTGTACTTACTCACACTACAGCCAAAGTGTGTTTTGAATATCGACCCAAATATGTGGCACATTATCGTACAAAATATAACAACAACTCGCTAAAGAGAGACTAACAACTAACCTTTTATTGAAAATAACATTCAATGTCACAAAAGATCTTAAAGAAGTTATTGCAATTGATAAGTACAATACTTTAACTGATAATTACAATGGCATGTTCAGTGGGTAAATGCAATTAAATAGCAAATACGTAACTGCATCTTAGACGCAACAGTTAACTGGCATCGTTGGCATCAGTAATGGATGCTGTTTTTTAATGAAGCGACGTCAGTGAAATAGAAAGGTGAACCGACTGCTACGTCTGGTGCCCTGGTCATTCAGACGAACAGGCAAGTTAATGGCAGGGTTGTGTGAAGTGACCGTCCGATAGGTGGCGGTAATATATACGACTGCTGCCGTGGTCATCTGCCAATCAGAGGGACTTCGAACTCCAAAACGCTCTCTTGGCTCTTCCATCGTTGGCTGGTTATGGTTACCGCACCCCCCGATGTGGTGCCTTAGATGGTAGCCTCTGCCAGAAGTGTGTGAATGTGTCTGTGAATGCTGACTTGTGTTACAAAGTGTTTTAAGCGGTCGCCAAGACTAAAAAAAGAGGCATATAATTACAGTCCATTCATCATTTAATGTGCCTAAAAGTTTTCCAATTGCAACAAAGCGGAACAGAAGTTGTTAGGTTGCAGTGCAATTAGCATGACGTCTATGAGTCTCTACGAGTGACTGTCCACACTGACAGATTATATAGAATATACAACCGGCGTGTGTGGCATATCATTACTGTGTGTTTTATACTGGTACAGGAGACCAAACTGAGTGAAACAGCAAAAATATTTACACCCCCCAATGCCAGCATCTAGTCACGCCAATAGTGTGCCTGTGTATGACCCATCCCATGACCCGTCACCGCCATAGTAGGATTCGCAACTAAGCATGCTGGGCCTATCTTAACGGTGTGTTTTAAAGTGGTACATAGGGCCAAACTGAGAGATAACATGTTAAGTATTAAGTTAGTCCTCTGGGTCTGATCATACATGATTAGCCATTGCGTGACGGGTTGCGCTGATTCTCTTTCACATGTTTTTTTGCAGCCCTTGTGGTCCGCACCGCCACAGCCTAAGTACACTACGCTCACTTAAATGAATCGAAGGGCTGGTTTTGTCGCTGCAACGTTTGATTTGGTCTGAGGTTTCAATCGACCAGTTGACCAATAGAGCACATCCCTTCTTCCTAGACACAATTTATGTATTTGAAACACCAGGATCACAACTGTACTGTCTTCAGTTTTATCAAAATGCATGTTACGGGAGAGAATGTGCCACAAAAGATACATGAATAACGGCTTCCCCTTTGCCCTTAGTGTATTATTTAAAAGTCTTTATGGTCCTAATCACGCTCTTTCAGAGTGGCTATATCCCTCTCTGGAAAATTACCCTCAGCGGAACTTCATGCCACAGATTACAGTGCAGGATAATCTCATCTCAATCTGTCTGTGGTAATTAGGGGCAACAGATTATGTCCCACTAATTCATGTGAACTGCTGGTGCATTTGTGAAATAGGCTTTGATATTGAAATTCATTTTTGCATGACCTTTTAACCAATCCCCACTATGACGTGATCTTTTTTTTTTCTTTTGTGTGTGTGTGTGTGTGTGTGTGTGTGTGTGTGTGTGTCCGAATGAGTGTGGAGCAGAGCATCTACTTAAATTATTCCACAAATTAGTTTTTTTTTTTTTTTTTGCTGAATAATTCGGTGCAAAACTTCAGAGACTTCAGTCTGTTTAATTTCCTCTTATGCTTGGACTCTCTCTGCAGCTTTGATTAAAGAGTTATTAAGTCCTTAATAAGGGACGATACAGTGGAAGCAGCTGAGTGTATTATATCAAATATAAATTGTTATCGTCACTCTATATTTACATGTTACTGTATAGCGACAATCTCATTATTATTCAATACATTTTATAGACTCGGATACCTTTTTTTAAAATCATAAGATTTTGTGGCAAATGATCCTTTTTGTGCATTTATTTTGAATATTCCAGTTCAACATTGTGAACAGTAATGGTTCTGCAATAATTACTGCAATATTATTTTTTGTCCCCATTGTGCACACCCCCCAACTGCAGCGTCTCGTTATCTTCGAGGGAAAAAAACGAAGGCGGAGTTGTTTTCAGATTTAATGGGCAGCACTGGCTCATTTCCATTTGAAAAGCCAATGGCACCTCTTAATGAAAATTACCGATGACAAGAAAGTAAAAGCTGACCTTTTAATGGCATCCTTGTTGGTAAGAGATGTCACCTCTGACTGATATAAATGAGCCATTTGTATAGATCTTCTTTGAATTTGTCTCCTCCTGTGAAGTCATGGCTTTAGTGTGTGTTACAAGTTAAGTCCGTCCAAAATCTACGGAAAAGAACATCTGAGCAGCACGGATGGCACATGCAACCAACGTTTCATGCCGTGTTTACTCTGGGAGCGCAAACAGTTTGGACGGGGGCCTTGATCTTGATTCCATCTCTTATCAGTCCCCGTGAAGACACACAGGGACAACAAAGCCGTGCCACGACCAATTTGCTCATCTCGGTGCGCATATCTGTCAACTGGCTGTCCTTTCTTATCCCCTCCATCCAAGGAAAAACCCACTGCCAGATATCATTACGCAGGTACCATCAATGAGCGGGGTTTATGCACATGAAAAGCTCAGTTAGTTTTTGTGATGATTATTTTTGGTGTGTGATGCCTGGCCCAGACTTTGTAGCGTGACCTTTACTGCTCCCGAGTGGGAGAATAAGAAGCGGTGGGAGGTGTGTCAGCCATGATTAAGTGCGATTTTGGTGTCAAGAGTTACAAGGATTTGCTGCTTGACTATTTAAAGCATTCTAACTCCGATTTTGTTCTCTGCTGTTTCTGTGTTGTGAGCAGATTTGACTTAGAAAAAGGCGCCTTTTAAAGCAATCAGTTAGTGTTGCGCTTTCATCCTAGGCTTGACCGATCAGTACAGTATTGACAGGTCACTCATTAACCAGTAAATTGCCTGTTGACTTACCAATCACAGCCCTCTAATGAAATAACCATAAGGATGTTCCCTGTCTTAACAAAGTTTATTTCCTTATTTTATCCAGTTAGCTCAGCTTCAGTTCTGTGGATCCGTGGATTGCTAATTGTTACTTAGCTGGAGCAAATGCGTGGGGGAAAGTTACAGACCAGGGTGAGGGTCATCGTTTCAGCATCGTTTGAGGAGCAATGCCAGGATAAATGGGTTTTAAAGCTATTAGTGCTTATTTTTTGGAAAGGTTATTTAGGTTGTATATGTCCAGAGGGGCTCAAGTATATGAAAGTGACTTTTAGGTATGATATTGTGTAGTTCTTATACATTTGGGATCAGCTTTGCTTAATTATTCCTACAGAAATTCTTGCTCCTAGTGGTTGCACCGGCGACATGTTTTCATGTTGACTAATACGACATCGATACTTAAAGGAGTCATCACCCGGAAATCGCAATTTCTCTCGTTAAATCATGCATATTGGTGTTGGACCTCTGTTGAAACTTGCCTGAAAAGCTGGAGTTTGAAAGTGGCTTATTTTTTTTCTCTTTGGCTCTTTTTCCGAACAGGAATAGCGCACAGTAGTGCGCGTTCCTAAAGCACGAGATTTTGACTCTGCTCCTGTGGTGACGTTACCACAGGAGGCTACTTGCATAAGCATCGGCCCACAGCCGTCCTCAGCCAGAGTGAGCACGCCGAATTTCTCTGTCATTTTCACGCCATACATCGTGACCGCCAGCATTAAAACTCAGGTCTTACATGTAAAACACAAGTGTGAAAAGTAAGAAGGAAAAAAAAAGAATTTACCATTCAGAGACATCCTGCTGTAAACGTGTCTCTTCCACCGTCTCTGCCTCTTCACTCTCCCGTTCAGGTTCCGACTCCGGCTCATACATAAATGCCTGAATTCCGTAAGGTTCGTCATTTAGTGTGTGCGCCATGACAGGGGGCTGTTTATGTTTTGGAGTCTGTGTGCATGCAGGCTCGCCCCCCATTCCGGCTCTGTCCTTCCTGCGGCCAATCAACGCGCGCCTCATTACATATTAATACAATGCACATCCGGACTGGTCAAAACCTCGCGCATAATCTCGCGTGAGAAAGTCGCGGTATGAAAAAGTGTCA
This sequence comes from Sparus aurata, assembly GCF_900880675.1. Taxonomy (NCBI): domain Eukaryota; kingdom Metazoa; phylum Chordata; class Actinopteri; order Spariformes; family Sparidae; genus Sparus; species Sparus aurata. Next base: position 20,035,751 of record NC_044207.1, read on the forward strand.
GAACAAGCTCTATGTTTGATTTTTTTGATTTTTTTTTTTTCTAATAAGTTTTAAGAATTGATCCAAAGCGATCCAAGAGGGACTGGATATGTAAAAAACCAGGTGATGACTCCTTTAATGATAAAGCATTTTTCATTACAGCTTTAATTAGGCTTTGTATTAATGGTGTAATCCAATAGGGAACTGATACTGTCTTTGAGGACTGAGGATAATAGCATCTGGTTGTCTGAAGGATTTTAAAAGTGCTTATTGTGTGTGCTTCATTCCTAACTACTACTTCCAATTGTCTCACAGTTATCACTTAGGTTTAGGTTTATTAAGTTGAATAAGCTGTGCTTTCTAATCAAAGTAGTTTAAATTAAAGATGCGGTGAAGTCTTTTCATCTGTGGTGCTTCTCCACCTCCGCCACAGATACAGCAGCTGCTTTCAGGGTCGGATCAGTTTCAGATTCTGCTCTCCGTCATAAGAGCGACAGGGCTGCTGCCATGCAGGAAGTGACAACGTTGATCATCTATTGTTTCTCCCCAGGTCTCATCCCGTTTTCAAGTGTGCGAAAAATGTGTTGGGTTCCCCTGTGTGTGAAGTGAAATAACCACCTCGTCTGAGAGTATATCAGGAAACAGCGCCTTTACCAGTTTGCTCACTTTTCTCAGCTTGCTCGCTGCTTTTAGATCAGTTTTACACAGCAGAGGCGACTATGGAATTACTAATTTTAGCCGGTAGCTGTATAGCAATGTAATATGATGTAACAGGGCCTGGCAACAATTCAATAATATTGGCTACTGACCTTTAGCTGAATCACACAACATCGTGATGATATGATTTTTTTTTCATACTATCATTCTACGATGTTCTGTTGTCTTTGTCAGTCTGACACTTAAATCATCAGTTTGTTTATATTTTGAAAAGTGATTTTGCATACTTTTGCCATAATTTGACCAGTGTTACAAAGTGGTTCATTACGGTAGTCACATTGCATTTGTCAGTAGTGCTTCACAGCTCCTAAATTGGTCAAACCCATTACATGTCGGTGAAGGATCTCAGTCATTTCATGGTAATTTAGTGTTGTATCGTAGGCAACTGGACATCTCACCTCTCACCTCAGTTATTCTTCAGAACCGAAGAAGCCTCTTGGGTGAGAGGTGAAACATCTTCAAGAAACTGAAGCAAGTCCAGTAGCCTATGATATAGCAATTAGATCGAACCCCATTACAGGTACTAATCGTTTCTGAAACTTGAGTGCGTTAAGCCCTGTAATCATAACGTCATTTAAACATGTTTTTCCTCAGTTCATCCATCGTCAACAACTTTTAGGAAGGTCAGTTTGATTTTTTCCTATTGATATATTATGCTGACGCCCTTAATATTTGCAATAGACGGTGTAAGGAAGGCCAACCACTTTTGTGTTGTTTTTATATACTGACTTAGAGCTATTACGATATGGATGATGTTCCTACACACAACATTTTTAGTTGAGGTGCTTTTTGGGCAGTTTTTTCCGCCACCACCATCATTTTTCTGTTGACTTTGTCATATTACATGATCAAGCAAAATGAAAGCTTAAAAAAATAAACAACAATGATAAGTTAAGGTGTATACCAAGATGAAGATGGAAATAAAAACAGCACAGTTTACATGAAAAGGAGTAGAAAGAAGAGCATGAACGATAGATCTCTATCTCAGTATTGTAACAAGTACCATAAGCCATTACTTTCTGCTGTGCATATAAGTATGTATAGCCTTTTTTTTTTAATTTGTTTTAAATAAGTAAGAAGTATCATGTAAATGTAGTATTTATGTATTTATTTTTGGCATCACGACCACAGCACAACACGGGTTGTGACACATACTAGCTTCATACTACTTAGATTGTGAGTGTATTTTTTTTGTATACTGACTTAGTAGCATTGTGATTCCACTAAAATGTGTCTTTAGCACAGTTAACAGCATGCCAGTCGCTCATGCTAATTCCAGTATAGACTGGAATTAGTATAGACTGGAATTAGCGGGTCACATCATTGTACTTTTGAGCTGGATAAGAATTTTGTATGGTGTCACTCCCGCAGGGTGACTATCCTTTATGTTTTTCACCGTGTAAAAATGATTACAGCACATTGTTTTATCAACTTGCGGCAATTCAGTTTATTGTTGCTGCATAACAAATTGTGAGAGAAGTTTTCGGTGCTGTGAATAGCATCAGCAAAACACTTCAAATCACAACCCTCATTTAAAATGCGGACAGTCATTGCAATATGTCTTGTAGGCCGCAGTAAACATCATAATTGGAGTGACCTGTCTATTTTATATTCCACTCCATTGTCAAACTCGGAGTGGAATAAAACCCAGAAACCTAATGGCAATAGTCATGGCTAGACGTGATATAACAATTACAAGGGGTGACAATAGGCCAGGAAAGCTTTTAAAGTTGTATTGGAGGTGTCACTATGGATCGAGTTTTTTAAAACCACAGGAAGCTTGCAGAGATGTAAATGTCACATCCTCGAGTCACACCAAAAGTAACATGTTTACCCTTTTACTTCAAGAGTATCATGCAATTGTGCTCGATGGACTGTGAGGAAATGGAAATCAGCGGGAGCGCATAAGGCTGAAAGATGTGAGGAGGGTGTATTGCAGCGCACTGATGGTATTTATACCCACTTTGGTAAGATTTCTCCATCCAGATGGCAGATTGGAGGCCTTCTGTTTTGTAACTTTGGTACAGTACGACATGTGGATTTTAGCAGAGCGTGGAGGTGTAAACTGTGTGTCCGTTGCTGCCGTACATGTTTGTAGATTGTGAGTAACTCGCTGTCGTCACCAGCCGGTTAACATGTTTGCCCGAATTTTCCCTGGGATCAGCGAGGGATTCGGCTCACAGAGGCAACTTGTAGTGGGAAAATACCCTTCACACGCATATCATTATGCTCTGTGTGCTACTGCGGAGGTTTACAGTAGCTGAGAGGATTCCTGAGATAACTGCAAGAAAATCTAATTTCTTGAACTCTATCTTCACTATCTTTTTTTTTCTTTCCCCTGACTGACACATTGCTCTGTTTTTTAGAGTGCCTGTGAGTCAGACTCATAACGTGTGTGTTAATAGGAGAGTCTTCAGTTTCACCAGCATGGTAAGGTTATACCATGGCTGTGTTTGACTCAGGAAAGGGCTTGTTTTCTTGACTCACCCTGACCTCTGCCTTTTTTCTTTTTTTTTCCTCTCTTAACTTTTCCACTTGAAGAATGCGAGAGTATGTGTAACTCAATGCCACTTTTACACCTAACTGAAAAAGTCACACCTTGAACAGATACTTTAATGATGTGCCTCTGCCCTATGGACCTCAGCATTCATTAAAACTGAGTCAGTGGCAGAGTCAGCCTTTATTTTTTAACCACGACGATTCACTGTAACAGCACCTTTAATTTGCTTGTTTGTGAACGACGTTTCTGTGATTGATGCATCCTCAAAAGCTAATGAGGGGCAGTTTGACGATGATCAGGGGAGTATTTAATGATGCAAAAGATGCTGCTGACAGTTTTAGTCGCACACCTCGCCTGTCATGATAGACCATATTCGCACGGCAGCCATTTTAGTTTGACATCTCGCTCAGGGTGGGAGGCCTGACTGTACAGCTGCGTTTTCAAGTCGTACAAACATAGGAAAATCTGACAAATTGTTATATTTTCACTGAAATAACAATGAAGAGGTAAATCCAGAAAGACATGGAGCCACTATTAAATTTGATAGTCAGTTAGCTTCTGTAAGACAAAAGCTAGTGTTACCATTAAAACTTTTCCTAGCTTACTAAAATCGCTGTTTGATAGTGTTACATGATTTAATATGAAAGGTGTGACTTAACTCTGAAATAACAACACACACATTTTGGACACACTTATTTAAGCCTGGAAGAGGAACACACTGGATGTAATCAAACAGTTAGGTTAGCTGTGAGTGGTTGAATACTAATGTTAGCTAACAGGTTAGCAAAAATGTTGTTTCAGATCGAAATATGACAGTGTCCTTCTATAAATTGTTTTAGTTTACACCTTTAACATAATTTTGTGTAATATATATTAAACTGTAATGTTAGCTAGGAAGCTGTCGAATGCTAACATTAGCTGTTAACTAGTGGAAGGTAATGGGTTATTAGATATGCTTTTTTACTTTTAAATGTGGCCCCAAGTCCCTCCTGATTTTTACCGTCCATCGTCTTTTCAGTTACTGATCTGAACTGGCAAGTGTTAAATTGATCACAGTTTGTCAGATTTCCCTCCTTTATATGACACCCGCAACCTGGAACGTCTGTGTGACGTCAAAAGGGAAAATAGCATGTGAATATTTTGTATTTCTTTTCCTCTTTTAGGTCATCAAATGAGGTTTTTTTTTTGTCCACAGACAGGTAGCTGAATACCCCTAGACTTGCTGTATGTGGTGATGGTTATCTCAGACAGGTTAAAGCCGTGTCCATGTGACACATTTCAGAGTGATAAGCCACCTCTCCTCTGTCAGTTTCTGATAAGGTGGTCTGGTTTCTGTCTTCTGTTTCACCTCACTGTTGAGAATTTCCAGTATAAATTTGGTTTTCACTCAAGACATTGGCGGACAGTAGAAAAGCAGGGCATTGTATCTAAAAAAGTCACGCTGGTTGATCGGCAGTGCTCTGATGACTTTGTGCTCCTTTTTTCATCAGTTACCTGCTGTATCAATATTGTGGTGCAGACTTCCTCGCGGGCAATATGCTTGGAATCCGGAGTACCTCACTGGAGTTGACATGCGAAAATTCTCAGCTATGTAGATGCCTTTGCCATTGACCAGCCGACGGCTCTGCTCGGCCCTACCCCCACTGTTGGTGAAGGGATTGAGTTTCAGATATACAGAAGCTCCCAGACTCACTCTACCACTCTAAATGTAACAAAAATTGAGTTTGTAGACTGTTCTGAGTCAATTCCCAAGATCATCAGGAGCAGGAAGAGTGGGATTTCACACCTCTGATGCAGTAGTTTCCGTGATTTGGGAGCAGCTCAAGTCTTGGGCAGGAGTGCTCCCCTGGCACATGGCTTATGGCTGAGATGTCTTAAAAGGACCTTTATTAGATTCATTGCAAAACTCTGGGTCTTACGGGTTTGTAAGTGTGCAGCTCACAGCTCCAGATTCTTCCAGAAATAAGTAAGACATCCTCACACTGCAATACAGGAGGGAATCTCAGCCAACTCAAATTCAGATGACAGTGCTTTGTTTGGCTGGACTTTCCTTCTAAAGCTCCCTTGCATATAGCATGTGACCCAATGAGAGCACAGACGTGAAGTGAAACTGCTCCATATGAATATTTTTGTATAGCTGAGGAGGGATTTCGTAATGTTGGGGACTGACATTTACAAGTGTAAAGTTAATTGTGTATTGAAGGTCAAATGGATGAGTAATTCCAAATGTTATTGCCATTTATTTGGATGAGTTCTTTCTCCAGCGTTGGGGAATGTTGCTCATCGGTTGAAGTTCAGTGTGTCGCATGGTGACGTGTGTGTTGGGACGGGGTCCAGCTGACCCTCTGGCCGTGCATGTTCGTTGGATAGTATGACATTAATGAATGAGCAACTGAGAGAATAGGCTAATTTATTTGGTTGATTATATTTGAGAGCGATAGAAAATAGTGCGTCAGTCTCCACTTTCATTAATTTATCAAACTTACCATGTGACTCTCAAGCTGGAACGTCCATCAGAGTTTGCGGCTTATTTCTGCAATTACTTTTATTGGTGATGTAATGTGGGATGGAAGTTTCTTGGAAGGAGCAGAGCTCTGTGAGGAATAAGTTTATTTGATGTGTTATTATTGACAAGGCTGTTTTCAAGGCTAATTTGCATCATACGGGCTTCACTAAGAAAAACTGTAAAAGCCAGTCACGAGTCTAAATTCAAGATGTGCTGTAATAAATGTTGGACATTAGTTTCGAAGACTTTTTACTGCCACAAAATGTAATAATTCCATGTCCAAATTTGACTTGTACAAAGTGTCCTTCCATCTCTTAAGTCATGGCCACAAAAATAGTGAATGTGGCTTTAAGTGATGACACTTGTGCTGGTTGAGAACGAGAATGAGTCTCAAAATAACAAAGAACATCTGGGGTCTGTGGAGAAAAGGAAGTAGTGAGTTTACTAGACCTCTCGTGCTCGCTCCTGATCTTTGCTTGAGACTAGAATCTCGAGGCTACTAGAATAATGCCTCAGCATCATGGACATATCATGAGGACTGGACACAGCATCAGAGGCGGGGCTCCGTTCATTCCTATGAAAGCTTTCTTAGCATTCAGTGGTGCATGAAGCCAAAAAAGATTCTGTTTCCCAGGTGTAAGATTACCCACATCTTCTGCAATTTGTGGCCCATAGAGCGAGCGCACGCTGGATAAAATTATTTAATTGTGTAGCTTTAGACTTTACAAACATCATTGGACTGAATGGAATAAATTATTATACCGAATCATTTTGTGGGGGTTGTGACACTGAAAAAAATATATCCACCGATTTACAGCCACTGCTTTGACAGTGGAATAAAAGTATTTTCACGTGACGTTGTAGTTGCACGCTTTGGCCACTATGTGAAAATGGCTTTAAAGCCCGGTGCTCTTCCTGGGGTGACGCAGGATTGACTTTTTTCAATCTGCAGATTATTTAAATTCATAATCACATTTTAAAGAAGTTGTTAAAAACGCTCATCACAATTTTCCGGTGAAGAAGGTAACGTCTTCAAATTGCTTCTTTTGTCCAACCAACAACCAAAGACTCTTCATTTACTTACAAAGAAAAGCAGCAAGTCCTCACATTAAAGAAGCTGGAGCCAGCAAATGCCTGACATGTTTGCTTGAAAAATGACTCAAACAATTAATTGATAACTGAAACTGTTGCCCATTAATCTACTTTCAATTTGAAAAAAAATGTTATCCACTTATCACTGTAGCGCTAATTGTGGGTAATGTATGTGGCAGGTTCTGACAAGGATGTCAACGTCTATGCTGTACCATGACTTTTATCTGTGAGAATGTTAAATTGTTAGAGTTCTCCTTTAAAAAAGTTGTATTTTGGTGTAATTTCCCTTTATTTCTGTCTGCAGGTTAAAGCAGTTTAGTTTCAAACGTACATAAAAAGGCAGATGCTGTGTTCATTTGAAAGGATGACCACCGATTATGCACTTGAGGAAAAAACTCTGAAACCCTGCTGCTGTGTGATCCTTTAATGTGCCCTTGATCAGTTCTATTCAGTCCACCACTGCTTTTAAAGCATTAATATACTGCGTTCTGGCTAGATTTGAACCTACTTCTTTTCAGTAGCGACAGTGCAAAACATCCACTTCAACCAAGGTTACATGTTAAAAAAAAATAAAATCCAATAGATGGTTATGTGTTTTCTTGCTCCTTTTCACTGGCTGATGAGCAAAGCCGATCCGCTTAAACTGTGTTACCTTGTTGTGCCATCTGCAAGTTAAATGGGCGTATGATATCGACTCCGCTCTCATCCGTGCACACTGTTTGCCTTTTTTGCTACAGACTCTGCCTTTTACCCATGAGTTTGAGTCATTTTCAGTCAAATAAAAACATGGTTCAAAGACCTCAGCGCCAGTGACCTTGTAGTAAGTGGAAAGTGGAAAGGCTCATGCTGACAGGCCGGCTGCAGGCCTCTCTGCTGGAGAACACCGCGAACAGTGTAGTCCAAGTGTGCCTCGTGCTTTCTTCGCTCAGTGGACTGTCTGAGCATCTTCATCCTTCAACCGTGTGCATTAACATGTGTGTCTCGGATACGTATTAAATCCTTTAAATGCGGTTAGAATGTGATGCTTCTGTGGTAAGTCCATTAACGGCTCAGGACATCATTTAGCGATTCACAATCAGATTTGTCGGATGGCTTTTTATGGAGTCAGCAGGCCTCTGAGCAGCAATTGAGAAGTAATATGAAAAAAAAGACAAAAATATATTGCTCAGAGACAAACTTGGTATGCTCTCAACCTTTCTGTAAATTGTTGTATAATATGGGGGTAAGGGGGTGGCAGTTGTGTCGCGTGAATGCCTTTTCCTAGAAATACCTCTAGTCATTATGGTACATGTTATTTACATTAAGACTTACAGCTGCGCTACAGGGAAAAGTTGCAGCATTATGCAAATTTTGAATATCATTCAGAAGGTCATAGTAATGTTCTTGTTTCATGTTAGTCCTGTAAGGATAACCTTGTGCTAAAGGTACATTGGAATACATTAAATTAATTAGGCCAAATGTCAGCATTAGTAATTGTGCTTGAATTGAATGATACATATTTCATAATGACTGTTTGTTCATTAATTAGTGTGACTCCTGTTCTTTGCCTTTGATTCATGCTGTTAGATTATTTTTTTGCTCCTTGAAGAAGCACCTCAATCAAGCCCCTTGAACGCGCAAATCAAAAGCGTAATATTCACAGGCAACAAGAGACACCTCGGGTGACTTAGCCGCCCCCTAATTTGCCTATAATTTAGGGGCTTTATTAGGAAGGTAGTTACAATTAAGGTCCTTGTGCTAACAGCGTCCTTGTCATGTGACAGGCGGTCCTTGGTTAACACTGGAAAAGGGGCTGATTGCGTGGAGTGGTGCCCTCTACATGTGTCACCTTAAGGGACTCCTTCTTCACGTTCATGTTCTATAGCGTCCACAGCACTCACTGATTGCTGCGTTGTGCTCAGCTCTTATTTCTTAAGGTCATGGTGACAAGCAATGCGCTGGCTCCAGGTTTCAGAGCGTGCTTCATTGTGCTCGATCCGACTGGTCAAACTGGCCATAATGTTTGCAGACCGGCTGCGCCTAAATCCTTTAGTGGGTGTGTTTGTGTTTTATTGTATAAAATGTCAAAAGAGTGATAAAGGCCCATCACCAGTTTCTGTGTCTTGATTTGTCTGAATTTCTGCCAAAAACTGAAAGGTTTCCTGTTACTTTAAGAAAACCAGCAAATCTTCATGATTGAAAAATGAAACAGAAGCATATCTTGGGTGTGGCATTACTGATTATCAAAAACAATTGTCAATTCATTTTTTGTCAAGTAGAACAGTTGTATATTGGATATGTACTGTATATGGATAGAATATCTAGTGACAATGTAAGTATATCATACAGCATCATGATATTGAAATTGTGAGGTCTTACATTTTGTAGAAAATGGGCTGAGCAATACTTCATACTAGTGTACGATGAATACTGTAATTTCTAACTTCTGAATAATATTGATATTAATTACTACTTTTTCTACCATATGGAAAAACTGATTATATATAACAATAAGGTCATAAAATCTTAGATTTTTATTACAAGAAAAATACAACAAGGCCATTGTACAACATCATTCAAGTTAATCGACCTCTGACAACAGTTGAAGTATTTCCCCAGAGATTCTACCCTGATAGTTCTGATCGAGATTAGCTTGGCTTTAATGTTTACAAATGGCCGTTGGGCCGACATCGGGACAACTCACTTATCAAAGTTCACTGGGCGCTATTTTGTTTAACAGTTCAGTGATGTTGAAACGGGAGCTGTCACTTTGCAGGAGTAGGCGTATCAGTCAGTCAGGTGCTTTGCTAAACTTTTCTTAGAATAGGTCTGGAGCCTTGTTTGCATATGGATTTGTCTTTCCTTGTTGATTTGAAAACTGGTCGCAGTGGCTCTGCACTGGCCATATTTATTGAGCTAATACCATAACAAAGTGGAGTGAATGAGACCGGTGAGAAGAAGGCGGTAGAGTGTGTGAGTGAGACACACACTATAGCAATGTTTGTGTCAACTCACTGTCAGAGAAACAAGAGTGCAGTTGGTGCTGAACAGGTGTATGGATTCTGCAAGACTTAAAATTGAACCCGTTTTCAATATTCAATATTGATGTGTACTGATAAAGCAATATTTTTGATTGTTTTTTGGTGAACTGGGTGAATTATATGAAAAATGAAGTTTGCTTTTTTTTAACTGTTGGCTGTAAAATTAAACACATTGGTATCTTTTCCCAGTTTCACTCGTTAATCTTCACATGGCGAAGAATGCAATAACATGTCTGTGGTTATGTGTTAAACTATGTGTTATAACTGTCTTTGTTGTTTGTGAGCTGCTGCCTCTTAACCAGGGAGGCATACACTTTTTCCCTTTGAGAGCCAAAACTAAAATGTAATGGTGGGTCATGAGACAAAAGCAAGGATCTATTGAATTGTAAATTTAAATAATAATTAGGGATGGGATCCTATATCCTTAATATTTAAAAAAACAAAGCATCAACAGAGATTAAATTTATATTTTTCTTTATTCATTCAGTTTCAGTTTTTTGGACTGGAAACTTCTGGTGGGCCAAATCCAGACTGATGGCCGGCCAACTTTGTCCCGTGGACCCCACTCTAGGCATCCCTGCTCTAAACTATCAATTAATTACATGAATTTTTCAGATTTAAATGACCAAGGACACAAAAACACAGAATTTTTTGAGACTGTATTGTAATTGTGGTGTTATTTTGACCCTGCGGACTCACCATAAGAACCACAGTCACGATAAGAAACACAGGAACAACATGGGTGGGGATGCTGATGATGCCTCGATGGTGCTTGATTATCGCATCCTTTAAGACGCGTGAACGTGTGAGTCTTTAACAACACCTCGGCTTTGTGATGTGAAACAAAGTGGAATATGAACTGAAAAACTCCCCGCAGGCACCTAATTATAATGTCGCCAGAGAGATCAAATGTTCCGATAATCTAACAAGTAGCTGTAAATTAAGTGGATAGGAGGTTAATTGTGGTCTAAAACAGAGAAGCGATCGCGGCATCTGTGAAGTCGTTGTTGTGAATGAACACAAAACCTCTGCAGCACTTGAATTGGGCCACGCAACCTGACTGTCATCACTTATTTATGAAAGCTTTTGTGTAAAAAGAAAATACCTGTGGGAGGCTTTCAGGAATTTTTAAGGCTTAACTTGCTTTTTTTTCTCGCAGTTACATGGATTTTGTCTCATTTAAAAAATGGATGAGTCCATTAGAGTGAACCTGTCAATCCTCTAATAAATATTGTAGTGCCCTAGTTTCTGCGACCTCACCTATTCTGATCGTGGCAGCACTGTAGGTCAAGGCAATTTGCATGTATGTAATTAGATTAACCAACAAACGGGGCACTTCATATGATATTCCCCCTTATTCTAACCATAGGGAAGCCTGAATAATCGATTTCGTCTATTTTCTCGGCATATAATATGCAAATGTGTTGCTTCTAGAGATATTATCTCGTGTTATCCTCAACTGCTCTGATTTAGAGGATTACTGCAGATGTTGCAAAGCTGTGACTGAGAGGGTATCATATGCCATTAATGCTACAGTGTGTGTAGCAAAGACTGCACGATCTGAAACATCTGAAAAAAGCTCTTATGGATATAGATCCACTTTAGATATATATTTTTAACCCGTAATCCTCATAATCCGCACATAAAAAATGACTATATTTACATCTATTGAAACCCATTGTCCTGCTCTCCTTCTGCGTTTATTAGTCGACATTTTTGTGTCTTGCATTAAGTGATTGTGAAAATGTCTGCTGGTGCGTTTGAATGTTATATAACCAATTGTAGCTTTTAAGCTTTTGATGAAAATTAAAACGCTGCATTTTCATTGCTTTATTGTGTGTATTAAATCACTTACATAACCGAGGAACAGCTCCCTTTTTTTTTTTTTTATTTGAGAGAACTATACAATCACAGCTATCTGGGCTCCATGAGATGTAGGCTGCCTCTCGCAGCACACACAATGTTTCCATCAAGGACAAAAGTGCTGTTCTTCAGGCTTACGACCAGAGCAGGGTATAATTAGGAACTAAATGCTGCTTTAAGTCAGAATGCGGTCTGCAAGCATTTCCAAAGGACAACCAGTCTTGTGGTTTGTGGGTTTTATCATCAAATGCAAATTGCACAGTTGAAGAGGAGTGGCACTGACTCATAGAGTTTATAATATCCAGGAACCTCATCCGCTAAAACATTCATGCGGTGCAATATGTCAAAAGTAACATATTCATGTTTTTTCCAGATAGTGGACAGGCCATTAAAAACAAGAGTCAGCCGAGTTATAATTTTCTAGACCCCCCTATTTTGTGGTGAAAAAAAAAAGAGTTCATACAGGAAAAGTCCAAAAGCCCTTGGGATCAAATTTTGAATATATGCCAACAACAAGGAAGTAAATGTTAGCCTATGGTGTAAAGAATGGCAAATGACCAAAACAAGTACATAAAACAAACATTCGACTGTATTCCCATAATAGAGGCGCTTTACAGAGAGCAGAGTAAATATTATCTGTATATTATTTACCATCCATGTGATGAAGTGTGATCTGCAGAGGAAAGTCTCACTTTATACGACCATTTACCTAAAAATTTCATCCTCAGTGACGGATCAGCCGACAGAGAGAGAGGCATTATTATTACACATCTAAACAATTTAATTGTTGGTTGAATACTAATCTGACTTCTAATTTAACACCAGTAATGTTTAAATAAAAAAGGGAACAAGTATTAAGGATTACATTTGCTTCACAGAGTTTGCAAGGATTTCTGCCCTGATGTATATCTTGATCATTTCAGCATGCATTACAGTGTATTTATGATTCTTGTGGTAACACAGTATGCAAAAAGAAAGTGCTCAAAATGTGTGGGCATACTGGCCAATCAATGGAAAACTGTCTCAAATTTCCGATTCCTACTAGTTTGTTATTTATTTATTTATTCATTTATTTTTTACCAAAAACAACATACTTACATGTGACCCCGCTGGAACCGCCAACATTTTGGTCAGTAACTGTAGTTTAAAGGACCACTGTGTGGGATTGAGTGGGTTGCAGATTGCAACAAATGAAATACCCTTCATCCCAGTCTCCCCTACAGTGACCGCCCAAAAAGCAAAAATGCAAAAGATTCCCTCTGAAGCTAAGATATGGTTTGTCTGTTCTGGGTTACTGTAGTAACAGGGTGGTGCAACATGGAGCACCACCTCTGATTCAAAGGTAATGCAAATGAAACGATTCTTAGTGTCAGGTGATTATACACTAATGAAAATGTACCTGTGAATATTATATTCTATTTAATAGATTACAGTTACATTACATTTACATTTAGTTACAGTCTCCAACACTGGCAACGTGATCAACCTTCTGATATCCATCAGGGGTTGGATGTGTATGTTGGTACAGGGGACAGTTAATGTACTGAAGCATCAAAAACCTGTCTCTGGTGTTGAGACAAATAAAAAACAGTTTTATCTTCATTACTGTTCAGTGACAGCGTTCAGGCTTCAGACATCCACTCTGCATCTGTGTGCACGTATTCTGCTCATCTCAGAGATGAAGATTGAGAGTGCTGTCGAATATCCCGGCTATTGTTCTGGCTCTCTGCCAGTGACTGACAGAGTAGAGTCCCAGTGGTGCTCTACTGCCACCAAGAAGCTTGCCTTACAGTTTTCTCATTAACATGTCTCCTGATTCTACAACCTTTTAACATTTAGCGCCACCATTACACAGTACTTTGGCTACCCTACTTCAAAAATGAACCCAAACCGGTCTGTTCCATTTACCATTTGATCTGCTTATGGTTACATTTTGTGATTTGTTGATATTTTAGTGGTCTAAAAATCAGTCAAACAGGTTCCAGTTTGATGTCTTCAAGGGATTTAATGACCACAGCTTTGACTTTTCCTGAGCCATGTTTGTTACATACTTAAAGGAGAACTTCGGTCGATTTAAACATGCAGCTTCATTGCTCAAGCTACCCTTGACTTGCCAGTACCGAAGACGCGAACAAATTTGGTCCAACCATTACAGAGCTCCGTGAACGGAGACGTAGCATTGAACGCTAACAGCATGGGGTCAGAACTTTAGACTGTGTTTTAAGCGTCGTAACATGCTCCACATCTCACACCAAAAGTTATGCAACATCAGCAGACACCTTAGCACACAGCACTGTAGCGTGTATGACTCAAACTGAATAAAAAAGTAGTTAAAACAATGTGTTTGTGCAAGCAGCTACTTACCTGTTTGTTGACATCGGCGTCTTCCGGTAGCTAGACTAAACTAGCTGATCCATCGAGCGTGCACTTACTCCCTCACTGGCGGAGACGGAAACGTAATCCAGCATTTTTGTGTTTATGTTCATAATGTACATGTCCATGTTACAGCCTGTCATGAGCCATGAGCCTTACAATAGCCTGTTAAGCCTGTTAAGTGCACACTCGATGGATATGCTAGTTTGGTCTAGCTACCGGAACACACGGATGTAAACAAACAGGTAAGTAGCTCCTTGCACAAACACACTATTTTAACTACTTTTTTATTCATTTTGAGTCATACACGCTACAGTGCTGTGTGCTAAGGTGTCTGCTGATGTTGCATAACTTTTGGTGTGAGATGTGGAGCATGTTAAGACGCTTAAAACACAGTCTAAAGTTCTGACCCCATGCTGTTAGCGTTCAATGCTACGTCTCCGTTCACGGAGGTCTGTAATGGCTGGACCAAATTTGTTCGCGTCTTCGGTACTGGCAAGTCAAGGGTAGCTTGAGCAATGAAGCTGCATGTTTAAATCGACCGAAGTTCTCCTTTAATTCCTGCTCCTTATGCTGCATGGAGCCTCATAATCATTCACAAATGTTCATATAGTAAATCAATTAATTGACCCCTATGTTTAATTTTTACAGTCATTGAACGTAACCGAGCACATTTAGTAATGCACTTATTTAGAAAGTTTGAAGTACTTGTACTTCACCCGAGTGTTTCCATTCTCTGTTGACTCCACTACATTATAAAGGCAAATATTGTCATTTTTTCATTTATTTGATCATTTCAGTTTGTTTTTATTTGGTTTGGGTACTTTGCTGATTCAGATGATTTGTTTATTTTATGGACAATCTGACAAAAAGAATCAGCACTTATTCATCTGTTTCTTTCCCATCAAGCAGCTATTCTAAATAAACTTAATAGCAAAAATAAAATGCATGAAATATGGTGTAGGTTTGTGTTATACACAGTGGAGAACTTTTGCTTTAACTTGACTTTTAGGGAGGTCATTGCAAAGGTCACAACCCTTTAACGGAATAGCCCTTTGCTCAGAAGTACCAGTACAGTCGCCAGGATAAAATGTTAGCATTCAGTGTTTCTGCAAACGCTCACATTTGTATGTGTTGCAAGCTACGTACCATATTGACATCCCTACAGAACATTACCTGTTCATGTCCTGTGGAGCAAATGTTTTTGGAGTTACACGCGAGAAGCTTGCCAAGCCAGTGGCCGCAGTATGAGACTGAATTTTATCATTTTGTTAGCGTGACACCGCTGAATATTTTTAAGGAGAACTTGGGACATCTCCAGCCCTGTTTTTGGCGACCAAAGCAGGTAATTTAGGCCAAAACATGATCTTTTCCTAACCCTAACCGAATGGCTCATGTGCATAAACCTAACCAGAGCCTAAGCAATGTTTAAGACATGTGCTCTGCCAACATTTTTATTCTGGCGATTGGGTCGGAAATACACGACACTCGACTGTAATGCTTGTTCGAACATCTGGTTGAATGTGGGTTCTCTCTTCTGGAGACTATCGTGCGCTCGTCAGGGTTTGTCCACCCCTTTGTGTTTAGACTACTTCTTCATGGTCTGAAATACTACTAATGAGATCATTGGGCTGTACTTTGACTTGCGATCCGTTGTTGACTTGTTATAGATGATTACACTCCATTGAGCTCAGTGGTGTTTTTGCGGTTCATTTAAACTTTTTGGATACTCAGGTTTTTTGTTTCGAGCTTTCCAATGAAAGTCTACCTCACAAGCTCCAGCATTTGACTCTCGTATTCACTGCAGGGCATTTCAGGAAATGACTTTGGTCAACCACAACTTTTTCGAAAAAAGAGAAGAAAAAAAAGGGAAAAGCACAAGGCTGTCCACAATCAAGACTGTTGGTAATGTACCGGAAACCCAGTGTCTCCACTCAATGTATGCAGGGCGTCTGTCCACATGACTCCTTTTTTTTTTTTTTGATGCAGGATGTTTTAGAAATCTCTTGTTTATCCTGTTGCGATAGGTCAACAAATGAACAGTGAAGATATTCATCTGTGGATCCAGACAAGCTAAACTTTCATAACTAAATATAACTCAGGATTAAGTTACAAAAATACTTTAGCAAGCAAACGCTGGAATTAGAAAACTAAAACTAAACTGTAAATGTGTCCTCACTCTCGTACTAAATAGTGTCAGTATTTAGTCGCAGTGGTTCAACGCTGTCTTGACACACCGGCCTAAATACAGTTCTCTCAATATTAGTCTTATTTCCGTGCAGAGGGCTGCAGTTGAAGTCATCAAGCCACAGTTTTGCGAAGACAAATAGAAACTTGTGGTTTATTCAAGTGGAGTTTGTATTCTAGCGACCAGTGATGAAAACACACATATTTATGCGGTGTATATTTTTCTAATTTAATTTCATTTCATTTTTGGCCCACGCTCAAAAGCCTTTGACAAAAAGATTACTGTGTTTTGAATGAAATGCAGCAAATAAGAATGTCCATGTTTCTCCCTGTGAGAGTCGTGTTTACTTTGGAGGTTTGGCCTCTGGCCAGTGGAGGAGGAATACTTTTCAGAAATAATCAGGGGGCACACTTATTACCCAGGATTCTCTTCTTGAAATGGTAAATGATACTCCTCCCTGCGTCCCTGCGAGCGGGAGACTGCAGAGGAAGGAGAAATCTCCACAATGTTTTTGAGAAAGAAAATAAACTCCGTGCCTAGTTTTAGTTTAAAGTTTCAGAGGGACTCAAACTGCGCAGTAAAGGTTAAGATATTTGTTCTTAATGTGCTGGAACATCATCTTCACTTTGGAGAAAAAACGCTGAAAAAAGGCAAACCGTAACCGATGTGCACCCTGTGATTTAAGCGTGTAGTAAAGTAGATGACATTTCCATCCACTTTCAAGTGTTTGACTGACATAGAAATGGCCCTGAAGACACATAATAGAGCTTATTACAAAAAAGGCAGTAATGGTTGTCCTGTCACGAGTCTTTTCAGAGCTGTTACCATCCAGACTCCCTGTTTCTGGTTTCCTAAAGGTTGAGCTTTCACCCAAAGTCACACCCGCCAGCTATTGAGATGAAAATAGCGTGAGCGTCTCAGGAGCGTTCAGTGGAATATTCTATATTGGCATAGTTAGCACTGTAAACAGGTAGTATCTATCCTTGTTCGCCTGCGGTCAAATGTTGTTCCATCTGTGGTTGTTTGCTGTGCAAAGCCATAAACGTCTTCATTCTATAACCTTATTCAGCTCTCAGACTGGACATCCTTATTTCAGGCCCGAAGGTAGTGAAAATATTGATGGATTGAGGTATTATGGTTTTGTGTGCAGCCGATCCACGACAGCTCGGTATTTACAGTCTCAGTTTAAGATGTTGAAGTTACGCAGCTTGCATCAGAGACAATGTATACACGTGTTTGTTCCCCGAATTACTCAGCGTGCACATTTAGAAGTTCCTTATTTCAGAATACAAGCAGGCAGCAGAGAGGGCTTTAAAAGTCTGGAAAAATATCGAAACTCTGCTTCGCTGCAACAGTTAATTCTTGTGTTATTTGTTGCACCAAGCATTGTACTTACATGGTCTACTAATTATAGTTCTAGTCCCCTGCATAATGTACTTTTCACTTCACCACATTTATTAACAGCAGGGTTGGAAGTAACTAATTACAACTAATCAAATTACTGTGAATGCAGCATTTTTGGGGGTACTTGTATTTTCTCAAGTCTGTAATTTTACTCATACTTAATGGTGCATTACACCATGTAATCTACTCAGTTACTTTTAAAACCATAATTGGAGACTGAGTACAATTTGAAGTCATACCTAAACCTTTCATCTGCATTTTTGGCCCAGGTTTGGAGGCGTGACCGTGACCACTGAGCTGAAATGGAAACACGTTTGACTGAGCGCCTGCTATTGATAATGCATTAAACATCAACAGTTAAAATAGAATTAAAACTAATACCTTGAGCAGTGTTTGAACAGAATACTTTATACTTCTACTTTAGTATTACTTCAGCAGCAGTTCTACTTGTGATTGAGTAATATTTGAGTAATGTAACTATACTATATTACTATAGTTTGACAGCGATGGTCACTCGTTGAGAAATTACATTAAAAAACATAGAATTCTAAAGTGGGATGGATTGTAGCTTGATCTGCTTCTTACACATGCAACAGTAATGATACTCTAATGTATTATAATCATAATATATGATTTGTTCTACTACTTCTAAGACTTCCACCTAGGTTATCTCATGGCTTACATTGGTAATTGTCATTTTTGCACTGGTTTGTAGTTTTTATGAGTAAATCATCATCGTTGTAAATGTCTGTCTCTGTGTTGATTATTGTTGAGGGGTGGAAATAGCTGGAAATAACTTTTTGAGCCTGATTATTTGTTTTATGAAAGTGTTATATTTAATCTAATAATAAATAGTCAAGCTAATAAATATTTCATGTTTAATTTCATTTGTTTCTGTTTGTAGACGTCCTTGTTTAAACATGAAAAGGCCCAAAAAATAAGCTCTCATGTAAAATTAAAGCTGAAATGTATTATTTTTAAGGTGTTTTCTTGTATTAACAGTATTTTTGCTTGTTAATGCCTAAATGAAAACATGATATACACATTGTTTATGTATTACTAGTATTACTACTACATTGTCTGACACAGCATATTTAACAAATGAATCATATTGGTCAGATTCACATCTCATTTAGAAGGAAGAGATGGACAAATCAGTGGCATCAGTTTGTAGTTATAGACAGGACAAAGTATTTATCACAATAAAAGTATCTCCACACCACCTGGTTGTTGTCAGCTGGGGCAGAGGCCATAGTCAAATACGGTTCTCTTTCAATTTATTTTTCATATCAAATTGTGAAAGTCTTATTTGTCCTTAAATTGAAGGTGATACATTTTTTAAAGATTTATTTTTCATCTGTCAGCTTTCATTTCTTTCGTCTCTGCATGTTGTGGTTAAATTGCCGCTGGGCAGATTCATTTCCCATTAATATAGAAATAAGCACACTGCATGTTTTGATTGAATTATGAGCAGATATTTGATTTCTTTACGTCCAGGCATGTAATTTGCAGCTGTAACTGACAAATACTTCTGCAGACCAGGAGTCAGCTGCTCGGAGCAAGCGTCTGTCTTGAATTTGAAGTGTTTGCTCTGCATCAGTGAACCAAAAAAAACAAGTTTTTTTAGCTGTACCTCCAGGCACTGTATGGCGCAAGCCCGCATGTTAGTTTGTGTTTCATGATGTGGACATACATTGCTTTTTGCTGCAGTATGGCTCAAGGCACCATGAAAAATCCCCTATATGGCAGAGTAGAAAATCCTGGTGATTTGTGTGCTGATCTTTACCTATGCTTGAATTTCTATGTTTTCATTTCCACTTTACTTGTCACGCTCCGTTAAAAATTAATGTAGTCATTTTCAATACAGTCACATTTGTCACTGGCCAAAAGTGATCCACATGCAAACAGCAAGCCAGTCAGTGTGACCTATTAGAATGGAAAATGTTTCATGACTGGAAAAACCACACCTGAGGTGCCACGCCACTCTCAAACACAATGTTCAAAAGCTGAGAAAATATAAGGTGCAATAAAATGCTGGGAATAAAATGTCACTTCTGCCCATGTTACAACTTTGTCACGTCTGATTAGTGACCATGTAGAGGATGTAACCGCAGGAACACAAGCCGGGAGCGTAAACAACAAGTGAAACTGATGCTGGTCAGTCAAGGAAAAGGCTTTTTCTTTTCTTTATTTGCTTCATAGCTTTTTAAACAGAAATAATCACTCCGCTTCACTCATGAACACTTTGTACTTTGACCGCAACAGTCCAGCCATCAATCTAATCTGACCTTCCAGATTCAGCACAGGCTGTCTATCATCCAGGCCACCCTGTTGCTTTCATATTCCATTTGAGAAAAAATCAGCAGTACATCTGAAGGATTATTTCCCAGAAGAAAACTGGCTTTAGAGCATGCTGTCCGCAGCATTATGGCCAGCGAGACAGAGAGCAAGGGTCTGAGGGTTGTGAGGGATGATTGGTAGACGGTTGAGTTTAGATAATCAACTTCAAATTAGATTATTTTATTTTTTTTTATCAGCGGGCTGGTTTACATGTTGAAATAAATGCCACTGAATCATTGTACATTGATATACTGACTGATATACTACTGGATCAATATTATATCTATGTGCAGTTTGAAGTTGATGGGGAAAAAAGCGAAAAGAACATTTTTACGCTCACTTTAGGTGTTTCTTTATTTTGTGCTTTTTTTCAAGAGTTAATGCGCTCAATAGAAGATGGAAACAACTTTTCTGAATAGGTTCTGATTGGCAATCATTTATCTTACATGGCTGATCAGCTGTTTCCGCTCAGAGAGAAGCTGTCTGTTGTTAGAGACAGATTTCTCTCCTGAAGACCACCCGACTTTTGTCTTGTGTACAGCCGAGGCAAATGGTATTGTTTTTTCTTCTTAGTTGAGGTTGATTGGTGGTCGGCAAAACAACTGCTTATGTTCCCAGGGCATGACCTCTTCTTCTTCTTCTTCTCTGTTTATCACATCATTGTGTGATGTAGTCCATTCTTTCAACTCTGTATTTTATCATTTTGTCAGTAAACATCATGTAGATTTAGAGTGACGCTATCAAGCTGTCTGGTTTTAGTTATGTTTAAGTTTGAATTTTCTTGTACTTTATTTACATGTAGAGAACAACGTCATGTTATATGAATAAATAAATTGGTGTGGATTCTTTACTTCTGCCAGACAATATTTCACTGTTGATTTCAACATATTTTGCCTTCTGAAGGCCAAGTGATGCATTTCATGATAATGTTTACTCAGAGTGCAAAGTCAGAACATTTGCTTCAGGACCAGATGGGTCCACACATGTTCTGAGTTCAAAACCACATTTTCTTTTAGAATTAGCCTCTTTGGACGGGTACAAAATTCAGTCACATTGATTCATGATGTTTATTGATGGAGCTGTTTGTTTACAGCGTGCCTCTGGCACAATGCTGCCACTTTAGTGTTTCCCTTTATGAACTGAATGTCATTTTCTTATATTTTTGCAGGTTTACGCAGATGATGTGCTCACAAAAGAAGAACAGATAGGCCTGTTGTTCAGAGCCAAACGGAAGTGTGAGGGGAACATCAAGTCTAAGCACAAGATTCCTGGTGAGTAAAGCAACAAGTCCACTGTCATGCTAGCAGTGCTGTCAGGCATAGTAGAGCATTGAGCTAAATGCTAATACCAGTAAAATATAAGGTTTTAAAGGGGAAATGCGGTATTTTTTGTTAAACCTGGGCCCTATATTTACTTGTCTCGGTGTGTAAATCTTTACTAAAAGTTTTGGATTTGATGCTGTAGATCACCTCAGCAGACAACTGTGACATGTCTATAATGGCTCCAATGTAATCCTTTGGGGCAACTAAGACTGTCAAAGTTTGATCCATTAATAGTGCTTGTTTTTGCCACTGACAGGTTGAGGTTGTTATTTTAAGTGGCCTTTTTGTTAATAATAAGATGTATAAGAGATTTTTGTAACTAAAAGCAGAAGTCTCGCTCAAGGAAAATCTTGCAAAGAGTGAGCAGTTGCAGAAGGAGACAACAGTGGAAATGTGAGTCAGAGAGTCGGAGAGAGCAGTTTAGAGTTCACATAGAGGACCTGCCGGCAATAATTTATTTCCAAATTCATAGCTGGCGATACAGTATAAATGATTTTGACAATCCAGACGAGGCAACAACTGTGACCGCTCAGACTTCTCCTCGAACAAGACTTGTGTTTCTGGTTACAAAAAGGATCTTACACTTTGACAATTATCTAATTCTGCAGGAATCATTTCCTTAATTATGTCAGACACTTAGAATAACAATGTCACCATGTCAGTGGCAAAAACAAGCACTTTTAGTGGATTTAACTTTGAGGGTCAGAGTTGCCCCGAAGGATTACATTGCAGCCGGCTGAGGTGGTTTACTGGACTGATTCCAAAACTTTATGTGAAGTATAAATCATTTTTACACCAGAACATCGTAGATATAGGGTTCAGGTTTGAAAATACCAGAATTCCACTTTAGAGTTCTTTATGTGTGACATGCAAAACAATCGCAGTAAAGCAGTCATATTTGGCTCTCACTCTCCATGCACAAAATGCTCCGAGGTTGATGGGAATGTCATTATTAAGTATTTTGGACTAATAAAAATTTGACCTGATAATGGCAGCAGATGAAATGTCAGGGGATCAGTCAATCAAAGTCAATCAGATTCATCTTGAAGGGGCTGCATCGTAAAAAATATCATATAGAAAATATCATAATGTTCCTATTGTAGAATGTCTTTTTTTCCACTGCCATTCTACACTCGCCATCTGTCATCATTCAAGAGCTTGTAGCTTTTGGCTCCTTTAACTAGATAGGGATTTTGGTCATGCCATAGTATGAGAATAGAATGACAGTGGGATCACTGTGTTGATTTTTTTCATGCAAATCACTAACTGAATGAGCATGTTGGATAGATTTCGGATACATATCCATGAGCCTGCCCATCATGGTTGCGTGTATATATATATATATATATATATGTATATATATATATATATATATATATATATATATATTTATATATATATATATATATATATATATATATATATATATATATATTTGTTCTTTGGCTTTATTGACAGAACAGCTGAAGACATGAAAGGAAACAGGTTGAGAGAGGGGGGGATTGACACGCAGCAAAGGGCCCCAAGCCGGGACTCGAACCCAGGGCCGCTGCAGCGAGGACAAAGCCTCTGCATATGGGACGCCCGCTCTACCCACTGAGCTAAACGGCACCCCGGTTGCGTGTGTATTGACCAAAATGCCTCCAACACTGCAGGAAACCCATTATGCACACGTGTGAGGTTTTTGTCAGGCAGTGTCCCACTCCATTAGTCTTGACTAGGTCGCCGACAGTGTGATTTTCCACAACCTGCAATGAGCTGCTTTCAAAAGATTTCTGTCAAAGACACTTATGTCAAGGCAGGCTGAGCCATTTATCGCTACGAAATGGTTTCATTTGTCAGAATTGCGCTCAGCCAGTGAGGGGGCTCCCCAATGAATTCCAGCTGGAGCGAGAGGTTCAGCGGAGAGTGCAATAAATCCCCCCAGGGCTGCGCAGAAGAAAAACCTTGTGGATACAGATTTGAAACACACATAGTGTCGGCAGGAGATTCCATCAGGAATAGGAGGGGTAGCAGGAAAAAAAATGCTTGAGTGATGGGGGAAGAAATCAATCAACACAAACAGTAAAGATTACCAGGAACTGAGGGAGCGTAGAGCACACTGTAAAGACCACCTTGTTGTCTTGATTGAACGTGATTGTTGATTCTGAGAGGTTTTACTAATCAGCTGATGTTGTGCACACAGAGCACTGATACGTTCAAACCAAACATATATTCTTCTGGAGCAGTTGCCACGCAGATGAGTGTATACTGTTAGTCGGTGGTTACATTATAGAATGCGGCTTTGTTTCCTTTGTCCTCCCCGTGGCTTTCCAGAGGCCTGGACTGAAGGCAAACTGATCCCGGAGTCTAGTTGTATATTTATGGGTGTCTGAGGAGCGCCATTTTCCAGCAGACCCCAGCATCAACTGTATCCCATTGTGGTTACTGTCATTTTCCCAGTTGATTGTTCAGAGGAGAATTTCGGATTCCACAGCCAAACCAATCGTATTATTTTCCCTTTAACCCCACTGCATTGTGGTTGCATCGAATTCCTCGACCCTCCAAACGATACCCCCATGTAAATGAAACACATAATTAAAAATGTTTACTTCCCGGCTAAGAACACAAACGTTTTTTGTTGACCGTTCCCAGTGCCCCGTGTGGTATTTCCCAACTTCTCATGGTTTTGATAAATATCCACAGATCTGATATTGGATTTTGAAAAACATGACAGAATTGCTTCTATTGAGTACTGTAGGCGCCAAACAGCTGCTTGCATAAGACGTCCAGGGTTTATATAACAACGCTGCTTTTTCTCAAGGCCCATTTAACAGGATGGCCCGAGATGCACAGCAGCCAGTCAAACATTAGGCCTCCCTCAGATGAGAGTCTGCGCCGCTCATCTGACCACCATCATGGTTAATCCATCCTGACATGTTGTAGTGACCGGCAAGCCTGGTGTCACACTTCACCAGCACCTTCAAGCATGTGCAGAAGCTGTCTTTTCATTTACATAACGTTTGAAGATTGAAGATATGGGTCATAATTCTAAAAGACTCTGGCATTAAATTGTGAATTTCACGCAATCTTGATCTGCAATTCCTCGATTACTCAAGGTAACAGTTTGGCATTTTGGGAAATGCGCGTGTTTGCTCTCATGCAGAGAGTTAGACGAGGAGAGAGATACCAGGCTCATGTCTGCATGGTAAATGTATCTGGTTTATCTGATATCGCTTTGCTGGTGTTCCAGAACATTGTAATTAATGTTGTTTCAGGACCATTATTGCAACTGAGCAATCATGCTGGGGAACATCAAAATGAATGTTGCTCCAGGGTCATCATTTCACCTTACCAAACAGATCTGGACTAAGCTGTCTTGGCTGTGTGGTTTGAGTAAAAATAAAGGAAAAAAAAAAAAAAGGGACTGCGCTCCCCCAAAATAAAATAATTGCCACACGGACGTTTCAGTCAAGAGTTCAGAGAATTTCCAGAGGACACCCTGAAGAAGTGCTGTCCTTATCTAATGGTTCGTGAGTAGAGCGTGTTGTGCTTCATGTTTTATTTGTCCTTACTGGTTTAGGAATAAGACTCTCACTGAGGAGACCTGGGTTTGTATCCTGTTAGAAACATATTAAACTGCTAAAGTTCACTCACTATTTTTCGTTTCTTTTAAGTTATCTGTCGCTCTTTTAAGGACTAAATTCTGAGGATTAGGTAACAAAAATACTTGGCCAGGTTTATGAAAACACGGTATTGGGCATTCACAACATTATTTGAAAGGATAACTTCTCCCATATGCATATTTTTTCCGATCTATGCTATGACATTTTAAAAACATGATTCGTAAGGCCAACACCAGACCACACACACCAGATTTTGCAGAAACGAAGCTAAGGCTAGCAGACAATTAGCATAGATTTTTATACAGACTTGACACAGCTAGCCTGGATCTGTCTCTAAAGCTCAATAATTAACATGTTGGTGTTTTTTTGTTTTTTTTTTGCAAATTACGCATTTTTTAATTTTTTTATTTATTGTCCTGACAGATTAACTTCCTGGCGAGTTGTTTTTAGTCTGTGTGCTATGCTAAGCTAACTGTGTGTTGGAAGTACTTTCATTTTTACTGTACGGACAGGTGAGTTGTATCGATCTCCTCATCTTAACAGAAAGTGAACAAGTGACAAACTTTTTATTTAATTGTCTATGTAAGTCAGTCTACAGGCAGGAAAGAATGACTGTCATTTATCCATGCAGTATAGTGATTAAACAATTTAATCAATAAGTAATTACACAGAAAAGATAACCCTGAACTGTTTTTGATGACTAATTGAAAATCACGTTGAACGTATTTAAATATTTTATGACTTTTCATCGACTAAAGAAATAATTGGGGAATAAAGAATTTATAAATCATTATTAATCAAATTAATCTATAATATAGATAATAGGTGCAGCTCTATTTCAGTGCACTATAAGTATTCTAGTATGCTACAAGCCCATCACATCTGACTGTGAAATGCTGTAGATGCCGCTTTCAGGAGTACATCAGCACATCGGAGCTGACCTGCATACCTGATGAGGCAGTCACACACTTGACGTGACTCAGCCTGCATATGATGGCTGTTTTCTGACCTCTTTCGGAAGGTTGCACATTTGTGTTCAATAACAGCTGAAGGAATTAAGATGAACACATTACTGTACCTTAATAAAGAAAAAAACGAGAGACCCTGGTGCAGTTGCGCCTAATGTCTGTGTAAGCACGTATGTGCTCATTTAGCGTGCCTGATTCGAGATATTTCTACTTAATGGCTCACGAATTGCTCTGACTTCACTTCATTTGAACTTGATCTGAACTGAAGTGTCTCATCTGGTCGTTTGATGGTGATTACATGGAAATCAAGTTCAAGTTAAAATCCAGTTAATGGTTTCTGTTTTAGTGAAATTTAAGAGATTGTCAAGATCTGATAAAGTTGGAGGAAAGCATTACTTGTGCTTTCTGATGATCCGTGTAAGTGTTTTCCTTGAAGTGGTCGTTAGGCTTTGGACAGAATTCACTCTTGTAATTTTTGTTTGAACTTTTTTTCCCTTGTATTGTGGTGTGACCTTGAGTCTGTGGGTTGAGGTGTACTCAGAGAATAGCAACTCACATGCATTTTTTAGGACTTTGGCTTTACATCTGTATTATTCTTGCCTGTGTCCTGCCTGACCACCCCCGGAGTCTTTTTCTGGCACTGTAAACTCGTGGCTTTCTGAACTATTATAAGAGATGTGGAGTGATGACTATTTTAAAACACTAGTGTGAAATGTGGGGTTTGTTCTGAGTGGTGAATTTATCGTGCAATGCCGCCTCATTAAGGATAAGACTGATTGGGAGGCTAAAACCATCGGTGTCTGCTGCGTTTCGGCGTTTGATCGATTTGTTTTTATTTCTCATGTGCGTTTTAAATACACAAAAGTCTCCATTACGTGACTGAGACAAGGATTTCATTGAGGGAAACACTGAGGTTTGCCTGGAGAGCACAGTGGAGGGATGTGGGTTCAATGCCCCAGACCTTGCAGTGTGAAAATAGCTCAGCCTTCAAGCTTGTGGTCTGGGTGTAGAATAACATCAGCAATCATTCTAAAAGGTTGCATGTATCATGAGAAAATGCAGTATGTGTTTTGACATCTGCAGGTCAGAATCAAATGAGTCGGGGGCAAAAGAAAACCTTATTAAAAAAACCCCACTGACATCACTAATACCAAAGTCCCTCCGTAGTCACGTTTATATTTAAATTGTGGTCAAGAAAATGTGCGGGAAATTGCGTGTGTGTGTTTGGTGTTTAATTTAAGCCAGTTAGTAGGTGGTCCTATTGCAATAAAAAAAAAACTATGGCAAAAGTGAACAGCAATTCTACTTTTTACTCCCAGGATGTGTGGTCAGTGTGATTTTCGGGACCAAACGCCGTTTTTCTCCCAACGCAGATCCGTAGGAATCCGTCAGCTCCACTCGGTCTGCTCTTTAATTTTGCGCTCCAAGTGACAGGCAAATAAAAAGCATGTCGTCATCGCCTTCAGATGTTTCTTTGTAAGTTTGATTACAGGAATGAGAAAATAATGGATCTACTGCAAAGAGAGGATAGTTTTAGTTTTATCTGTAGCTGCTTATTAGTGGTCAAAGTGGGGCAGATGTTTTCAATAATACAACACAAATGCCAAGCCATAAGGGGGGCTTCTGCCAGGAATCTGTGGGGAAAGGGACTTCTTTGCTCCCACTATCAGAGAGCTTAGGTTCATGGTTTAGCTGTCAATTAAGGGGCTTTATGCTTTGAAATTGCATTTCTTCCCCTTTGAACCTGCAGCTCTTTGTCTGAACCATGTATAGATGTTTTATTACAAAATCTCATGTCATGCAATCTTTTCCAGAAGTTGAAGAAAGTGAGGCAAAAACAGAGAAGTTATAATCATACCCTGCAATTTTTAGTTACAAATGTTCTTCATCACAATGAAAAAAAAAAGATCTCCATGGAGTTTCATTTCATCAGCCAATCCTGTAATTGAAACAATAATGTGTGGAGTGTAATTAAAGAAAGATGTTAAAATAGTTCAAAATGTTCATTGTTTAAGACGTGCAGAGAGGACATTATCATGCTCACTTTCAGATTCATAATTCTATTTTGGTTACTACTGAAATGGGTTTACATGCTTCAGTGCTCAAAATCACAAAAGCACATCCTCCTGAATACCCAGTCTGCAACGATTGGTCAGTTCTCACACGCCTGACCCAGCACAGCTCACAGCAGCAGAGCAGCTGCGCTGAATCAATTCTTATAAAACTAGCCGGAAGGCATTCAATTATGCAAATGTTTTTTTCAGGAGAAGTGTTTTCTGTGGGAGAGAAGAGCTTCTGTTGTTTTTCACTTTCACAATCTTTATCATGCAAAAGAACTTACTGTATATAAAACGCTGAAGGGAATGAAAAAGCATAATGGGTCTCTATTAAGTTTTATTATTATTATTTTTATGAGCATTTTAAATTGTATGTCTCTGTTAGAGAATGACACAACACTATGGTTATGATAATGAAGTTGAAAGCTGATAAAAATTGTTGATGAATCGATTATTTGACTATTTATCAAATGTTTCCAGCTTGTCAAATTTTCCGTTTTTCTATGTTTTACACAATTAAAATTAAATATGTTTAAAGGTTTGCACTGGTGGGCATTTGGTTCACATTTTATACACCAAGCAATTCACTTACTACATCACTAATGAAATTGATAATTGTCAGTTGCATCCCTTATGACACAGAGTTGAAAATAAGTGATGTAACACAGCACATGTGTATTGCTGTAATTGGATACTTACAATGTAACAATTCATCCAGTGTTGCAGGGAATCTCATAAATGGGATCCATACTGAAACCAATTCAATGCAACCTAAAAAACAGTATGATGTTATCAACAATGTAGCATTTTATGGAAATTTGCTGCAGCCAACAAACAAGCCTTTATGAACACAATAGATTCAGTGGACAACTTGTTTTCAGCATGCTGGGAATTCCACAGTTGCGAGTCTTAATTATATTACAATAGGTGGGAACTGTTTTTACTTTTTCTCTCAGGTTGACGCATGTTGTGCTTAAACAAAGCAAAAAATGAAATGTCTAATGTACATTCAGACGTACCACAACGTACAAGGCTGCTACACAGCCATGATTTGTATACAGGGTAAAGTTCATGCATCTGGCCTACTTTTTAAAGGACAACTGGATCCTTGAAAACACAAACAGCTCTGCTGCTGTTTTAAATGCCCGTGGCAATGTAATGCTGGAAACACTCTGTTGGCTCTGTTTTTAAAAGTCAGCGCTCCTTCTTTTGTCTCAGATGGTTTCTGCTCACCAGAATGGGATGGCATTGTTTGCTGGCCTGAAGGGCCTCCGGGGAAGCTCGTGTCCACCGCCTGTCCAGAGTATATCTATGACTTCAACCATAAAGGTAAGAGCGGCCCTGCATAAAGTCAGCAGTCAAAAAGCCCGAAGCTCCTTTTCAGTTGATGAAGGAGCACCGGGCCTCGGGTGCTACGGCAAACTGTTCAATCATACCTTCATCAAACCATCTGAAACATCTACAGAAGCCCTGAGAGGCAACAAAGTACAAATCTATTTATCCATTTTTCGGTTCCTATAGTTTTTATATTAGTTTTGTCAGGATCATCTTTTTGTTTTTCACCGGTTTTGTAATACTAATTTTGGCCACCAAGCCAGGTTCTGAGCAGGACTGAAAGCATTCATGTTTTCTTTCAGGGGAGAGATAAGTTCCTGATGTACTGTAATTAAAGGAACTATATTAATATAACATTAATGTTATTACTTGTGTGTAGAGTGGTGAAAAAATTATTACATCAAAGAAAACTTGCCTCTCAGAGCTTCCATAGAAACCTGTTTTCAAACCTGCAATTCATACAATTATTTATCTTATTTATATAATTATGCAGATTTGATAAAGATACAAGCTGTGGATGAGTAATTGATTGTGCTGGCAAACAATAGCTGTGAAAACTGTAATTAAAGACAGACTTTTCTGTTTGGTGTCCAGGACTAGCGTACCGTCGGTGTGACAACAATGGAACATGGGAGCAGGCCTCGATCAACAAGACATGGGCTAATTATAACGAATGTGCAAAATTCCTCTACCATTACAACCATAGCCACGAAAAGGTGAGATCTGTCTCGTGACCATTTCCATGCTCTTTGACTCAGTTAGAGTTTCATCCACAATAATTAAAAAGGCTCTGTGAATGTATCATCAGAGTAAATTGCCGCTCTTTAGAGAAATTGCACCATTTTATCCTGCAATTACAGTCCCCTTTTTTATGATACATTGACGCCATGCCTTCTCAGTATATGTACAGTGAAAGTGAATGCACATTATTTCTAATGAAATGTCGATATGGTGACAGTGGGAGATAATGACAGGATGGCAACGCGGTTGCTTTGTGAATACATGAGGTTACAATTAGCTAATGGTATGATCGAATATAAACTGGAAACAGTGTCAAATTAGTCGTAATTGCAAAATTGTGAAAGGTCTCAGAAAAGCCATGACTCAACCTCAAAGCCGCCTTTATAGCAACAAGACATGGATAAGAAGACACTTAGATCAAAGGATTCTGCAGTGTGTCACAGTGCTTTCCCGGTAATGAGGTTATCAAACTGAAAGTAGTGCCGCAATCCCTTTAGAGCAGCGGTTCCCAAACTTTTTTTGCGGAGCACCCCCTTCTACGTCCCAACCGGGCTGACGCACCCCCCCCCCCCCCCCCCCCAAAAAAAAAAATACGCAACAAAGCTTTGTTTTATCGCCATATAAAGACTCATGTTTAATCATGCGCAAATAACCACAACATGCATGACGATAACAACATCAACAGAGTTTCAATATCATACAACAAAGTTACGCACAAGCTTCCACTTTGAAGAGGATGAGTGACGATCAGTAACAGAAAGCACGATTTTGACATAAATGTTATTTTTTCAGCCGCATAAAAGAAAAATTGCAGCAGTATTAAATAACCGTGGAGCTAACATCAACATCATCATAACACAACGGTTATGGAAATTAGAACGACAGAACATTGAATTAAATTGCAATGAAGTTACAAACGATCCACAACATTAAAGAGCATGGGCTCAGAAACAGGTATAAATAAATAAAAACGAGGATCAATCTGAAACTTTACAAGTGAGATAAAATTACACACGATCCACAAAATAAGTAACAAAGAGGATGGGCTCAGAATCATAAGATAGGCCTAAATTAAAAGAGGATAAAAGAGGATCCATCTGGAACTTTTCAAGCGCAGCGCAAAAGTCGCTCAGCCTGCAGCAAGAGAGGGAGAGAGAGAGAGAGAGAGAGACGGGGAGGAGGATGTGTGAGTATTCCCAGTAGGCCTATATTTGTAGCAATGATATCAATACCGACAAAGACTTACCCATATTAATGCAATGGATGGGAGCCAGGTGGACAAGGAGGGAAAGGTGGAAAAGGCGGTGGCGGGAGTAAAAAAAAAAAAAAAAAATCCTCCAAATTTATGTAATGAGCTATGACGTGTCTAGGTGGCAAAGGGGGAAAAGCCATGCGATATCCAATGGGGATGTCTCGCTCTGCTGTCGTCCCTCAGTCAGGTCGGTCCCAGAGAAATTGGGACTCGAAACTCGTCACCTCTCTGATGTGTCTGCAGCTGAGCACTGTGATGCATGTCTCTCTCCCCGGCCGGGAGAGTTATCATACCGTAAATTACCGAATAATAGCCAGGGCGTTTATTTGGGACCAGGTGGCAATGCGTGACAGGAGTTTAGTTCCTTCCTCTCAAAACCCAGGATGAAAATGTCACACACTTCGCCAGCTTCTCGGTGAATTCTCTGGCATCTTTCTGCAAGTGAAGTTGTTGTGGCGGAGGAAACGATTCAGCTAACCAGCACTCGCTGCAAACTCCTCATCTCTGCTGTCACTCACGGTGGCGGACATTTGTTTCGCCTTGATCATCATGCGGGACACTCTCTCGTGGCGTGCCCGTTTGCTGATCACCCATCCCCGCATGTTTATCTCCAGCTTCACGCTAGACTTCTTCCTCCCTCCAGCAGGCAGCCTGGTCCTGCTGCTGTCCTCCTTGGACAGACGCTGAAGCTCAGTTTGATTTTTTCACCAATCTCTCACTCTCTTGGGGTCGACAGAGAAACGTCTAGGCGCAGCATAAATAAATAAATAAATAAATGAATAAAAATAAAATAACAAACGGCCGTCCATCGGCCCACCGGAAAAAACCCCGGTACTCCCGATGGCCAGTCCACCCCTGCAATAGCAGTTTCTCCAGTGGCTGTGTGTGTGTGTGTGTGTGTGTGTGTGTGTGTGTGTAGGTGTGTGTGTGTGTGTGTGTGTGTGTGTGTGTGTGTGTGTGTGTGTGTGTGTGTGTGTGTGTGTGTGTGTGCGCGCGTTATCAAGTTACTGTTCAATGAGTAACTTTCCCTGATCAACGATGTCGGTAAATGGATGGGCTGTGCTACAGCAGTAGTTGCGTGGTGGTGTTTAACGCGGGCCCTTTAAATTTAGAAGCAAGAACGAACAGGGTGACTAAGCGACTTAGGTGGAGTGGACAAGGTGGATTTTACTCTTTGTGCGCTTTCGGTCTGAACGCACAGACACTGTGTAATATTTTCACACCAGACCACCATTACATTTTTCATCTCGCGCACCCCCTGGTGGCGGCTTGCGCACCCCCAGGGGTGCGCGCACCACACTTTGGGAATCCCTGCTTTAGAGGATACCAGTAGATGTATAACACACCTTTAAATATGCCCAATACAATTTTTTGCCTGAACATCACACCAATATGTTAAAAGGGCAGATATTTCATTTCACTGTTGAAGGTGACAATTAACAGATTTTTTTTTTTTAATCTTACGCCACACATTTCCAATACCGTATACTGCCTAAACATAACAGTAAAGCTTAACCATCTGTAAAATATAATTTAAACATAATCAGCATGTGAGGAGCCAACCCCAGGATCATAAATACCATGAGCACTGACATCACCATCACAACACGGCAC
The DNA here is from genome assembly GCF_900880675.1 of Sparus aurata. Classification (NCBI taxonomy): domain Eukaryota; kingdom Metazoa; phylum Chordata; class Actinopteri; order Spariformes; family Sparidae; genus Sparus; species Sparus aurata. Next base: position 20,068,627 of record NC_044207.1, read on the forward strand.
ATGTTGAGAAAATTGTTTTGTAAACCAAACATAGCAGCCTTTTTATAACTACCCCCATCCCCAAGTGACCAACAAAGGTCGATGTGACCCCGATCGCGGTTGCTCCCGTTGTGTTTCTTTCCCCGTCATTGTGTGAGGGTCAGATGTCAGAGCATAACGCTGCCAGGGAACGGGCCCACTGGGTATTGTAAGAAGGGTGGAAAACAGCTATAACCTGGCTGTAAATGGAGAAATAGCACGTACTCAGTCATTATTGTGTATATACTGTATGAACAAGTTGTTTCTTGTATAAGTAAAACTGCATCATGCTCGGTAACGATGCTGACGTGGGTTTTATGGAGCAATTCAATCATTTCACATACAGCCTGAAAAATGAATGAGGTGTATGATTAAATCAGCGTCTAGTGTTAAGTGGATCTGCTGTCCATACCGTTGCTCGTGGTAACTACAAGTCTGGTAAAAGAGTAATCCATCCCTCATTCTGTAGACTTTATATTTAAGTGTGCAAAGCTTACATACATTTACATTTTCCCACATATGATGTTGTTTAAACTTAAAGCATTTGTCCAATATGTATATATTTAAAACTGAATAAATAATCAAGACAAAAACAATTGAAAAATGGGGAAACATAGGGTGGGTTAGTATGATGGTGCACATACATATACACAGTTTTGTCCCAAAAGTCCTACATGAGTAAAAGAAATGTGTTAAATTCCTACTTCTTATTAAAGAAAAAGTGAGACAGTGAAATGTATCTGTACAACTGTTACTTGAGCATTATTTATTTATTTTATTGTTGAATAAATCAAAACAATATGCTAATTTGGCTCTGCAGAGCAACTAGAAGCTAATGTTATTAAATGTAGTTGTGCTTAAGTACAATGTTTGCCTCCAAAATGCATCGGAGTGGAAGTATGAAGTAGCACAAAGTGGAAAAGTACAAATACCTGAAAATTGTACTATAGTACAGTAATTGAGTTACTTTGTTACATTTCATCGGTGCATATACAAAATACACATAGATACAATGGCAGTAATGGAACACATGTAACATGATTAGAGTACAGATACGTTCAGTTAAAAGAGAAGGATTACAATTTTGACAACACTTGGAGAGTCTCACACAGCATCACTCAGGTCTGAGTCTGGTCTGAAACTAAATACACAACTCAATATTAAGGTTACATATAAGTAATCTTATTGATGTTTTCTCTCGCCTATACTTGTATATGTCTTGTATTGAAGTAATCTGGACGTAACAGAAAATAATTAAATTGCATTACTCTCACATTGTGATAATGGGATTACATTTTTAGCTATAATTTTAACTACATAAATAATGAGTTAATGTATCGGAATACATTATTAAAGTAACCCTCCCAACTGCGGACAGACATGCACACATATACATACATTTATACACTCGTCTACACACGCACAAGGAATAAAATGACCAGCTGCTCATTGATAAAAAAAAAAAAAAACGAAAGTGCACTCGGGATTTTTTGCCAAAGCCTGTCATACTTTGATTTTTACCCATGAAAACGCCACACACATTTTCCTCTCCCCAGCTTGAATGTGGTGCAGAGGATGTGGGCATAACCTCATCAGGGCGCCCTTCAATTTCTCCCTGACTTCAGATGTTTGTGTTGATGGGCTCCCGAGGGAGCGCTCGCAGCAGTTAATGACAAATACATATGCACGAATGAAAAGCCCCACACAGCACAACTGCCATACCGCGGACCACCACCACAACTTAAGACACCCGTTATTTTGGCACAGGACCCCGATGCTAAATGATAACAGCAGTAGAGTATCTGGTTACATCACACAGAGCTGTTGGCCCCTTCAGCGTGTTGACGCACAGAGGGTCTGGTTAGTGGCTCTCCTTACAGTGTCCTCTGGCTGCCAGCTCACCGCTGCAGGATCAAACTGCCCCACCCAGACTCTCTCAGCTCTGCCACCCGTGTCAGATGCTGTTTCTATCACTAACTTCTGGGTGCCTCAGACAGTTCTGTCACCAAGTGGCAAGGCATGTTCAAACGCACTGAAATTAACACTTTTTGAAGCTATGTTTTTAGGGAGGCAAAGCCAATATGCCAATATAGTGTGAATGTTTGCTCTGCCCCTTGTAAAAATATGCTCTTTAAAATAAAATCACTCACATAAAGTAATGGTGTCACTGAAATTTGAACCCGTTCTTAATGTAACTAAGAACAAAGAGCTTACTTAAATCTTGACAGTGTTGAACCAGGTCTTATAACATCTAACAAAAGAACATGTAAAAAATCAGGAACACTGTAACTGAATTAAAGTCCGTCTGTATTTGTGGAGGTAATGTCTTCTTTAAAAAAGATAATATTGTGTACGCTGACCGAATGTCTTTCATCTTGATTCTTATCAATTTTACATGATCATACAAATATAGGTTATAATAAACAATACACACGTGTGTTTCACTTCTATCCTATTCTTGCAAAGAAGGAACCAAATACAAGACTCAAGGTGACAGACAGGAGACACAAAGAGCGAGCTTTAATAGAGTGAAACTGAATTAAAAAAAGATAAAAGTATTCCAGTAAAGGGAAGGATGTGCTGAAAGATATGCTGAAGTTCTTCACATCCATTTTGCTGCCCTGTTGTCATTTCTCACAAATGATTCTCTCCCAACAGGAGGTCTTTCACCGACTGTATCTCATCTACACAGTGGGATACTCCATCTCTCTGGGATCACTCATGGTGGCTGTCCTCATCTTGGGATATTTCCGGTGAGTCGATGCCGTCAGTAGAGTTTTATCCAATTAACAAAAGTCGCTCCCACAAGAGGGCTTTAGACAAGGGTCAGATATTAAGGTTAGAGCAATTGCCGAAGCGATCAAAACAGTGAGTCCACTATAAATGTTTGATGGCATGATGGCACAATTGCTTTCCATGCCATTTTATCAGTTGAAAACACACAGCGGAGCAGAGAGCACATTAATTTCATGATGATTTAATGGAGAAAAAAGGCTTTATCATGCAAGTCATGCAATTCACCAGAGCTGTGAGGGCATGCAGTGTAGTTTATTTTCTGACACAGCATCAGCATGAAACATGCACGCTGTGTAAAATATTACTTTTTTACTTTGACTCTGCATCCATCATTGTCTGACATTTTGTGTCTTTGTTATTTTCATGCTGATTTCACCACCACCCAACCGCTAGAATAAATGTTAGCTAAGGACGATTTTGCAAATAGATAAGTTAGATCTTTGTTTCTTTATGTCTTCACATTTGTTTGAGTCCAATTTGCCATTTCTTTGGCTTTACATTTTGGTGACACAAGCAAGGCTGGAAATGACCCCAGGTCTCCATAAAAACACCCAGCTTTGTCACCGCCACCATGGCCGGAATTTCTGCTGAGTTCTCCTTAAAAATAACCTGTGGTGTCATGCTTACTAATATTGAAACGCAGTGATCGATTGTCAAAAAGGTAAGTAGTTTCTCACATACACATGACGAAACACGGACACAAACTTTGGAACTTGCACTCTTGCCGCCTGTAGCTCCACCACCCTCCCCTCTACTTCCTGATGTAAAAGTCATTTAAAAAAAACACACAAAGCCATGTTGCCACGTACAAATTTGAACATATCTGTGGTTTATAAAAACCTCAACCGCTAACATTATATCCCTGTGACTGGGCTGTGATATTGATCTTTTTATTCCACCAAGCTGACAAAGATTAGTTGTTAAGACACATAGTGTTTACATCTATCCCTTTTTCTCCCACTGTATAAAAAGGAAATAAAGAACGTTCGTCATGAGAGATGTGCAGAATTTAGAGCAGTTGTCGTATTTGAACAGCTTTGCTTCTCCTATAGGGTGAGAGAAGGGATTTCCAAAGATGCTGCACACATCAGTCTTATCTTGGCTTCGTAGTAACAGTGCATAATTGGAGAAAAAACCCTGAAACAAGGTTGAATTCATTTATTCAGCGTTCTGATTTTTCACAGCTGATTAATGCAGGGCAGACGTGTCATTATTTGCTTATTTTGTTTAGCATAGGGAGTATCAGGAATCGATGTGAAGGCGCTGTTTACCCATGTTCCCACCAGCGTGACTTACCATACAGGCAGGCAGTCAGGAGGCTGCAGGAACGCTCCCAACTGGCACCAGGAAATCTACGGGCCAAATGAGTTTAATAAGTTATCCCAGGGGCCCATCTGACATTCTGGCTCTGTGCTCCGCAGCACTCCAGCCATGTCTCCCCTTCAACATGTCAGCTTGTAGACAGGAGAGCTCATAAATGTTTTCCAGCGAGAGAAAGGGGATATTTCACATTAGCAGTTGTGTTCAGCACTTTTCACCAGGGAAATGTACGCTAAATTAGTTTCCGCCCACCACTCCTAAATCAATGGTCCTCTGAGGAACGCTTGTCAAACATTCAGCTCAATAATGAGGCTTTAGAGAAAGAAATTGTTAATAATGAATTCATATTTTCTTTATTCAGTACTTTTTTATGAGACTTATCATATTCTTGTTTATGTTGGCTTTTGGATTTCATTAAAACACTAATGAATGTTCAGTAAATATTACCTTTTTTTTATGACTTGCCTTTGTAGTGACGCAACCTTTGTGGCCATTGATCCCAGCAGCCTGATTCCAACACTGGAGCGTGACCCCAAACGCTCAGACAGGATGTTTAGGAAGAAAATGATGACAGATAAACTCGTGCTTGTCTTGAAAGGGAAATGTTCCTGCTTTTTTCACGACACATGCTTGCAATTTTGTTTTTACAGCTCACTTTGAGCCGGCGAATTCAATATTTGAGCGTTTCGAAGCCCCTAAATCTCAAGAATGTGTTACAGTCAGCGTGGAATTCAGCTGGCTCTAATTAGAATGAGCATTGTTCATGTGTGTGTGAAAAGCCCACACGCGCTTCCACGTTTTTTTTTGTTTTGTTTTGTTTTTCCAACAGATCCATCCTCTGAACTTGCCACTCGTTTGTTTTCTCCCCAGACGATTGCACTGCACCAGGAACTACATCCACATGCACCTATTTGTGTCCTACATGCTCAGAGCTATAAGTATTTTCGTGAAGGATGTCGTGCTCTACTCTGGATCAGCCTTGGAGAACATGGAAAGAGTCACGGTGGAAGACCTCAAGTCCATCACTGAAGCGCCGCCAGCCAACAAAACACAGTTTGTAAGTGCACCAATACACTGAAAACATCTATAGACGCACTCAACATTAAGTATTCTGTCCTTGAAAGGATTTTTTCAATTGCTTTAACAAGGAGGAAGATACATACGATAGCTGTTTTCATGTGACAATACACATTATTTCTGTTTGGTTTATGGTGTGAAATTCACAATCAAACCAATCTTTCCATCAATTGATGTTGTTGCTGGTTCTCTCCAAACAAATTGTAATTGGATTAGTCCCTGCTTGATTGCATTACAAGCGCAGATAATTTGACTCGTGGTGTAGATGGGCGTTTGTTTCCAAAGAGGAAGTGGTATTTTGCAAAGTCTCACCTGCTTTTCCAGTGCTGGAGCAAATAAACTGTACTTTTTGTCCCCGTGCCAAGCTTTTACTAGGCCAGAACTTGGCTTTCACTTTCAGAGTCGAGTTTAAAAAATGGGCACTTTTCATGCATGCTTTAATATGCAAACAAACAATTTTTCGCAATCTATTTAGTGGGCACGTTTATCCTGGGGCTCTCCAAGTTGAGTTATACGGGATTAAAAAAGGCATAAGTAGTTGATTTATGTGACACATTGAAGGAACTTAGACGTTTGTGCTTGTACAGGCTGCATACTGTAGTGTGTGTCATAAATGGGACCCGGCGACTACTGAAGATATATTAAAGGAGACCTATTATGCTTTTTATTTTTCTTCCTTTCCTTGAGTGTTGTATATACCGTTTGTTGTGTATGTAAAAGATCTTGAAAGTTAAATAGGTCCAAGTCCGCACCAACAGAAGCTCCTCTCTCCCACAGAAAAGACTGCTCCTGAAACGCCTCATCTGATTTACGTGACTTTGTGGTTGCACATTACGTCGCCATGTCGCACATTTGCATAATTTATAGCTAGTGGCTATAGTTTGGAACATAAGAAAATAATTTAGCACAGCTGTGCTGTTGTCGTTAGCTGTGCTGGCTCAGGCGTGTGAGAGCTGGCCAATGGGAGGAGGCTGGATATTCGGGAGGGCATTAAAGAGACAGGAGCAGAGGGGGAATACCGTGTGTTTTTTAGCACTAAAGCATGTAAACCTTTTCTTGTAGTAACCCAAAATAAAATTATGAACCTGATAATGAGCAAATTATATCTCCTTTGATAAAAATGTCAACTCTATGTAAATCTAAAGGAAAGTCACATAACCGACTATTGGTACTTTCATTTATTGAGTCTGACTGCATATTGATAATAAAAATGTAATCAAACTGTTTGATTGCTACACATCTGTCTTTTATGAACAATAACAAAAATCAGCAGCCATAAGAAAATATAATATTCATAAAAAATATATACATGTAACCATGGACCTGTGTCTCATGAAAGGAGTAAAACTCAAATTAATGGCAAATCCTCCTGCTGTAACCCAACAATGCTTGTAAGAATACAGACTGATTACAAAAGATCCAGAAGACAATTATAAGACTGGTAATCAATATGGAGGGGAAGGAGTGTTGAGAGAATATGTGGCTTGTTAGTGCCATGGCAATACGGCAGCTGGAGCTGGTCAGTAATGTGGAGTTCGACCGAATCAATAGCTGGCTGAATCATTACGGCATCCTGGGATTTACAGACAACGTGTCAGTAAGACTGCAACACTATTTGGATCACTATCAACCCCTGTCCAAACAGACAGATCTATAACTAGACAAATCTCACTTGCAATATTGTATCTTAAAGGCACAGAAGTAGGATTGTCAACCAGTCTGTTTATTAATCAGTTCATATATTTATTTATTTTCAATTCATTCAATCGATAACTTGGTCGATGTCTGTCTTATACAAGGCAAGGAGGCCCGGGGGAAATTCACATTCAATTCACGCTTCAAAAATCAGTTAAAACTGTTATCACAAAAGCGGCCGCTGGTTGCCATTATAATTCCAATTTGTCAATGATCTGACTCCTGAGTCCACCATATATTTGTAGTCTCAACAATCATTACAAAGTTAGCATGTAGGTTGCTGTGATGCCACACTCATGCCTTTTCATGTCTTTTAAAAGTAAACACAGCCAGCAGCTGCAACAGAACAACAAAAAACACAGAACAAACACAAATTGGAGGTTGAGGTCAACCTCCAATTTGTGTTTGTTCTGTGTTTTTTCTCTGAACAACACTTGGTAAGTGCATATAATGAATCAAGAAACATTTTAGAGTGTGTATACTACCGGATAATTAGCACAAGTGCTTCAGGACTAGACCGTCAGGAGAGCCAAGATAAAAGTAATGCCTTTTACTCTCAAAGTAAAAGCTTCATGTCCAATTAACTGTACATCCTTTCTTCATGTGCGGTACATCTGCTCTAAACGCACTTGAATATAAAATAAATAAAGCGTAACCATAACTTTAAAGGAGAAATTGCTAAGATGTGGGTAGAATTTAAGTTTAAAACATAAAAAAAACACAAAACTGAACCAACGTTATCAAGCGTGTGAAGAAACAACAGTGTTGACGTTAATGTATTGTGTTCCAGAGATGAGATCTTAAGTTAGCATGCTAACCACCTAGCCCCGGCACATCCTTTCTCCTGTTGTTTTACTGCATAGTAGCTTTTGCTCATAAACTGAAGACATGATTGGCAAACTTGACTTTTCAGCTATAGAATACAAGTCAGAGGGTTAATATAGTAACTTGAATTTATCCTGCTCCTGCCATAAAAATCTGTAGTAAATTTCCCAGCAGTTGTCTCAATGGTTGTTGAGAAATTTCACTCAAAATCAGAAATAGAGATGCTGATGAAACGTCAGGGGATCAACAAAGTCATTAAGCTGCATCCTCCTGGGACCATAAATCTGTGCCAATCCATCCAGTGGATGTCAATTACGCTGAATAAATAAAAACTTTGACCCACAAGAGGCATCGCAGAGACAGTAGAGTCAATAGATTACCAAGTCCTCGAAGGCCATGAATGTCTGTATAGAACTGTATGGCAATCCATGTAATTGGTGTTGAGATATTTCAGTCTGTAAAAGTGGTGGATCAACCGACCAACGGAGTTCCTTTGCTGCTTGTGTGGCTAAAAATGTCTGACCTTATGATGTGTTTTTGGGCAGAATTATCGATCAACAAAAGTCTGTTGTTTAAAAGTAATGAAGGTTTAGAAGATATCATTGCTGATCTTAAGTAATAAAGACGAGGCAACACCTCTCAACAAAATGCCAAGTTGCACATAAGAGGAACAAAGACAACATATAAAAGAAACTAACTCAATGGCAAAGAGAAATGTTTTTAGCTTCAATTTATAGAACCAAGAGTTGGAGCAGACCTCAAGTTTGCTGCAGTGTTCTCAGGTTTCCTGGTTGTCTGTAGCAGACATGCAGTGCTTAAAAACTGAATGTTGCCCCCTTTTTTTTTCGGACCCTGGGGGCAGAGAGCAAACATGTCTCAGAATACATTTTCAGAGGTTTCAGTGGGTTCACAATATAACAGCATGTACAATACAACAGAATGTATTCTGTCCCTAAACATTTCAGTGTTTTTTTAAACCAATAGATCTCCTTGACATGCAGAAAAAAAGCCAGTGCAAAGAGCTGAAGACAGGAGGTCTGGGGATCTGCTGCAGCTGTCAGGTTAAATGGACTGTGTTTAATTTTAGGTGACATCTAAAGTATGTATTTAGTATCTATTTAGAAATCTGCAGTTGAATATTCCAGTGCAGATTACCGAAAACATGCTCCAGTTCCGTGCTTTTTAACGATGTATGACTGCAGTATTAATGTTATCGTGTTTGACGTCGGACTCTTTGAAGTTTGCTTGCCTTCGCTGAACTGTGGACTCAACTGCTGCATATCCAAACCAGTGACAAAAGTGGAAAGTGGAAAATAATCAAAAACATCTTTCTTTGTTTTTCTGTTGCTGAAATATTTTATTGTAGAGGAGAAATGAGAGAATGCAAATGATTAAGTATTGATTAGATCGGCTCTTCTGGTTTGCTGTTTTTTGTATAGATCGGCTGCAAGGTTGTGGTGACCCTGTTCATGTACTTTCTGGCAACAAATTACTACTGGATCCTCGTGGAGGGTCTTTACCTCCACAGCCTCATCTTCATGACTTTCTTCTCGGACAGAAAGTATCTATGGGGATTCACTCTGATTGGATGGGGTGAGTTCTGCTTCATTTACATATACTTCCATGCATATGATTAGCAGAATTAAAACCGTGCAAATTAAATCACATGTACTGTGAGGTGTTCAATCTTTGATCGTCTAATTACAATGCAATACATTTCGAGGGAAAAAGGCCAAGTCCCCTGCTGATTTCTATCATTAGAAATGTGATGACGATGGAAAATCTGCATGAATGTGGGCTTTACGGTTCCTGCATTGTACACACTGTGCGTTTAAGTTACGTAAGCACAGCGCATACAATGTGGATGCTGTGCTACCCAGGCTCTACCCATATGAGCACATTATGGACCTCTTATAACTTTACTGATCATATATCATTTATAGATATTTTTTTTTAAATGTAAATAGTTGTATTGTATTTTTCAGGAGTACCGGCTATGTTTGTGACAGTTTGGGCAACTGTGAGAGCCACATTTGCAGACACAGAGTAAGTGATCTGTATGAATATTATTTTAGGTTTTTGTGTTCTTGGAAAGTTTGGATTAAGAAGTTCTGTATTCAAGCTTTCCAAGAACACCTTCAGTGTTTTATATTTGTTCTTGTGCATGTAAAAGATCTCGAAAGTAAAAAAGGTCAGAGGCTCCTGTCTCCCACAGAAAACACTGGCCCTGAAATGCCTCATCGGTAGTCATGCCTTTAATTCCATGACTTTGTGACATCGCAAGATGTCACCATGTCTCATATTTGCATAATTTATGCCTACCAGCTAGTTCGGTACGAAAGAATTCAATTAGCAAAGCTGCTCTGTTATTTTTCCCAGTGTTGGCTCAGGCATGTGTGAGCTGATTGAGTATTCAGGAGGGGCCTGAAAGAGACAGGGGCTAAAATAGAGCATCTCAGAAGGAGAGAGAATACAGTGCTGCAGCGCTGGCCAGTGTTTTTGAGCATTAGAGCAATTAAACTTGTTCCAGTAGAAACCCAAAAGAAAATTACAAACCTGATTATGAGCATAATGTGTCTCCTTTAAAGAAATGTTTTGCATCGCTGAGCATTTATCTCTGGTTACAAAGTCTTGACTTGTGAAATTCAAAGATGAAGATAAAGAAGTATCTGTAATCCTCACATACAACAGGTTGTAGAGCTAAAAGGAATTAAAGTAGATCACCTTCCACTTCTGAGCAGGCAGAACTCTTCAGAAAGTAAACTGCCTTGAGGTGCTCCGCTATCTGCAGTCTCCACTCTAGTTCTGCACCACTAATGGCTAAGCTGGTATCCAGCTGCTGTTCAGTGGAACTAAACCACATGTTACACCTCTCATTTCTGACTCCATCCTACCTTCTACCTGCCTGCTTCTCTCCCTTTGGGCATGAAATCAAATTCAGCGTCATAGTCTGGGCAGTCTAAGCATATCGTACATTCAGCAGTAAAATTTCCCCCTGGTTAATATCATATAAAGATGAACTCAATGTCCTCTTTGGCAGCTAGGGCCTCAGTTGATGACATGTGACAGTTTAGGCCGAGAGAACTGTTTGGATACCAGCTTAAAAAAAGGCACGGATTATGTTATTTCAGTGTCTTGGTGCAAACTTGAAAAGTCTTTTTCAGAAATGCCAAAGCTCTTGATCATGAAGGGGGCTTTATGTGAAGCCCTTGAGTAGTGAATAAATTCATGAGGAATTAAAGCTGGAAACATCGTATTAATATTAATTTTGCAAAATTGAATTCATTTCTGAATGGTTTCGCATGATACTTGTGTCTAAAACCATCAGATCAGTCGGAGAGAGGAGGGGAGAGTCGGTGTCGTGTCCCCATCTGTATCTAAATCCTGTCATTTTGTGACACGGCAGCAGTAATCATTAGAGACACCCGAGTGGAACGGAGGGACTCTTGATCATAACACAGTATGTATCTCTTTCTGATCCATTATCTTGTTGTTTATCCACTGCAGGTGTTGGGACTTGAGCGCCGGCAATTTGAAATGGATATATCAGGTGCCTATCCTGGCAGCTGTTGTGGTGAGTACACGCTCAGAACTTGAACCTTCCCCCTGCTGCAGAGGTAATTACAGTGTTTTAGTGCACCTGTGGCATTACAGCTGCTGGACAAAACACCTTATTGTGGTTGCAATGATGGTTAATGATATCATTATGTTTCTATTTTCTTCTTTAGGTTAATTTTATTTTATTTCTGAACATCATCAGAGTCTTGGCAACTAAACTACGAGAAACAAACGCTGGAAGGTGTGACACAAGACAACAGTACAGGTACTGAGTGCTAGCATTGTAAGAGATGGTTGTTTTCATTTCTGAACCTCTACAAGACCGGCTGCGTCTCTTGATTCACTCATCATATGACATACTTGTAACCTGCAGCACAGCCAGCCTGTTGATACCATGAATGAGCTTACTCTGATTGCATTTGCATCAAGAGACAGGTTCCAATGCCGTGATTACAAATAGCCCACAAGAATGTCCCTTGACTGTCATCAGCCAAAGTAGGGCTGCAGTTATCATTACTGTCATTACTGATTAGTCAGTAAGATAGATTTCTCATTTTTCTTTAAAAATGTTTATTTTGAAATGATAATGTTTGAGCTTGTAGGGTTTAGAGACGGAACTTGAATAGAATGAATTATCATTTTAGTGTAAAATTAAAGTGAAGCTGAAACTCAAGGAACCCAAATACAGAAAAAAAAGCCTTGTGGATTAAAGCAGGTACTCTGAAGATGTACTGGGAGAGAACGCAAGACTGGGAAGCTGACATAGAAACATGAATGAACCGACATACAGTGGAAGGAAGAACACAGACTTAAATTCATTCGGGCGGGAGGACTAATAAGGGACGCATGAAACTAATAGGGCAATCAAAAAAAAGACAAAACAAAAACAAAAAGTCAGGAATTGTAAATAACAAAAGGACACATGGGGAGAAAACCTACAAAATAAAACAGGAAATGATTAAACTAGAACCCAAAACTATGAAGTTGTCACCTATGTTACTTGCACGTTACATTCAAAGTTCAGGTTCATTGTTATTAATTCTGTAGTTGTAGTATTAGCAGCAGTGGTTGTACTGACAGGTTTTCTGGCCTTATCTTACTGGATTTCTTTGTAGCTAACGTTGGTGTCGCTTATGTTTCTTGCCAGTAAAACCTGAAGCATATCATTATTTGTTTAAACTGTATTTTAGAATTGTAATCATGCAAATAACCCTAATTTTTTACTTTTACTTTTTTACCTATTTTTATGTATCTGTAATCTGACGTAATTTGTTTTTCCAGAAAACTGTTGAAGTCCACATTGGTGCTTATGCCACTCTTTGGTGTTCACTACATCATATTCAACGCCATGCCGTATACGGAGGTTTCTGGAATTCCCTGGCTGATCCAGATGCACTATGAGATGCTGTTCAACTCCTTCCAGGTAAAACCTAGAAATGCCAGAAATGCAAATTTTGCTCTCAAGGTCCCGATGAATATTAATGTACTCTTTCAAGTTGAACAAATCCGGAAATCAGGGGTTTTAAACATCCTCTGGGTGAACATGTATTCATTACCAAAAACACCTGAAGGGATCAGTTACCTAATGTAAGATATTTGCGTCTTGTTTAAATGGGTTTTATCTGAAGTGCAATAAAGAGGATTTGAGGGCTGGCAGATTATTTAAAATATATTTAATGTGAAATTATACAGCCAAAATTTGCATGGGTGAGTTAAATCATTCTCTACTCTCTTCCAGGGATTCTTAGTGGCAATTATATACTGCTTCTGCAATGGAGAGGTAAGGACCTCAGACATTGTACAGCAAAGACTCCTGCATATTATTTAAACTCCATATGAATAAATATAAATCACTTCTTCCCTCAGGTGCAAGCTGAGATCAAAAAGTCCTGGAGCAGGAGAACTCTGGCCCTGGACTTCAAGAGAAAAGCTCGTAGCGGCAGCAACACTTACAGCTATGGACCTATGGTGTCACACACCAGTGTCACCAACGTCACTGCCAGAGGACCGCTGGCCCTCCACCTCACCACGAGGCTGGGACCGGTGCCTGTGAACGGGCACCGGAACCTGCCCGGCTACGTGAAGAACGGCTCCGTCTCTGAGAACTCGATACCCTCGTCAGGACAGGAGCTCCACATCCCAGACGAGGAGCATTCGGCTCACACGCGGCCCATTGAGGACGAGAAACCCTCACCGGTGGTGGAGGAGGAGAGGGAGACAGTCATGTGATCGCCAGGACTGCTCTGTAAAACAGTCTCAGGATGGTCTGAAGGGGAATGGTCGCATGCATCAACACTGCCAGTTTTTCCTCCTGTGAATTGAGCCAGAACACTGCCGACTGACGAGGCTCAAGGCGAAAAGGGTGAATATCTCATGTGAGCTGTTCGCCCTTTATTTTGGGGGATGATGACCCTCATCGTTGCGGCAACTCATCGCAACTCTTTCACCAACCACCTGCCACAGTGAATGTGCAAAAAGGATAAAAAACAGACTGCCATTTCTTTTTTCTTTTCCACTGCCATATCTGTTGTTATCTTGTTTTCTGATTGCTCTTTTTAGCTCAGCTTTTGTGCATAAATTAAACCGGAGTTAGTTACAGTAGCAGCCAGGAACAGCCTTAATCACCGATGTAAAGCCAGGTGGGTTTTTATTGGCACTTATAGGGGCAATGTCAACGGCAAGTTTTCGTCTTAAAAACAGTAATGCTCCTCCTTCGAGGCATCTGTTCATGCTTTCCGGCATGGTTTCTCATTTGTTCTGCATTGACCTAAATCCACTTCAGTGTAAAAGGGAAGGTACTCAGGTAATTGAAGTCCTCTGTTGTTGCACACCTATTTTTATACTTTTGAAAGTGGTGTTTTAGCCTGGTCAGCATTTCTCTGAGGATGTTGGTAAGTTGTTAACGTTAAATCATCGTTGTTTTTCTTTTTCAAAATGTTGTACAGCTGTTTAGAAAAAACCCAGCATCCATCTCTCCTAATCACGGCAGACGTCGAAGACTTCAAATGAATGTTTCATATTCAAATTTTCCCCCAAAATACCTTGCGACACACACACACAAACACACACATACACGCACACACACGCACACAACATGATGCCAAAGTAAGAATATGTCTTTGAAGACTGTCTCTCTCTCTCTTGCACTGGGTTCAGTGTAAGGTAAAATAGAACTAGTTCTGGAAATCTGGAAAAAAAATGGTATAATGTGTTCGTACACGTTTTTTCAAAAGCAAGAGAGACCCCATTTAAAAACAGGGTGCAGGAAACGGTCGTATATTCCAGTGGAATGTTAATTAAATGAGGAACCCAAGAAAATCTCAAATTCCGCTGGAATTTCAAGAGTGACATTCAGGGTGGATATGAAGGAAAACCCCAGAAATGAATAACATGCAGTAATTTTGACAGACGGTCCAGTGTTATGCTGCTTTTTGATGTATATATGTATATATATACAAGTCAAAATGTTTACAAAGATCAGAAATACATTCTTATTGTGAGCTAATAGTGTTCATGTGTATGGTTATAAAGCTATGTTTCAATGTACTTTTTTTTTTTTTCATGTGGTTGTTTACGGAATGTTTGCAATATTTGATTCTGTACATAGTCCCCAACAAAACTGGTGAATATATTTACAGGTGACAGAGGGCATTCAAACGAGCATTTAATGAAGCATTCCACAATATATATTTCCAACTCTGTAACTTGTTATTTACTGCACTTAACCTGCATGGGTTGCAGGTTAGGTCACATTACCTATAATACCAAAGAGAAAAGGCACGATGGTGCTGCCGGAGAGAAGATTATTTTGCAGTGTTTCTTTGTATTTTAATCCACCGTCTTGTATACAGTGACCAGAAAGTCTTAAAGTTGCAGCAAAATCTCCCTTCAAAGGAATAAGTGTTTGCTACTGATCATAGGTTTAGAAAAAAAGAAAGTAGATAGATAAAAGCGCCCACACGGATTTAAGTTTCTTCATAAATACTCGGTTTCATGCAAAACAGAAAGTGAAGCGAATGAGAAAACCATTCCGCCTCTCAGTGGCTTGGTAACGATGAGCCGGGACCATTAATATTAAAGGCAGTTTTGTTGCTCTAAGTCCTCCACTTGTATTTTTTGACTTCACTTGGTCTCAGGAGCTGAATTAGTGGCTATTTGGTTTGGACTCATATGTCTGCTGGAGTTGTGATCGAGATCAGATTCAGCTAAGTGGAGTTTTACCTCACATTAATTTGAGCTAATATGTGACCGAAGCTAATATTTGCTCTTTTACGCACGTGGCATTTTTATTTTATTTTTTCATCCTACAGTCGTGACCAACGTTTGTCGGCAAGCTCTCTCGTCCCTTTTGCCGTCGTGTTCTTTTGGTGACCTCACACTGACTGAATCACTCACCCCAATCCCCTGATTCCCAGTTTAGGTCCACCTGATGCTCAGGGTGTGAGTTTTCATATTTGACTCATATTTGAAAGGTCAAAGCCTCGTCTGTTCGAGTTTTGACTGCCGGCATCTGACTGATTCATGCTTCAGATTACACTTGAATAAATCTGAATCTCAGTGGTTTACCATCAAGCAGATGTTTAAATTATTCACTTTGTCAACAAATCCCGTGAAAAGACCAAAACCATCAATGAAAAGACTTTAAGCATTTAATAAGCTTATTCCTACGAGACAAAGATCTCAGATCAAAAGCACATTAAGAGGACACACTGTGATACTGGGTGACATTTTCCTTAATTACGACGAACCTGGGCACTGTAGCTGATTCCCGCAAACATAACAAAAGCATAAATACTCGCTCATGTTTGGGTAATTTGCTAAAAGTACCCTGCTGCTTCTGGAAATGATGATGTTTTTTTTGTTACATAATAGATTAAATGAAATATCTGTTACTTGTTTTTAAATAGTTGGAGACAAAGAAACAAAGACATGGTAGGAGAGTATTCAGGGATTGGGCTAAAACATTTTCCTGGTGCTGCTCGGCAATCAGAAAAATATAGAAGAGCCCAACCACGCGATATGTATTGAATATTCAACAGCATTCATTTGAGCCGGATAGTTTTCTTACTGTTTATGACAGCAGGTCTGACAGTGTAGCTTATTTTAAGTCGAGCCCACAAAATTAAAAAGTGCATCAACGTTCACCATGACAGCGAATGTGTGATCATGCGCAGCTGAAAATAGTCCCCAACAAATGTGTGATTTCCCATTGTTCGGGTCACATTTGCTAAAAGCTACATTGCCCTGATTCTTTGGGAAATTATCCAATTAATTATTATAATTTTATATATCTGTAACTATTTTTTTTAAAGATTTGGAAACAGAGATGGCAGGAAAGTACTTAACATTGATGTTTTTGGTCTTTTCATGGCATCGCTTGGCAAAAACCTTGTAATGTCAATTAAATATTGACAGCAGTCATTTTAGCAAGATGGCTTCCTGTTGATTTTGTCAGGCGGTCTGACAACCGGACATTTTGAATAAATTTGGAAAAGTTTCATGGGCATCAGGGGTCAGTTTTGCAACTCCAGGGTTGAGTGGATTGAGTACAACATTGATTGCGGATGGCTGCAGACCTGCAGTGATAGGACCCGGAAAAAAAGACTGAGGTTGAGGGAAACATAGTCATTTAATAATACAAGTATTTCAGTGTCACATCAGATTTTTTTTTCCTCTTGAACCGGCTTCTGTCTGCTGGTATTTATTGCATTTTCTCACCATTCTCTGGAAGCTTAATTGTAAATTTGTAATGAGTGCAGTTGTAGTTCGTACAATATTTTTAAATGGAGTTGACTCGCTCTTCATGTTCAGTCTGGCTCTCCACGACTTGCCACTGGGCAAGTAAACATATGTTACTGTTGTGTAATCCAGACAGCCTTCATTAAAAAGGCGGCTGGTACCAGAGCATGAAAATCTAAAAGACAACAAAAACAAAAACAAAAAAACATGAAAAATTATATTTGAGCACTTTAATATGCTATAATACAGTATTTTGTTCCGATTGTAACATGTAAAATGATTGTGTTTTTTGGAAATCAAGTGTACAGTGAGGCCAATAATCTTAGAGCTAATGTTGTATTTCATTGTTTTCAAAATACCTCTCATGGGAGTATAAAATGTGTTTTGTTTCATTGTCTTTTTATTTATCTCGTGCCGAAATGTGCTCAGTGGAGTCGACATTCGTGCTTTAGATACGGTCTGTGGGCAGTGTTTGGCTAAAGTCTCATCTCATCTTCTCATCGCTGTAGAGTGACGTGGGCACGCTGTAGATATCAGTGTAAACTTGGGATAAAAATAGAGGATGTTTTTTGTTTTTTTTTCTGGTCTCCAATGTTCACCAGTGAATTGTGAATAAGTAACAATAAATGTATGATTTTACTGTACTCTGATATTCTTGCGACTTTCATGACTCCAAAGCACAGACACAATGCACTTTGTCATATATGAGGTTTTTATTCATTTTTAAATATAATATGATACAAATTTCTTTGAAAAAAAAGAGTGCAAAATGCTCACAGTGAAAAATATGAAATGACTTTTTGCAGAGTTCATTTTTGGGCTTTCTTGGCTCCCCCTTTAGCCCCTCCTTTGCCTCCTTTCTCTCCTTTCTCCCCCTTGTCTCCCTTCTCTCCGGATTTCTTCCCTTTCCCTTCACCGCCTTCTTTCTTGGATGTCTCCTTGTCACCTTTTTCACCCTTCTTCTTTGTTCCCGCTTCCTTTTCATCTCCTTTCCCCTCTTTGGCACCTTTGCCCTCTTTCTTGCCCTCCTTGGACTTCTTCTCTCCTTTATCGGCGTCCACTTTCCCAGAGACCGTTGTCACTTCCTCGGTTTCTTCAGGTTTCGCAGCTGTGGGGAAAAAAAAAAAACCAAGACAACAAAAAAAGTTAACGGCTTTGCGGCAGCATCAGGTATCATCAGGGTCCTGCCTGTAATGCTAATTGGAAAGGAGACTCGAATACAACAGAATGCCGCGCTAAGTGGGCTGCTTTTAATGAAGGCACATCTGTTTCTTTCACTTCTAATAAGCATGGTCTGTTTATTCTTTTAATGACACTGTTTTAAGGGCCTTTCTGGGTGAGAAATGGAGAACAAAAGTTTACAATCAGAGTTGGGTTTTCTTCTTCTTTCCCAGTTACTCAGGAGGTGACACCCTGAGGATGGACACAGCTGACGGAGGTGAAATAACAGAATATCGATTCTGGGCTTTAAGGTAAAGTTCTACATTTTCAGATATATCTTTACTCACCTACTTGTTCAGTGTGAGATAAGAATATTTCATGGTACATTATGATGAAGCAAACAGGGGCGGTTCTGGGGGGGGGCCAACAGGGTCCAGTGCCCCCGTAACTCCAAGTCTGGACCCCCCTGTGGCCCCCCTGACAGGGAGTCTGCATTAATAATACAATGACAGATTTCTTACAATGATTTTGTTCTGAAGGGAAAGGCAGAAATAAAGTGTCTCAGCAGTTTACTACCCAATCAAAATTGCTGAAATTGTAAACACTGTTTTGTCTGAATGAGGGATTTATCCTTTTTTCCGGGTTGTATGTGCCCCCTAACAAAAAAGCCGGTCCCAACCTGGCCCCCCTATTAAAACTGGTCTAGAACCGTCACTGGAAGCAAATACCAGTGATTGGGTAGCTTGGCGTCGTTTAGCATTCAGACTGGAAAAGATAAAGCATCTAACTTAGCTCTGAGGTAACAAGATCTCATCAGCACCTCTGAAGCTCACTTGTTAACATGATAATGTATCTGATTTGTTCAATTTGTACAAAAGCCAGAAGTTTTCTTTAAAAAAAAGGTTTCAGGAAGATTATGGTCACTAAAACTCCACATGAAGACTAAACTACAGGAAGTTATCAGCCCGGGATCCAGATGTGCTCATGTCGTGTTTGTTCTGATTTGCCTAGCCTCCCTCCTGTTCAGGCATTTCCACTTGGGAAATTCATGTGGTCGCCATTGGACGTTCCATTGCTATATACACTGTATAGCATCAAAAGAGAAACATAAATACAGAGCAGAAGAGCATCACCAGTCCAGATTTAAAGTCACTCATCACACGTTTCACTGCTCTGCCGGCTTAATATTTCTTCTGCTTCCATAAAGCCCTGGCCCAACTCAGGCGTCACACCGGTTGCTCTGATTGTATGTCCAATTTTATCCAGAGGCATTTTAGTTTGCATTCCTTGGACACTGATAAAGGATTTGAGAGGGACCTGACCAAGATGCATTTGCGTATTAATCTGGTGATGCTGAGCTAGGAAATTACTGCTGCGGGCCAAGAAATAGTGCAACAAACAACCTCACGGAAAGCATGCTAATAAGCACTCTCTTCAGATGCTTTTTGGTGTTTGTTTTGGCATTTTCAATTGAACATCTCTTTGACATTTTTCTCTCGAGCAAATATTCCCACACCTGACTGATAATGCTGAGAAGTATACATGACTCAGATAATCTTAAAACAGGTTGGTGTGTAGAGATTCTGAACCAGTAAATGTTTAAAAGCTGCTACCCTTTACAGAAGAGGTAAAGAGCATGAAGGATGCACCCTCAAATGAAAGCTGTCACTGAGCCAACGGGGTCCAACAGACCCCCCCAAAAACTTTAACAACATCAGGTGATAGTTTGCAAATTATACCTGTAGATAAGCAAGGAGCACTTGTGTGATTCTACTCTTCAGCAGCAATTTAAAAGCTGCGAAAATTGCTCAAAGGAAGATTCCAGTTGGGACCAAACAAAGCTTCACTGCTTTTTTTTCCCTGTATTTTTTCCCAGAAGCATATGGTGTACAGTCGCTGGACACACAAATAATGGCCAAGAAACCAAACGACAAACACACACTAAATGTTGAAAGCTGCTGGAAGGGGTCAGAGGGAAAGCTGAATCTATTTAAGTCCTGTGCCCGGAGAATCCGGCTGTCGCGAAATGATCAACCGACCATCAGAAGTTTGTGAATGGATTTTTTTTTTCCACTTGTATCCTGTTCAAACCTCTTTTCTGTTGCCTCTTTTTCTCCTTTTTTCTTTATATACCCGCGTGATGTGACAAAAAAAACCTGATGATGCATCAGTGAAGTGGTTTTAAAGCTTTGGTTGGTCATGGCTAAATGTGGAGCTGTAATTAACTGTCATAATTTGAAACCCAGATGTGCCTCAGATGTAGACATTCTTCACATTTTGGTCAGGCTTAAAGCGTCGGGGCCTTTTTGCACTTGTTGTTTACATGCTGTGTGTTGTAGCGGAATAATTAAAGGTTAACGTTGCCTTCGACAAAAAGCCTTGACTTTAACACCACCAATAAATGCCAAAGGTTCGGCTTTTTTGATGAAACTCGAGGGCATTGTTTCGCATTGTGGCATTCAAAAGAAAAAAATCCCAGATCAGTCTAAAAAAAATCCAGAGTGTAAAAATGATCTCTTAGTTACTCTCTCCCTGACTGCCATCGCAAATAAAGCCTCCTGAGGAACAGAGCGGAATTTGTAACCAGACCAAATTCCTTTTCGCAAGTCCGTCACTAGACAGACGACGTGCCGTGAACCACAAATGACCTCTTCCTCGTTGCCCTCTAGGAGCAGTAGTGGACAGATGTGTGAGAAATGTGTTTGAACAACAGCTGAAAACTGTCTGCTATCAATTAGAACACTGTCATTCTCAAAGGCGGCAGAAAGGAGGGACTGATGCTCTGCTCCCTCTTGAGTCCCTGTTCCTCAGTCAGCATGAGTGCTTGTAAGGAGATGGAGATAGAAGAATGACAGCAGCCTTTGATCCCCCCCTCCTCTTCCTGTGTGTGTGTGTGCGTGTGTGTGTGTGCGTGTGTTAGTTGGCAACAGATATTGGCTGTGAAACTGAAGAGGGCTCACAGTTTTTCTTCTCTCGTATTGACTAGATGTCACAGATGCTTTTAACAGATTGGTATGTACGTGTCAACGGTGCGGAGAAATTACTAATGACGAATCACACATGTTTGAATGGTGTGAAAACTTGTAAAACAACCTTGTTCCATTCGTTTTCTACTTTTACAAAACAAGGTAATTTTCTTTGTTTAATCTCTGAAAGGCTGTTTTTCTGTAAACACATGAGCAGCTGTTATGTGTGAAAAAGGTATTCATACACACCGCATCCAAAGAAAAGAGAGGCTATTTATTGATCCTCATCTGTAACGTTAATTTGTCTGCCAAGATGTGCTTGCTGTTGTTTTATTGACTGCTTTGGCAGAACATTTCATATTTTTCAGAGGGAGAACCACCGCCTTCATCAGTGATCAAGCCAACCAATCTGGTATTTTGAGCAAAACTAGGACGTTTTCCTAAACCTTACCAAGTGTTATTTGTGCCTCAACCCGAGCAGAGCTGCTTGTGACAAGTGTGACATAGAAAATTCTAATACTTAAACAGATGTAGAGTTGCAACATAGGGAAAAATTCAGTTTTTAGGTTTCTGTTGTTTTGCAGAAACATTCGTTCTGGCGATGGGGTTGCTTTTTTTCACATAAGCGGCAGAAATCCCCCAAGAATCAGACTTTGTTGTGTAAAACTAGCGGAGTTACCTTTAGGTTTTTTTTCAAAGACACTGGCATCCCTTTATTTTCTCTGTATGTGGTCATTAGTTTGTTGAATATTAATGTTCGTTTTCCAGCTCAGCATACCCGAGCATGACTGGAGAAAAGGAGGAAATTATATATTTACTCGTACATTTGTGCTGTGCTCCTCCAGAAGCGAATATTAAAGTATAGTTTGGTTTCATATCTGAGAGCAGCCACCCTCCCTCTCACCACTCTACTCCGAATGGCTGCAGTCAGAGTCCCGCTCCTTCAGCCCCTCTCTCCCAGCCACACGGTTGAGTAGTTATGTAGTCAGGGAAGAGCATTTACTCCAGTGCACATGAGATCAACTCTGTGATGACTCTGTAGGTTGAGGAGCTACGGATGCTCTCACCACAGTTGGTTTACCATGTGATCCTATTTGACACAGTTATCATGCACGAAAAACTTATTGACAGCCCAGTGATTTTTCTCCCGTAATTAATCACAGGATAGCCAATGAATGGATTTGTGCACATGGCTGCGTGATGTATCTTGGATAGGAACGGGAAAAGACAGATGTCAGTCCCTATTTGTCATATTTGTGACCTGCAATCTGAAAAAGTCACGGCTAAGCAGCTGCAAGATGGCTGAGATGCGCACCAGGCAACACGCCAAAATCCTGAGAGAAAGAGGAGTAGAACAAGAACATTCAATCACAGATGAGACCATTGTTGTTGGCATCAGCGATCATATTTAATTCATACAGGCAGGAGATAGTGTGAATGATTTGCTTTATTCAAAGCAAACAGACACTGAGCACACACATGCTGCATGCATTAGCATTTTCGCTGCTTACAGTCATAGCAATTTTGATAATGAACATTATACAACATTATAAAAGCCTTCTTACATGCAAATGTGCATGAAGCAAAACACATGCATCTATATTAAAACGATCTAGACCATCAGAAAGAAGAGAGACTCTGAAAAATACAAAAGTATGAACTACAAAAGTCCAGCTGCCCTAAAGAAATCATAATTGCAGAGAAGCAGTACACAGTAAAGTTTAATTCCGTTGCTGAAACCGAGCAAGGTGTGGAAAATTTGGATTTGACCCAAGTGATGCAGGAAACATTCGAAGGAGACGTGTATTTCTCTTATACTCTTTTTGCAGCGATACAGTAGCATTTAATGAATTCCTAAAGGGTCGACAGTAGGATAGACGAGTGAACATTAAGGGTGGCTTCCGATGAAGAAGAGAAGTTAAAAGTCACTCGGCCAATAAGAAAGAATAGGAAAAGAAAGAAGAAAGGTCATCCCGTCTCTGACAAAGTGAGGGTGCTGGTCTGCTCCTCGCTGACCCTGACTACTGAGAGCTGACTGTTGTTAGCACTTTGACTTTGCACCTGCTCAGAGACTGTCTGTACTGCAGGAGCATCTGGGGTAGCTGGAAGAGAAGAGAAGAGAAGAGAAGAGAAGAGAAGAGAAGAGAAGAGAAGAGAAGAGAAGAGAACATTTAGTATAACAGAGCAGAAGAATTGAAACAAGTGCAGCAGACGTAGGGAAGTTATAAAAAGAGACAGTCAAATTTAAGAAATTAAAGCTGCCCTAGAAAAGAGGTTATGTAAAAAGACAGCTGTCCTCCTAGACTTAATCATAAAGTGGGACTGCAGCAGAGAAGAATGTTGTCAGAGTCTTTGGCTTAAACCAGAGAGAATGTGGCTCATCCACCAACAATCTACAAGCAGAGTCCCTCCAAGAGATCACCACAGCCAACATCAGACATCGGAGCTGGTGTATGTCAGCGTATTTGACATACTATTATAAATATCTAAAAGATATTAGAGCTACTCACATCCGGGGATCTCGGTCAGCTCATTCAGAGGCGGCACCGTCTCTAATGTGTTGGCGTATTTCTTGGCGGCCTGTCTTTGTGCGTGCCGTGCCTCGATTTCCTTTTTGGTTCTCGGGATGCGACATTTGAATATACAACACAGGGTGATAACTGCGTGAGAAGGGGGGAAAAAAACAGGTGCATGATGAATTTAATTGCATAGCACACCCCTCTTTTACGTGATGAGGATGGATCTGGATGTTTGCGGGTGTCACTTCCGCCTGTTTGTGGCGCTCACAATATTGGGGGAAAGTGCATTGACAAAGTTGAGCTTGACAACCCCAGGACATCACTATGGACAGTATTGGAACCACTTCCTACTTTAAACTGTGGCTGACTCACTTCTGGAAACACCTCTTAATCCCGACAGAATGTAACTGTCATCACCACTAATTACACTGCGCTTGGCTATCTTGCTGTGGATATACGTAATCGCATGCTGAATCCTCCTCGGCCTGCAGCTAATCCCCAAGAGAGCTGCGTGTTTGAAGAATCATGTGAAGGTGACAAGGAAGTGACTTAATGAGATGTACCAACCGACTGCCAAAGCGAACATGGCAAAGATGCCGATGACCTGCCAAAGCCGCAGCCCCCAGAAAACGACGGTCTCCGAGGTGACGGGGTCCGGCTTCTTGGGGGGATCTGTGGGTAAAAGCTGTGGAAAAGATGAGACAACATTGATTTTTTTAGGTATTTCATCACCACAAATAAACCGCCACAAACTGGTAAGTGGAGAATATCTGAATGTAGACATAATATATGAATGAAGGATTCGATTTACCCTTTTAGCTTTTCTTTAAAATTCTGTTCATAGAGATTACAGGAAAATGTAGCCTCGTGTCTCAAGCAGCTAATCGCACCGTAAACAACGAGTTGCACATAAAAGAAGAATTCTTGGCCTAGTCATTCTAATCTCCTTGCTATACCCACAAACCATGACTCCTAGAGGGTAAATCAGTGTCAGAGGATAGCCGTCGGGTCCTGAGTTTGTTATTTATCTCATTACACAAATGAATTGACAGTTCCTTGAAGAGAGAAAACCACTGAGCTGACTTGAAGGAAAAGTGATGTTTTTCTTCAAGGTGTTGGCAGAATGTTAAAAAACAAAAGGCCCCGGTGTTAGCATTTCTCGAGCCGCTGCCAGGAAAACAAAAAAACCCACATGACCTGCGGGTTTCTCTCTGGCTCCGTCTCCACCTCAATCTCCCCTTTCTCAACCCAAACAAGCTCTGAGGCACGGGGCGTTTTTTTTAGGCTGCACTTTGTCTAAGCTTTCATGACGGTCTCAGTTGTTGTAAAAGTGCAGAAGTTCTGTCGGAAGCGCTCAAAACTTGAGCTTTTCAGCATTGCAAAACCTCTCTCTCGCTCTTTCTCTCTGTAAGCCAGGTGAACGGGGAGCAATCAATAAGAAAAAAAAAAAAAAAAACGGCATGTTTTTGTGTCAGATCAATGTCATGGATCACTACTTTGCCAGCATGCTACCGGTTCCCTGATCAAATCAGCATGAGGATTTCTCGCTGTCCACTGTATATCGATCGCTTGATTGAATAATAACAATGTTGTCTTTTTCGAAGCTCTATACTTAGAAGCGATGGATTCTGAAAATGGATACTTATTAGCTTTGTGTACTGACAACATCATTATGTGCTGAAACAGGGACACGCTTTGAGAAAAAAGTTGAGACGGTGATATAAGAGGAAGCTCTACAGAGGAAGCCTCAAAAAACCTTCGATTGATGAATAAGCAGTTGTTCAAATAAGCTTTGGATTGGTGGATAAGAGCTCCTCTTTCTCCAGCGTCTCTGTTTTGTCCTTCTGTGGTGTGTGAGGCTCTCAACATCAAGGCCAACGAACCTGTTATTCATGCTGTTTGTCTGACCTGACTGACTCTCGCAAGCCACAGTGTCAGAACGTGACAATGCAAGCCGTCCGCGGTTCCTCTGCTGTTTGTCTGTCGAGGACAGCTCAAGGGGGGGAGCTGCTGAACTTGAAAAAAGAATCCGCACTGAAAACGGATCTGACTAAGTTTAGGCGTGCATTTGTGCAACTCCCACAGAAAGGATTATCCTTGATGGAGATATATAGCGCTGCTTTTAAATAATAACCTTTTATTTTTTTGCCCCAAGAGCGATTGTGTAATGCTAAATACTTTCCTCTTGAGGGGAATTCCACGTGGCAGGATTAGCGGGCATAAGCCTGAAGTTTTTCTTTTGGTGGAACAAACAACACAAACTCAGAAGCATTGTGACCTCAACTTACCCCGTCTTAGTTACTGTGTTGCCAAACTGATTACACGTTTTTGTTTGCTGCAGGTTGGTTGGTTGGTTTGCTCGATACAATTTCACATGTTTGGATACGTGTTAATGTTTTGATTAGTTGTTCTAAATGAAATTCTTCAGGGACTAATCATTGAAGATAAGCCTAACTGAATGGAGGATTAACATCTGAAAAAACAGAAAACGCCGCAGTGGGATGCAGCTTTAGTTATTTCGCATGAAATTAGCAAAGGACCACTTACTAATGACTTTAAAAGGATATCCTGAATCGGTACAAAGGATATGTTCAAATGTGTACCATGCTGACAGTTTTTACATTCTATTTCCTGGTATTTGGAACCAGGTTGTTCAAAATTCTACTCTTGGCTGTTGACTGTCTGACTGTCAGTATAAACAGCGTGAACATTTTCTTTTCTCATTTAAAGGGGCAAAACAGTAGAATTGGCTACCTGTTCAATTCATACTCAAAACAAACAGGGGGCACTATATCATCAGAGCAGCTGCTAACTGCTGCGGTCAGATCAGTTAGCCACAGCCCTGTTAGCAGAGCAGCTCACAGCACCATGGCAGTGTTTGGTGTTCTCTGCAATGCATTTTTACATATTACATATTACATATTAAATCTTTAAGGAACTTCTGCCACCAGCTCGAGCTTCACTTCTTTCTCTTTTTAAAATTCTGGGTGTGTCAGAGGGAGGCTGTTTCTAGAAGTTTCTTGTACTTTCTCTGACCTTCTACAATAATCTTTAGTGTCCGCAAAGAACAGCATGATTTATTACTGTTTTACCATTTTATATATTCATATATTGGATATGGACCCTTTTAATTAGCCTGTAGTTTCTTGCACCGATGCCTATAATATGCAACCATAACTCATCCAACGTACTAATAAAAAGGTATGTTTTGTCAGTGATTGTAATGTTGTATGTGTTTCTGTATACAGAGCGAGTGAATTGCCTATTTTCGGAAGCAGAATTGTTTCTATCAGCTTGTTATTTTAAGAAAACTCAACACAGTCCAGCTGCTTTCGTGCAATCAGAACATTCTAGTGGCCCCTTCCTCTGCAATGTTACCCTCCTGTCTTCAGCCCAAAAGCACAAAAACAACCTGTCGTACCACAACTCATCACACTCATCCTCCCGTTTGCATCCATGTTCGAACATGTGCTTGGCGCTTCCTGTAAGACCGTATAATATATCAGGTTTCAGCACATGTTCACTCGCTCCTCGTCAAGCAACAACTCTGGCAGCCAAACAGTAAATAACATGAAGCCTTTTAACAGCAAAACACCTGCAACCATCACAGAGAACAGCCCTCAGGATGTTTCCCGAGAGAGACCTGTGGAGGACACGGTGATGTATGAGACTCTTACCTCAGGGTCCGGGATCTGGGAGAACACGGAGGACATGCACTGAGACAGCAGCACTGCTCCCCAGCCCCGCAGCAGGAGCTGAGGTGGACATACAGGCTGATCCCCAACCATTCTTTCCCCTTCTTTCTCCCTGCAGCCACCCTGCCCCCTCTCTCCCTCTCTTCCTCTGCCTCTTCCTCTCTTCTTCTGTCTCTCTGCCTGTCTGCCTGCCTGCACTGGCGCCGTTTACAGGACAGGACCACAATGGCCCCGGGTGATTAATTGTTACTATGATGCTGACGGCTTCCTTCCATCCACATTTGTCTGCTGCTTTGCTCCTCTTTGTCTTTTTCCCTTCTCCTACACCACTGCAGGAACCCAAAGACACACCGGCGGTCACCACTGCAGGCGGCTGAAAACTGCTCCACTACAGTGGAGGGGGCCAACCCTGCCGTTAGGGTACATTAATTAATTAATAGGACTGGTGTGGTTTACAGCTAGCTCATCCTGCTGGGGACAGGCAGCTAACACAGAACGTGGGGGGATGGGCAGTACAGTTCACCATGAGGTTGGCCAGCGCAGGACAGTGAAGCAAAAGGCTGTGAGCGCCATCGTGATCATTACCTCAGAATCCGGAGTGTAAAATATGTCACTGCCTCGTCGCTTCAGTTTGACTAAATGTTAAGAACCACAGTGCTGTAGAAAACGACCTTTTCAGTATGCCAAAGGAAAGAGCTGCTCTCTATGGTGTTTCCAGTGATGATAAAAGCATCTTGTTTTTTTTTTTTTTTTTTACAAGAGGCCATACCACAATGAAAGTACTCAACTGATAGCTGAAGTGCTTCTTTCATGTCTCATGCGTAAACACAAAGGAACTAAACACAACTTCAAAACATGAGTTCTATCTTAGTCTTCTGAAATTGTGAATTAGATGAATGCACTGTACAGAGTTGAATCAAACAATGAAGATAACATTCTCAAGAAACGTGATCAGCATGAGATGATTTCCCAGCATGCATTGTTTGCGATTTAAGAATGATTTGAAACATATTGTGAAAATTTGTGGTGTGTCTTCAATATGTTTGGAGATGAGTCGCGGTTGTTTCTGTGGAAAGTAATGGAAACACTGCACTGATAAAGGTCAGTATTGAATTTAGCCTCACAGAGACTTTATATTTATTTTGCACAGTCACTTCCTGTCAATATTATCACAAAGCTGGTCCCATACTGAAAGTAGCAGCTGTAGCTCTACTTCATGTGAGTAGAGGAACTGATTCTTCATACTGAGAAATTATAAAAGGAAATAAAACATTAAATTTTGATCAGTGTGACTAAACAGTTGTTCATTTTACTTAATATCTCAATGCTACTGAGCCTGTTTTCTCGTGTCCACTCAGCCTATCAATTAGTTTCACAAAAAAGGGGAACTTTCAGCTAATCATTCAACCTAAGATAGGTAAACTGCCAGGAGAAATACATTTTTTTCAGGCCAGGAGTTAGCTATTTAGCACGCTAACTTCAGTAGCTAGATATCTTTGCAACACAGTCCACAGATGTCTTTGACATGATGTCAACCCTGCTATTTTTAAATTCTGTTGGTAATTTTACCATTTTTTTTAATACTTTAAACAAAAATAATTACATGTTGCAGCTGTGCGGCAGCAGTTGAACTTAAATTTAACACCTTGCAGCATTTTCTGTGATCCTATTTCATGTTTTGCTCAAGAAATCTTGAAGTGTACACCACAGGTCATCAGCCTGCAGATACAGTGCTGCAAGAAATGAAAAAGTCTTACAAGATGAAAATATCACACAGCATAAATTGAGAGATTTTAGCACCTAGGCATTTAAATACTAACCCACATGTTCAACAACACATAAAAGGAATACTTTGACATCTGGCAGAGATTTCAGTGAGAATATTAAAATCCAGCTTATACCTTTCCGTTTAATATAAGGCTACAGCCAGCTGCTGTACCTACTACCTCTGAATCTCACTAATTAGCGCTATATATCTTTTTTGCGTAATCAGTGCAATAAAAACAGTGTTACGTGTAAAAATAACATATTGTTAGGGGTTGTGTGCCAGCCTGATCCTCAACTCTTGAGCAGTTACTTCCTGGAGCTCAGAGCCACGAAGCAGTCAGGTACACAGAACCTCTGGAAAGGAATTAAGTTTATTCTTGACATCTTTTATGTACAGATAAATTAAACAACACATACTAACTTATATCAATTTTGTTACCTTTGGCTAGTTTTGATTCACCCCTTGCCTTATATTTAAAGGAGAACTTCGGTCGATTTAAACATGCAGCTTCATTGCTCAAGCTACCCTTGACTTGCCAGTACCGAAGACGCGAACAAATTTGGTCCAGCCATTACAGAGCTCCGTGAACGGAGATGTAGCATTGAACGCTAACAGCATGGGGTCAGAACTTCACGCTGTGTTTTAAGCATCTTAACATGCTCCACATCTCACACCAGAAGTTATGCAACATCAGCAGACACCTTAGCACACAGCACTGTAGCGTGTATGACTCAAAATGAATAAAAAAGTAGTTAAAATAGTGTGTTTGTGCAAGCAGCTACTTACCTGTTTGTTGACATCCGCGTCTTCCGGTAGCTAGACCAAACTAGCGTATCCATCGAGTGTGCACTTAACAGGCTTAACAGGCTATTGTAAGGCTCATGGCTCATGACAGGCTGTAACATGGACATGTACATTATGAACATAAACACGAAAATGCTGGAATACGTTTCCGTCTCCGCCAGTGAGGGAGTAAGTGCACGCTCTTTTTTATTCAGTTTGAGTCATACACGCTACAGTGCTGTGTGCTAAGGTGTCTGCTGATGTTGCATAACTTCTGGTGTGAGATGTGGAGCATGTTAAGATGCTTAAAACACAGCGTGAAGTTCTGACCCCATGCAGTTAGCGTTCAATGCTACATCTCCGTTCACGGAGCTCTGTAATGGCTGGACCAAATTTGTTCGCGTCTTCGGTACTCGCAAGTCAAGGGTAGCTTGAGCAATGAAGCTGCATGTTTAAATCGACCGAAGTTCTCCTTTAATGGACAGACATGAGTGTATCAGTGACATTGGCATTAATCTTCTTATCTAACTCACAGTGAGAAAGTGGACCAAAATTATTTTAATAAAAAATAATTTAATATTGTTCCACACATGCTTTGTTACTGTCGCTCTCTAGTGGTGTCCAGTATCTGTGTTTTTCTGTCTGCCTATTATTTTCATTTGTACAGAACATATTATCAGCATGTATCTTCTAATCCCATGTCATCAGTTGCTATTGTGCATGTAAAATCCCATTTTTACACCTAGCCCGATAAACAGCCTTATATTATACTAACTTAGATTGTATAAAGCTTTCGGTTAAATGACTGATATAAAGAGACTGATGGACACACCCTGCAGAGAGACGCTTTCCACATGGATTCTAGGCTCATCCTTCCGTCTCCTGACAAGGAATAGACTCTTTGACGAGATATGCCATTAGTCCAAGTGGATTCTTTGTCATTATAGTCCCATTTGCCCAACCTCTTGTTGTCCCTGCACAAGTCTTTGAATAACATTGACGAAATACCTCTTTTTCAAGATCGTCTTACCAGCAAAACACTATGACTCACTCATTAATCACCATGTAAACTGGGGCACTAGACAATATGTGTATTGATCAAGGAGCATACACTTGCAGTATGTAGCATGATTGAGTCTTGCCTCCCTGCTGAAGACTGATAGGAAATGTTCCCACCAGCCTGCAGCTCCATCCTGAGGGTTTTTAGTGATAATGAGAACCCTTGTCCCTAATCTCAATCAAACATAGCTCCCAGTGATTGGCTTTTGTTAGAGGTACTGCCGCAATCAGCATATTAATGCTACGTCATGTATGTCAAGTCTGACTGGTGGCATATAAAAGAGTCTGCTGTTTCGTTAATTTTATTTTACTTTTATTCTTACATATTGCACCAAAATGATTCACGAGCTTAGATAGCTAATATTTTGAATGTGAAGCACATTGTGAACCCACTTGCTCACTCTGCAACGCCTTGTTTAATTAATCATCATTACCATCATAATGCGCCAGTGAGGATTCCAGGGTGTCCATGCTTCAAGGGAATGTGGTGAGACATGATAAGCCATAAAACACACAGAAAGGATTTCAAAATGTCTGTTTGTAGAAGGTTGTATTTCAAACATTGATGGTTCTATGACACTGTGTTCTTGTCTCACGAATGTTTCTTATTTGTGGTTATCTCTAGTGTTGCAGTAGCTTGCTGGTAATTCCACTAAAATCATATTTCCGTATTGATTCAATTGGTTAAACTACTTTCTTTATTTCTGTGCTGTTAACTTCTGAAACTACAAACTATTTGGGGCTGTTTGCTTCTCTACTGTAATGGAACCCCCTCTGACCAGTACTAAATTGATGAACTGACTCAAGGACAGAATCAGAATGAGAAAGACCAACCAGGGTGCCATTTTCCACCACTCTTAAGCCTTCAAAAAAGGGCGTCGTCACACTCTGATTGTTGAGCAGCCCCAAGCTGCTCTCACTCAGTAATTAGGAGCCAGTCTCCCAACCAGGTGACCGGAATCCACTCCAATCAATTCAGAGGAACTGAAAATAAAAAAAGATGACACATGTACAACACAATGAGTCTGCTACAAAATGTTCAGAACAGGTTGTTTCTATGTCAGAGGCATTTTGGCTTATTAAGTAATCCTGCCTGGTGCAGGTATCTGACTGATGGGTACTGTCTACAAAAGCAAAACAACAAAACCCTAAGTTGACATTCAGCACATTCCCATAAATTGTGTTTAAACATACTTTTTTTAAATAATCCATCAACAAGTGGGCACTTTTTGTAATAAACTAAAACATTGTAATAAATTCACATCACATGTATTTGTCAACTGGAATATTTTCACAAAGTTGTTTGAACTCCATTTTTTTTAATTAAACTGGACTTTTGATAGAAAAATGCACTCCGAAATAAACTAAATAAAATGACCTCTCTCTGCATTCTTACTGCTGTTTTGATGTGCTGTTGAAACACGTTGTATCTTCAAGCCCCGCACACTGAAGGTCAGATGTGGTCTGTCTGAAACACAGGGAGTCGAAACGCCTTGTCCGGTGGGAGAGGTTACTTTGACATTTTTTTCCTATTGCTGTCTGCTCAGTTAGATTGTGTGTGATTGAGGAAACACGCTTGGAGCCATTAATGCCTGATTCGAGGCGGCAGAGGACGAGTGAGGCGGCAGAATTTCCACTTAAGGCCCTGAAATTTTTTTTTTTCTCTCCCAAAATTATAGTACAAATAGTAATCATAGTGTCAGGAACTGGTTACATAAGAACTAAAGACAGCAACAGCCTGTTTAGGATGCAGCAGCTGCATTGCAACTGTCCACGGTGCACCACTTGCCGAGCTACAGTATGAAACTGCAGACACAATGAGGACCATTTAAGTATTAATCAGCAGATGTTACTGTGTTGTCAAAACAAAGCTTCACATATTTATATTCATAGAGCACACACAGACAGTATTGCACTGAACAAAAAAGCAGCCTCCTGGGGCGTCGAGGTGGCTCAGCTGGTGTGCCACCCCCCTTTGTCTCTCTCAATTATTTCTGTCTCCCTCTTCTGTCAACCAACAGATAAAGGTAAGCCTACAAAGATCAGCAGCCTGTGATCAGCGGCACTCATGCACACATCTCCAGGAGGCAGCGGATCCGAGCAGCAGTGCTCATATGCGTGAGGAAAATGCCCATGCCATTGTGTCTGCACGTGTTGAGGGACTTTCTGAACTACTTTGCTCACTTATGGATTTACCCTGAGTAAACCCCAACACTTAGGATATCTGCATCAGTGATGATGGACACACATGACATAGCCAGTGATTCAGACATCCAGCTCTGGTATCTTCTTCTCACTGTGGCTATAAATAACTCATGTGAAAATGTACGCATGTCTTTCTTCTTGATTTGGAGGCATATTAAAACACCCAAATGTCAGTGGAGTACTGAAATAAAAGAAAGCAGCCGTGTTCTGATTTGCCAGGATGGTTGTCAGATGTAAGGTGTTTCCTGAAGAAACAGCATATTTCTGAATTTGACAGAACATGGAGAGCAATTCAATTTTCAGTGGAAAAAAAAAAAAATGAGATGAGAATGAGCCTCGAGTCGAGAGTGACTGCTCGGTGAGTACAGCGATGGGGAGAGAAAAGCAGCCTTCAGTTGCAGACAGCGCAGGGCAGCGACTGCGAAGAGCTACACTTTGCCAAGAGCAGGCTTCTAAGCCATGCTGTCACCATGTCAGCGTCAGTTTGCTCTGCCTTCGCACATTGAAAGTGCCTCAGTGGCAAAAGTGCATCTGATACATTCTTCGTTAATGTCACCACTGATATATATTCCTTTATTTTTGCTGTTACAAGTTTTTTTGCCTGCTTGTCCAGACATAACAGTCTCTATAAGACTGTAACTTCTGTATCCTTATTGTATTCATATTGTTATTCACTTTATCTCCAGAAGTAGATCACTTTTCTTTACACTCTACTGATTAATTTATTTAACTAGAACATTATAATGACTATATGTGCTGCATAGCTTCACTGTGTATATCTGATTGAGCATACTATATGTTTAATTGGCATATTTGGTTTTAGACCGCAGGACAACAACAAATCACGGACTGTCAGAAGAACACATCAAAAGTGGTTGACAGTACAGTGCAGTACATGACTAACCACACTGCCATCTAGTGATGCACTCTGTATTTAAAGTCACTGAAATAAAAAGTAAAAGAACTAGAAAGGCACTCAGAAGAGTTCATACCTCCACCAAGGCCAGACATGTAATGTAACAGAAAGGATAAATCCTTGGATCTGTCTTTTTATTCAGATCTGCACCAAATGTTAATGGTGTCTACTCTGAGCCATTGTGGCCCATCATCCATCCAAGTGTCATGGAAGTCTGTTGAGGAGTTTTTGTGTAATCCTGCCGACAAACCATGCGACAAACAAGGACACAGGTGAAAACAAAGAAAAGAGGCAATAATGTCAACATGATCCTCACTGCACCAGAATATGTTTTTTAGTTTTTTCGTTTCACAAGCAACGCAAACATTTTGGAAAATAAGCATCAAAAGCGTAAAAATAAGAGTGGCACAGCTCAAACTGAAGATCAGACAAAATGCTGACAGAACTTGTCTCGTCAACACGTCAGTATGAATTGTGTTTGATGGCAGTGAACACATCCATACTGGATTTTTTTTATATAAATGTCAGCAACAATATCAGTCATCCGACAGACTTCGGTCAACATTTCACTGTTTCGCTGCTGTCTCGATACAGATAACAGTTCATTACTTTAGTTCTACTTACTGTAAATGAGCATATTAGGACCCCGCTGTTTATTTTCTTTCCATTACATGTAAATGAGAGGCGCTCGGAGATGAATGGACTCATACAGGCACAAACCGTTTTCTGGCCTGAGTAAAGTTCACAGATCCCTCATATACTGATGGCTAACTTTAACCTCTGCGTTCACAGCTCCACTATTTACTTTAGTTTCTGGATGCAGTCAATGGTCTGCAGGAAGCATTGGTCCAGAACGAGGGAATACCTCTGAGGAGAAGGATGGAGAAAGGAGTCATTCAAACCTGGAATGACAAATAGGTGAGGCTGTTTACGTACGCTGTGTTTACATAAGTTTGTGTTTGGTTTGGTGGGTTATTGGGCATTTTGGAATAAATCTACACCTTTCTGCGTAATACAGCTACATAAAACAATATTAAAATTGTCTGGCGAAGTGTAATTTATTTGAAAGTGATGACACTCTTTAATTAGTCAAGTCAACAAGAGCAGTCAAATTAATCTATGACAATATTGGTTTTTCCCCTGAAATAAAACAGTGAAATGAGCATTTGGCAGCAATAAGATTTATTCAAAATCTAAAGGCTGCTAACTCTGGCCACCTTCCTATCAGCCACCACATGTTCAAAATAACAGCTTTAGATTACACACTGAGAAAATTAATCCAAACACAGACTTCCTTTTTAGATAAAGTTGTGTTATGGAAGATTAAAAAAAAAAAAAATTAAACATTTTCCCTGGAATCTGATGCAGTTAGGGACCATGACAAGTATTTGCTCCATCAACACCCTTTTCTGACGCACATTGCTACATGTGATACATGTCTGGCAGTCGCGCGAGGGCATCATAAAGCTGATGATATCTCATCTGTTCCTCCGGTGACACATCTCACTCTGCTACATTAAAGGGTCACCTCACCTTCCATCCAGGAGGTATTCAACACAAGCTGTTTTTTGTTACCCTGAGCATAAAGGCTTTCTTCATCTCGTCCAAACTCTGATATTTTTGTCTTGTGGCACTTTTCTCGCTCAGTCCAATGGGGACCTGCCAATCTCCCACAGGGTCCTGGAAGAAATAGTGCGGTATTTGAAGCAGCACACTAACTCAGCCATGGTTTTAAATTAAGCGTGATGTGGAGGAGGAGGAGGTGGAGAGGGAGGGGGTTTTTTTTTTCTTAAATTTTTTTGCTGAAATCCTTTTGGCTACATCGGAAGAAAATAACTCGGATGTTAGTATGAATATAGGGGCCACTCCCACCATATTCAGACAACCCTTGGATTAAGGAGCTAGGATCACATACTGTACATACATATGTGTGACACACTCTGGGGACCATATGGAGGACTACAGTGGGAGCTTGTGCAGCTTGAGTCCGCATTAATTTTCAACCACTATTCCCACTCAGCTGGTTTCAAGTCAGAAATGATTAGCAGCAATCTGTAAAAGGAACATTGAAGTTTTGGGGAACTTAACTGGGGTGTTTAGTATTTGGATTGGCTTGTCACACGTTTAGGTCCTTTCCAAAAGGTTATAAGGTCCTCATAAGATGCTTATTGACATCCATGGAATAAATTAGCATGAACAATAGTAGCAACACATCATAAACCCATTTATAAATATGTTTATCATTAGATTAAAAGACATTAATAATAAGACAATTGTTAACAGTTTAAATTAATGATGTCCTTATGAGTTTCTAACAACTGTTCAGAATAGCATTACAAACACATTTATTGAGTTGTATTAAATTACATATCTTTTTTTTTGTTGCTATTTTAAGATTAAAACATCCTTGGTAACATTCTTTTTATGAATAATACTAATAACAGCAACCGTATTAATAAGAAGAAGAATTTATTTTTTTATTTAATTTATTAGCGAAGCACTTTCTAGCCCTTTTCACAACAGCCTACCTATTCTCATTCTTATCCTAGCTCCTCTTTGTATGGGTGTATTGGGTGTATCAGAGATGATGAAGAGGAGGAATACAGGAGCCTGGTGAGGAACTTTGTTGTCTGGTGCCACACAAACAACCTGCAGCTCAACACCTCAAAGACTAAAGAACTGGTCATTGACTTTGGGAGGGACAGACCCAGACCTAGACCAGTTCTGTTAGGAGCAGATGAGGTGGAGGTCGTGGAGACCTACAAATATCTTGGGCTGTGGCTGGACAACAAGCTGGACTAGACGAGCAACACCAAGCAGCTGTATAAGAAGGCTCAGAGCAGGATGTACTTTCTTAGGATTCTGCGATCCTTTAACATCTGTAGGAAGCTCCTGCAGATGTTCTACCAGTCTGTGGTCGCCAGCGTTCTCTCCTACGCTGTGGTGTGCTGGGGTGGGAGCACATCAAAGGCAGACCTCTACAGGTTGGAGAAGCTGGTCAGGCGGGCCGGCTCTGTGGTCGGCATGAAGCTGGACCTTCTGGTGACAGTGGCAGAGAGGAGAATCCTCAACAAACTGCGGGGCATCATGAACAATGCCAACCACCCTCTGCACACTGTCATCAGCAGCAGTAGGAGCCGGTTCAGCGACAGGCTGCTCCTTCCAAAGAGCCAGACAAACAGACTGAAAAACTCCTTTGTCCCCCGTGCCATCAAACTGTTCAACTCCTCACTAGGGGGGAGGAGGGCGAACACAGAGAGACTGAGGGACAGGGAGGAGAGGTCTGCCCAACTAAAACTATAGACATGCTGGACTGTTCATGAAAAACAATGTGCAATAACCATGTGCAATAATAACAGGACCATAACAGATACTGTGTACCTGTGTACAGTTTTACGTGTGTATATATATATATATGTACACATATATATATTTATATATTTACATTCTTACAGTGTTATTTTATATTTATTTACTTATATGTATATTTACATGTATATTTTAAAAGTATGTATGTATATTTCTTGCATATATATATATATATATATATATATATATATATATATATATATATATATATATATATATATATATATACATACACACACATATATATGTATAATACATTGTATTTGGTTTTCTATCTTTATATGGGTGTGGGGTACCTTGGTGTCTCTTCTTTCTTGATCCTCTATATGTGTGTAACAGTTCTGTGTGTGACATGGAGCTTCAATTTCCTTGAGGGAACCTCTCAAAAGGATGAATAAAGTTGTCTAAGTCTAAGTCTTTGTTGTTTGGCATGTCAAACCGAAGCTTGGAGTCAAAGATCACAGCCAAACTGCGGGTGCGAGTGCTTGACTTCAGAGGAGAGGTCACACAGACTATCCCTCAGGTCATAGGTCTGATTTTGCGGGACCTCTCCAACACTCATTTAGTTGGAGAACATATTCTCACATCCAGCATTCAATATTTGAGAGCCAAGACATCATATGAGAGATATGTCTATGTTGCTACCAGTCAGCGCATAAACATACATATACATATAATACTGCGGTGTAATTTGCCTTTACCGCCATATAATTATAGTTATAAGCCCGTGAAGACTCTAAATGTTTTCCAGCAATAATCATAACTGCGTATATAATGCAATATAAACATTAGTACTCAATCTATGAGTCGATCAATCAATCTCAGTGTTTCTTTCACTTCACTTAAATCATCAATGTCCACTTGTATTAATTTATAATCATATTATAATCCCTTATAGTGATTATAATGTGTTATAATTGATTATAATGTATTACAACTATGAGAATTTTTAATGCGTTAGAATTTATTATAGACATGGGCTTCATAAAGGGTGCTACTACATACCACCTAGCAGTTTACTATGCACCTATATTTATAGTTTTATATAGGTTTTGCAGCTGCTGGACCTAAAGTGGGATCAGTAAAAAAAATTTAAAGTAAATCATTTATTATGCACTTAGTAGTTGGTTTACAAAAATGCTCTCTTTACCTGCAATGCACTTACTGTTGCCAGCGGACGTAAAGGCATACATAGATTTAATAAAATATGACAGTGACATTTATAAAACAGCAAGCACACATGACAGGAAACCATGAGCAGACATCCTATCAGCGTCAAACATTTCTACAATCAGTAAGAACACCTGTCTGGTGCCATCAGGGTTAAGTTGAGAGCTCACCGAACACAAAAAGGAACGGTCCACCAGCCATCTTCGAGGGTTCGAACGAGGAAAAAGACGGTGATCCGTATGCTGTTTGTCTGGCAGAAGGGGAGAGTCTGTTTTCTGTAGGCTGCTGTTTGTTACATGTGACAGGAGAAGGTAATGCTCAGCTGGATGTGAGGTTGAGCAGGGACCAGCCAGTTCCCCTGGTTAGTGTCTTGTCTGGGCATCCACGGAGCCTGCAGGAAAAACATGCTTGGCTTGTCTCATCATGTCACTGCAGAGTCGCAGGTCATGGTGGAGAGTGCTCTTTAGCGATGCCCTCAGCGCCTCAGTTTCCCTCCAGCTGAGTGACCAGCGAGGAGAGGACGCACAAGAGCAACTTGAACATCTCTGTGCAGACCAAACATGAGGGTTTGAATGAGCACTGTCCACGGGCAGTCTGTCCATTACTATGCATTCACTTCTGGTGTTTGGAGTATATTTGATAAAAATCTGGCTAGTGTACAAAACCAGTTCAAGACTATCTACAGCATTCTCACATTTAGAAATTACATTATTATGAATGCCTGTCTTGCTGTACAGTCTGTTCAGCTCCTGTTGCTCGGAAATTGGTGCCAGCCTGGTGCTGAGGGCCGCTGCTCCAGAGGCACGGAGTCGTCATAGCCATAAGCGAGACTGACAAGGGATAAAATTGAGTCAGAGCGTTGAAAAAATGAAAATCTGCTTGACATTGTTGCATCATGCTGGCATCATGTTCTACCCTCTCTGCTTTTACAGTCGTTACTTTCAATCTAATTTTGTCCTCTCCAGCTGCTGCTCAAAGACCACCATCCCGTGGCGCTCCTCCTGGTCCTTCTGTTCTGCCTCCAAAACCCTCTGCTTCAGATCTTTCTCTGTAGAAGATTCAAGCGAGAAATTGTGTAGTTATTATTGTTAAAAAAAAATCGCATTGCTCTTGATGATGACTGATGACTAATAAATCTTGAATGAAATTAAGAGGTTCTAGTATAGAAAAAGAGGTGTAGAGATGTAGCTGCTTTGCACGGATCTTTGCTACATATAATGCGTAGACTAAGAAATGTAGCACTGTAGCAAA
Source organism: Sparus aurata (assembly GCF_900880675.1). NCBI lineage: Eukaryota > Metazoa > Chordata > Actinopteri > Spariformes > Sparidae > Sparus > Sparus aurata. Next base: position 20,108,517 of record NC_044207.1, read on the forward strand.
AATACTCTGTTATAGAGTTTAGCCTAGAGGTTGTCTGTAAAACTCATAGTTTCAGTACAGCCATCAGTCATAATATAGACTTAATAATTAAAAAAAATACAGTAAAATCCAGATAAAGTGGAATGCACTCAATCAATAAAAAATTCTAGTGCTGCAGAATCCCCTCATACAATCTTAGGAAAAGTTGTTTTTATCTTTGTGATGCACTAAAATTTCCAACTTGCCAAATGTAATTAAAATCTGAAAAATAAGATTTTAAAAGATCCAGCGCTCTTTATGTGAATCATTAAATCAACACGAATCTGCAAACAAACTTTCAGCACATGGGTACAACCACCTCCTGGACTCGGATGAGTGCTGTTATGCTTTTGTTGAGACTTTTATCAGCAGGTAACATTACTGTCATTTATCACTCTATTGTCACTATATTATGTCTTTAAAGGGTAACTCCACCAATTTACACATTAAAATGGGTTTACAGGTCTTGGGGAGTACTACTGCATATGTATAAAGCCTTTATTTATTGTTATATGTGTGCTGTTGATTTGCATAATCAAGCCCTTGTTTTAAAAAAGAAACCCTAAAAGTAGTTTGCTTGTGAACAATTAAAGGATAATTTCACATTTTACAAGACACATTAAAGAGTGTTTACAGGTCTTGGGAAATATTTGAAAAAAGTAGTATAAAACTAATTGTGGCACCAGAGCAATTATGTAATCTGATAAACTGCCTCCAGTGATGTCAATCTGCGGCTTAGTTGCATTGTGTAGGCAACAGGTTTTGAAAAGCATGAAGAATGTGTGGAATAATAATGCTGACATATCTAATTCTGCTGAGTAAATTTTGATCCTTTGTTTTTAAACTGTCCACAATAAGTTCAACACAGCTTTTTAAAACCTGGCACCTACATTAAGCACAATGCAACTTAGCCACTTAATGACGCAACTGGAGTCCATTTATTCGATTACATGCAGCTTTAGCCACAAAAGGCTTTAAGCAATTTTTTTCACATAGGCAGTAGTACTTCCCAAGACCTGTAAATAACTTTAATGTAGCTCCTCCAAATCATGCTACATACTTGTCATCAACATCGGAGAAGAACGCGGGTGTTTTGGGCTAAGAGCAGTGGACTTTGAAACCATCACGGGCCCGCAGCGTCTTTGGACATCCAACCTGTACATTTGGACCACTCCAAGCAATAACAGCCACGCTAAATAAAGCTTGGTTTAACGCTGCTACTTGCTAATGTCTGGTCATGGGAAAATGAAATGGACAAAATGGGACCCAGGCTGACGAAACAACATGAAATCTGAGACTGTTGTGTCCACAGAGACCTGTCCCCACATCCAAGACATCTCAGATCGAGCTGTTCGACCTGACGGCCAGACCGTGTTCTGATCAGACAGGACTACAGCTGGACAAGGAGAGGTGGACTTACATGGATGCTTGGTGCTCACATACAGTCCAAGCTGATGAACAGTGTAACTCAGATTTAAGTTACACTTTCAATATGAAGATGCCGACCTCATTATCACCACTGTCTTATTGTTGCTGCCTACATTGACCCTGATGCAGATTAAAAAGATGCACTTTGGGTCTATGTATATTTCTATATAAATAACTGTATACTGCATATGTTTTGTAATTTGTGTAGCATGAAGGAGTTTACACAATCTAGTTTCGTTATGCCGTGTGTGAAAAGATGAATAAATTACATTGTACCCGGTATTATCATAGTAAGCCTTAATGACTTCATGAAAAACGTACACATACATTGTCCCATTATCATTTAGCATGACTGCCATTGGCACACATACCTTGGAGATGTTATTCTCTTGTTACTGTCTCCCTCTTCAGGGGGAGATTGTGAACTGCAAATTGTTGTCTTTGGGTTGGACTGTTTTTCATCGCCCTCTTCCTGCAACATGTTCGTGCATACACTTTAAGCATTAAATGTGAAAGACCAAGCATGAGAACAAAAGTTCGAAAGGATACATAACTATTCAAGGAACCATTCTTCAGCTTTTTATTTGTTTACCTTGACAGAGAGCTGCTTGATTCTCTTCTCCTGTTCTTTGATCTTGGTTTTAAGCTTCTGGATTAGAGTGTCTTGCTCTGAAGGCTCACTCCTCGGCTGCTGCATCTTGCTCTGCTGGGTCTCCTTGCTTTGTTTGTTCTGCTGTTGGTTGAGTTGTTTCAGCACCTCTTGCATGCGGGTCTGCTGCTTCTGACAGAAGAAGAAGGGGCAATTATTGCTAAGAACAATGTGGTAAAGAAGGAGTTTGTCACAGGTGGTCATTCTTTCTGAAGACACACTGAGCATATAAATAGTACTAGATATTCTCTCTTGTCTAATGACTTACCAGCAGAGCATCCACAAGCTCATCATCATGCTTCCCCTTCTCCAGAAGAGTTGAGATTTGGCCTTTCAGAATTTTTATTTCACACGACAGAGATTTGTTCCTGGCTTTAGAGGCTTCCAGCTTTTTCTTCATATCCTCGTGGTCTTTCAGGAGTGTCTCATAATCCACTGAGATCCTCTGCACAGGTGTGGAAGGAGAGCAGGGTCGTGGCACATTTAGAGGTTCGTATTTCAATCGAATTGCAATTATTGTACAGCACACACACCTCAAATGCCTCCTTCCTCTCCTTCTCGATGGTGCGAATGTGGATGAGGTTCCTTTCTTGAGGAGGGGTTTTCTGAAGGACCCCCATGCCCACACACTCTTCCTCAACACTCAGGAAACTTGGCTGTCTTCGATGATTTACCTGGTTCAGCTGCTGCTCAAGGTCCCGCAACTGGTTCACAATGACCCATTTAGTTAACATTGCATTCAATTATTTGTTTTGTCTCTCTCATAGTTTTATTAAGCAGATATCTAATTTGAGAGATATCGGCCGTAGAGATGTTTGCCTTATCTGGAAAATAATAGTACCAGATAATACATTTGAAAAACTCAACAGCAATGTGTTTTTACAGAAATCATGATCCAAGGTCAGATAACAAGGCTAGCTATTTTTACAGCCACGTCATTATTTTTTGTTTACATCATGGGATGTCACAAGCATGGGCCTCTCTTCCATGAGTGGATGCACACCTTCTTCTTGGTGGTGATACAATGTTGTCTGGTAAAATATAAAATAGTTTAATCGTTGATAGTTAATAAAAAAAAAAAAATGTGTCATCTAGTTCAGTTACATTCTATAAAGGGCAGGCATCTCTACAGCTGAATCTCCAAACTACACAGCAGTAGCACAAGTAAGGGGAAAAACATTTGTTTTTGGTTCTGGGGTGAACTGCCCCTTTAAATAGAATATACGTTTTTTTTGCTTACCCTTGTCTGAAGAGCCAGTATTTGCTGAGAGCGACCTCTAAAGCTTCCTGGGCAGCTAATCACTTGCTGAAGGTTGACCCCCTCTCCAACCTCACTGATTAAAACCTACAACAGTAGTAGCAGATCATATTTTGGTAAATGTAAGTCACAGACGATAATTCAAATGAATATTTTATCTTGTTTTTTGAGCAGTTGGACTTAAGGCAGGAAAAAGAAAGCCACTACCTTATGAGCTACTTTCAACTCCTGTTTGACAGATTGAACCTGGTTGCGATACTCAGTCACTTTCAGCTGGGCAGCAGCTAATTTTTCCTGCAGTGATTTCACCACTGGATTTTCCTGCTTTTGTGAACAAATGATGTATTATTCAAATTATGCTGCTATTTCTAAAGTTAGGAGGGAAAAAAATATTCTCATTATGGTGAAATACCTCACAGTCTTCAGATGGAACCTTATTCTGTGACTTTGTATCTTGCTTTTGTCCAGGTGGAGAATGCACCAAAGCAGCCTGCAGCTATAGAAAGGAGCATCACATCACAATTACTAATTGATTTATTCCCTCTGTAATAAATCACAACATATCTCGTTTAAAACAAATCGTAAACAGTTGTATTTCTCCAACAGATCAAATGGCAGGATACACCTTATGCAAGACTTTGTTACCTTTTTCTCAAGCTCTTTGATTCTGTTGCTGTTTTGCTTGGATTTAATCTTTTCTTGCTCAATTTCAGCAGTTAGCTCTCTATTCTTCTTAGACAGCTCAACAATCTTGGTGGCCGCTATATCCCCTGCCAGGCCCGATGTGCCTGAAAGGATGAGTGGATGAGTCATGAGGAAGCTGTGATGTGTCTGGAACATCACTGGATTAAGATAAATCGAAGTTACCTGCTAAAGCCAAGCGTTCTTCTTCTCTTTTCTTCGTCAGGTGTTTAATCTCAAAGTTCTTTTCACTCAGAAGTTTGAAGAGCCGACCATTTTCATCCTTAAGCTCCCTCAGCTGGTCTAGTAAATTCTCATTCTGTAGGCCAGGCAGTCTGTAGGGACGCAATTAAAATGAACACTCAATACATGATAGAGATTACTTACAAGATAAGAACCTGATTGTTCATATCGATTTATGTAGGTGATATTTCCAATTTCAGCCTTTGTAATTCTCACCTGTCTTCTGGATTATCTGCCTGAATACCTTGCTGAGATAGATCCAAATCATCTTGGGCAGCACTGACATTTAGTTTATCCGGTTCTTTCTCCTTCTTCCTATCCAGTTTTCTTTTCTCCTGCTGTTTTTGTAGCACTTGAAACTGAAGCCGCAAATCATTCAGCTCATCATCGTGCTCCATGATCTATGATGGAGAAAATAATCAACTTATATAGGCAAGAAATTACAGCAAAAATCAATATTACATTTTAAAAATGTATTAGGGAATTATGTTACAGTACTATCCTGCATACTTGGATATACAAGGCAGCAGTGCAATTCAGCCCTAACTTAGGTAACAATAAGCTGAAAAATATGAAGAAAGGGGTCAGAATGTAGATTCACAGATATTTATGAACTACTCATAACCTAATGATTCATTAATGCAGTATCTCCCAGTCGGTTCTTCAGTAACTCATCATTGCCTACTATATAGCTCTCAAATCCTAGTTCTTGATTCATACTTGCTCCTCAGGAACTAACTCACATTTTTGTGTGTCTTATTGTAGAGTGTTAACCACTTTTTTCTACTTTGATCAAAGCTGATGGAAAATAACTTCATAAAAAAAAATATATATATATCTAGAAGACAAAGCTTTAAACGTCCTACATGTGTCTTTTCCCTGAACGCAGCATCAACACAAGTTATTCCGTCAATGGCTTCGTGGTATTTAAGTGTCCCACTTCTGGCTCACGATGTTGTTAATAATGTCTCCACTGGTAGCCCAAACAGAATTAAATGTATTGCCCCAGACTTATTAGCAAAACAAATGCTTTTGGTAGATAACTTGTCCCGCAATTAACGTTACAGAGATAACGTTGATGTTTATGACAGTTTCAGTAGCTGTGAAAATGTCTAATCCTGTTCTTCTGGCTCCTTATTAGGATTACAAACGTTATGGTTGTATAATAAGAAACTAGCTCACCTTTCATTCATCCAAATATCGCTCTAGACACAATTTGGAGGCTGTTTTCCCACGAAATTAAAGCTGTTTCGTATGGAGAATAATGTGGAGCAGCTTCCTCACAGACTGCGACGCTACTGTATCCATAGCAACGGCACTCTCGAGATTTGGACAAGATCTCGCGGGAGCAACAATGTAATCAAGGGGAACGGAGGGAGCGACCACCAGTTCATAACATTAATGAGGCCAGATATTTTTCACTTTTTTTTTATTTTACCGGTCATTAACTTGAATTTAAGAATAAGACCTGCAAGCGCGCATACAACTATTCTAGTATTCTAATACTGTACACAGTTATAGAAGGCCACATGAGGCGGGAAATGAGGAGAGAATAGAGCAAACAGGTGCAGGACTACTTGACTGATAAAAACATTGTTAGCTAGGTAAACTTTACCAAATGATTGGGCCACTAGAGGGAAAACGGTGAGATTAAACTTATTTTTTCGGCCACAAATTCCAATTCCAAAACAACATTCCAGGTATTTGGAAAAAACAGGTGTTGGAGTGCTTCCTAACACCCATTGGTTAACTTTGAAAACTTGAGCTAAGCCTTTGTAATTGGGCTGTACCCTGTTCGACCACAAGAGGGCGAGATTCCCTACAGTGCAGCTGTATCCGACTTGGTAAATGCATAGTTCATTGGATTTAGTCATTTTAAGTAAAAGTAATTTCACGGTTAAGAATCAATGAAAAGGTTAAAAACATCAGCTGTGACTCTCTAATGGCCATCCATTTATGTTCATAAAATGAACTACTTAGTATTCATTAACCATTTACATAGTATTGTTAACATCAATTGCAGCTTTCCAATATACAATTGCTAATAAGTTGTTTAAAAAGCATGTCATTGCTTGTTTACAGAGAAATAACCATTGATTAAAGTTTAATCGTTTGTTTTATTGATATGATAGATATAATTAAGAGTTACTCTATATTGATTTAGATTTAGATATCAAAGACCCAGGGAAAATACTGGGGACATGACCTCAATATCCTCAATGGTAGCTACGGCCCTGACAACTGAACATTCATTTTGTTCAGACAGATTGAAAGACATTGGCTGTGGGAGCATCCATTCCATGTTTATAACACCCATCCAGTAAATGTTTTTTCTTAGTTATAATGAACTTCAGAAACAAAAAAGTATAATACTGTTTCTTGGGAGCTTCACAAGTACCCCAGTCTTCTGCATCGACACACGTGTGTTGGCAAAGGACAACCTAAGGATGCTGGTTTAGAATAATGTTTAATGTATGAGGGGTGATGAAAGCTCCAGGCTTGGCATGACCATGCTTACATGCACCCTCCTCAGGTGTTATTGTGAGGAACTTGAGTATGTGACATCCCTGCTCTCCCCTTGCATTTTTCTGTAACCTGATGCGATTGCATAATACTTACTGGATCTCACGTAGACTCATTGTGTTCTTTTTTTGTGAGTAATACTAACCACCAGGAGTCACAATGACGCAGCACTTTAAACTGTCTTTCACCAATTTGATGCAGTAAGAACTTTAGAGTATCTAAACTGCATCAAATTGGTGAAAGACATTTCCTGTTCAAATTGGATTTTAAGGTGGGGCACTACTAAACTTTAGTAGTAAGATACTCTAAACTTTAGAGTATCTTACTGATACTCTAAACTTTAGAGTATCTTACTGCATCAAACTGGTGAAAGACATTTCCGGTTCAAATTGGATTTTAAGGTGAGGCAGTACACAGTAAGAGAAAGCAGTTTTATCTGTTGGGAGTGGTAGGGTAATGTTCAAACACTGTATGTGTAATGGTTTTATTATTTGGAATTTCTGGATACAACAGATGCTGCACAAGGAAGTAAGCACTTATCATTTTGCAAACATCATGAGTTGCCAGAAAGAGCTTTGACCTAACATACAAAACAGAATTAGTAATAAACTGTACAGTTAACTAAAAAAAATGCACTCTTCAATGAATCCCACTGTCTTTTGTATTCACCTTTTGTTGCAAAGGTTTAATAGACTGTTAAAGAGAACTTCTTTAGTATTGTAAGGCTATAGTTTATGGTGCTTTTAAAATTGTATTGTTTGATAGTAAGCATGTTTCTAACACAGACTAGTATTGACTTTTAATACAGACTTGTGTACATGATAAACCGGCAGCTGAGCGTATATTGCCATTTGTTTAAAATAAGCTACATCAGACATAACACATTTTCATTGCAACTTGGAGAGGTTTCAGAACTAAACAGAATTTCACAATTACGAGTCCGGTGATTTTTATTTTCAGATTTCCAATTAAAAAGGAAAAAAAAAAAAAACAACGCTTTTTTGCACACAACATCCAACACATCATGAATAACTTAACAAGGCATCTATTTCGGCATATCACAGGATTGGCTGTATGATATTAAATAGGTTACTGCACAGTCTGTTGGAGTACCTCTGAGTTTAGCGTCATGACGACTTTGGAAGTGGCTGTAATGACATTGACAAACATTGGACCCAGGTGTAAAAAAAAAAAAAAGACTTGGCCTTTAGCATCAATTTGTATAAAAGGATGTTTTGTTATTCTGATTTCCATGTAATTAATTTATACATTACTTTTTTGTGGGATAATCGTACACAAGTCAAATCCCATTGGTGTCTGTGCCATTAAATAAGGATGGAAGGAAAAACCTTGTCTGTCATACTTGTCACGCCCCTAATGCACTAGGATGCCCAGTTTTCAAAAGAAAAAAGATCAAAAGTGGGCTAAGGTGCAACCGTTTACAATTTGGCAAAAGTACATTAGTGCTTAAAAGAATGCAGAAGCTGGTAAGAGACGATAAAACGATGACAGAAAAGGTCAGCCCACCTGCCTAGTCGCACTGTTTTCAACTTTTTCTAGCTTTTGATATTTCACTCACACATCATTCAAATAATTAAAATAAAAGGTAACAAAACTGTCAGCAGTGCCACCTGTCCACACTGAAATCAAATCACCTGGGTTTACAACCGCAGACACATCAAGTGTGGCCAGCATTAAAACAGCTGAAATCAGTACACCTCCTCCTCCTCCTCCTCCTCCTCCTCCTCCTCCCTCTCAATGCAGAAGCTTCCCTCTATGGATTCGTATTTTGAAGAAGGTAATTGTAATCAATAAATTACAACTACTTACAGTGGAAGAGAGGTGCTGAATGGATGTGTACATACAAAGATTATGACACATCTCTAAAAACAAAAGTTCTATACACCTTAATATGAGGTAATATTAAGGGAGATAATATATCAGTGTAAGTCCATGTTCACTTGGGTTGTATTGCTTTCTGTTCTTCTCTGGGTTTAACAACAAAGTCTCTGTACATGGAGTAGATGACACCTGGAAACAAAGAAACAGAAGTAAGTTACACAAAGGCACTTAATAACAATAATAATAATAATAATAATAATAATAATAATAATAGACAGGACAAAAGATAACACATTTTATCACTGACATGTAAAAATAGTCATAATACAACTAGCCAGCCCTATTTTTTTTTAATGAGAATAGATTTAATCCAAATCACCTATGATAACATGTCGGTATGTGAAAAAAACAAACATATTTAATTTGATCAGAAATGTGACACTGCAAGCTACATACCAAGAGTCATTGCTCCAACCACAAAGCCTTGGGCAGCTACACGCATGTGGATCAGGTGGACTGACATTTTTGTATCTCCCCGACTTTTCATTTTTAGCAGTCTCCAGCCAACAATGGCGAAGAATCCAGCCATTCCTTCAAGGAGCAAGAAGACAGATCAAGTTACTTAAATGTCTAAAACAAAGTTTGTGTTATAACTTTTAAAACAAAGTGTAAACAGTGTGCGTGGGGGGTGGGCTGTCACAACTAAGAATTATTTCATCTAAGTCAAGTTAATTGAACTCTCCTCTTGTCATGATTTAACTATTAGGGGACAACGTGTACTCACCCACTGGGACGAATGGATTCTCCTTTGCTTTTCGCATGAACTTGGACTCATTATCTTCATAAGAAGACATCTTGACTGAAACAAAAAGAAAAAAGAAAAAGTTAGTACAGCATTTTCGAGATTGTTACCAAAACATGGCGTGCTGGTTCATTCAATGTAGGCGGGGTCCAATTTCCAGGTCAAAATCCTCAATGAAGACTTAAGTTACAGTTGTAGATAATACGTCTGAAGTTATAGTCCACGTATACACGGTTAGATAAGTTTTACATTCGTACCTTAAGCTAGTTTGTTAGCCGCTGTTCAGAGCTAATGTGAACACCGCATGAACTGTTCAGAGGTTACGCATGAAGGACAGGAGGAAGAGTCGTCCTTATAAACGCTTAAATAACTGAACCTATCCCACTTCGTGTCAATGAAACGACATCCGCTTTTGAGCAATACTAGGTTATAATAGTCTTAAGTGAAATGTTGGTACAAGGCCAAATAACACAAAGTACCCGGCGAATAAAACAATCAAGAGCGAGGGTTACAGTTGTAACAGCACATTTAAAATAAAACTTGTATTGCGCTACAGTAGACTGGACTGAGTACGTACCTGTTTAATGAGTGTGTGGCTATTTGAATAGACAATAATTAAACTATCCGGATATGTTTTATGAGTCCTAAAAGCCCCAGATCGCACGCACTGTATAAAGGAAGTAGCAAGCCGGCTACGTGATGTAACTACCATCGCACGCAGATCTGACGTCAGCAAGATAACGAGTATGATGTGTTCAAATCCTGGAAGAAAATTGGAAAGACAGCTTGCGCCTCTGAAATGCTATCAGGTGGTCAGAATTCTCTCATGAAAATTTAATTTGTGTTTCAGGTGATTTTCTGAACTTTAGATTAGATCAATTGATCGATTGTAAATAAAAGAAAAATACAGAATCGTCCTCTTAACTAGGATATGCCCTTGGATATATAAGCAATTACTTTAACGCGCTCTCAGGTGTAACAGAGGGATAGGTATTTAGATTGGCTAAACATGACTTGACACAATATCAACACAGCTTAACATTTGATTTGCTGTTACTACCACTCCAGCGACACTTTCTTTGTATTGGCCACTTCTGGTAAATGGTTAAACCAGTCACAAAATGCCAGTAGCATTAAAAACGTCAATAATAAAGCATCAGATGTTGTTTGTTATGCGCATTTTTTTCATTGGTACCAACTTACAGATACAGACAAATACACACATACACATACACACCGACACACACACCTATTTCATTCACCTAGCCTCTTTCTATCTTCCTGTTATTGTTCCTGGAACTGCATATGTGTAGCACCAATGGAAGCTTAAAACCGAAGCCAATAAAGCTGATTTCATTACTATTAGGGTCGCATTATGTATGATATTATGTGCAACAGCTTGATTGCTGTGTCTCATCCAATTTACCCCGAACGCAGCATCAGCTGTACGCTCCCACACTCAAAGATGAGAGGTACACTCCAAGTACTACCCCAGTCGCGGTGTAGTCTGTTTCGCAATTAAACTGTAGCTTTCTTTTAAAGCGTCAGATGATTTCCATGTCTAAATATTACAATGTTATAAAGTATAATATTATGTAACATTAATACAATGTTGTTTTGAGCACTTTATGTTCCAAACCCTAGGCGATTCCTTGTACCAATGTTTCCTCATCTCACGGTAAAATGCCACAGTAGTTAACCACACTAAGTTGGGCTAAACGAAGTTAGTGGTAGGTGGAAGTTAGTCCTCTTGCTTTACGTGTTGCTCTCTGTAATGATGTAACAGTGGGGACATGTCATGAGAACTTTTGGCAGCACGTTTCTGCAACGTGCTGCTTCCGCACTTAGAACAATGTAATATAAACTATTGCAGTTCTAATAATAATAATCCAATTTGATGCATTTTTACGTTCACTGCCCACTTTTAAATGACTCCTAATATACTCTTAATGGCATCTAGTTTATCAATACGAACAACTGTAGGCTATTTATAGTTCTAACAATATCTAAAATTATTGTTATTGTTAGCAACCGACACCAATGTGACCTCCTAAAATTAACTTTGAGATTATATACTTTTATATTTTTATACTGTTCTGTTGTTCATGAAGTAAATTAATAAATAAATCGTATTTTCATCATTAGTGGTTCACCATGTCTTTGTGAGAGCTTCTGCACTGTGTTAACCTTCTTGAGGAGGAAATCAGAAACAGCTTTGAAGCCCCTAATGAGGCTGTGGCTTTTCCTTTACACAATTATGGACTATCAGTGCCCACTGATCATGCACCAGGCCCTGATTTACAAAGTAGATTAAAAAGGGGGCTGTAAACAAACATCACTTCCCTTCCAGACATCAAAGAACATAATTCGATTTACACATTTTGCAACGATTTCCTTTTTGTTGTATGGCCTTATCTGCCTTCTGATGAGCGAATTTATATGTTTATATGTTTCACACACCATGGCCTGACCTGGAGAAGAATAATATCTTACTTCTAACTTAAATTCTGCAGTTTTCTTTGCCTGGTGCACAGACACAGAAATGTAACTGAAACTCAGAAAACTTATAAATGAAACTGCCTCAGCCAGAAAGCTCAGAGTGAGGCAGTCATGTTGTAAAAAAAAAAGCAAACACCTCCACCCAGTGGTGAATTTGTACTCTAAATCAGCAATGAGTTGAGATGGTCACTGCTCCATTTACAACTTACTGTAAAGATGCCGAAGTAGACAGTATATCACAATCAATCATTCAGTTATCTTATTATCCATTTTTTTCAGAAAATTCATATTTGTATATGACTGTATGAATGAATGTTTCAAATTCATGTGTGTCTGCTTTATATTCATTAGCCCTGATCTTTAATAAACTGTTGGCGGCGTCAGTGATACAGCAGATTCGACAGCTTTTCCCTGTATGCAGCAACGTTGTGATTAACAAAAAGGTCTCCAGTCATCATAAAACCATATGCACCTTCTGTACTACCAATAACAAGTTTAGATATATGCACTTTATATAAATTGTTGGATCAAATTCATACATTAATCTCTTCATCCACTGATTTTCGTTATAAGGGCTCTGTGGAAGTGCAGGTGAGAGAGGCATTCAATAACGTGCATAAAGTAAAATCCCTTGGATTGTCACGAGACTTTCTTCACAAAAAAATCCACAGTCCAGCAGAATTAAACAACTTAAAGGAAATGGTCCTCTGGGTTATAAAGGGAAATTGCTATTTAATTGTTATACAGGGTCCCTTTAATGTTTTGGTGTTGCAAATGTCTGCATGTGATTATGTAATCCCCAAATGGCGTTGTTATCATAAAATCAATGATGTGTTTTTATACTATTATGACTCAGTTTCTTACACGAGGAGAAATTAGGGAAGTCTAAATGACAGTGACAAGATGTTACTCATCTGCAGAGCCAAGTGAAAGAAACTGAATGAATGTCTGAAACATACGCACACCCTCAGTTTCGATCTTAGCTTTGGTTGGATGACTCATTCTGCAGTGTTTTACAATTATCGATAATGTTTTTGAATATTATTGCTGCTGAATTAATGTTTAAGTTTTTGGTAATCTTAACTATTTTATATGCCAAAGTTTAATATACAGCAAAGCATTATATTCCCATAAGATTGTCATATGTCTGTAACATCGCCGTCCTGAGACAACCACATATCACTAAAAGGTCAACTTTTCAAGAGCTCAGAATCCAGGAGGGTTTTTGAATAGTTTATTTAAAAAAAAAAGGTGGAGAATCATAAGACTTGCCTTCACCCACAAAGGAACACTTGAACCTTCAGCTGAGTAGAAAACTTCATATTCGGAATCACCCGATTTAGATGAGATGGTTTTCACTCAACAGACAAGCTTTGAAAAAAACAATGTCATCAGAAAAGTAACTAGTAACTAAAGCTATTGGACAAATAAAGTGGTTGAAATACTTTTCTGTAAATGGAATGAACTCCAGCAGGTGGTGCTACATGTCCACCGAAGTACAGCACAAAGCGAACACACATCCCTCCACTGTGCAGACTTTGGAAATCAGGGTCACAATGCTGCAAAAAGAAGATAAGAGTAAAGGTGTAAACGCCTCGTTAACACTTTCCATGTACTTCTGTGAGACAGTCATCCTGATTGTTGAAAATGACCCTCCCTTTGAGTAAGCCTACTTATATCAGACAAGGAAGGCTTTATCTTTGGAAGCTTTTGCTACACAAATGCACATGAATATCATATCTGTGAATGAAGACAGCAGAGTTCCGTTTTTAAATAGTTATTTAAATAAAAAGACTGGAAATCATCTACTTAGGCTGTGGAAATCTGCGTTACTTCTTACTGTCAGAATTAGAATGTTAATGTTTAAAAAGTATACCTTTGTGAACACAATTCGAAACAGCACTCACCAGCTCTGAGCCCAAACCGTGGAAGGTGACTAACAATGACCTCCTGTTAGTCACATATGATCACGTGTCACATGGGGCTTCTTTCCCATGATGTTTACCTCCAGACACAAATACCGTTACTCAGCCACACTTTCTTGACTGGAAGATTTATTGCTTGTTCACTGAATCATACTGGTTAACTGTATCTGTACCTTCATACTGTGTCATTAGCGAGCTAGTTATGGACATGCTTTCAAGATACTTTAATTCAGAAAGACATGTTGGTTGGGTTGTTGGTTGGTTGATAGTAGACAGTGCAAGTCGTGTCATGTTTCTTCTCTTCTTTTGAACGTTAAGCCATTTGTAAAAAAAAAAAGAAAAGAAAAAAAAACCTAAACTAGCCTATTGTAAATCATTTGATGCAAGTAACTGCACAACAACCATTTATCAGCTTAGCAGTATATCCCACAATGCTGATAGTTGCAAGTCTGGAGGGTGCGACTGTGCCTACTTCCAGCTTATCCTGACATCATGTGCACAGCCTCGATGAGCACGCGATTGCTAGTAGATTTGTAAGTCAGGGTCTGGGAAAGGATACATTTCCTGATAATACAGTCTGTGAATAGAATGCTCAAAGTGAAACATTATTGTCCATGTGGTATTCATTTAGATGCTGTAACATTGTGGCACAAAACAAGGCCAAGAGGAATAAAGGATCTTCTGTTTTCACTTTATGATATCAAGATGAAAAACCTATCTGGTCTTTTACTATGTAAACAGTTTTGTCATAGTCACAGTGTGTCATTTAATGTGCGTGAGTTCAAATATCATTAGTATGACTTTCACTGTTCCCTGCGTAGATGGAAAACTACTAAATAAGGAGTTCCTGGTGTGCCGACAAGCTGAGGGAGGAGCAACAGTCTGTATATCATCCAGGCTGTGGACCTTAACTCCAAATCACTGTGTGGCACTCAAAGTGATCAGTCATGGGGCTGCTGCTGCCAATCCTTCTTTCCTTTCTTGCCGCTTTGATTGGAGGGCTGTACTTGCTCGGGGTGTTTCGACAGCGTCGACCAGGAGAGCCCCCTTTGGATAAGGGGCTCATCCCTTGGCTGGGTCATGTCTTAGAGTTTCGCAGGAACACGCTGAAGTTCCTCCAAAGGATGAAGCAAAAGCATGGTGATGTGTTCACAATTCAGCTGGGAGGATTTTATGTTACATTCCTTCAGGACCCCCTATCGTTTGGGGCATTGGTTAAGGAGAGTCGAGACAAACTGGACTTTAACAAGTTTGCAGAACATCTGGTGCGCAGGGTGTTTGGTTACAGCGCCATCGAGAACGACCACCACATTCTCAATGTGTCCAGCAACCGGCATCTGAAAGGAGAGGGCCTTGAGGTAATGACACAAGCCATGATGAGCAATTTACAGAACCTGATGTTGCACAATATGGGATCAGACCAAAGGGCATGGAGAGAAGATTCACTGTTTGCATACAGTTACAATATTGTTTTTAGGGCAGGTTACTTGTCCCTGTATGGCAATGAGGCACAGGAGTCAAACTTAGGTGAGGAGAAAGCCAAAGAGCAAGACAGAGCTGAATCAGAAGCTTTATTTTACGAATTTCGCAAATATGACCAACTCTTCCCCAATCTGGCTTATGGGGTCCTCACACCAAGAAAAAAGAGGGAGGCGGACAGGCTCTTGGCATACTTCTGGAACACTTTGTCAGTGGAGAAGATGAGGACCAAGGACAATATCAGTCGCTGGGTGTGGGACATGCAGCAGGCCAAAACTGAGGCAGGTATGAATGACTCGATGATAAACAGGTACATGTTTGTGCTTCTTTGGGCCTCTCAGGGCAACACAGGGCCCTCTGCCTTCTGGCTGCTCTTATTCCTCATGAAACACCCAGAGGCCATGACAGCAGTGAAGGAAGAGGTAGATAGGGTTGTGAAGGAATCTGGGCAGGAAGTCCGACGTGGTGGCCCAATAGTCGATCTGACCCGTGAAATGCTATTGAAGACACCGATCCTGGACAGCGCTGTAGAAGAGACCCTCCGACTCACCGCCGCACCCCTCCTCACCAGAGCCGTGCTCCAGGACATGACCCTCAAGATGGCTGATGGGCGAGAATACTTCATTCGCCAGGGCGACAGAATGGCAGTCTTTCCTTACATTGCTGTTCACATCGACCCGGAGATCCACCCTGACCCCCATTCATTCAAGTATGACCGCTTTCTGAACCCAGACGGGACCAAGAAAACAGAATTTTACAAAGCAGGGAAGAGGGTGAAATATTACACCATGCCCTGGGGCGCTGGAGTCTCCATGTGCCCTGGACGTTTCTTTGCCACCAATGAGCTGAAGCAGTTTGTATTCCTCATGCTGCTCTATTTTGACTTTGAGCTGAAGAACCCTGATGAAAAGATACCTGAAATTGACTTCAGGCGATGGGGCTTTGGATCGATGCAGCCCGACAGAGATGTACAGTTTCGCTACAGACTCAGATATTAAACGGATCAATGATCTTTATCTTTCTGATCAGACTTTGTAATTTGATCTTCTCTGCAAGCTTTTATTTGACAATTGTGTTTCTGGGACCATGTGATTCCACAATGAAGCATTATTTTACACTTGGAGAGTAGCTGAATGGACATGTTACAACATCATTGGATGTCTATAAGATGAAATAGAGACAGCAACAGTGGTGTGTAAGAAAGCTGCAACAAAGGCTTGGGAAGAAATATCATGAGAAGAGAGGAAAAAGTGGTTGTGAATCCAGTACTAATGATGATGTGCTTGATGCAATTTGCCCTATATTTCATATTGAATTATTTCTGTAAATTTACTGATTTGATTAAATTATATTTAACTAAGAATGAAAGAAAAGATTCCAGTGCTTTGTTAACATTGTTTCATCTTTTTCTGTTAGATTGTCATCATGATGCTAAGGATCCTTATTTAACGATTAAAAAGAAGACATCTCTATGTAACCTTAAATATCCGAGAGGGCAGGTGTCATCTCTCATACCTGTCTCGTGTATGTTTAATACACCCTTTTTTAACAAGATCGCAATCTATGTTTACCACCTGCAAATAAACTGGAATGTCACTGAACTGGTTTCAAGATAAACGCCTGGTTTCATCTGAAGTCATGTTTCCAGAAACTGTGCCTGTAATGCCAATGACCTATAATTAAAAGAGAACATTATGATGCCAGGGCTTATTGATTTAATCGGGATTCGAGCGGAAACAAAGTACATTTGAAAGTGAACTTGATAACCTGACCTTATAACCTTCTGGCATACTGTTGTCCATGAACTTTATTGTTTTATAATGTAATGACTGAACTTGACATGACTGTATTCCAACCTACAGATTATAGAACAGCTACAATAAATGATCAATTGCTACATTGAAACAATATAACCAGTTGTTGCCTGTTATTTAGTATCATTCTTCTGAACCCACTTTGCAGTTTTATAAAAGACTAGGCGGTCTAATTAAACTCTAATTATACTATATATTGCATTTAAATGTAGTTGTATTGTGTCAATGTGTGGCTGTACATATCACATTTTCCAAAACAGTTTCTGCATTTTGTACCAAGATAGATTTTTAAACCTTTTTTCTCATCCCCCTGATCAAAAAAAGCTCTGCTCATCATCTGTTCTGTGGGTTTTATACCATCTATTTCTACAAGATTGTGGTGGAGGAGTTAGGTTTTTGTACCTTTGTTGTTGGAGTGTTAACCACAACAGCTTTTTCTAAGGGGTTTTGAAACATTCACTTGTGCACACACATGCCAGGCATACTGTTGCCAATGACTGCCATATGTCAATGTTTAAACAGATCCCTGAGAGAAGAGAAACAAGAGGGCAGACAGAAAACAGAATGAAATAAAACTGACAATAATCAGCCAAAAAAAAGTGGTTTCCAGTTATAACTTAAAAACATTATTGTTGCAATAAGATGATGAACATAAGGATAATATGTCTCACTTTCACTTTTACTTATGACACAGTGCTGTTGTAATGTCTTAAAAAGATTGCACTATATGTTCCTCTGCTGCTTGATGACAAGTCCAGTAAATGTTTTAACATTTCTTCCACAACCCATTTTCCACAGAATCTGACATTTTGAAGAAGGAAGATTGTTTTCCCTCACTATGTTTGCTGGAACAGCTGGTCTGTTAAAAACACACACATTTGGAAATGACGAAAGCCACATTCTGTGCGTCTAGCATCTCCAGTCTTCTGATGTGACATGGTGGAAATGTCGGGAAAAACATCCAAATGGTTTGTTTTTTCCTATTTAGCAGCTGTCCAATGTTAGAAGCAATGCCAACAACACAATTCAGAGGTGTTTCTTCAAGTCTTAAAACTTACAGTAAGAAAAACAAAAAAGCCTGTTACAATCGTGCAATAATTATTACCTAGAGACTGTTTTGGAGAGGTGTTTTTTGTTATTTTATGAGGACTATTTTTGTGGATAAGTATCAGATTGCATTATCTAAAACATTTTTTTATGCATGTCATTTAACGGTCAGTTTCACAGTTATTCCTTATTCCAGGACAAGCAAACAAATATAGGCATGAAGCATTCACAAAGCTTAGACAGAAACTATGCAGACCAGTAGTGGAGAAAGTGCTGGAGGGCAATGAACACACAATGATTAATAGAAACCAACAGATCAGATAAACATGTTGACTAATGCTGCTTCCAGACAACTTTGAAGGTGGGAATTTTCTAGTCAAAATGATGTGTCTTTGGCAAGTGTACACACAGTTGACGCTCTCAGCCGTGCCGGCTCTGTGCAGAAATGAGCCGGAACATTTAATTCCCTAGCATTATACAAATACTGCAGTCTCAAGATACACCCTAACAACTTCACATGGGTGCTGCCACTGTTGTGTGGCATCAGACAACATAATATGAGGGTGAATCCTGTTTCAGACTGGTTCCTTGTCTTTTTTAATTGCATGATTTAGTAGGTGTTGGGAAACATTGGTTTTGGCTAAAAAAAAAAAAAAAAAAAGATAACCTATTGGTGTTTGACAGTCGAAATTCATTTACTTTAAGAATAAATTACAGTTAGATGATAAATGAGAAAAATGAGAAAAATAGATTTTTTATCGCTTTTTTTGGCAGAAAGATTCTTGCAAAACCAGCCCCAACCCACAAAGAAATATGAACAAAAATAATATATATGAACAGGAAATGCCAAAAACTTGGATAATAATCAAAAATGGCGAGAAATACCTCTTCAGGGCATAATCCAAAAATGCGGGGTTCCAGGATGAGGTTTCAAATTGGTGAATTATCAATAAAGTAAGAAAAATAATCCCACATGTCCATGCAGTATGAAATTACCAAGCGGCTATAGGGAAAAAGGAAAAAAGCAAAAAACAAAAATAAAGCAAACAATGACTGGAATAGCAAACAAAAACAAGGAACAATAAGCACCCCCCCCCCCCCCCCCCCCCACACCCCCCGTGTGGAGCTTTTTATCTGCAAGCCAATGGTCACTTTGCAGCTGTAAGGCCAGCTTGCCAGACTTGTCTCTGCTTGACACAGAGGTTGAGACTTTCCAGTTTAGGTTGGAGCTATTTGGAGAGAAGTCTGTCTTCCACAGTTTCAGTGTTTAGTGGCTTAAAGGAGGCCTCATGGAAGATGGAATATTTTCGAGACCAGTCCATTGGGGCTGGTCAGAGCCCTGTGAAATGTGTGTATGGTGAGAGGTATGTTCCAAGGCACACCATAAGTGCGCATTTGTGTGTGGAGATGAAGGTAGAAATAAAAAAAAAAAGATGTGCCAGGTAGGTTAAAAATGCCTCTTTTACCTCTCAAGTCCCCAATTAAATACAATGGAAAAACTGAACAAATCATAAGAAAACCTGCATCAGGCTATTTGAAAAGCAAGAAAGACACATAAGCCCAGTCATAATTTCCCTCAACTAGAGAGAGCGAGGCTGTAAATAAATTCTCAACGGGGCCTAAACTGACCAGAGTTTCTGGCTGACAGTCAGACGATTGGGTCTGCAATGTGTCAACAGAATCCGAATGGGATATGAGAGTACGTCCACAAGTACGAAAACAATCTTTTTTCCCTCCGTCTTCCTAGGCATCGTTTCAAGAATAATTGCGTCCACGCGGATCCATTGAAAACGACCAGAAACGCTGTAGTTCATATTCCAGGCCTATAGGTGGCGCTTGAAATTCACCAAAAACGGTGAAGAATAGACGGAGCATGCGCATTAAGCTTGCGTGCTGTAAACAAACAGACAGTAGAAGGAGAAACCGAACACAATAAGAAGATGATGAAAACGGCTAGAGCAAGGAAACCAGAATCGTTTCTGTGGACCATTAATGAGGTCGAACTGCTGCTGTGACTCACACTCAACTACAACTACAAGGCGAGTAAGTTGCAAGAAAGGCTCAATATCTTCTGTGGCACGAACGCAAGCATGTAGTCCACCATTGTTGTTGTTTTTGTTGTTATGAGACATCGTGGGGTTCAGAGGTCAGAGGCAAGAGGTCGAGGGGAGGGGCGATGGCATCATCATTTCGGAAAGTATGTGGATTCGCTGTCCACACGAAAACGGGAGGGCTGCGTTTTTCAGATTTTTCCTTTCTGGGACCCGTTTTCAAAAAAGTGCATTTTCAGGCACTGCGTTTCCAGAATCCAGGTAGACGGTCGGCCAAAACGATGCAAACCGTGCATTTTCGCGAAAGAGCGTTTTTGTGTGGACGGCCTCTGAGTCTCTCCTGTGTGCCATTCCCCACCTCTTCTAGGTCTTCACAAAAGGGCATCGTCACACCCTGATTGACCCCAAGCTGCTTTCACTCATCAATTAGAAGGCAGTCTAAATCCACTGCAATCAAATGAATTAAATTTTTTTGTTATTCAGCCAAAAATATTAAATAAATAAAAGATAGCAAGTGCTACACAATGGAATGGCTGCAACTTGAGATGTCATTGTATTTTTCGGAATATAGAATAAATAGAAGCTATTTGGTTGAGCTGTCATTCACTAAACTTTTAAACTAATTTTCCTCGAAGTCAAGTATTGCTAGATTGCAGTTTGACATCACTGTCCATATCTCATCCACACCCACCTCATATAGCTATATGACTAGCTGGGGTTGAACATAAAGCCTGTTGTGGTGACACTGGCACTAAACGCTTACAGGCCAGCCCGACCCATGTAAAAATAAAAAATAAAAAACATGTAAATCTAAGGGAAATGCCCCAATGTCCGCTACTTGGACAATAAACCAATAAATAAATGCCTCTTCTCCAAGCCCCAGGGAAATGATATGTCACACTGAGGGCGTAAAGGGGCTTGGGTTTCAAGGAGTTCTCAAATAAACCCAGTTTCCTCACTACAATGATGTAGGCTGCAAAGAAAACCCAAGAGGGCCTAATCAGACCAGAGTTTCTGACTGGCAAGCTAAGGGGAACAAGGTTCTTAGTGGGTCAGGGTCAGGGCCAGGTTTATAATGAAGGTCAGGGCCACCTGGTGACATTCCCCACCTCTTTTAAGCCTTCACAAAAAAGGACGTCATCACACCATGATTGGCTGGGAGGGAAATGTCCCAAGCTTCCTCCACTCCTCGATCAGAAGCCTTGAGGGACTTTGGAAAATCAGCCAAAAACAAAGAAAAATAAAAAAGTTTTAAACGATTGGATGTTACAGTGTGTTCATCTGCTGAATTTAAGACTTGTAGGACAGCGGGACAGCCCTGAAATCAGTTTCGTGCCATTTACTAAACATTAACTCTCAGGGACTTGAATTAAGTTTTTAGTGGAAGCCTTACACTGAAACAACACCCCCCTCCATAAGTCTATTTGATAAGTGATGACCCAACATGTATTGTAAGTATGGCAATGATGTCAATTTGCTGGCAACATGCCAGTACATCTAACTTCTCCTAAGAGACCAATCCCTCATGTTGGTTTACTGGCATTGATGTTAATAGCCTTGATTAGAGCCCATGCTCTATGCTGGTGATGTGCTGATAACGTATCTTCACGTGGGTAAAAGCCCTGCTTATCTTAGGCTTTTGCACATCTTTATAAAACAAACCTGTCGTTTTCTTCTTGCTCACAAACCAAAGACTGACTGCGAAACTACAAAACTGCATACCTCTATGTGTATGTGTGTGTTTTTTTAAACTTCACTGAACAAATTATTGTTAGTATTCATAGAATGTAATGTCAGAAAGCGCTCGGGCGTCAGACTCAAGCCGAAAGGTTCATTGTCCTCCAGCATTGTTTCCAGATGCATTCTCCTCTATTGTGCTTTGTCAGAGCTGTGTTGATTTATATTTAGAGCTTTTCAAACACAATTCCCAACAAAAATGACCTTATTGAGTCAGTGGTTGTTTAATATCGTTTATACTGTGTTAGTAAATTACTTGAAAATCCCACTGTTTGAGGAAAGTCTTCAGGTTCTCTGCCAAGTCTACCGTTGATCTATAAAACCTTAACCTTTAGATACAGCTGGCACGATACTCTCTCCCGTTACTCATTAACTCACAAACTTAGCGGATGTGGAGAAATGCAGCTTTCCAGCAATTTGAAACCAGATTTAACTGAGGTTTTTATGACTTATATCGTGTCACAATCGTACTTTATTTTTTGTTTTGAGATAAGTTGGCAGAAGATGTTAGATTGTCTGGGTATTTTATCAGTTTGGCAACCAGTTTCCATACGCAACTAGCCATGTAAACAGAAACCCGGCTGCAGCGAAACAGAACAGGAAAATTTGTTCAAGGTAACTGCTTAGGTTATCTTGTGCCATTTGGCAGTGCAATTAGTGTCTTTTAGAAGCTTTTTTCTTTTGTCCAAGACAATTTTCTCCTACAATATGTGGTGACAGTACTTTATTCTTCAGGAAACGTACCTTTTTTCACAGAGAGACTGTGCTTTGGCTGCGGCCTCTTTTTTAAAGTATATTTGGTCATATTTTAGAGCAAAGCTGCTTAAAAAAAGTTGTTTGTTTTATTTTATTTTTTAATTCTTTTACTGCATTATGCTGTCAACAAACCAAACACTTCCTGTGTATGTTTAATTAAAGTGTTCCAGTGGACAGAATCCCTTCATTTCTCAACAAGGCTTTACTGTGAAATACTTGTAGGAAAGTGTGAAATGTGAAAAATAGTGTTACTTGTGTTTCATGACAATACTCCAAGTGTAGCTACTGCCACCCTGTGGCACTCGTATGTTACAACAAGATACAGCTCGGTTGAGACATCAACTCTCAGCCCCACTGTTCATCAGCAGTGAAAGCAGAGCAAACAGTTGATGTCATGATAATTTGATAAAATCTATTAAATTAAATAATATGGAAATTTACATGCTTTACTTGGCATGCACATTTTAGAACAGGCACCTTTATCCACCTTAATTATTTTCTTCCCGCCTGTATTTGTTCATGTCATCCACTGTCATTATTTCGGGCAACTGGTTTTTGTTTAACGAAAAACGGCATTACCTTAGTCGTTAGATTATTATCACTCGTGAATTAATTAATATAAAAAATACGTTCAAATTATTTTTTCATAAAAGGAATATCCAAGGAAATGCGTCCCTGTGAATGAGAACAGTGTGCTATATTTTCTAAATCTTCAAATAATATTTTCATTTTGGATTAATATGTTGGTTATTTTCTTCATTAATCGATTGACTGTTTACACTTAACATCACAATAATCAAAAATAAATTAGAATTATTGAAAATGTTAAAAGCAAAATCACCAAATTCTCACATGTTCAGAAGCTGGAACCATTTGTATATTTTTTTGCATTAAAATTGACTTAAAAGATGATTAAAATAGTTGCCAATTAATCTTTTGAAAAATGTATTAATTAACCAACACCATCAGCTGTACTTGAACACTTTTACACGTTTTGTGTAAGCTTGATTTGTAAAGTATAGCAAGTAACTACACACGATAATTATAGTGCAATCGAAGGACTTTTTTTCAATTATTACTTGCTTATTGATTATTGTTGCTTAGAATGAAGTAACACATGTGGCAAATAGCTATTTCTGATCTGATCTTTTTATGATCATTATTATCATCTTATATCACATTACAGCTTAAACATAAAATCATTTTATGTCACTGTTTTATGACATAGTCTTTGCTGTCATATACAAGATGCATTCCTTGTCTGAACACATTTCAGATGAACTGTCACAAAACAGTACAAACTGCTGCTTATACTGTAAGTTCACTTCAAGTTCTCCTGATACAAATAGACAACAAAAGGTCAAACACTTTTTGCCAAGAAAAAGAATATCAGATCTTTTGTGAGCGTCAAGTTTTTGGCGTGCCATGGCACATCAGGAAAAGAAGTTGTCATTCCGTATTTCCATCACTTGACAAAAAAAAAAAAAAAAAACGCCCTCTGAATCCAGCTGAGGAGAAAGCCTTACACAAGCTTTCTTGGCCTTGAAAATAACCTTTGAAAATTGCAAAGAAAAGCTGGTAATTCTTGTGCAAAACACCCAGAAATGCAGTCGTAGACTAAATACCTAAAGAAATATTATGGACAGCCGGGGATAATCTGAATTGTCACACTCACTCAAATATGCACATAGTGAAATTAGGAAATGCACAATTTTGGATGTCCAGATCTACGTCACTGTTCAGTTCTGCGAGAATGAATGGGCTGGTAGTAAGATTCATCCTGATTTAAATAAATAAACAGTCAGTGGTCATGGAAAGGCAGGCAGACGTGGCAGGGCGAACAATGGGGCCTTTGGCAGGATGCTGGTCTCCTGAGTGTCCTGCCTGTACTTGGTGGTGAGGGGTTTTGAAGAAAAATGACCCATTGTCTCGCTCATCCTGCTTCTGAGCCTGAGCAGTGAAACGATGCCTCTGGATGCCCGCCCAGGATGACCTACCATAAAGCACAGAAAAAGCTCCTGCTTCATCCACATGGACAGGTAGGTACAGCTTTCCATTGTCTTTTTGTTTCACTGTGGTGCTGTCGATGATGCTGATGGCTCTCAAGAAATTATTGGATTTTTGGATTTTCGTGTATAAAAGAAGGTTTTGACTTTTAACTTTGAACAACATTTCATCTCAACTGGATTATGTAGATTGGTACAACTTGAAGTTGAGTGGCAGAAAAGTAGGTTTGTTCTTATTTTTTCCTTTGAAATAAGTTATACATTTTATTGTTGTTTCTGTGTGTCATGTTGTCACTGTTTAAAATCTGTTGTTTCACTGAAACAAAAAGAGGACATTTAGTCCTGAGAAAACTTATTAGCAGGAATGGCAAAACAAAACACGTTCTGATCAGAACCCGGTGTCTCAAAGGAAGTACTTTTCAGGAAACAGAACTCGTGCACACAATGGTGGCTATATTGGTTTTTGCTAGATAATCCCTTTCCTCTAGACACAGAGGAGACAGCATCACAAAGAGGAGCATGCATGGTCAAAAGTTGGCCTAAGAAAAAACACCAAGAACATCAGATTTTTCATTTTTCTTCTCAAAAGTGTAATAGACAGAGCCAGATAGAGCTAACACTAGCTATTGGTTTATATTCAGTGCATTTGAATGGTGCACTTTCTAAGCAAGTAGGGGTTTAACAGTTTTTCAAATCAGAAAAGAAAAACAACCTGTTTCAGCGATAACAAAAGTGAGACAGTTTAACAGGAAAGCAGTCCACAATGCCAGAATCAATGAGCCTGCAGCAGATATACCAAGCCTTCCTGTTTGGGTAATCCTAAATTGTAGAACCTTTAAGGAAGTTGTAGCTATAGTGAAACTGTGTGTGCTTTACTGGAGTGCACCATGGCAAATGACCATTCGAGATTGATTCGACAGTAATAACTTTTTTCCGGTATTCTTCTAATTCTTCTAATACTCCTAATTACAAGGATCAAATGAACTGGAATAACTGTAATTCAACCTTGAGCTGTGATAAAGATCTGACACAGGTTTGTTTTGATGTTTTCCAACTAACGCTACCCAAAATCAACTGGGTCATTGCTCCCAATGTCAGGAGAGCTATCCACAACACAGCCTCTGACTGAGTCAAAGCAAGTCATTTACCTCAAAAGAAATAAATGTCTAAAAAGGTTATGAAAGTTCATGCAGAGTCCTTGTTGATTTAATATGTGATTGCCATCTAGTGGAGAAAAACAGACACTGGACATAATAAGAGAAAAGAAGACAAACTATGTACTATTTTTGTAAAGCAAACATACTAATTACACTGACTGATATGTATTAATTAGCAGGTGTTATTCATCTGTTTATGAATACAGAATAATATTCACCACATAGGTTATGATATAATTAAATGATGACCTTGAAGGTTAATATTTTGCCTGATCTTGTGCTCAGCAGGCTGCCTGTTGTTGATAACAGGCTTAATAAACTCTAAATGTCACGTGAGTTAACTAGTACCCTATACAGTATGCACACATGTACATCTCTGATATGAGCTTTTGTTGCGTAAGTGAACGCCAAACAGAGAGGCTATATTGCTGTGTTCAGCAAGTCCTGCAGCATTGCTACCAGTGTCTGGAGTTCACTGAGTTGGAGAAGGGCAACGGCGGCACAAAGGCATCTGGAAGGAAGGAGCTGCAGTAAACATATCTCTGGTAGTCCAAATGACCCTGACTAGGTCTGCTGCTCCTTTGGGCTTGCCCCAGATCAGCCCATGACATGGCCAGTTAAGACAAGATAATGTCAAAGATTAAGGCCCCCCAGCTCTTCAAGCAAAGCAGTGATTTTGTTTTATTTGGATGTGTAGTTGTGTGTTGGATTTCACTGCCCTGATGGGAAACACTTCATCCGCCAATCAATGTAGGTTATTTTTATTGTATGTGAGTGTCAGGATCCTGTTTCAAAGTAAGTGCCAGAGATACAATTCAGGTGAGGAAATCTGAAATGCAGACTTTAAGTTATCAAAATGAATCATGTACACTAAAATCGGCTTGGACAAATTCAATGGAAAAAAAAACACAGGATATCCTTGAATTGTCAACTAAACGGCCCTGGTTTTTAATACACACTGTCAACAATATAGGCTGAATTTCATCAGCCTTGTTTTCAAGGTGTCTGTTCTGACAATGGCTAAACATGATATGGCCCCACTGTGTCATGTAGCTTACAGTCAGTCATGTACAGAAGCCACTGTTGATAAAAAAAACACGTTTTGAACTCTTGATGCCATTCAGCCCTGTACCTCACCTAAAGCATTTACATTGATGTAGATATCGTGAGTTTTTAGTGGCAAATCCATACTATCAGAATTTTGCAGCAAATCAGACCTCCATCTGAGACAAGAAAGAAGAATTTTGCCTGATTTATGACTAAAACTATTCCAATGTGTACATTGTATGTTTCTGAAAAACCATGGATATGTTAAATTTTAAATGTTATCGCATGACAAGGCTGTGCTTAAGCTCTGGTTAGGTTTAGGCACAAAATCATGCGGTTGGGGTTAGGAAAAGATTGCGTTTATGCTTACAATACCTGTTGAGTCACCACAAATGCAGCTGAAGCTATCCCAACTGCCCGTCAACACAAACACTGGAAATTGTGCCAAAGTCTCCTCCAAACTGTCCACTGGTTTCACATTTGCAAATGTTGAAAACACAATCTCAATCTGAGGTCACTGCAACTCCACCGCCGTCCCCTCCAACTCCAGATACGACAGCTGGGTCATAAGAATCTAATGCGGACGTATGGCGTATAGATGACGTATATTTAGTGAGTCTAAATATGGGACAAAAAATGAGGGCTTTACCTGTTATGCTAAATATTTATGGGATATGATGGAATCATTTACATTCCCTTGATGTATTCACAAATATTAAGTGTATGATATCTATTTGGTTTTTTGTACAGGCGTTGCTATTTTTTAGCAACTGTTCCAAAGTACACTAATGATGAAAACAAGATTCCATTGTTTTGTGAGTGTAGTGCTAAAACAGTGTAGCGCACGCTCAAAACAAGTTGCTTTGGCCGTATGTGGGAGATGCAGAGCCCTGGCTGAGGGAAGTTGTTGGCATTCACCTCAAGGCTTTTCATCTCAGTCGCTTCAGCGGAGTCCAGCCTTAGTAAAACTGGCACGGGACGCGCTCACCCCGGGGGTAGGATAGGCTCGGCTGAGAAACTAGGAGAAAAATGAACAAATGAGATGGGACTGCCACCACTCTCAGGCTGCCTATGGGATAGCCCCCCACAGCCTGGCGAGAGCGGCTTAATGATAGTAGTAGGAGAAATGTAAGAGAGGAGGAGTCGGAGCAGCAAGTTGCATGTTGTTGCTCTGGTGTCTTGTGTCACTCTTTTCTCTGAGGGTGGGGGCACATCCAAGTCACATGGTAGAGCTTGATCTGTTACATAAACACAGACCTCCACAGCCCCCAGTCTGCTCACATCAACTTTGTTCAGTAAATACACGCGGCTAAAACTCTTGCGATGACATTGGTGGCGGCCAAGGAGAGTTGTCGAGATGTTCACTCCTCCACGTTGCATCATTTTAACACCCGGCTACGCTGCCAACCCGCACAGCTCCCAGCGGCCACTTAAAGGTGAAACTGTCTGCGGGTAAAAAAATAATTCAGTCAAAATGTTTTTATTTTCAACAAATGTTTAAAAGGAATGGTTAATACAGGCCATGTAAAACAACAATTTCAATCTTTCACTGACTGATTTTTAAAATAAATTCAACGTGTTTATTTGGCAGCTGTCATGTTGGATTTTTTTTTTTCATGTTGGAGTTGTCCCAATCTCACAGATGTTACCACATATGAAAAAAAAAAATGAAAAAAAAATCTATTTTACATTTAGCAACCAAATATAACTTTTACCTTATGAATATTAAACACTCTCATTTGGCTGTTGCATGATGCCAGTCTTTGTGACAACAGCAATGTCAAACAGTGTCTTACAGGGGAAAACTGTACCAGTTGCCCGGCCCTGGGCTGTCCAATCAATATTTATCAACATGAACTGCAGTTTCCCAAAGCTAGAAGAGCCTGAATGACACAGGGACAACACATTCAAAACGAGGCTAGTCATTGGTTTGACTCTTTGCATTTGTGCACTTTTGTTTTGAGCAGTTCAAATGTTTTAATGCAGTTTAAAAGACCAGCTCACTTTACAAATGAACTGTGTTTCCACTCAGTCATATAAGTACCATGTGAAGAATAATGAAATTAACTGCCCAGGAATAAATATCATATTAATGGTGTGCACGTGTCCACCCCTGACAAATGTGATGATTGGGAGATATTTCTTAATAATTGTTTTTAGGGAACCAATGCAAACCCAGGTGGCTTTATGACTTTGTATCCATTACATTGTGCATGTTCACCTCAAAATAATAGAGGCAGAAAACTTGTATTTTGCCAGTTAAAGCTGACACTATTTCATCACTGTGCATCCTGCAGACAACTCTAATTTAAAAAAAAAAATAGCATTGAAAATATGCTGCATTTTTCTTTCACACATTTCCAAAACAAAAGCAAGTGCCGCACAATCAACCAAAAAAATGAAAGTTCTTTGAAGCTGCTTTAAAATATAAATACAAGGATTGATTGGAATAAATTAGGTTTGTTTCTTTTGTACAGACAGTTGAAGGTAAAAACATGGGTTACTGTACATGTTAGATTTAGAACTTAGAAAGATCTGTAAAATGCAAAAATGTGTCAAATCTTTTTAAACATTTATAAACAAATACAACTTGAATTTAAAGATTATCAAAAATACCATGTATGAAAAACTGTGAGTAAATACAAAAAGTAAAAAAAAGATCGAGCGTTCAGTTAAAGCACAGTGAAACCTCACTGGGTGTTAATTAAATCCCCTACATGAGCAGCAAGTTCTACTAACTGTCTAGGAATATAACTCTGACTGTATAATTGACTTTTGGTTGAATGTTCACTCATCAACCGTCTCCCCTGGACCATCTGTGTCTCTTGGATGACGGGAAGATTTTGGATCTAGAGGAATGCACTGCAACTTAAAAACACGTGCTCATCTGTCCCTTAGGGATAGCACATGTCCAAACCCCAAATGCTCTAGTCATTCCAGCAGCATCCCCTGTCTCCGTTTCCTCAGTGCTGCACCAGGGGTGCTCGCTACGCCACATCTTCTCAGTCAGATGGAGAGGGGAGGCTTAAAGGCGAGGCCTCCGGAGGACGGGTCCTGCAGGCCCAGATGGCTGGGCTCTCAGAGCTCTCTGCAGACCGCAAACTACTCAGACAAAATCTGATCTAAATGCAAAGACTCCTCATTTTGTTTTTATCCTTGACACGTCTCGCTGCTATTGTCGTTGCTCTCTGACCGTTTAAAGGCAGTCGCATATTCTTAACGATGTAGTCAGACACAGGAAATAAAGAATTCTTCATCATCATTTACGGAACTAGGTTAAAACTGTGATCTGATTGATGGGGGCCTCGCTGATGTTGTTGAACGTTATTCTTCGCTTTATAGCTGTATACAGGTCATAACTAAGGGTTATTGAGGGCCTTTTGAAAGTAACATTATAATAATATGGTCACCGTGACAAAGACCAGACACATTTCACTGATGCAAGCCAGATACTAACCCGTTTGTCTGTCCTCTATTAAAGGTAGTTGAGTTTAGATCCCTTTCCACACTTGACAGCAAAGTCTGGCACACAGAAGAAAGAAATGGGGACATTCCTTTCCGATTTTAATCTTGCATCCTCATCTGTACTTTGTCCTGTCATTTCGAGGCTTAAAAGAAATCTAATGAGGTGTGTGTGTTTGCGAGAGAGACAGAGGCTTCTGCACACATACAGTCGTTCTTTGCTCTAATGTGAAAAAATTCATCACGTGCCTCAAGCAACGTGTGCTACTGCGCTCCGCATGCCGTGGTGAAAAGCTTGAAGAGTAAACATCAAGTCGGAAAGGACATGTAGAGGGAGTGCGGAGTGCGACCCGTCCACTGCTCTGTTATCTGGCCATCTGCCTGGATGGAGGATCTAAATATTATGGCACTTGATATGACTGAGCGTACCTGCTGGTTACATTCTAGCGGATCTGCACTGAGGCAAGGTGGCTTTTGTCTCTGTGACACCTCTGTCCTCAAACTCCCTGTCTTTGTCTCACACAGAGTTGTTTTTCCATAAGTGTCAACGACTGTAAACTGTTATGTAATTGACAGAAAATATAGAGGTTGCTAATATGCATTCACCCCTGTTGATGTGTGTGTGCATGACATTTCAGAGGGTTATGGGGACGTCGATGCCAAGTGGGGACATTGTGGATGTTTGAGGGTTAAGACGCGGTTTTAAGGTCAAGGGCAGATATAGGTGCAGAAAATGGGAAAATGTGATGCATATAAGATGTCTAGCTTCAGCTAATTTGCAGTCTTTGTCCCTGGTCAGGCTTTAAAATAGAATAAAATATTCTGAATACAATAAATGCAATTATACAAAGGCAGTGGATAATACAGTGAATAGGTACAAATAAACACAGCTGCAGTTATAAATTTCAGATTAAAACACAAGTTAAATTTAGCATTAAACATAGAATAAAGTACTGTATGGACAATGACTTGAGAGAAGTTAATGTTCACATTAGGATCAGTGTTCGGTGTGTGTGTGTGTGTGTGTGTGTGTGTGTGATACAGTGAGGGAGGGATCAAGATATTCTGGATCTTTTGCATTTTTACAAACATATGTAGTGAAGTGTTCTACAACTTTATACATCTCCCTTTCTCTCAAAATGAGCTTCTACTGATGCTGCGTACATGGTTGGAGGGCATGAAGACAAGACGCTCAGATGCATAGATAGATGGGGATGTAGAGAGAGAGGGAGGGAGGGAGACAAACTAAGAGAAACAGAGAGGAAGAGAGAGAGAGAGAGCGAGAGAGAGAGACCCTCTTCATCTGTGTTACAAATGTTGCACATGAGCGTTGGGGGGGGGGAGGTTGACTGCGTGTGCGATTAACACGCTCCCTCAGCTGGGTGTTCATTTCAGTCTGCAGTACGATATCCCCAAGTCTGAACCCTCAGATGAGGGTCACTTGCCAGAGGAGGATTTTTTTTCTGCCTCTCTGTTTTTTTATACTTCCTTCTTGGGCAGAAGGCTGGTGTAATAGAAACCAGACACAAGCTAGAATGTGAGGCATTCACAGCGGCAATACCTCACTTCTTCACAGAGTGGGAAAAGAAGATAAATAGAAAGTCTTGTCTGATAAGTTCCATCATTGTTTCTGCTTTTTGCCACTCTGGAAGCTGTCAATAAGACAGAAAAGGCCCGGACATTAGGATGGAAGTGGTATTCCATGGATCAGATATCTAGCGAGGGCTGAGGAGACCTTCAGGATGGGAAATGCATGTGCAACTTTTCCAGGTGGGTTGTTTCAGTTACTGACTTTGCCATAAAGAAACTACAGGACATCTTTATAGATGCACATTGTGAGGTCCTGTGTCTGAATTAACCCTGTTGAAAGATAATTGACATTGCAGTTGTGATGAATATTTTTCCACAAAGGCAAAGCATCTGAACCAGTATTAAGAGAAGCTTTTGTTATATGTTTCTCCAACAATATGATGCATGTTTAATAATAAAAAAAAACTTTCATGTTTCAAGATTCATGTATTTTTGTTGAAATACCTGGTCCTACAATTTAAAAAAATGGCTTACCAAACACTGTGACTTTAACGATGTAGCAGCACAAAGCTGTATGAGACTTTTTTCCCAAAAGATGATACCATGCAGTCAACTACTAAGTTTAAATGTATACATGTGATAACTATTCTTGATTTAAGAGCTGCACTGAGATACATGTATATCCTGACATGGCAATGAACTAATCAATTGAACTACCTGCACTGAAGTCAACTAAATTAGGTACTGTAATTCATAGAATATCCTTTTATAATACACCATTTATGAAAATAACGGTTTCGCTATTTCTTGGAATTTAAAAACATGAGTGAATGCATTTATTATATTTCAATATTTCTGGAAATGCATTACCTCTGTAGCTAATAGATAAGCTGTATTTCTATCATTTTTAAATCCGAAAAAGCGTTAGGGTTAGGCATTTGTCTTTTCCTATTTTGAATATATTATATATGAAAAATATGTACTCTGTTGCTTTGAATGATATTTCAACAGACATGTATGAAGCAAAAACACATCAAACCAAACATGATGTCAGGCTTTACTTATTCTTAAGTCAAACATTGCATTTACATTGGTGCATTAGATGTGAATGTGTCACTCTTTTAACTTCCGTAAAATCTAATCCGTATTTATTATAATCGAACTAAGTCCCACGTAGATTAGTAATGTCTTTTCTGGGGAGACCTGTTTAAAATGGCAAAAGCACTGAACATTTAAAGCCAGCCAAAGCAGCAAATACTTCACATAAAAGGCTGTAAAACACATCAACGGCAGGCGGATATCAAACTTGACGTATAATAGTAAAAAATATGGCGACATGAAATGGTAAAAAAAAATAACACTGTGAGTATTTTTGTGGATATTACAATTGCAATATGATTTTTGGGAACGATTTTTTGAATCACAATTTTCATTTTCACTGACATAAACTATTAAAATCATGATAATGTGGCATGTAAGAAACATATTTTCCTACATCTGCAGCACAACAGTACTTCAGTCTCACATTTGACCTTTTTTAAAACATTACTGCTTCTGCAAGTTGGATATTGATCTTGACCATATTGCAATTCTAATCATCTTACGACATGAAGTATAGTTAAAGGTTATGGTATTATGTTGCTATGATACACAACATTTTCATTCAAACTTTATTGTAAATCCTCGGTGTAGTGGCCCTCCTGTCATGTCATCCCGGGGCAGACATAAGCATCCCCACCATAGGTGCCATCTGTCTCAATGTGGCTGTACCCCTCCCCAGCGTCAGCAGTGCTGGATCTGGAGGGGAGGCCTCGTGGCAAAGCAACAAGCCTCTCCTGTTCACTCAGATGGCAGGGGAGATGACACATCCCACGCCAGGGAACACAGTGCCGCAGTCATGAGATCAACATGAACTCGGCAGCTCAGGCCCATGAATGGAGGGACAGAAGCGTTACGCTGTCTCCTCACCGCAGCTTCATTCACCTCACAGAGTCAGCAGCGACTCTGACTGTGAGGAGAGGATGACACTGTGAGGTTTCATGTCATCTGTTTTTCTCTGTTTGTGTTTGTGTTAGTGTTTGTGTGTGTGTGTGTGTGTGTGTGTGTGTGTGCGTGCGTCCCTTGGCACGAACAAAAGCTGAGTACAGTATGTTTCTGAAGTGGCACTCTGAGTGGAGCACAGTCTTGAAGCAGAATGGGCTTTTCATAGTCAGAGCTGTCGGTTTCATTTTGTGTTTTCAGTCTGTCACCCTCTTGTATATTCCTTGGACCAAAGCTTTAATCAAATTGATTGTTGGAGCTGGTGGAATTGCACGTGGTTGAGAAAGGTTTTTCTTTTTTTCTTTCTCTTTTTTTGTTTACAATCTTTGCTTTTTTTGCCATTCAAACCCAAAAAATGCAAAGTATTTCAATCTGGTACACTGTAATATTAGACATGTGTTCGGCTGTGTGTTTAGATAGGGTGGCTGAATGACATCACCCTGCTTACTGACATGAATCAACACAAGCCATTGTCTTGTGTTTGGCTGTGCAATTGATTGAAAGTGCTGCAGTGCAAACAACTACAGTTGAGTTGAGAGACATTTGCGAAGTGAGATTTGATGCTAATTTTAACTGAGACGGCTGCAAACAACAACACAAAAAATGCATCCTCACAAGGTTTATATGAAGTTCCAAGCTGGATTAGAGCTAAAATTGTTCATAGATTTATCAATTAGTTGATTAGCAACTATTATGAAAATCCTTGTATCATTTATGTCAAAAGTCTTCTTAATGTGATCATTTGCTGGTTTTATGTGCCTCATCTACTACAATAAATTACATATCTTTTGTTTTTCCGGAGTGGTGGTCAAGTAAAACAACATATTTAAAGATGCCTATTTGAGCTCTTGAACATTTACAGATGATAGTTGACAGACTGAATGATAATGAAAATAATTAGTTGCAGCCTTTGTCTGGATTTAGTTAAACAACTTCACAAAAACAGCACAGGCGTTTGATCTAAGAATGTACCATTACAACATAGTACTACAAAGTAATATTCATTGGGACATTTGGTACATCTGTGACTCATAGATTTTAATTGGTCCTTATATGATTTTAATCAATTCTTTATCCTCTCTTCGCAGATTCTAGTTGAAAAGCTTGCTAGAGCAACATGAGCTGGAGCTTTCTCACTCGTCTCCTGGAAGAGATCCACAACCACTCCACCTTTGTGGGGAAAGTGTGGCTCACTGTGCTCATCATCTTCCGCATTGTGCTCACAGCAGTCGGGGGCGAGTCCATCTACTCCGACGAGCAGACTAAGTTCACATGCAACACCAAGCAGCCGGGTTGTGACAACGTATGCTATGATGACTTTGCCCCTCTCTCGCACGTACGCTTCTGGGTCTTCCAGATTATCATGATCTCCACTCCCTCCATCATGTACATGGGTTACGCGATCCACAAGATCGCCCGAACTTCAGATGAGGAGCGAAGGAAGAACTACAGGATCCGGAGAAAGCCTCCTCCTCACACCAGATGGAGAGAGAGCCATCATCTGGAGGACGTCTTAGAGGAGGATGAAGATGACGATGCTGAGCCGATGATCTATGAAGATACGCTGGAGGTGCAAGAGGCCAAACCTGAACCAGTGAGCAGCACGAACAAAGACCCACCAAAACACGATGGCCGCAGAAGAATAATGCAAGAAGGCCTGATGAGAATCTATGTTCTTCAGCTCATGTCTCGAGCTATTTTTGAGATCGCTTTCCTTGCAGGACAGTACCTCCTCTATGGTTTTCGAGTTAGTCCTTTGTATGTATGCAACAGGGTACCCTGTCCACACAGAGTGGACTGTTTCATCTCCAGGCCCACGGAGAAAACAATCTTCCTCCTCATCATGTACGTGGTAAGCTGTCTTTGTCTCGTGCTAAACGTGTGTGAGATGCTTCACTTAGGAATTGGCACTTTTCGGGACACTCTTCGCATGAAGAGGAACCGAGGTCGACGGACGTCCTATGGCTACCCGTTTTCTCGCAACATCCCAGCCTCCCCTCCAGGATACAACCTTGTGATGAAGACAGAAAAACCTGGCAGGATCCCCAACAGCCTCATCACCCACGAGCAGAACGTGGCCAACGTGACCCAGGAGCAGCAGTGCACCAGCCCAGACGAAAACATCCCTTCTGATTTGGCAAGCCTGCACCGGCACCTACGGGTCGCCCAGGAACAGCTCGATATGGCTTTTCAAACATATCAAACCAAAAACAACCCGCAAACCTCCAGAACCAGTAGTCCTGTATCTGGGGGAACCATGGCAGAGCAAAATCGAGTCAATACAGTCCAGGAGAAACAGGGAGCAAGACCCAAATCAGCCACAGAGAAGGCTGCAACCATTGTAAAAAATGGAAAGACCTCTGTCTGGATCTAGAGGTGCATCTAATTTTAGTAAATTAACAGTAAAAACTTTAAAGACTCCAGGACTGCAGTGCAACAGAGCTGGAGGATATGTGTGCGTCTGAGAGGTGCGACTTTGGACAATAACAAGTGAGAATTTCAATCACACCAGCTGAAGGAGTACAATACACAGTTTTGGGGGATAAAAGAGAAAACACATATGACGAAATGATCAAGTCCAGTATCATGAATCTTCTTTGTTACTGTTGTGTGTCATTTTGTGCTTGCCATAGCTTTTGGACATGATTAACATGCGCTCATTTTGTTAAACGTCTCTAATTCCAACTAAAATGTCAAAGTATAAACAGACTGCTTCGAGCTATTTATCTGATCTACCCTTGACTGCCGCTGAACTGGATTAATCTGAAGAAACGTAACTTTGTAAGTGTGCGATTGTACCCTCAATCCAAATTTGCAGTGTATGCAGTGAAAACACTGAACAAATGCACAGTGACTCATTTCGGAGGAACGCTGATTGTTGTTGGAAAGATGCATGTTTAGTATTTGGGGAGGTATTTTTGGATGTAGTATGGATGAGTGTTGCTGGAAGCAGATTAAATGTGAAATATTTTGATAAAGATAATGAAACAGGGCTGTGTCACTGTAGGCTCCTCTGGTCAACATCTGCTCAGTGTGATGATTTTCCGTCATTGCGTGCAAAGCCTTTATCTATGCTATATTTTCCAAAGGCCTTGCAGTGTCACATCTGAAGGGGAAGGGGTAAATGAATAGAAAATCTGATTATTTTCTAAACTAACTACCAATTTTCTGCATTCTGAAGCAGATGATGCATGCTTTACAACTGGGAACCTACAACATAGGCTACAGTAGAAAACCCCTTCCTTAGATCTTCAATTAGCTCTACGTTTATCTTCTGTTTAGGCATGTTAGGTTTTGCAGTCATTGAAGCAGTATGTTTCTAGATTTTGTTTCAGAGAAATATTTAATCCTGCCTTCACTGTTGTCATACTTCAAAGTGCCTCAAACTTTCAAAGACTGTTCTAGTATTTTATTCATGAAGAAATAAACTTATTTGAAACCTCTTATTTCTTTGCTTTCCGACAGGCGTCTGCCTCCCTGCTTCATTACGCACAAAGCAACAATGTGTTTTGGAAACTGCAAATGAATAGAGAGAAGCTTGCAAATAAAGTGTGAAGACAAGTGTGTTGCTATAGCTCCAATCAAAGCATAAACAAAAGACATTATAACATATTCCATCGGATAAATTGTACATGACTAAATTATACAAACTGATTCAATTTTATTGCATGTTTGGGATCAGGTATGTTGAGAGTTTTGAAATGTAACGGGCAGTAAAAACCTCACTGGCAGATACAGTAGAGAAGTGTTGGTGCGGGAGGGGCCTATACTTTTTACAACCTGAAACCACACAGCATGCTATTATCTTAAATATGGGAAAATACCATAAAAAAGGAAAAAGCAGCCTGTTTCCAGAATCAGATGGAGCAATAAAAATATAAAAACATATTAAAAACAAAGTTTTATTATTAAGAAAAATGTTGAGGGAGTATCTGTAAAAAGAGTGACGATTTTTCCATTTGCTAATTGTTTTGGAAAAGGTAGCATCAGGTTTCAACTGGCAATTACCGTCAATCTAAAGTACATTTGAATAACCCCATAACCACTTATCACTATAACACCCACACATTTTCACTTTCTTTTCTTAGTTATACGCAACGTATCAATATAGTATATATCTGACTGAATTTGATACAACTTCCAGACTCTACCCACCAATGTAAGTTAGGTTTCTTTGTATAGCAAGTGGCACAGTCAGAGAGCCTTTTTGTCTGTGTACACTAAAATTCATTAGTATGGTTACATTCAAGTTAAACATACAGCTATATGACACATATTCATAGATATGCAAAGCATATTCAACAGTCATGGCCATAAAACAATTCACATAACATCCTCAGATCCAGATCTTCTTTAGCAGCACACTAAGTTTGGATTTTAAGTAAGCTATAGGATACATTGAAGCATGAAAGAAATCTTCAAGCCTGTTTTAATAGAAAGGCATCATGTCAAATTCCACGGAGCTTGTTGTTTAAAGTAAGTATTGAAATGATTGATCTGGAGAGCTGCTTCTCATCCTTGTTGAAGAGCTTTTGAAGAGCCAAACGCCTCTGTGGAAGAAGCCATTCAGTGCACTTTCACGTCACTTACTTTGTTTAAACAAACCGGCTTGTATCTTTTAAATCTTTAACCTTGTAATGAGTTACACATTTAGCTCTATGAAAGTTTTACAGCGTTTTACTGAGCAGTTAATGTTTATAGCGCCCCAGTGAGGGGTACGTTATACGCCTGTATGCTGCTCGAATTTCGTCATGATTTACTTAGAATTAACAATCGCACTTTTTATCTTTCAAATCAGATAAGAAAATCTTATTCTTAATTAACAAGAATACTGCCATTACAGAGGGGATTGAGTATTGTAAATGTATAACATTTGACAGGAAATGCAGTTGTTATCATCCTGTATTAGGTTTGTCATTCCTGAATATAATGTATTTTCTAGGAAAAAGGAAAATGCTAATTGTGTATATAAATCTTGGAAAAAAATTGGAATATATGGTTACTCAAGTTGATAAATAGTAAATGATGCTAGAATTACCTGAGAGGTAAAGGTGCTCTTCTTTTCAATATGCATACAATATACATACATGACCTATGATCTAGTCCTAACATACAGTAACTGTAGCTGGTTATACGGCCGGATTTATTTTTATTTTCACCTTTTTTAGTACCTTCTTTTGTGCCGATTTGCCGACCATGTTGATGCTGGTGACATGTATTGAGGGAAACGATGTAATTCACTGTGTGGATTAACACAAAACTAGATGTTTTTCACTTTATCTACAAAGAACAGCGACTTCATTGACTTGTAAAATTATCTTTCAACTTGACAAACGTATGTGTGATTCATGACAAGGTTCAAATGGGATGAAGGTGAGGGTTTACCTTAGCAAATTTACACTTTAAATGTTTGCTTGAGTGTAGAAGGTTCATGCGTCACACCCACAAACGTGCTCCAATATTATCGAGCAGTGCATTGTGGGATTTCAAAATGGAGTCCCTGCAGCGGCTGTCAGGCGCGATGTCCTGTGTTATGTAGCCGACACACTGCCGTTAGCAGGCGGAATATCCTCTTGTCTTCACGCCGAACACGCTCCCGTGACATTACACAAAATGGGGGTTTGGTGTTTTGCCAGAGGTGCGTTCACGTCCGCCGGTTGTCTCGGTGTTTACGCCGGGAAATACACCGGTCGGTATTTGTGCGTCACGTTCCTCTCCGGGGGTTCAGCTCCAGCCGGGACCCGTGTCAGGAGGTACAGCCAGGAGCCGGGTCACGGGAGAGATGTCCCCGGACGGTTTGTATGCTACCACCTGCCTCACAGGACCTTAGTTAAGATCCAGGGAGCAGACACAAGCCCGTTTCTTCAGGGGATCATAACCAATGACATGGAGCTGCTGGAGGAGCCGGGAACCACAGCCATGTACTCACACATGCTAAATGTACAGGGAAGGACACTGTATGACATCATGTTGTACAGGTACAGTAACACTCCACTACACCGTCTAAACCCATGTTCATGTGGTCAGTTAACAGCAGGGAGAGGCCGCTTATCTTGTTATGCAGACGCTGGCACAGACTGTTACACAAACACACCCCTAGGGTGAATGAAGTCAAAGCCAAATTGGAGGACAGTCCAACCTCGAGGTCAGTGAAATGAAGAAAACCTGTTTTTACTTTAGATGCAGAAATTTTATTAACTTTTGCAGTAAATTGAAGATGTCTGAATCTTCCGGAGAAGTGTGTCCTCAGCTGTGCCCCCATGTTGCAAACATACAACAACGATACTCAATAATGCTGCATAACAGATAAAAGGTGCACTATGAAGTTTCATAGTGCATTTTTAAAACTTACTATGCCTTACACATCCCCAAACTGATCCTTTAAACTTTTACCCTTCCTGTGTTAAGTCTCAGCCTGGCATACTTTTCAACAGGACATGACATTCACCAAAAATAGGGAAGTGAGATGCTTTCAAAATGCTTTTACACAAACGTTTTAAAATGGTTGATTGTTTTTCTGCATTATCAGAGAAACAACACGTAAAGACACTCCATGTTCACTTTCAGCTAAGCCAGATTGAAGGACACTACTCCTGAAATTAAAACAATTTGTTTTCTGAACTTAATTATTATATACTATTAATAACTATATCAATTGTTATATAAATATGTTAATCCTTGTGTTTCTTTGTATGTTGATCTGTTGCCTCTGGTGTATAGTTTTTATCCTTGTGAGTTGTAGAGTTGTATTTATGGATTGGGTAAACTGCAAATGATTTTCCTTTTTTAGGGTCAATAAAGGTTTCTGAATCTCAAGAGACACTAGTGTGTTTAGTGTAAACTCTACCTGTCAATACACCTAGAAATAATTGCTCAAAGTGAAAGTGTTCTAACACAATCAAACAATAGCTTGTGGAATTAATTGATTTAATAGATTCTATTTTTTTATGACGATCTTTCATTTTTTAATAAC
This sequence comes from Sparus aurata, assembly GCF_900880675.1. Taxonomy (NCBI): domain Eukaryota; kingdom Metazoa; phylum Chordata; class Actinopteri; order Spariformes; family Sparidae; genus Sparus; species Sparus aurata. The sequence goes on from NC_044207.1 coordinate 20,149,484, forward strand.
TCACTAAACCTGCTGTATTTCCTTTCAGTCTGAAAGAAGCTAATGCAGGACCTGGTGTTTTCCTGGAGTGTGACCACACAATTAAAGACTCGATCTTGAGACATTTGAAGGTGTACAAGATCCGCAGAAAGGTCAACATAAGCCCCTGTCCAGAGCTTTCTGTCTGGGCGGTGCTTCCCAAGCAGAAGAATGCAGGTCAAGAGGCCAGTAAACCGGAGCTCTTGTCTCCAGACAAAGCTCTGGTATGGGAGACTGATCCTCGAACTCAGGAGATGGGCTGTAGATTGGTGTTGGACAGTCAAGTAGATCCCTTGGATATCATTGCATCATGTCAGAGAGGAGATACAGAGGATTATCATCGACATCGATATGCAATAGGTAAGACTACAACACACGTAGGTCATGTCGAAAGACAAAAGAAGACGACAAATAAGGATTTGGATGCACAGTTTTGTTTATCTCCTCTGCTGTCACTGTCTAGGACTTCCTGAGGGAGTGAAGGACCTCCCCCCTGGAGTGGCGCTACCACTTGAGTCAAATCTCGTCTACATGCAGGGCATCAGCTTCAGCAAGGGCTGTTACATTGGCCAGGAGCTCACAGCCAGGACTCATCACACTGGTGTGGTTCGAAAACGCCTGATGCCTGTACGGTTGTCAGCTCCAGTCCAAGACCTCGAGGAAGGAGCTGCGCTGCAGACACAGTCAGGCAAGCCAGCTGGGAAGCACCGAGCGGGAGTTGGAGAGCTAGGTCTGAGCCTAATCCGCATCGCTCATGCCAAAGAGGTATTGATGCTCAAATCTTCTGATGACGCCACAGTGACACTTGAGGCCTCCGTGCCAGACTGGTGGCCTGAAGACGTGGAAATCAACTGAAGAGGATGTTTCACAGCTCCCTCAAATGTGACATGCATCACATCTGACAAGACTTCTCATTGACAGAACCCTCAAGTACAGTATGCTTACACTGTCATTGCTTAGCAGCTGTATGGCACTAATGCATATTTGTGAGTATTTTTGTTTTGTTTGCAGTAAAAAGAAACAACTTTTAGAAATTGTAAAGCATAATTTCCCACAGAATTATGCTGTAAGAGATCAGTTGCAGCACTAAACAGGATAAACCAACTGTGAATGATATTGGTTCTTGTTAAATAAATATGCACAACAGCGACAAAAAACTCAAATCAGCTTGTGTATTTTTTTCTTTATTTATCCATTTTATCTTTCAGTGCAAAAAAACAAATTCCAAACATTCATAAGCAACATTTGAGACTGCAGTTCATCTCAAAACAAAAGGCATACACCTTTATCATCATCCTTTTTGCACCTTACAAATTGGCACTTTGCATTCAAGCTATCTCCAGGTGATTATTACATTATTGGGACACCACTGACTGAACGGCTTACTCCTGATAAAGGAGATGCTGCCCCCTTGTGGATTGTATGGTGTCCCGAATTTGCTGTAACATGGTTTCTGGCTGCAGAGTCAAAGCTGAATGATCAAGCCGCTTAAAGTCTTCATTGCAGAGAAGGCATTCAATTATGTGGGCCACCCTTTGTAGGTCAAAGGCAGCGTGATAAGGCCCAAGTGTGGTGAGGGTCTCTGAGAGATGCCGTGGGTAATCGGAGGAATCCCCAGAGGAACAAGCGTTCAGGAAAGTCATTCGGTTTCCAGCAATGATTTTCAGGAACGAGGCGAATTCTCCATAGTTGATACCAGAGCAGGCCTTCATGATGACCTGAAAAGTAAGAAACAGCCATGACTTTACATTTGATATAACAAACATTCACAGAAATGTCATGTTTCTTTAAAACATGCAGGCTGAACAGTCTTATCACTAAAGTACCTGGCAGTGCTGATGCCACGAGTCCATTGTGTTTCTCCACTCGTTTATCTCTTTTTGAACAGACGATAGCTCATTCTGAAGGAACTGCCACATGATGTCTATGTTGCAGCCATTCAACCAGTTATGATTAATAGAAATAGTGTCCTCCTGTCAGACAGTAAGTAGAGAGAAGTCCTATGTTAGAATAAGATCAAAGATTACAATGTATAATAAGTCATTTGGATTTTCTCTAACCTTTACAGCTCTTACCAGATTGTAAACTTGATGGTGCCAGCCACTGGGCACGAAAATGATTTCACCTGCCTCTTGAATTATTTCAAGAGGCTGACAGGCTTCTTCGGAGTGTGGGAAAAGGCCTCTGTCTCGAAGTTCAGCTGACGTTACATCGTAAGGGAGGTTGCCGTGAGTGTCTCGTAAAAACTCCTCCTGACCTGGAGGGTACAGGAGCCATTTCTTTCTGCCACAAATGTTTGCAGACCAGCTGTAGGAGCGGAACACGTCAGCGTGGAATGGGGTCCTGGTGATGACAAAGTACATCATAATGTATGAAAAACCAAAACCAAAATAATAAAGGACACCGAGATTACTTTAAATGAAAAAACAAGTTATATTCTGGATTCTGCAAATGTTATTTTGAATTTTTTCACACCATGAGCCTTTAGGTCCCATGTAGACAAACCGGTAGTCGTCCACTTCAAGCGTATCCCAGTATTCATTTAGCCAGTCAGAAGAAAAGAAGACTGGTGTGGTGTAAACATTGTGTTCTGGAAAGTCCCTGATGAAAAATAACATCAAAATCATCATGGGTGGTTATGTATTTAGTATGTTGTTTTGTATGAAAGAAAGTATTGTTTAATAAGCATTGACTGATACCTTGACATGTGCCAGTCTTTAAGATAGAGACATCCTTTAGGCGATGAGTGGCCATTCTGGATGTATTCCTTCCAGTAGTGTATGAATTCTTTGAAAGGCATAACTTGTTTAGGATTCGCATTGTATTCCTTTGCATTGCAGTTTGCAACAGGAACAGGAGTCTCATCTGTAACGAAAAGGAAATAAATGACAGAACATGAGATCTGTCATTGCAGCAGCAGTTGCCTTACGATATATAGTAGTTGGTTACAGAATAAGTACACCCAAACCGAAAAATCCGCCATTATTTACTTATGCTAATGGAGAGTACAGGGAATATTTGACCACAAAACATTTCTGGAGCTTCACAGTAAAACAGCGTTCCAAAACAACTAAAGTAGATGGGGACTTGTTTTAAAACATAACAAAATCAACCGAAGAAAAAAACACCTACAATTGCTTCAAACAGCTCGTCTGCAGTAATCAAAGTCTCTGGACATCCCAAGATCCCAATTTGACACCCTCGCAGCAGCTGCAGTCAAGATTTCGGCCAATAAACGTGTGTGACATAAAAACAAAAACATTCTCAAATCAATTTGGGAATAACATCAGATGAGCTGTATAGGTTTCTATTTGTTTTTTTTCAGTTGTTTTCTTTACATTTTAAGACAAGTCCCCATCTTCAGGTGTTTCATAGAATATGGTAAAATGCTGTTTTTTGCTGTGAAGCTCCAAATGTCTTCTGTGGATGATGAAACTTCATTCAATGTTCGAATTGCATCGGGGTCAGAGTAGGTACAGACTAATTTTTTTTTTTTCATTTTTGGGTGAATTCATCCTTTAAGGCATTAGACATAAAACTGTTATTTACCAAACTCCTGCAGCAGCTTCTGGAAATTAGGCTTCCCCTCCTCAGACACCCATTGCTTCCTACACTTCCAGTCCTCTGTAAACCTTCTTGAAAACATACATGGGTGATTGGGAAGGAGGTATTTCTTGAAAAACTTAGAATAGCTCAGCTCCTTGTCGATGTAATCCACAAAATGTGACGACCAGAACTGTTCATACGACTGTCTGGGTATTTTGACCAGGCTGCAGCAGTTACGGTACGCCTCCCTGTCCATGATGGTAAACAAGACCTCGGCTAGCTTAGCTTAGCTTAGCTTAGTTTAGCTAGCTGTCACCGCTTTGACAGCAAGACAACGGTGAGGAGAAGCTAGCGAGTCGACTGGATTGACATTACATATCACACATATTTTCAGTTTTTCTGTCCAGCTTTGTCTAAACGGGGCTAGAAAACTACAATCATGCTAAAACCTATTTTTTTTCCTATGTTGACAACAAATCGCTGCATCCCGAAGATTGCAGGTTACAACTCCTGAACGACGCACATAAAATACCGCCGCTGTTTAACTAATTATTACCACTACTGCCTGTATTAACGTTACAATATATCCAATGCTAATTGTGCTTGCTATAATAGCTGATTCAGAAACCGCCGTCCGAGCTAACAATCATAATTTCTGCAAAACCTTGTCGTGATAGCCGTTTCTGACAGCAGCTTTTTCACGTCGGACAGTAAATACAGCCGCACTTGTGTGTGACGTCACTTCCGTAATAAACAGCACCGATACTGAGAACAGTATGAGGTAACGTAATGCTCAACCCGGTAGGAAAATGTCGTTTAATGTGCTGTGGGACGAATATAACTTCACCAGAGAGCAGTGACACATGTTAAGAGGATTTATAACGTTATAATGACGCACTCGTAATGCAGTCAGCTGGATAGAAAGCTGCCAGTGAACGCCTCATCTGAGCTCATCTGCAAACTGGATCTGTTATTATTAAGTATGTTCGCCGCCAGCACAAGGAGATTATGTAGTATAATGTATTTAAAATGTAATTGTAGAATAAAACAGCAACAGTGTGCGTGTGTGTATGGAACATTTGTAATATTTAAGCTTATCTGTTCCTCCAGGTCATAAAGTCTATCTCCTTTCAAAATGAGCCGGGACGTCCCCATCCACAGCTGGCCTGGCTCCTATTACATCAACAGTGAGAAGAAGTGGGAAAATGGCACCCTGTCCCTCACCAGGACCACGGTGCGCTTCGTCTCTAACCAGAGCAAGGAGAGCCTCGCCAGCTTCCGCCTCTCCAGGATCATGGAGATCAAGATGGAGTCGTCCAGCTTCATCTTCAGCACTCTCACTGTGCTTGAAGAGGGCAATGTGAAGCACTGGTTTGGCTCCCTTAAGCCCAACAGGGTGGTGGTTTATAATGTGTTGGAGCATTTCTGGAGAGAACGCCTTCTGTCCCCGAGCTCAGAGGTCCGGGGGGCAGAATCTCAACCCTCCAAAGGCAGAGAACTGATCAACCTGGTGGCAGGGGCCCAGAGAAGACTGGAGGACACAGGCAGAGTCCTCAGCCACCAAGGAGAGCAATTTGATGATATGATGCAGGGACTGGAGAAGATTGACTCCGATCTGGGCGTGGCTGATAAGTAATTATCTAAATATTTCCTGACTTGCTATGATATTGACTGCTCTAACTAAAAAAGCCTGATGTTTTAGTTAAACAAGTCACACACTCTCATGACTTCTTCCTTCCTCTTTGTCTCCACTGCAGACTTTTGTCAGAGCTGGAGTCTCCTTCCTGGTGGCCTTTTGGTAAACTCCCCTGGAAGGCTCAGCAGGAGGCCAAAGCTGAGGACGCCGCAAGGGCTGCAGTTGTAGCCGCTGCTGCGGCTAGCAAAGGGTCCAGTAGAAATAGGGTGATTGCAAGCATCCCAGCTGTAGTGACCAAAGGCGGGGACTCAGACTTAAAACCTGGATGCTTGCTGGTGTTGGTGTCCTCACTGGAGGTGCGAGACACAAATTGCCAACTCCTTCACCGCTTCGAAAGGAATGAAATCGACGAAATCAGAGTGCACACTCCTTATGAGATCACTGTTAGACAACGGTTTATTGGGAAGCCAGATATATGCTACAGGTTCCTGTCTGCCAAGATGCCAGAGGCCATGGCAGTGTTAGATATGCAGTACAAGAAGAAGGTGGAGTTCACTAGTGAATACACCGCTTTCAGAGCAACTCCAGTTTCATCTCCATGTGACGCAGAAGGGCGAAGCTTGAATGAAGGTAAGGAACAGATCATATCAATAAAGTCTTCCTTATTTCAGTTTCCATGTCTTGAAAAAAAATGACCACTAAGTGGCAGTAAAGCTCTATATTTCCCCCTCTGTATATTTATAGGTGTAGCCACATGTCAAAACATTTCATCCACAGTTATTGGTGTCTCTCCTTGACAGAAATGTGTTTTGATGAGTCACTTCATCCTGATTGCCTCAGTCGCTTTGAGTTTAATGTCTGGTTTCCTCAAAAGCAACATATGCACTCTGCACTTTTTCACCATCTCCACCCATGGAGTCAGGTTTGCAGCAGGGGTGCCAAGAGACAGAGCTGCCACTGGAGGTCCCAGCAGGAGAACTGTCCCAGTTGCAGGTGCAAGTCCTCCAGCCATGTGTCAGCGAGGCTGAGGCCCAGGAACTCAAGCAGGTGAGAACTGAATGAATCTACGACATCCACCAATGTGGCATTTTTATGATTTTCATATTTGCTTATGTATTTTTATATTTTATAATAAAAAAACTCTTTGGTTTTAGTAACATGTATTTTCATAGTTCCATTCCAAACCACAATTCACCATAATGATTTTAATTTTTTATCCTGTATATTTAAAATGTTATTCAGTGAGACCACAAACCAAAGTCCATCCTGGTTTTAAGAGAGGGAAAGAAACCTGTTCTGTCATTTGGTCAGACTTTACAACGTCTTTCCATTCAGAAGCTCGCAACACTGAGAAATGTTACAGACACGGTCTGTGGTGGCAAGACCTACACAGTGACGCAAATCCAAACCTATGATTCAGACTTTTTTTTTTGTATGTGACACACTTTTCCAGGTAAGACATTTCATGTAAAATCATTTCAGGAGACTACTTGTTTTCATTTCAACCTATAGTTATACATCATATACAGTATTAAGTCTAATGAATGGATGTAGACTTAGATTAAAGCTTGTTGATGTAGGTTCTAGACAATAATGTGAACACCTTCTACACAGAAGGTACAAAATCATCATTGCAATCACCGATAAGAAGGTATCAGGGTGAATGCACGTTAGAACTGTAGGAGCCATGTGCTTTTGAAGATTTTGTCTTTTGTTGCTTTTGCTATAGATTGTTGTTTGTTGTTTTCTGGAAGTGTCATTTCTATATCTTGGCGTTTCACTAGTTTCATCTTGCAAGGCTAACCATAAATCAGGCCACCCAATTTATCTGTCGGGCTGTAAGCACTTTGTTGTTCAATGGCTCTGATTGAAAATATTTCTGAAAGGATAATAATGAAACTAACAAACTAAGTAGTTATGGCTAACAGATACTGGGCACTTCCTTATGAGACCCACCTTTGTTGCAGTGTTATCCACTGTGGTTTTTGTAACATAAAAGCCTACTTCATGGTACATTGTTTTGTCTACCCACTACATAGATCATATCTTGAACAAGGCATTGCTAACACTGTATACCTAATATTTAGTTAATTATTGTGTGTAATAACAATGTGCAGTGTTTCAGTGTTTTGTTTTTTTTGTGTCTGTGTAATCATTTTTCAAACACATTTATCATCGCAGGAACAGAATCGGGCCAGTCATACAGGTTGGCTCGTCTATTGTGTTTATAAATGGCGTATTGTCTGCAGCTGATAATGCTGCAAACTTCAAAGGCTGCCAATTTGGACTTAATGCTACACTGCTGGACACGCCCTACTCCGAATGTAATTCATGTCCAGATTAGAATCTACAGTGGGGCTACCTCCACAGACAGTCCCTCAGTTTCATGTCCTGCCCTAAGTGCTTTAGCAAATATTCCCCTTTGTCCAGGCATTTTTATACAAGTATTAGCGTCTGTGGCTTGAAATTCCTACTTGTCAACAATGCAAACACATAAGAACGGGGAGGCATTTTTTTCGATTACATTCGCTGTTTTTCTCCGTTAACTCACAGTCCTGAAATCACCCAACTCACACACAAGACACTCAGCATTTTCGCTCATGTATTTTTCCATTAGCTCTAGCCTAAATGTTTAATTTTAGGGGTTTTCTACTTGACTTGGGTCCTCGAACCATCGCATAAGCAGCAGCTAAAAATATTCATTTTCTGTGTTTTTCTATGACACACCAAACTCCTGCGAACATTAACGGCGAGGTGTGATTCAGTCATGTTCTCCCAGATGAAATTGTGAAGTCGCAGACCCGAGTGAGTGAATACAGTTGTTCCACGGTGTGTATTGACACACTATCTGTTTTTCAAACTGCTGTCTGGAACTGTTTCTGCACTCAACTGCAATGTCCAGTGAAAACTGACATAATGTCCGCGTGTGTGTGTGTGTGTGTGTGTGTGAGAGAGAGAAAGCGCACGTGTAGCATAACATAATATTAGTTTAGAAACCGTGGTGGTGGGGTTTGGAGGAGTGTTTATTAGGTTTTGCTTGGCACATTGTCGTATATTTAAGTTGTTCCATCAACCATAACATACACAGTTGTTGGACTACGGAGATGTAGTCACAGTAACCCACAGAGAGCAGAAAACAGTATTGTATGATATCAGTGATCCCAGGAGATAAGCCAAGACTTCATACGCTGCATAATATGAACTATTACCATATCTGCCACGTGAGCAGCTGTTATTGAATCACGGTTGGTGTTGAATTGTAAAGTTTGCAGATGTTGAGCAGCAGGCGATTGTCTTTTTGTCAAAGGGAGGATAAAACTGAATTAAATGAAAATTTCACTGTCATCTACTCCTCGTTCCCTGTTCTCACTAACACACTCTCTTTCTAACTCCCTGACCCCGTCTTTACACCTCTCCACATATGGTCCGCATGTTCCAGCCCGTAACTGCTTACCAAATTTCTATACGTTTCAGTATTTAATCTTCTTTTATTTGTGTCCTGCTCCTCAGTTGTCCGTGCGCACTGAGGGCCGGTGTCTAATTACTTAAACAAATGAGTGTGTGTGTGTGAGTATTGGACTGTGTGTGTTTTGCAGATGCTGATGCAGCTGAAGAACCTCGCCCTGGAGGCAGAGACGGAGCTGGAAAGACAAGATGAAGTTCTGGACGTCCTGACGAGCTCCACTGACCGATCCACCATGCACATAGAGAAGCACACCTGCCGCATGAAGAGACTGCTGTAGCTTAGCCGTCCAGCAGACATGATGCTGTCAACACGTCCTCCCTGAGAAATGCACTGTAAGTTTCCTTATTGTCCTCATAGGATTGGAGCAGTGTGAGAACACTGGAATAGAGCAGTAGGGGTTTCATTTAGGGTCAGTGATCTCTGGGATGTGCATTTCTACAGAAATATATGAAAATCAACATATTTTTAAGTGTGTTCTAAACAGTGGTTCTTTCTTTTAGACAGTCATTTTTCTTTATATGTTATTAAATTATTTGAAACAATTCAGACATATGTGACGGAGATAAATGACCCCTCTGAAGGCGAGTCCTGCAGCACCGAGCGATTGTGGCTAGTACTGTTAGCAATATGTTTGTCTTTGATGGTATGATCTATTTCATGTATTTACTTTTTTGGAGTTGCCATGTGGAAACAATATTCTTGGTTCAAATCATGTGGAAAGAAAGAAAGAAAGAGAAAGAAAGACAGACAGACAGACAGACAGACAGACAGACAGAAAGAAAGAAAGCTGTTGGAATTTTACCAAAAAGGGCACCTGATTGCCACAGAGGACCACAAATCCACCCAGCATGAGATTCAGTGTGTGGTCATGGTGCTCATGGCTCAGCTCAACTGAATGAAAAGAACCCCACAGGTGTTCGTAGTGGGAAGCCGATGCGGGATCACATTAATGTTGCACTTGTACGGTAGCTGCACCCATTTCACAGTACATACGGTATGACGCAATTCTCATTATCATCAGTGACGATGGCAAATGTTTTGTTTGTTCATTTAATTGTGTGTTTTGTTTTTGTGTTTTATTTATGTTAATGTGATTTTTTTTTTCCAAATAACACTAATACGGTAGAATCCAATACCATATATAAGTATATGTAAACTGTATTATAACTGTCAATTTCTTGTATGTTGATGCAACTCCAGATCACATCCTTGTCTGTGCACTTGTGACTCTTACTGATTGGTCCTGGCAACTGGCTGAGATTTGGGGGAATAGCATGAATCCTCGCTGCATGTCATGCCTGCTTAGTAAAGCAGATATTAAAAAATAAGAAGCTGACTCTTTAAGAAACGGAGGAGACACACGTAGCAGTTTTTAAGTGCCAAATGGATACTGGAAAAAGGGAAAAGAAAATAATTAGTCTATTCTCTCTGCACACACAGATTTAAAACAAACAGCATGTTGTTTCCATATGTGTAACTTGTAAGACAGATGTTGTGGGATAACACAATTTGTAAGAGTGAAGACACTGATATGATCCTCTACAGCACAGTTGCCAGTATAAAATGTTTCTCATTCTACATTTCTGCAAACCACAGAAACGTTAAGTTTGTACGTTTCCATACACGCCAAATTCATTTTTTTTTTTCAGAATACATACATATGAGCAGATTTCCTTATGAGGAGGAGGAGAGGATGGCAGTAGCGTAACATCTACCAGGCGAAAAAAACACCTCTGCTAAAGACTAGGGTTGTTGTTGGTCATTTTTGTTGTGACAAATGGCACTTAACCAGACCTTAAACGCAGCATTAACACAACATGAAATTGAAAATTGAACATGAAGAAGTGGAAAAGTTTAAACATATCTGTGATTTGCAGAAACGTACATTGCCAACATTAACTCTGGCAATTTGGGTTGTGTCAATACGGTCAAATAGTTTCCCAGTCAGATAACATGCAAGTAATAGGCTGACAGGTAAAGCTTTCCAGTGTCAACACAACATTATCTGTGCTGATGATGATGTACTGCCATTCCTCCTATTTAGAACCATTTCTGTCCTGATGATTTCTCTCTCAGGTCCTAACTGTCGCTTATCCCCTCTGGACACGGTTTCCCTTTGGCTTAATGTTGCATGTCTAAATATTATAGCTCTGTAATGCATCAAGTGGAATCTCCCATACATATTTATGTATATATATATATACATAAAGCAGAAGACTGTACATGTGTAATTAAGTTCTGATGATAGACCCTCTCTGTTTTTTCATATTATATAGGTCCACATCTACTGTATATGTCTCACTAAAGATTGGTACTATTCTACATCTGTGTTATCTGTAAATGGCTGAAAAATGTATTGTAATTCCGTGATTTTATTGTGGTTTGTTATCATGGTGAATTTGCAATTCGCTGAAATATCTTTACCGTGTTTTAAAATCAGGCTTCTTCTTGTTGATGGTAACACATTTATCTTGACACTGGATATACTGTAACTAAATGATTAGATCTATACATGACTGGGAAATTACATCTGCACATTTCTTATAGCAAACAATAAATGAATAAATGAAGCAAAACACCTGGCATTGTAGGTTTTGGGATAAATTTCTTTTTATCGGCTTATAAGTCATTATTGAAAGTAAAATGCAATAAAATTCTCAAATGATCGCACACTTGATCAGCAGTTTGTTTATTCAGAAAAGACCAGTTGCAGCTGTTTTTAACAAAAAACGCTTGTAGGAGTCCACTGTGAACTAACTTCTCAGTACCAAACGACAGACAGACAAAGCGAGGGACAGACTGGTGAACATGGCTGAGCATTTCACAGATAAATACCTTGTATTATCTTTGGTTGGTGGTGGAGACCAAAACAGCGCTAAAAGGCGTGGAAATTGAGCTCCAAGTGAATCGTGGCTCAATATTAACGATGCAGAAGGACAGAGTTTATAACAATTCTCTATAATACACTAATGTATTTTAAAGAGTATGCTTGTCCCCTGAACCTAACAACATCAATTTGCTTGAGTTTGAGTATAGCGTTGGCAGCATCCAGTTTCCTTATTTATGAACTAAAAGATACAAACTTTATTCTATGAGACAGTGTTAAGTATGTTCTATTTTCACCCCCAGTTTACGTTGGTTTGAAGATAAGTCCTCAACAGGCATCTATTCGTAATCCTCAACTATATATTGGGAACATGTGGCTCCCACTAGTTGAGCATTTTTAGCTTTTGCTAACAGTTGGATATGGGTTTTATCATCCTTTTAACACTAGACAAGTGCCCAGGAAAGATTCTTAACAACCGTTTGACTGAATTCAGCAGATAACTTGAGAATGAAATCCTGGCATAAAATAGCCATTAAAGCCAAAGAAACATTATTTCAAGAAAAATGATACAGTCTATATTTTACTTTAATTGCTGTTGGATTTATTGGAAAAACAGTTTCCCGACTGAAACTTCACACAAATGCCCTCTCAAGTTAGAACAACCACTCGAAAGGCAGAGAAAATTTTGGTATGCGATTTGCGGAGTTGACGCTGAAACATGGCGGACAAAAGTAATCATTGGGTTATTGGTCAGAAAATTTTACCAAAGTCATGTATTGTATAGCCACTGTATCCTTCCCTTTGCTCCTCCGTGTCACAAATGCTGTAAAGAGCTGTATTGTTTAAACAATCAGCAATAAAGTGAAAAAAAACTTATTTTTGGCATCCACGTTGCTCCCACCTTCCGACATGATGTACATAAACACCCCAAAGTCGCAAGAATGGCTTCCCAAATCAGGACATGGGACTATCCAAGGAGCATGTGAATACAGCATATGATGAAGACCCACATGACATCAAAACATTGGTACATTGATAAAGTTTGTTGCCTTGGATCGTGTGATCAATTATACTCTGAGACCATCAGACAGGCTGTCAACTCCATGGGAAGAAGTTAAGTGTGTTTTTAAAAAAAAAAAAAAAAAGTTTTCATTAGTTTGGAAGAACTCAAAGGCTCCCCAATCCTAACCAGGCTGCACGTCCTGACAAACAGTCAACAGGCAACGCCCCTCACAGTCGGCTCCCATGTGACAAATTGCAAGACAGAATATCAAAACACGTGCAAATTCGAAGCGGATGTTAATTACTGTTTCAGCCGCTGTGCATGCTGTTGTGTGGAAACGGCTCACTTTATATGCTCTACTATTATAACATCCTGTTGGCACCGGGACTGTTGGCATCGGCTGACCACCCCCGTCGGGCCGCTTTCACCGAAGGGGGGGACTACTTCATGTCAACAGCGCACCAGATTTGATTTGGCAAGTGGCTGAGCACTCAATTATGAATCAGGAAGACGCCTTGCACAGAGGGGTTTGAAAGGAGACCGACAGCCTCACTCAACAGTCTGGTCCCAGTTAGCATGAACTTATCACTTCTATTAAACAAAGCCCACCATGAAAGATGTGAGACTGAAAGCACAAGCACATGGTAACACTAAAGGGATGCCTAGTTATGACATTATGAAAAGTTCTTCCAGCACGGTTGAAACTGTTTTCACTGTCGACTGTTTATTTCTGTTGATCTGAGTGATAAACATTGAGATTTTGGAAGTCCCAAACTCCAGAAGCACACCACATGGTTATGTGAATTCCAACCCTTAAAAAAGGTTAGGGAAATAGAGCACACACTGGCGTGGTTTTGAAGCAGCCTTGCAATACGAGGAAGTGGTGGCGGTCTCGTCTGACCACAGATACATGAGATCCGGCTTTGCCTTCCTAACGGATGGTATGGAGACACGAGGGATTTTGCTGGCCTTGACTTCCAAGTCTGTTTACTTGATAGTTCTGCGGCGACCGCTCTCATTCGAGGAGCGTGTCTCCATTGATGGCCAATCAATCAACTCTGGCTGGGAAAAAGGCAGCCCAAGTTTGTGGGCTACGAGGGCACATATGTGTTGCACTGCAGTCCAAAATATGGAGCCATGTGACTGCAGTACAAATAGACTGGAGTCATCGTCCACAGGATGATTTTTCTGTCTGTAACTTCACTCACTCGCTTCTACTTCTTGCTATATTTGTTGAAAAAATGCAGCAATTCTCTTTCAAAGTCATGCTTTTATTTTGATGATGTATGCATATGTAGCGATGCACATCAATTACACACGTGAGTAACTGTTGATGTTGAGCAGACCAAGAATATCAGCAGCATGTTCAGAGGTTTAACTTCCAGTACACGATTAGACTATGTCTCAGTCTAATGGCCTGATTTTTGACTCACGTCCTGGCTGGCTTCTTACTCGTGCAGGTGTTTCTGGGTTTCCTTTTGCTCAGGGAGTTTCTGGTTTCAGGAAATCAGGCCTGTTGGTTAATGTTAGAACTGGGAGAAAACGTTCCTGGAAGGAAGGTGCTTGAGTCCAACCAGGGGGTGTATATGTAGTCTGCAGCATAAAGTGATATGACACTTGGCATCAACATCATGGTCTCGTCTCTGGCTATCAGCGTGGTAACATTTTCCCATTTTATTCCACAGGCATAAGTAAACCAGTGGATTTACATTTCACTCTATTTCCTGTGAATATACATTCTTTGCTCATACATTGTTTTGGATTCGGATCCTTCTTTGGTTTAGTCAAACCATAAATATGCTCTGCGTGGCTGTTAATATGGTACTTTCCCAGATGCTGAGCTGCATGATGATATCATGTGCTCTTGCACTTATTGTTATGTTTTCCTTGGTCTTTCAGACGCTCTTTGGTTTTCTGGCTTGTGTTTCACAAACTTTTCTCATTTCTATGCGACGGAGTTAACAGCTAGGCAGCCAAAACAAACTTGGCTGTGGTTTTATACAGTAGTATCAGTCTCAAATCAAATCCAGGTGAAATCCCACATTTACAACCCACCTGAACTCTGCTGAAGCGCTTGCCTTTCTAACATACACATTTTGTTACATGCTACTTTGCTTAGTAATATTACTTTTTTAGACGTAATAAGTACTTTGATTTAAATAATTAGAAGTAAAGTAAAGGTTCATCAAAGTACATATAATTCTACAGGGCATTTGTTATGACAGCTCTCTTGTCCTTTAACTTTACACCATCACCCCCAACCAACCCATCCACCAAAACACAGCGTTGGTTAACTTGTTTAAAGGTGCAATATGTAAGAATTGGTTAACTGTCAAACAAATGGTGGGCAGTATATCGCCTGAGTAACCACTAACTGCTGCTAACTGTAGCTGCTGTTAGCTAGTAGGCTCAATTAACCATACAGTTAGCGGTCGTATTGGCTGACTCTGCCCGGACTGTCACCTCTGGAGGTACAATGTGACTAGGGGCTAGCTGGTTAGTATGCTAACTTCAATGGATACAAACTGGGTACAACAAAGATACTTTTTTGAGATAATGTCAAAACTGTTATTTCTTTATATCTTTTGATCATTTTAGTTAATTTTGGAATGTTTTAAACTAAGACTCTTACATGCACCTTTAGCTATCTTGTTGGCCATGAAGTGATTATATATTCCATAAACAATTTTTTGTGGTTAGACTTTATAGAACAGATCATTAATAAATGGTTGACTCAATCTTACTCAATAACTTTAGTTATTTCACTTTCCAAAACAGTTAAATGCTTTACAAACCAGTTATTAAGCAACTGTTTATTGTAAAGTTGCAGCTGAATTTTATTTTAATTTTAATTTTAATACTGAGTGAAGGGTTAATAGTGAAATAAGTATTAACCAGAGTTACTAACTATGATTTTATCTTTTAATGATAGTAATTATAAAGTGTTACCACTATTTTAATAAAATCGCACATTGGATTCAGTAGAGGGCAGCAGTGAGTTGCTGATAGTGCATGTCAAGTCATTGACTACAACCTTTTACATTTTGTGGGGTCAGGTGGTGTGCTGTGTTGTCTTCAGGGTATGGCGTACACATGTGAATCCTTGTCTCTCTGCATATTTGAAGGGGCTCACATCCAAAACATTTTCTCCAAAAACAATTCTCTCTGTTTCCTCCTTTTTCATTTGATTCATATTTGATCCTTGTGGTTAAGACTAATGGCTGTTCTGCACAGTAACAGTAACCAATAACAGATCTGTCTTTGCAGGTCCTGTGTATTTTCTTTGGGAGCCCGTTTTTTTAAAAATGCTTCCTACTTGTTTTACACAAGGCAAATGATAAGAAAACAACAGTCCTGAGTCGCAACATTGGCACAGGCGAGTCCTTTTTGTGATGACTGGATTATGTATTCATTAAAACCCCATCTATACCGCTCCACAAACAGGTTGTCAGGCCCTGAGCCAGCTCACACTGCATCAGAACTTTTACAAGCGGGCCCCCCAGAAACCTCCAGCGAGTCTGTTTTTAGTGGCTCTTACTGCAAATGGAAACACTTAGCTCCTACAATAAATTACCCACCCGACTGATGCCACACTGTATGGACCCCCAGCTAGTCTCAGACAGACTATGGATTTATATTTCAACATTAAATCCTCTTGGAATCTGGTCTATTATAGTGACTTTGGGTCACATGAGCTGACAAGAGGACAGGAAAAAAGAATTCATCACGCGAAGGCTGATGCACTTGCGTGCAGCCTGCAGGGCCGGCGGTTTGATTAAAGTTAAGGATCCCCCCCCTCACCTCGCTGGGGTTGACACTGGGGTCATTTCAGGATAAAAATAGACTTTCTTGGTTACTTATTTTTCCCGATAAGTAAATAGCCATTAGTGCAGCAGGCCAGTGATCTCAAGGGCAACACTAGTGTTCAGTCTAAACTATTGTTTATCCTGAGGCCGGATGATTAAAAGAGACAACGGGCTACAGCAGGCCCTGCTGTTATATAGAGCATCCCCTGCAAAAACAGTAATGATGGTGCTCCTGTGAACACAGTCCAGGGGGGTCAAGTTCAGACACTGTGAAAACATACTTTAAAGCACTTGACTTAAACTTCTGTATTAAATGTCGAGGTGTGTTAGGAAATAAGAGCAGCGTTTAGGACCCTTGCTAAGACTGCCCATGAAATAATCCTAATTATCATTCCTGTAGACTAAAGTGTTTGACCACCTAGTGATGTAATTGCAGCTGACCAAATAGATTGTTGTTGAAATATTGCCCCGCTGTTATAGCTACGTTGTGACAGCGTTGTGTGTTCACCGAGGGCCGGCGCAACCATAACAAACACAGCTGAATCTGGGGTTTACATTTCAGCAGGATGACGGCGCACGCAGCGTCTGGGTGGAACTTGGGAAAAGGAGCCTGGGCCGGCAGCCTCGTCTGGCTCCCTGCCAGCATGGTAAGAACAGCCTTGACAGTGGGACATGTGAAGTCATTGTCCAGATGCACCAGTTTATGAATGTGAATGAATGAATGGACAGCAGTGGTTGTAATGGTGATACTTTATACAAAGTTGGTAAAGCCATGGCAGGACGTTAGATCAGCTTTGTGATGAGGGTGTGGACCATCAAGATTGTGACGTGTTCTTTCAAACAACTTCCAAAAGGAAGCCGCCAGTCTAATACCATGGGCTGCCACTTTTGAAGTCAAAACAACCACAAATGGAGAGAATAATTGTAGCCATCTTTGGCCTGAGAATGGGTTTGATTTAGAAACTTCTGTAAACGCTCTCTGTCTAGCAGTTTAGTCTTATCCACTGTTCTTTAAAACAAATGAGCCTTAAAAATATGCCTGTTTTTTACTGACTGTCTGTTGAAAGATCTTGCCTCTTTAAATTCTTCCACTTCATCGCTGATTTTTCGGAGATGAAAAGTTAACAATGTAGCCAAAGGCATGCCCATAAGCTCATTCTCTCTTCTTTTTGTGGGTTTATTTCCATAACTGCAAGGAATTTTTGGACAACACCTATTTTGTGGAAACTCCTTCCGCAATCCCAAATGGTTGTCCACGTAACCTCAGGGGAGCAGCCAGCAACTATGTAATTGGAGAAGATTGAGTACACACAGAGAGAGACCATAGCCTGGTGAGCTATTGAGAAGCTGAAACAAAGATTACCAGATGTTTACCCAGCCTGGCCATATGTGAGGTGGTTACTGAACTTATGCGCAGAATGTGTGAGCAGCAGACAGAAGGAGTGTGAACCTTTGACCCAGTGTCCATTACAGGTACAGAAAAAAACTGCAATGCCGATTGACCGTGAAGCCGATGCAAAACAATGACGTGTTACCCTGTTTGGTTTTCCTCTAAAAGGAAATCTAGTGTTCCTCAGGATATCACTCAGGAATCCCCTTTTAACTGATGGAAACCATGGAGCCGTCAAAACAGAGCTCTGTAATTCTGCAGCCTGGTTTCAATTAAAGCATTGAATATCAAAGACAATCACTCCCATTTTAATGTGCATTTTTTATGTGTTCCCAGTTTATTTTGCTGGAAAATTTGTGGGTGGAGCACTTGCTAATTGGTATGGAAAACTTGCACCTGTGGTAGACCAATGTTTTGAGAGTCAGAAACATTGAATATTTGCGTTCTTTTCTTGTGAGAAGGAGCCCGGCTTCATCCCGAAAACAATTCCTGACTGGATTTGACGTGTAAGATTGTCTGGAACAATACAGCTACATGGTGGTTGGATTTTTTTTTCTTTTCAGACCATTTAAAGACCATTTAACTATTCACTTACCATGCAAGACAGGCACTTAAAACAAAATATACAGCTTTGACAGCACATTCTATAAAACTTCAGATGTCATAAGGCAGTATTACACTGGTGGTATTAATAGTTAATAGTAATGCCAAGTGCTTTGATTAGACCATCCCGAACTGAGTGTTAACATACATTATGTCATTGTTTTTTCAGCACACGTCAACCTATTCAACACATCCTGTGTTATGTCATAGCACTGCTACACTGTCATGATATAGGCTACTCTACTCAGTGCAACTTAAGTCCAACAAACCCTTCTGAATAAGGGGAATAACAATCTGGCTTATTTCTATTTCTTTAAACCAACCACGTTCATCTTGGGCAGTGCTAAACCAAGGATACAGCAGTTGTGACCCCGCAAAATAGTGCGGGGGAACTTTTTTTCCGCGTGGGGAAGCAAGATCTGGCATTAAAATGCCTTAGTACCAGCAGAAGGAAAGGTAATAGCTCCTAGCCAATGACATACTTTATACCAACAGTCTCTATCCTGTACGTCACACTAGGTTTAATGTTTGACATTTTCAGCATGTAGGTTGCTGTTGAATTTTCCTACACGGATAGGGATTTTGAGAGCGCTAACACACAGATAGTGCAAGAGAGGAGAATGCTGCCTGAAATAGTTGGTCAATGGCAGGCTTACACCAACAGTCTACATCTGGTGAGTCAGACTGTTCATTTAAAATTCCTCATATTAGCTGTAAGTCTTGAAGCCAGAGTTTCCTGTCTATAGACCACATTTACATGGGGGCCATTTTCCTCTGACATCACATTGAGGGTGGGAAGCTCAGAATCACATTTCCGAGTGCAAGCTAGATAACCTGACCTGACAAATTATCATTTCACTGCTGTAACTGCTTCCTGACTGATCCATGACTGTAAAGCAACTGTAAAGACAATGGATAGTTTAATCCAAAGGGACATTAAACCAGACTTCAAGGTAAAACAAGAGCTTTGAGAGCCATTCAGCTTCCATGAGACAACAGCTAACTTTAGCATTCCACCACATTCTAGCTAACATGACTGAATGATAAGATACTGTTTTAACGCTACGTATCTAAAGAGACATTTGTCTAAATCTGGAGGTGAATCACTAGATGTAATCAAATGGTTATGTTAGCCAGGAAGTTCTTGAATGCTAACATAGCTAACGTCATCAAATATGTTGTTTTACCTTGAAATATGACCGAATGTGCCTCCAGATTTTCTCTATCCATCACCTTTTCAGTGGTTGATCAATTGGGAGGCTGTAAAATTACAACCTGGAGCCCAGCAACATTACATTATCCCAGCATTCAAGTTAGAGTGGAGGAAATGTTGTAGGAAAATGGCCGCCATGTGAATAGGTCTATCCTGTCACAGCTTTGGATCATGACAATCATGGCTGACTCCCCATAGCACAGGGTGCGCCACGCAGATAGGCTTACTGAGTTGATGTCTCGGCTCTTCCTGTGTGGCTGACGGCTGTGTTATTGCACTCCTTCACAGGGTAATGTTTTGGTGTATTTTGGATGCTAATTTTTGCTATTCTGCTAGCATCATCTAACCTCTGGCACAAGCGAGAAATGTTATACTCCTCAATCCTTTCACTGAATATGTATATAATAAGCATAATATTTCACAAGAATGGCAGCACAGTAATTTTAGGGTTCTTAAGTTGGCGCTGTTTTTCTGCATGTGTGGGGTGGATCTATCAAGACATTCCTTCCACTCTGGGGAGAGAGAGAAGTGGAATCACCGGGTCTATATATACGACAAAGTGCGTCACTCCCGGCCCTCCTCTCCTCCTCTGTGGTTTGCAAGACTAGAGGGAGATCTATAAGTTACTGTGGTGTTCTGTCAGTTGTGGTGAGCTCGCCAAATTAGAGGGGTAAATCATTAAATATTCCTTACATCTGCAAACAGGAACACGTCTGATTAGGGTTTCCTGTTTAATAAAACAGCTGGCTGATTTGTATGTGTGTATTTCATGTGTTACGCTGGCTGCTAAGTGACTTACAAGCATTCTGATCTCAACTACGTTATCGTTAAGAACAGTCAGATGATGATGATGCAATAAATCCTAGGTGTAGGGTTTGAAGGCATCTCTTTAACTCTGATTTTAAACATCCGTTTAAATCACTATGTCAGTGACATACATTAAAACTTATGGTTTTAAAGTAAGCCAGTTGTATAACCTACGTTAGGTTTGAACACTCCACTGTACACAATCTGTTTCAGTGGTGGATCAAACTCCAACAAAAACTGTGTTTACGAAATCCCTAATGTCCAGTAGATCCATTGCAGTAACATATTCAGTCCAAAACACTATTCCATGATTAAACAATGGCAACATTTTAAAAAACTGTGATCGCGGACAGTTTCTCAGGATTTTTCTGTCAAAAAACTCTGGCCTTTTTGTTGACAGCTCATTTGAGCAGATAGGAGGACCCTCAATGCCCACCCTAGAGCCAAAAACAGCAAATGTGTCATCGTGTAGACAAGAGACCCACTCTCTCTTCTTTGTCCTCTCTCATGAGCCACTAACAAGCCAGCCTCTGATGATTGATGCACTATGTAGCCAATGAGATTTCAAATTGAGTAATATATAGTTTATTAGAATTTTTAAAGCTAAACTTGTATATCATGCAAGTTTATGTAGTTTTCTGCACAGACAGAGATTGTGGCCTCCTTCAAAAGAGCCCAAGCTCTGCATTGACGGGGATATGCATTGTGATATATATATTTTTTCATTCATCAATTCATTACTTTTAATAACTTTTATGATGTCCTTTTAAAGTAGCAGATCAGAAACACAGAGTGAATTATCCTGTTTTTGACAAAACAGAAAACATTTAAATAGTTGTAGTCCAGATTGTTCACATCATACTACAGAAGATATCCTGTATTTAATGCACTGTGCTTCATTCTTATGAAACTCCAGAGTTTTGGTGGGTCACTAACTCGCTCACACCCATTGTTGTCAAGCTCCTTAACTTGATTTATAATACTCTAACATTTCACTATGTATTACAGTGAGAATTTATTCGCTTGGTGCTCACAAATTTCCGGAGAGACACGATGGACCTCAGAGTAAATTTTGTGTTTGTTACATGATTTGCAGAGTTATTAAGCAGCGAGGGTCATCAGGGTCTGCAATCCTTGGAGTACAGAACCGTGGCGCTCAATGATGACATGAGAACATTGTGCTGAGGTGATACCAAAACCAACCACTTAATCGCAATAACATCCTGTCTCCCAACGAGCGGGTCAACATATACGTCACAGCTCTGCGTAAGCAGCAAATTGAACCTGACCATCCTCAAGGAAATAAACTGACTTTGTTGTAGACTTGCACGATATCTGAACTCTTTTGGACCGCTTCACGATAATATTTCCCTTCATGGCTATGGACCCCTATTAACCTCCTTGGATGATTGTTTTGGTTTCATATGCCCACTGCGCAGTATTATTTAAAAAACTTCCAGGTGTCGAATAAAGTTATTTAATCTCTTCATTTTGCAAAGTCATATGCCGTGATTCTGTTATGGTTTTTATACGTGCACACCTGCTCTTGATACGTTCTCCTTGAGGTCCGTGGGGAGGTAATAACCACCATCAATAATGTGAATTCATGGGATACATCCTGCATTTTTACAGTCCATTGAAAAGGTACTGAGAACCAGAGAAGCAGTAAATGAGTGTTCAACTATGACACCATGTCTGGTTTTATTATTACCCTCATATGTCAGTTCACACATTACTCCCTCATAGTGAATTTACTCTGCGCTCATTGTCTTGCACATCATTTAAAGTTACTGCCATTCATCAGATGTATTCCTCCAATAGATTTTCTAGCATGAATCAGAGCCAACTTCTCTTTCTTTCTCAATGATCGGGGGGATTCACTCCACAAAGGACAGCCCTTCCTCCGCAGAGTGTTTTGGGTGATCAAGTATCTCCTCTCCGGTTCACTGTTGAAACTGAAGCTACAGCTGAGAATATTCCTCTATAGTGACCACGCTGTAATTTAAGACTTGCAACTGACTATTGGAGATGATGACCTCTTGTGATTTGGGCTTACGCTGCAGCTTACACAAGGCCGCCACACCAGAGCAAGGGGGGACATGGGTTTTACAGGCCCACCCGCAAGGAGAACGCAAGTATTTCCTCTCCATAAATCAAAACGGACATGCTCTGTCTGGGGGCTTTGAATAGGAACAGGGCATGTTCATTTTTAAAATGAAAAGAAACTGAAATTATTTTGTTTTTTTTGTCTGCACTGAGTTTGGCCTTACACGTACACATGCGATGGATTTAGTATCTGTTCTTACTTGTTTTAACATAAGATTACTGTCGTTTATTTAGACGTTTATTTAGATAAAAGCTTTGGTACACTAGAGAAAACATCAGCGGATCACTGAAAAGAGATTGAAAATTGGGAATAATCATCAGTCTTACCAAAACATCCCATGCGCAATTCACCTTTACACTTTGAATATTACAACTTTATATGTATTTATATGTTAGCTTAGTTAGCCGTGCAGCTAGCAGGCAAGGCTGGTAATTTGGAGCTTCAGGGAGATGTTTTTGTTTCAATCGCTAGCACAGGAGTTTTGAACGCAGATGGGCTGGAGCTAGCTGGTAAGCATACTAAACAATGCAGCACAATACAAAGACGTGATAACTTAAAAGCCTCTGTACATGGGATGCGCACGCCACCAACTGAGCTACAGGTGCACTGAAATCATGGGAATTTGCATCTTCACATGTGAATTCCACATTTCCACATACAACTGGCTACATTCACACGTTTAATAACATTTTATCATGTGAAAATAAAATATTGTTACATGTGAAGTGGATTATTTTTCACAAGTGATTGCCTTTTCAACATTTGAATGACCTGTTACACGATCTGTTTCAGTGGTGGATCAAACTCAAGTTCAGCGTAAGAAATGGACATTTCCACATGTGAATCACATAAAGTTCATATGTGGTTGTCTTTTTTTCACATTGAATTGCTGATTAGAATTTCCAAATGAGGAAATAATGTGTATCTATGATGTGTTTAAATCAGCGCTAATTGCTTTTGTTGTGGCCAACTCTAAACAACCATTACAGATATTTTTCTTGTGTTGATATCGTGAATGTGTAAGAATACACAGAAGAACATAGCATTCATTTGGACTCTTTGCGTCCAATATTTCCCCTACTTTTAGTTCTGTTATAGTGTCCACTAACTTCTGAGGGAAAGATCTTGCTGTTTGGCTTGTTAGCTAGTTGTTAACTTTGTCTGGCATTCGGTGCCAGGGCTAGGCAGGTAGTGACCAGTGGGTTTATTTCATTTGGTTTTTGTGCTTACAAATACTGATGAGAGTGGAGAGAGTGAAAGGAGAGAGAACATTTACGGGCCATGTGAGTAAAGAATAAGTTAAAACAGAAAACACTGTGGAGCTCTGCAGAGTTGAGTAATGTGGGTTCGTCACTCCGAGCAAACCTTTCACACGACACAGATCTAATGTGAATCCAAAAAATATCGATCAGCAGCTTGGAGATGTTTTCGGGATTTAGTATCAGGGCAGTAGTCACAGCAGTCGCTTTGGTTATGTCTGGTCATTAATATGACTTCCACTCTGCAAACTTTCCAACACGGTGCTTTGACATATCTAGATTCCTCCTCCCATCACAAAAAAACAATTACCACAGTGTTCCTTGTAATGAGATTCTCTGCAGGGACCAGGGGTTATGGAACACACATACAGACGAGTCATGACATGACTCACCCCACAAAACAGCGTCTACAAATATGTGCCTGATGTCAATGACACCATGTCTCGGACACTAAAAGCATTCACATCCCTGAGAAAATATCAGGGAGCAATTACACATTTCCTTTGAGATATGAAAATTATTAAAATATGTTGTGGATGTTCTAGCAGCAATGTGTCACTGAATGCCCCTTTAGTGAATATATAACAAAAGAAATGATGAAATGATTATCGCCACGATGCAAATTTATGTCTTCCAGCCACTTACTGCGACTGGTATATACAAATCAATCCCTCGCATGCTTTGTGTATTGGTTAGTCGATGAAAAAATGTCAGTCTATGGCAGCCCATTCTTCCAATGTAAACCCGCAGGAGAATGTCATGGAACAATTCAGCCGAAGCGTCTGGCTGAGACTCTGCAGAGCTGCGTGCGTGGGTAATTGGTCGAGCAGCAGAGGAATGACCTTAAGTTTAGATTCAGGCAGTTAGGAGACCTTGGAGACAACCTTGATCCCCAGGCTGTCCCTCACATGCTTATACTTTGAGACTCTGCTTATACTTTGCCACTGGGGAAGTGCGCATAGACATTATAATGCCTGCTATGACAGCACAAGGCCTTATGTGATATAAGAGCTGTAATAATTTCTTTCTTAATGAATTCTGAGTACTTAGTGAATGGCGGTGGAAAAACACAGTTTTCATTTCTCAAACTACGGAGCATGCATTCGCTTTACTGGGTCCTCTGGTTACTATACGCGCACATTCTCAATACTCAGATAGTTCACAATGTAGTGTGGTGTATATCCGCTTTACAAACTGCACATCCTTTTGCTTCTGGCGCCAACTAAACAGTATATGTCTGTAGCTATCTCTGTACATTTTCATCTCTAACTTACTTGAAATACTTCACTTTTGTATAGTAGTTTACCCTTCGTTTTTGTGTATGGTGTTTTTTAACACACATAATAGCAGAACCAGTCACCATTCTCCTTGATTTGTGATTTAAATCCCTTTGAATCCCTTCCTTGTCTATATATACAGGTTTATTTTATTCTATTTCTTACCCTTTTAATTATATTGTTTATTTTTTTGCTACTATTATTGTTTATTTTTTTTAATATTCTGTCCTTTGGCTGCTGTGGCACACAAATTTCCACGTTTCTGGGACATTAAAGTGTTACTGATTCTAATTCTGATTACCCAGCAGTGACGTCTGAGTTTTACTGTTCGCTTTCACAAGACGGTGTACGTCAGTCACTTTCCGAGCACAGAGGGTGAAAAAGAGCCATAACGACCTGACGTTAGCTTGTGGCTAGTTAACGTCACTTACGGTAATCTGTCTATCTAACTTACAGTACACGTCTACAGTTATCTGGGTGCTCTATCATCTGTAACTTAGTTGAAATACTTCACTTATCCAGGAATGGGGTAAGAGCTTCACTGCTCACTTTTACAGGACAGTGTGTGTCAGTTACTTTAATATTGGCAGCTCTTCCAACCACTGGGTGTAAAAACGAGCCATTGTGACGTAATGATAGCATGTGGCTAACTAACGCTGCTTAGTTATTTATCCATCTATGTAAAGGATAAAAATTTTTTATAACACTATATACAAATCAAATGGTAAACTATTAAGTGATATATAAAATTGAATAAAATTGACACGACAGATAACTTTTGGCGACATTAGCTAACGTTTTTTGTTGTGACGTTCATGAACGAACCGATTCTATTGAACGGCTCGTTAACATGAACGATGGGAACCGAGTCGCTGCTGGGAACCGTTCTTTTTTTTCTTTTTTTTTTAATATATCACTGTGTGCTCCTCCCCTAAGTGGGACAGAGAAGTTACATAGAGAGGAGCGCAGCCCAGCTGCATGGCGCTTATTAGATATGCAAATGTAGCATAATGGCGTCTGAGTTGTGCACCCTGCCTTTGCCTAAAAAAAAACAAAACAAAACAGTAAAACGTGACTGCCCCTACCTCGAAGAGCAGAGCAGCTGCAGCGGTCTTAATTAGGAGGAGGACAGTATTTTTTCCAAGTCTCACTCCCATCATACCTCCAAGATAAAATAAGTTACCACCAGGCTGGCTTCTCAAAACTTAATAAATATAAAAATCAGTCAAATGAGCCAGTTTTTTGAACGGCTCTTTGAAAGGAACGGCTCACCAAGATCCGGCTCCCCTCAAAGAGCCATAAATCTCATCTCTACTAACGTTAGTTCACTAAGGCTCCTTTTTGCCACTCATCGCTTGGAAGAGCTGCATTAAATGACATTGTAAGCAAGTAGCAAAGCTCTGACTTTGCTGCTGGATAAGAGATTTAAATCACAAGCTAGAGAGAAGGATGAATGGTTCTCCTATTATGTATATGCAGAGCTTTTAAGGAAGCCAGCAAGTCTGGCAAACAGGCTAACCTCGCTAGTGAAAAACACCTGATGTGTTTTGCATTTGTAAAAACACATGATCAGGAATGCTAAAAACACTATAAACATAAACAAATAGTAAACTTTTATCATTATTTACAAAGCAATTGAAGTATTTAAACAAAGTTGGGGATGAAAAAGCACAGAGATAACTAGAAATGTATACTGAAGCAAAAGGAGGTGCAGTTTGTGTAAATCGAATATACGTCACACTACATTGATAAAGACAGAAATGTCCGTCAAAAAAGAGAGTTCAGTCCTCTCAGCATATATATAAAAAGTTCATATATGTCTTTCTTCTGGACGACCGTACGTGTAAGGCCCTTATGGATGCACGACAGCCAGCTTCATACTCTGGAAACTGGCTCCCACTCAACAAAGAGCTTGATGGAAGAGCAAATCTCCCCCCCAGCGCCTCCTCCTCCCATTCGATTCGGTCAATATACGGCACCAGTGGTGGCTGTAAGTGCAGGGAGCTCCCCATTGATCAGTAGTGGAACATAATCCAGATCCAGCCAGCTGGGGCTGTTAGCTGGGGAAGCCGTGTTCTTTGCAGTGAGGTAATACTTCAGACATCTGCAGCAGGTTCTAATTATGCCAGAACAACTCAGTGTCTGGCTGCGTTTGGCGAGAGGAATAGCCAACACAAGCCATTCTACCCTTCTCTGTGCGTAAGACATAAAGGCCAAAGGGATGCCCTCATACCGCCCAGCTTCGTCATTGGCTGTGTGAGAAATTCTCAAGCTAAAGTTGCCTTCGACTAAAAGATATTCATAAGTGTTCATTAGATCATGCGATGCATATTTGATTTCTATTCTTTTCCTTGCACGTTTTATTGTTGGTGTTTTATGTGCAGCAGTCTATGGATCATTCTGAAACTGAGTTTGAGAAAAATTTGATAAAGATTAAAAAATTCATTTTTGTAGACCTTTTAACCTTTGACTGTGCCACAACACAAGGTGGTGCTACTGCATCTTTCTCCTCTGTTGCTAGTCGTACTGCAACACAGGCATACAGGGTAAAGGCCATGTGTTTAAGGTCAGGGCTGTTTTATAATCTCATCCAAATTGACTTCCTGTAAGTGACAAATGATTAAGAAAGTCATCCTGTACTCAGACTACACTGCCTGAAGGGGTTACGCATACCCAAGAGCTGCAGCTACATCATTTTATTTAATAGTTTGATTGAGTTGTTTTTGATCTTTACCCACCACGGAGGCTTCTCTCATAAAAGCATTTTCATAATTAAACTGATATTTCCTTCCACGTGACAAAATTAAAGGTTAGTCAGCGACAACCCGGTTTTAAAATAAGATGGTAATAAGGGCAAAACTGCACTCTGCAGCGAAACCCTTTATTTGAGTGAGCTGTAAACTGTAAGTTGACAGTGATTAACACAAAAACATTTGCTGCTATAGTAACCGATCAGCACACTGTGTAACAGAGATGCCTGTGTGATGGTGCACACATACCTGGCAATTATGTGTAATTGTTCTTTGTGAAGGACTATAATTCTGCTTTATCAGAGAGACGTGGATTTGCAGTCAGTCCGTTGAAAAGTTTGCTCTGCTAAACTTTTACGTTACTGTATTTGCCACACTTTCGCCCTCTTTGACCTCAGCGATGCGCACAAGAGCACATATGAACAACATGTGCCCGCCACACCTCCACATGCACATACTTGCAGCAGCTCAACTGTAGCTGCGAATGCAATCTCGACTCTTGATTACACACACGGCAGAGTGGCTGACTAACCTCAAATCTCATCATTACCAGTGCTGCCGGGGACGAGAGAAAACTCTCTGTAGTCCCACCACAGAAATAGAGTGGTGACAGTTTAATGGTCTCCGAGCTCAGAGCACCACACCCTTGCCACTCTATATTAAAGACCCTACTCCCGGCCCAGCACGTGACGTCAGGTGCCTGAACCTGCTCTGCGAAGCTTTTTGGGATTGTTAATCTACAGGGGGGTAAAATTCCCTTTAAGTGATGACATTATTGTGCGTGACTGCAAATGGAAATTTTGCAGCTCTCCATCACTGTCAAGGCCTCTAATACAAACATTTACTTCTCATTTATTTATGCTAATCAGGAACAACTGGAGTTTTACTCCCTATTTTTTTTAAAGCGATTTGAGATTTGATATGTCTAAATGATTAAAAGCTGGAAGGACAAGTACAATTTTATCATGCTTCGGGAATTCTTTCTCTGCTGAGATGAGAAGCTCATTCCAATCGAAATGAGTTCTCTACGCCTGTCTCTGTCCCCACATCCACTCTGAATATTCATTAATTTTCCCCTTCAAAGCTTTTCCAAATAATATGACCACTTTTTCCTGTGCACTCGGTGAGCCATCCGTATGGAGAATTACAGCCCACAGACTTTCTGTCTCTCCAAACCCCATATTCCACAAGACGGGGTCCTGATTGAGACAACTGTTGAAAGTTTGCTGGAGCTTTAGCAGCCTCTCGGGCCTGACAGCCTTTTGAGTGAGACACTCCAGACAGGATCCCACACTTTGAGCTGTTCTAATGACCGGCAGTATCACCAGAACCATAAGTGAAAGCCTCTGATGTGACAGACAGGGGAAAAACATCATTATTACAGATAATGAAGCAGTAATGGGTGACCGCAGTAAAAAACTGAGAAGTCAGACAGGGGGTGAAGGCGCAGGGTGTGGAGGAACCGGATATTTACCACTGCGTGTTCTTGACTTAAATAACCAAAGTAAACACATGTCAGCCCACTTTGCCAAAGATGAGTCAATTCCTTTGTCTTGATGGCAGATGTAGCTGTGTTTTATCTCTGATAGGACAAGCAATGGAAACACATTAAGCAATTTTGTTTCCTTATGCTGCGGTTTGTTTGAAATGAAAAAGGATGGGTCCAATTAAATAACCAAATTCAAGAAACCCAAAGGCAGATACTCTGCGTAACATGACTTTAAAAAGGTGCAATATGAAACAACTGGCCGCCTGTCAAAATCATACTCCACACAAATGGGGGGCAGTATATCACCAGATGAACTGCTAACTGCTGCTTAATGTAGTTAGTTTAGTTAGCTGTGCAGCCTGCGGTCAAGAATTTAAAACAGACTTGGAAGCGAGGGAGCCGCTCAAATGCACCCAGTGGCAACTCTCGGTACTGTAGCAAAGAATTATCTGGAGGCTGAAAAAGCATCAACCCCATAGTGCACCACTATAAAAGAGACATCTGTAAAACTGTTGACAGGACATCTCAATTATGACTCTTTCTATGATGAATTTCTGATTTATGGATGTTTAACATTTGTAAAACTGCCCATAAGCAGAGCAGGAACTCGTATGTGGGGGGAAGTCGGTTATGTTTATTCAGTGGTCTGCATAACCAGGTACTAGATCTGGGGGATAGAAAAAACTTTTTGAGTGTATGCTCCAGGCAAGCAATTCTCATTAGACTTAATGGGCGCCATCTCTGCGGTCGCTATCTAGTTCTACTTAAAATCCATGCTAGCGGCCCTATTAGCTGACTCTACCCACACTGGGAGAACAGAGCAACTGGGGACGGTAGGTGTTTAGGCCACTAGTACAGGAGGTTTAGGACAGCTTGGAGGAGCTTTTCAGGCCTGGGGTAGTGTGGACCCAGAGAGAAAGGCTGGCAGGAAGCAGGGCCAGAAAGGTCACCAGGGGAGTGCAGCTGTACCAGGACCTATCACAGCCTCAGAGAACTACTGATGTCAGTTTGATGACCGTACTTGGGTGATTCACATGGGCTTCAACAAGGTCTCTGACCCCAGGGACGATGAAGCCACGGCAGGTTCAGGCAGGGACAACAGAGGTTGGGAGTGGGAGATGGGAGAAAGGGAGGTTTGGCATCAATCAACATCTGGAGGCCTCAGTGAGGATTAACTCCAGGATGCCAGGACCCAAACCTGGCAGGAAAACCACTTCAGTGTTGTGGGAGTGAGGGAAAGTGGAATTGGGAGCCAAGACGGGTTAAAGATAGCTGATTAGCATGCTAACATCAGTAGATACCTCTGCAACGCAACACATAATTCACATAACGTCAATACTGTCGTTTCTTACTTTCTTGAGTTAATGTTTGTGTTTTAAATGATACTTCTTACATATTGTTCCTTTAACATTTCTATTGCGAGAGTTTAAGAATTCCAACAAAAGTCCTTGTGAAAATGTAGTTTGAGCTATGAGGGATGTATATGGAGTTCTTCACCACTAGGAGAGCTGTGGAGCAATTGGTCTTTACACACATGTGATTCAGCATTCCTCCACAGGTGGCATTAAGAAACGCAGCAATGTGCCAACAAAGGCAGGAAAGAAGAAGCCTTTCAACAAGCAAGCGTGGATGCAAACAACGCAGGTCTCAGATGTTTTTATGAGGAAGGAAATGCACTCAAGACATTTGTTAGACCTCAAAGATACAAGGATACAATGTGTTTTGATGAGCATTGCTGGATCACGTAAACAGCAACTTTGTATGTTTACAAGAAAACCCCACAGGGCACCTTGAGTTGTCTCTTAAGTTTAATTCCATTTATATGGACTTTGGTTCAAAGCCTGACTCC
The DNA here is from genome assembly GCF_900880675.1 of Sparus aurata. Classification (NCBI taxonomy): domain Eukaryota; kingdom Metazoa; phylum Chordata; class Actinopteri; order Spariformes; family Sparidae; genus Sparus; species Sparus aurata. The sequence continues at coordinate 20,180,530 of NC_044207.1, forward strand.
GTTTACCTGTTCTCCACAGAACATGATTTCCCAGTTTCCGGATTTGGAAGGAACTGAAACAGCAAATCTAAATATATCACAACGCAACATATGGAGCGTATTTATATCTAGTGTTATATATATTTATATATATATGTTTTCAGTCACACTTGCGTGAGCTAATTGGCATCATGCTTCACAGTCACTGTCATACCAACAGCTGTGTGGCAGCTGGTTTCTTTGCTTTTTTTCTTTACTGTTATCCTTTATTTCCAGGGAGTTCTGGTCAAGACAGCAGTATAAGCAGTTTCACAAAAAAAAAAAAAAAGCAGAAGGGAAATAGTATACTGTAAGAGAGGAGGCATACAGACCAAACCACCAATAAAACATGCCACCTCAAGTCAGGATAGTTAATACCCACCGTAGGTTTTCAGGTATACAGTGTTCCCATTGTCATCTCGTGCCAACACTGTTTGCTGCTGCACATCCCTCCGCCACTGTAACCTCCTCGTAATGTGGTATTGTTTTGGCATCACTTTGCGCTAAGAATCAGCCATCACTGTGACAAGCAGGGACGATGTAATTTACGCGATTACAAAAACACACACGTGCTGAATCTACAAGAAGGCCGGTTAAATTAAGAATTTGTCACAGGCAGCATTTTAAGATGTTTACAAAGCTTCTCCTAAGTCAACTAACCCTAACCCTAACCCTCCTTACTGTAGTATGTTGGTGTTCGAGTTTTCTGTCTGCTGTAGCGTAAAACTTTGTCAGAATATTCTAAATTGTTATTCTGGTCACGGAAATTGATACAAAAATCAAACCATCAGTGTTTAGCACATCATTATACAGACTGACCCCTCAGCACCCCAGTGTCACTTGATTCATCGTTCACACATGAGTATTCCAGCAGAATCAGAAGAATTAATTAACTGAATTTCTTCTCGGATTCCATAGTGTGACAATGCAAATTTACTCATCGGCTCTATGAGCATTTTCTTCAGAGCCATGTCTTGTATTCAGTAGTTCTCCACTTTTTTTAGCTCAGAGGCCGGGAGATAGAGCCCTCTGAGAAGGGAAACAGTGTGTTGATACGCCCAGGAGCAGTGGAAAAAAAGGCCTGTGTGAACTGTTAGCACCAGATAGACGCAGGGGCAGCTAATCTGCTCCCAGGCCACCATTCTCGACCATGTGCCACTTGCACTCTCACTGACCGACTTCCTCCATGTGCACACAGAAGGAGGTGGAGAGGGTCTGGGTGTACCCACAGCTGGAAATCCTGAGTATAGATATACATGCATGAGGAGACGATTACCAAACATCAGATGCAATTGAATTCTGGGAAACACGCTTCCTGGCACGGGACCCCCGTTTGGAAAACTGCTTTGAATGCAGACTTACTAGCGGTTTGCCTACAGACTGAAGACACAATGACATGTGAACACAACAGTATTATCTCATTCTGTACACTGGGGGAGGTGTTGACAGGTAGTTGTGCTTTAATTAAATATACCATTTTCCAGACAATGGAAAATGGATCATTTAATCAGCCACTCCTGGCTGAATGAGAAGAGCAAATAGAGGATTGTTTGCTCAGTGACTAAGATTTGGAGATGGATTGAAGATGGATAGCTACAAAGCAGACCAAACCCCATGATATCATATCCTTTACTGTAAATCTCCATGAAACTTACTTCACGATTCATTAGTTAAGAATAGTGTTTAAGTCCTTTGGTTGCTGTTGAGCGATCAATGATAAATAATACTTGATTTTGGATGAAAATGGGAGTTGTCATGACACTAAACAACATAATATATTGTGTAGATATGTTTTGGATTGACCTGTCAATCATTCACAGTGTAATAAAAGGTCAACAAGTCTAGAAGCTTGCCTGTTTTTGGCTGCACCTGTTGCCTTTCCTCTGGATGCACAAGTGTTTTTGATTTTTCGACAGGTGCCGGCCAAACGTCAGGCTCAACCCTTTGTGGCTGACATAGTGACCTTATGGCTTCTGCCGCCCGCAAGGCGGTCCAGGAGCTGGTCTGCAGACAGATCAAAGTGGGAATCATGCCCCACCAACAGAGATAAATACACACTTCCTCTCCTCTCTTTCACACTGGTTTTCCCACACTCCTCGAACCCCCGTGCTGAAGCGAGTCCAGCTCAGAGGAAATGACAGACCACATCAAGAGGCTCGCTGTTGCTTTGACAGGAGTGCTCGCGCCAACCTTCAGGAGCGAGGGAGACGCTCTCGCATGCATCAGGGGCTTGCAAAGTTATTTGTGTGCCTTTTGCAGAACTTGGCAGTGGCAACACAGCACATCCAAATAAAAATGGTTTCACGCTCGTTTTGAGCCAAGCGTGACCTACATACAACATATTCACACCAGATGCTGTAAAGCCATTAAACCTGTCCATTTTGTCAGTGTTTTTAAACTGCAATCAGCCTTAATTTGGTCATCAATTGCTCTAATAGGGTTTCATTTATTATTCTGTTTGTTCTCTACACCTACTGAATTAACAAACTGAGTCACTTTCTCACTTTCATGGACACAAAAATAGGGTTGCAGGAGAAAAGTGGCCATTCATTTTGTATAGCATGTTGCTTTTATTGAAAAAAGAAATGTGTGCTCTTCTGTCAGAGAGGTAGGTTATGAGATTAATACCACTCAAATATTTGTTGATTTCAAAATTAGTGTAGCTGTGTCCACACGAACAGGAAAAATATCTGCCAACCAGCACCTAAATTTCTGTAATTAACACATAATTGTATGTGTTCTTGTACGTACAAAAACAAGGTGGAGAAACAGCAACTTGCGGTTTCACACGAGGCTATGCTGGACACAATTTCCAGGAAGTCACCGCATCTGGCCAAGAAAAAGTCCTACTCATAATCCCTACATCATTAACTTTTTTGTTTACACTTTTCACTTTTTCATACAGATCAAACAAACAAGACACATGTTTTATAGGTTTTGTTTGGTGTATTTTGACATTTGAACAGACCCAGCCGAGCTATTTCCCCCATTGGTCTCAAAATGGTCTCATCCCCCATGAGACCGTTTTGGTCTCAATGCTAAGCTAAGCTAACCAGTTGCTAGCTCTAGAGTTATAGCATGGAGACATGAACGTGGTATAGATCTTATCTTCTAATGCCCAGCAAGGAAGTCAATTATACGTACAGCATGTAACTTGAAATGTATCTTCACTCCTGTTTATCCGCCCGACTGCAGTGAAAATATGCAGAGGTGACCTCCATTGTCGGGGGTTTATGTATTGTTAACTGCCGACTGGAGCTACAGAGAGTAGAGGGGAAAAGAAGAGAGAAAACGAGAGTCTCTTGTGAGTGCTCAATTCACTGAAAGTTGGCCTGAATTTGTTCCACTGTACACAAATGCACTTACTTTCAGCTAATGTACAGTAGGCTAATCTGGCTTTTTTCGGGCAGATAAAGTAATGTATCAGATGTGACTCAGCCACAAATGCTCACAAGAGAGAGGTAATGTTTCAAAGTTTTATTCACGTCAAGTTTAGTCACCTTCGCCAACCTGCTCATTTCCTTGAGTAAACTTGTGGATTTCTGCGGGTTTTAATATTGTTAAAAACAATTTGGGATAATGTGAATAAAACACAACTAAAATATAAAACAAAGGTGTAGTTGTTTTTCGACATTTTAAGGGGCTCTTCGGAAATTCTGTGTTGTGCTGGAGGTCAGTCGTTAGTTCATGTTAGCATGTCATTTCCCTACTGACATTAGCTACTATTACTTACTGTTAGCGGAGCGGAGAGAGACACGGAGACACGGCACTCAAGAACATGCATAAGGTCACAGACTTTGGAATTATCGCGGAAAATCTGACCCGAGCCTGTTTTGGAAAATCTGACCAGAGTTCTTCACAAAGAAATCTGCAGTCCAGCAGCATTAAACAAGTTAAACAGGAGGAGACGGGGAAAGGTCTCATTTTTCACGTCACTTTACAATCAGTTCACATATGGGCAGTAAAAATGTGATTAATACATGTAAATAGCTACAAATTGTTAAACAGAGCCCCTTTAAATTTATAATGTCTACATATTACATCTTTAACGTCATTCCTAAAATCTTTTCCTTTGAGCTGCAGCCTTATCAGTTATCAGATACTATGTTGAGAAACCGCATAAACTGAGCATTTGTTATTTGTTTAACCTTTGAATTCCCTTTTCACTGACACTTTAAATAATGTATTGACTAGGCCCCTTCACTTGCTGACCGATGTTCTTCCCACCGAGTGGCATATCACAGGCAAACACCTTTCTAATGGCTGAGTTTTACTACCTATTCAATGGGCATCGCAATGCGGCACACCAGAGTGCATGTGAAATAGCATGTAAATCCTAAACGTCCTTATAGACTCGACAGGCCTTGCTGAAATTAGGACTCTTGGCAAACTGGTGCTAAACAAAAACCTCTGAGAAATGAATAATCAGCGATTTTCTTCCCCCAAAGTCTCCAGTCATTTTATTAGCCGTCCTGTCCCTAATTTCTCAAACTGTCCATCACAAGCGACTGCACTGTAGACATGCCTCTGCCCTTGACGTCAAGAAACAGTAGCTCAGAAACAAGCTGTTTTTCTGGGTTTGGCCTTGATACTTACCTGTTTCCTCGATCTGTGTCGAGCAACAAAAGCCCCTCTCATTTTGAGCGACTCGTGGTGTAAATCAAGTGTACCTCTGGCCAACGTTTCTCTAACATGATCCTTCTGAGACAAGTACTTGTCATGGCAAAATATGGCAGCTGCAAGGAAAAACCTCTCCTCAAGCAATGAATTACATTTGGGCATTCCCTGAACAGCGGCTGTTTATATTTTCTTGGGGGGATATGCAAGGCCACCCAAAACAAAATTGTGTAATGTTATATTATTCCACTGCTTTACTACAAACAGGAGAAAAAGCCAGATCCTTCTAATAGGGCTGCGCTGCTTTTCCAGTTTTCTGCTCTATTTTATGCTTCTCCTCAGGAAATCCACCCATGCTCATAAGTTTCTCCACCTGTTTGGAAATATCTTTGAATGGTTTCTGGTCCCTGTGAAGGATCATAAGTGAGGCCCTTAATGAGCAAATAAAGTTTGGCAATGCTTTGCACCCAAAATCGGTGAGAATGAATCATTCTGCAGATTCATCTTCGGCACAATCTAATATTGTCTGTGATTCATCTAGACATGTCAAACGGAACCAGTGGGAGAATGGGAGAACTGAGCCTTGATGTCCCATGGTTGAGTCCAGCTCCGTCATTAAACCCACTTAAACAACTGAGTCAATGTCCATTAAATCCACTCCAACATTAGATATTGGTACGCAAACAAAAACTACACTGCTGATGGCTGAAGGCGACTCAAATCCAATATAGGGTGGTACCTTTAAACACACACAGAACCCAAAACACATTGTCATCATTTGAGACAAAAACACATTATGTAATCAATTTAATCTTGCTGTAGAGGTCATCATGTCCTCCAAATGAAACAGCAAAATGCATTGATGCTAATTGTCATTGTCCTCCATAAGCGTGTTCTAATCTGATGCCACGTTCAACAGGACAAAACCGTTTGTGTCTACTTTCCAAAATCACCAAAACCCACTCGGTAAGGTTAACCCTCTGGGGTCTGGGGTATAATTGGCCGTTTTTGACCATTTTTGATTTTACCATTATATTTCACCTTAAAAACAATTTACCTTGCCTTGTTTGGTGTCATTATTTTCACCACAACCTCACATGTGTGACTGTACGGTTATTTTTTCATTTTGACATACTGTATTAACACAATGGACCTAAATTCACAAAAAAAACTAAAATCCGAGTAGGAAAAAGTTAGTTTTTTTACTGTGAAAACCACAAATATGCTCAACGAACCATTTTTATTACTTATAATGCAAATATAAATTGTTGTTTGCTAAATCTGTGCATAAGTTTTTGAAATTTACAAAGTTATATGTAACTATTTACATTTAAATGCAGGCAACGCCCCAGGCTCAGGTCTGCCTGAGCTCCTCCAGCTCAATGAAAAGCTGCACTGCCTGCTCCACATTCGGCACTCTCCTTGTTGTTTTGACTCATTAAACACAAAAACGACTCCACTACACACTAAACACACAACATAACACACTAACTATGCACTCCAAACACGCTAAATGTCACAAATCTCCCAACTCTCAAAACTCGCGATCTCTGTCGCTGCCTCTCTGACCGTCACTGCTGCTTTCACTTTTCCGCCCCGTCCCTTCCAAATCTTCCCCCCCACCCTTAGCAACCAAATCACGTGATTTGCCATGTAATTTTGTGATTGGCTGGTGTGGTGCCTTTTTCCACCAATAGGAACATGTTTTTTTAGCTTGCACTTCCTGCTTGCGGACACGTCCGTGAGGAAAGCCCGATCTCTTTTCCGTCTCTTCCTGCACCAAACGCGCAGCAAACGTGACAGCAACGTTAGCGAAAAAGTGTGGCGTACATAATACATCGTAACTCCGGTTTTACTTGGCCTATCAACACGATTTAAAAACTGGCATATAGTTTGAAGGTTGCTCTAACACATAGAGTCGGAACGGAGACTCACAGAGGCTCCGTCTCGCTGCTACGTCATCTGAAATTAGTCACGTGATTTTGACGCGCCGGCGCGTCAATCGACCTCAGAGGGTTAAGGAACAGATTAAAGCTTTGAAGGCAAACACATCATTTTGAGGCACTTAGTCAGATGACTAACGCTGTTGTTTTTGTTGGGAGGACCAGTCCAAAAAAACGTCATACTGCCTCGAACATTTCTTCTTCCAATCTTGTGTTGTAGTTTTATCAAGTTGTGTGAAGAGGCCTGCTTGTTGCGATTTTGCTTCATTTTGCATTGTTTTAGTTGAAAGTTGAGACTTGAATGCATACGTCTCAAGTTATTTAAATCCCTCTGTAGTCAAATTCAAGGCCCAATCCCAGTACACCTTTTGCCTTGACTACTTAGCTCTGCACCTCCGTTTTGAATGTTCATGCCTAGAGTTAGGATGTCCTGATTCTTGTTGGGGTAGAGGAATAGTGTGAAGCGGCTACACGACTACTAACTAAGTAGTCCAGCAGTGAAGTTGCTTCACTTGGTGTCGCTCCTTTAACATGGTAGATGTGGAGCACTAATGCCTATAAAGCACTGCCAGTGGCCAAGTAATGAAGCAGCGCTATTTTTGATTTGATAACTTGATTGATAGCTTAACGTTGTGAACAAACTGCAGACCACCATGCTTTTCTGTCTCTATCAGATAAATGGCAAATGCCGTGATAATCTCAGTTTGTTGGAAATGTCCCATCACGACTGTTTACATAAAGGCCATCAACAACAACTGATGAGTTACGAGGATCTTGAAGGGTCGTCCCATTTTGTAGGAGGACATTTGAGGAAAAATTCAGCTTAATATGTGACATAAATGAGTCATCTTAACTTGTGTATGTGAGGTAAAACAAGTAAACAAGTACCCTGTTTGGAGCACCTGGGCTTTTTTGTGACTTAAGTCTGACCTGAGTTCTGCCCACTGTTTTGAAATCATCTCATATTAAAAAACTGAGTCATAACATGAACCGCGGTTGGCAACAGTTAGAGTACACACTCTGTCGTTTCACCAAAATGCAGAAAGGTCTATTTTGATTCCTGTAGAAGAGAAGGCCTTTTAAAAAACCCATGTGAACTGTATTTTTGCCAGCCAGGTTTAAGTCATTGCAGCAGAGAGATGTGGAGGGATACCAGAAGTATGTCTGGCCAATGAAAAACAGGTGGCTGGACAGAAGTAAGCGAGTTGTAAGGACAAGTGTAAATTGCTGTTGGCAATAATTGAAGGACTTAAAGGCTTGGTTGGAGATGTCAGGTAGGCAAAATATTCAAGATAGGACCATTGGCCTTGTAGACGCGTTATGTAAGACAGTGGAACAGGTCGCATTGATGCTGACTTTTAGCTTCGTCAATTTCCCTGCTCAAAACCCACTTACCTAATGGGCCCTAATGTCATGTCACTGTTCATAGTCAGAGAACACAGAGAACCAGCCACCTCTGCTCTGACAGGCAGTGTCAAGGGAATGTCAGAGAGAAAAAAAAAAGTGCGATGGCTTTTTAGCAATCTGTTTGTTTATTTTTCTTTTAGTTCCTTTGTGGCTCTTTTAAAGCCTTTGGCACGGGATGATTCCGCCTGGCAGGCCCCCTCCTCTCTACCGCACACCTTCCCTCTTGCCATGCGTAATTACCACACTGTTCGAGTCCTAGCCTGTCCAAAAGCCACTGCAGGTCTGATTTTTTTGGCTTGGCTCTTCTCTGACATGCCTGGGAAGGGCAAGGAAAGGAAATGGGTGGACCAGCCGCTCTCTGTTCCCCCAGAGCAGGCCTGGGAGAAGCCAGCCCAGTGTTTTTCGACTCGGCCGAGCTTGTAAGGGAGCACAGCCCATCTGGTTCTAATAAATCCTCCATGCGGCTTCGCAACTGGATTTGCCTGACCTGTTTGGGGACGTGATCACTGATACAGTCATTTTGCAAAACAACCGGGAAGAGCTTGAGAGCAGTTGTGGACGTCATCGGCCTTTGCAGTCCCTGAACATCTTTTGTACACGGAGAGAAGCTCACACTAAGCAGACCTCCCCAAAAGCCTACGGGCCCAGGTGATGGATGTGTGGTGTAATGGTGACCATGTTGTAAGTATGCATTCCTGCCAACGGTGGGCAGTGTATCACTGTTTCTTGCCTCATGACACTTGGTCATTTATCAAACACAGACTAAGGGGTCATGGTCAGACCAACACTAATTTTTATAATGAGTCTTAAGTGCTCAATTAGCCCGTTCGTAATTCCATCGCCATCATGCAAGCATTAGGTCAAGGACATGTTATTGGCATGACCCCTTGGATAAGAACAGAATGTGAAAGCACCTTCCTGCCACCACCATCTAAAAGAACACTTTAAAACTTGAAAAAACTGCTTGATTAGTATCACTTTTACTTGCACTACATGACAGCAGTAAATCTCTTCAGCTGTATGAATGAATGGTAGTATGGGCACACCAAAACAACACACTATGCCGTCTATAGCTTGCCAGATCATTAGGTCATGCAGCGCTATGTTGGTAATGTCTGCCTCCCGATCCCAGGCATATATTTATGACCTGTTGGCTGTGAGAGTCCTGCTGACTCGCGCTTATGAGGTCAAAGCCATCAAAGTGACCTCACCATCAGAGACAACACAACATCTGTCCTCATCTCTCACACCTTCGGTGGCTGGGTTTCCTCAGACCTCCCAGCCTCTCCCTGCACTCACTTCCCTCTAATTAGAAACAGTTTGATTTAGCGCCCCGAAACACGGTGGATAAAATAACAGGAGTCAAGCCTATTAAGACTTAACGCGGAAAAAGTTAGAGTGTCGCGTCTTAAAAATAACACTCCAGATTTAGCGACGGAATCAGAATTAATTTGCACTTTTACATGACGTAGAAATAGAAGAAACTGCTGTTGTCTTCCAATGTAAGCTTTGTGCACTCTGTCTGCTGACATCTGACTGCCAAAGCTTGTGTGGAATGTGAGGGATTCGATAGTAGAGCCTATTGCCCATATAAAAAACGCATCTACTGTATGAACAGTAGCAGTCTCTGTCCACATACTTGTCATCTCCAAAAACAGAGCATGTGACGCAAGTGTCAATCAGTTGTGCATTAATAATATTAGCAACAATAATGATACAATATCCCACAGGTATTATCCTGTAATTAAAATGGGTAATAATAGGATTTGGGTGGAGGTTTAGGGCAGGAGACCACACATTGGGTAAGCTTGTATTGTACATGCTTAATCTGATTAAAACTTTAAATGTGATTATGAAAAAGAGTGACACAGACTTCACAGGAGTGTTGACATCCACCGGGTTTGTTCTCCTACGCTCCCTCCTGATAGGGCAGGGCTATTAATGTTACTATAATTCTCCTTGCTGCAGCTTTAAGAGGCATTTTTTGGAGGATTTACACTCCAATATGGGCTGACACAAAATTTAGTGAGCTGCTGCTATGGATTTGCACATCTGGTACTGGATCATTTGGGTTCAGTAAAACATAGCAGAGCGTAATAGGACTTTGAGGCGAGGGAGTCCACCTATATGATTCATCTGAGTCTGATGAGGACGGGCCATTGTTATTGCTGATTTCTCGGGGTGAATCATACTGGGTTGGTGTTTGGTGTTACCTACGCTAATTAATGTGACAAAGGGCCTGTCCTGGCAGCTTTATCTAGCTGAAGACATGACCGTTACGTCATGCAGCCCATTGTCAAACACCCTCTGATCTACAGGGACTCGAAATTAGCGGAGAAATTAAGTTCTCTTTTCCTTTTCTACCAAACTGGTGGGACAGCTTCGAGTGTAACATTATGATAAATTCAAAACAGCCGCCGGCAGAACTGAACCCCACATTTTCCATGCATTTTTCTGTGAAGTGTGTGATATTGACCACCCCTGACTTTTTAAAGGAGACACCCATCAGCACAGCCTGACAGGCAATGAACAAAAGCCTCTCATTCCTTCCTTCTTATCTGTTCATTAGCTGAGCACCAGATTCTTTCTTCTGCTCATTTTGTCCGTTGCACTCTTGGCCTCTAGCAGCGTGTCTCAGGAGAAAATTCATGCCTCTTTTCCTCACTTTGTGTCCGGGAACTCGGCGATAATAAATTGTCTTAGCACAGCGGTAATAACAGAAACATCTGAAGGCCACATGGGATGCAACAGACCCCTTCTGCCTCTTAGACAAAGAAATTAGAATTCATTTCTGCCACAGGATAGCACAATATATTTTGGGGAAAAAAGGCAGCCTCTCTCACTGTGGATTTTTTTTTCTTCTTTTCTTCCAGGAATGAAACCTTTATCTTGAGAAGGCGACATGAAAAGTATAACACCTGGTATGTATCAGTAAATTGAAGGGAGGAAAGGGAAAGCCATATGTCCACCTTCAGTCTTCAAAGCAGCCAGAATGTCTATCTAAGTGCATTCGAAGATTGAAACAATCCAAAAAGGAAATTTATCACTGAGCTGAAATTTCTGGGCTCTTAAGGATTTAGTTTCATAAACATTGCATGCTGAATGTTTTTTAGTTCAGACTGATGTCATTTGAGCCCAGGCATCTGCAACTGTCAGGATAGTTTCGGTGTATTTGCCCAGTTTCTGTAATGGTTTTAGTGATGCCATGTTGATCATGTCTGTCTTTGACGTAGTCAAACAGCTTCTTATCTTAAAATCTGCTTATTCACATTTTTTTTGTGTGTGAGAAGATCGATATCACTCTAATGTGTTTCACGGTAAATATGACGCAACGTGCAACAGCTTATTAGCTTACCCTGGCATAAAGACTGGAAGCAGGAGGAAACAGCCAGCCTGGCTCTGTCCAAAGGTGAAAGAAATTTGCTTACCAACGCCTTGAAAGGTAATGAATTAACTCTCTAACTGTCTTGGTTGTTTAATACGCCTGCAAAAAGTGTTAAAACAGCAACGTGCCAGACTTTTTCTTCAATTAATGTATATACTTGTTGGATTTCATAACAGCACAGCACTATGAGAGACATTGTGCGTGTCATGTCTACGCATTTTAAAACTTTCGCACATCATTTAAAACCATTTAGGCCCGGATATATACTCGCGTTTAACAGCTCGTTTACGCAAATGATGGGTCCCTCGCGTGTGCTGTGTCCATTTGGAGCGCTGGTTCTAAACGTCCTCAGAAATCAACGCCATGCATCTGCAAGATGCAATAAGGCCATGAACGGTAGGGACAGTGTGGGGCCAGTATGGCAATGTGGTAGGTAAGCGCTAAGCCCGCAGGAGGGACAACAGGCTTTGAATAGTGGCTAGACGTGTGATTACAACATCACATGATGCACTGGGTCCCTTAATGACTTTTTCCCACAAGCTTATATAGTGAAAGATGCGGCTGTAAAACGGTGATTCATTTATTTTTGAGAGTCGCAACCACAGCTGCCTGTAGCTTCATGTTTACTTTACCACTGACACATGAAAACGGTATCGATCTGCAAATCTAATTCTAAAAGGAGCTTTACTTTGACGTTTAGAGGATTCCTGTAAAAATGTGATCATGTCATATTTGGGATAAGGGCTGGATTACAGTGTCTTGATCTGGACTCCCCATTAGTGAAAACAGGCCGGAACATAAAAATTTCTCACCGGCTCTCCAGTTTCCCCCCCTTGCAGTCCACCAACTGCGACATGATGTTGATAGGATTTTTAATGGCCTTCCTGTGTCTCATCGTCCGCCGCCATGAATCATGCCCACTGCAGTAGGCTCTCTGGACGGTGAGGTGTCATTTCATAATAAATAACATGCGCGGTGGTGGGAGGGCGGATGATAAGTGGACAGAGAGAATCATCATTTACCCTGCTGGGGAAAACAAATACATATGGTACTTAGATAAAACTTCAAACAGAGGACAGACATCCTGAAACCAGGGGGCTGCTTTGCGTGTCTCTTCGGACCACAGAGGAAAGAGAGATTTGGCTGTGTTTAGAAAGCAGAAGTCCCTCCTGATAAGATATATTTAAGATGTCTAAACACAGATAAAAGTATTTGTTGTGTTTTCGCTGCCTCGAATGATGCAGTTTTGTTTTGCGTCTTTTCAGAACCACTGTAGCAGTTCAAATATTTACCATGCATCATTTTCAGTTTTAAATATTTGTGTTTCTCCCTCATTTGGAGGGTCTGGTTTTTGTATCTGTGTATGACACGGAGGATGTTTTTATGAGATTTTATTTTTTTACAGTGTGAAGATTCAACCAACCCGTTGATGCCGAAGACATTTCTGTTGTTGCCAGAAAGTTGTCATATTTTTAACTAAACACGCTCCAGTTTTTAACTAAATAAACTGCAGTGTGTTATTCAGATACACCAGGCTTGAACAAATGCAAGCTGATACAACAGCCCTGCGACTGATCCTGTTCTGCTGTGTTGCGTTACATGTTTCTTTCTTTCTTATGTCGTTTGCCCTAATTGATATGGGGTGGACAAAATATCACCATACGTGTCATTATAACAATAACAGCTTATTGCAGGTATTTTGTATCACACTGCATTTCGTTTTCAGTTTGTCAACCTGATAAACATGCATGAAGTCATTTTAGATTGTGTTGAAAATGTCCTCAAAACATGTACACTGTATATTGTGCATGAGAACTAATTACCTCAGAGTTACCAAGTAAAGATGACTATTACGATTAAGTTGCACAAACATAAATGTTTAACAGCTAAAAATGATTAGTGTCAGATTTCGAGGTAATCAGTTTCCTCATTTTTTGTGTGTTTTTTAAGTAAAGTCACTTTGTCAGATTTTTACATTGTACTGCAAGTAAAGAAAAAAACTACTCATACATGAGGATTAAATTAACTTCTCAATTTCACTTTCATCAGTGTATCTTTATACAATTTAAATACAGAGTATGATGCGTTTTCTGTTTATGTAGGAATCTAAAGTATTTCAGGATATGTTAAAAAATATCCTTGGGAAATTAATTTTTGCGTTTATAAAAATCTTGATAACTTGAAAGACAAAATCATTAGTGTTGAGGTCTTCAACATATCACTTGTTGAAGCACTGCAATAGAAAAGGAAAAAGGAAGAAGAGGAAGAAGAAGACTTTTTTGACTTTTAACCACCTTTATTAAAACACATATATGTATTCATCGCAGCTCTAGCAGCAGGAGAAGAAGAAGAACAGGGAGAGGAAGACAACTATTGGGAGAAGACTTGACTTTCAAGTAACTTTATTTAAACAACATTCTAAGAAACCCTTAAACACTTATTCCAAAAGATGCACCAATCTCACAAAACACTATAGAACAACCATCATTCTAAAAAACCAAAGAGCCATCCTCCCCCAGTGAGCACAAGACCTGCCTAACAGCCCACACAGCTTTGGAACCATCCAGGTTGTTGGTTAGTCTGAAATGTGTGTGTTCTACCCTCAGAAGAAGAGGAAGAAGAAGAAGAAGCCATTATTAGAGCCATGCAAATTTCCCGCCACTTTTTGACAAAACGACACTTAGCATGGCCTCCTGCATTTACTCCTAAATCTCGAAACATTTCAAAATTCCCACAAATACGCTTGATAATTCGATAGAAACCCAGCTCTCGACTCTTCCAGGCCAGAACATTATATGCATTTCACCGTGTTTTTCCCTTCAAAATGAGGGGAAAATGTGAAAATGTTGCCCTTGTATTTGACCTCGCAAGTCAGACGGCATGCCGAGAACTAAACAAACAATTAATTGGTAAAACAAACACACAAACATGTTGACGGACAGGCCTCACACACACTCCATGCTCTGTGTGTGAGGCTTGAGGTCATCTTTTACCTCCCGCTGCACGACCTTTTTCCCTGTGCGACTGGCTCGAGGTCTCTCGTGGCCCTCCACCCTCCAGAGGTCTTGCAGTCTACATGTGTGGCACCCGTCAAGCTAACACCAACAGATAGCATCATTGCAATCCTCACAGAGGCTCAGACAGTGAGCGATGGTTTCCCTTGTAGAACATTTGGCCTGCGGAGAATAAGAGCGCTTGACACACAGCACAGGGAGTTTCCCAGTGTTTCGCCAATGAACTGCAATCTGGTACCTGCACGGTCAAAACAAAACATAATTACATCTCCCAGTGATATTTTATGCTTTTAGCTAACCCCTAATACGTGGAAAAATGGCACGTCACAGAACTAAAGGGGAGCCACCATAGTAACGTGATAAACATCACATCTGCCATTAGACGGAATAAAGCAAACAAAGTGAGTCAGTGATTCTCATTTTTCATCCTTCTATCCTTTCTGCATCAGCAACATATACGCTAAAGAAAACAAGTGGGCCTGAAAGCGCTGGGTGGGTTTTGTGCTTTAGTTTCAACCTTGGCTTTGCTCTCATAAAAACCGGAGGAGGAAAATGTGAGCTGAGGACGCTCACGCCCAGTCAGCGTCAGGTGAGTCATTTTTATGTGGCAGTTCAGGTTGCAGTCAGTCCAAACCGCCCGCGTCTTCTTGTGGCCAGCGCAGGTCAAATGCTGGTTGGGGAGAGAAGGGGAAAAAACGAGGTAGACTTAATTCGTCCTCGCCTCTGACAGGTGTGTTTTTTAGTTTTTTAGTTTTTTTCTAGTTTACCTAAATCCCTCTCAGCCGGACAGGGGAGTGGGTCCCTGGTGGCACTGCCAGATGACTGCATCTGTCGCCGGAGGCTTTCAAGGCCTCCTCAGCGTTATTGTTTAGACAGCCCGCTGAAATATTATTTTGAGAGAAAATTAGCTAGATCAAAATCATGTGCTGTTACTCCTCTAATGCTGCTGTGGCTACAGACAGTACACAATCGTTTTTGACTGTTCACGTCCATTACAATTTTCATCAACGTCACTTGGAAGGTTTAACAGTTTTCTACTAGAATAATGGAGGAAATCTTCTCCCGTTCTCTACTAAATAATATTAGGAAAATAATACAGATTGAAACAGAAACTGGTGCTGATTTATTTAATTTGATCATGTACACTGTCAACTTTAATAGCTGGCTCGACTTTAAAATAGTCAGGAAGCCAATGACCTCAGAATTACCAGGTGAAGTGGACTCTTAAATTTGAGAAGTACGAGCTAAAAAGTTTCAACAAACTAAAATTTGTCAGATTTCTTAAGTAAGATTAAGTAAAATCACTTTCTCAGATTATACAGTGTAGCTAATATTATCAAGGATACTGATTTGATTCCAACGGGCATGGCTGAGTTGCGTTCTCTTCGACGAAACATGATGTCACAGACGTGCTGGTCTACAGCACACTAGCAGCTGCATAGGCCGTAAGCATAGCAACATCAGCGGGCTAACATCCCTGCTGAAAAAAACAGCAGAGACCAGCACCAAAACACAACATATGCTGGTCTTGCTAGTGACTGGTCACCATCAAGACCAGCATACATTGTGTTTTGGTGCTGGTTTTAGTGCTGGTCTATGCTGTTTTTTTCAGCAGGGATGCTAACATGCTAACAAACACAATGTCAACAATGTTCACCATCTTAATTTAAGCGTGTCAGCATGTGAATTAGCACCGACACAAAGTGCAGCTGTTAGACAAGTCATTGCCTTTCTGGACGCGGTACCAGTGGCAGACTGTGTTGTTGAGGGGCGGGGGCAAAAAAAATGAAATGGGCACCATATAGATACAGTGAAAAGAGGGCACCAGGGGAGACAATCACATTACTTGAGTCTTTTCACGCAAAACCACACATGCGATCCTCGTTTTGACGCTTAATGAAAGGTCAGGGTAGCAAAAAGGTTCCTACTGATCGATTCATCAGATCTGGAGATCTTTCACAGGGGTGACTTAAACCCCAGCATGCTCGTGGCGCTGGAAGAAAAATTGTGGGACCACCAAGTTAGTAGTCTTCATCTCCAGGTGATCTGAGGATTTGTTTTAGCAATCCATCCAATAGTTTGGATATTTCAGTCTGGACCATCAAGTGGAATTAACATCAGATCAAAATCACCATCCCTGGAGCTATGCTGCTTGGCTAAATACATTGATTACAACAAATAGTATTCCTGTAAGTAAGCGTTGACCGTCCAATTGGCTTCGCGTAGCGCGAAAACATCTGTGTGTGAATTTCCCACAACTATTAAAGCAGGAAATATGTAATGTCTTGCAATAAGTAGTGGATCCAATTAGACAAGAATTTTCATTATCGAGCGCTGCTGCTTGAAACCAGGTGACGACCATCAGCGAAGAAACGGGCAGGAGAAGAATGGGGTAAGGATTTCCATCCATGTGTTTTTTTTTTATTTTAACAGAAATTTACCAAACTCTTTGTTTTAGAATCCAGAGGTCGACCTGTGCTGTGCCCGCCCCCCTCCTCACCCTCCCCAATCACGTTTAAGCCTTTAATCAAACGGACATCTGGATTGCATTGAGTGTTGCAGCAAGAAAGGCCTGATTGCTGTTAAGCAGACCACGCGATGATGTCACTTTTAATTATTAATGATGCTGTCCATAGCAGTCGCATTTATCTTCCTGTCTAACGATGCGGGGACCACAGGCTGAGGACATGACAGTGGCCGCGGACGCTCAGCTGGGCCGGTTGAGAAAACAAGCAGACGCTGCATGACAGCAGTGAAACCAGGAGAGGGCTACTTAAAGAAGACAGTGCCTAAATGACCAGTAACAGAGCGTGTAATGAGAAAGTCTAAATGTTCATTTAGTCACATTGACATGTGGACACCAGGATTGAGGGTCTGCGAAATGGGGAAGAAAACTCAACTGGAGCCTGACGAGAACTATTATATCTCACATTTCCTCACCTTGTTTCCGTCCCTTCAGTCAAGCTCTTGCTGTTGCACCGCTTTAATTCAAACAGCTCCTTCACTGATGTCATCCAGGCTGTTGTGGCAAATCTTTTAATGATTTTCTTTAAAAGCAATAATAGCACAACATGTTGACAGCAGAGCGAATCATGAAATAGCTGGGAAATAAAGTGAAAGTCGGTGAGATGCTTGTTTTTCTGAGAATCTGGAGACATTCTCGGTTATTCATTTTGTGTTCGTTACCTTTAAAGTTCACATCCCAAGAACGCTGCCAGCGTTTGGATGTGACTACGAGCGAACGAGCCCAGGGCTGATTTATCGTGGCATTTCCGTATTAAGACGAGCAAAAACAGGGAAATCACGCAGCCAGCAAAAGTAAAGTACAATCCTCATAACGAGGGATTTTTTTTACGTGCGCGGAGCAAAAGTTCACGTCTTCACGTGCACACAGACAGACTGGATGGCCCAGCAAAAAAGTTCATTCCTGACACACGACTACTCTGTGAACTCTCCGAGCCTTTTTCTCTGCACTCAGGTTTCATTTAGTTTTGACAGTCAGGGGTGGGCTCCGTTTTAGGCCATTGTGTCCATAAATTTAATCTGTTACTGTTAAGTCTACGCCCTTTTTCAAAGTTGTGTTATGACTGGCTTATATGCTGTGCAACAGCGTCAATGCAGATTAAAAGCAAAATGAACAGGAGGGAGGTAGAGGCGACCTTTTACTTTGCGCTATGGCACGGGAAGACTCCTTAAGGTCGGACACAACACACTTAACTCCACATCTTCTTCTTAAATGGAAGGTTTTGCTGCTTTTCTTGGGTTTGGTATTTGACAATTAACTAGACAAAAGAAAAAACTGTCCAGCCATCAATTTGGACTCAAGCAAAACGAGCAACTAAATAAACAATTGATTAAGCATTCAAATCATTTGCAGGGTTTAAATGTATATTTTGAGCTTACATTTGGTCCCGTTTACTGAAGGTTTTTATTGTACATGGTTAGTTCAAGGACCATCAGAAAATTGAAAATCCAACACTAATTCCTCTTTTTACAGCTTCCGGCTGTGACAAATGGTGTAATTATCAAAAGAAAACATTTTAAACTTGCCCACAGGGTTTGGGGGATCTGGGGGGTTTCTGAGGGTTAATCAATAACGAAAATATTCATTTGGTGCAGCCCAATCTCAAATTGACACAGTTACAGTTAATTCCATTGTCACGAGTTTGCACTGCAGCCAACCCCTGTAATAAACTAAGAACAGCTAATTTCCGGTGATATGTAGCAGTTCATCTGATTTGCATTTCTGTACGATGTGGAAGAAAACTGGACAACGAGGATCAAACTGGTGCTCAGAAGGGATGTATTTCTCGCCTGAAGGAAATTCTAATCATGACATGCTAATCATATATGAGAGCGTTCTTAATTATTTCGTCACAGTTATTGCAGCCTGATCAGAAACAGTCAGTTCAGACACCAGTCACCCTGCTAATGACACTGCCTTAAGAAACGACTGATCGTGACAACGTGGCGAACAATGATAGATCACGAGCACGTTGCAGATTTTTGCCTGACGGCTACATTTGGAAGATGTCAAAAGCCCACTTACTAATGTTTTCTTTTGTATGTAACTTTGACGAGAACACAATGGTGATTGTGGAGAAAAGAAAGTAGTCCGAAAATGTAAAGGGAAGAAAATGTACATGTTTTTTTAGGCTTTCTAATCTTTGACATCAGTTTATCAACCAAACCAACTTTCAAATGGAAATAAAGCCAACAGATGTATTCCTCTGTCTAATTTCCCAGGTGAATAAGGTGACGGTTGCGGGGAAAGTTTCAACAATTGTAGCTTCCTCCAAAACAAGTTGGAAAAATTATGGTGGGATGATTCAGCCTTCCGTGTGTCACTGTGTCTCTGCATCTCCTCAAAAACGCCTCATAATTCTGACTAGAGTTTTTTTTTTTTTTTCATCAGAGGTGAAAGTGACCTTATAACCCCTTTTCTGTCTCCAGCAACATAAAAATCATTCAGGTGTTGTGCTCGAGTTCATCTTTTCAACCAGTTTGAGGTTTAGACAAAAGCAGTGATGGAACATTAACTAACTGCATTTACAGAAATACTGTTGTTCAGTATTTCAGGGGGAAATGTGTGAGTAAAAAGAGCTCCGTTACAATTATCTGACGGTTTTAGTTAAACTCCAAAATAATTAATGGCAACTATTTTGACAATTGTTTCAGTGATTTTTCATTTAAAAAAGACATTTCATGTTCAGGGGTCAGCTACACAAATGTGATGATATATCTAATTCTGAATCTAGCTACTTTAAATCATTTTGTAATATTTCAGTAAGTTTCCTGACTAAACTTACACATTTTTCCTGAAGCAATATTAACATGCAGGACAAGTCATTTTATAGTGTGCTATAAGTAGCCTAATTCACTGGTGGGCTCAATCTCCCATGTTAGAAAAAACACTGTAAAAGTACCCTTATAGTAGTTACATGATAAAAGTCTGCCCCTTCAGATGACAAAATGTGGTGAAGTGCCCTCTTGGAGTGCCCCTCCAGTGCCGCTGGTGCCCCTTTTAATTTAATAGATTATTTTTCCCCCTCGCCCCATAAAAAAAATCCTGCGTCCACCACTGGCCTAAATGACACATTTTACATAATGGAGTTTAGAACATAGCATTGGACGTTCAACAAACAGAAGCAGAGTAAACGTACGAGCGGGCCCCGTCATTAAAAAGATTGCCAGCCCAGGTGAGCCTCGTCTCAGCAACAACCCACCACCACTCTGCATGCTCACTTCCTGAGTGTGTGTGTGTGTGGGGGGGGGGAGAGCATGCAGCAACGGAGAAAACAGGACCAAAGCAGTCGGATATATCACTGACATCATTCATATGTTTATGAACTACCTGTCTACTGGCTTCCGCTTATAGACTGTGAGGTCTGTGCGATCTCGCAACATGTTCTGCAAAGCTGCAGTCCTCACAGCACAGTGGGGGAACTGTGTGCCCACCATTTGGAAACACGTTTGTTTAGCGCTTTGTGAACGTGGTGAAATATTAGTTTGCAGTCCATTCCTTCCTACTTCCTAAACTGAAATAAGCTTTACAGTCATTGGGTTATTGTTTAGTAAGTGATCAAGTTTCACAAATTTTTTGGGTAATATTTACATTTTCCCCAATTATCCTCCTATTTTCATTATATTCTAATTATCTTTGTGATACAAAAAGTACAACTACATGGTCTCACCGACATAAAAGAGTGTTTACAACTGGATGGTGAAATATAACTCAGATGAGTACTGCGCATAAGTGCAACCATATGTTGTATTGTGTTTCAGTTTGTCTGGATAACTGTAGTGTAATTGAAAGCAGCAGGCGACTTCATGTTGGGTGCTTTTAATTTGACGTCAGCTGATGGTTACTAACAATGGAGAAGCTTAATCTTTACTAAATTAAATATTTTAAATGTTTGTGCCATTAAAACACTTCTTGGAAGAAGGTCAGGGTTACGCACCATTTCTGATGCTGAAGTTTTCGCATCATTGCGTGACCACATCCAAAGAGAAAACTCTTTTTTTTTTTCAGTGACGAGAGGCCTTTTAGGTGTCTAAGATGTTAAAACACAAGAAGGAAGAATTATGTGTAATTCATGAATATTTTGCATGTGAATTTCACATCAATGAGTGGACCAGAAGTCTTTATATTTTGACATCTTTTCAACATTTTAAGGCATTCCTCTACCATCTGCTTTTGATGGTCATTAAGTTCTGTTTCCACTCTAAATTATGTCTTGCTGTTTGGGTCCATCTGTTGTGAGACTTGAAAGTTATATAAATGAAAACTCTAAAGGATCATTTTATTTAAAAAATGTGACTCTGCAGCTGGGATGTTCCTTTGTAATTTTCGAACATAAAACACTTGGGGAGATACAAAGCCAGATTCTTTTTTTTTTTTTCAGTCCCACTAACAAAATTCCTGTTTCATGTTATTTACGCCAAAGCCAAAATAATTGGAATGAATGACATGTTTCTAAACCCATGTGCTGGTGAACAATGAAGCTTCAACTTTTCAAAGGTTCAACAGAACATGGACTATGTCCAAACTGACTCGGGGTGCAAACAAGAATGCCCCGCTTCAAAGTTAGAGCGGACATTAATGAGGGGAATCGTTTTTTAAAAGTGTTTTGCTGATTATGCTGCTTATCCAATTGAGGAGTGGGACCTTTCAAAAGAGGAAGCCATTTATCTGTGCAGGGACAGCAGAGCTGGTCTGGAGAGCCTCACTGCGCTTCTCTTATCACCAAAAACTTGAGGAGATTCAGGGCATAAGGCACTCATTTGATCTCGATGGAGTGACTGTCTACTGTCAACTCCTGATCCTACCAATTTTATTTATCCAGAGTGTTTCACCATCCTGCCAATGTGATAAATTGGACAATTACTATTTTGCAATATGCACACATGGGCCTAGCTGTGAAAGCGACAGGCCGACTTGAGCCGTAGGAGTCGCTTGGCTCGCTGTCGAGAAGTTGTCAATAATAGCGTGAAAGGTTTTCACCCCATGACTAGCAGAGAATATTTCCATGAAATATCCTCCAGATTCAGAATAATAAACAGCATGCCTGCTCTGTCCCCGAGCAACAGCATGCTCATGATCATACGCAGGCTTTCTGTCAGTGCAGAAATCATCGTCACCGCAACTGCGCTGCTAAAAAAAGATGAAAGGCTGCATCTGGACCGGGCGAGGTGGCCTTTAGCAGGTCTGCTGCACCATTGCGTGCTATCTGCTCCATCTTCCAAAACCTCAAGGTGAAGAGGATGAACAAAAACACATGTGACCTGGGAGTGATTTCACACTGCAGAGCCGGGTCAGGTCACTCTCCATCTTCCTTTGTTTCGGAGGGGTGCTTTGAACCCAGGGGCCACAAGCCTGCTAACTCCATCATAAACACGACATGAATCTTTCAGGCTGCTCTGGTATGCGGCCAGAATATTTCAATAGCTAATGCGCTCAGATTTGTAATGTTAGAAGATGTTAGTGTAAACCACAATGCTGTAAATCAACTCACCTGTATTGGACCCAAAAAATGTCAGTGGATTCAGTGTTATTCAGACCACTAGAACATAAAAAAATACATGCATAAAAATGATAGATGTGCATGTTTCAGCCCATTTACTACAAAGAACACATTTCACGCCACAGCCAAAAAACGCTGTTGCCATGTTTTAGGGTTCTGAGTGTGTTTTTCCCTCATTTCAAGGAGCCATTAGTTTATATTCACTTCTCTCTTCTTGCTGTGCGCTGTGATAAATAGTTGACACAATTAATGGAAAGCAAAATGCTACTGTGGGAGATTTTCCGACACGGCCCTGAGACTTCATCTTGCAAGTCTCACTTGAGGATGTTCCTGTCTGTCCTTGATGAGTGTTTCCTTTTCCCCTGATCTTGTGGGAACGGCTTTTTGACTCACCACTAGACTTGGAGCCGGATTGTGCTGGATTCTCACCTGCGAGGCTGAAGGTGACATTAGCCGTTGGCTGGAAGTCCCCTTTCTGGCTTTGGCGAGTTGATGTAGGTAGTTAGGATTTTATTACGGGTAAAAAGGGAGACGAAAAAAGTCCCCAGCTTGGTAGACAGTCCAAAACGTTGCTGCCACCAGTTAGTGCCCAACTGTGTTCTTATGTTTGTTACCAGCGTTGTATCTTTTCTAAACAACAAGAATTGTCTGAAAACATCCTGAACTGTTTAAGATTCTTTTGAAGCCCATGTGCTTAATCCCCCTGCGTGCCAGCTTGGTCCCTGTGAATACCAGACTTTGATTTGAGTATGTCAGACAAACCAAAATAATAACTGTCATTGTCTTCCATATTAAACAACAAGTATTTTGTTTTCCCCTGCCCTGTGGCATCAAGAAGCATTATTGATCTTACTGATCAGCAGGACAAAAGCATTTTGCCTGTGCCTTCCAAAACAGTTAGAAAGCTCTGTTGAAAATAAACCAGTTATATGAAAAGAAATTAGTTTTTTGGGTGTTAGAGAAACTTTGAAGTTTGGGTTCAAATGAATACTTTGTCTAGTTTGGTCGTTTTAATAACAAATGCGTGGTTGAGGTTAAGGAACAATCGTAGTCATGCTTTAAAAAAAAAACCCTAATGTTAAATAGCGATCAGAAATGAGAAACAAATATGTCAAACGTGAGTCCAATGTTTTTTTTGTCCATCCCAATCGCCAGAATAATTGTTGGCTGAGTACATTTTTGCAAAACCACAGATAAGTTTAAACGTAACGTTTGTTTTGGTTCAATTTTGGATTTCTCTCTCCTCACGACGCTGCGCTTATTGTCTGCTTAGGTTTAGGCGTATTAACTGCTTGGTTAGGGTTAGGAAAACATCCTGGTTTGGCTTAAAGGGGCACCATGTAGTTTTGGAGAAGAAATTAAAACTCGATAATAATAATGTAATAATATTCATTTTTGTATTTATTATTTAACAAGCAAGCTCTCTAGACAAGGGGGAGGGTCCGGCAGGGTCTCTTAAGGTTAGTTTGTTTATTCAGTTTTTTCAGTCATGGAAACAAAGAGTTTGTTGAGTTTGTTTGGGGATAAAAAACAACTGTTTTCACTATAAAACTGGCTAGAAAAGTCCTGCCAAAACTGCCTGCTTGGCAGCCTTGTGGTGTGCAAAAACACCACCTCCACCCCCTCCACCTCCTGATGTGAAAGTCCTGAATGTGTAGAATTTGAAATGGTACATAATAGTATGAACAAAAAAAACACTTGACAAACTAGTGGTGCAATCCTTAAAGACCCAATACACATCCAGAGATGATTTCAATATTTCAGGCTGACTAGATCACTAATGTTCAAGTTTGGCACAGCTACCGTATGCGCTGGGAATTTTAACAGGTGCAACTAATTTGAGAGTCAGTATAGGAACAGTGAGCCCTGAGAAGTGGTCCATGCTGCCAAAAATGAAAACACCTGTGCAGATGGACCATTAATTCATTGGGGCACATTGTACCTGGGTACATCCACATATTTTAGGATCTTTTAAATATTTTACAACATAGTAGTGTTCCATCTTCATCCTGGTCTAAGTTTCTTGTCAAATGATTGACTGTTTGGACAAAAAAATATGGAAAAATGCTGCGCATGGTGACAAACTTCCTTGCTTCTTTCATCTTACATTTGCTCACTTCTCTCTCCATCTCAGAAACAGTTAAATTAAGCCAAAGGGGTTTCATTTATAATGATAAGGAAAACAGAGACTTTGCAGATCCTCATTGGACCGGAAGGAACATACAAATGTTCATAATTTTCATTAAAAAAAACAACCCTAATGTGTCGGGGGAAAGGGTGATTTGAGAGCTCATATCTCTATTGCTGCCTTGCTGCATCTCTGATATTACTTGCCTTCGCCCACTGTGTTGTAATCGCGTTATCTCTGTCGAGCCCTTCCCTTCCCAGCTGGTTGGCAGAGGCGAGCTTGTAATTGTTTGATGAAAGGCACCCAATTAAGAGGAAACATGCAGGTCCTGATGTGAACGTTTGTGCCCTGGCGACGCTGGTGGTCATAAGGGCCTGCTACGCAGCAGACTCTTATAGTGTGGGAATTGGACATAACCCTCTGAGACATGGCCGTGGCTCAGTATTAATTCCTTTAGTCATTAATGGCCTTTGCTCAAAGTCTTTCGTATATTGTTTTAATAGGGGAGCAGTGCTGACGTAAGGAGGGAGCAGTGTTCTGACTGCTCAAAAGGGAGGGGAGACCAAAAGGTTTCCATTGTCTCAAATGAAGTT
The DNA here is from genome assembly GCF_900880675.1 of Sparus aurata. Lineage (NCBI taxonomy): Eukaryota > Metazoa > Chordata > Actinopteri > Spariformes > Sparidae > Sparus > Sparus aurata. Next base: position 20,205,659 of record NC_044207.1, read on the forward strand.
GGCAGTGAGAGTGGTTTACTTGGATTCTCCCTGCATGGTGTAATTTGTGAGTATTATATTGATAACCTGCATCGAGCTTCACTTGTGTGTTTGTCTCTACTCTGCTGTAATAAGAAATGATGCCATATGTAGCCGAGGCCAAAGGGAATACGATTTCAGCCAGACGGTTAAGTGAATCACCAACTGTGTTGCATGTGAAGTGTACATTTGCGTGACTTGTTGTTTATTGCCCACATTCAGCTTCGTGACTGTCTTCCATATTTGTGCCAAGTCTGAGGCCACGTTCTTAAATCTCTCCAGTTTGTTGGTAGAGAAAGTGGCTTTTCTCAGTGGATAATTCTGGTCCAATTCCCATCCATTATATGTCCTGGGACATGTATGTTATATAAATACGGTCCTTACCCAGTGTGTGGCATAAAGGGTAAGAAATCCTACCCAGAACACTTGACTTCTGCCAGATTTGTAAGATTTTTCTCCTTTCATGACAGCATACTTAATCATAATGTTCTCATCTTTATGAAAATTAATTAAAATTGAGGTGTGGAGCCTCTAGCTCTGCTCAGGATTCAGAAACATGCTCAACATCTGGGAACACACCAACTAAACCAGGATCAGACACGTGTAGTAGAAATTGAAGTCATGCTGCTACAAGTCACATTTGGTGTTTGCTCTTCTGGGACCCACAGATCAGCAAGTAAGATCTAGTACGTATACTAAGACTATTGTGAATCCACATAAAGTGGCTTTATGTGGATGTGGCTCAGGGGTAGAGCCTGTGTCTTGTTATCGGAAGGTCGCTGGTTTGATTCACATGGTCTGCATGTCTAAGTGTCCTTGGGCAAGATACTGAGCACCTTTGCATGGCAGCCACAGCCATCAGTGTATGAATGTGATTGTATAATATATTGTAAGTTGCTTTGGACAAAAGTGTCTGATAAATGGCCTAAATGTAAATATTAAAAAAACATTTAAATCCTAAATTGGGATAACCCGTCCAGTTTCATGCCAGATGTCTGGTATGCAGGATTTCATTCTTAAGTCTAACCTACAGGCAATTTGTTTGATGAAAATGTTCCTGCTGGGGACAGAGCCACTGCTCAGCTGCTCTTATCCAGCCAGCGGTGGAAGAGAGTGTCGGTGCAGAGCCAGACCTTCTGGAGGAATAAACGACCAGCGTCTCGGTTTCTGCTCTTTTTCTTGTTAACTTTTGGGGTTAAAAACTACATTTGATTTCACGGCCACTTTATCAGCCTGACTGCAGCAACAGTCCATGGAGGTGATTTCAATGGTCGGGTGTTTATGCGCAGTAATGAGTTAGAGGATGAATTACTCCATGACAGTTACTTCATAGGGAGAGGAAAAAGTCAAAAAGAGCACATTTGTGTCCCATTTAGAAAAAGACTGGCTGGCAGTAAAGCTGTTTAATCCACTTTTTTTCTCACTATTTTTCACTCTTATTAAACAAAGAAGAGGGTTTTGTATTTATAGTGCATCCAACAGATTATATAATCTAGATTTTACCAACATGCTTTTCTAATCTTTTAAAATACAACCAGAGATAATTTCTTTGGGGTTCTCATACCTCACTTGCCCTCTCGTGGATCCATGTGTTGTATTTGGCACACAGGCTGAGCACGTAAATGTGTTTGGCAGATCCGCAGCGTAGTTTTGTGATTCATTCACAAGTGTTACATGTTAGATTTGAAGAGGGGAACTCAGCGGGTTTACAGTTTGTCAAAGGTGCCCCTGCCAATAGGTCCTTTTTAATTTTATGGCAGTGCCAATCAAATTTACAGGCAGGACCTCTGAACACTTATGTGAACTTAAAAGGGTCAGGCCTCCAAAATGCAGGCTCTTAAAATCTGATGACATGTATATCTTTCCTAAGAGGATTGTACAATTCGCTTCACTCAGTGCTCTCGAGGGAGGAAGTGTGGAGCCTAATGCCAAAAATAATATCTTAATTATCAATATTGCATGTTTTTTCTTTCAGGCTATTGGACAGTAACTGATTATAAAAATAATGGACTCAAAAGTGGAGTTGCACAAATACAGTCTGTTGCTGTATTGCTGTCAGGTGATACAGCTGCTAAGGCTACTCATACCTAACATCAGCAAATGCATTTGTCTTTTCAGCCATGTTTTCTCAACAACTATTGGATGCATTGCCATTAAATGTTGTAGGCTTCATACATTCATGGTCCCTACAGGATGAATCGATATCACTCCTGAATTGTCCTTTAACCCCACAGTTATGACCAAACACCAGCACAACTAATAACATTTCCATCTGTACTCTGTGTTGAGTGCTATTAATTAAAATGTTAGCATGCGAACATGCTGCACAAAGACGGTGACCATATATAATACCTTATAAAAATTACTGTAAGCCTGCTGATGTGAGCATTTTGCTCAAAGCACTGCTGTGTCTAAGTACATTCGTACAGAGTCACTAGTGTGGCTTGAGACCATTTTCAAACCTGTTTTGTTTTTTTTTTGCTAACGTGCGGACACTCACTCTGCTCATTGATCAAATGCGGTTGGACAGAACTATGAGAGAAAACAGACCTGAAGAAGGTCCCAGAAAGAAGAAAGCAACACCCTTCGTTGCCCATCCAGGTCAGAGTCCAGAGTGTGCCTCATAGTTGGGTTGGATGGAGGTAGCATGTCATTCCCACCACAGACTAAGCACTGCAGAATTTGTTTGTGACTGGAGGGAGACCACTTCCTAGAGGGTTTTTGGTGCAGTTGTTTCGCTCCAATCCCAAGTGGAGAAAATGAACCGTATCAATTAAAGTTAATCTCTTCAAACAGATATCTTCATCTGAATGCAGAATATGTAGGCAAGGGACACAATTTGGGTAGCAGAAGTCTTCTGGTTTCCGTTGACAGTTAACTTGTAGTCGCATTGACCAGTTCGTATCTAAGTGAGCTTTGGTTATGTGCAGGTGGAGAGCAAAAGAAGCGGAGCATAATGGCAAATATGCAATCTCAGCACCCACTGGCTATCATCTCATGAGGATTTAGCTTTTTAAAACATTTACATACATTCTTATCTGTTTCTCGTGATTAGCTTAAGTGTCGCCTGGATGTAACCTGGTCCTACAAGTTGCTACTTGGACCACAAACAAGAGGGAGTTATCACAACGCAACATTTAACTCTAACTACGTACTAGGTACTGCCTGGGTGACGGCAAAAAAGGCGTCGGATTACAAAGTCAAGAAGTGCATGCAAGATAGGTTTCACAGCACAGGGTGGCATAGCTGTCCTTTATTACCGTCGCTGCACGAAGTCCCTAATGATGGACGAGGACATGTTGAAGCCCCAAAACACTGGTTGCTGCCTCCAGAGGCAAGGCCATCAATGGACAATACTGGCCATGTTTCGTGATTTAACCAAATATAACAACACAGGTTTGTATAACTTGTAAAGGTAAAGAAAGTTTTGTTGGGCATCACAGACTGAGCTTTTTTGTTACAGTATTGTAGATTTTGTATATTATCAAACACCTGATGTGCTTTAATCAGTCCATTTAATAAGGAACATTCTATGGTATAAATATGTACTGGTGGATCTTTCTGCCAACAAATCAAAATGTTTATTAGAGAATGTACACAGATGTAAGTTATGACTTTGAGTATTTTTTTTATAATCAAGACAGAACTTCTTCTCTTTTTGATTCTGAGTTGCTTGTCAATGGAGCCACTTTTAATCTGTCTCCATCTCTTTGCGTCCTTACTGACTTCATACTGTGACACATCGGGATCGTCCTGTTCCAAAGCCAACCAGCTTTCTAACTTTCGGAGCTGAGGGACTGCAGCGCAGATCAGCATCAGCGTCAAGTCAGACGACAGTGTCTCTAAAACTGGGAGGAGGTATTCAGACAGCGACAATTACATTCCCATCTGAAGAGTGATCATCATTTCAGTGGCACTTTTTCCCACAGTCTGTCCCCTGCCCACTGGGACTGCCGATGCTATCTACTGCTAAGTGTTTACTTAAAATGTTAGAAGAAGAACATCAAGAGAGAAAACTGAATTGTGTTGTCCAAATGAAATGAGAATACATGCGACTGCATTATACAGAAGCTGTCATATGTTATCTTGAAAATATCAGACGATTGTTTAGGATTTGCAGATTTATAGGAGAACGTTAGATGCCACACCACAAGTCCATATTATCTACAAACTGATCCAAGTGGAGCTAATCCAAACACTGACCCACCCTGTGATTGGATGTAATTACAGATGGCCTTTCCAGGCATCTCATTTACTAAAACAGAATTTGCGTCACATTTTAGCTAAGCAAAATTAAAAAAAGAGAAGTTGGAAAAGTTGTTTATCGTTTCACCATTTGATTGGAGCTACTGAATGACCTCACTGTACTTTTTTCTTTTTTTTTTTTAAGGATTACAGTTTTGTTCGTCAACCCAGACTGACCACGACTTCGAGGTAAAGTTGGGTTCAGCTCAGATCAAGAGGTCACATCCTTCAGTATTTGTCAAGTTGATATACTGCTGGCAGCATAATTGAAAGGCAGGAGGTTGTCGGGCTGGCGGCGCAGGCACTTTACAGAGTGTTGTTTTCTTTGGGCGCATGGTGAATCTCGAAGTGCATATTTTTCTTTTTCCTGTATGGATTTCACATTTGCATGGAAAAATCTTTCTTGTGTGTTTGGATTTCCATTGTGTGGACAACATAAAGGGCTCTGGGATGGGATGTGGGAAGAGGGAGTGTGCAGTTTGCCTAAGTGCATGTTTTTATGTCTGTTTGACAGCCTTGGTCAGTGGCTGATGTCAGTGCATACACAAAGTTAACGGCCATCCTCTTTCCGACTCTTAAATTCACTGAGGGAAACCAGTGAAAGGCTGCTACTGCAGATATCCCACAATATAAAAAATGTGGATCATTTCCAGTACATACAATGTTCAATCATTATGCTACGCCTGGAGCACTTTAAACAACCGAATAATTAAACATTTGTGGTCGCAATGATATAAAATAACTTGAAAGCTTAAAATTGATCAAGAATCTCTGTAATGTGGACTGTAAACGTGCGTGCCCTTTAATTAGAAAATAAGGGCTGATTTTCATCTTTCAGTGGTTCCTTAAACACTGTTTTGAAAGGAAGTATCTGCGTCTTATGACTTGTCCTGACAAATTGTGGTCACAGAGCAATTGGCCAAACAATCACTGGATAACTTTCACAGAAGTAGTTTTTTTTAAAAACTGGAAATGGATGTCTGCTCAAAATGTATCCGATTTTATCCTCAGTGCTAATTATTTGTGTAAAGCTCAGATTTTCCCATGACTGCTCTTCAGTGTACGGCAGCAGTGACTGAATCAAATGTGGATATTGGCAATAGTTTGAAATAAAATCAATAAACATACATTTTTTCAACATGCACATCTGTCTTCCTCAGTCATCTCTGTGTTTAAGCCTGAACAAAGTTTGCTATGGCTGACCCTGGTGGAAGAAAGAGAGCCTCGCTGCTTCAGCTGAGCATGAAAAGTACCTGAGCACTTTGTCACCTCATCAAGTCTGCGTGATGACCTTAGGTAGAGCCTTTGACAAACGCAGGGTGTTGTCTCCAGATTAAACTTCCTTAAATCCGGCACACTTACTTTCCCCATTCTTCTCCTGGTTCCCCTCTTTATTGCTTTTTCCGGCTTCTTTCCCCTTGTTGTACAAATGTCTCGAGAATGAGGTGTTTAATAAGTGTCCACATTTCCTCTGTGAGAGGAAATACTAAATCCGAACTCGCTATTTCAATAAACAAAATGTACTACTATCCCTCAACAGCTAATGAGAGAGAAGTGTGTTTGGCACATGCATGTAACAATGATATGCCAGGTGCTGCTATTCTGTTATTGAGACTGTCTGGCAGAGATGGCTTCTTGGCATTAACCAAGGTGGTCATAATTTTGCTTGACACTTAGCAACTGAGCGTGAGAGGTTTTCTTTTCTTTTTTTTTTCTGGGTTATAATAGGAACTGACCTTGCGGTCATAAGTATGGAGTCTGACTAAATATTGGAGCATGAGGTAAAGAAATGACGAGCTTGAGGCAAATGTCATCAGTCCAATTGCCCCTGCTCATTTCTGGGCACCATAACTCAGATATGTCAAGCTGTACCTGCAGCCAGCTTTGCAGGATCAAGGTAAAAGTCAACCCTAACGACATCAGAAGTATGAGGCTGTTGGCATGAAGGATTGAAATACCTTTCACATCCCAGTGACTGATGTCACCTCCACAGGCTAAATAAAGCCATCCTGGGTCTTGTTACACATGCAAGTTATCTGAGCGATTAAACTTTATATGGCTCAGACTACAGTAGACAGTTTTCAATGCGGATGTTGCAACAGACTCACTTGTCATTACTTTGTTGTGTGTACTGAATATGAAGTGGTGGACCAAGTACCTACGACTCTTTACTTAAGTAAAAAGAGTAATATCACAGTGTTACTAAGAACAGTCTCACTCCCAACTATTCAATTATGGAAGCTTGGTCAGTAGCTTAAGCTTCAAACTAGGATGCTCCACATACCCCCCTAGCATCAGTTTTGCACATGAAGGGCTCAAGATAGCAGTAATGCAACTATGCCAATGTCTAGTGACATTTTCAAATTCAAGCTTGCTGAAAAACAGTTTACATATGTGGGATATTATGATTTTCTACTACTTGGTTAGGTTTAGGAAAAGATCATACTTTAGGTTAGAATATCTACATTCAGTCTCATAACATATCTTACTTACATGACGTTACTCATATCATGTAATGTAAGCACATAAGGTAAGTCAGGTCATTTACAGACAACATGTTACCTTTTGTACGTAACATAACTTAAAACCCAATCACCGCAGGACAATTTTAAAAAGGTCTCGAATGTTAAAGTTCTTTTAATGCAAAATTACCCTCTTCATAGGGTTATGTGATTAATATATTGAAGAATTAACAAGAAAAACAGCATTTTAACAGTGCGGCTAATGTAAGGTGGGGCTCAGATTAACTAGTTTATGTTCTGTTGGAAGCTGAATTCAGAACAGTCATGTTTACAAACTGATGGTCCAAATTGTGTCATAAAATGTTAATCTGTTATGTAACAGGTAACTACAGATACCAGATAAATGAAGTAGAGTACACTAGCATGTAAAGGAAGCGCTGTACACTTACTTTCTACCACTGTGAATGTTGTTAAGTCATTCAGTCACCAGGTGAAAGTCACAAGAAATCGATAAATTCAAAACTCAGCTCCCCCAGTTTTCTTTATCCATGCCCCTCTTCACCGGGAGGTCAATGTGCAGAGTCAGCAGCAGAGGATTAAGTGTCATCCTCAAGGACTCTGCAGCCGGGTGGATGTTGGCCAAAACCAGGGCTTGAACCTGGCTTCTCCAGTTAAAGGACAGCTGTCTCCCTCCTAACCGCAGCTACTCTGGCAGCAGCAGCAGCGGTATCACCGCCAACATGGGACGGAAAGTGAATCCCTGACCCAAGTGCAAAAGACAATAGAAAATATGACATGGGAACGTCTCAACTCTCTGGTTCTCCAACACTCAACACCACCAGTCAGACCATCGAGGGGATCCCCAGTTCCAACCTGGGAGACTTCCCTTTGTTGAGGGAACTGCCCCTCATCCTGCTTTTTCTTCCTGTCCTCAGGGTGACCATGGCCAGGGATCCCCTCGCTTCTGGAAAGTGGAAAATCACGGTCCTGTGTCATTTGTCTGGACAATGACTGACAGTCTCTCTGCGTACTCCAAAGCTTTGAGGAAAAAGGAATTTCCATGAGTGTAAGCAGACGTGGGAAGCTCTGTTACAAGTCGGAACCAAAGAGGGGAGACGTGGTCACTTTAGGCGCTGACTTCTTCAAAACATCTCAGTCGTAGGAAAACTTGTATTACTGGATGTCATCGATCTATCACTGAAAAAAGTTGTGATTTTTAGGAACAACATTATGCACCCAGGAACATACCTGATTGACGACATAGGTTTCTGCAAACCTACTTTACAAACCTCTGTCTTTAATATTTTGGCTTACCTAATTCTGTATCAATAAACCCAGCTGGAACTTATCATCATTAAAAATATCTAGTGGTTTTTTCGCTTACAAATGCTGAAACATTGTCTCGAGCGGTGGTCAGCGATAGAAATTTAAATGTATCCGTGGTTTGCAGAAACATAAAATGCCAACATTTTATTCTGGTTGAGAAAAAGAAGAAGCTGGGGCTCTACTGCTGTCCCTCAAAACAATGAAGCTCATGGAAAGGATTATTTAAAAAAACAAAGACTTACGACCAAAAGAAAAAGTGAAGTATTCATCCTCAAAGACATCAATTATTAAGACTGAAAAATGAGAGAGAAGATTAGACCCTGCTCTCTATGACACAACAGCATACCTGGCCAACGTTGCAGGAAGTGGGCGTAATTGTTCGAAAAAGGGACGAAAAGACCCCTGCAGATTCTTCTCAGACCGTTCTAAATAGACTCAGGCCTTCACTTTCATTAACTAAGTAAATGTTAAAGTCGTCTGACTCATTTTTGTGACCTATCGGACTTATCTTTGTGCTCCAAGGCTTTTACTTTATTGGGAAAGTCCTTCCTTTCCTCCAATGTCTCGATCATCTATTTGCATTGGACTTCACTGCTGTCTGTAGATATTGGCCTTATATAAACATAGCTTTCATCGTACCAGGGGGTCGGTTCAATGGTCAGGTCACGGGGTGGACACAAACATCCTACCCTTCAGACCTAATTCTCCTGCCGCTTTCTCTTCCAAGACCCATACAAATCCCACACCCCGCAGCCCCCCACTGTCCTAAAATGCGTGCTGCAGGAGCACAAAACAGGACCAAGAGCTGCCTGGCCAGTGGGGCTCTTTCTTTTGTTTAATCGAGGTTGGCATTCTTTCTCCCAGCCTGGGCCTGCTCTGTACTACATGGGTGCAGCTCCAGTGGCTTAGGCCACTGGTGGCACCTGTCTCCTCTTCAGCGCCAGGCCGGGGAGACTGCCCTGCCTTGATCCCCGCGCTAATTATTTTCAAAGCAGTCCGGATTTATATCACACTCATGCAGGCGCCAGTGGCGCTACAGCTCCCCCAGGAAGCAGCTTTTCTGGCTTTTCTCTCTTGCTTGGTGGGCAGAGACTGTTACCATGGACGTGAGCTGTGCTCGGGCACCACAGAAGCATCTGGCCAGCTGGTTGGATTTGGATGTTTTCCAGGTTCGGATTGCTTCAGTACACATACAAATGGTCTAAACAGTGGTTCCTCAGCAACTCAACAAGGTTATTCAGTAACAGAAATAATTTATCCTTCCTTGAGAGATGTGTGCCCACCGTGTATATACTTACATTGCCAGGGGAGGAGCTAAACTGTAATGTTTGTGGCAGTACAGTTTACAGCAGATTCAGTGGGCTCAGGTAAAAAGCTTATTTAATCAGACAATTTTGTAAACTGCTTTTATTATCCAATTTAGTAGAATAATTTCAACAAGGCTTTTTTTATGATTGAGTGAGGAAATTAATTTTGAAAAATGTTAACTCAAATTCAATGTGTTAGCTTTTGCCTTAGTTTTGAACTGCATCTCAGATTTATCAGCAGATTGAACAAACAGAATTTACAAAGTTTTAGGAAAAAGTTGTATTGGAGTGCTTACAGTATTATAATGTTATGTGTATTATATAGAAATATAATATTGTCATGGTTTTGGTTAACAGTTTAGACGTTTCCTGTTTTATTTTGTAAAATGTATCCTCATGCGTCTTGTTGTGACTTTCCACATCCTGTCTTTGTTCTTTTCCCGCCCTTTTTTCATGCTCACCCCTGTTTGATTTTCTAAATAGCTCTTTTGTATTTAAGCCTGTGTTTTCCCCTTACTCTTTCTCAGTTTGTCTTGTGGTCATGCCTTGTATGTCCTCTGTCACTTTCTGGTTTGTTCTTAGCTTTATATTCTTAGTTTTGACCTAGCTCTCTGTTGTCAGCTAGCTAGCTTGCTAGCTGTTTTTTTTTTTCATTGCCCATATTTTGAGTTTGGGGATTTTGTCTGCATAAAAAAAAACAATATTCATATTCTACATTTTTGTTTACTAATTTCCTCACAACAAACCTTACAAGTTCCATTATTATTCATTGTATTTGAGGATTGTCTCATTGTGTACAAACTACATGCAGCAACTTGGACCAGTTCCCTAAAGGAATCTGGACCACATGCCTCAGGGAAAGGATATTTTAAGACAAATCTCAAAGGTTAAAGCCTTGATAAACAACAAGGCAAAAGAGGAGGAGAATATTCTCTGTATCCCCTTCTAGACCTTGTTTGACCTTTGCAAAGACTCTATGTCTCTATTTGAAACAAAGTAATCAGGACATTTTGACCAAATCAGGATTTCTTTGTGATTTTTAGAGGTTAACCACATGAAATTGTGTGTCCTTTCTGATTAAAATGTATCTCCATAAAACTTGTCAGAAGAAAGGGCTTCTGGTAGTAATTCAAAATAAGGTATGATTATAATAAATGGATTTGCAACATGTCTTTTAATTGTCCACTCGCTAAGCCAAAATGGAATCAAAGCAGTTTCCATTTTCTTGGCTGGTGCCCAGATACTTATGGGGTTACGCCACATCCAGGATGTAAAGCCTGCCCATTTTTAAATAGGTGAAACATTATGGCTCAGCAGATTGTAAAACACACAGGAACTTGAACTGTGACCTTTCGTCATACAGTAGCCTATTCTCTCCTCTCTTTGTTTTGTGCAGAAGTCAATCTGGATCATTAATTTTACGGGCTCCCCAGGGCTCGCTGCATTCTCTGATGTTTTCTGATACACTGCACTCAACATTCCACATGTACTTCTCGTCACTCTCAGGCCTGAAGTGACTGACAAATAAGTTGTATCCCATTCAACACGCACTTATCTCAGCGCAGAGGAAAGTAAGGAAAAGGCATGTGTTCTTGGCTCTGCGCCATCCCACAGTACACCACTGAGATAAGCTCTCCATTCGATGATGTTGCTTGAGGAACGAGGCGGGCTCGGTGGGGTCAGTGTACTCTTGACTTGGGCAGCACATACTCAGCCACACCTACAGAATATAATGGACTAATTGACATGGGTTCAGGTCTGTGGTATTCGCCTGCTTGTTCTGTGGCAAATCTTGAAGATATATTTTTCCCTCTTGAACAATCAATACCTTTCACAACATGACCAGAGTAGAGAGAAGAATTATGACGCCCATGTGATCTGGAAGGAATCTATGAAGGAATTACTGCTTTACTACTACTAGAACTAAAGCTATTCGCATTGTCTGAAAAAAGCGCACTATCCAGCTAATTCTCTGGTCTTGCAAGAGAAGCAGTGGGATCCATATTAATGCGTCTCTCGTTGCAGTGATGACTGATAACCGGTCAGTATTAACAGCAGCAAGAACTCTTGTTACAGTTTTGACCAAAGAACTGCAAAAGTCAAGGATATGTAGTCTAGGCCCCTTATTTTTTTTTTTATTTATACATTTTTTACTAAAAGTGGTTGCTGAATAATTTCTGTTTGACTTTGAAGCAAAACTGCACCATTACCTGTTTGTTAATGGAACACGACTGTGAAAGTATGGAGATAAAGACCCAATCATTTCCCCTTAATCTCTCCTCTCTCCCCCACTTTAGCCATTGTTATGATATGTTTACACTTCCCAATCTGGCTGGTCCATGAAGGCGAATGTGTCTCTAATTGACCAACTGGCAGGAGTGCTGTTGCTCCTTATTGCCTACAGGTAAAAAGCCTTAAAGGTATTCAGTCTGCGTCCCAGAGGAATCCTAGAAAAAACAAACCACCATGTTTGACCTTTGCAAAGACTCTTGTAGCAACAGGCTCCTCTTACAACTCATATCAGCTTCCATTGAAGTGCAAACAAAGGCTCAGTAATAGTAACCAAATAGACAAGCTGAGCAGAGGTCTGGCACAGACTGAGGAACATTATGAACGTGAGGCAGATCCAGACTGCATTTAGACCCAAATTATTGCCTGGAGCAATAACTAACAGGTTTTAATTGGGTTTCCTTGCCCTGTATAGTGGACAAGTGGTCTGGTGACTGCACTGATTTGATTTTTAAAAAAAAACAAAAAAAAACATTTTATCTATATTCGTGGACAAAATCTGATCAATAGAAGTTCACATTTGACATCAAAAGTCATAGTTTTCCAGCTTATATCCACAGTGACACTGGACAGGATGGTACTGCCAGGGGAGTAGCCCATTACAACTGATTTTATAAATATTTAGGCTTAGCCACATTAAGCTGATTTAGGTACTTTACTCTGCTGGTCTGCCGCGAACACAAGTCTAAATCTGCTTAATTCGTACTGTGCCACTCCGCGAGTTTTACATTCTCTCCAGATAATATAAATGCCTGATTTTGCAGTTACGTCATCATGCATTTCTTTACATTTTACTATGTGATGCATGGATACTGTGAGGCTTTTTACTTCGTCACTGATGACATTTTCTCAGAATTTCATCCGGTGTTTTTGGAGGATCTGGGTAGAAGGAAGGCTCCCGTCATCAGCTGGGAAAGTCTGAGCAGATCTTTGATAATTGATTTGGGAAGTCACAGACCCAGAGAAATCCTGGCAGTCATGAGTTATGGTGAGTAAGTATCCAATACCAGGTTATTGTGGCGAGACAGCGGAGATGTCGTGGTCAAGGGCTAGGCTGCAGGGTAGTGATCCCTGTGGTTGACTGGGAGAAACAATTACTGGAAGATTAAAAAGGGCTTCAAGAAAGAAAGAAAAAACACGATGAGCATTATAAAGGGCTGTAATAGAGATGTTTGTTTTTCCACTTAATGCTTCGCTCCATTTTAGAGGTTCGACATTTTTGCGGAGCTCAATCAAAAAAAGGGAATGCAGACGAAGAGACTGTGGTTCATCTTTGATCCCTGGTCTCAAGGTGCCGGTTCTGACCACTGTGTAATAACTGGAATTTTATTTTGTTATAAAAATTAACCCCAATGGGTGTGTTTCATACCAAGTCATGGACAATTTGTAAGAGAAAAAAAAAACATAATTGATCTCATTCAACAAGACTAATATCCCTTTCACACTGGACAAAAAACCCACTAAAACCAACCAACATCTGTCTTTTGTCTTTAATGTGAATGGGTCAGTTGGCATCCACTCCCATGTCAAATGACTCATGGGTGTCTATCGGCTCCAGCTCTGATTGGCTGCGATGGAAACACAATACCCTGGTGGACATGCTCTTTTTCAGGCACAATGCTATGACTCACATTGAAGTTGCATACGTTGGCTCCTTATTACTTTCTGATCTTTCTCTGTTTAAGCAGCGGTTGAACACTGTTCAGAGTTTGAAAGACAGTTATTTTATCAGTGGTGTCCGTGCCACTACACGAGCCTTGCCAGCTGCCTCATCAGAGATGAGTAAAACCCAAGATGTCTTACTCCTTAGCTACTTCATCAGCTCCAAAAAATTGTGTCTAATTCAAAATGTTATTGAGAATTTTAAAAACAAGTTTAACATCTTCTGGATGCAGTCTAGTTTAAGGTCTGCTGCTTTTCTACAATTCCCTGTTTTTCACTGCATTTCTGATGACACACAAGAAACAAAAGTATAAAGGCATAATCATCTCCTGGCAATGGGAAAAGAGTCAAAAAAGTGTGTATACACAGTAAATCTGGTATAAATTGTACATAATTAGTGGCTCTTGAGTGCTATAAGAAAATATTTAAAACATTTGTAAACATTCTATAATAGCTGTGACGCCCGAGTAAGGATTCTTCTTTTATGAACCATGAATGGCTGTCCATCTACCGAAAGCTGAGATATTTCACATTTCTAAGCATAAGTGAAAACCTTGACCTAATGTTAGTGGTAGAAGAAAAAAGTATGGGGATCACCAAAGTCATCATGATTCATCCTCTGGGAGCCATGAATGTCTGTCTTAATCTAAGTGGGGGGCTGAACGAAGCTGCCATCCCGAGAGCCACACCACTCGCACAGCTTAACTCTGGAATTAAATATTGCTTGTTTATATTTCTGCGAAAAAGTCACCCAAAATATTTACAGTGATACCCATCGAGAGCCCCTCCTTCTCCGTGCATCGGCGCTGCAACTCAATCTGTGGCGAGCCTGTTGCCCTAACTAGCCTCTCCCTCACTGAATCTACTATCTTGGGCAAAATTCTTAACACAGCCACTGAAGAGCCAATGACAAGCTGGTCACACAAGTATTATGTTTTATGTTTTCCCCATTGCTGTCTAATGTTTCACATTGAGGTTGGGACCATCAAGCAAACTGCAGCTCACAAAAGAATGGGCCCATTGATTCCCAGAGGAATAATTTTAGTGGAGGGAGTATTTAGCACAGGCCCGGCTAGAAAGAGCTATTAGCTGCTTCTCCAGCTCTGTGATCCATGACTGGAGAGGCTCAGTGTGAGCAGAGAAAGAGGACCCCCGCCTGGCACCGCATCCACACTCATTTCACCCCGCGCAGCCAGTGTGCTGCAGTCATGTTTCGCGGTCTTCCATCAGACATAACAACACAGCCAATATAACTTACTTTGTTTTCTTTACGCAGAGCTTAAACTAAGCATTTGATTTCCAATATCATTTTACAGCAGTTCTATCACTTGATATGACAGCATAAAACAAGCAAAAAAAACAACCTCTGGTAATGCTCTGTTGCCTCTGAACAGCAACCTAGCAATACATATACATATAAGTTAAACATTGTGAGTGTGCAGGAAAACATCACATGCTTCTGTAAATACAGGTCTTCGTCTCGTCAGGACCCTCTGAGATTTCTCCTGAGAAACCAAAGTGGTCCATCATTACCTCCTCCACACTCCCCCTTTTCCCATTTCAGCACCACACTGAGCTAAGATATCAGCTAACACATTATCCTCTTAGCCCTGGAGACTGATAGCCAGTGAGGGCCTCGAGCCAGGAGCAGCCGTACAGGTCAGGGAATAAAACAGGCGTCACAGTTACAGCAACAGTACATTTAACACAGATCAGATCAGGTATTTGCTGACTTGCCGATTTTTCGACCTGTTGCAACGCATGCAAACTGCACATTTAATGTCCCCTTTGTTAAAAAAAAAAAAAAAAAAACAGCAAAAAACAGTGTTTCTCTTACAATCACCAGTAAATACTTCTTACACCAGGCTTACAAATCTTATTATTGACTTTTGGATTCAGTAATTGTTGTTTTTAGTTCTATAATAAAGCAGGAAATATGCGAAACAATTAACAGGAAGACTATAAAATCAAACAGATACATTTGTCATTGAAAATTGCAGTTTTTCTAGTAATCAAACCTCAGTAAAGTAGATGAAATGAGCCCCACCCTGTCCACTGTAAGGCTACGCTAACACTACAGACAGCGACTTCAAATCATTATCCCAATATCGCTGAATATCAGGTGACATGATCCTGTCCGTGTTGCCCACCATGACTGACTTTTTCAAGAACATTTGATTGTATTTCTTGGCTCAGCTCACTCTATGTCAACACAGGAAGCCAAACCCACCAGGTTTTTATGATTAAGTGGACAAAGTCAGAGGGGTTTTATTCCAGACTTGTTGCCAAGCCATTTTATATCACATCGACGAGCCAAAAAACCCAACTTATGAAATTACATTAATAGCTGTCAATGTAAGGGAAACAAAAGCCCATAATAGCTGGGAGATGTTTTACAAGCAAATCTGGCATTCCTCAGGCACCGTGCTTTTCATCAGCGCTTGGAGGCATTTTTATGTAATAGCTAGTGCCCCTAAAAGTGAGATGTCATGCAGCTAAACATATACAGCAGCCCCACATGCCTGTCACTGGTCCAAGATGCACCTGCACTTTCAATTACTCAGTGAAGGAACTTCTCCCTGCTAGTCTAGACACCCAACACCTGCTGCACATTATTTTGTAATGGTCTCCGCTGCCGGATATTCCCAGTTAACAAGACAACATCTGATTGCCACACCTTTCCCCTCCCCGAGCAGCAGGACGGCTCTCCTCGGTCCGTTCCACTGTTTCACTTGTAACCGACTGATACCTGTCACCAAGCGTGTGGTTTGGGGCTCGGCAAGGAGAGCCAGGAAGGTGGCAGACCCGCTTCACATGAATTTGCATTTTTTTTGGCAGGGCCATCGTCGGCCTGGATGAAATCGAACACCTCCAAATACGGCTTCACTGGAAGGTTACAGCGTTTTCTGGATGTGGTTCACGGGCTCGGTCCTCGCCAAGCTACCCTGTTCACCAGCCACACAGCGACGTCATTATACTCCGTGAGTTGAAAGCAATCACAGTTTTGAACCACATACTCACACTTTAATGACCTCCAATTTTTAAATACCACTAAACTCAGCGTGCATTCTGCTCTCGCACATATACCACATATTAGCCACCCAAATGTTCTGGTAAGTCGACTGGAACTGAAGACAGAGTCTTAGAGGTGCTTTAATATGAAAAAACAGTGACGTAAGAAGGCTTTTCCAATAAAATCCCTTTCAGTTTCTTTTTGTTTGAGCTTTTATTGGAACGCTCCTGCAGGAACACAGCGTAAGAAAATGACTGTTTTTTAGAACAACAAACCTGGAACAACATAACTGCTCAAGAAGGGAAAAGCTCAGCTAAGTGTCAGAAGACAGCTGTGCACTCTCACAGGAGTCAACACATTACTAATACTGGAGTATTAGTGGCTCGTGTGTGCGTTCAACTCAAAAGTCAGAGGTCATTTTACAGAAAACACACCTGCTTTATAATTATTTGTATTTCTTGGCTGGACCAGCAGGTGGTACAGCAATAGCTCGCTGCATCAGCACAATTTAATAAGTTCAGAATTGGAAGACTCCACACAGTAAATTATTCTGGTGAACATGTTTCACTCTCCAGATTCCCAGTTGCAATGCCTTGAGAGATTGCTCTCTGCACGTAAACTAAAGAACAATGAAGCACCTCCTCAAGATGGGCTCAGACTGCAGGAGTTTTGAAATCAAAACCGGTTTTGTAATTGGGTTCCATCACACATAATGAGAAATCCCACTGATGTTCTTCCCTCTGGTCTCAAACATGAAGAGTAATGGTGCATCAGAATAAAGATGTCAAGTTTGTCGTGCCAGAGGGAGCAATGCAGCACTCCACGTGATCTCAGGTAATCTCATGGAGAAGCAGATGTTAACCAAATCTTGTAGTAGTAAGTATAAGTTATATATGGACCTAATTCATAGGATCACTCTGCTGAACTTTGCTGTTGTCGGCTGACTTTCTTGTGTCATTTGCCCGGTGTTTTGAGGAGCAGGATAAATGATAACGACCTGAGGTCACTGTGATTTGAGCCTGCAAGGTGCACCCTTCTACCCTGGCTGGCTGCAGCCAAGGAATGACAGCTGCAGCGCAGTGTTGAGTAAAGTGAATGTAAGGAAACACAGAGAGAAGGAGACAGTTGCTCAACCTGTCGACAGCTTCTCCATAATTCAATAAGTCAAGGTGGAGGACCATTCCTGCGAGGCTACAGCAGCTCCGTAAATAGCTGTCGAGCATGATGGGTGTTTTTTTTTCCACGGTAATCTTGCTTGTCTCTCTCAACAAGCCTGCTAACATAATTGAAAACTCGGACGTGAAAAAACACAAGTTTCACTGACACAAGGAATGTTTCTTTGTCCTGGACGGTTACGCTTTCACTGTCCTGTTTTAACATGTTCCAAGAATCTCTGAATCTGTCTACAGGTCAACGTGTTCGACAATGCACCCCTTGTTCCATTATCTTTAAAATGAAATTATTCATCGCTGTTTCCATTCACGATGACAATGTTCCTCATGTTTACATTGCCGGGGGAATACTGTTCTGTCAGTGTGCTGCAAAGGAAAACATTTATTCAAGATTTTTGTGCTTGATTGTGTTGTTTAAGAAATTTGTCTTTTCAATAAGTCAGCTTAAAACGCTTGTGCGCTGCCAACGGGGGCCTGTTTTTCTAAGGTGCCAAAATTCCTTTGTATTTTTGATGTTTCACAATCTCACAATATTGGCAAAAGTGAATCACAAAGAGGGGCGCAGACAGTAGTTCAGGACTTCTCAACGAACCTACCGCAGACTGTTGCCTCAATTTCCTCTTCAAATTCCCCTTTTTGTCAAAGAAAAGCGGTATTTCAACTTTCCCACCATCTCCTCTCAATATATCTGCCCCACTCCAATTGTGACTTAAGTCTCTGTTGGACCCTGGCCAGCGTGTTAACTCCATCTAAATCAATGGATTAACACACACACACACACACACACACACACACACACACAAACACATCACCACCACCAACACTAATCTTAAGGAGCTGACCTCGGCCAACAAATGACCAAATTCACACAAAATGAAGACCCGCCCCCCACGACAATGTGGTCTTTCCTTTCTTCTGTCCTTATGAGAGGCTCCTATTGAAGCAGCCGGCCACACTTGTTGAGATTGCGGTGACAGATCCTCAAGTACCTCTCTGTTAAACGAAACCCCGCCGTCCTTTGGGATTCCATTTAGTTGGCAAATGCTCGTCACAAAACCAGCAAGGGTGGGAATGCAGCTAAAGCAAACTATCCTGCATTTAGAGATGGGATTACTATCTCCTGAGCTCATATTCCCACACGAAATTAGACGTTGCGGTGTAACGGTAGAAGTGGTGAGTGAATGAACGACCTGCCTTTCCGTGTGCCTTACAACTTTAGCCTATTTGTGTTACACTGTCTTAATTTATGGGCAATAGCGCTGGTTTTCGCTGCCTCCCGTTAGCAGGCAGCGCTGGTTGTGACCCATGAGGTCAGCGTTACTGTTGAACCCGTGCCATAGCGTCTGGTACAGTCAAGCAGGCAATGTGCAGCTGTGCAGGGCCGAGGGCCGGAGGGCCGCTCACACACACCATGTTGTCACACTGTTTGTCATTCCACATGTCAGTCATCCTGAGTTCTCCCAAGCCAACATGAACACATTCTAGCGAGGAGGATGCAGGAGGAAAAGTTCTGCCTCTTCCTGTGTTAGCATCAATGTTTCCCATATTTTAAAGCTTTCCCATGCTGCCCAGTTGCAAATGTGTTCCAGCAGCTACCATTCGTGACACTTAGCACATGTATGAGCCTTTATTTAGTTTAGGCATTTTTATGATCGGCATAGATCATGCCACACCAGGACTGCTTGCTTTAATAAATGTGTAGCAGCATTTGACAATTCTGCTTTAAGGGGTTACAGAGCACCTAATAGTGACTCACCGGATTTGGACTGTTAGACTATTTCAGGTGGCATTTTCCTTCTCTTCTGTTTATCTGAATGTTACCAGGCAGAGATGTAATAAAAGAAGAGACAAACCACGTAAAGCATTTTGAATTGAAAAGTCTGAATCACCAGAGTACGGAGGTTGCGTGACACATATCCCACCCCCTCCCCCAAGAAGCCAATTGTCTGCCAAAACTGGGGAAACATAATAACCAATGGTGTTGTTGCACTGACGTGGGAGCACAGTTGACACACAGGACCAACCAACCTTATTTTGGAGCAACTGAACTTCATAAGCATTTTTTTATCTAATCTTTTTATCAGATTTGGTTGGTGATTCTATTTTTATTTCCTTGTGACCACTCTCTCACCATTTATTTAGATCAGGGTCAGTCTTATTGGCCCGAAATAGCTGCCCAGGGGTGTTGCCAAGATGTCCGCTAAATTGCAAGTCTCGTCCATCAGGAGCTCGACGTTTCTTTTTTTCAAAAACCTGCTGATAAAAACAACCTCTACGTTAGCAACCTACATGCTGAAAATGGCAAGTTGGTTGATAATAGTAAAAATATAAACAAGGTAGGAGCTGCATTCATATCCATGTGACACAGGCTCTACAACACGTGTTGTCTCACCACTTAGTACAGTTTTATTTTTAGTTCCCTGGAGGATTTTTTTAAAATTCAGAAGGCACACCTGGATGTGCCTTAGGGCACACCAGTGTGCCTCACCACACCATTTGGGATCCACTGGGTTGTAGTATACAGAGGTTACATGCGTTAGTATATCTTAGCTCACATGTGTTTTTCTCAAAAATCAAGCTACGTCAGGGCTACAAAGTGCAAAGAGAAACTTCTTGGAGACATTAATTCCATTTAGCTGTAATTTCCTAATCGTTTCCTCGAAAGAGTAAATGTAATTTGGTAATAATGGCAGGGAAAAACTGACTTAAGTCTGATTTGTTATTGGGAACTTAAGTCTCTGTGCAGTATATGTTGAATTGTAAGCGTCCCTTTGGACAAATTTAAAATCAGCTGCTGTTAAAAAATCACCCTAGCAGTTCATTGTAATAAATGAATCTGAAGTTTACAAATTGAGCACTTTCTAGGATTACTCTGTAATTTTCCAGTCCCAAATTGCAGCGTTCTTTCCAAACTCCACTTGAAAATGATCAGGAAATTACAGACCCCTAAAAAGAAGTGGCGTCGTGTTCTTCCTGCGTGTTTCTGATGATGGTGGAGGTTGTCAACGGAGAAGGAAACATCAAGTATGTCGAAGTAATTACTTGTTTTCATTAACTCAAGACGCATTCTGTGATCCAGCAAAGGGATTTTCATTAAAAGCGATACTCACTGCAAATTGAATGAAATGTTATTAACAGGATTACTTCTGCTATTATTAACGGCCATAGTCTCCTGTTTGGCAAGGCAAACCTCCCTTATGTCACAAACATTCTACCTTCAGTGAGCAACAGGCTTATTTTCTCTCCTGACCAAACCCAGGTCTCACATTGGGTGCTTCGTGTTTGTCAGTGGTTTGTTGCAGCATCACCCGTCCATCCTTTTCCTCCCATCTCCTCTCATTCGACATTCTCCGGGTCAGAGGCGCCTGGTCTAGCCGCGGTGCCATGTATCCTAATCACATAAGCACACGGGCTAATCCTGAGGACAGCTGGGGAATCTTTACTGCACAATTGAAGCATGAGCTGGACAGCAGCTTCATAGCCCATCTCTGTGAACCCCCTCGCTTTCATCAGCCTGCCATTGTAACCCCCACTCCCACACACAGTCACTGCAACTACAGCTAATTTCCCCACCGTCACCCCACACACAGACACAAACGAGTGGTCGTAGGTCAGCGCAGCTGCTGATAGAAACTTCCAGGTCCTCCTCCATTCACAGTTGTACAACTTTCCCTTATGTGCTTATATAACATCAACATTTCGGGAGAAAACAAAACCCACAATTTGTCCCAGTAGTTAATATTTCATACATCCCTGATGCACAAAACAGGTGGTGACCTGGTTGAAGCAAATTTCTCTTTCACAATTGTAAAAGGCTGTCCTGCTCTGACATTTTAAGCTGTGTAGTTATGGTATTGAATATCCATTCAGTGATCTCTAAAGTACTTACTGTCCAGGTGAATTGATGGACTGAGGGGTATATGTCCATCGCATACATCCTACTGGTGATACATCATAACACTCTCTTGTCTAGGATATCTACCATGATGAACTGTTTTCCTCCAAACTGTCTCTGCTAGAGCAGTTAGAGCATCCGTCTCCTCAGAGATTCTGATGAATAATGGAGTAATAGGAGGAATTTCCTTAAGAATAAAATGTTTCTAACCCTGCACCTCTCCTGGCGAGCGCTCCAATTCTCCTGGTGCGATCGCAAGTGCGGCAGGCTTGCCAAAAAAGTCAGGCGTCTACACAGATCTATGTTTATCCCATCCCTCTAGAAACCCCGCTATGGGGTCTCGGGGGCTTTCCCCCCTTCTCCGAGTATGTTTGTCAATGGAAGAAACACATGCTCCATTATTATTTATAGAATAATTTGTTTGTTTATTATTCTGTTTTTCCAGAAGGAGAATGTCGACTTTTTGTACAATTTATAGGCTGTATTGAATTCTTGATTTGGACTCGGGCAGGAGTGCAGCATATAATAACAGGAGGGGGAGGGGGGTATTTGAAAAATGAGCTTTGTCATGCAAAGCTGACATTTTTATGATTGTGAGTAAGTGTTGAAAACCTCCTGAGCCAGTTATCATCATTATCCATCGCATCTTGTGCAGAGGCCTCGGACGTGGTCAATGAGCTGTCTCCCTGGTCGATGGGGAAAAAAGCTGGGGAGACCTCCAGTACGGAGCAGTTGGCTTCCAATGAAAAAAGAAAAAAACGCTGATAGTTTTCACAGTGCATGTATCGTGAGACATATTCAAGATTTATTACACTTGAATGCTCTTCCTGGTGTTTAATCATTTGAGCAGCCTGTCCTGTAATCCTAACCAAAGTGATTATTGAGTTAATATTGCTGTTACCCGAGGAGTATATAAATGAAAAGTGTCTCTGTGTCACTAACAGCACTATAAACCTCTTCACTCAACTTGACTGACAGTCCGCATGCTGATTCAGACAAAGTCATCCTTATTCTCACCACCAGATATATACAGCGCTCTAAGTGTTTTTCCTTAATGCACTGCATTTTCTTAATTTGCTCCTGTTTTGGGAGATGCTGAGTGAGCTCACATGTTTTTCCAGGCACAAGGGACGAGCGGGAGCTTTGACAGGTACTTAACAACAATCAAAAACAGTTATAAACAGGGTAAGCTATTGGGCAGGGCGCAGGAAGGAGGCGAGGAAGGCACATACCCTTCAGACCCCTATCACACTTTCCAGAGAGGAACTCGCTTTTTCCCAACACTCTGAAAAAAAAAGAAAATCATAAATCTGTGAGTTTCACAGACCTGTGGCATGAGCTAAGGTGTTTTTGTAGCGCTCGGCACATATGTTTCACCCAGTGACTCTGTCTTTGAGCAGTTAATGCTTGGATTCTGATTAATCACCCTCTCAACTTACATTTTTGTCGAAAAACTGTGTCAAATTCATTGTTTTTTTTTCCAACACTGAATTAAAGTGAGACTATCTCTCTATCAACTTTTGAAGGAAAAACGGACACTTTCTTCTTCACAAAAATCTAAGTTTATATTCACAACTATTCATGTCAGGAGCACAGGACTGTGGGGGAAAAGGTGATTTAGAATACATGTCCTCAAGCTAGGACGGCCCACAAAGATACTTGATGCTGCGTCTTTTTACTGGTTTAATGACCATCACAGTAACTTCTTGTGTCTCATTGTCACTTTGTGGTTGCCAGGCTCGCCAGTTTCCCCTGGTTGCCATGTCTTTGTGCTAAGCTAAGCTAACCAATTGCTTTTGATAGCTTGATATTTACCATACAAATCTGAAAGTGGTATCAATCTTCCCAGTCGATTCTACGTGTGTACAAAGCCCAAGTAAGATGGAGGATGGGTCAAACAAACACAGGACTTTCACCTGACCAGGTTTCATATTAACTGTTTCATATTTGTTTTCTTTGGAAAACAAATATGAAACAACATTATATGGATCTGCTCCCCACGGAAATTATTTAGAAGGATTGGTGTGTCACCTACATGTAAAAGTAGACTTTGCCGTACGTATTGCCCCAATAGATCATGTTATTTCCACATCGATTGTTGAGAACAGGTTGTCTCATCGGACTATAACTTAATGTCAAATTATTCCATCATCTGCCAGTTCAAATGTCTCTTCTTTTTTTTTTTTGTCCCCCACTAGTCTCTGTGTTAGCGGCTCTGCATTTTCGGGCTATGCATTTCCACTTAGACGTCCAAACACAGCTAAGACCACAATCGACACACTTCAGCAAATCCTCCACAAGGCAGCACATACACATCCCTGTGCAGCGCGGTGATGCTGGAGTAACAAATCGCTTTCAGCAGTTCTTCTGCAAGAATTATCTCACTGTCCACTCCGTCTGCTCGACAGCCCTGCTTGGGCATGATCGTGCAGACCAGGGGGATGAGAGCGGGAATGGAAGGTAGTCGGGAGGAGGTGGAGGGGCAAAGCTTGCTTGATTTTTTTTTTTTCTACCTTTTTTTTCAGTATGTGCTTTAGTTGCACCCACTTCCTTCATGGTAACAGCTGTCAAAACATGGTCGGATTACAGCGCACCGCAAAGTTAGAGCTCATATTAGAGCCTGGTACAGGGCAGGAAGTAAGGAGGAGTCCAGCAAGCGGGGTACATTAAAGCCTCTCAGTTTCTCAGAGCAAAGAAGCTAGGACCCCAGGGGAGGAATAGCTAACACCAGGAGGGGGCTGCTCCTGCACTGCTAATTTAGGTACACGTGTCAGGGATATCATGGGCTTTTCCACTGATGTTTTAGGTATTAGAAAAGATACACTCCGAAATTGCGTATTATTTTCCCACCCGGATGTAAAGTTCCTATTCGCAGCGCAGGATCACAAAGGTTCTTTTCTCTCGGATTAGTCGAGCTTCAGGGCTTGTATGATGAGGCCCAAAGATATTCGCAAGCTTTGTTGGGAGAGAAAACTCCCTGAAATCTCCACTCATCTGCTGAGGGAATAGTGCTTGTTGAAATAATATCAGTCCAGCAGGGTGATTCTCCTGCACCTATGTACGTCTGAACGCTGTAAACCCAAAACAGAAATGTTTATATCCTCCACTAATGAGACTCAACGTAACAGTGTTTGACATTGAGGGTGAAAACATCACTTCCACGGTACTACGCTGTGTAATATGACGGAGGATTTGATAATCAGTTTACATTAAATCAATATGAAATGTCATAGCAAAGTGAGGGTGATCCTGCGTGAAACTGTGAAAATCCAACAACGGCCGTATCAGATTCCCGTAAACACTTAACCTCAACAATGACGCCCGATCGCACAGAAGAAAGGCTTTCTTGCTCCAGTCACTGTTCTTCCGTCAAAAGGTGGACCTCCGAGATTTGAACAGGAAACTTTCAGGTCACTTCCCATCACATCTGCTGCTGTAGCAAAGGGGAGAAACCCCAAAGTGACTGTTTCTCTTGCTGATCTCTTTTAATGTGGAGGCAGAACATATATTTTGAATTTTGAATCAAGTTTTCAATGAAACAATCTCGACTTAAGGTAAGCTTAGGGCATCACTTCATGTTGAAGTAGAGGGGACATAAGGGTCAGATGAAAAAAGAGGTCTTCACTATATGCAATTTATCAGTCTAACTTATGTGTCAGAGTAGATGATTACAGTATGGGAAAAATAGCGTAACAGCATATCAAATTTTATTTCATCTTATTTATTATGTAACATTTCTTGGTGTCAGCACGCTTTAAGAGGTGCACTGTGCTACTTTTTTTACGGGCCTTGAAATGGAGACAGAGCTCTTGATATAAGTGAAGCAGTTTACTTAGGAACATGAGTTTTCAATGTACTTTAAAGCCATATGTTAACATTCGTAGTCATAAAAATCAGAGCAAATCATTCTTGTGTTTTGAATTGTGGTTAGCGTGAGAACAAAAAAAAAACATAATGCGCATCCAGAAGTCCATCAGTTCAAGAATATAGGACTATGTAACTAAAACTGTACCTATGAATCTTACACAGTGTACGTTTGAAAATGAATCGTGAAGCTATCAGCCATTTTTTAAAGTGGTGGGGACGACTCCCCAGCGTCTCAAGTGTAAATGACACCGCACAGCGCTTATCTGACTGTTCTGGTAGCTTACGACTATTACTTTTAAGTCTCAAATCACTATGCAACTACTAGAATCATTATAGTTTAAATTACTATGCTCCACACAAGTGTAACACTGTTTAGAAACAAAAAAATTGGCAAGCCAATCCATTCTTATAAATTTAAATCTCTTTTGAGAGACTTATAGCAGTGTAAAGGGTGGACATGAGGTCGTGTGGCTCGGGCATCACTTGGTGAAGACTTGTCCTGCTCAGTCAACTCCTGGATCCACTCACTTTAAATATAATTTGTATCAGACATTCTGTCAATGTAACTTGTAAACTGTGATTCTTTGCTCTTTATATTAATTGCATGTCTGTCCGTCCTGGAAGGGGGATCTCTCCTCTGTGGCTCTTCCTGAGGTTTCTTCAATCGTTTTTTTTTTTTTACCCTGTTAAAAGGGTCTTTTTTTCCATCAACATGGCAAGTTTTTCTTCACTTGAATCAAGGGTCTAAGGACAGAGGATGTCGTTCACTGTACAGATTGTAAAGCCCACTCAAGCAATGTGATTGCGATTCTGGGCTATATAAATAAAATTTGATTTAATTTGAGTTGAGTTGATTTAAAAACATGTTTTCTCTGAATTGATGTTGTCTTTCATGTATTGTAATCAGGGTGCCTTCATACCCACATCAATCACAGATCCCAGACGTCCCAGAATCATGGGAATATGTGTGTTTCAGTTGCAATTGGGTAAATTAAATGCGCTAAGGACCATTTTATCCAACTGCAAGCTCCAAAACAACCCAGTAAGTTTTGTCAACTTCTGTATCCGGTTTAAGAAATGACACTTCCAAAATCAATATTTTAAGTTTGACTCGCTTCCACTGGCAGAAAAACCACTGCCTTCAATGAGATGACAGCCGAATATAATCAGCTTCATGTTACTTGTTTTTGCAGCTACTCTGCCAAAGGCTGTTTGAATCGCGTAGTCGATCCTCCAGTGTGATGCTGTGAAAATGTTCGTTAAAACCTGAGGGTTGTTGCGAGCGCCGTTCACTTCTGCAGATATCTGCGTGACTTGAAAATATGCATCACGAGAATTAATGATGATTTAAACCTTAAACTATCAGAAAGTTAGGAAAAAGAGATAGCCAACAAAACTCAATTGGATATTGTAGTGTTTAATTAGTCTGGTTAACATTTCACAGCTTCATGAAGATGTAAAACTGACTGAATATGTTGTGCATAGATTTTCTAATCAAATAATCAACAACAGTCCGTTCCAAGGATTATCACATATTGAATTATTCAGGGTGATCGACTGATGAACGAATTGCTCAACATGTCGCCGAAGAATGAAACCACACATGAAGTAATTTAAAAATTCATTTATTATTTCAGATTTTTTTCGCCTTTGTTATACAAAGATGTTAAATAACTTAAATACATTCTTACCAGTCATCTGTGATCTGTTTATACCTACAAGCTATACACATGAGGTAGAGGAAAATAATTTAGGGTTCCCATAAGACATGAATAAGTGAACATGGACAAAGCTTTGTTGGTGTAGTATCATCACAAAGGGCAATACACGGCTGGTGTGTTTTATCTTTGTTTTACAAGCACAGCACAAATCCTAACAAAAAGTACATGTACATGTAAAGTGATCCAAATGAATGAACTAGTCCAAACTGATGCAATCAGGAGTTTATACCGCGTCAATATGGTGATAACCAACATTACAAAGTCTTTTCACAAAAGTCGATTATATAAACAGATCAAATCCTATAAAAACAATAATGCTGATGAGTGTGATTTGGTTTGAATACTCTCAAAGTTGTGATCATGATCGTGCGCATGAATAAAAGACAGCAAAAGGTGAGTTGATTCTAAATTTGTTAGGATTTGTTAGTGCTTAGATAACAGCAAACAATGAGATATGAAATGAAATATGTTTTAAAGTATACACTGCTTCTCGAAGCCTCCACCCCAAAAAAAAGGAACAAAAAAACACCCAAAAGAAAAAAAAAAATAACAGAGTAAAAAATACAGGATATAAAATCAATTTAGACTTTGACGTTATTTACACTAAACACATGCTCATAATATATTTAAAAATAATTTATCTTTTATTTTTTTCTACAAAACAGAATTTTGTACATGATCCACTGACGACTAAACAGTGCAGAGTTTTTTGGATTTTGAGAATATGGACGACTTTGATGTAAAAAAAAAAAAAACGACGCTGCTGCATCATGCTCCTCTTTCTTGGGGAGACATTTTTAGGCCTATGTACAATCTATAAACAAACAAAAAAATGCACTTGGTGTGCATTTGGTATTCCTGTCATGCCTGTTTTGAATCAATAGTCGAGAACCTCAGTGTGTTTAGGCCGAGGTGTGTTTGTGTGTGTGTGTGTGTGTGTGTGTGGAGAACACACACACACACACCGAAAGCTGTGGGAAGCAGGCATTTATGCTCAGCATAGCTATTATGGTTTCCATGTAGCGTGCAAAGTTCTATGTATATGTTTTGACCAGTCTTTATTTGGCATGCCTTCTCATATCAAAATGCTTGGAATTCATCTCCTCGGGACATATAACCCGTGCGAAGCTCGCTTCCCAAAGCATGATATTGCTGTCAAGGATGGTGGTTTAGTATCTAATACATTGTGATAATCAACTTTAAAAACTAAACCATCCGTGAAAGGTAGAAGCCAGTTTTTTAAGGATGTTTGGCATGGTGCTGTATCGACTGATTACAATCTGTAACCGTATTGTTACAGCAGCTGTTTCCTCAAGTTTCTTATTGGCATCAATTTCTGTTTCAGGTGCTTGTGAGAGTTGAACATGTGCCTCACTTTTTTGTCTCTATACCACAGGAGAAGAAACCTTTGCTATTTACATTTTTTTTTTTTTTTAAGAAAAAAAAAAGATTCTGCACTGCACTGTATCCATAAATACAGATTTTTAAAATACTTTAAAGGGCTTTTGGGCTTCAGTGCGTGAATGGCGCTATAATACAAAGCTGGGTCCCTCACTCAGTAGTTAATTCACACCCATCTAAAACAAGGCATATCTTATAGTATATAACATAATGGTCTAAGAGTGCTGAGAATACAATTATTAAATATTATTGTCTGCATTGTTTGTGTGTACAGAGGCATTTCTCATAAAATTACATCTTTGACTCGACTGTTATGTCTTAAAGCCATAGTCTGACATTTTTGGAAATAAATTTGCTTTCTTTCCAAGTGTTAGATGAGGACATTGATACCACTGTAATACCTGGCCAGTAAATATGAGGCCTTCAGCTTAGCTTAGCATAAAGTCTGAAAACAGCAGACAAACCACTAGCTAAAGGTAGCAAAATTCCACCAACTTGCACCTTTGAAACTCAGTAATACCTATGGTGTATCTCATGTTGCCATGCTCTTTGTGTTTTCTTACACTTGGGTTTGGATCAATTAAACAAGACATAATATGCTAATGAGTGAGCTTTAGAGGTGGGCAATGCCAGGCTAGCTGTTGGGTGCTTTTTCCAGACTTTATGCTAAACTATAGCTTTTGAAATTTAAACTTTGTATCAAACACGTTTAATCCACTCAAAAAATGACGTGCAAAAAGAAGCAAGACAACGTGAGATATAGCATGCTAATCAGTGAGCTTTATACATGCTGAAAAGCTGATTTTATTGCCTTTTGGCAGAGCCATGCAAGCTGTTTGCTTGTTGCCTGTCTTTAACCTAAAGTAAGCTAACTGGCTGCTGGCTGTGGCCTTATATTAACCAGACAACACGACCTATAACAACCTAATTAGCAAGCTGCTGATACGCTGAAGCTACAGTAAGTTAACTGTCTGCTGGCTGTGACATTAAGTTCACCATTCTAAACAAGATATATCATGGTAATATTTGAGCATTACGGGTGAAAATAAGCATATTTCATTGCCCTCAGGCAGGGCCCTAAGAACCTGCATTGCAAATTGTTTCCCCATTTCCAGTTTTTGAGCTAAAATAGGCTAAGCTAACTGGCTGTCGGCTGTGGTGTTGTAGTCTATTTACTGGAAAACATAGATAAAACATTGAAATTAAATAGCTTTAGAAGTGCTAATAGCCTGATGTTGTTGCCATGAGACAGAGCTAGGCCAGCTGTTTCCCCTTGTTCCAGTCTTAAGGCTAAACTAAGCTAACTGGCTGCTATCTTTAGCCTGATATTTACCGGACAAACATGAGAGTAGTATCAATCATCTAACTCTGGGCCGGAAAGTGAACAATGGTATTTCCCCAACATGTCAGACTACTCCTTTAAACTGTCACTATAGTTGCATGGCAGGGTTCAGTATGCGGCATCGTGTTAACTGTGTCACTTTGTGCCAAGCAACAATATAAAAAGAAGCAAATTAAATCATGTATAATAACAAACCTCACTGACTTCTGAATGAAGACAGCAGATTTGCAGAACACTACACAAATATTAGTCTTATAAAATATATTTATATTAGCTACGAGACTTGCGCATTCATCTTCACTTGAGCAACTCTGCAGACACGTCAGGTTAGATTACCATCTCCGTTGCCCCATACTGTTTGGACTGACTGACGCAGCTCCCTCTGCACATGCTGCATGTCTACATGTGTTGAATATGGCTCAATCAAAATTGTGGCAGCTGAAGAGGAAAGAAGGATGTGAAATGGTAGGGGGCAACATTCCTCCAGTTCGCCACAGTTTTCTTTACAACTTCAAAGTATTAAAAGTTAAACAAAAATAGAAGAAAAAAAATAGTAAGTAGATTTAAGCTCTGCAGAGCTCAACAATTTTCTGATGTGAGTCACACGTGGACCTTTTTGCTGGTCAAGTGATCACCTGTTGCACTGATATCGGCTGTAATAACAAGGCCACTGTCATCTCCAACTTGGATATTATTTGTATTTGCACAACGTCTCTCCTATTTTGTCCAAATGGTCATAGTGGTTTAAGTTATTCCCTGAACACTGGTTCGCTCAAGGCCGAGAATAGCCTAAACTGACTGGTTTCCTGTTAATGCATTTACTAACAGCTTCATATTATATTATTACAAAAAAAAGAGAGGAAAAATGTGATCTTTTTTTTCTCCCTGTGAAGGAGAAGTCCCAAAGGATCTATAAATTATCCACAGCAAGACGACGGACACAAGTGTGCTGCTTTCCAAAGGGCCTTGTCGACATGAATCAAGAAGAAAAACGAGCGAGAGCACACAAACAACAAAACATTTGTGTGGTTAGTGGTTTGTTTTAACATAGTTAGATAAGTGGCTTGTATAATATCATTACAATATAACTGAATTTATGTACATACATATGCAAACACACAATGTGTGTGAGTGTAAATATGTGCGTGTAGAGTAAATCATACACCCTGTCTTTTTTTTTTTCTTTTTAGCAGTCTCTGAATATGGATTTCATTGCCATAAAAAGTCGTCATTCGAAACCCCTACCCCCTCATTATGCCCTCGTTACACACACAAACAGGCACACACATTTAAAAAGAATGACAAACACACACACACACACACACACACATACATACACACACACCATTCTTCTTTGGGCAAGGCCCCAGAAACCAGTCTGTTGGTGTTGTCCTCGTGTTGGATCTGGACCCTAATCTCTGTTTTCTTGTGGATTGGTTTTAATAGGAAAATAAAAGCTTCTCTCTTCAAGGCAAAGTTGTGATAAAAAAAAAAAAAGCTTGAGATGTTGACCCAGTTGTCTGAGAAGGTTTTCTTTTTTCATCTGCATACCCCAGACACGGGGGCCACAGGAGCTCTGAAACCCAACCCACAGAAATCCCTCAAAGTGCTTATTGCTTCTCCATTGGCTCACTCCTCTTTTGTTTGCAGAACACTGTTCCGACAGCGGAGGAAAACCTTGTTTGAGAACAAAACAACCACTCCTCTTCAACACAACTATCTTTCACTTGCTCCACTGATCGTAGGGGCTGACAGGTGACTGATTTTACCCTTTGCAGGTATAGACCTCTTCTCTCTGTGTGCACTGCTTGCATTCGACGTAGCAGCACCAGCGCACCTGGCACTGGCAGGGCCGGGTCACCTCCCTACTTTGAGTGTTATGGCCTCGCCCGCAGCAGATAGCGTCACAGTTCTTGTCCTTGTAGCACTTGCGGGCTGCCGTGCCCGACGAGTACTTGCTGGGTCTGCAAAAACTGGGCGAGTCCTCGATGTGGAGCAGGTCCATAGTGCGAGGGATCTGATCGTTCAGGCCAGGCAGGGGCTGCTGTGGCGGCTGCTGCTGGCTCCGGCCTGTGGAGATCTCTCCCTCCCCCGTGGCCTCGTTGGTGGAGCTCCCAACCTTGACGGAGGTCTCGTAGCGCTGCTTCAGCTGCTTGCCGATCTCGTGGAAGGGCTGAAGCTGCCTCCAGCAGGTCTGGACAGTGCAGGAGCCCGAGACTCCGTGGCATTTGCAAGTGGTCTCTACTCCGGCCTTGATCACCTTCAGAGATAAGAAGTGCAATTAAAAGGCGATATGTGATCATTTTCAGGTTCATAATTATATTTTGGGGATACTACTAGAATAGGTTTACATGCATCAATGCACAAACTGAAATGCTCTGTTTCAGCTCCTGTTTCTTAAAGGTCCCCCATCCTGAATATCCAGTCTGATCTGATTGGTCAGCTCACACATTCCTGAGCCAGCACGACATTTGTGTATCTTAAGTGACAAACTAGCTGCTAGGCATTAAATTATGCACACATGTGACACACTGACATAGTGTGATGTCACAATGTCACATAATTAAAGGCGGGACTACTGAGAAGGCGCTTCAGGGAGAGAGGGGCTTCTGTTGGAGCTGACTTTGACCTTTTACATGCACAAGAACCTACAGTATATAAAACCGTGAAGGAAAGGGGAAACGAAACAAAGAAGCACAAAAGGGCTCCTTTAACTGCCGTGAAACAATAAAGGAATGTGAGGATGAAAGCTACATGATTTAATGAGCCTTTGTTTAGTAAATAGAATTTCAAAGAGCCAAATTACCTAAAATATGCTCACAACTAGACGATTAGGGCGGAGTTCGGTGGTTTGGGAAGGAATGTAAAGAAAATCATTACATTCGCTGCTCTTTCTTGATATTATAATAAAAGGGGAAAGAAGAGGCTTCACTTATTAAATGTGAACTAACATCAAAGTTACTCTTACAGTGAAGAAGAGAGCACATTGCCTTTGTATAACAGAGCAAATGAATATATGCCGATGGGAGGATCGATTTGTTATGACCACAGCTGACAATTTGATTAAACTCAATGACTATTATTATGATGAGTGAGGGGAGGGTTTTGCGAAGTGCTCCATCAAGACAGCCATGGGAAAGAGACCTTGATATTTTAGAAGCCGCGCACTATTGTGTCATTACACAAAGAACATGTCATGCAAACAGCAAAGAAAGCCTTGTCTTATATAAATCACACATAATTGCAGGTGAAACATAGAGATCATCAGCAAAAAATGACCACAACGCGTTATTTTAACGCCGCTTGACCTCTTCGCAGTCAGCCAAAGTTCACTCCAGCATCGACCGCAGTGTCAAAAGCAGTGTGTGTGCGAAAATCAATGACAATAACACATTGTCTTCGACGGGGTTTGGATAGCATCTACGGCTCCTTTCTCAGACTGTGAAACAGATCGGGGAACAGGAAGTGCATATTCATCACACCGGCAGGTCAAGAAAATTTGATAGGTCAGCTTTTAAATGTCGGGGGGATGCAGAGGCTAGCACATTCCAGTTTCGTCCTCCGTGTGGGAATTCATCCTGAACAAATGTGGTCTACCTCACTGCATGTGCAAATCCCCCCAAAAAAAGAAAGAAGGGAGCACAAACAGCGTTGTAAATCTTTTATCACAACCGAAATCTCCCAAGAGATTGAATGTTGGAGAGCCGAGCTGAAAAGGAAGAGTCTGCAGTGGTCTTTTGGGAGAGTTTTATATCTGCTAACATTTGGGAAGTGTGTCTCTGCTATAATTCATTTTGAAACCAAACTGAAAACGGCAACAATATGAGAAAAGCCGAGGAAAAGCAACAGGTTCCAGACCTTCAGTTTGCTTTGGCTCGACAGATTAAGACCATTCCTTCTTTTTTATTCTACTATTAAAAACACTTCCAAGATGAAAAACCCATATTTGCTCACCACAAACAATTGCTGCATTGTGCCAGAGCACAAATGAGAGTGGTTGCCTATCTAATCTGGGAGAGAAAAACAAATATTGACTAATGAGCACTTTCAGATTTCACCAAATTTACAGTGGCAATTACTTTAATCAGATTAGCTTTCTTTTTTTCTCAGAGATACTTGAAACCCAACACTGTTTTTTCAGTAATTTCACTCCCCCAGGATGCCCTCGTGTATAACTCTATCAATTTCATTCTCCTGTGGTCATATTAAATTCCTCTTTGGTCACTTTCGACCATATATTTGGCCCCTGTGCTTTGTCTTGGACGACATTCATTGACCAGCAGTGTAATGTTTAAACCATGGATACAGTAGCAGAGTATATCCGGGATAGGGCGCACAATGAATTGGCACTTCACGTTACTGTTTGTCTACATAATTGCACCAGACTGGGTTATATTATCAAAGTTTTCCCACCGTTTAACTGATTCATGTGAGCAATTAACCAACATTTCTGTTTAAATAGTGTCCCTGAGTCCAAATGAACTCTGACCCAATTCAAACTTTTTTTTTTTAATGAGTGTGTCCTGGTTTGCCTCATGTGAGTGTTATAACTCAAAATAACTATTTTGCTTTGAAATAGCTGAATTATTTCTTTAATAAAAGGCTAATTAATTTGACAGTTGTGATACATGGCTTCTTTATTCGTTTCCATCAAGTACCTCCCTACATTCTTTTATGAAACTGTTGAGGTTTAAATGAATAATTCTCTCGCAACAAAAACCGAGTCATATTTCAAAGTTTTGTACAAATTGTGAGTCAATAAAAGTCACATGCAAGCTTTGATCATCAATAGAAGAGTACATGGGGAATAAAAGAAAACCTTAAAGAAACAAATCGAGGATGAGATTTTATGATTAACATTCTCCATTATAGAGGTCGAGCGCCAAAAACACTGGATCCTAAACTTGCCATAATGCAACTCAATAGCATCTTGTGCTTCCTAAATGGTAAACCTTCCACATTGTTCAAACTCCACCACGCAGTTTGAAACAAAGGATTTTTGAAAAGATCTTTAGTCTCCAAACTGAGATAACGTTGATGGTTGGAAACAGTACTGATGAGAAAAACACAGTCCAGTCGAGGTGCCAGAAAAACCAAAAGAGGGAGCTCAAAGGTGCTAAAATGCTTCATAGAGTTTAGGGGCTCCAATACTTCCCTGACTTTCCATTTGCATGTGAGTGAGTAGAAATTTCATACATGGTTGAACTTTAATTTTATACATTTTCTGTTTTGGGCACGGTGGAGTTAAATGCCTTGATGTTCCAGTTGCCTTTGCCTTTGTTAATATTGTAAACCTGGTTTGTCTTTAAAGAAGGAGGTTAGGATTGTAAACAGCGCTGATGAACGACGAGATGAGGAAGCTCAAAACAACTAGCTAAAAGGTTCTAAAACACTCCACGCTTACCTTCATGCCCACATTTGTGTTGTGCATGTCCACGCGTGCGCGCAGGTCCTTGTTGGAACGTTTGCCCAGGAAGTCCTTGACAAACTTGTTGGCGTATTTGAGGTTGTCTCCGCAGCCTCCCCACTGCCACGCCTTGCGGTTCTCCAGGTCGGGGGCCTCGTCGCACGTGCAGCGCTCCATGCGTCCTGCGCTGCACGCTTTGGCCATAGCGTGGGTCAGGCCCGCCGAGGAGATGGCATACAAGAAGGCTGTCTCTTTAAATCCTGGAAAAGCAGAATGGAGAGCGACAAATGAGATGCAGGGAAACAGTTTTCTCTAGCACCGTCATCAAAGATAAGCTATAATAACCCACTTCAGAAGAAGTACCAGCTAACGCTGCTAGCTCAGCAGCTACAGTGAAGATTTTGGTCTAAAAATGCTGTCAGTAGTTTATCCTTACAAATCAATGTGGGATCTTGGGCTACGCTGAACGAGCTATACAGAGCCACTTTATTGAGGTTTTTGCCAGTTGTTTATTTACATTTTAAAACTAGTCCCCATGTACTTCAGTTGTTAAGGAGAACACTGTTTTGCTGTGACATATTTTGTGGACTACAAAACTTCATCCGACTTTACGTTACGTTATGGGCGTGAGTAGATAATGACTGAAATGTCATTTTTGACCGAACTTATCCTTTAATTCTACTTTTTAGAACAGGGGAGTTAAATGCTAAGATGTTTCAGTTGCCTTCCTCTATGTGAATAATAAAGGAAAGTTCGTTACCTCTCTTTAGTATGTTGGCTCGGTGGCGCCCCTCTAAGGTGCAGTTCCATCTCTCGAAGCGGAATTGATACTGGCATTCTAGGGCGCTCATGGTGATGGCCTCTCTCAGAGTCTCCGCCACGCCCGGGTCTCGTCTGCACATCCTGCGCTGCTTCTTTTCCAGTTTGAGCCGGTCGCACAGCTTGTAGTGGGCCCTGCCCACGTTCTCCTCTGGTAGAGAGTTCAGTGGCAGGATAGACAAGGGTTCATTACCTGTCAACCTAGAGGGAAAGATCACAGAACCACTCAGGTCAGTTAAAACACAGAGCATAGAGAGGATATAATCTTGATAAAAGGTTCCAATAAAGCACAGGATGCTGACCTTCCTGGATAAACAATGAGAGTTGCAAAGATATGCTACATAAACAGCTCAGGGAGCACAGCTGGGGCATATAATGCTCAAAAGTTTGGTTAATGTTCAAATGAATTCAGCTGTTCAGTGGTTAATGTTCAGGGGAATTCAACATTTGCTGGAGATTGAGATCAACCTCCAGCACAGGCGTGTCTGTGTGTAGAGCGAGTTCTCTGCTGAGGTGGAAGAGTTCTTTTCTTTTCATGAGAAGTTTCTTGACACCGTTTTGTCCTTTTGTTTCAGACCTCACACACCAAACCAAGCCACGGAAATATTGAAAACTGGGATGGAAAAGTCTTCAGTCATGTTGCTGGGATGGCGACATACTTTAGACAATGAACTTGACAGGCCACACGCATGTGAAACAGTAGCCACTTGGTTTGATATTTATGTCGTGTCCTGAGAGGGAGGGGTGGGGGTGTCACTCTATAGATTTAAACATGATCACACTGCAGGATTTACACTCCCGCTGTAGAATCCCCATAACAAAAGTCAGCCCAGTCATCAGGAAGCCATTTGAAAACTAACAAGCAGAAGTATCAGTTCTAAACATGGTATGGAGAACATGTGGTAGACTTTCACTCCTCTCGTCAGTTTATTTAAGGGAGGCGTATATAAAACACACAAAGCGGGGACTGCCACATAGCTGGCGAAACCGACGACCAGCGTTCTGAGGTTGTGATGGGGAAAGCAGAGCATTACTTTCACAAACACACACAGGGGACATGACTATCAGCCTGTGACCATTTTGGTCACACCAACTGACAGGATTGGCACCGTAGTTGTTCATTATGTGGAATTTCTGGCCTCCTTTACACCCTTAAAGTGAAACTGAAGAATAAATGGATTTACAGAAGTCACAAAAGCACAAGTCAACGTGCCTTTTGCAGACGGACTGGGACGTTTAAAGGCCACTTTTGTGCATGGATTAACACCTAACTAATACTGCAGTGGAAAAATGCAGGACTTAGAATGAAATGTGTCTCGACAGATAGAGTTACTACAGAATTATTTTTGTTTATTGTAAACAAGGGCTGCTCAATGTACTGTAATTTATTAACATCACTAATAATTATTCAATTTATTTTTGTCACTGACATATAGAGCCGCAACAGTTAATCATTAAATGTTGTCAACTATTGAATTAAACACCAACTATTTTGATAATTTATTCATTTTTTAGCTATTTTTTAAGAAAATAAAACAGTCAATATTTTGTGAACAAGACATTTGATTTGTGACATATTGGGCTTCAGGAAAAACTGATCGACATCACAGTTTATCTTCTCCTTTGGACTTTGTGGTCTGGAAATTTAGATGTTAAATAAAGCTCATTTAAAGTTGTTCGTAATTCAATTTTTGCAGCCAAACTGCCTCTAATTTTGCTGTTTGGACATATAATTGTGATTTAGGGCATCACTGCATTATTAACTTAATTAATTATGATTTTTTGTTTGTTTTTTGTTAAAAAAAAAAAAAAAAGTGTAGAGCTGCAATGATTACTAGATGAATCATTCAGACGACACAGAGAAGATTAACTGGCAACTATTTGTCTATTTGATTAATCATTCATGTAAATCTAAAGAAAAAACGTCAAACATTTGCTGTTTCCAGCTTATTAAATTTAAACATTTGCTGCTTTTCTTTTACTTTTATGTTTGTAAATGAAGAGTCTTTGGGTTTTGGGCTGTTAGTTGGGCAAAAGAAGCAATCCAAAGATGGCACTTGTCACATTTTCTTTACATTTAGACTGATTAACTGATTGATTATGAACATAATCGACAGATTAAACAATAATGAAAATAATCTCTACCTGCTGCTGTCAAATAAACTGTATATACAGCCATTTAGAATTTGGGGGATTTGACAGATAGTGACAGGAAACTGGGAAGAGACTTGGGAAAGCGTGCAGCAAAGGGGCGACGGGCTGGAATCAAACCCGGACTCAGCCCTAGTGCGTGGGTCGACCCCTCTACCAGGTGAGCTATCAGGGCGCTCAGCCAAATAAATGAAAAAAAGTCCAACTATAAGACTGTGAAGAGTAACCACAGCTAGGCAGCGTAACAGAAATGATTCCACAATATTTTTGTAAAGCTGCCGAGCACCTGCTGGATGTCCACACTGGCTAAGTTAATGTACCAGACGTGTTGATCGATGATCTCCATTACTTACATTTTTGACTTCATTACTGTTATTCAGAGACGATTCTGTCACCACTCATATTCACTTCAGCCTCTCGCAGAAGGTCACAGTAGTTCTCCAACAAGAGATTTGTTTTGTTAAGTCCAATAACTGACTGAAACGTTTTCCCTTGAGTCCTCAGTTTCATACCGATGGACTTAATAGCTCACATATGCTACGCAATATTGTCTTTACGGTGCATTCACAGCCTGGTTAAAAAGTCAGAACAGTCAATTCGAAAAGGGAGGCATCAGGATTTGCTTTCAGATTGGGTCAAATGGTTTCCTTTTTACAAAGCCTGTTTGCCTTTCCTTAAATTGTCTGACAGGTATGAATTTTCAAATGGAAACCTGGCGAGCTGTGTCTTGACAGAGATCGCTCTCCCAACACACTTAGCGAGGAAAAAAATGTATGGTTTGAGGCGTGCAGGGCGAGGAGGCGAGCACAATGCGCAAGAGCTGTGTCTCCCTGTGAATAACTAACATTTTCCCCTTTTTTGTTTCAAACACTGTGCTAACAATGCCAAGGAAACATGTTCAAAGTGCCAAAACAAACAACCCCAGCCGACCCGGCGTGTTACATGTGACTTACAACCGTTCCACAACATTTCTATGGCAAGCAAGCAGTCAGGGATTGAATGATGGCACCATGTGGAGTACCTGCCCCGAACACCAGCAGGGAATTAAATATCGTGTAAAATTCAGCATGTATTTCAACTTCACACCAACCCTGGAAGCCGTTTACTACCGCATACGTCTGCAGACTAAACATAGCTTAGCAGAGAGGTCCGACTCACAAGTGGGGGTCTTAATTTACTCAATACCACCAACGTGACGCGCACATTCCTCAGTGAGACATGCACAGTGACACGTATCAGCGTCAAATCTTCCAAAAGCCCACATGTCTGCCAAAACAAGAGGCCGTGAGAGTGACAGGCCTCAACTGTCTGTGTGACGTCTGCCTGTCTGAGACAAAAAAGACGGTCTGAGCGGAGCTGGAGGGAGCCAAAGATGACACGACACTGGTCTTCACGCTACTGTCTCTGCGGCTTCTTTTTTTTTTTTTTAACACAATCGCATATTTCAAGCTAGTTACAAAGACGGCCCCGGGGGGGCTCAAAATGTTGGAGGGGAGAGATTCGAGAGCGGAGAAACACTTGACGTCTCCAGAGAAGAAACCACTGGCTCACTCCCGTGCGTGTTTCCACTCTGTGGCAGAGCAGAAAGAGAGAGTCAAATAGTATCGCAGATGTACACTGATTCCATCTCTGCTGTCTTTGTGAAATAATAAAAATCTTTTAGTGGGGTCATTTTTTTTTATATTTACGAGACTGAAAACTAGAGTCGATGTCAATCATGTGTCTTCAATTCAGGTTTGATGGAAATCGGAGATAATATTTTCACTGGTTGCAGAGCCGTGACCCCGGCTGTCACACATTCCAATATGGTGATCTGCAAAAAAAAAAAAAAAAGACAAACACACACACACACACACGCACACACACACACACACACACACACACAAAAACTCTCACTCTGCTTGTTTGCTGAAGAACGAACTCATTCAACTCACTTAGAGGAAAGGAGAACTGGAAAGCAGCGCAGGGGTTGAATCACCAAAATCATTACAGATCTGAGCTTGAAATCTCCGGCCAAACAGAAATCATCATCGCTATCCCCGTAACGACGACCGCTTTTATAAGGAAAAATGGAAAAAACAGTTGTATGTCCTCTCTGACAACTGAGTGAGGCTCAGTTATTCTACAACATATATCACTTTGTAAAGAGCATTATTAGTGATTAATATACCATCTGATAAAACCTTATGAATTGGGTATGAGGTAATGATAATGGGCTTTTTCAGTGGCCGAACTGCAAAGAATCCTTTTGACTGATGGACTGCATGAGCACCAAATCAGCCAAATTAGCATCAAACGTATTAACCATTAATAAATAGATAATGAACATTTTAGGGCTGTGCTGATTGATCTGCAGATCATTTTCTCCATTAATCAATTAATTGTTCGGTTTTTGAAATGTCAGGAAAGTTGTAAAAAAAATTTGGTTTGGTGTCGTTTTGTCCCCAAAATAGGACCCAAAAATAACTGTTATGCAAGACAAAGCAAAATGACTAATTTTGTTTGATTTTGAAGACATGTCTGCATTACTGTACAAAAATGGTTTCAATGA
Source organism: Sparus aurata (assembly GCF_900880675.1). Classification (NCBI taxonomy): domain Eukaryota; kingdom Metazoa; phylum Chordata; class Actinopteri; order Spariformes; family Sparidae; genus Sparus; species Sparus aurata. The sequence goes on from NC_044207.1 coordinate 20,246,307, forward strand.
TTTATTACATTTTCAAAAATTTCACATACATTTTCTGTCAGTTGGCTTGATAATCATTCAAACATTTAGAACACCACAAGTACCAAACATAATTTTTTCACAACCTTGCAACCCAAAATACAATATGACAACTGATCAATAAAGCATTAAAGGAGAACTTCGGTCGATTTAAACATGCAGCTTCATTGCTCAAGCTGCCCTTGACTTGCCAGTACCGAAGACGCAAACACATTTGGTCAAACCATTACAGAGCTCCGTGAACGCAGATTTAGCATTGAACGCTAACAGCATGGGGTCAGAACTTTACACTGTGTTTTAAGCGTCTTAACATGCTCCACATCTCACACCAAAAGTTATGCAACATCAGCAGACACCTTAGCACACAGCACTGTAGCATGTATGACTCAAAATGAATAAAAAAGTAGTTAAAACAGTGTGTTTGTGCAAGCAGCTACTTACCTGTTTGTTGACATCCGCGTCTTCCAGTAGCTAGACCAAACTAGTCAATCCGTCGAGCGTGCACTTACTCCCTCACTGGCGGAGACGGAAACGTATTCCAGCATTTTCATGTTTCTGTTCATAATGTACATGTCCATGTTGCAGCCTGTCATGAGCCATGAGCCTTACAATAGCCTGTTAAGCCTGTTAAGTGCACACTCGGTGGATATACTAGTTTGGTCTAGCTACCGGAAGACGCGGATGTCAACAAACAGGTAAGTAGCTGCTTGCACAAACACACTGTTTTAACTACTTTTTTATTCAGTTTGAGTCATACACGCTACAGTGCTGTGTGCTAAGGTGTCTGCTGATGTTGCATAACTTTTGGTGTGAGATGTGGAGCATGTTAAGACGCTTAAAACACAGTGAAAAGTTCTGACCCCATGCTGTTAGCGTTCAATGCTAAGTCTCCGTTCACGGAGCTCTGTAATGGCTGGACCAAATGTTTTCGCGTCTTCGGTACTGGCAAGTCAAGGGTAGCTTGAGCAATGAAGCTGCATGTTTAAATCGATCGAAGTTCTCCTTTAATGAAGTCTTTATTAGCCATCAAAAGTTCACTTCCTGAGGCATTTCTTCTGTTTCTTTCCTGTTTTCAGTTGCTGTTCTGTCAGGATTCGGCAACAAAAGTACTTTGTTAACTTTAGTAAACCATGTCTTAAGTTACAACATGAAATACGTGTTTTTAGGAACAACTTCACACATGTGTGTATAGTGCAGGCCTTTTTTTCCCTGAGTGGCAAAGCTATGACACGGCTCCGATGTTCTCAACAATAACTACGATGTTCCAGGAACAACACCAACATGGCGACATCCGATCGCGCTCTTGTTAAAGAGTAAGTGAGGCTCCTACACAGTATTTCCGCCACGCTGATTTAGAGCGTAAGAACATGTAACTGGGCTGTTTTCACGTCGCTGACATTTCTCTGTGGGTGTTTTTGTTTGAGGTGTTGTTTGAGGTGTTGGCACAGCAACACAAATTACACGTGGAATACAACACCAACACATAAAACTCGTTATTATCCTACGCGAGGTGGGATTCTCGCTGATATTTGCTCAGCTTTTGCTTTTTTCCATTCACACACTTGCCTCTCCGCACTCCCCGCAGACACCACTGACCCACTCTCCTCCACTGTCTTTCACTGGGGGAGCGCTGCAGTTTGTTTAGTCCTTTCTCTCTACCTGTCAGCACCTCCCATTGCCCGTGACGTTTTACTTTATATACATTTTCCAATGCAGCGGGTTCGGTCGAAAACGGTTCGTTTCACGCCGCGGAGCCTCGCAGTCGATCCCTCGAGGGAATCATTGACTAGCACTAAACCTCGCCATCATCACTCCCTCTCTGGCGTTACATTACAGTCCTGGAAGCGACTCTCAGCTGGTAATTCAGCTCGTTCTTCACTGGTTCGGTATGTAAATAGTTAGAGGAGTGTAATAATACCTAAACTCTTAGATAGTGGAAAACATATCATCTCTGCTCCTTTAACTTTCTTGGCCCAATTGAACTGCCCGCCGTGTGTATAGGGTACGGACACATACAGCTGCTGGTGTTATTCATATACTCACACAAAGAAACATAAACAAAGGCAGCTCAGTCCATGTGGTACGGATTAATCTTTGGAGGCTGAAGCAGAGCAAACAGTAAACTTTACAAAAATCAGATCGAGGGCTGAAAGAATTTGTCAAACAATTGATTATTCACTGATTACAGCTTTTAGCAATGTGAGGATTTGCTTCATTGTCACCTTTGGCAACGGGTCATTTTTTTCACCATTTTCTGACATCTTATAAACATCGCCTAACGTAAAATAGAACCAACCGATTAAAGATGAAGTTCACCCAAAATGATGAGAATTCCAGTGAAGTTTTATAGTCCACCAAACATTTCTGGAGCTTCACAGCAAAACATCGTTGTTGAATCCAAACTCATTCAAGAAGACGTCAAACTCGTGCACCCACTTCGGACAGGGTGCGCGCTAATGCTTCGCTCAGCATGGCGTTGAGTCGATAATGACTGCATTTTATGTTTTGGGGCAAGTAATATTTTGTGTATTTGGCCACAGCTGGAGCAGGGTGATATATCAGCCAATTTCAGCTTATCGCAGTTATCTTAGTACAATAAATTGCCAATGCCAAATGCCAAAGATATGTCTGAGGTGATTTAGAAACAATGCTCCCTTCACAGAGTTTGTCCAACAGAGTGCTGAATTTATTTTTCAACGGTGAACAGTTCACCTGAACATGAATAATAGGTCATTATCTACCCTCATGCTGACGGAAAGTCGTGTGAAGTTTCGTAGTCCACAAAACATGAGGAGAGTTGAAACACTCTCCTAAACAACTCGAGTACAAGGGGACTTGTTTTAAAAAAGAAATATATATAAAGTGGCTCCATATGGTTCGCTTGGCATGATCCTAGTCTCTTTTACATTTTAAAACTAGTCCCAACTACTTTGTTAGCAACTTTGTAAAGTTGTTAAGAAGAAGGCTGAAGCGCTGTTTTGCCGTGAAGCTCCAGAAATGTTTTGTGGACTACAAAACGTAGCTATCCGAGTAGATAATGAGTTTTGAGTGAATTGTTCCTTTAAAAAAAAAAACCTTTATTGAATCTTTACCAATAATGTTGCCTCATGTTATGCCTTAAAAAGTCACTTCTGAGGGATCTATCATCGTTTTTTTTTTTTTTATAACACTCAACTTTTGAGTTTGCAACTTCTACAGGTGACATAGGAGAACAAAACTACTGTGTTTCCAAATAAAAACCTTTCTTAGACGTTTCAACTAAACGAAAACACTCATCAAAGCCAACATGTTTCTGTGTTATAGGCATAAAAATGAAAAATCAGCAAAGCAGCAAAGTGTTTTTGTTTTTTTTCAGCCGCTGTCTGCTCATCATCTCCCCTCTGACATGCTAACAGGTGCTGGCTACGCTTGTGTGTGTAACTACTATATACATGAGTGTGTGTGCGTGTGTGTGCATATGGGCTCTTACTACCTTAAGTCAACACCTACAACAGTCAGTCGTGGCTGAACGCGCCCGGACAGAAAAAGCACAAAAGCCACAGTTCCTCCATCAGCCTGAACTCGCAGGTTGTGTGGTCTGGTGTCTCCTGGATCACAACTACCCCCCCCCCCCTTCCTGCTTCTCCTCTTTTTCCCTTTTTCTGCGAACTTCCCCTATTCCCACTGGTCAATTACTCTAAACGAATGCCAATCATTCCGCCCAGCTGTTGGCTCAAAACAAAGGCCCCCTCTAGACAAAACCACCGCCGTCTACCAAACGTAACCTACACAACGGCACTGACAGACGCGAACATGTAGTCCTGGGCTAGTTCGTCTGTCAGGAAGACAAACTACCGCGCTCACCTGAGATTAATCCGTACATATTTTAAAACATTTAACGCTGAGATTTTTTTCATAACGCTGAGATTTTTTTCATAGCGCTGATCTACTTTTTCTCCCTTTTGCTTTTTCCTCCTGCCTGCCTTCGCTGTGTTTAAAAATGCTCCTTTTGGGGGGGGAAAAAGTGTGTGCTTTTCTCAGAAATGTTGGATGAACTTCAGACCACCCTGCCCAAGTCCCATCTGGTGTATCACAGCCCGGGCCATGCCAGAGGTTGTAGGAATGCGAGTGTGTGTGGTGTTTTCCCGCTGGCCCGCTCCAACCCACGGCTGACAATGTGCTCCACAGCTTAAACGTGAATAATTGAAGAAACCATGAATCAGTGTCGAATGACTCTCCGGTACAGGGAGTCTCCAGGTTGTTGTCCACCTCCAAAAGAGAGAAAACCCTGCACTGAAATCCTTTTTCGCGTTTTCTCCCCGGCAGCAGCCACGAGTGACACCGCTCATTCCCCGAGTTGTTAAAACCAGAAAATGGGGGAAAGAGTAAACGATTATGCATGAGGCTAAGATAAGATTAGTCACCGGTCGAAAGCACTGGGTGTTGTGACTACTTCTAACAAGCTGTGACTGACACAGTACAGTAACATGACAAAACGACTTTGGAAACAAAGCAGCAGTGGCCCGAGACTTAGTAAGTCATTATTAGTTGAGTAATGAGCCTTTCTGCGTAGTGTGAATGTCATGCAACGTCTGGAGGCACCAGTGCGCGGGGAGAAAGTCCGCTATCTTGAATGACTTAACAGGATATGACCCAATGTTATATCATCCGCTGTCCCTTTCTGCTCATTTACAACCCCACAACAGGCCGCGTCGGGCTACTCCCTCTAACTTTACTGATCGGGTGAAGTTCTCGTACACGTGAGTGCGAATCTAAATCTTATTTTTCCAACACAAAAAGGCGCACCAGAAACATATCTCTCTTTTTCATTTAATAAAAAAAAAAAAAAAAATGGGGGGGGGTTACTGCTCGGCCTAATTTTTTAATCCACAGCCGTGAATGCGAGCGCTGGTAGCTGCTGAGCGGTAGGGCTGCAGGACCCGGGTTTGGGAATGGGAGTGTGGGGCATGGTAAGAGGTTTAACTGCTATGTGAGAACTCAAGGCTTCTAAGGTCAGCAGCTCAGTTATAGTCACTGTGTGACTGGCACAGATTGGGCGCGCAGCAGTGTGTCCACATGACTCCCCTGTTCTAGCCTACACCATGGCACAGAGCAGCCCTGTACCAGCCCACCGACGCACCAAACACGTTCAGGCACACATACTGTACTCGGCTCTCACCGATTCGCACATGCTGACACAAGACCCAGACTGACGGCTGTTTGGTGAGAGAGCAAAACCCGCTGGTGCAATACGACAAAGCAGATCTTTTAATTGTGCATGGACTGGAAATGTCAGGTTGGTTCTTTTCCTGTCGCAGCACCTCTGTGAATAAACCCGAGCATGCAAAGTCAAACCGCAAAATCTGAAACAAAACAGTAGCTGTTTTTAATCACTCATGCCTCAGTAACTACAAGAGCAGAGTTCATTAACAATTATTTGCACTTACTCCTGAAAGATTAGTATTTTCCTGGAACGCATAAGAGGGGGGGAGATAACGAGGCGCAGATACTCCGTAAATGTACTGTACTTTTTCAGGTATCTGTACTTTTCTTGATTACCTATTTTTCTGACAAACCTTTTACTTTTACTGTCAACATTGGAACACAAATATCTGTACTTTCTACTCGTTGCGTTTTCAAAACAGGCTCGCTACTATAGTTTTAAACACATCTGAGGGGAATTCTCATTTCTTATTGTTATATGTGTGTCATTGCACAACGCCATCCATACATGACAAGACTGATTAGAATTAGATTAGAATGAGGAGAAAAGACCAGAATTTTCTAATTTTCTCAGTTTGTTGCTGCTCGAGACACTTTACCAACCCAGAATATTGGTATTTGACATTCTGGGGAGTCCATGACACTCAAAATCAACTATCTTTCGGATGATGTTTCTGAAATACGACTGATTCCACCATTAAGGTTCAGTTAGCTTTGCACAGAATAGGCCTGTAGAAATGTCCTGCAGAGGGATACTTTTAACTCTTATACTTTGAGTACATTTCAGAGCCTGTACTTTATTACTTTTACTTGAGTTAGTAAGTTGAATCATTACGTCTACTTTTATTTTTTTTTTTACACAAGTAAACGTCTTCATCTACTTGAAGACAGAATGTGTGCACTTTTGCCAAGAAACAAGTTTTGATCTCCTCTGAAATATCAAAGCACAAACACTTGTTATGACAGTAATTTCAAAGGTAGAGACGTTGCTTCTTGGCCCTCGCCTGACAAATACTTCTCAGTAGCATGAGTTTCTGCGCAGCTTAACTCGCCTGGGGTGAGAATGTTCGGCTCCTGATAACTGGCAGCTGATTAAAGTCATGCAAATGAGCCATTTTCAACGAGAAACAAAAACTCCTGCAGGGTTAATCAGGGCTAGGAAGGTCTGCCGTGCCTAGGGCACATTCATGTCGGTGTACGTCTGACTGTGTCCACACTCAAACTAATGCTCAGGCTTTATGGATAAATATGCCTTTTGAAGCAAACCTTGGTCTATGTAATAACACCCATTTGGCAAACAGACATATTTTGAGTGGAGATTCGGAGTGCATGTCAGGTCAGGCTTCTATAGGCTCGTGTTTATGCAAGATGATCGTCTTGATAAAGTGCAATAAAAGACAAACCCTGCCGTTTTGAAAAGGTATGGTCGACTTTCTTTTCATCCTTTTCATTTGAAGTCTTTGCAAACAGGTGCATGAGATTAAAAACCAAGATTAAACGTCAGCAGCTGCAGAAAAAGCAAGTTTTGAATTTCGAAAATAGACCCCAAAAAAAAGCCGTACGTGAGAAATTCACTGATGTTCTCTTGAATACCAAAGCCTTAAGTGAGGGTTTGTCGATCCGCTGATCTTGGCGCATGTGAAGTGCCATGTCTCTTCTATCCCCGCAAACCACGCAGAGAAAAAAACGTCTGTGGTCAAGGATGGAAAACACAGAACATAGTGGTCGCACTAACAAGCATCATCTCATCAATGCACCGACCACTAAAAGTATCTCAAGTCTATATTAGTTTTCCTGTTTTGCAAATTGCCCATGTCTCCAGCTCCATCTGCAAAGATCATCATGCGTGTACAGCTTTACCAACAACACAAGAGTTTCCCTTCAAAGGGAGTTTCCTTCCCAGTATCTTCGGACTGTCCACCAATGGCGTGCGCGGGACAGTGCACTTAAAATCGAATATGTCCTAGCTGCGGTCTCGTCGGCACGCTGATGACACCATAACTGTAAGTCCTGAGGATGTGAGCAGGCCAAACACATTTTAAAAGCCTTACCAAACCATGTAATCTTCGAAAATATTCAGAAAAACCATGTTATTATACAGCAGGAGCCCTATAACAAACCACTACAGACACCACTGAAACCTTCATAACAAAGGTGTGTGCCACTTTGCAATTTCTGATGAGTCAACCTGCAAAATCAACAGAAACACTGTGCGTGACTCAGTTCTAGAGAAGACGTTCTGCGCAGAGAGGTGAGTTTTTGCTTTGTAAGCTGAAGCTCAGAGACACTTCATACACGTCATGCAGGTTGACCACAGCTGTGCATGTGCAGAGCCATTTTCCTCGCCCAAATTATTTTTACACAGACTTGGCCGCCTTTGCATTTGATGTTTTCAAATATAATTTCCCACTCTCCTTCTGTTACACAAAAAGGTTACAAAGTGCTGATTGAGGACCGTCCCGCACTCTCAGAAGGCGCTGCACCACCCTGTGGCATCCGTGGGCCATAGCGGGCCCTCATACAGGGATGTTCTACAGCGGGGCACTCAAAAGCAAAGCACGGCTTAGATCAAAATCCGGATGTATCAAACAGAAATATAAAGAAAACAAAGCTCTCTCTTCAGAGGCCGTGCGGTCTGTTATCTAAGCCTCCAGGTTTGTGTGATCTCACCGAGCTACACGGTCACAGCGCGGCTGCTGAGAGAATCCTATCTCCTTGGCTCGCAGTAAAGTGATACCCTTTGAGGTGTGGCTATAGCCACAGGATATCCTATGAAGTTGGGAAATCCCTCTATCAACGGTGCTCCCCGCCCTGCTTCACGTCAGGGCTAATCAGTCCTTAAGGCCTGGTAATGAGACGCCCGCCACCACTGTCTGCCAGGCAACGCCAGCCTGAGCCCACACTAAACTCTACTGCTCCTAATGAGTGGTAATCACCCAGCAGCTACCCACAAACCACTGCAGGGATGCCGGCACGCACATGAGGCAGGCAAAAACCAGCAGACGGGAGGGGAGAAAGAGGAGGGAAATGTTTACACGGAGCAGCTTAAAAAACAACTTCTGACATTTTCTGCGCCGTGCTGGAGAAATGAGGCTCCTTTAAAGCTCTGAAACACACCGGCGCTTGATACGCACCAGGAACTAATTCAGCAGAGTGATAAAAAAGCTTTTACAGCTGCAAACTGAAAAATCACTCCTCCTCAGTAAATTTACACACATCCCATTTGTTATCCTGTTGTTTTTGGCGTGCTGCCTCACTTAATGGAGCGCTGAAAACAATGATACCATCTGAAAAGGCATCAGCTCAGCTCCAGGAACGAGCCGATGACGGAGTGTTTGAAGATATTGCAGTGATTAAACAGCAACCGCTGTATTCGCTTCTTCCGGATGCTGCGGTGCCTCTGCAATTGGTAAATCCCAGTCGCATGACTGTGGGCAGCCTTCCTGTATATGTCGCACATGAACTAAATAAAAACAAACTCTTAACTCAGTGTTAGGACTCGCATTCAGCACAGTTTACAAGACCACAGAATGACATGCCTTTTACCGAAAAACTCAAATTTAAACCAACAGAGTCGTCTCGGAGAGCGCTCCAAGCCTCGACGGGGTCAGCTGGGCCACCGAATACCCTCCCTCCCGCAACGCTTTACACAACATCCCATCAAGGTGCTGTAACCTATTAAGTCAGGTGAGCTGAGCGAACGTCTCCCGACGCGAGCCCTAATGATAAGGGATTCAGCAGAACCAGCACCTGCCACAACAGGCCAAAGGGAGAGAAAATGAGTGTTCACATTCTTGTGGCAAAGGATGACAATTTAAGCGGGTGCCTGACTACGCCAGGAATCCCACCCCACCCTCGGCTGTGCAGACTATGGGCAGGAGAGATTGTGTTTATGTTACACTTACGCTCCACCGCACTCTGGAAATTGGGTATGCAACATTGACCCTCTATTTTGAGTAAATCAGTACTCAAGAGGCCCTAGGATGCCTTCGTGCTCGTGGAATATTTATTTGGACAGGTTTGTGTGAGCCTGTCCCGCACAGTCGAAGCCGAGCAGGACTCCGTGCCGAAGTCACCAGTGTCGAGTTTCCGGGAAGTTCACATTTTGTATCTGTGTCACCTGCGCAGGCTCTTTCACAGTCATGCTTCATGTTCCTCAGCTGCAGGGCTAAATCATTCACTGACACTCATTCATATTCCCACCTCACCATGGGCCGCGGAATAATAAATCTGGAGTATCGTAATACCACATGTCTCTCGCCGCTGCTAAGGCCCACAGATAGAGAACAGACCGACGGAGGGAATTGAAAACAAGTGCTAACTGAATGAGTAAATATGCATTACCATTAGGACCATTAGGGCCGACGCGAGTGCCAGTTTGGCACGTCAGCCTCGATACAACGCCGCCTGCCAAGGGCGACACTGCAACAGGGAGGGAGGCAGAAACAGAGAGCCGGGGGTTACATTTGTCCCTTCCAACGCAACTTTAGATGAAACCGAAGACAGAGACGGAGAAAGTGCTCGATACGTGCATGAGCATTACACACGATGACGTTCCACCGAGAACAACTGAGATATTTCCATCATACGGAGCTATTACAGGAGCGGGCTTGCATCATTCAGATGAGTGAAAGGAACAACATTTACCCAGAGACATGAAACACTGTGAGTCAAATACAACAATCGTCTAGAAAATTATTCACTTCTCCCACAGTTGCTGTCGCTTTTTATACTCTGAAAAGATTTTCACAGATACCGGCCTCTGTCTTCAGGGGAAAAGGTGAAACCTGCTTCAACACCAGCCTAACAGGGGCCCTGAGGGGACACTTCCTGTACTCTCTTGCAGACCCACAACAGTTCCCAGATCACCTAACACTCCTGGACCGGGCACAACACCCATACCTACCATAAATTTGACTCTGCTGGAAAGGCTTCAAGTGTCATCACTCCGCAGTCTACACGGCCATTTGTCTCCGCGCTTGCAGCCAAGCAAAGGGGAGCACTAACGACACCCATCAACGCAGATATTTGTGGATACTACGCGGAAAAGCGCCGAGATCTCGTTTCAGCTCTAAAGGCTACCATTTCGCTCCGTCCGACTCCAAGGATTGGGGAGCCGCCACTTTTTGGGGGAGTTTATCCAGGTGAAAACCCAGACCGCTCTCTCACCTGACATGCTGACCTCATTCGAATGACCTTGTGGAGGGTGGTGGGGGGGGGGGGGGGGGGGGGGGGGGGGAATGTTCCTCTGTAACTAAGACAGAGAGGGAAAACTAAGAGCTCTGAAAAAAGTGGAGGTCATTGTGGGCTACACCTTAAAAAATCCAAGGCGTTCCCTGGGAAATGACTGACTTTGAAATATACACCCTCGCTCTCTTTTCTAAATTAAACATTATTGTGTACATGACATGATTCATGAAACACTTAATTTCTCAGATTGATTTCCTCACACGTGTTTCCAAGTGGTTATTTAAAGTTGATGGAGGCAGCAGGGAGAGAGAGAGTGTGTGTGTGTGTGTGTGTGTGTGTGTGAGAGAGAGAGAGAGAGAGAGAGAGAGAGAGAGAGAGAGAGAGAAAACCGCTGCCAGCAGAGTTGTGTGATGTTTATGCTGGATGGGGGATTTTTTCTTTGCAAGCTGAGCAGACGTTTCGGCCACTAGTTCAGTCAGTCAGATTGCTTTTATTGTTACCAGCTGTTGGGTCTGAGGCACATGCACTCACCTTTCGCTCCGCGGCTGTTTTCAGAGTCGAGTGAGGATATGATTTTACAAGTGTTTCAGCAAAATAATCAGCCGACCGCTACCTGCCATTCAAACGTGCCGGGGGGGGGATGAGGGAGGGGGGGAGAGGTTACTTTACAGAGGGCGCTGGCTCGATTATCAGGGGTCAGGGAGAGAAGTGGGGGGGGGAGCTCTCCTAGTCAAACAATACTCACATAAGCTCCTGTATGTGAGATGCTGCTTGTTACGAACATGCGTAATTATCAGCAGCCCCCAGTGAGGCCGGGCAACCTGCTGCAGCCACCAGCTGTGAGGCGGCGCTGCGCTGCGCAACCGCCGGCCAAGTGACACCTCACTGACTCGCACACATTAACGTAAAATCAAAAACAACTTAAAAACAAAATTCGTCTGGTTTTCTTTTTCTTTTTTTCCTTCCTTCTTTTTTTTTTAACAGACTCTCTGATACACGTCTGTAGAAGAGAAATCAACAGAAGGAACTAAAAAAAAAAAAAAAAAGAGAGAGAAAAAGTTGATACCTGCTTTGTAATTCAGGAACCAATCAAATCAATGAAAGCTGCATCATGGACACAGTGCTGTCAGTTTCCTTACCCGAAGTACGCCGCTGTCGGTCCAGGCAAGTTGAGAAGATACACTATAACTGTGAACGATAACCATCCCAGGAGTAGGTGTCCATCCAGCATTTTGCTGCGGCTCCAGGGCAGATCATTTCGTTTCTCCTGAGTAGCTGTGTAAAATCCCTTGTTGAACGTTCAACACTTCTTATACAGAGAGGAGCTGCGCTGCGCTCCTCCCATCAGCAGAGAGAGAGAGAGAAAGAGAGAGGGGGGGAGGAGAGAGAGAGAGAGTAATATGGCAATATATGCACACACACACACACACACAGAGAGAGAGCTGATTCTCAAACCACTTAGAGGGGAAGTCTTCTCAGTTGTCTTCGTTTATGATTGGCATGAGAGTTTCTCCTCTGTGGCTGCAGTCAGTCTGAGCTGGCCTGCATCTGATAAAATAGCCTACCTGTTTACCTCCGGTCATTGAAAGGTTATTTCCAGGATGGCAAATGTTTGAATTAGTATAACACGAAAAGAAGGATAATAGAGTCATACTAGTCCTTGTACTGAGGCACTGAGGTGCCATACCAACCTCTCTTTTCCCCTAGAGCAGAGGTTTTCAAACTTATTTGTGCCCGAGGGACAGCGAAGGTAAGCCAACATCTCAAGACTCACCTATTTCCACTCATATCCGTGCAGAAACAGCCTCTACAACACGTCATCTCATCACTCTGAATGTGTTTATTTATCTACTGATGCCAAATAAAATTTGAAGAACAGCTATATTACTCATGGAGGTTTTATTAAAGGGGCACTATGTAGTTCTGGAGAAGAAATTCAAACTCAGGATTTTGATATTTACTACATTAATGAGGTAATAATACTTAAACACAAATATTTATATTTTTCCATAACTGAATAAAAAAGCTGTTCTCAGAGGAAAACACTGTTTGGAGCTAGAAAGGTGGCAGAGTCCGCCAAATGTAAACAAGCGAAACAGTATGAGATTGTGTTGTCCTTTAAGAAAAAAAAACTTTGTAAATTTAGTTTTCTTCTGATTAAAATGTCTTCCCCAAAACTACATAGTGCACTTTAAAGCTGCTGTGAGTGATATTTTCTTTTATTGAAATAAGTGTTAAGGATACAATATATGTGACTGTTAGTTGAAAACATTCAAAAACGACCTTAACGATCAACAAAATGTGAAGAAATAACAGTCTTTGCGTTATGTGGTCTTTGTTTTATGGTAAACTCATATCTACTGAAGTTAGCACACTAACCAGCTAGCTCTGGCCCGTCCCAGTTCAAAGCTCCAATTGCAACAGCACTCCCCAGGTTCTCCGAGCTCTCAATCAGGAGAAACCGCAAAGCTAACTGGGCTAACTAGCTAGCGGCAGCTATAATTAGTAGCAAATTAACGATTACTGTTTTGAGTGTAAATAGACAGGTGGCATATTCTTACATATTGCACCTTTAAACAGCAAACAATTTCGACACTATCCAGTGTTATCAAGTGTTTGTTCAGTAACCCATGTCTCTCTTCTTCCTGCTCATGCAGTAAAAGGGAAATTCATTTCTGTGGTATCCCTGCCCACTTTATCCAATCAAGACAGAGAACTCCAGATAGAGGCGGTCTCATCTGCCGGATCCTCCTGTTTGCTGCTGTGTTTAGTTTGCCTGACTCATCGGTCCTTTATCTGATTGTGGTTTATACAAGGTAGAATCTACAGCCACAACCATGGCTCTGACACCAGAGACTAACCCAGATTCAAGATAGTCAGTTCGTCACACGTAGATGAAGTGAACCATGGCCATCCACTCTGTTAACAATTAACAAATTGCAGACAGATTAGATGTCCATATTGGCTGAAATAGACCTCAAAATGGTTGATTTTTGTGCTGTGGTCTAGAGTGATAGATGTGTATCTTAAGTTAACAATATTCTGTCAGCGTCTGTTTCTAAAGTCATAAATGCTGTGATATATTTTCGTTTGTTAAAAATAGCACAATAGTACTTTTTACTTTTCAAAATATCTTTTTGCAGTTTGTATTACTTATTTTCCTCAGTTTAAGTATTTCTATTGTTTGTCTTCTCTTTGGCAGTGATGTCAGCATTTGCTCCTTTACTCTCGTTTGTTATGAGTCTATTTTTTATTGTTTTAGTTTTTTAATTCTTATGTTGTTTATTTATGTATATTTGAGCATTCTCTGGCATAAGAATTGCCTTTCCGATTAAAAAAGTTCTCATCTTCACAGTTAATATGTATTCACACACAAGGGCCATTTTGCAGCATTTCGATCATTTAAGGTTATTTTTTCAAATATCTGCTTCTCTACCACTTGCTGACTTGTATAAAAAAGTCCTACTCAGTGTCTCACAACATTGTTCTGGACTTCTAGATACTGATATGATGATATACGAGGCGTATGATCACTCATACGCCTCATATATTATCATATCAGTGTCGATTTTATCAGTCAAAGAGACATCATACACAGCAGAAAAAGACTTCCTGTGTGGAAGGTTTTTTGGTTAAAGATTGTCTGTTGAAGTTAAATATCAGTCTGGTCTTGCCTCTTGCGAGACACAGCCATCAGGTCTCCTCAACCACGCACATGCACTGAGGTGAGTTCATCGGCAGTTCACACAGAGAAAAGCAAATTTGTCCGCGAGAATGACCGTAGGCGGTTTCACAAGAGCTGAAGACGAAACCTTTAATCACTTTGCAAAATATCATATTGAGTACGGTAAATCAATTGGCAAACTATCAATCATACTGGCGAGTAATCTGAGCCCTTTGGCAGGCCTGCTCTTGAAAAATATTTACTCTTCCTACGCATTTGATTGCATAAGATTTGGAGATTACAGAAACGTTTAGTTATTGTTCCAGAAAGCCTCCTCTAACATGCAAACACTATTGACACCATTGTGTTAGAAAGTCATCTGTATGTAAAAAACATAAAAGCCCATGACATGGTTTGTTTATCTATTTTGATGTATTACTTCAGAATTTAAAAGATGGTTGAATGACAGTGACTCCCAACATTTCACTAACATGACAGCAATATTTACAGGTTTATTCTGAAGCATGACAGCAATAACGAGTATAAGCAGTATGATAGATTTGTTGACTAAGTTGACCTCTTGATTTCGTTAATAATATCCGCGGGCTGTTTGCCAGCGGAGAATGTCTTTAGTCAGAGACAACCCTATTTAACTCCTGTGTAAACACCTTTCAATGGCTCAGCTACCACCTGACATCTTTTGTGTCCTCACACACCTTGATATCTGGCATGTCAAGAGAGAGAGGCATCTGAACTTGGGAAGAGTCCAGGTTTGCTCAGCTACACCTGGGGAGCGCCTCTGCCAGGATTTGGGATGAAGTCTATTCATTCCCAATCTCAAACAATATTCAGCCCCTTCACCGCAGATGACAAACAGCCGTAGATGGGCCAAGTTGGCTCCACTGAGCCAAGTTTCTACTTACCGTGTGTAAATAAAATAAAGCCTGAAATAAGAGATCAAAAGTGAGTAAATTTAATTAATTTGGATGTGTGTTTCATATAATACTACATCTCTTGTGATCCCTGCTGTAAACTGATCACCAGTTATTCAGCTTTTGCATTGTTTGTTATTTGAGTAGGAGTGTATATGAGAGGTCGATCTGCTGCACTGTGAAAGGCTGTTTTGACATTTTGGGAAATGTGTTTACTCTCTCTCTGGCAGACATTAAGATAAGAAGACTGACAGCACTGTCATATCTGTCCATTGAATCTTAAGCAGTTAGCTTAGCTTAGCATACATACTGGAAACGGATGGAAACGGCTAGCCTGACTGTCAAATTACCAGCACCTTGAAGTTTCACTTATTTAACACATTAAATCTCATTTGTTGCTCCATACAAAAGTGCAACAACTTAAACTCCAAGCTGCATGATTTAAATTTATGGGAGGGACTATTTCTTAGACGGAGGTAGTGATATCCTTAATTCATGTTATGTTATGCTATGTTATGTTATGTTATGTTATGTTGTGTTGTGTTGTGTTGTGTTATGATATATGGTTTCATACAGTGTTATTGATATCTTTTTTCATGTTATGTTGTGTTGTGTTATGTTATGTTATGTTATCTCATATTATATTATTGTTATTGTATGTCATATAATACTATGTTGTGTTGTGTTATGTTATATTATCTCATATAATGTTATGTTATTTTATGTTATGTTATGTATAGCTGTAGCTTTAGTTACATTTAAACGGAGAGACAGATGTTGATGAGTGGAATCTATCTTATTATCTATCTCTCCAGCAGAAAGCAAATCAGTGCATTTTCCGAAATGTTGAAGCATTCCTTCAAAAAAAAAGAAAGGAAAATCAAACCGAATACTGCTTTGCTGTTTTCACGCAAGATAAGAGATACATACTTGTATAACAGAATTAGTCAAGGCAGTCAGAGCCAAGGCTGTGAATTTTCTGTGCGCATGATTTAAGTTTGTGCTCAATATCATTTGAGAAATTCACACAGGTGAAGGAGAAAGCACAGGAATGCACCATTTTCAGCATTATCAGCTTGTCAGTCATTCCTAAAGGGCAGTTTTTCAAAATAGGCCCTCAGTAAGGGCCCTGCTTCTCTATAACACCTGGTTTTAAGAAGATCAGCCGGAGGGTTTGTCAGTACATGACAAGAATGGACACTAATCCCGAGCAATACCCACTGGTCCTGCATGTCTCTTGAGTGGGATAATTGATTCCCACACCCTTCTTAAAACACACTCGCCCCTTTTCCTCGGGCCCAGCTACCAAGAAAATAGAGCTTGTTTCATTCTGGTGTCGAGGGAACATGACCATGGGGACAAAAGCGTGTTGGGTTTTTTTTTTTTGCAGGGCTCCTATGAGGGTTGAACTGAAGGATGTCATAAGTGTTGTAGGTGGTAGCAGAAATTTGTTTGGTAATGGACACTAATCTCTTTAGGCTGTCAGGACATTTTTCCCTCCCTGCTGTCGGAGAAACCCTCCTCTGTCTCAGAAGCTAACGTGCATATATAAGTGCACAAAATGCATTATAGATGTGAATATTATAGATCCTTTGAATTGGATATCCATGGGAGAGTTCCCCCTGAACTACCAGCGTAGAAAAGTCAACTTTGTTTCAGCTCCAAGTGTGACTAGAATACTCAGTTCAGATTAGAGTGTTACATTTCTTTGCAATTACAATGAGGTTCCTCTGGGCACTGAGGTTAGTCTGTGCACCGGCTATTCAAATGAGATGGAATGTGCTATGGGATGATGGAGTTTGAGGTATTTCCTTGAGAGGCATAATCTCCCAAAAACATTTCAATGTGCTGTATACATTTTTGATAAACAGCGTGCAAGGCCTCCGTTGCATGACCGTCTACATAAATTAGACAAACAAACAGATCTAGAAATACGTAGGCGATTGATATAACGTGAGACCGACTGTATCGTGTCGTAAAAGTTAATGGTAATGTATGCAACATAAAAAAGTCATTTTGAGTGAAGAGCAAAGATTAGATTCCTCCTCCCTCTCTTCAGAGTCTTATGTATTAGCCTTGGTCTGACCTTGTCTTGATATCACATCCCTGGAGAGGAATGTAAATCGTATCCGTCCAATCCCAACCCAGTTACCACCAAACTCCTCATTCTCACCACCCCTACTCCGCTGCAGGGCCACATGATCTTTTCCATGTACCAGACATAATTTGTGGCCTAGGTTTGGAGGCTGACGGTGCGTCTGCGCCACTCTGCTGTTTCAGGCGTCGGGTGCACCATGTGCAGCACTTCTCAGGATTCATTAAAAGCCCATTCTCAGGGGCTGGAGTGGAGAGGTAGCTGTTGTTTCTGAAACCTCGAGTCAGAGCACTTTCAGCCTCTTGCGTTGGTTTGATTGCGTCACAGAGAGCAAACGAATCAGATGTGATTAAATGTAACAAGGAGCAAAAGAAAAAGTTTCAAATTTTAAGAAAAGATACCACTAAAAGGTGTCATCACGAGCTTAGAAAAGTTACAGAGTTCTCGCTTAATACCGTCTGCTGGATTTACTTCATGTGCAGGAACCAAAACGGTAGCTACAGTTTAAAGAAAGAGCAGCTTACTATCAGAAAACATCGGAGTGGAACTTAATCCTGGTGCTTCATTTGTGGCATGTAACCTATGGTCCATGCGCATTTTCTAGTGAAGTGTTATGACACACTTGAGCCAAATTGTATGTGAGCATGTGGTGGCTTGTTCATTCTTGAAAGTGTTAAAGCAGGCTCATGTAAGCTGCTGTGGTTGCCGTGTGACTGTGGGAGGAATACCTTTGATGCAAGGTGAAATGGTTGTAGTAAACGTGATCTTCCAGAGAGTGAAGTTTGGTGTGACCCCAGCTATACCATCTTTTACGATGGAATCTCTTGGTTTATTTATCACTCACCGGAGGCCGACAGCTTCACCCACTGAAGCGTTAACGCGTCTGAAGCGTCTACTGTTTCTATTTGCCCTTGAACACACACAGCCATTTATCCAGGTGTACTTCATCTCACTACAATGACACAGCGCAGTCTCAACAGTCAAAGTAGTCGCATGTGAGGACTCGGAGCCAGGAAAGTACAGGTTGCTGTGAGAAGACAGCCGACATGGTAGATGTAGTACGGTGAATGGGTCGTGCTCTTGACCAGCAGGTGGTGTTGATGGAATGGTATGATCTGCTTTACTTAGCGTTAATGAAACGAGACAGAGTCCAGCTGAGCAGCTGCAGTCGGCGCAGCCTCCCTCTCAGCTGATTGTGACCTGGGATGACCCGGAGGAAAGTGTCATTGTATGGAAAGGACCAGAGAGGAAGAAGAAGAGCCCGGAGGAAGGTGGAGACGTGGCTTCACACTCTGTCTCTCTGTCTCTCTCTCAGTGGTGGATAGAAAACACTTCACCCTGATATGACACGCAGGGCTGTTCCCGTAATTAAAGCTGCGTTGTCTCTTCTTGTTTTCTGGCTTCATCCCGCTGGCTTAATGTGTGACCTCAGCGCTAACAAAACTATCTCTCAGTCCCTCTGAGGAAAAAAAATCTTTTGACCAAAACGTTCCCACCACAAGACTGTTTACGACAGACAGAATGACTTTAGGTATTTAGGAGAATCCATTTGCTTTTCATGACTCCTCTCGATTAAAGGATTAAAACAAAACCAGACCATCTGTTTTACTGCTGTTTTTGATACAGTTGACTACATGATGTTAACTGTTGAAGTATTGAGTAGATATATTGTTTACCAATTCAGATGTGCATTATCTCTAGCTCTCTAAAAGGACATTAGTCATGCGTACTGCAGGGATTAGTAGTTGGTCCTTTACTCTTTACTGCATCTACATGGTAATCAAATCCATTTTTGATGCAGATATTTATCAGATTTAACTTCTGTCAGTACAACTCTGATACATGTTCAGATTCAGAGATCCTCAAACTTATGCTCCTTTAAACATTAAGCCTCATTGCCAAAATCTCAGTCACAGATTAATTTTGAGCATCATGTAAGTTTGTTGTCAATTATATTGCTTCCTCAATTTCTAAAATCCAGTTGTTTTCATTAGCAAAGAGGTTATGTTTTCAAGTTTATTGTTGGCTGTCTGGTTGGTTGGTTGGTTGGTCGGTTTGTCGGTGGCTCCATCGGTTGGTTTGTCAGCAGGATTATAACTTTTTTTTTTACCATATTTCTGTGAAAAAATAGGTTTTAATGGTGGTGAAAAGAGCGGCTGAGCAGATGTAGCTGAACCAAATATCAACCCCTCGTGCTCTGCTAACATTCAGAACAATAAATGACGTGTGTAGGTGTGTTCTGAGCTCAGAAGCAACACATCTGACCTCAGAGGCTACAACGACAGTTTACATTAAGATTTCAAAGCTGTCTCCCATGATTCCTCTTATCAGAATCCTTTTTACACCCTGTATTGCCAAGAGGCGAGCAGGCAAGAAGGGGACGTCAACGCCTGTGGTAATGCCCATCCTGAAGATAAAGCCAGAACAGAGGCAGACCCTTTGCTCTGGTTCCCATGTCTGGAGCCCAGCGGGGGACAAACAAGGGAAAGTGATGGGTTATTTCCAGGTGTGAGCTCGTGGGGTGTGTCAGAACTCTCCTCCCTTCCCCTTGGAAGGGTTGTAACTCAGGAGGAAGAGTCTCAGTCTGTTTTTGGACACCTTCTCTATGTTTTCTTATACTGAACACGTGATGTTTTTACAATGGTGGGGCCTGTTATGATGCTGTATTTTTATTAATTTTATTTTTTGTGCGTGTGCTTGAACTAAAGAGCATCAAAAACTGTTAAAGTGAGTTAAACATTTCATTCACCAGGTCCTTTTCTAGATAATCCACCACAGAACAAGTCTGACTCCTTGAGATCTACGTAACCTCCTAAATTGAAAATAATATAAGCACATTTCCAAGGGAATAAACAGGGAAATAGATTGAATTGGACTGTAGTATGTGTATTTACAGCGTTTTAATTTTTCTGTTTTATTGCTACATTCTACATATCTTATACTGTACTGTATGTTTATCTTATTTTCCAATTTTTTCTCTTTTTCAAATGTATTTCTTTTCATTTTTATTGTTTTTAAATGTTGCTCCGATGCATCG
Organism: Sparus aurata; assembly: GCF_900880675.1. Classification (NCBI taxonomy): domain Eukaryota; kingdom Metazoa; phylum Chordata; class Actinopteri; order Spariformes; family Sparidae; genus Sparus; species Sparus aurata. Next base: position 20,266,445 of record NC_044207.1, read on the forward strand.
CTTCATCAGGGTAATTTGAATTACCTCTGTGTTTGAAAGGTCCTATGCAAATATATGTGTTTTTTCTGTTAAGCTATAAACCTGCAGAATACATAAAAATGCAGGGACCTCGTGCGCCTTCACTTGAAACTTCAGCAGTGACAATAGACATTGTAATGCCATTACAATGCTGACATCTAGTGGCGCTGTCACATTTGTGCACATCAGAAACCATTATGTGTACAGAAGCCGGGCTTGATTTGATTTGTGTGCTACATCTTATTAGACACTTGAAGGCACAAATGAACATTAGCAGCTTCGTGGCACATCACGAGAGTGTTCATGGAAAACTCAGTGAAGTAATGAAAGAGTGATTAGTTCAATATTTGTGTATTGCATGATGTTAGTGTAGCTGCGTTGTGTCAAACAGACGGAGTCTGACTGAGGCCCACGATGCAGTGCTATGACAAGACTCACTTGTCGGACACTCTGCAAAATGACATCACCATCGCAGTGAGGTCACCACGGGCATGTGGAGGTGCCATGATCTCCTTCTGTTTGCTCGGGGGGGAAAACCAGAATGGATGGAGACAGAGTCGGTGTTGATTACGTTATAAAAGGTTTATTTACTGTGTGGCCACTTTATATAAAACACCTTGATTGATTTTTATTGCACGCACAAGTTACACACGTTTTACACACATTTTGGCACTTAGTGAACTATGTGATCTATGTTCAGTTGCCCTAAGCCGAACAGGCATCACATTTTTCTCATGCGTTTAACACCCTTCGCCGACTTGGCCGCTGTGCCAGTGCTGACAGCTACTGTGGAGAGAAAAAGTCCCAGTTCAGAGCTGCTGTAACTCCCAGATTTCCCCCTCTGCAGCTGCCCAAACCCTCCACCTCCTCTGTGTATCTGTCCAGTTACTGTGTGTGTGTGTGTTGAGGTAACAACATTACAGGATTAATATTCACTTGATGGTGTTAATATGTTAGGATTACTATTTGTACTCGCAGTGAAACTATTATCGGTGTAACAATAAGAACTGTCTGATTTCAATTTGTCATGATTGCATTCATTCCTGTCACTACCACTATTAAGACCGCTATCATAAAATCTCTCTTTTTGGTGGAAAAAATCCTCGTAGTGTAATAATAATCCAAAGTCAAAGTTTCACTGATGTAAAAGAACACAGCAAAAATGCAACAGAAAACGCTCCAATTAGTTTTCTTATCAATTATTATTAAATCTTAACTCAAACTGGATTATCAGTATTGATGCCTGGACCTGGAAGAACCATTGTAATGTTGTAGGTGAGCTGGACGGCCTTATTTTAACCACTTTATATAATGTTTGGCAGTTCGGTCTGCAGCAATGCAACGTATCATAAGTTTTCTATGTCACTGCAACCAGTAACTATAGCTGTCAAATAGATCTAATAGTATAATGTCTTGTTTGAACAGAAGGATTCTAATGGAATCAACAGACACTACCTTAGATTTAAAAAGTAATTGGGAACTGGAGGCCAACATGATAACTGAGTGTGGAGTCTTGGATGTGTAAATGATTGTAGTCCAGCCTGGAAAAGATTTGGCTGGAAGTTAAGTACAAGATTTATTTATTCTTTTAGAACACCAATAATTAGTTCCAATCTCTTTAATCACACCAGCTGATTCAAGCCAATATATCACTAAGGAGGTCAGTGAAAAACAAACTCACGACAATATCACAACTCTAGAGGGCCATTTACTCAGAAGGATTGTCTTCTGTTACACCCAACAATGTGAATACACTGTAAACATTCAGTTCCACACATTTTTCTAAACCAACATTGTTCATATATGTAACGTCAAGTGAGACTTGTTGTCAAGGAACTTGTTTCAACAAATATACTGCCGTGGCTTAGGGGTAGAGCCAGTGTTGTGGTAACAGAAGGTTGCTGGTTCAATTCCCCTAATCTGAATATTGAAGTGTCCTCAGGCAAGATGCTGAACCCTAAACTGCTCCTGATGTGCTGGTCGGTACCTTGCATAGCAGCCACCGCCATCAGTGAATGAATGTATTACTGTAAGTCGATTTGGACAAAAGTGCTAAATACCCTAAATATAAAAATAGATAAATAAATAAATAAATAGTGCTGTAATGTGGAAATATTTCCCAGTAAAATGAAGTGTATCTAAAGAGAGGCAGAAAATGAAAAATAAAGTTTAAAAAAATAAATAAATAAAGTTCAATTAGCTCAAAAATGCACGACAGTAAAGTAGTTGAGCAGATTCCACAGTGGATGTCACCAGCAGTGACAGACTGCAGGTGTCGTGCTTCTACGGAAGAGGATTAGGGCCACATGTGAATTTATTTTTTAGTTCTGACTTTTAAGTCAGAATTCTGAGAAAAAAGTCAGAATTCTGAGATTAAAGTCAGAATTCTGACTTTTTTCTGAGAATTCTGACTTTAATCTAAAAATCTGAGTTTAAAGTCAGAACTAAAAAAAAAAAATCACATGTGGCCCTAATCATCTTCCGTATGCTTCAGTCTGACTCATGATGAGGTGTTTTAATTGACAGTTTATCAGGAATGCAGTACAGAAGAATCACCACTAGATGGCGCTAACATATCGTCTTCCTGCCGCCTCCAGAGGCTTCAGGATGTATGTATCATGTATTGCCTCCTCCAGGAGAGTTATTGAACTTTGGTAAGGCTGCATGAACACTTAATGGATATATATATAAAAAAAAATGTTAAAAGAACATTGGCGCAATGAATACGGCCTGACTGAGCAACGAAGTCTCAGGAAAGAATCAGGAATGATTGTGTTGCTGCACGACAAATCCCACAGAGGTGATGAGTTTCTCTAAGATAGTTGTTATAAAAGATGTATGTGTATTCAGTTAGCCTCCAGTGAGATTAGTTTGCAGTTTGAAAAGTCACAGAAAACTTGAATTCCAGCTTTAAACAAAGTATTCCAATTGAAAGTCGGCGTCTGGTTCGTTTGTGTTTTTATTTTAGCTGCAGATATTTGACGCAAAAAAACAAAAGTCGATTGAAATCGTGACACCTGCCTTTTATTAAACCACTCTTAAACAGACTATTGGTCAAACATCCCCTGACACACCACTCTCCCCTCTTTGCTGCATGTTTTATTTTTCACTCCCGTCAAGACATAAAAGTGCACTAAAGCTGCCTGAAAGATTAGTTTGATATGTTTTAAATATGATCAAATAATCACCAGGATCATTATGTTATTATTTCGCAGCCCATGCTACAAAACATGTTGTAAAAAAAAAAAAGTGGTGAAACACTGATTTAACTTGCTGTGTTAAATTTAGAAATAATCTCCTTGTTCTCCGTGTGCAGCCCTGTTAGTCACAGGTGTTGCACAACACGTCTTTTAATCATCAGCAAAGCATCAGTGCCTTTAAAAGGAGAGACGGGTCGGCTATCAACAGCCACTTGACATTGAGGAGAGGAAACGGCGTTTCAAACTCAGTGGTGCGGCCGGTTTGATCGACTACCAGGGCCGTGAACACAACACAGTGAGGGCAGAGCAATCTAAAGATAAAAAACTTCCTTCATTTCGTCTTAATTCGTGATGACAGGAGCATTCAAGTCACTGTTTTAAATTTCGTGACGGAAAGCCTAAAAAAAAAAGTTTGTTTTCATCTTTACAATTTAAATATTAAATAAATGCAATATATTGTCAGATTGTTAGGAGAAAACAAATCTAATAGTTTTCTTCTTTTTTCAGTTTGTTGTGGATCCACAGGGGGAAAAAAAAAAAAACCTCCTCAGCCCTCTACTTTTACATTCATGGCAAACAGGCACAAATAAAAGGAGCGCGGACCTTAATAATGGTCTCAAGCAATTCACACATATTTATTTCTGCATTTTAGAAGCTTCAAGCCAGGGAGTGAAATCCGGACAGGTTGTTATAGCTACGCGATCCACAGGGGTTCCGATGTCTATTTAAAACCCTTCGGACCCTCCCTCTCTCCTTTAAACAACATTATATATCACACTCGCTGCATGCTAATGCGAACCAATTCTCAATGAGCACTAAAACACATCTTAAAATTAGCTCATTCTGGCTGTCTGAGTTCAAACTGCCTGACTAAGCAACAGAGGGAACATATCATCAGAAATTCCCCCTTTGGCGATACCTGCTGATTGGGTCCTTAAAAAAAAAAGGAAAAAAAAGGCAGCAAGCAGCTTTTAACTTTTAATATTTGGCTCCCGAGTTCTGCCGCGAGCAGTCGCGACAGATAGATCCTCCCTCAGTTTATGTGGAGGATCGAACAAATATATATATATAAATCCATCAAGGCAGATTCTCTCTTTTTTCTTTTTCTTTTTTTTTTTCCTCCTTTCTTCAGTTAAAATCTCAGTGCGCGTCTGAGCGCGCATGCAGGCTTTTCTACTGGAGAGGGCTTTTTTTTGCGAAACTTTTAAGGATGATATACCTTGGATGTTTCCTGCTGCTCTGTGGGCTCACGCATGTCATGGCAAGTTATCCCATCTGGTGGTAAGTTTGTTTTAAAATGTTCATTTCATTTCCCAGAACGAATGCAGACATTTGTTTAGTTAGTTTGTTTTTCACATGTTGAGGGAGAGTGGTGAGCAGGTTACTGCGAAGACTTAAGCGGAACGTTTTCAAGGCGCACTGATGGTAAAAGTCGTCCCAGCTTGATTTTGAGAATTTTTTTTTTTTTTTTTTTTTTTTGAACACGAGTCTTTAATATCTGGGGAGTCTGAGATGGCTTTATAACGAGTCCAATATCGATAAGAGAGAGGGGGAGGAAAAGAAAAAAAACAACAACACGTGAGTGAAGGACGATTTGTAATTTTCAAAACTGAAGCAGGGAACCAAGTCGTGGAGAACAAAAATACATGTTTTTGAATCAGGATGGTTTGTGTGTATGTGTGTGTGTTTATGTGATGAACCTCGACATTTGCAGCATGAAACAAGAGCGTTTTTAATATTCAGAGTGCAGCAGGTGCAAAGTTTGTGTGCCTGCAAGTGTGTGTTTGTGTGTGTGTGTGCGCGCTCATCCACTTCTGTGTGTGTGTGTGTGTGTGTGTGTGTGTGTGTGTGTGTGTGTGCGTGTGCGTGTGTGTGTGCGTGTGTGTGTGTGTGTGTATCAGGGGTCAGAGTGACACAGAACACTATGAAGATTCAGCTTTAATGCTTTGGACAAACTGTTGTATTAGTTGTAAGTATTTTACTTTTGTCTATTTTTTATATTAATTGTGGTAATGCCATGAGAATAATACAATTCAACGTACAATTAAATGTGACTCATTATTATCTTTATCTAAATAAACTTGCCACACTTCTTTTACCAAAGGCTTACTAAACAACACCACAGTTTGATGTGTGATGACACTGGCTGCCGCCATGAATACCGTGAACATGAATGGCTTTTACATTTCATCACTTTCCATCGTTAAATAAAAATCAGAAACAAAGACATTCTCCACACTGTCGGTATCTGATGCTTTTCACTGCAGAGCGTGCACTCATACGACTGCAAATTGAGCCTGATTATTCCTCATATTTAAGAAACTGAGGCCTGAAGCATCATATTTTCTTTTTACATTCAATCTGGAGAAGCTCTTTCTCAGGTCACAATGTGCTTTTTCGCACAAAACGAACAAACGATGCCTGTTTTTTTTTTACCGTAAGTCCCTCGATATTTGGGGTTGCTTAGATATTAGCTGTACCCTACTCTACTTCCCTTAATGGGTCCCCTGGTGGTAATACTGATGAGAAACTAATTACACGCACAGCTGGAAGGAAATCCTGATATAACAGTGGGCCCTCTGCAGAGGTGGGAAAAAAAGACTCAAGACCCAAATCTGAGGACTAAAAAGTTTGTGCATCCTTTACCAGCTCTGTAAACTATATTTTTGGATGTCTCATCACCCGATGAGTTTGTTTTTGAACCGTTTCAGTTCGATGCCAGTGTGTGCAGTGCCATGATTTATCTCTGCTGATTGACACACTCGTGCACACTGAACAAGAGCTCTCTCTCTCTCTCTCTCTCTCTCTCTCTCTCTCGCTCTCTTTTTTTCATTGCTTTTTTGTGGCGCCAGTTATGAATGACACAATGGAAAGCAGGTTTCCATTCTGCCATAACAAAAGCTAACTTGTGTGTCGATGGTTTGATGCTGGAGGGTTGGTCAGGTCTTTCATTGACTACAGGAGTTAAAATGAGAGGCAGGCAAACATAACGGGAGCAGATCCGCTGTATCACTCCTATCAGTGCAAATGATCTTCGGCTGCACATGAAGTCACGCTCACGACGCTGGGGTTTTTCTCTTTCTTTGCAAGGCGACTGATGTTATTTTCTGTTTCATGGCAACTCATCCCAAGTCAAATAACATGGCTCCCTCTGGATTGCACTCACTACGCCTGCATTGTCTCTCCGTTTCTTTTTTTTTTTCAAGCAGCATGTCGGCTATCTAAGGGCTGAATCGCTTCTTTTTTTTCGCCCACAGATTCTGCTGAACCTGGTTTCAAGTGGCCGTCAGAGCCGCATCACGCACTGTAGTGGTAGCAGGATAGGGATATGCACCAGGACAGGTTCATGTCTGTCTCTTCTATCTCGACCTGCCATGACATAGCCTGGCTGCACCCGCCACCCCGCCACCCCCTTCCCTTCCCTAGTCCACCCCACCTTAGAAGATAAATACCTGGAGGTGAAAGCTTGCCGCACATTCCTTTTCCCAAACATATTCTCTTGATGTCAAAGTCGGCTCCAAGGCCCCAGGGCCCACGAGTAAAGTGGTAATTCTAAGGTACCCTGCTTGGGCTTGCTGAAATATGCATTAAACCTGCGTTGGATACACTTAGACGAGAGGGGGAAAGTCTGTACTAAGACAAAAATTGAATGTGATATATGTTTTGCTTAAGTATTTATTTGTTACAGCTCCAACCAAAGTGTTCATTTGACGAAATAAACCTAAACAGCACGAGCGAAGCTGCTTCTATATCGATTAAACCGAATACTTGTGTCTTTTGGCAGCTGGGGCTCGAACAATAAATGGATTTCTAAGTGGGAATTGGAAAAAAAACAAAAAACAAATGAAGGCAAGAGCACTAAATAGATGCTTCAAATATTTGTTTGAGCCTCTTTAGACAATAGCTCCTTTAAAAAAAAAAATCATAAATCATCCCTGGTTGAACATGTCCTGCCTCCTTTCTAGGGCCATTTCCTAACACAGGAAGAAGTGGCATGGATTACTCAGCCCCACTGAGACAGACACAGAGACGCGTGCGAGTGAAGCAAACTAAGCACATTGACTCATGATGTTTTTTTTCAGGGAGATGACCTGGCAGGGATGCGTGCAAAAATACCCTCACTGGTGTAGTCCCGAAGGCTCATTACAGACCCTGGCCAAGAGGAAACTACTGTATATGTATATGAGAACGTTTTCCAGCCAATATTCCTGCATTGATTAGAGCCAATTCTTCCTCTCTTCTGCACCGTTTCCTGCCGTTGAGACACATTTGGAGCTCATTCACTGATGCACAAATTGGTATCCATGATTGAGATGCCACATTCTTCATCTGTAGAGGAAAAGGAAGCAGAGGAGGCTCAGCAGGCCTGCAGTGAATTGTTGTACATGGTTTTCTAAGCTCTGTTTGTTGTGCAAAAGCCTGCACCAGTTTTGGGATGGGATGTGAACTCGGGTTTGGGCTGGGAACGATGTGCTTCAGGGTACGTGGACTGACAAGGGCCAAAGAGAGGTCAGCTTGTGATGGGAGCGCCTATGTTTACTGATGGATGTTGCAGACAAACTGCAGACAAATATGATTTCCTCTGAAGTAATTTTCAACTTGCCATCGCTCGCTCACTGGATGCCTCATTTATGATTAACCAGAGCGGTCTAGTCAGTTGAAAGTAGGCAAGAAATTCTGTTTAAGACTGGGTGACACATAACTCTAACATTTGCTTTGGGGGAAAAACTCAGTGGTTCAACCACCAGGTCATCTTATGGCTTAGACACACCTTAACTGACAACATTAAAGTAAAATATTGAAAAGAAAGCAGGTAGGATTCAGGTAATCAAGGTCGGCATGCTTGCTACCGTCAGAAGTTGTCAAACAAGGGGTCATCTGGCTGAGGAGAGCTCTTAAAGAAAGCAGCCTGAGGCCAGTGTCAGGAGTCTTGGTAATCTTGTTGTGATCAGCGATTAGTCCTTGAACAACAGTGAGCAGGTCAACGGATAGTGAGCTAACTGAAGAAGGCAGAAGACTGCACACCTGCTCTGGCTACGGTAACTGTTAGCGAGCCCATATCACTCGGGGGAGGATCAGCAGATTACTGCTGCCAGTGTTCAGTCTCTAATTGACAGCTGATGTGAGATGAAGCCTTGTCTCTATTGCCAACAAGCTACTTTGTAGCTACTCTGCAGAGCATGTGCCAAAGATAATAAGAACTCTGCTATTAAATAATCAAGCAGTCAAAATATTGATTTTTGTGACACTTCAATAAAAACTCGGGTCAGCAGGTCGTGCGGCTACAGAAGAAATGGTGTTTGTTTATCTCAATTATATCAACTCTCATCCAATCTTTTTAATTAAGAGCTTCACATTCAAATCAGCCCCATTATCCACCTTCATATTTAGCCAATAAGGCTTTATGTGATGTGGAAACACCTCCAGATAAACTGACAAAAGGTCATGTACAAGTACATTGAAACAAAATGTTTCCAAAATTGGCTAAATTACACGCTACACAGTGATACAAAGGATATCCCATTTCTATGATTACTAGTTACTAAAAGTCCTAATTGAGAGGACACAGACAATAAAGACAGAAAGACAGAGAGAAAGCAATAAAGGCAGTGAGACGGAGAGATGTAATCAGTGAACCAAGTTTGCACTTGTTGTATCCCAGAATACCTTCCTCAAAGGAAAAGAGGGGGGGTTGGGTTCTGTGTCACACTTAATACACTCTCTGAAGTTTCAATGTCGGGTTTGCACTCTTATTACCCTAAGCTGAAGGCCTGTTAAGTGTGCGGACAGTTAATAACAAGGTGTAGTTTTCCAAGTTGTCAGCTTAAGGTCTATGAAGACCTCGAGATGCATCGTGGACTTTCATCTCAGACAGAAGCAGTGGCTGATTCTGCGGCAGCAGGGCTGCAATTTCAATGCACACAAAGGCCAGGTGTCTGCAGAGAGGGTAGTTGAGGGGATAAAGGATGGACGCCTAATGGTAGCATCTGATACAGCAAATAAACACAGACAATCAAAACATGCTCAGACGTAAAATTACACTGCACCTGGAGAGGGAAATTAGTCCCCCGCTTGAGTGGTGTTAAATCAGTAAATAAAGACACAGGCAGGCGTGCACTGACAATGTCGACTTCCCCTCTCCTTGCAGGTCGCTAGCAGTGGGCCACCAGTACTCCTCACTGGGAACTCAACCGATCCTCTGCGGAAGCATCCCGGGTCTGGTGCCCAAGCAGCTGCGCTTCTGCCGGAACTACGTGGAGATCATGCCCAGCGTGGCCGAGGGGGTGAAGATTGGCATCCAGGAGTGCCAGCACCAGTTTAGAGGAAGACGCTGGAACTGCACCACGGTCAACGACAATCTGGCCATTTTCGGACCAGTGTTGGATAAAGGTATTAAAAGCAAACCCAGTGTGCTCTCTTCAGCATCCTCAAAGTGCATGTAAGACTTGTCTTTGCCACTATTATGTCATGAAAAGAACCTGTCAGTTTACCTCAAGCACAGGTTGGCAATATTTGTGCTCTGAATCCCCTGAATGATTCCTGGTATTTTAATTTGGTACCATTCTTGTTTTCTTTGGTCATTTGTGACGAGGAGAAGCAGTTTGCCAGATGGCCAGAGTCTGAACATGATCTTATTACGGGGATGTATTTGAGTCACAACCACAAGAAACAAAGGTGTGAATGTGTAATATCACAGGTCACATTTTTGAATAAATTATCATCAAAGTCTGTACCAAGCATTATATTTTGCTATGCTGATCATGTCTGAAAATTAATGAAATAATTCATAAAATAATATTCCAGCACTTCACAGTCCTCTTTCGTAGAGCGATTAGTATCTCATACCCCGTCTTTCGCTCTTGAAAAACTAGGCTTTATCTCATGAGTACTACTAACATTTTGATTATTGCTTGGCCCACTTAGCTAATGTTTCTAGAGCCTTGGAAATGCAACCAGTGCATCAGTTTTTATGATCTGTATTATTTATGCTATTTTCGCCGAGGGCCTGAAGTATCACCCGTGATCGTTTCACCGGGAACTTCCTCTATCACCTCCACAGAAAACCTGCAGGTTACTGTCAAGAGATGGTCAGATTATGGTCCATTATGCCTTTTTTGACATCATACAGGATGCAAAATTATTGTGCAAATGCAATAAATATCATATGCCTGGCAACCCTGAGCAGAAGTCAGTGCTATAAACTGAAATTACCTTTAACCAAATATCTCAGTAGCTTGAAAACCAGACAAAAGCAGTGGTTCAGGAGCATTTCCAAAGGCTGCTCAGTTCAGTTATAGATATAAGGGGCTGTCAGAAATCTACTAAAAAATATGACAAACCTGAAAGAGGCACAAATATTCAACAAAAATCAACAAATAATAGCCCAGGTTTATATGAAAAGATTGTCTTTGCAAGGAAACAATAATGCCTTAAGTGACTTGTTTACTCCGACACCGCTGTTCCTCCAGTAATGCTATCTGACCCTCATGACCCCAGAAAGACATTTCTATGTTTCTGCACTTCAAACCCTCTTCTAAGTTCTTAGAAGGTCTTAGTTCTTCAAACCAACTGCAAAAAAGACTGCAACTCCATCAAATGAAAGTGACTTATTTGTACCTCTGTGCTGATAAACTCCTCCATTATCAATTCTGTATTCTCTCTGTCTTATATTTGCATTAGAAAAGCCGCACTCCCCTGCGTGCATCATCCATTATGCACGTTCAAATCCTTGTTTAAATAGACCTCAGACTGAACAAGCTCCGAGCAGCCTGAATGCATGAAATGATGTACACAATTAAGACGAGTGAGTTCTGTCTTGTTGGAGTTTTCTTTAGGAGGGAATTCCCTGTGATTGTTCTTCTGCGCCATCCTCTGAAGGGCCTTAAGCATGGTTGTAATTTGAGTTATGGAGTTTTCCAAAAATATGTTTTGTCCCATTAGATTCTCTGCATGTATGACAATTCGGGTCTAATCATGGGCTCAGACTGTAGAAATCCCCACTGTGCCATGCACAATTTGAGAAGAAAGAAACCCCCACAACCTCGACAGAAAATCTGTTACACATCCATATTTTACTGTGTTCAGGGGTTGCTGACTTTGTATAAAAGGACATACGCTTAAATGTAATGCACCTCCGAGGCAATAGTCTGACATTTTGTGGAGTTCTCGATGAGAAGATTGATTTTCATGTCTGTCCGTTAGCTAAGTATGAGGCTACAGCTAGCAGGTGTAGGTTAGCTTGAACCTCCCATGTTTGTTTTTTGAGCAGATTAAAAATATAGAATGTTAATTAATGCGCTTTAGAGGTGCTAGTTGGCAGATTTTGTTCCCTCCAGATGACGCCAAATGCTCTTTCCCTTTGATTTCAGTCTCTATGCTAAGTTAAACTACCTAGCTGCTAACAGTTGCTTCATGTTTAACGTACAGATGGGAGAGTGGTATCGAACCATTCACCTTTTGGCAAGAATGTGAATAAGTGCATTTCACAAAATGTCCAAATATTGCTTTGAGTACAGAGGATGCCTTTTATGACAGGCTTTTTAGTGTTCCTCATTCCTTGCTAACTCCAAAATGAGTTACAGGCTACAAAATTAAGAATGAGTGGAAGGGGAGGGTCGAGGATCTAAACCTGTCACCTAGTTTAGGGAAGATTGATGCGGACACAGGGGGGTCGGAGGTTAGCCAGGGCAATTGCTTTTAATAAACTCCTGAGCCAGTTGATAGAAGGGGCTTGAGCTCAGGTAGGTAGCTAACGATAGGGGTTCTCAATCCGAGCCCCATTGTGGTGCAAAATGCCACCACATCTCTCCCGTTGCATCCCCTCCCAGGCCTAAATTGCAGGGGTACTGAGTGTAAAGAGGAGGCTGCTACTGGGCTTTAGTGAATCATTTTGATTGGATTAAGGTCACTGAGGCCCTTAATAATGTGAGAGGTCAAAGTGGCTGGATTAAGTGCCTTTGTCAGAGGCCAAGGAGAGTGACTCAGGGGCTCACAGGCCTTTGATAAGGCTTAGTAGGAGAGGGCTTCCATTTCATTGGATTTGATTGATGCTGGTGTTTGTCTGTGCAACAGGGCCATTGTCCTCACTGGTGTCTGTTTGTCTGCGATTCAGACTGTTGTGTGTTGGTTTCCTCCTGCCTTTTTTGGGGCGCGAAAGCTGAAAGGAAGGATAGGCGCCTTTACGGGCTTCAGAGGCTTAGTTCCTATCAGTTAGCCCATCACTGCCCACGTCCTCCTCACCTTCAGAGAGGACATTAGAAGTTTGTTTTACAGAGGTGGATTAGGCCAAGTACTAGAGGAATGAAAGACACGGACTATTACGGAGAAAGGGCAGGTTCTGTGAACTGAGCTAGGACTGAATGGAAAACAGTTTTCTGCTTGTACAAAAATGCTTTAATCACTCGCAAGCAAGAAATACGCTCATGCCAAATGATCATACACTGGCCTGACCACACACAAACATTCATCCATCTAAATGCACGCTGTCACGCATGCTGTTACGTCATGCGCCGACACATAAAAGAGTCACTCCCACCTTTGGGTCGGACACATGACTCTTCTGTGAGCATGTTCTCGCTCCCTCACACATGGCCCGATCCTCCCTCTGTGTTTCTCTCTCACTCCACACCCCAGATCACGAGCCCTGCCTCTGGGCTATGTCTGCGTCAGCACTCATTAATTTACATTAACTAAAGTGTCAAAACATGCACTGCTGGAATCTGCCCGTGATGAAAGGTAATAGAAAGCTGCGCAGGTGTTCTTGGTCTGCGGAGCCGATCCCAGAGCTGTTTCGGCATTTGTGGTATTTACAGAACACCTACCTACTATATGGATATAATCAGGCTCCAGTTTATGAGTCATATGATAGAATTAGGGAGGGCACCTTGGCTTCAAAGAGTGGACAGTCACAGTTTCACAGGTGTTACCACACAGACAGGTAGCGACATGCACCATCACTTTTCTACTTGAAACCATTAAATTCAAATGAGGCTCACAGGAAATTCCTATTACGTAATACGTAAAGTGTGTGGAAGGGACGTGTGTAGCTCTGACTTATCTAACCTTCATCTCCTTTAGGTATCCCTCCCTTGCCCAAACTCTGCATGCCAGGAAATCCACCTAATGAATTAACCTAAATCATTAAGTCCCATCCAAACTAACTGGGAAAAGGTCAGGGGATGTGGGTTACGACCTGTGACCTGAGGATGAGAAAGTGTAACTATTTAGGATGAGCTAAGAGGTCTCTGCTTTTCATGAGACGTATGTCTCTCCATGCTGGGGGAGGGAAGCTGGCGCACCAGTATATCATTAACTCTGGGCAAGAAAGAAAGAAGGGGTGTGGTAAATGGAGTTGATGGGGGGACCTTAGCCCCACTCCCTGCTGGGCACTGCTCAGAGCACAATATCTTCGCAACCATGAGATTAAGCAGGAGAAAAAGTGCTTTTCCCCATTCACACGCCCTTTAGATTGTTTTATTAAACCATTTGAATAGGGATTTCCCCGTCTGCCGACAAGCGGGGTCCGGCCAATGCATAGTTCTCTGTTGCTATGACTTAACTTGGTCCCCACTAATCACTGGCCAGGGCAAATTTCATATAAAATATCTGGGCCCATTGTGGGACTAACACAGCGTGACAGTGGCAGCACAATAGGGGATTCAACCCCCCAGCAGGTTGTAGGGACCACTTGGCCTGCCAGGGTCTGGCAAAGTTTGGTGGAGGAGCATTGTCGGAGTAAAAGTGTCCTGAAATACCATAAATTGGTCGTAAAACCAAGAATAGCTGAGTGACTGATGTAAGAGCTGGTGTCTCCAGGTGAGGCAAATGCTAATGCAGGTGTATAAAGCCCCTGGAAGTTATGTGAAACACAGAGCATGACACATAAGCAGTAGTTTGAGAAGACATTTTATTAACCCTCTTAAAAATAATAAAAAATGTTGAAGATGTGAATGTGAACATTTTTATAGGGCTACTTTTAATGGCTTTTTGATACAAAGTGTCAAGAACACCTTGATATTGGCACCATGTTCACAGTCTGGTATTGAGGTGTATGTATACGCTAATACTCTCCTCATATGTAATTTAATGCTCTGAACATTGTTGGGGACAACTCATAGTTCCTGTATTTTCAGGAATAGAAGGTATGTTACTAAAGAGGGTGGGCCTGTTACAAGAACTCTGCGACCTCAGAGACCTACTTAACTTTTTTTGTAGGGTAGCCTGTCTACTCACGCTCAAAGACACCAGGACATATTTAATTTGCCCCGATCCTTCCCCTTTGCTCATTTCATCCCAAGATAATCCTCTTTTCCTCTCCCATTTTAACTCTTCCTCCCCCTTATGCTATGCAGCATCAGTTCCAGTCATCCATAAGGTCACGTTTCTAAAGGAGATCCCCAGGGTTCCATTTTCGGCCCACTTTTTTTTTTTTTTTAAAAGCCCAAACTTCTGTGATGCATTAAATTAAATTCTATCTCTATGCCAATGATGCAGTCCCGCAAAGCAGAGACAAATATAATTAAAGTGACAACAACAACTTTTGCCTCCAAAATCTTGTAGCAGGAGATTAAGAGGACAGTAAAACCACCTCAAATTGTAATTAAGTACGGTACTTGAGTAATTGTACTACAGTCTGTCAGTGGTTGTAAATGCAGTAAGTTTTTAGTTTTTCATCGAGTACACAATTTAGTTGTAGAGTCCCTTAACACACATTAAATAGAAACCATATAATGAACACCTTAACAACACTGATAGAAGTAGAGATAACATCTCAACTCATTCGTAACTCATGTAAACATTAGCATTTAACTGGAGACAGTTTCCTCAAACTTTGATCTACATCTTAACAGCCTTCAGGTACCGTGAGAAAGAAAGTAAAATGAGTAAAGTGAAATGATCTGTGAAGGATGTAAGTGAGCGTGCAGTAAGCAGGACTTGAGGAAGCAGAGCAGAGGTTCAGATGTATCCTGAACATTAGTAACCCTGTGCGTACACAAAATAAGTATGCAGTGGGTGGTGGAGGATGCCAGCAGACCTTTTCTCTTGCATCATTGTTTCTAATGCCCTTTAGTCCTCGAACTGGTTGGAACCTGCTGTAAGGGAGGAGCTCCTATTCCCTTCAGCTTTATACTCCTCCTTTTCGTTTCTTTCTTCCCCTCCGTCGTTCTTGTTCTGTAGACAGAAGCATGTGCTGCCTCTTTATCTGTCTCATACACACACACACACAATCCCAAATTTCACTATTGATCTTTAACCCCCTCTGTGCATTTATTTACTCTGTTTATTCATGTCATATTACCACCTGGTGTTCCCCACTTTCTTTAACTTTGTTCTCTCCGTCTCTTTTCTTGTGATTGTGCAAGACCATACAAGTACATTATTATTTAAGGCAATCTCCCAGTCGCAATGAGTTCAGTTCGAGCAGGGAAGCAAAATAATGACTTCCCTTTTGCTCAAAGTGTTGTTCAGGATCTGGACACTAGAGTCCCATTTCGGTGTTGTGCCTATGCTTTGTCCCCGCAGTGTGAGGCAGTTTCCTAACCTTTCAAAAGCTTAATTGAGTCTCTTAATTATAGGCCTGTCAGACCCGTCTCTTCCTCTCATCTCTCTGGAAGATCCTGATCCCTCTGAGTCATCAGTTAGCTATGTCAGACAGAGGCATAGAGACCTCGCTGGCCTTACTCAGAGACTTGGACGATTGATGTGTGGGCTAAATGAACCCACACGCTGCTTGGTACACCTTTGGTAGATACCTTAACACATGTAGTCAACAACAGTAATGGACTCAACAGTATGTATAGTGTATTTGATGTTGTCTTCTTGGCTTAGGTTGAGAAATATTTGCTTATGCAATCACACAAGACCCAACACAAGCAGATATCCATCTAAACAGGTGGTGACCTACATTCTCTGTAATTATAGCTACAGCTTTCTTATAAATGTAATCCTGAAAATAATCATCAGCAGCAGAAACTCGTTACTCACGTGACTGCTGGGATGTTTCATTGTGGGATGTTGCCAGCAGCTATTTTTTTCCCCAATGCTCCAAGTCTTACAGATATCTGAATTTCTCTTTCCAGCCACTCGAGAGTCAGCATTTGTTCACGCCATCGCCTCGGCGGGAGTGGCGTTCGCAGTGACCCGTGCCTGCGCAGAGGGTCCAGCCACCATCTGTGGGTGTGACACACCTCACAAGGGCCCCCCCGGTGAGGGATGGAAGTGGGGTGGCTGCAGCGAGGATGTGGAGTTTGGGAGCATGGTGTCCCGGGAGTTTGCTGATGCGAGGGAGAATCGGCCTGATGCGCGCTCAGCCATGAACCGTCATAACAATGAGGCAGGAAGAATGGTGGGTTTTCTAAAAAGCTCTTTTTTGGTGATTGTGTTGCAGCATTTTTCTAGTATGAGATGTTTGACTAACACATTATTTTCTTCTTTAGTCCCTCAATGACAACATGTTCCTGAAGTGTAAGTGCCACGGGCTCTCAGGCAGCTGCGAGGTCAAGACGTGCTGGTGGTCTCAGCCTGACTTCCGAGTCATTGGTGACTACATGAAGGATAAGTACGACAGCGCGTCGGAGATGGTGGTGGAGAAACACAAGGAGTCCCGCGGATGGGTGGAGACCTTAAGACCCAAGTACAACTACTTCAAACCCCCCACAGAGCGTGACCTGGTTTACTACGAGAGCTCACCCAATTTCTGCGACCCCAACCCCGAGACCGGCTCCTTCGGCACCCGCGATCGCATCTGCAACCTGACGTCCCACGGCATAGACGGGTGTGACCTCCTCTGCTGTGGCAGGGGTCACAACACCAGGACTGAGAAGAGAAAGGAAAAGTGCCACTGCATTTTCCACTGGTGCTGCTACGTCAGCTGTCAGGAGTGTGTGAGAGTCTACGATGTGCACACCTGCAAATGAAGACGCCTGGTTCTCGTCTTTGCTCACCAAAACTGAAAGACTTCAGTAGGCATGAGAACAAATACAGCAACTTTGAGAGACTGTAAGGCTGCCTGAGCTATCAAGGACTCCAGCGGCAGACGTAACAGTCTTGTGTTTTTGTGTCGTGATGCTAGAAAGAGCCCGTCTTTGCCTCGATCAGCTGAAAAGTAGATGTTGACATCGTCCATATGAACTGCAACAATGATGCTGATGATGACAACAATGTTGATATCTCTAGCGATGAGTTTTCATGTACTGACGTAGAAAAGGAGAACTGTCGGCTAATTGACGAACACCATATTGGTGATTTTTTTTTTGTTGTCTCTGTGCTCCACGTAGTTCCTTTTGTTGAGATTAGTCCAGTACTGCCAATGCTTTCAAGTCTGTGTGGCAAACAATGAAAGTGTCACATTTTCTTCAATGTTTAATCATCCTTCGTTTTTTGCCACAACAAGATTTATGAGCTATTTACATGATCAGACACTCAACAGCATGCATTCTCCTCCTCAACGGTATAAGTATGTATCTAAAAACTAACATTATCGTGTGAATGGGTTGTGTTTTTTTATTTTTTATAGTGTTAATATGTTACTGATGTTTGGGTAAGAATGCACTTGCACCTGAGTGAATGTAATTGTTATGCTGCAATGTGTTTACATGTTCTCCAATCCTTAAGCTAACAAGCTAATATCTGCCACAACTAACTTTATCCAGAGAGTAGACATGAGCCACATTCGCTGAACAAGAACACACGCGGTCCGCACACTTTCCAGAAACACCCGAGAACACCGGAAGCTTTTTTCTTCAGAGTAACAACGCTTCGGATGACATGGAGAGTTATGACCAAAGACGAGAACAGAAAACCTGCTGTAAGTCCCTGGAGGTCAGACAACCCAATCGCCAGAATAAATGTCAGCTAAGTGCATTTATGCACAACCACAGATAAGTTGAACCTGAACGTTTCTTTTTGTTGCAACGTAACTTGTTGTGTAGGTTTAATTTTCTATTTCTCTCCTGTCACAATGCTGTGCTTCTGGTTAGGTTCAGGCGCATGGTGAGGGTTAGGAAAACATCAAGGTTTGGTTTATGTCCCAGTTTGGGGTCGCCAGCAAGGCGTCCAGTAGCCTTGTTGGCTGTAATAATGTCACTTACATCCCCTCTTCCTCCTGTTGCAAAAGTCAGCTAATAATGTGAACATGATATGCTGTGTTTGCTACGCATGTCAACCTCGGAAGTATCTGTGGTTTGCAGAAACGTTAACTGCCTACATTATATCCCGGCGACAGGGCTGGATCAGAGAGCTGTAAAGGAATCAAGAAAGGTCAGCACTTGAGAAAATATGAAGCATGTCCTCCTTGTTTTTATCAGTATTAGGAACGTCTCATGTGACCGGGTGTGTGGGGGGGAAAACTGTTATTTATAAAAAAAGGGATGTTTCCATTATATTTTCATTTTAAACATATAACATTCTTTTATTTTGAAATTAGACGAAATGCAAGTCAACTGAAACACAGATGGCAAACGAACCGCAAACTAAGCTGTATATAAGCTCTGTAAAATGCAGTATGATTGGCAGTTGTAGTAGAATTATGTGCATGTGATGACTGTCAGCTGTGGTTTCTTGTTCCCCAAACTTTACAACAAGCAGCATCACTGAAACTATCAATACTTCCCTTACTTTAATGCTGCTAAGTAAAGTTATATTTTTGTGTGTGTGCATGTACGAGTCTGTGATTGTGTGTGAGTGTTTAGGTCCTTACATTACAGTATGTCTTTGTTTTGTGTGTATTCTTGCATGTATTGATTCTTTCTGTGAAAGAAACCTATTATCTATAGTTTGGAGAAAAAAATGTGAAGTTTTGACTAATTCTTGCATACAGTAATATCCATGTTAACCAAAATAGTCCAAAATAGAGCTTACGTTATTTTAGTTACCTGTGGGTTTCGTAGTCATGCTAAACATCAGGGCGAAAATTACTCATGTTGCTCTCCCTCAATTTGAGATGAAATACAACACAGTGTTTATTTATTTGGAAAGTGACAAACTACTGAAAGCTGAGACAAGACGTCTAAACAAGGTACATAATTGTGATGAAACAGTGCGCGTGCCATTTCAACGATAGCATCGACTATGGACAGATGTATGCCGTCACTGATAAATTATTGTTTACAGCTAATGTGATGCTACTGTATGTCTCAGGCATGTATAGTTCTCAGATTTTTTATCAAATTTGCCCAGCCATGATTACTTTTCATCCTGACTGAAAAAATTGTAATGAGCAGCCATAACCGGGTACACATCTTAAGTCGTCTTTAATAAAACTACACAGCAACCACTATCAATACAAGAGCTGTTATCTTGCATTTATTACTGTACACTTTATATGTGATCGATTGCTCGTGTGGGCAACTTGCCGCATGTTCTAATTTTTTGTTAAGTCTTAAAAATCCAAAGTTTTGTACAAAGTAGTTCTTGTGTTTTTATGGATTCCTAAAATGTTGATGTTTTTTTATAATTATTTATTTCATGCTATGTACATATTAGTAAGTAAAAGTATATATTTGCAGAAATACATTTTTTTTGAAGCAGTGTTGTGACTCGTAACACTGTAACTTTTTTTTTTTTACCTCATCTCTGTTTTTTTCACTGACTGCACACAGGTATCGTTTGTCCTGCTGCCTGTAGTAGATTTCTAAAGTTAACTCTGTAACACCAAAATAAAGCAACATAAACAAACCAAACCGTTGTTCTCTTATCTATGACTGAAATTTACATGTTATTATTTCATTCATTTTAAGGTGTCTTTAGACCAGTGCCCACTGACCTCTGACATCCTGGGGCTGATGTGAGAACATGTGTATAAACTTGAATCTGGAGATGAGAACACAATGTGAGATACATTTGTAATGTGTCTTCAACCCCCAGATGGGGGGAAAACCGCCCCTTTCAGTGTCAGTCAGCTTAAAGTTTTGTTGACATTTTTAGAAATAGTTGTATAAAAGTATAAAGCAAAAAGATACTGTTGGCATTTTTTAAAAACAGCCCTCATAGAAAAGTCACACCAACCTACGCTTTTCCCACAGAGGACACAAATATGTGCAATGACGGCCAATTATTTTCATACCGAGAAGATTATGTGTTGGAATAGAATTATGAATGATAGTGTTGGTCAAATTCAGCTTTGGAAGGGTGTGAAGCTTAACAGCAAGTGGTGATGGTACATGTACGGTGACCATGAGAGTTCAACGCAAGCTTATTAAGAAAACATCAGAACATCTTCACCAGTTTGACAACAAGCACAGCATTTAGCCAAAAGAGAAAACACAAGCGAAGTAGCAGAGAGACTCTGCAAGTAGAAACTGTTCCAGGGGACGCTAAAAAGTGATGCACATGGCTGGGACATGCTTGTTGCTGTTGTTGTGTGTTAAAGTCATTGAAGTGGGTTATCCAAATGTGGTACTGAAACATCTGTTAAATTTTAAAGTAAGACTACAAGCGTGACGCATGCAGCTTCTGGATGTGTGCATCACCTTGTAGTGTTCCCCGGAAACAGTCTCTGCTCTAGTCTGTGGTACTTGTAGCGTCTTTGTACTTGTTTGTTTTCTCTATTCGCAGATTTTTTTTTTCTAAATGTTGTGCATGGATTTTGTCAAAGTGGTCTTAAATAACTTGTGTATTATCTATTTGCATGTATTGTATTTTATTTTCCACCTACTGGTAATAACATTTCAGCATCCATGTATATCTCAATCCCAATACAGTTGACAGTGATGATGCAACAGATAAACATCTTGAGAGAAAGAAGTCCAAAAGATATATATATAAATGAAAAAAAAGTTATACAGAATGCTTTCCCACCTTAACCTTTGATCTTTGACCCCAAAAGTCTTAAAAAATCATCTATTTTGCATTTAAACTTATATGTATGATGTATTTCCTACATTTTACCCGGGCAGTAAATTAAACAGCCTTCTTTGATGGGAACCTCTAATATATGGACTGGGCAAACTGAAAAGCAAACCTGAAGCTCAGCCCAGCTTGATATCAAAAATTCTGTCGAGCCTGTTTACAGTTTTACTTCTCAACATGGATCCACGTCCACATATGATGCCGATAACTTCCCTCCTGACATTTGGAGTACATTTCAGTCAAACTTTGATTCATCCTGTGTCTCAGCTGGGAGGGTAATCTGTAAAAGTGTTTTCTTAAGTTGCATTGCATTGAGATCTCAGGTCTACTGTGGTACAAGATGACATGTCTAGAAGAACCTTAACTGTTTAATAGTAGTACCAATAGGTTATCATAGCATTGGTAAAACTGTCTGATCTGCAGATGGTGCCACATTATGACAACACAATTGCAACCTACCACAGATCATTCTGACGTGGTCCATTGATTTTCTTCAGCACAAAATGAAAAATCTAATCACAGTCCCACACTTAGAATATGGACAAGCTGTCAGTCATGAAGACTAATAGATTTAGGCCATAATACCCAAACACGGGCGATGGATTGGTCCAGAGAACGAAAGAAGAAGAAAATAAAGCTGCACTAATAATTTGATTCCTTTGACAGGCTGCAGGAGCCAGCTGTGCTTTTTGGAGAGACAATAATAACAGAGAAAAAAATCTTAGTGATGAGAGTTTAGAAAAAGATGGAGCTTTGTCGAAGAGAAAGACCTGATCTCGAGATAGATTAGGGGTTGGATGTGAATAGAGCCCACCAGTGCTCCGGCTCAGCCGCTGGACCCCTGATAGTCTTTGAGCCCTGCAACAATGTCACCACCAGAGGCCAGGTCTCACTGCTATCTAACCCCATTATCTCACAGAAAGATTGATACACACCCCCTCCAGAGTGGAAACACCACAAAAAGTGATACCCTTCCGTTCTCATTCATAGGGATTCATTAGTCTTGCCCACCCCCACATCAAACTATATTTTAAGCCGTCTTTCACAGTTTGTCCTACGACTAAACCTCATTACTTGGGCGTACTTATTTTCCCAGACATATATAAAAATGTTATGGCATTTAGACCATTTCCTCGCAATGGGAAATTAATAAAGACTTGTTGAAGTGTATGAGCTCCTGGGAGCCAGCCAGGTTCAGGTTTGGTTTAGTGACTGGGAGGCTGTCATTCCACACCTCGACCTTTGACACTTTTCACACCATCTGAATGGGAGAAAACAAGTACAGAACATGAAACAGATCACAGGATGGACAGAAACTCCGGCCCTGCAGCAACGCTGTCTTTGGGGCTGAAGGAAATGGGCCCTTCCCTTCAGCCAGACCCACCTCGCAGCTTTGTCACCCAAGTGAGATGTACATTGTTAGCAGATAGTTGCCAGAGGAGGCTACGGCGGCTCCAGTGAGGGAGATGGCATCCTGACTGTGAGAACTTCGACGCGACCAGACTGCAAGAGTCACCACCCAATAACCATATAAATGGGAGACAATGGGACTGATTGCAATCGGTGTCTTCTTTTTATTTTATGTCCCGAGTTTCACCCTGACATTCACAACAAACCACTGCATGCATTTCAATAAAGCCGGGGCAGACCAGAGCGACATATATACAGTGGAGTGGTGCAAAGGCTCACACTCAAAGGACACCATGCAAATACTCCCACAGAAGTCACACTTTGGTTACAGCCAGCTCCTGTCTCTCCTCTTCCTGAGGCTTTTTGATGTTCAGTTCAACATAATTCAATTCAACTTTATTTACATTAAAGTGATACTCAGCTATACAGTACAGCCTCCCAGTCTTGGAACAGCATGCATGTCATAGAGTGTATATATAGAGAAACATAACATGGAAATCACCGTGAACAGTTGTAAAATTGAAGAAGTGTCCTGAGCTAGTATGTACCGGCTGGTAGTCAGTAAGGTGCTGTGAGCCCAGAGCGACAGAGTGCAGTGTGGCAGTAGTCAGTGTAATAATTGTATCAGTATCAGTGGAATTTTGATGGAAAGATAGTGTGATAATGTGATATAAGCCATACTTGAGTGTAAGTAAAGATATCTTTGTAAAATATTAATTAATTTGGTAAAAGTGAAAGTCACCCATACCAATAGTACTTGAGCAAAAGTATCTAATACTGAATGTACTTTCTGGCAGTAAATGTACCAAAGTATCAAAAGCCTGTTTAAAAGTCAACCATGATGCAATGTAACTGAGTAAATGTATCCAAGCACTGTACTTAGGCACAATATTGTGGTACATGTCCTGTATTTCAATTACTTTACTTAGTTACTAGTTACTTTGCAGATTGTTTTCTGCATTTTTAAATTAATTTATTTTGTCTGCAATCAGATGGAAAAGAGATGTTGTCGACCAATATGTCAGGAGATATCATGTACAGTTTAAATTATTTTTATTTGTACTTTTGATACTTATGCACATTCATTGCTAGAAAAAAGTAGCTTTAATATAAGACACTTTAAGACTTCTGCTCTAGTAATATTAATATGTGATCTGATAGTCTGATTGAGTATTTTGCTGTGTTTGTTTATGCAAATGGCCACAAAATAAATGTATTTTTAAAATGTGCTACTTTGGCTCTGATGCAAGCTACAATCTGCAAAGTAACTTGTTACTAATATTTTGGATAAATATAAATCGATATTAAGTAAATTTTCTTAGTCAAATTCCATCATTGGTCAGTATGATGAGTGGAATTATATTAGAATAACTGATACGTTCAATTTGATGTTTTACCTTTGTGCAAACATTTTGTAGTTTGAAAGATGAGTTTGAATGTGAAAAGATGACAGACTGAGCTGCTCTGATGCTCAACATGAAATGTGTCTGACTGCAGCTTTAAAGAATGTGATTCTCAAAGCTCTTCTTGTTGATAGGTCAAACACACCAAAAGGTGACGGTCCAAAGCAGAGCTACAGAGGGGAGAGTGCAGTGTGTGGGCATTTCATTATGAAACTGACTTTGAAGCAGGTCTTTTGATGTCAATATGTTCTTCTGTCTGAAATTAGATCACTCCCTCGGATTCAGTCTTTAACACATTTAACACATCGAGCAATCCAGATCAGAGAAATATCGAAAGTAAAAATAAATTTTTTCATGTGTCTATTGCGAGAAAAACTGTCATGACAGACTCCCAATTTCAAATATTACAAACTAATCTCTCTCACATTGTTAAATTCACGTTATTTATCCTTAATGGTCCTGTTTATATGGCCTGTAAGTGATATTTCTCACTTCTATTTTCTAAATAAATAGATCCTGACAGCAGTCACACCTTCACCCAACACTTCAGCCACTAAAATCTAACTTTAGATTGAGCCATGTGTTGTTTATCACACAATGCTAATCACTAATTTGCCACATTTTGGGTAAACATTAGTCACAGCAGACGGATAAAAAATAATCCAATACAGATAACTCTTTGCACCGACACAAAATAAAACCCTCCTCTGACGGCTGTGTTGAAACATCGTCACATCTGTAGCAATCATGGCAATATGTTTTCCCTTTTACAGCCAGGGAGGGGGACGTGCGAAGTATGTCACCCGCCTTGAATGAGGATGATGGGTTATCTGTGAGATTTCTAAAGAGGACGGCCATCATCAGAAGAGATGTGACACCTGTAAAGCAGCCTTATCCCCTTTTGAAGTGCCTGTTTGTATTGTTGAAGCCAACAAAGGAATTTTGCCACCTCTGTACTTACAAGAGAACATTAGTCAAACTGGGGAGATAACCAGGAGGGAGGGGAGGTGGGGGTGATATGGGAGACATACTAATGCACTACACAGTCTGCAGGTGTGTGTGTGTGTGTGTGTGAGAGTGTGTGTGTGTGTGTGTGTGTGTGTGTGTGTGTGTGTGGGTGTGTGTGTGTGTGTGTGTGTTGGCAGGGTGCATGTGTGTGCATTTGGTTACAGTGCTGACTCTTCAGTTTGAGGACATTTTTCATGGGGAGCTCTCTGTGCTCAGGTATGCTGCCGTAAGATGTGGTCTGGTTGTGGTGGTGGTGGAAGGGTCCCGTGCCTGGAGGTTGACAAGGGGTCATCATCCAGATCAATGTGGGCTGGGGCTGTAGAGCTGGGGGGGAGGAGGCAGACATGATCACTCATTAGTCACCTTTTCACCTCTCTTGTAGCTCAAAGCGGTTCAACAGGTAGGATGAGGGTGCGCACACGTCCAGAAGAAGTTTCAGTCGGTCTCTCTGGAGGATGTAGATTCAACATTTGTTGTACTCCTGTCATATCCATCTAGAAACTGAGATTATTTCACTTGATGAGGACTGAATCCTTATGCATTTATTCTTTTTTTGTTATACAATTATTACATGTGTCTCATTTCATACAGTTAATAACTTAAAAGTTTCAGATGCCTATTATAGACAGGGCCGGTCCAAGACGTTCCGGTGCCTTAGGTGATATTTTTCTGTGAGGGCCCCCACCGTAATTTAAAAGGGCAACTTTACCCAAAATGGAAATTTTGATAATTATCTACTCACTTTCACTCTGATGGAAAGTTGAGTAAAGTTTCGTAGTCCACTAAACATTTCTGGATCTTAAACAACTCCTAAACAACTGAAGGACTTGTTTTATCACAGAAAGAAACAACCAGGGCGACCCAAGTCTCCAGCACCTCTGAGATGCCAAATTGATTTGAAAAGACACTTTTAGATTAGCCAGTGAAAAAACTGCCTAAATATTGCAACTTTTTTTCAAATCGATTTGGGATCTCTGGACGTCCACAGCAGCAACACAAGAAACATATGATGATATTAGCTTGACTTTCTACATCATCGAGCGGCAAAATGCAACATGCAACATTGATGTAGCAATAAATATTGATCTGATGGTATAACACTAACAGTAATGATTCTGCTGATAATACTTAAATACCTTTATTCACGGACGGTTTTGAATGCAGATGTTTTTCAGTGTGGTTTAGTACTTTTAATCATGAAATGATGCGTCAGGTATCACCCTGACCAGTGATATACAGTAACTGACCATCTAAATACAGCCAGGACACCATCTGCCTCATGTAAGGGGCGACATTTAGAATTCAGAACTTTATTATATATGTGTGCAGTCATCTGAATATAAAAGTGATAAAGAACATGATCATTTTTAACTGTCAGGTCATTTCAAACTGTCAAATTCATCAAAAAATTATCAAGACCTTTTCAGTCAGCAAGCCACTTACATGCACTCTAAATCATAATAACCAAAGTAATTCGTAAAGTTATTACTGCATTATTAAGATGGGATTATTTTACTTTTTATTAAAACGTAACTGCTTTCAGTAAACTTTTGAATAATGGATCAGACTGTCATGGCTAGGGGAGGTGAATAAAATGAACTTTCATGTCACAGCTAACACTACAAGAAACAGAAGCTGTGTGTAAATCTTTACACGAACACCAACAAACACCCTTCATTTCTCTTTTCTATTCCAGATTTTTTCCAATTCGTTTCCATATAGTGGCTCAACTGACAAACAATTCATGGAAATCTGGGAGCCTGAAGTGAGAATTTGGTATAATGCAAACTCCATGAGTAAATGCCTGAATCTTACCTTAACATGTGATTCACAAACTTTTTTTTTCTGTATTGTGTTTTGTAAGTGATTGAAAACAGCAACTCAAAAGCCAAAATGAAGCGGAAAAAAGAGATGCACGTCCGAAATTCACCCACATTATTGTGGACATGTCCTGAGTGAGTGAGATTTGGGTATATCAATTACAAGGTGGCTAGCAGGGGAGAGGAGCGGGGTTATCATTAGCAGGGACTGGCGC
Source organism: Sparus aurata (assembly GCF_900880675.1). Taxonomy (NCBI): domain Eukaryota; kingdom Metazoa; phylum Chordata; class Actinopteri; order Spariformes; family Sparidae; genus Sparus; species Sparus aurata. Next base: position 20,293,366 of record NC_044207.1, read on the forward strand.
TGGCCTCTGGTAGTTCCAGTAATTACCTCACAAAGGGTGGTGCTTGCCTTCCCACTGCTTTTCCCACACTGCACTGCAGGCTCAGAATTCCAATCGGCCCCAGACCTGCAATCTCCTCGGTTTTAGACAGCAAATTACTGACAAGTCCCATTCTTCACAGCACTGTAATTGCTTTTTAGTGCTGTTTTTATTGAGGCAACCCCAACCCCCTTGCCCTTCCCTCAATAAAGCTAAGTCAGGGAAGGGGCGAAGGGTTAATATAGATAACATTAGTACCTAATTGAAAGGTCTTGGACCCCAGGAAACATTCATACGAGTCCATAACTATGTTTCTGTTTTGCAGTGATCAAGAAACCACAGCCATTATGGAGATACATGCAAACTCTGCAATAATGCTCCTGCATGCGTCTGCTCCGGAGAAGTGATATCATTAAGGCTCTTTACATGCCTTACAAAGAGAGGCACTGAGCATCTTGGCTACTCTACGACTTAAATCACTTCATGTTGTCTTTCCCACCCCTGCGCATTACTTTCTCAATCTATTACTTTGTGGAAATCATTAGTCTCCATGTCAATACAAGCTCCGAGCAGAGAAAACATCTCATTATGGGACTTAAAGAGATCTGTAGCATTCTTGGCTCCGTCAAGCTGTTCTTCCTTTCTTCAATATAGTTACTTTCCTTTCACCAAGAGGACAAATTCTCAACGTTCCAATGCCGGACAACCAAACAGTTGCCATTTGAAATGGAGAAAAAGAGAAAGAATGGAAAATGGCTGAGGGATTAGAGGATCTAAACAGGATAAAGGGATAGGAGATTCTTGGTGTGATCTAGTTTAGTTTGAAAGATGGAGGGTCTTAACAAGGATTTGAGACTTTAGAATTCATTGTTCCATTATTTCCATCCTGTGCAGTCTCAGCTAAATTGTTTGCCGTTTTGTGGCCCTTACAAGCCCATAGTCCTTCGCATCTTTACATGCAAGTGTGTGCACAATATTCAAAATAATTGTGACCTAATGTGCTAATTATCCCTTTATTTGGATTTAAGACCATTTCCAGTTTGTTTCCCACGTGCATACCACCGTATTTGGTCTGGATGAGCACAAAATGCATTTGTGAGGTGGATAAATCACTTATATAGAAGGAAGCTGATGTAACCTCTGTGTCTGAAAAAGTGCAGAACAAGTATTTATATTCGCCAGTAGGGAGAAACTCCACTGGTTGCAAAAACAAGACAGAGATTATGTAAGCTTATGAGGAAAAGAAAAGGTTTTTTTTTGTTTAGTTGCTAGTTCTCACTTATTTTCCTGCTGCATTGTGTGAATCAGGATAACTAGCTAGCACTATCGTTATCTGATGACTTAGTGTTTGCTATGCTAATGTTGCCTGGCCTCTCTGTTAGCCATAGACAGCGGGTCAGTTGATCCAGGATTATTGGAAGCTATTTGATTTAAATTTGATAAAAGGAAAAATTTAAAGAACGCTAAGATGACAACATTTGTGACAACAAACCAATTGTTGACGTCACATTGACTACAACCACTTATTTTATACCGTTCATGTGAAAACATCACATGCAACTTGCATTGCCCATTCGTCTTGAGGCCTTTTTAGGGATTGATTCCCCCAAAGATAAAATAGTTTTATTTCCAATAGAGGTTTTTCTGCCTAAACCAAACACAAAGACATCACAAGGAAAATATGATAAAAAAGAGAAATGTGGAAAGTTAAATTTGGTTTAAATGATGGAAAGTGATCTACATGTCTCGTGTTTTCTGTCTATGCATCAAACGTGACTACATCCGGGCTTTATTGGCGGAGCAGCCCTAGGGCTACAACCTGCAGTTGACTCGGATAGCAACCTAATTCGCCTGCACCTTTATGTGTCCATCTCCCTGTCAGTCTGAGCAGGTTGACACCTCTGACCCTGTCAGGGTGTCAAATAGCTTGTCAGAGGCCTTCAATAAAGTACAATGACAAGCCCTCTAATGCATTACCACATGAGTTCCAGTCAGAAATGAGAGGCTGTAGTCTTTCAAGCCTCGAGGCAGACAGGTGCGCCGTCAAGCAACACACACACCAAACACACAGACACACACAAAGAAGCCCTCCCTATCAAAACAGTGTCCAACAAAATGGAGGGTTGATGACACAACTTACATGTTGAAAATCTTTATTGATATTTCTGGAGTTTGCAGAGCACAATGATATTAAAGGGGAATAATCAATTCTCATTATGTTTTTTGGCCTGTGGTGAACACACTTGGATTCAGTGTTCAAATCACTGATGGATTATCTTTGAGTGGCTTATATAACCAAGAGAGATCAGTTGTCAGTAGCAATAGAAAACACCCTACCTGGACCACCTTGGGAGCATGTGAGGCCTGTCACCACGAGGCCTCTCTAAAGGGCCCACAGGGCCACTCAAATCAACCTGTCAATGTCACTGATGCCTGATTGTTGGAGGAATACGATGAGACTGTGTTACAAATCATTTGGCATCAACATGACAGGTTAAAAATCCCAAATGCCAAATCTGGACACCTACCTGGTTTTGATGCCACAGGTTTTGGTTGGTGCTGGTTGTCCTCAAGGCCCTGCTTCGACATGCTGTGCATTCCAACCAATTATCTACCCCAAGGTGCAACAGGTTCACACTTTAATCTTTGATGCCTCCTCCAATGGGATATAGCTGGATTTAAAAAAGGGAACAAGGGTGGGACAACCCTTAAAAACCTGTATACATAGCAAACATGAATCAACTTCAAACCAACCCACTGAGGGAAACAAAAAAGTCTTTCAAAGAAATACCTTTATCCTCGCTATTGTTTCATCTTGCATTGGCTCGTCATAGCCCATGTGGATGCTCGGAGCAAGTTTCAAAGAGCCAACGCAGCCTCAAATATTACGCCTGTAAAAAAAAGGTGTTTTGGGTACACGGAAGGTGATGAAATGCCCTAAATCATTCTAAGGGTCCTGAGAACTTGAAGAACTGGAGCTTGGTAACCTCACTTTGAACCAAGTCATCCTTTACAAGGAAATCCAGTTCCCTGGCATGGACGTGGTGTTCTATGTGTGCCTTTACACCTTGCCAGTATTATCCACATCCTCCAAGCCAGCGATTCCCATTCTTGATAAACCCCCCCTCCCACGCTAGAGAACCCCATGTCCTTTCGAAGGAAGTGCGTCCTTGAAGAGCTTGTCTCAACCATCTGTCACGGATATCCCATTGACGCCAATGGCTCCCACAAATTCAAGAGTCGTACTCACCGGAGGAGTGTAAAGGTCACTAGTATCTAAGGTGGCACAGTCTCTCACAGTTAAATATTATTTGTGGCATCTACGGTGAGGATATTAGTCTTGCACAAGTAGGTTTCCGGAAAAATCTGATCAATGTAAAAGAGGCGTGGCTTATGAACTTTACCTTTCATTTTCTTGTTGCCCAAATGTATTTGTTACTATTTTGCTATTGCTATTCAACCAGATCGCCTCACTTCCCTTGTTACCATAAACTGCGCTGTCAAATTACATGAGAACCATCGTCATGCGGTAATGACTCAATATGGAATCAAACATTTCCGCATGTACCCGGGGTGGAGTGCAAAATGTTATGTAAATCCCCTTAACGACCTTTTCAGGCTGCCGACAATCACCATACAAAGGTGATTGGCAGCCGACACTGGTGCGCATTTATCCTTTTGCCCCAGCGTGTCTCTCTCTGTAGCGCCCCCTACTGTGAGAGGCGTGGGGTAGGGTGCCCAGTGGCACTTGTTGCCAATGGATGAAGCCAGCATGGATCCTCTCATGGCAACGATGCTGCTCGATGTAATAATGTTCGGTTTGTTTCCTGCTTCACACCTCGTTTGGGACTTTGCCCGACCTATAATCCAGTACATGAGACGCAGAGGGAGGTATCCCATGCTTGTCCATCCGAGTTCCAGCACTGCTTAGCCCAAACCAGCTCCTTTGTACCATTCCCACAGCAGTCTATTGGTTGCCCTCAGGCCATTTCATAATGCAAGTCTATTATCATGATTATTATGATTACTGAGACATACACAAACCCCAAATCCAAAATAAGTTCTTAATGTGAAGGCTCACAAAACTGCAACACTTCTCTCTAATGCATACACACTAACGCGTACACACACATTCTCTGTCTCGGTCGCACACACACACACACACACACACACACACACCAGATCAGTGTTCCCAAGCCCCTTACTGAGCGTTTTTATCCTTGCTAGGCCTCGTCTCAGAGGGGAGTAAGGCCCCTACTGAGATCCTTACCCACTTCCTACTGCGAAGCCTGTTTGGCTCCTTGGCAGCCCTCCTCCATTCACAAACAGCCATAAATTTACTTTGATTTGGGTATGACTAACTCGGCGACCTGCATAACATCTCTCAGGTGATGATATAGTCTGTATACATATCCCAGAAGCATATTTTTCCTGCAGGACAGAGCACTCCAGAGTCCCACTGTGGCTGCTCCCCTCAGGGGTCGTGGCCCTTAGGTGGGTTTAGGTGTTCATTGGGACACATCTGACACAAATAAAGAAAGGATTTAACAAAAAAAAGAGAGAGAGAGTGCAGGCATGTGTCTCTTTGTGCGCATGTTTGTGCATGTGTTGGAGAAAGTAGTTAAGCGTGTACACAATTTGTTTGTGGGTTTGGGCGTGTGTTCGAGGGGGGTGTGCGTGATATATACACCCCCTACTGTCCTATTTCTAGCCCCCTGTCCAGACATCACAACTGACAGTATCTGGTGAGATATGAAGCCGCAAGGAGGAAGGAGGAAGGAGGAAAAAGGACAGTGCTTCAAATGGATATTACCGCCATGTTTACCTGTGGAGTATGGAAAGGTGGATTCCGCAAAACCTCTTGGATCTTAAGTGTATCGACGGCTCACCGCATGGTACGTTTTAAATGTATTATGACAAAATTATGACAATATCAACTGAACAAAACCTGCTTTTTTTCTTTTTTTTTTTAAATGCTCATGCAATCAAAAGAAGGGTCAAAAACAACTGGACATCACTGAGCATTATTTATGCTAACAATTGGCCTACAGAGGTTTTCAGCCTGCAGGTGTAATCTTCTAGATACGTGAACTGGCTACATAAAATATGATGCTGACAGGTTTCATTTCACATGTTTGCCCTGATCTCTGCTGTCACACCGCAGCACCTGCACCTGTGCTCTCACTGTGCAAAGAGGGGGCTGGGGGCGGGGGAATTCTCTTGTTTTTTTCACAGCTGTATGGAGGATCACCGAACAGTTTATAGCTGCAGTTCACTTCTTGTCTTGTTAAGCTGTATGGTTTTTTTTGTTTAGTTTTTTTTTGTTTCTTGTCATGATCAGAAAGACATTCAACAACTTTGTGTTACGGATATCACTGTTTGCTCCAAAATGCAACCTTCTCAACAAAACTGTCTTGTCTGCAATTTACTGCCACCTGCTTTTTATTCCCTTGAGATGATTTTGAGAAGGTTAGATGAGACCATAGTGGAGCTGGGCGATATGGCCTTAAAGTAACATCGTGAATTGCAACTTTACTTGAAAATGAACAACTCGAGTCTCGGCTTGGACTTGAAAGTGACCTGACTCAACTTTAGACATGATGGATCAAAAAACCTTTATTCATTTTAGGTTTGACGAAATGATTTTTTTCATGGATGGTTATGTAAATTGTTGGCAGGAGCAAGAAATCTGCAGACATGTGCAACTTAAGAGCCTAAATCTGTTCATAACTGCGATATTCTGTGAACAGGGTGACTTGACTTATCCCCCAAAAAAACTACTAGGGACTTACTCCTCAAAAAGCACTGAAAAGCTCAAAAGCACTTCATCGATGCTGGGACTGCACCACACAATAAATTATCACACGTTTTTTGACCAAATACCTCGATATCAATATTGCTAAATATTGTAGTGATGACTATTGGTGCTTTCACAAAATATTAACACAATAAGATTTTTGATTTTATTTTTTAAATCATCAGTAAGGAGGATATGATAAGTGGGATAAGTTCAGAAAATGACATCACTTTACTGCAATACAGCCTTTCCAACCAGGAAAAGTCAACTTATCACATATCATGATATGACAATATCCCAAATCTAAGATGATATAGTCTAATATCACGATAGTTACATAGTATTGATTGATTGCCCGGCTGTAGACTGTAGGTTGCAAAATTTTCTTAAAGAAACTCATGTTTCTTCTCTAAGTCACTCACCAAAACTGAGTGTGTCAGAGTTTGTGTTTTCACCTGAAGACACCTGAGGCTTTTAGAAACCTTTGGTTTATGAACAAGGGTTTTCATTTTGGTCAAGATTGTTAAATCAGCTGCATGTCTTCTGAAACAGAAACAATGTGTAGTATCTGTTTTCACATTGTGCTGTTGGACCTACATCACTTATTGACTGAACAAAGTTTTGGGGGTTTGAATGATATCTTGGAAAACACAGAGAGGATAAAAAAAAAAACATATATTACATACTGACACCTTTTTTTCTTTTACTGTGTGTTTGATTGTAAACTATGATACAGTTTCCTCTTGTGTGAGAGTTAAATGTGTGAATCAACAAGAATCTAAACAACTGCCACTCAGTAAACACCTTCCACACATGCATTAAAAAAAGACAGCAGTTGCTGTGAAAATATGCTTGAAGTGATCTCTCAGGCATTTGGCATGGCAAAACCACAAATTATGGTAGCAGAGTGAGACAGCATTATGAGCCTTCACTGTGTGGTCCATCAGCAGCTATAGACCTTTGTCCCCTCCTGCTGCTCTCTCCTGCCCTTCTCCCCTCCTGCTGCCCCCTCTGCTGGGGGTAGCAGGCATAGTTGACCCTGGTTAAAATTCAACTGGCCAAACAAAAGCGTAGTCCGTTTTTTTCTTAATGACCTGGTCGTGGATCTTGAGAAAGTGGAAGTTGCAGACTTTGAAAACAAATACATCGATAGGTTTAAGTGAATTTAAACTGAACATGACAGACTGCAAGACATCAGCAGGATGCTCGTTAGGCAGTGAGCGATTTGTATTTTATGAGCATCGTCTAAAGTTTAGACAGTTATATAACAGAACATAATTAACTATGTCATACTATTTGAGGAGTTGTCATGTTGTTTTAATAAAGGATTCCGGAAATTGATCTACATTAGATCTCAGATGCATGGAATCGGTGCATAGACCTACATTTTGGAAGAGTTTCTGATGTAAATATTGTTGTTATTTGATTTTTGAAGTTTATGTGTCAATCCTTCAAGCAGCTGGTAGAATGGTGCACAAGGTAGAATCAGATTACTTTGAAATGTAGTCAGGTACTGAATATAAATTAATGTAATTAGTAACGTAATCCATTTAAATTGCACAAATAATGGAATAATGGAAGCTTTTGAATTACTTCGAAAGTAAAGCATTGAAAAACTTGAGTTCCACAAATATTGTTTTACTCTTTAAACGTCTCAAAACATTTTCGATACAAATACAATGACTTATGCATATTCCGAATTGTAAATGACTCAGTATCAGTACTGACACAGACTACAGGAGTACTGTGAGGATGCTATAACTTGCGGGCTGCTGTTCCACACACAGTTTAAATACATAATGACATTCAATGCCACATTTTAAATACCTGATCTAAAATGTAATCAGTAATACTTGATTTTTTGGCATGATGATCAAAATAAGAGTCAAGCCTCTCTCTCCCTCCCTCTGTCTTTCTCTCTCCCCCTCTCTTCCTTTTCTCTCCCTCTCTCTCAACCCAACCTAAAGAGGTGCAGATGGCCGCCCACTATTGAGTCCGGTTCTGATCTCTCACCATAATTGATTGATTGATTGAATGATTGAACATTGCATCGTGAAGAGATGACCAGTGTTGTTCACTTGAACTATCAATGGTGTCAAACGTTTTTTGTTTTCTTTTTTCCTGTTTTAGTCTCTTTGAATCACCTCACCTTTCCTGTTCATCCTGTGCATTAGCGTGATATCCTCCTTTTTTTCAGGGTTTTCATCTCGAACTCTGGGTGTCTGCTGGTGTGTTATTGTCTGTTCTGTTGACTTTTCACTTTGGTCAACTCCTGTTGTTTTAAATGTGCTATAGAAATTAATGACTTGACTTGCAGCGACCGTTTTTTTTTTTTTTGTTTAAAGGTGCAATATCTAAGAATCAGCCACCTGTCACATTCATTGTCAAAACAAATGATGGGCAGCTTATCACCACAGTAGTAACTGTACCTGCCGTTAGCTAGTTAGCACAAGTGCTCGAAGCAGCTGCACAAAAAAGGCAGAGTGCTCAGAAAAAGACGCTGGGCACTGCACCTTTTCTCTGGGCGGTATAAAAAAAAAAAAAATGCAATGTGGACACAGGCCCTTAGTCGTACAGTTAGTGGTCCAGACAGGGAATTTAGAGAACTGGGGAAGTGTGGGTGTTTACCCTGCAAGCACAGGAGCTTTGGACCTGGGCTTGCCGGGGCTAGCTGGTTAGAATACTAACTTAAGTAGATATCTCTGCAAGGCAATACATGGACGGCATAATGTCAAAACTGTTATTACTTCTTCTTTCATTCTTTTGATAGTTTTAGAAGAACCTGCCATTAAAGCTGCTGGTTTCCTTCCTGTCCTGTCACAGGGGCAACTCTAATTAAAATGCGTCACAACCGTTAAAAGTCCTGCACTTTAAATTCTACTTTAAGGCAGGGACACGGGAAGTCAGTCACAGTTGGGGCTGTAGAAGAGTCAGTCTATATAATGACGTCGTAGTAAATGGTTCGCACGATTCATGTTTTTATGTGTTCACTGAATGGCCTATAACATGTTATAGGTCAAAGCAGCCACTCTGCAAGGAGAGGGTGAGAAATTCCCCAGATACCTTTATAAAAACAATCAATTCGTGAGTTGGCGAGTCAGGAGAAACTCTGTAAACTTTGCAAAGTGCTGTTACTGACAAATCCTTAATTATTTGGGCCTTCTTATAAATTCGGCATATGTTATAGCTTTGTTTAGGAGCACCAGCATGCCTAGCTCCCGCACGTGCTTACACAATAAACTATTGCACACTGCAAGACATGTTTAATTTGTAATCATATCTAATTAAATATGATAACAGCAAAATGATAATGTGTTATCATTGAGTTACTTATCATCTTTTATAAACCAGTTACAGATGATAAAAAGTTAAAAAATAAAATAAAATAATTATTTAGCACCGAAACGTCCTTCTATGTATAAATACACTGTGTGTGCTTTATTAAGAGTTTATTGAGTGTTCATTAATTTCTTATTGAGATAAAGAGGTTAAATGGATAGTTAAACGTTGGAGACGGTGCGTGCAATCCCCCTCTCAGCCACAGGGGGCGACGTCTCCCGCCGTGGTGACCACGGAAGTTTTGGGGGACCGGAACCTTTGACGTGTCAAATTGTAGCCATCTTTCTGTGGAAGGAAACGCCTTGAAGAAGGAAGGAAACACACCAACTGTGTAAGTGTGTACGAGAAACCTGAATTTATCCAACTCATTGCTGTTTTCGCTGGCTGTAACGCGCAGAAAGCCGTGCGTTAACGTGTAAGTGTCGTCTGCGTGGCCGCCGTTACGTCAGTCAGGACGCTGAGAGAAAAGAGACGTTCAAACTTTACCGATTAGCTAGCTAGCTAAGCAGACGTTCCCCTGGTATTTCCGTGTTTACCACTCGTGTCCAGACTTGTATTTAATTGGCATGAAACACTTGAAAACAAACTTAGCGTACCTTAAAGTAGTTTTTCAATAAACTTCCGAAAATTTGAACTGGTTGGGTAAGTGTTAGCACTACATCTTAGCAAGCTAACTTTGTAGTATGGATACGTCAGGTTAGTCCGGTAACTTTTAGCATTGCAACTTGACAAGCTAATGTCATAGGACTCCAGCGAGCCGCCTCCTTGGGTCTTCACGTCTAGTTTAATTCACAAGAGTAACAACCGTAGTTAACCATTTTCAAACACCAATGTTTAAATCTATTATCTCTATAGAACTGACATATGTTGTAGCAAAGACGAGCAGAGCAATGATGTCTGTGAATTGGGGCTGGCATTAAAATGACATTGCGATTGTTTTTGACTGATATTATTATTGCGATGTTATTCAATATGAGTGGTGATTATATATTTTGAATCCCGCTTTTGAAATGAACTGTAAAAGCTTTCAAATCATGCGACATTTGTTGAGGTCAGAACCAAACAAACCTGTTTTCCTCTCACCTGGAGAACAGGATTTGTAGGCCTGAGCAGCCCTACGGTTGAATAATACCTTTTTAATAACATCCAGTACCCTTGAAGATGTTGATAACAGGTGAAAGATAATGTTTTACATTTTTCCCTGAGGTTTGCATAGGAAATGTTATTCGATGTACAGATAGGCTGTATTAAAGAGTGCACTGAATGGTTTCACACTGTCCGTAGAGAGAGAAATTGGATTGCTTTCACCTGCAGCTCTGCTTTTTTTTTTTTCCAAAACCCAAAGACATTGTTTCATATCACACTAGATAAAGATGAGCAGTCAGTACTTCCTCGAAATAAGTGAATGTTGGGCATTTTGCGTTTAAAAATCACTCAATTGGTTATGAAAATTGATGCTGATTATTTTCCTTTCCATGCTTCTCCGCAGGTTTCTTTTTTGTTTGTTTTTGCTAAAGTAGGATCCAATCACCAGGAAGTCAGGATGGGGGGAGTTTTTGCAAAGGTCTTTGCGGGTTTGTTTGGGAAAAAGGAGATGAGGATCCTCATGGTTGGTCTGGATGCTGCCGGAAAAACAACGATTTTGTACAAGCTCAAGCTCGGAGAGATTGTGACTACTATTCCAACAATCGGTAAAATAATTATGTTTATTCTGAGACTAATACATGGCTGTTAGGTTTAACATCACATAATTGTTTTCTAAGAAGCCAGTTTATGAAATGTGTGCCCTCATAACTGTTAAACTATAACTTTTTTCTCCTTTAGGTTTCAATGTAGAGACAGTAGAGTACAAGAACATCAGTTTCACAGTATGGGATGTTGGTGGTCAAGACAAAATTCGACCGCTGTGGCGTCATTACTTCCAGAACACACAGGGTACGTTCAGTAATATCAGTTCTTAGAGCTTTGATTTGCTTTAATTAACTTTTGTTTCTTGTTTAAGTTTCCGTTGTGTTGTATTTTAAAGCTACAGTACACATCGCACACACTCATTTTTTTCCCCATTTGCTCTTGTTCCAGGTCTCATCTTTGTCGTTGACAGCAACGACAGAGAGCGAGCTGGGGAGGCTCGTGAAGAGCTTTCTAGAATGTTGAATGAGGATGAGCTGCGTGATGCTGTGCTATTAGTCTTTGCCAACAAACAAGTAAGTCATACTTCTGAAAACAATTAATGTATGCAGGTGTATAATCTAAACATTTTGCTGCTTGTTTTTCTGTTGTATTCACAAGATTGGCTTCTAATATTTTCTCACTGTTTATAGGACCTTCCGAATGCCATGAATGCAGCAGAAGTCACAGACAAGTTGGGACTTCACAGCCTACGCAGTAGAACATGGTACATACAGGCAACCTGCGCCACCTCTGGGGACGGCCTTTATGAGGGTCTGGACTGGTTGTCTAATCAGCTGAAAAACAGATCTTAACCTGCTGTCCACAACTATTCTACTACACCCAATCTACTCTACTCTTAAGGTGTTGCCAAACGGAGTTACCTTGTCCAAAAAAAAAGAAATGCAGGTTTTTCTAGTTTCACCTCAGATGTTATTATCACAAACATATAGACCAGATGTGCGGGTGATTTATTCTTCTAAAGCTGTGGGTTTTTTTGTTTTATTGTATGTAAATGTAAGTATATTTGGTAATGGAGCAGCTTCTTGCACACATACAAATGGTAATTTCTCTTTCTGGTTGTTGGACAGCCATCGATGCATTCAATAAGAAAAAGGGAAGCGATGGAATAAGAATGGCCCCTAGGACCTCAACGCAATCTGATGACTGGTTATGATCTGGTCACATGTACTGTAAAGAGCGGTCCGTGAGGGGCTTTTAGTTTTCTAGAAACCGGATGGAACATGATGCACTACTTGCAGCTAATATAGTTGTTTCAGCCAGTGACTACATGTCCCTGATTACCATTTATAAAACACTGGCATTGACTATTTGTACTCTGTACTGACATTCCTCTGTGAACACTAACCAGCGTTTGTGATACATATGATGGCTTGATTTTAGAAATGCTACACTGATGTCCCATCTGTCTGCTTTATGGTTGTTTGAAAGGCAGTCTGTTGAGTCAGCATTAATGGGTTTTTTTTTGTATTTCTGAGTCTCAGGTTTATCATGTGCTGCCTCTGCAATACTTACTAGAAATACAGCATGAAGTGGTCTGCTGGTCTTAAAGGACATGCATATTTACTGGGTGTTTACATCATTAAGCTGCACAGGAGCTGTTACCCAACTGAGTACATATTTCAACAGCCATATGCTATAACTTGTTATGTGTATTGTGGCAAGTAATTGTAACTAAAGGAGTTGCACACTGCTCTTCTGTCTTCACTAAAGGCTTTAGCAAGTGACGCTTTTCCTTTATTCAGTTATCAAATGTGGGAAATGGCATTTTTAATGGCAATACAGAATCAGTTTCAGCTACAGCTTTCAGTTTGATATAAGAAACCAGTATTTCTTTGTTTGCAACACATCATCCCTGAGGTAAACAGGACAAGGTATCAAAGACACATGTTGCCTCTCATTTCCAAGCTTCTTTTCTTAAAGGTGTGGGTGTTGCTTTACTACTCTGAAGATGTTTCAGGGCTGCATTAAAGATTATTTGACTTATAACTGCTTTAATTTATCTTAATCTCTTAAGTTTTTTTTTTTTTTTATGTAAACCTTTTGTTTTGTGAGGAAAAGGCAATGTAATTTAAGTGACTGGGTAAAAAAAAAAAATCTTTCAATCTATGCAATAAAAATGTTGAATGCTGAGGTGTGGAATGTAGCTTTTTCTCCCTTTTTGGTATAATTTTGTGACTTTGTACAACTTTTAAAGGATGAGTTCACCCAAAGATGAATGTATTGCTTTAGCTGGAGTAGCTGGGGACTTGATTCTAAATGTAAACAAACAAAAATGCAGCATTGAATGGCTCCACACAGCTCGTCTGATGTAATCCAAGCCTGTGGATGCCCAGAGATGTCAAACTGATTTGAAAAGTTATCAAAAGGCCCCTCCCCACACTTTTTTGTATAACATTATTTTCCAAATCAATTTGTGATCTCAACAAATGCATATTAGTTAAGGTATGCTGTTGGGAAATGAAGCAATTGGAGGATGTCCCTTTCACAATTATTTGACATTTTACTGGCATAACAATTAAACTGATGTTAGGGCCGTCACCCTTTGACCCACGGAGAAATGCGATGGCCTGAGCTGGTGTAAACCACCCAATGCTGGGGTTAGAGCAGTAATGTGGAGAGCACACCCTGTCTCACATTGTGCAGCGGTGGCAATCTAAGACAGCATTCTTGCAGGTTGATTAGGCTGCTATGGTTAATGCAGCCAAGCCTATAAAACATGGCAAGAGACGATGGTGGTGTTGGAAGGGGAGGGAGTTAGAGTCTCGGGTCCCTCGTAGGGCTGCTTTGTGTGGCCTCCTCTCCTGCTGCTCCATCAGCTTGGTTTGTGTGTGGCGGTCTAACGGTACTCGGTCTTATAAAAGGACCAGCCTGGTTTTTTGCACTCTTCTTTATGAATGCCTTGCTCTTTTTTAGTGCACCCCCCAGGTGCCAGCCAGCAGAATACCCTCTTTCAGACCAATTCAAGGCAAATGCAAACACTACACTCTATTATGACCAGTGGAGAGCATTCCAATGGTATCGCACCAGTCAGGGAGCTGAACCTAGAACGGTGAGGGATTAAGAAGCACTGGCATGACTGAGAAAAGAAAAAGGAGCGGGGCTGCTGAGTCGTGCAAGAGGCACAGTGGGATGGAGGAGATGTGCAGACAGCAACGTCAAGGATCATCTTGGAATTTTTTTTAAGAAAAACATTTAAGAAACTACTTTCTTATGTCCTATATTCAACCTTAAAAATATTTTCTCACTAATGCTGATGTTTCATGACACAAAAATTACTGTGCTGCTAAAAACTTGCCAAAAGCTGTTTACCTATGAAATGTAAACTGGTTAATTTGTTTTTCGTTGCTCCGGTCCCAACTCGTTTGAGACGTGTAAACTGGCATCAAATTTAGAATAAGCTTCTATTTACAAAAATCCATGAGGCTGATGAGGAAAAACGTGAAGTACACTGTTTTTGTAGTGTTTTCAACTGAGTAAAGGTCAGAAAGGATTAGCGGAAAATAAAAAATGATCACATTGTGCGTTCTTCACACAGCAACCCAACTTTTATTGGACTTGGGGTTGTACGATATTTAAAAAAAAAAATATTTGTATAAAGACTGATAATTCAATCTGTATTGGTTTTTGAGATCTTTTACTTGAGCTGCTGTCAACACGGTAAGCAGTTTCCAGGAAAAATCTCACAGCACAATAGAAAATCTCTGCTTGTGGCATTACCGTTCTGATTTAATTTTCCAACATTTTTCCAGACAGTGACAGCCACCAGGGCCAGACAACAGGGATAACAGATCATTTTGTTTGCTTTGTGTAGCATTTTAACAAATTGAATTAAAAAAAACTAAAAACTAAAACATCACAATCTATCATAATACAAAATATGTTTGGCAATTTAATCACATTAAAAGTGTTTAACAGAAACACCAAAGACATGAGAGTCCCCATATTGACTTATTGGGTGAAGAAGTTAAAACACAAGGCCAAAGCCTGTTACTCAGGCACATCGACCCGTCTCCGTCCACAGTCAGATTGGCCGTTGAGGGTAAATGAGGTCTTCGGGGCCACCAAGCTGCTGTGGAGCATTCTGTCCGCGTTATGCGTCTTTGAATTGGGGGAGGGCGGAGAGGACATTAGTCGTCCGAGTCTGTGTCATGGCGCCGCCTGTGGCTTTGTATGGCACCAGCAGGGGCCGTCTTGTGGCCGGCAGGGTGACGGGGGACAGGAGACCCCCCATCCGAGGAGTCTGAGTCATGTCGCTGCCGTCGGTGATGGGGGTAGGAGGGCTGTCGCTCGGCCTTTGCACCCCCCCTTGAATGGCTGTCATGGGGTCTGGCTCCACTCTGACTATGGTATGATGGATTATGATGATGGTGGTCCTTTCTCTGCCTGAAGAGTAAAAGGAAACAAACAATCCATGATCGAGTCGTGGTGGACAGAGTAAGATGTGGTCAGGCTGGGAGCAAGAAGCTGACTGATGAGCTTTATAGTGACATCCACAGTAAACGCCCAATGAAAGATTTAAAGTGAACATAACTGGCTAGCTTGTGGACACGTGTCTGTACATTTACAACCTGTATCGGGAATCCTGTACACTTCAATCATATGTTGAGTTATATAACAAATCCTTTACCACCAGAACATAATAAGCAAGCTACATTATTCATCTGGTATGTCTCCAACTCTCCTATACACCTGCTTTTCAGGATGAATCTGAGGTCTTGTGAGACATGAACCCCAAATGTAGGAAATACTTCCAAGATGCTGTGTGTAGGACAGTGCCTTAGTGCCCTCTAGTGGTGAAAGAGGAAAGATTGTGTTTCATAGCCAGCCAGAAATTCTCCAAATTGTCCAGAATACAAGAGGTGGAACCATTTTTAATATATTTTCATAAAATGAGGCAAACTTTGAGAAGCCTGTGATGATTAAATGCGATCTAGAAATAGAAGTATTCAATAAAAAAATACAAATGAATGATAAAAATAATTTGTATATTTTATGGTGCTTGTTATTTGTCAAATCTCAGGCAACTGGAGAACATTTCAAATGTACCAACCTCTTTCGGTTGTCATCGGAGTCCGATGAGGATGAGTCTCTTCTTTGCCTTTTCTTCTTTTTTTCCTTCTTCTTTTTCTCCTTTTTGCTCTTTTTTTCTTTCTTCTTCTTTTTGCTCTCGTGCCTACAGAGCAAAAGAAAGTAGTGAGTGTAACCATCATTGAAATAAACACGGCAAACTGGACATAGGGTCACATTTTGTCCAGTAGAAATAAGTATGATGTTTTTCTGTGTCTGAAATATCATGCAGGTGTTATGCGTGTTTTCTTAGGTGGTGGCAAAAGTGAGCCGTGCTCACCTTTGTTCCTCATCCCCTTGTTCTACACTCTGAGAAGTCTTTGTTGTTGAGGTTTCTGGACGAGCTTCTGTTTTGTGATGCTGTAAGCAAAGCATTTCATTAATCTTTCTGTGCAGTCGTAGATCCAGTGACATACACCTCCATCTCTTCAAGTCTCTTCGCTGCTTGTAAAAAGATCAACGGGCCAGTTTCTCCATCCGTCAAACTGGACTTCCATTTCAAAACATCTACGTCTTACAGTGTGAGCATCAGAAAAATGTTCAGTGGCATTTATCAGAGGTAAAACAAAAAAAACTTACCGTAAAAACAGGCAAGCCTATTTTAGCTGCCTCTTTCTCCTTTTGGGAGAGCACCATTTTCCTTGACCCTGCACTGCAAATGGAAACACTCGTTTAGAAACACTTGACAATCACAGAGGATTAAGATAAGTGGCTCTTTTGCTGGCACCTCAATGTCAACAGAGGAGCATTTTAATAATTTTTAACAGAACCAAAATAGAAAACTGTGAAGCACATGGACAGATATTCACTTGATGTTGCTTGCTCTAAAAATAAACACTTTTTTTTATGATAGCAAACATTAATGTAGGACCACAATAACTGAAACCAACTGAAACCATATAGACAAATGTGTGGAAACACTTGAAAAAGCCGTCTGATATTACGTTAGTGAGTACTTCCTGGACCCTTGTCAACGTTAGCATGTTGTGATAAGTGATGGAGACTTTCCATGTGGATTTCTGCATTCTCTCACATGTAAACTATTGCGACTGATACTAGGTTGTCATATTCTATATGCAAGTTGACTGCTTAGAAAAAATAAATTAATAACAAAGTCACCTGGAGCTTCCCAAGCCTGAGACACGATCCACATCTTTCTCCTCACCATCAGCCTCTTCCCTCCTGCAGACATCTGCAAGGTCCTGGTAAGAAAATAAAAAAATAAATAAAATAAAAAATTGAATCATTCAACCTTTTTAATGAAGGCCAGTTCTTCATAAATTCATGTTGAGCTTTTGAGAAAAGTAATACCAACCAACGTGACATACCTCTTTGGTCAGGCCAGTCGGTTGCCTTTTAATATTCTTGTGCCCTCTGGATATGAGAATAAAAGAGATAAACAGTTCATATCTATTGGCCCACACTTGTGTTTATCAAGCATTTATCGTCCAGGGAATTACACTTACAGGGCAGCCATCAGTGCCTCATGCTCCGCAGCCTTGACGGCAGCAAGTTCTTCTTCTTTGGACAAAGGTCTGCTGCCTTTTTTGTCTCTTGCGTACCACGTCAGATCTTTGCCTTTTTGCCATCGTCCTACGGGTGCCATCAAGGAGTTCCCTGGAAACAAGACAGAGGATTTGAGAGCAGATAATGAGATGCTGTACTTGCAATGTCCCTGAGACAAACCCTGGAAAGACTTTTGCTCTAACAGCACCCACAGTGGTGTTAACAGCACTTAGGGATGTAACTTGTTCTTATTAACAGATACGAAGTAAGTGCTATATTCCAGTGGATCGCATGGAAGCAGTGTCCCATACAAAACCTCACCATGGTCAGGGTCAATGAAGCAACTCCAAAGGATGTCACCTGATGATTTCAGTCACTTCTGCCAGTTCTATTTTTTATTGTTCAGTGACATTATTGTTTTATTGTCAATAAAACATTAACAAAAAAAATCCCATTCTAAATTCATAAAACAGATAACGTCAAGAGAAAGACAAACAACAAAATTTCACATCTGAGAAGCAGGGATTTCATTTTTGTTTAAAAAGTGATTAAAAGATTGTTGGCCTCCATTTCTTCTTATACTAGCTGACTAATCGTTGCAGTGATGTTTGTGTGTGGCCTGGGGGTCAACTTCTTCCTCTGAACACATGATTGAGGAATCAATTTGGCAATAATACTGCACTTTGAAAAAGTTCCCATTTTGGTTGCATCGTCTTTCCAGAGCCACCTTCTGATCACATTAGACTTAAAATATTTAAAAAAAAAAAGGTACCCTTGTGTTTAATCGACTTCATGTTGTCAAATGTAACGAGGGGGTCGCCTATTGTAGATGATCCTTTTATGTCACAGCTGTGGGTGCTACGTAGTAATGCTGACATGATGACAGCGGTGTGGGCTCTCACAGGAGGTACGTGTGTCTGCACAGACAGAGGGAGCAATAAAAAAAGTGTTGCTGCAGTGCGTAGAGTGAAAAACTGGACTAATACCGAGCCACTGCACTAGCCCCCGGGAGTTTGTAATGAGGGACTCTACGACAAAAGGTAAGGAAAAGGAAACACTGACGCCTCGTTGTGATTTTATGTTGGTCGCATGTCCGCACACAGCTATTAGCAATTTGCCTGCTAGCTTGGCTAAACTTACCGAGATAATTTTCTCTGTGTTTATCCACTTTCACGTCGTCCCAGTTGAACTGGTCCTGGCCTCCGCGGACGCCTCCAGACCTTGACGAACCGAACATTTTAGCTCGTTTCAGTAAAGTCTTAGAGAACAGTAGCGTGTCGTTAGCTCAAACAGCTGACTTTAGCCACATTAGCACACGAGCAGCGCGATTGGCCGGGCCTTCAGCGTTCGCTCATCCGGGGAGTTTTGCGGTGAGTTTAATTTCCCCTCTTCTATCGGAAAAACGTGTTTCCTGTTGGTGGTGTTTACTTAGACCACTGAAACGAATCCGGAAGCTAATTCGTCAACCATTTATCGAAAAAAATCCTAAGAAGCGACAGAGGAATAGTTGGTTATAAGCGCCTTTAACTCAAGCCAGGCTATGCTATATAGCTAACAGTACTCTGAGACATAAAAGCAACACCGTCGTTTAAAACAAAAAAAAAAAAAGCCTGGTCATGCGTGTATTTTGCTTTCCGTCAAAGAAGAAGCTGCAGCTACAAGTCTGAACACATATATTTAAAATAGCAGCGTCTGTAGCATCTGTTCTGTTGAGCTAATGCTGCTAACAACTCTGCGTCGCTGTGTATTGTCTGCGCGCATTCTCGACGCTCGCGAACGTAACGTGTTGATGTTTTGGCCCGCAGTGATGACGTAGGCAGCACAGTTTTCCCCTTATGGCTCTCGCAGCAATCTCACAGAGCGGAGGAGAGGGAAAATCCTCCGGAGACGACCCGGCGATCGTGGACTAACGTTACTCCCGATGTACATGAGATATTTTTCCAGGCTATTGTCAGGTAGGAAGGAGGATATTTGTTTAATATCTGTTGGTTTTTTTAACCATCTGCCGCATCACTGCTGCTTTCACTGCCATTCATTTCCCTTCAGTGTGATAGATGGTTTATACTGCCGTGTTGTTGTTGAAGAAGATGGTTGTTGTGTGATCACTGAGCAGGTTTAACCAGTATAATTGTGTGTGATTTGTGCTACACACCAACACTGTCTTACTATTGCTGTATATAAATGTTAATGCCACCAAATATGATTTATGAACCTGCACCATGTGTTATTCCCTGTGGATGGGATCCATCAGTGAAAACTGTTTTTGAACTCAGGCGGTGCTTTTTTAAATGGTAATTTATTTGCGTATGATTATTAAGAAATTATCCACAAATGCACAAAACAATCATACACATTTCCTCCAAGGAAATGCTTCTCTAGTTTGTCTTTACCAGCCTTAAAAACATTAACTCGTCATTTAATCACAGCATGTTTTATTGCTCCTTACAGTGTTTTTAATTGCTTCTAACAGTGAGTCAAAGTGCACTTTGTTATGAGTTTTTATCAGTTAGATAATTACTGTGCAGTTGTGACATTCACTTAATGATAATACAACACAGAAAGTCCTAATCTTCAGTTTCTGTGTGCGATGTGAAAAAAGATAGAATAAGTCTGAATGAATGAGAAGTGGTTGAACATGTGCTCACATAATGTCTTAATCACCTCTTCAGGGTCAACACTGTTTTCACATTAAATACTGTGTTGTGCTTTGTAGGGCTGCAACACTACATTGGTATGTCAGCAGTGTGTCCATGAGTTAAAAACTCAATCTGTCCATTAAATTGTAAACAAATTCTGACCAAAATTCTCACCAGAGGTGGCATAATCTAATATTTTGTCTACAAGCAATTGGAAACCCAGAGATATGTATATATCTTATCATATAAGACAACACACAGGCAGAGAGAGAGATCATCAACCATAAAATGTTAATTTTTTTCTGTAGTGTGTACATTTTGTTGACAAATTGATAAATCAATATATTGTTCCTGCTTTCATCCTGACTACCCAGTAGACTGTATCCGACCGACAGACCTGACAGACTTCACATGATTTGAATTATGCTCGAGGCCACTATCAATCACGTGGGGTTTCGTGCACATGATTAAAGTTATGCTCGGTGCAGCTTCCAATAAGCGTCGGATTTTAAACCCATATGTCTCTCATTTCCTGTCAGCTTCGTGTCAAAACATTGCGTGTTAATTCTTGTGTAGGTGCTGGGTTGTATTTGGCTGATAGTCCCAGAAGCTTTTCACAAGAGAAATGCAAATGAGATCTTGCTAAACGTTAGCTAAAAAAAATGTTTTCCTTACTACAAATTTACAAAACTTTGTACATCTTTACTGAATCTAATCTGAACTTTTGCTTTGGCATTGCTAATATTTCATTCCAGGGCTGCAACTTATACCCTTTTTATTCTGTTGTGTATTTGTAAATTAAGATAAATGTCAATCTGTTGCTCAAAGAAACTAATAAGTATAGCGTATTTAGTCTGACAAGTTGTAAAGTGTAAATATAGGTTTTTATTTTATAACTGACAACGCTTAAAAACAGAATAAAATGATTTGGTTGAATAATCAATTATTCGAGCACTAATTCATCAGTGTTTAGAAGACTGTTTTTTAATAATGGAAGTAAATATACCTTTGCAGATTAATCAGCAATAATAATAAATGTGAGTTGCAGCCTTCAATTGATTGCATGAAGTTCTTGCGGACTGATTTTCTGTTAGTCAACAAATGAATGAATTGATTTGCTGTTTCAGCTCGAGATTCAAATGAATTACAGGTTTTGGAATCAGTAAGGTAAGATATTCCTTTCTTGAGCACCCAGAGTGGAATTACGGTGTTAGAACAGCAAATAAATTGAGAAATGGATAAATAAGAGTACATAGAATAAGAAGAGAGTAACCTATAAATGAAAATGATAATTTAGTGCCGCCCTAATTGTTTGATTAGATTGCCTAAATAGAATCATCGAAACATTTTCAGTTCGAGGGCAGGAATCTAAATATGTTGAATCTTCTTCTCTGGCCCCTGGAAAAAAAAGGAACTCCTGCTCCTTTAATCAGTCATGTTGCTGCTTAGGGGAAGCGTTCAAGAGGCGACAGAGAATGCCTCTTGTCATCTGCACCTGCGGAGTCCAGAGACGACCTCGCTGGTTTGCCTGGAGACAAGAAGGCTCACAGTTTTATTCTGAGCTATAAAAGAAGCTGATCAAGCATAATTTACCTTTTGTGTTCAAAGCTGGATTAGTCTCATATATGTACATATATATTTTTTATTTGTTTCATGTCATCATGTCATGTGGACTACCTTATTCTTGGGCTAACTACCAGCCTGTCTGATACCTGACATGGATGTATGTAATAGGAGGCCTGTAACTGATAACCATGATGATTTACATAAGCTTCATACTGTGGTCCGCTTTAGCTGCTTTCCCACCGCTACTTTCTGTTTTGGAAGACTCTCACAGTTGTTACTGAAAACCAGCTGACTTCCTGTTATACTGCATTGTTCTTCTCCACCCATAGAAAACTCATAATATGGCAGAAGAGTGGAGGGTTGGGTCTCGGCCTTTGGACTATAATAATAATAAAATAAAAAAAACACATACAGGACTTTTCCTTTCATATCCTCAACGTTTTTAAATCAATCATGGACTGCTAAATATACTCCAGTGTAAACATGGCCCTTCCCTCTTCTTTTCACTCCTCCCTCCTGCGTTTGCACACACCAGCCCCTGATCACACCCTCTCTGTTCACTTCCCCTTCTGCTCGAGCTCTGCGTGTATAGAGGAAAGGTAAGCAGGAACTCCACAGGATATACTTCATTCTTTATTTAAGTAGTTTGCCTAAAAACTATGGTAATGAAAGAAGGTTGTGTGGAATATATCACAGTGTAGAGATGGTAAGATGCTGATGTTTGCTTCTATTTTTGTCAGTAACTGGATGTCTCCATAATGTAGTTTTAAGTTGTTGTTTACTTGAATACGTGGCCATGTGTGATTTATCAGGCAGTGTTTCCTCTCGGCCTCCTGTGTTTCTTAGCCTTTTCTGTTCTTTCCTGCAATCACGAGCAGAGTAGGACTCTCCAATTAGTGAGTAATTGCTCCTCGACAGCACCATGGTAACCTCACGGCTTGCCCACGCCCTTGTGGGAGATGTTTCCACCTCATCATCATCTGTTCGCCTTAGCGATCTGCTGCTTTATCATTTTATCGCGCTTATCCCAGCAGACTGGAGCGAGGCCTGTCTAAACACGTCTAACCCCGCTGTAATGTTCTGAAGTGTTGGATTTGGTCTTTTTATGACTCATGCCACAGGATTCCAGTGGTTGTGTCTTCAGCCCCTCCACCCTTGCCCATTTGTTTTCTTACACCAAACTCTTCTCTCCCCCTCTCCTGCAGCTATGGCTGGACCAAGGCCTGTGGTGCTGAGCGGCCCATCCGGGGCAGGGAAGAGCACGCTGCTGAAGAAGCTCATGAAGGAGTACGACAGCATTTTTGGCTTCAGCGTCTCCCGTAAGTCCGCCCGAGCATCTTTTTAAATGAATTTTTCTATGGAGTTCTTGCCAGTCGCAAAGCTTGTCGTTGAGGAGTAGCCTACAGTCTGACATGTAGGTCATTCAGTGTTTGGTGTACGGGTGTCAAGATCTTCACAATAACCGTGACACTGTGCATAATCATGTCAATAATGCACCTTTGATAATGACGCCTGGATAATCCAACAAAGATGTCCGGCCCTGCGTATCTTTTGTTCATGAGTTCATCTGGTTGCCTTTTTCACTAGTAGTTGAGGAGTTGATAATGTTCTCTTTGTACACTTTCTTTCCCAGTTCTGGTCTCAGACTCTCTCCACCCCCCTACACTTGTATGTTAAGGATAATTAATTACCCCAAAAAATAGATAAAACACTCAATGAACAAAGTTAAAGATGAATTTGATTGCCTGCTATTATTTTGAATCCTATAGATAGCGCAATGTTTTCATTATCATGATTTCTTTGGCCAAGAAAATCTGATATTGTGGCCGCCCTGCTTTGGAGATGCAGATGCATGCACGTGTTACTCATGCAGTTTAATTGAAGTAATGCTGCAGATAATGATTATATTCATTCATTCATTCATTCATTCATTCATCCATTCATCGACAGTCTAGTTAAAAAAAACTGTAATACAGGAGAATTTTTGTACTTCCTTTTTATAATTCACCATTCAAAGACATACGTTTTGAGTTTCAGTTTATAGTTTTTTGTGGACCGGATGATTTAATAAAACAAAGGGCAAACTAATCAGTTATTAGGATGATCATAAGCCGTCAATCGGTTATGGAAATTCTTGCAGACGGATTTTTCTGTAGATCAACAAATGGATTCCTCGACTGTTTCACTTCTCAAGTTAATTGTAGACTGACATAAATGTCTTCTCAACCCTCAGATACAACAAGAAATCCTCGACCCGGAGAAGAGAATGGCAAAGGTACGACACATTCCTCCTTTTTCTCAAGCGCTGCGACAGTACATCACGTTTTAAGTCAGCGGTATTTTAGCTGTTCTTTATCTGTAATCTATATCTTGTGCTTTTTGTGTTTCAGATTACCATTATGTTACGCGGGAGACGATGCAGGCAGGGATCGACAACGGGGAGTTCATCGAGAACGCCGTGTTTTCCGGGAACATGTACGGGACGAGTAAAGCCGCTGTGCAAGACGTCCAGGCCAAGAACCTCATCTGTATACTCGACATCGACATGCAGGGCGTTAGGAACATCAAAACGACAGACCTCAATCCCATCTACATCTCCATCCAGCCGCCGTCCATGGAAGTCCTGGTAAGAACAGAAGGAAATGCGTGTCATTGTATTGACACCAGGCTCGTCTGTATGTTCCATTTTCCCCGCCAAATACCAGTTTCTGGGTGTGGACTTTGGTTCTCTTTGTGCCACAGGTATCTGGTCATACATGTTTTGGACGCTCCGATTGTCTCTGAATGCCTCGAAAGGTGGGAGTGACATTTTTTCACTTGTATTGTTTCAGGAAAAACGCCTGAGAGAGAGAAAAACTGAGTCGGAGGAGAACCTTCAGAAGCGTTTAAATGCAGCCAAGGTGGACATGCAGTTTAGTAAGTATTCATTGTTTTCCTGTCGGAAATCAAGAAACCATGTAAACTTTAAAAACATGACTCTGAACTTAACTCCATCTCCTTGTAGGTAAAGAACCTGGTGTGTTTGATGCCATAATTGTCAATGATAATTTGGAGGAGGCTTACGGGCAGTTAAAAAACGCTCTGCTCGAGGTGAGTGACCATTACAACACAGCATCGGCATCATCAAATACATCAACACGTTTTCACCCCTGCACACATCAAATGAAAACATTTTAACATAGGGCTGTTTATTTTGATGGTCATTTGCTCAGTTAGCTAGAGCTCAGAAAATGACCAGTTTCACGATTAGAGTTTGATCCATTCGATCCAATTACATTTGGAAATTTTAGATGCACTGCACAATTTATATTATTTTATTCCAACTGAAGTTAGCCAAGGTCTAAACCTAAGATGAGCTGACTCGGTGAACTGATGAACTGGTCTGTTTGTCTTCTCAACTTGAGCTCAAGTTACACAGAATTTTAGCGAGTCACAGATAAACTTGATGTTTTAATAAGTCACTGGCTCAAGAGGATCTTGGGAAATGAAGGCAAATTCAACGTGCTATTGCCCTGTAATTACCACTTTAGCAAAAGTTACATATACTCGCTTAATATTTCGCATTCTTTTGTTGTTTGTTTTTCCTGACAGACATGACCTGCCTGTTTTGGAAGCATTATGAAATCAAATATTTTTTGTCCCTTCCTAGGAAATTAATAAGGTCAAGAAGGTCAACATGTCTTCGTAGGACACGGCAGCATCCCGACAACCCTTTTTGTCCCATCCAGCTACTTCTCACCAAAACCACAGACCTCCATTCCCGTCGTGAACATTCCCTCAGACGGTGGTCTGTGAACCTCAGACATCCCTTAGTGGATACACAAATACTTAGGTTTTACATGGTATTTAGAGGTAGTTATTACCAAATGATAACATGCTGTTAAGTGGAACATTTTTCTTTTTTTTTTTACGTAAACTAAGCGCTTTCCATATTTTTATTTTCATTTGT
Organism: Sparus aurata; assembly: GCF_900880675.1. NCBI lineage: Eukaryota > Metazoa > Chordata > Actinopteri > Spariformes > Sparidae > Sparus > Sparus aurata. The sequence goes on from NC_044207.1 coordinate 20,318,936, forward strand.
ATGAAGGAAGTATACTCCAATAATGCTTACATGATATGTGACTGACTGGCATGGGGTGCAGGATGTCCTGTCCTCTCACCAAGCTGGAGTAACACAAATACAGCTCACACCATCATGTGGAGGAAACTGGTCCTCCAGTAGCATTTCTGGATATGTTCTGGCAACGAGTTTCGTTACTCATTACTGTTAACGGTGAGATGGATTTACAAGGCAGTGAAATGTACTGGGGGGAGAGTTTGTTGTCGCACGTTTCGTTCAGGAGGGAAACCTCGTCTGAATCTTCAGCACTACAACCGATTTCTGGAAAACATGGCGACTCGGTGTACATGCCAAGGCGACTGTGTAAAACTATTCCAGCGCTGGTGGTGGTTGATTTCTTTTCTTTTACAGGTTTTTTGTAAATTGCAACAGAATGTGCTAACTCCATTAAGTTTGGTTTGCTTGATAACCATAAATACTCTTGTGTTCTAGTAGGATTAAAATTCCACGCGAGATAGAAAATGACGCCTAAAACTGTCACTTTTTAATCTTTTTTTTTTCGGACAGAACAATGTAACTGTTTATTTTACAGTTGTAAATTTGTAAAACTTTTATATTGTGTAACTATCATTTTGCAGCCTCACCTGTACAGTAAAATGACACTCAGTGGACTATTTTGACTCCTAACTAGAGGAGACATTTTTAACTCGGAAGGAGAATTAAAATGCGTGTTTACCTTTTTTTTTCTATTGCTTAGAATCAAGCACACAAATCGTCTTTTACTTGAAAGCTGAAAGTATTTATGACCCACCTGTAACTTGGTGTTTTTTTTCCTTAACAATCCATTTATTTTAGTTTTGAAGTGTCCACTTACACAGGAATTAAATGTTACATCAAACTGAGATGCATGTAGTTCTCTGTGTTATTTTACACTTAAACACCTCTTATAATAATGTGCTTGTTGTGAATGTCATTATGTATTCCTTAAATCTATTAAACATCCAGCAGTGAGACAATGTTATCTGTTGAAACTTTAATAAATATGTTCCAATACTGGAAGAGGAGTTTGGTGAATGTGTGCTATAAATAAGAATTGTGAAAGAACCTGGACGTGGTCATTATTTGCAATACATTATTTTTAATTCAGATTTAACATAGTACTCAAACATGTTTCCAAAAACTACACATGTACAGTACAAGCAATTACAATCCGTTAGTGCTTTAATATTAATACATAACATGATCCTCGTCACTGACTAAAAACAACACAAACACCACACATATTTCAGGGGACAGCTTCTGTATTCTAGTGAAAAGGTAGTCAATTCTGTGAGCTCAAGTACTTCGCATAAACATTCACTCACAATCAAATGTGACATTACACGTCCGGTTACGCTGGATAAACACCCATCTGCTGTGGGAAAGCAAATACATGCAGTCACTCGTCTAAATATGTCGCTTACATGTGAATATCCCTGTGATATGCTGTGCTGTTCACAGGCAACTGCACTGCATTCATAGACACAAAAATGTTTCAAAAGTTGAGTGTAATATTCAGTTCACAATTAGTGGCAGAAACGTGTTTCACAATAATAAAAGACGTAAATGCAGTCAAATAGAGATCTGATGTAAAACGGGCTGTCATTCTGAATGCTCAACAACAAATCATTCACAAACAACCCAAGTAGAAGAGAACTCGTGATTGATTTTTTTTTGACAAACTGACTATGATTTCATCAAATCAACAACTGGAGTTCTGTTGTTAATTTTACATAATCAGTGTTGCATGAATGAACTCATCAATACTGAACTAGTAACATGTAGACATGGCCTCATTAAAAGTCATTAACTCCCACATTTGCTGCTCCAGGAATCCAAAGGCACTGCAAAAGTGCAAAAGGCAACATTTCGTAAAAGGTACAAAAGTAAAACCGAGAAATATATCTAGCTAAATATATTGTACTATTTGTTTATGTATATAGCAACAGTCTCCGTTAATGATAATGCTTGAATCAGTAAATATTGGTGGGTCAAGGTTTATCATTTTGTAAAGGTGTCTACAACATGATGAAATTGTTCATCAGTAATAGCCTTCATTTCTTGGTTTCTGTCCACTGTGGATACTGTAAAACACATAATGTATGTGTCATGAAGCAGTTCTAACAGAGCAGAGCAGGGACTGAAACACCGTGACTTAGTGATAGCTATATTTTCCAACTCATCTCGTCCAAAGACACCATCTGACTCTAACCATTTGTCAAGAAATAGACTCAGAGGAGGAGCCTATTTTTGGATGGGCAGCTTTAAAATGGAATGGTTTGTCAAATGCAGTAAATATACTTCAGGTTAGAATATGTGTCATTCGTCATCTAGGTAGAAATGTCCCCGTTTAAGACTAAGAGGCTTTGTGGTACTAAATCAAAATAGTTTGCTACTACTGGTTCTGATGAAGGTTATCACTGATTTGAAGAGTGACCGGGTTTCCCACTGACGTGTAGCCGTAGGTCTGAGTTGACACTTTGGTTTTGAAGCTCTGCTGCCCACCCTCGACTCTCTGTACCTCTGAGCAGTATGACGGCTTCACTTCCAGCTTGGCGTGGCTCACTTGGATGGGGACGTGCCTCTCCGTCCTGGACCGGGCTCCGCTAGCTTGGGGGGCAGCGGATGAGAAAAGGCTGCTGGGGAGGAGATGCTCCCTGAAGCGACTGAAGAATCCGCTCCTCTGCCTCGGCGCCGCGACGGGCCGGCCCACGTTGAGGACCACCGGCTGCCCCACAGCGGACCCGCCAATCTCCCTCTGCAGCACAGAGATCTCACAGGGCTTCTCTGCAGCGGCGCTGTGGACGTTGGAGGCGCCATACGTCTCTCCTTCCTCTGGGACATAATCCTCTAAGTCTTCGAGGGTCAGGACGCGGCCTCCTTGTGTCAGAATCTGAGGCTCCTGTTTTGCCGATGACTTGTGATCGTCGTCTTCATCATCTGGTTCAAAGATGACAGTTTGTTGATCATCCAGGTCGCTGCTGTCCTCTCCATCTGCAGTGAGGATGGATGAGAGCTCATGTGGCTCTCCAGGGATTTGTGTGACAGAACCAGAGGTGACATGACCCCCTTCTTCCACCCAGGAGATTGGCTGGCTGCTGACGTCTTCTGGAAGCTGGGCCTGCGCCACCAGCTTGTTGTTGGAATTGTTGGTGTTTGGGTTTTCCGGAGGAGACCGCTTGGGTCTGGAAGGTGTAGCTGCACGATCAGACCCTGCCGGGGAGATGCCTCTCCTCCTGAGCAGCCTGGGCGATTTGTTGACCTTGTACTCGATGACCTCCTCTACCTCAACCCACCTGGGCTTGCTCTCCACGACCCTGACTTCAGCACCCTCAGGTTCAGTGACATAGAGGGTCGGGATGGTTGTCTTTCTTGTGGCGGGCATCCTCCTCACCCTGGCTGTTGGGGGCTCTGGGGTGGAGGTCTCTGAGCGGTGAGCTCCAACAAGGGATGCACCGGGGGATCTGTGCCTCCTCATGCGTGGGTTCTTCACCACAGTGGTTATAGTCTCCTCGCTGGCATAAACAATAAGAGACAACACAGGCAATATTAGAGCTGCGGTATCAAGTGTTTAAATATAAATGCTGTTTGAGGAGCTGCAGCAATAAGGCTGCCGGTTAAAGAAGACAGCACCCTGGTGAAGACAGCCCATCCTCTCATCATCCTGGTGATAGAATCCTTTACACTTAGGCTTTAAATACTACACAACAATGCATACATGAGGCCACCGAGGGAAGCTCTCACGTATGAAAGGGGACCAAGTTGCCTTTAGTCCATTTTAACTTTAAGCGAGTAATACTTTCAAAGCAAAGGCAGAGATTAGTATTTGTATCTGTAAATATCTGTTAATGTCATCCTGGGAATGAGACTCAACAATCACAATCATCTTACTGATTCTAGCTTTAAGTTGAATAGTCTTTGAATTCTATTAATATCACATGAGGTTCAGTTAGCTTTGCACGGAAATAACCAGTAGCAATTTTCCTCAGGGGGATACTTTCTACTTTTCTTCTTTGAGTACATTTCAGAGCCTGTACTTTTACTTGAGGAAAGAATGTCAGTACTTTTGCCACCTTTGCAGCAAGGTCCAACCAGGTAACAAACATGCTCACAAGGATCATTTTAGCGTTTTCACACTTACATGATGATGGTTTTCTTTGGTATTCTAGTCTCCTGCTCTGTAACTACAGGGAGAAGCAGAATAAATGACATTTAAATGACAAAATAAGGTGATCAGATTGAAAGCTACAGTTGATAAAAAAAACCTTATCTGGAATGTGAGGTGCATTAAACGTATGTTAAGCATTAGAGTCTCTTTTAGGATGAAGTTGGTCTTCCTACCTTCAATAGTGATGGCCTGCTCACCAGTACGAGCCACGGCAGAGGGTGGAATTAAATCAGCAGCACACTTGGCACTGCCCAGACGGTTGGACAGCTGACAAAAAGAGAATATATTTTTAGAGTCTTAAAGATTGTTGCTAATTAGATAGATGGATAGAATTACTTTAAATAGATAGAATTACTTTAATGATTAATAATATCAACTGACTTCAACTCTTGGGTGTAAAAACAATTATAGGGCACAGAATTTTGTTACAAGAGGAAATGTTGATAGCCCATGCCTTAAACATTAGTTTAAATATTAGTTTTAAATTGTTTTTATGTTGACTAACCTCACACTCGTAGTGTCCCAGGTCTCTCTCTGTCAGGTTTTTGATGACTAAGACCAGAACCCCACTGCGGAGCTCGCTGTATGTCTGATACTTCTCCTGGTCAGTCAGCAGCCTGCCATCCTTGAACCACCTTGACCATAAACAGGTACACACAGCCAAAAAAGAGAGGAAGAGGTTAACACACAGGGCAGCAGAAGATTAAAAGGACCTCCTGAATCTAATCAAAATGTTGAACCAATTTCACGAATGTGTGCGTACCTGATCTTGGGGCTGGGGGCGCTCTGTATGACGCAGGTGAACTGAGCGTCCTCACCGGCCACGAATACAGCATTCCTCATTTTATTCACAAAACGAGGAGGCACTACAGGAAATATGTTAAAATATAATTCATGTTTAAACACTTTAGAGGTTAGTCATGAGAATACTACGTATGTTGGATTGTTCTCTAAAAATATGGCTAAAGTACAGTTGACTCATTACTGACATTTTCATTGTTCCATTATAATTAAAACCAAAGCATTCAGGTATTTTAAGAAACTATCACACTACGTCACTTACCCTGAACGGTGATCTTGCCGAGAGTGCTGGCATTGCCGGCTGAGCTTGTGGCAAAGCACATGTACTGTCCAGAATCATCTGCTGTCATGTTATCAAGAATCAGTGTGCAGGAACCATCGGGGTCCTCGATGATGATGTGATGAGGATCGGCCTCCACAGCACGTCCATCTACATCCAACAAGGAAACCAATGCAACACATTTGGGTTCAGGTGCTGTTTGTGTATTGCTTTAAGAGCATGTGCCTTTACTCCCCCTAGAAAAAATAATAAATGACGTACCCTTGTACCAAGTGACCGTAGGTCTGGGTATGCCAGTGGCTTTGCAGGCGAGTTTAACAGTCTGTCCCAGCTCTGCAGTGCAGTTTGCCAGAATTTCATCAAAGTCAGGAGGACCTGTGAAAGATATTCATCATGAAAGTTTATGTTTGAAAGTCTGAAAATACAAAAAAAACATTCTGAGTGATGAAATTGATACAGACAAAAGTTAGTGTGTGTGTGAATGTGAACTCACTCCATGCAGGCATGCTGTATCGCTGCTGCAGCTCTCTGAAGTCCCTCAGCCATGAGTTCTTGATGGTAACAGTTCGAGCCTGCAAGGTGTATTTCCTCACAGTGTCCTCACGTTCATGCCAGATCTCAAAGGCACGGTCATCGCCCTCCACTGTCTCATTCACGTCAATGTTATTCAACTGCAACAGGATGAAAGATACAAACACAAACACCATTAAGGCTGCTGTAGAAAAATAAAGTAATAAAGTATTAATGAAAAAAAAGGTGTTATTATAAAATTCTTACCTTCATCATGTTCTTGAAGACATATGCTTGTGTATCAGTGTTGCTGTCTCTCTTGGGTTTGCAGATAATACAGTAGTTCTTAAACAAGAAGACATGACGGTGGTGACCTCTGGAGGAAGTCCTAATTCCTGGAGCCCCTTCCCACACTTGGAAGGGTCCCTGGATTCAAAGGAAAAAAAATTAAATACATGAACAATCAAACAATTTTAATCATGTCGCAATCACTGTACTCATCGAGAATGCCACATGTACCTGTCTAATTGGCTCTCCTAATACTTCCAGTGTTGCGGGATAGTTCTCGATCATGGACACGTGGTGTGTATTGTCAGAACGCTGAGGGAGTGCAGACACCATGGCGTACGCCTCTTCCAGGAGGCAGCAGTTCTGGCCGTTTCTTGCCTTGTTTCGAATAAGCTCCTGAAGACGATGAAGAAGAGATTTTTAGAACTTAAATATGCAAGTGATGTGCTCCAGTCTATTATGGAGGGAACTGAACGTCACCAGAATTCATTCATATTGTGTGCCACAGCTGTCACCTTGAGGATGGCCTTGTACTTCTGTATCCTATCCAGTGGCTGTTGGAGGCCGGCGTTGATGCTGCGTACAGGGGGATCAGCAGGGTCTGCACTGGCCTGGACTTTCTCAGTGTACTCCTACAATGTAGTGATAGAAAGATTCTTAAATTAACATAATCATACTGGTGTAGAGTCCTTTGACAGGGTATTTATATGGTGGCAAGTACTGGAAGTAAAATAATATAGTGGTACAATACCAAATAAATGACAGCTTTAACTAGGCTGGAAAAACAAACAAAAGCTCACAGAAGAGGAATAACAGTTTCTGGTGTTACCTTGAAGAAACGGTGGACAGTCTTGTCACTGATGGCAGATTCAGCCAAACCCTGACCAACAAGATATTGCAGGTACTTCTCAAAGCCCTCCTTGTTCTTCAGGAAGCACATGGCCACATCGTCATCTGTCTCACAATCATTCAACTTTGGGAGGAATGCCCTAAAAGGAAAAGTTGTGGGAAATTGATGCATTAAAAATCTTGGTCTTCTTTACTTTCTTTTTTAAAATATCTGACTAAAATGAAAAGTCATGAAGGGGTGAGCTCACTTGCTATGGAAGGACTTGATATCATCAATGTTTCTGAATATAGCGTCCTTCTGGCTGCTGACTTCAGGCGGTGCATCTGGGACGTCTGCATGCTTCAGGTGGTGGGAGGTAAAAAAGTCTACCTCCTTTACAAACTCTGATTCTCCGTTTATCAGGTCGTGGATCAGTTGGCTAGGGACATGACATAATAGTTTGTTATGATACTTGGTTTAATTCTAGTAATTGCTTGGTGAGCGTTGATATGCTTTACTTACAATAACTTCCTCTTGTATTCAGCTTCAGACACCTCCTCTCCACTTGTCTCCGGAAGGTCACCTGTGTCAGCAGAGAGCTGGAAAAATACACATTTTTATTATTACCTTTAAATTGTTAAACAGCCTCAAAAGAATAAATTTACACTTGTGATAAAAGTTTGTATATGATGTTGGGGGATCAGTGGCTTTAGTTCTATGACATACTTTGAGTTTCTTGTCCAGGTAGGCAGGTGAGACCCAGCCTTGGCGGGATGGTGTAGTTTTGGTGGGTTTGGTCCGGACTAACCATTTGAGGGGATGAGCTGAGTCCAAAACCTCAACATACTGTCCCTCCTTGAGTGAGATGGATTCTTTGCTTGCCATGGTGGGGTTGTAGTCAGCTGTTGCCACATAGATGTCAAACATCTGGAAAAATATGAAGCACACCCAATTTCAATAAAGCTGCTGTGAAGATGCTTACTCTTTCTGTTCTATTTCTGTTCTGTGTGTGTACAATGGATATTTTCAAAAGCCTACCCTTTAAGGGCCTGTGTCCACAAAGCGTTTTTTTTCTGAGTGCCATATTTTATCAATTGTTCCCAATGAGGAGTGACTGTCTGCAGCAGGCAGCCGCCCAGAGAAAGGCAGAGCGCCCAGCGTCTTTTTTCACAGCGCTCCACCTTTTTGTGCAGACACTTCAATCGCTTCAAGTTGAAAATCTCTCAACTTTTCAGAAATGTGCTGGTGACATTACTGTCATTCTTTTTCTCTTCCCTGGCCTAGGCAATAATATTCACCATATTTTTGTCTCCTACAGATCATGTCATGCATCCAGATCCACCCTGCTCTGATGTCCCAATGTCAAATAAAAACAAACCAATATTTAACTGCAAAGAGGCAGTGTCGATCGGCAGTGGCTGTTGTCAAGAAATTGTCATAAAGACAAGACGCATGTGCAGCGTTTTTTCTCTCAGCGCACAAACACTTCATCTCTGCGCTCCTGAGCACACAGCCAGCACTTTTCTGCCAGAGGAAACAGCTATGTGGGCCCTAAAATCTACACTAACATTTCCCCTTAATTTTCAAATGAAATGTTTTGGTCCATTTTATGCCTTTATAGATGTATGAAATTCCCTCTTTATGTTTCTCCAGACGGTGCTTCTGTGCTGAAGTGTGTCGGATGGATAGTAACAATGGGCCTGATTCATGAACCGTTCTTACGAACAAATTTGTTCCTAAGTCCCACTTACAAAGATTTTACGAAGATTGTGGCATTCATACATTTTTTCTTATCCAGGATTTATTCTTAGGTAAGGTCTAAAACCGTGGACCGAGCCGCCAAAAGGACGGGCAAATTGGCGGCTTGGTGCTCTGTCTAAAAACAGCTTGAGATTGCAGAATTCAATACAAACCTTGAGGTTTTCTAGTAAAGCAGGTCTGGAAATCAAATATCACACTGAGAATTTGTCTATCTCACCTCTCCCCTGGCATCCCCCTCATCAGACTCAGACGAGGAGTCAGCAATGAGGGAGGGAGGACGAGAGCGACCGTGATGAGGTGATGCAGAAGGAGTCTTGGTCTCATCATCACTGTCTGCACCTGGTACGCGTAATGAAGCTGAGGCAGCAAGGACGGAGGGAGGCAATCAGAGGAAGACATGTCAAGATTCTGTTCAATCAGTAGTGCAAAGAACTAGAGCACCTACAAGAAAAATAATTTGTAAAATAAATATATATAAACTTAGTCACCGTACCATACAATTGAACATACTTTTTAGATGCAAAAAAAGTTGGGTTTTTTTTCCATTTGATGGCAGTTATTAGTAACACTCCACTCAGTTTGTCACAGCTCGGATGAGGCAGGAGAAGTTGGCGCTAAGTCACATTTCAAGCAATGATCGCCTCTCTGCTGGCATCTACTGGTGCTTTGTGGCTTAGCAATATATTTCAAAGCATGTATAGGTATCATTTTAGATTCTAAGATAATCACACATTTTTCGAGATGTAAAGAACATTGCTTTAAATAATTGTTTTAACTCTAAATGCTTTGCCATGACTATGTTAGTATTGTGACAACATGCAAGAAAAGGCTACAGTACAGATAACAGGTTTTATCTGAGCTCTCCACATACATGTCTGTCTGTCAGCATGTATTCCAGCTATAGGTTGGTGAGACTTAAGTAGGCATAAAGGGGCACAGACAGCAAGAGGGAAATGTTTTAACAACAAGAGAAAACTGTTGTGACTGCATCTTAATATATAATACATGTTTCTTCCTGTATGTAAAAAGAAATGTCCTACTAGTCATCTGCGAAGTTATCCCACACGAGAAAAATATCTAAAGGGAAAAATGTATATTAATTGTGAAGCTGAAGCACTTGGGATACATACTCGTAGTTTTGGGCCAAGATTTCATCCACTGGAGCACTTCGTGATTCTGTAAGCTGTCTGAATAACAAATTCATGATTGGATGAGCATTTAATCGGTTGGGTTGCTAAACTGATGGATGTAAAAGTGGTGAAGAAATTATGTCTGTATGAAACAATGAGAGCTTTTCAGTCAAATTCAAGGATACAGCAAAACATGCTGGAAAACAAGCAGGAGTTAAGCACCCCTTTGTAAAGTTTGGTGTCAAACTCACATCTACTGGAAAGTGAATTCTTATTCAAGAATTGAAGTACCTAAACATTCACTAAACCACACTTTCACAATTCTTGAATAATCCGAATGAATTCACTAAAATACAACCAAAACAGACGAACATGTAACAAAACATTTACAACAGAAGCTCTGTATCCAACATAATCTGTGGATTGTTTGCATACTTTTAGCATCTTAAGCATTAGCAAATAGCGAAGCCATTCGTGTTTCAAATGCAGTATCAGAAAACTATTACTTGATCTAATTTAGCAAGGGGACAGGCAACCTGCAGGGTTTTTATTAACAAACACAGATAACACTCGGTGACCATGTTCAAATTAATGATTTTAAAGGGACTTTCTCTGGGTGAATGTGTCCACTACATGTTAATCCAAGACAGTGTGTTATCTGGTCATAGTTAGCTTGCTGCATGTGTGATGGCGACATAATTAATATTTTCACACTGAATAAAACAATCTGTGGTTCTATTCACCAGTGTTACCCAGTGCTGGATATTAGTTGTACATGCAGCAGTGTTTATTTTGACAGAAAACGCTGATTTAGTTTTTGTCAAATGGCCATCTGAGTTGTTTTAGGTTATCTAGTTTTAGTTGACTAAATATCGTAAGCTCTACAGTAGATTCAGATGAAGTCCAAACTAAAAGTGACAAAAATTGCTGTCAAAATCAACACTGCAGTCAACTTCCCATCGGTGGTACTGAAGTTTCCAATCTTCCTGTGGCTTTTGTCCATAGTCAAAGTGAATTACTGCTGTATTAAATCTTAACACATACTCAATTTCACCTAATTATTGAACAACTAATCAATGCTTTATCTTGGTTTAACCCAGACTAAAAAAACCTGATCACATTTATTTAAACACCAAAAATATAATCAACTGTTAAGTGAACTCTTTCTTTATGCCCCCCTGACATATTCTTACATTGCTCAGTATTTCTAGTTGAAAGTACTGAAAACTCTAACTAATAAATGTCTTTCAAATTAAAATCAAACGTATTGATTGAATATGTAATCGCACATACAAAGTGGTCCATGACATACACTTACCTTGAGTAAACTTGGCTGATACCATTTCAGTGATCTGGGAGGTGAGTTTCATGAGGAATTCCTCTGTACCTACTTCCCCTAGGTATGGGATTTTACCCTCTTAAGGCACGCAAAGAATAAAGAACACCACAATTATTGCAGAATTAATTTCTACAAATAATTTGTATCACTGTAAATATGGACAATATATATATTTTAAAAAATCTCACCATGTCCTCCTCTGGCCTCCCCTTCTGGAGGACTAATTGTAATCCCAAGAACCCTGAGGAAAATAAAATGCAGAATTTTTGAAATATATTAGCATAAATTCAAAATGTACTGTATATAACACACACTGAAACTCAAATCTCAAAGAAAAACTTACTCTGATGCTTTGGTCTCTTTCTTTGGTTGTGGTGCTGGGGGGAAGGGGAAAAAACATATACAGTTACAATCAAACCCAGAAATAATTTTATGTATATAATTTTAATATAAGGTGCCTTGATGTCTTCGCTTTCCTTACTCTCATCAACCTCGAGGTGTGCAGTGCAGATTGACTGCCCTGCACTATTTGTGGCAATGCAGGTGTAGGCGCCAGTGTATTCTGTGCCCACGTCCATCAATATGAGGCTGTGCTGGCGACCTGAGCTTGCCATTTTGTATCCCTTGGTATCAGGCTTGATCCACAGGACATCCTCCATTGATTCCTCCTTTAGCCAGGAGACCATAGGAGTTGGAGACCCTGAAAAAGTAATGGGAAGTATTGAGGATTTTTGGATGTCCTCAGATTACTGGAGGTGTTGAAAGATGTTAAAACAATCACAGTAAACAGTAAACAAACCTTCTACTTTGACAGACAGAGTGATGCTGGCTCCTTGTTTCACCTTCCTGTTGCTGAACCGCTCAAGGAAGCGAGGTGGCACCAGGTGCTCTTTGGGGTCTGTGTGGAGGAAAAACAAAAGCACAGTTATAATTCACTATCATATAATCTAAAGTAGTTGCACCTGCACCAAGTTTGTAGGATAAATTACCTCTTTTATCTTGTGGCATAATCTCCCCTGGACCTGTTTAAAAAAGTAGTTGTTTATCTGAAAAAATCTTAGCTCTGATATTTGTAATCGTGCTTTTTGTGAAGGTAATAATTCAGACAATTGCATACATACTCAGAACTATCAGCCGAGCAGAGGAGTAAGCAGAACCAGCCGCATTGCTGATGTAGGCAGAGTACTCCCCCATATCCTCTCTCTTCACCTCCAGGATCTTCACACCATGATCCTCTCTCTCTGCTATCAACATAATCCTGTCTGAGGGTCGCAGAGGGTGGCTGTCTTTGAACCAGTATACTCTGGGTTTTGGGAATCCTGGAGGACAAAGAGTATTTCAACAACATTCTAAAGTCACATGTATAAGACTGTTGCAATCAGCTGCTGACTGCCTCAAATGAGGTACATTTTTATATTGGTTGATAACCTCACCCTTTACTTTAAGCTGCATCTTAGCAAGAGGTGAACCTGGACAGACATGAACATCATGAAGCTCCTCCACAACTTGTGGTAGTTGATCATCTTCAGCTACGGACTCAAATGTCTCAGTTTCCCTGCACGAGAAGAACAGAATATTATTAATATGATAAAACATAATCATCAATTATATATAATTTTAAACATTACAGTTTATATTAAATTCACCTGGACATGTAGCCCTTGGCACTGACATAGGAAGATGTCTCAGTGGCATCAGCAGCAGTGTCGTAATCTGAGCTGCAAGACACTGTAAGAAAAGATTGATGTACAGCATCACACAGTGAAATCAGGGACAACGTGTGTCAATGTTTACATGCATAGTTTTGTTAGCCTTGTGAGAACCAGTTTGAGCTTTCAAAGCAATCAAATTTGTACACCAGTGTTTCCAGGTCGCTTTTGTATTTCACCCCCAATGTGTGGACCCTTTTGACCACTCTGAATTTGTCTTTTTTTGTCTTTTTTAAATTGTATTAATAATAGCTAAATATAGATAAAAAATATTACATTTAAAGGACTGACAACACTTTCCTGAGATTATGTTAACTATGTTGGAAATATCTCAAGATGTTACCCACAAACTCAGGAAAAATGCACTACGAAACAAAAACATTGTCCAATAAATACAGCTGCCAACAGATATGTGTAACAATGCTACAGTTACATAGGCTATCAATCAGAAAAAATGTAGTAATTACTCAAGCCAAGGTACTCAAACATATTTGTAAAACAAATGTGTAGGCAGCATATAACTACTCACGATCGACCCTGAGTTCAGCCTTAGTGGCTGTGATGCCGCTGCTGTTTTCAGCTGTGCAACGATAGACACCCATGTCAGTAGGCAGCACAGTGGTAATGATGAGTTGGTGGCAGCCCTCCTGGTCTTCATTGATCATGTAATGGTCATTCTCCTCCAGCAGCTTGCCATCCTTATACCAGCGAACGGTGGGAGGGGGCTTGCCAATCACAACACAGTCAAAGCTGACTGGATAGCCGTCTGGAACATCCTGACTTCGTAGCTCTGTCAGGAAGACTGGGGCAGCTGGGTAACAAGAGCAAATAGTCGGAAAATCTAAAAGTTTTACTGGTTGGATTCAATTAATAAGGACAGTAATAAGCATACAACAGAGCAGAAACCTGAATCCGGTAAATGTACATGATATTGTCAACCTAAAATGTATACAAAATGGTAAAAGTCTCAATGCTTCTTACCCTGAGCTCCAGCCATGAATGCAGGAGGCTGTCTTTCTTGTGTGGGGGTCTGTGTTCCATCTTGAGTGTAGCCCATCTTCCTAATTCGCAGCTCCACTTTAAGGTGCCCTGCGTCCAGGATGGTAGTCTCCACAGGAACCCCATGGATTGTGAACATCTCCTGGAACCTCTTTGAGGCCACCTCAGCCTCTCCCCGTGAGTTAAAGCGAATGTATATGTAAGTGTCATCTTCACGGTAAGAGTGGGGATCTGGAGGACGCAGGTCTCCTTCATCCGCGCTGACAAATGGTTCTTCCTCAACATCTGGTGGGAGACGTGTGCGCAGCAGGCGCCGGAGACGTCTGCTAGCCTGCCTTAGTGATTCGTCCATCTCACTTCCCGAGGAGCTCTCAGCCTCACTGTCGGCGCTGTAACCCACCGTCAATGGTCGTCGTCCAGATGATTCTCTCTCTGTTCCTACTGTGATCTTACCACTGTGCGATGACACTCCGAACTTGTTGGTGACTTCACAAGTGTAAACCCCAGTATCCTTTGTGGTGATGGCAGTGATGACCAGTGAGCAAGTACCATCATTATAGATATCAATATGGTGGTGCTTGCCATCCGTCAGTGGTTCTCCATCCTTCAGCCACCTCACCTTATCAGGTTTCCCTTCTGCCACACATTCAAGATGTATGGTGCCATTAGGTTCTTTGGTCTGGTCTTTGAAGGTCTCTTTAAAGACAGGACGCATGTCTCTGCGGGCTTTGTAACCCTTGAAGGCAGCTTGAATTTTAATGGCAGCTTCTCTGAGCTCAGGCTCATCTTCTTTATTGATATCTTTGATTTCAGTCTCCTGTGTAGTCACCTGTTTTTCATCTGTCTGCTGAATCGTGGTTGTTTTTACTTCAGTCTGCTGCACCGTCTTCTCCTCTGTCATCTGGAAAAGCTTAAAGAACCTATCAGTGGACATAGTCCCTGCCTCGTTGGTGGCTGTGACAGAAGTCTTGCTGCTCTTCTTGAGGTAGGATACGAGAGATGGACCCCCAGAAACAGACTCATCCTCGGAACTGGTGATCTCTGTATGCTTCTTTGCGACAATAGCCTGCTCCTTCTGTCCTGATTTTACTTCCACTTCCTCTGATTCCTTCTGTCCTGTTTTCTTTTGACTACTTTTGCCGTCATCGTCAGGTTGTTCAGTGATGGAGTCAAGAGTGGGCTCTCGACTCATGCGCCGCTTCTTTGCTGATTCCTCCCATAAGTCATGGATATCCCCTTCTTCAGCAGCTTCTGGAGGAAGACTAGGCTGACCAAGTTTTTCAGCCTCTACCTGTTTTGCATCAAGACCTATAATGACAATGGAGTTTTCAATGTTACCATGTTTTTTTTAAAGCTTAAAAACAAAAGCCATTAAATTGTGCTAGACTCTGACAATTAAAACTCTACTTTTTCCAACATCACATGATGGAAATTCTTAAAGGCTTCAAAAACAGTTAAAAAAAAAAAAAAAAAAACATCCAACAAACTGTCTTACCTGGGGAAACTAGTGGCTTCGTGGCTGCCTCTGTGCAGCAATGACAAAACAAATGCACATATCACATGGCAGTTTCAAAACATCTAAATGCTATTATCACACCACTTGAGAGAACATTTAGGAACACATTTGTAGCTGTCTATTAGGGTTGAGCGATCTATAGCTGACTTAAGTTTTTCTATTCAAGTTTATAAAAATAAAAAATGCACAAATTCTGAGGTTGTTTTGTTAGTAGTTTTCTAAAAAATAATTAATATAGCTACTTCTAATAAACACTTATCAATTTCATGCTTAAATTAACATTTAATCATTATTCAATTTAATGTAAATCAAAATTTTGTCCCACCCAGTTTAAGTTTAACTAAAGGTACGGGTACAGATAATGACAAAGGTGTAATTGTCTGTTCTCACTGTCTAAATATGACCCCATCAAATATATAAAAAGTCTTATATTTTTATGTAAATAATGGCACAACAATGTACTTTAAAGCCATAATGAGTAAAATGCCCTAACAAACAAGGATGTACACCCAATTTCACTATTTCATGACTAAATCACACATCTACTCACCAAGCTGCACAGTCTGAGGCAACTCAACAGGCTCTCCGGTCCCAGCTCTGTTGATGGCCGCCACCCTAAACCTGTAGCAACTCCCTGGGGTCAGTTTTTCAACCACAAATTCAGTGTTGCACACAGGTTCAGAGTGACATGGGAGCCAGAGGGCACTGTCTACCAGCCGCATCTCCACCCTGTAGCCCAAAATCGGACTCCCTCCATCGTGTAGAGGAGTGAACCAAGAGAGGCTGACAGACTGTTTAGTCTTACTGAGGACCTCTGGGTCCTCTGGAGGATCAGGTACAGCTGTTGGGATGGAAAGAAGCAGGAGTTAAATGCTTTTATGAACAATTAAACTGCAATGGTACATGGAGTCCATTTACTGATCTTCTCTAAATAGTACTTTTAACATTTGAAATCTAAAACCTGAATTCCTTAAGATGAACATAAAATCAGTGAAAGATTACAAAAAACTTATTTGTCAAACACTTACTGATGATAGTGAGCTTGGCCAAAGAGAGGGCATCTCTAGCAGCAAATGTAATTTCCTGCTGTGGCAAAAGAGGTGCCTGTCTCAGGACAAGGCGATAAGAGCAGCCATCAGCCCTCATAGCCCATAGGTCACTGGACTTGATCTCAACTCCATTAGCATACCAGGCTACTTCTGTCGAAGGGACTGGCTCGGTGAGCTCAACACAAAACTCAACCTTATCTCCCACTGCAGCCACCTTGTCCTCCAGACCATTCACAATGTCTAGTTGCCAGCCTTATGAGAAAATCGAAAGAATTCAACTTAAAACTTTGTCCATTCAAATGTATCATACTACCAAGTATAATTCAGTAAAGATAATGCTCTGAATCTTGGTGCATTCATTCTGACTCACCTTTGACAGAGAGTTGGGCAGATGTGGATGCTGTGCCAGCTTTGAAGGTTACTGTGCAACTGTCTTTAGTACGCAACTCTTTCAGTAGGAGCAAATGACGACGACCACTCTCAAATGTCACAATCTCAGCATTGGGGGATTCCTTCACTGGTTTCCCGTCAAGTAGCCAGTGGCAATCTTTGCTCTCAGGACGAGAGAGGGCGCACTCAAACAGAGCTTCACCTCCATCAAAGGTCTCTACATTCTCCAGGCCCTGGACAATGTTAATGGGTTTGGCTGCAGAAAAAATATGGAAAGATGAAGAAAGAAAGAGAGCACAATCAAGCAAGATTTTAAGAGGAACACAATATTAAAGTCAAAACACTGTGACAATCATCAACTGATCAGATTATCTGGCCACAGAACTGTAAGATATGACGGAGATGAGGAGACTCCCACAAGGTTGGTCCTCTTTCCATGTGGAGGGAAGCTCACCTTCCACATGAAGTGAAGCGACCACACAGGTACCCTGCGCTTCACAGGAGTAACTGCCCCTGTCCTCAGCGGACACGCGGCTAATGTACAACCGAGCCACATTCCAGTCCTGCTCCACTACCACCCTTCGGCCATCAGGCTGCAATGGATGCCCATCTTTCTTCCACTGAGCCTTGACAGGCCTTGAGAACTGGCAGATGAACTCAGCCGGTTGGTTTTCGACCACCCGAAGGTCCTCCATGTCGCTCACCACTTCAACTATGGGATCTGAGGTTGGGGTCAGGGGTCAGGGGTCAAAGGGTCAGGGCTTGGCCATAAAATATAAGGATAAGAGCCAGACATGCCGAATGACATGTGGGCTTTATAACCCCCAAAAGCATGTTGCTGTGGTGCTCATATGTAAGTTATAATATTATGTTTATGTGGATTGTCAAGTGCAAATTGTATGTGCAATGGTAATGTGTATTTCAATGTCTACTGTGAGAACTGTATGAGTTCACCAAATGGATAGGGGGTCAAAAAGCCCAACCGCCAAGGTTCAGGGTAATGGTGACACTCAAAGGCTGATGAGAGAGGAGGGCTAATAAGTGGACAGAAATGCCAAACTCATATAGTAGGTGTTGGTGTTAGAGGTTTTAGTGCTCGGAGGTTAGGGGCATGGCTTAGTGGGATGGGATAGTGGAGGTTATTAAACAGCAACCAGCCTACATGGATGGGTGGAGCAGCACTTTCCAAACACAAGATTTTTGCTGTCACTATTCAGTGGTTCAACTACTCTCTTGGATAAAACCTTAACATCATCACAACCAAGCCTACTCTGTTATCCACTGAATCCAATCCATCAATCTATATCATTCATCATTTATATTATCAAGAGACAAGTATACTTACAGCTGCATCTTTAACCAGACAATAATCACGATTATGCTTTTGCTTCTACCATTCAACCTGACGGGTTCCACTTGGCAATTTATGAGTGCACGTTCTCAAACAACGACTTAAGAGGTAGCAGTACGAAGTTATTTGTATGAACCAAAGGACATTATTTCATATATATTGGAAAGGAATTTGCTAAATAGCAGGGAGACATCAGAGAAATCAGTGAACAAGCAGCAACACCATGTTAGCTACCAAATTTACCCTGCCATTAGAAAAACTGCTGAATGAGCACACAAAGTGAGTTTAAGTATATAGTTTGAATATGGACTGGTCATTTAGTTGCCTCAAAACTTGTTCGCCTTGAATCTGCTTACAGAAACAAAAACTATACAGAAGAAACAATGAATGAATGAATTGTCATTTTATGCTCGTGTGTGATTGCTTACAGTGCTAGCACAGATTAGCCAGCAACAGTAGCAGATTCTTACCAAGTCTAGCCATGGTTGTTGAATAGTTGATGTGTATTTTAAAGGTGCAGTTTGTAAGAATTAACCACCTGTTTAATTCATAGTCAAAACAAATAGGGGGCAGCATATTGCCAGAGTAAATGCAGCCTTGTAGCTAGTGGTCCCATTATTTTGCTCCAGTATGCCTGGACTGGGAGCTCGGAGTGTTTACACTGCTAGCATAAAAGCCTTGGACTGCCAGGGCTCACTGGTTAGCATGCTAACTTCAGTAGATATCTCTTCAACACAATACATATGTAAAAACTGCAATTTTTTAAAATTCTATAGCTAAACTTTGTCAATTTTTAAAATGCTTTAAAGTAAAATTCTTGCATATTTTACATTTAACAATATCTTAACATACACTATCACTTATACACTTGTCATCGTAAGTCATCTATACTTCATCAAGAGCTGGACCCACTCCCATCTTACAAAGGCACACAACCATTCAATCTCACATTAACAGACACAGGCAATTTAGAGTCACCAATTACTCTAACCTGCATGGAAGATAGAAGACAGAATGTCTCTGAACTGGACCATCCGGCACAGAAGAAGAAAATGCTAATGTCACAGGTTCACAGGCCTGCAGGTTCGAACCCAGAATATTTTTGCTTTGAGGTGACAACCACTGTTTCCAATTAAATACAAATACACATATCTTGATAACACATCACATATTATTTTCATGATAAGATTTGTAAAATTAGAGGAAGCTTTACAACTCAAAAATAGAGGCAGTTTTTAAAAGTGGAACTTCAATCAATCCATCTTTCCAAAGATGGATGAACGGTCTCTGTGATGAGTGATCTTAAAAGTTTTAAATATAATCGTGATTATCATTGATTCATCATTTCAGCAGCGTAACATACAGCGCTCAGGAAGAATTCCAAAAGAGGAGAAGGAATAAAATGAGCCTAAATAATACTTGCCTAATAAGATAAATGCCTCTTGAGGTTTTTCTGCCCTACTCTAATGATTCTTTGCTGTGATGCTGCACCCAGTTGTATGTTTTGGTTATATCAAAGCATACAGCATGGAACTCTCTACTGTCAATGTTATTGTCGATGAAATGAGAAACAATGCTGCTCATGCATGATGAAGCACTGAAATATAAAAATATCCACTACGAATCTATTCATGAACTTCAAACCTTTTAAGGGACCCTGCAGAAAGCATTATAATTCAAGGTATATTCACTCTTATTTTTCAAGGAGAATTGCCACAGATTTATTTAAATGATAACATTGCCATTAGATGAACTGTATATTGTTGTGACAATAATACAACTTTGAAATTAAAATGCAAATATTGTGTTTGGCAGATCTGAAATGTAAGATTATATTTCTGCAGGGCCTAAAAAGAAGACGGAGATACTGCTTATCTCAGTCTGCAGTCATTGTCTTCAAAACGCGATACCTTTGACTAAGAGCTTGGCTGCTGATGTTAAACTGCCAGCTTTGAACATGACGGTTCCAGAGTCATCTGTGGCCAAGTTCTTTAAGGTGAGTGTGTGGATGTGGCCCTGGCTCAGCCCTATCTCACTAAAGGGGCTGTTGTCCAGCAAGTTGCCATCCAGCCACCACTGCACATTGCCTGGTGCCCTGCCGGACAGCTGGCAGGAGAAGGTTGCCCATTCCCCAACAAAGACGTCAGTGGTCTTAAGATCACACACAATGAAGACTTCTTTCACTGTTGAAAAATACACATATGCATACACTGAGCGTATAATTTGCTTAAGCATTATATCAACACAGCACAGCCACATATACAAGACAGACAAACACCATGCAAACATTAAAGTGTATAAAGGCTTAGTCTTACTCAAACCTACTATTCTATGTGTAAGAATAAATTGTAGAATGCAATTAAAATGTAACTAATCAGCCTTAAACTTCAGGACAAACGCAAAAGTATTGAGATTGGCTACCTTGCACTACCAAAGAAGCTGTAGTGAGCTGGTCTCCTGCATCACAGGTGTAGTAGCCACTGTCTTCAGGCTCCAGGTTCCGTATACAGAGCTCTTGAACGCACCCTTCCTGCCTCATCTCATACTTCCTACCAGACTCGAGTACCATGCCTCCTTTCCTCCACTCAACACGAACACCTGGCTTAGACAGCTCACAGTCCAGGGTAATATCATTACCCTCCATGGTATCCTGGTTCTTGAGCTCTTTGCGAAAGAACACTGGGGCACCTGGTGAAAATTCAAAATGTGAAAGGCATCAGATGTTGAATTGGAAAGTTTGGCATCAGAAAGTTGAGATGACAAGACAAACATCTCTTAGGGATTCTAGACAAAGATTTTGTTGATGCAGTGATGCCAGACTGGGTGTGTGGTTGAGAGACGTGGAAGTTCACGAATATTTCGGCTGTTCATTTCAATCGTATCTTGGTCCACTTTTTGGAATCTGATCAGGAAACTGATTTATTTTTATTTTTTTTTAGAGGTGGCATCATTCTTTACCTTCCACAGTCAAGGTGACATCACACTGTGCATCTCCAGTGTCACAGGTATATGTTCCTGAGTCTTCAGGCGCCAGGTTGTGGATGCAAAGCTGGTGGAACGCTCCGTTGTTCTTCAGGTCATACTTGAGACCTGCTCTGATAGGCACGGTGTTTCTGATCCAGGTGATAGTGGCTTTGGGATCAGAGATGGTGCAGGCCAGAGTGACAGTTTCGCCTTCTAATGCCACAGTGTTGTGTGGCTTCTCTAGAATTAGCACTGTAAATATGAGAAACCCGAAACTAGGTTTAATAATTGCAGAATTGATAGGCAATCTTTTTCTTTTCCCTTTTCTTACAGCCCTGGCATGAATAATATCAAAGCTTTTAAAAAAAACGCATGCATGCATGCAGTGACAGTTATATGCTATCACAAATTTTTACATCATGGCGAATAAAGATCTGAAATTATCAATTAAAAACTGCAAAATTTGACAAATTCAGTATTGAATATTTATCTTTGAGAACACAAATCTAAATTGTTAAATAGTTTATCTCCTTTTGTTACAATATTTGTGTTAGCACTTTAATAGCATTTCTTTTTTAAGCAAACATTAAATGCAAAGAATGGAAAACACGTCTGAAAGTTAGGATGTTGAAGATGATGGTGCCAGCAAGTTTCCATGTGCCAAAACAAAGCTGTTCGCTGGTCGATGGAGATGGATATGGGGAGCAAAAATCTCCAGCGACCATGTCATCTCCTTTACCTTTGGGTTTCTCCTCCACCAGAAGACAGGCCACACTCTTCTCTTCCCCCACTACAAAGGCAACGTCCCCAGATTCATCAGTGGTCACCATCTTCAGGACCAAACGGTGCACTCTGCCTTGGCTGCTCATCTGATTGAGATCGTTATTTTGGAGGTTGTTGTCTCCAAGCCACCATTCCCCGTTTGTCACTCCTGCATGTGACAATTCAACCTCAAGGACAGCATCCTGCCCAGTGGTCACAGTTGTATCGCAGAGTTCTCGGATGATGCGCACATGCTCTGAGGGTAAATGGGATGATGGGAGGTCAGTGATCACATCTCGGCAGAGCTTCCAGATGGCATCAGTAAGAAGGTGGAGCCATGAGGAATCAGTTGCATACTTACTTAATACTTCATGCCACAACTTTGATCACAGGTTCATGGGTGTTAGCACGTGCCAGTCTTGACTTAACAGTCAATCTACAGTAGTACTAGAATGTAAAGAAAACACTAAACTAAACTACACCAAATACTACAAATCGAGCAAACCTTAATCCAATATGTAATCTGATGACTCACAAAACATATTAAAGGGATAGTTCGGGTTTTTTGATATGAATCTGTATGGCATCCCCGTCAGCAGTGTCGTGCATCAACACTGACTTACCCCTGACAGTGTCCTGTGCGCCGAGTTCATGCCCGGTTTTGGTGCTGACGAAAGTAGTCCGGCAAGTTGTCTGGGGTCATGAAAATAAAGCCTTTTTCTTCTCAAAACAAATGGGTTCAAAAGAGTGATTCATTTGCATCACAAAACCGTTGTCCAAAAAAAAATCAGACCTCATAATCGCTTGGTGCTATTTTCTCTCGATTTGATCACTGCGTGCTGCTGCCAGCCTGTTTCACTGTGTTTACTGCTCAGAAAGTTAACATGTCTGACTACGACACCGACGATCATGAAGACTTCGACTTTAGCACAGAGCCAAGGGGGTATCTTTATGAACCCGAATACACTGATGCCGAAATTCGCCAGATGGAGTTAGAACGGGCAGAGAGAGAGAGGAGGGACAGAGAAGGGGTACAAGTTGAAGCTGGAGCTACAGCTGGAGCTGTGAGAGACCGGTTGACAGACAAATGGTGGTGCATATAGCTTATATAAGCTTATAAACTTATTGCTAGCTAGCTCTCACGTTAGCTCTCTCGCGTCGCTGTGGTCGTTGGTCCGAGCACGTAAAACACTGCCAAACAAGTGTTGGATTCGTGCGCGGCTGTCAGCTGGCGGCAGCGCGCGGTGATACGAATCGAGAGAAAATAGCGGCAAGCGATTATGAGGTCTGACTTTTTCGTGGACAATGGTTTTGTGATGCAAATGTATCACTCTTTTGAACACATTTGTTTTGAGAAGAAAAAGGCTTTATTTTCATGACCCCAGACAACTTGCCGGACTACTTTCGTCAGCACCAAAACCGGGCAAGAACTCGGTGCACAGGACACTGTCGGGGGTAAGTCAGTGTTGATGCACGACACTGCTGACGGGGATGCCATACAGATTCATATAAAAAAACCCGAACTATCCCTTTAAGGCAGAAGTTAC
Organism: Sparus aurata; assembly: GCF_900880675.1. NCBI lineage: Eukaryota > Metazoa > Chordata > Actinopteri > Spariformes > Sparidae > Sparus > Sparus aurata. The sequence goes on from NC_044207.1 coordinate 20,342,347, forward strand.
AAGAATAAAAAAGTGCAGCCAGCAGATAATTAAAAGTCAAACTGCATGCCAGCTAAGACATCACACTTCTAACTCGAGGACAGTCAATTCAAAGAGAAATAGATGCTGAGTAGAAGATATGATCCGGTAATTGATAATGAGATGGATGAATGTAAAATGAACTTCAGGAAGGTTGAAGACAAGAAGAGACAAGAGACATAGATGAGATAAAGGTGTGCTCTGTTACCTTTCACGGTCAGGGTAGCAGTACTTCTCTTGTCCCCTGTATCACAGGTGTATTCTCCACTATCCTTCACATTCAGCTTGTGTACGACTAGGGTTTGAATGGTAGCTCTCTGCTCCATGCTATACTTCTCCCCATGGGTCAGTACAGTTGAGCCCTTCAGCCAGGTCACCTTGCAGTCCGCGCTTGACGTCTCACAGGACAAGGTGGCCTTTTCTCCTTCAGTGGCCTCTTGAATTTCCAGCTCCTTTTTGAATAGTACAGGTGCGGCTGCCAGAAAGACCATTATTAATTAGGACGACTGATTTAAAAATTGTCCCGGGTAAACCCCTTCATCACTTAACACACTGAATCATAGGCGACAATTCTATACTCACAATTCTACATTTTCCATACCACTGAGAAGCTTAAAACAGAGCATGAAAATAACTGTTAAGTCCTTGCAAAGTTTATCTACATTTAGTCCATTTCAAAGTCTGCGGTGAAACACTGATAGATCGAATCAGAAAAAACAGCAATTCATTTAATGAATAATGCCATGAACAAATGATTGTGTCTGTGAGCAACATAAAGCAACACAGAGCATTCAAGAGTGCGAAAAATAAAATACAAATGCACTTTTGAAAATCTGAAGTATAAAAAAAAGTTTATTTTTTGTAGAGGATTTTCCCGCCTATTACTAGAGGGAGGAAAATAGAAGTGGCAGAAAATAAGAGAGGACGGGGGATGACATGCAGCAGAGAGTTTTCCAGGAGGGCTCTAATCTGGAAAGTTGTGACTGCGTCGTCTTTTCACCACTTAAACAACAGAACTTCAATGGCTGAATAACGTGACGTGGTCCAACACAGCAGTACATTTTGATGTTGTGTGTCAAGTTATTTTAAAATCAAGTGTACAGTGCAAACAACATGTTTTCAAGTAAACAAATTGATTGAAATGACTAGTATGTGATATGAACATTACACAGAAAATTAATGGGGAAATGTTAGTTCAATGGAAAGAAGAATAAACATGCAAATATTGTAGAGAAATGACTGAATATGCAGTAAGGTGCAGATCTTACACAAATACGAAAGTGAGATGAGTGGATATAAGTCAGTATAAAGTGGAAAGAGTTCAAATACAAAGGGAGAAATCAGAAGCATCCATGTTCTGGGATGCTTCTAAAGAAGGAAAGATGGAGGATAGGTGTCCCACAAGGAAAAAGATATAGAGAAATGATATAAGAATTCTAAATGATACAAGAGAAGCAAAAAGTCAAATACTTATTCTCGTCCCAAGTAATAAAATGCATAACATTTCCCTTACCTCTGACTGTCAGAGAAGCAGTGGAAGTGTGGTTTCCCACTGTGAAAGTGACTGTTCCCGAGTCAGCTTTAGTGACGCCTCTGAGCGTGAGGCTGTGCACCCGACCCTCGGTCTTGATCAGGTTCATTTGATTATTCTGTAGTGGTACATCCTGGAGTTTCCACTGGGCCAGGGGTGCCTCCTCATGAGAAACCAGGCATTCGAAGTGGACATCTTCACCCTCATATACAACGCAGCTCTCCAGGAATTTCAGTATGTTAACCTCAACCTCTGTTTGACAAATACATTTCAGTAAAGTGGTTACATATTTGTCTTAACAAAAATGTCAAGTTCAAGTCGTGCAGATTGTGATCAATGTGTGATTAAATATATAAAGATCTCTATTGAGCTGTTATTGTGAGTACCAAGTGAAAAAAACTGTGTGTGTGTGTGTGTGTTACTGGTCGTGAAGAGAGACCGGAGATAAGCACAAGTGATGAAGCTCAACAGAAAAGTGATTGTGTGAATAACTACAAGTGTTTTGAAAAAGATGACCTGCAAAGCAAGAACATGTGGGGTGAGAAATAACGTGAACATTTAAACACAGTCAAGAAGGCAGCAAACAAGATCTCCAGATGAAAGATTGATGCATGTCATGCTCAAGTTTTGGAATGGCGTAAGACATGCAGAAAAGAGGTGACTCCAGAGGCTGCATGAAAGGGACAGTCTGAAATAGAAAAGCTCCTACCCTGCACAGTGAGGACAGCTGAAGTCCTCTGGCTGCCTGTATCACAGGAGTATTCTCCTGTATCAGCTGCCTGCAGTTTATAGATGACAAGCTCAACTAAAGTTCCCTCCTGTTTCAGGTGATACTTGCTGCTGGATGCAAGCACCCTGTCACCACACCTCCAGACCACACTTGCTCCAGGTTTTGTGGTTTTGCACCGAAGACTAGCACTCTCCCCAGCCTGTCTCTCAAGGTTCTGCAGCTGAGTTTTGAAAAGGACAGGCTGGGCTGGAGGGGCAGAAATGGAGGACATGTAGAGACAAAAATATTAGGATGACCGGGTGAAAGCTGGCATTCTCTATAGTCCCGCTACAAACACAAAACTGCTGTGTAAAGTCAAAAGTAGCAGCGGTAAAAGTGAGTTATACATGTCAAAGACTCTTGCGCTTACATCTTAGTCCTTAAGTCATTATATTCATTTAATAACAAGTCTTTTAGTCAAACAAACCTTCAGTAATTTATTTTGCAACTCAACGATTTCCACTATATACATCAGGTTTTAGTAAGCCTACCCTTCACAGCTAGTTGTGCAGTGCTCTGACGGTCACCAGTGTCGCATGTGTAACTCCCAGAATCCTCTGGGTCTATATCATGGATAATTAGTGTAGCCAGGTGTCCTGTCTGTATAATTTCATACTTGGCACAAGAACAAAGACCAAGTTCTCCTTTCCTCCACTCCAAAAGAACACCGGGTTTAGAGAGCTCACAATGCAGGCTCACACTGTCGCCCTCATCAGCTGTTTGGCTTTCAAGTTCTTTTGTGAAAATAACCGGGGCAGCTGATGAATGAAAAGAAATAACAAGATGTTTATCTGAAGTACAAGATCAAGAATGGCGATGAAAAATGCAGTGAGATGAAGAAGAGTGGATTGAAAAATGAAATGAAAGACTTGGCGGCAGAAGAAGACAGCATGAGACGATGACATGGTCTCAATCATACCATTTACTACAAGGGAGGCTGAGCTTGTTGTGTCCTCGGAACAGCAGGAGTAGCTTCCTGTGTCGCCTGGTCTCAAGCCAAAGATTTGTAGCTCATAAATGCATCCTGTTTGTTTCGAATGGTATTTTTCTCCATAACTCAGGACTTGAGTTTCCTTCTTCCACTCGACGGCCAGTCCAGGTTTGGAAAGCTCACAATGCAGAGTGACACTGCCTCCCTCTTCAACCTCCTGGCTTTCCACGTCTCGAATGACTACGGCTGGAAGAACTGGGGATTCAATCAATAAGATAAGATGTTGATGTGTATTGTCACTGTCAAGCTTTCAAATTGCCAGTTCACAGCAGGTGAAGACCGCAGTATGCTTTGTAAAAATATTAAATTTTCTAACTTATATGACTGAGTGGATGATGATATTTTCACCACTAATGTTGCAGACGATCATTCTATGGTTGTTAAAGCAAACCAATCTCATATTTTTCTTTTATCTTAATTTTTTTACCTACTTTAAGCAATGAATTTCTTTTACTTTAGGTGTCTTTGTTGTTGAATATTTTTTTGCAATTTCTTTTGTTAATGTGTTGCTGTGTCATTTGGATACTATGTGAAAAAAAAAGATGCACACACACATACACATAAAACAACACTGATGCATATCAGATAATCCTTAATCCCATTCAAAGCAGAGGGCCAGCTAAATATTAATCAAGTGTGTCAAACACACTTCTTTTAAAAAGGGGTACTATGACACTAGGGCACTTACAAATGGGACATTCTTGTCCCTCTATCTTTTAACCTTCTCTAAATCTTATATGAGAGAAGTACAGGCTCTATGATAGACAAACCCTAATATTCTCACATCAATTACAATGCGACTTAGGTAAGCACATTTCCACAGAGTATTCCATAGCGGGTCACAGACTGGGAAGTGTCCATCAGAACAAGCATTGCAAAACACTGTATTACTGCATTTACTGTTGAGCAATGTTCCCCTCGATCAAGCTTCATTAAATACTTCTCATTGATCAGATGAAAGAAAATTCATCAACAAATACAAAGTGAGTACCAACAAGACACAGCATACAAAACTCCAATGAACCTTGTCTACCTTGTCCGTTCATCAGATGACATCAGACACAGCAGGCTTTTCAATCTCCCCAGGTGTAGTAAATTTGATTAGACCTTAAATACCTACTGTAATAAAGATAGAGCAGCACTAATGTATGAATAGTAAGGGGACTTCCGATGAAAAAAACCCACAATGGATGTTGCCAAACAGATAAATTAACAATCAAATCAACAGAGAAAGATAGATTAGATCAAAGATTGGTAAATTCCAACAAAATGCTCCTGCCAATGCACAATTTCCAACTAACCAGCCAACAAGAACAAATGGGCTTGTCATTCGACCAATCTTTTAATGCACAAGGAAGTATGTAACAGTCTGGAAGTGTTGCTTCATAGCATGTGTTTTGCAAAAACCCATGCATATAACAAACCTGCTGATTACAAACATAACCCCATTTACATTCACGGTGTTCCTGGACTTTCTTTATAACACCACCACATACCTTCAACTGTCTTATTCGTTTCTTGCTTCTCAGGTTCAACTCTGGATGTCAGTGCTGAAGTTGGTGACTTCTCTGCTACAGCTGAAGTTAGTTGCAGACATATAATGTATGTTTTAATGGAACTCAAATATCGTGGAAATTTTCTCCAACAGACCAAACAAGACAACAGATCAGAAGCAATGTGCCACACGAGTTTTAGAGCCACAATGTCCAAGACAACAAAACGCCATCCACCCTTGAATTCCATTTGTCTGGTACTGACAGTACAAAAGCTTTTCATTTTTCAGATAATACACATATTCATGCATTGTGCACTGTCTTAAAAACAACCTACACAGAGTACTATGCCTTTGTCCAGAAAAGAAAATAGTAACACTATGCAAATGTTAGGGAATGCAAGACTATAGGCTCAGATCCTCCACAACGTTTTTGGAAGCCTTCGAGTTTAAAGTCATAGCTGCTGCAGCATTTGGAGGCCTCACTGCTGTGATAAAACACTGAAGCCTAATCATACCCAAAACATGGCACCCAGACAGCCAGCAGCCACAAATCTAATTTTTGGATCCAGTGAGTTTTTGCTGAGCACACATACTATATTTCAGCCACATCTTACATAATAACTTTCTTCTCTCACATTCAACTGAATGACCTCATCATTAACTCAAATCACTGAACTATGAGCCTTTAACACAGCAATATACAGACCAAGCATAACAACAGAACCAACAGCCACAATATAGCTACAGCCACACATAAAGCCAAGTATGAAACATCAGTAGAGATAGAACACCAGCATTTGGCAACACAAAGACTGAACGGTGTGTGAGAGGAGACAGCGAGGAAGAACAAGGTCAATAAAGATCTAAAATTGTTGCATACCTTCTGCTGCCTCTTTGGTCCCCTGTCTCTGTGTATCTTGTTTGGCAGCTATTCCAGCAGCAGTCTTTTCAACTGGGATAAAACACAACATTACCCTCACAATCATGCAGTGATAAGCTCTATAACCTTAAACCAGCAGAGGACCAGTGCCAGTAACGCACACAAAATGACCCAGTGCACCTAATTTACTGTTGCCTGTTTAAACCATGGCATACTGAAAAGTCCTTGTGCAATCAATCAATAAAGCTACAAGCAAGACACAATAAAGCCTCTCTCTCCTCTCGCAAATCATTATCAATTACCTAACATACAGCAACAATGCAACACAGAATTGCCAGAGGTACCAACACAATCAGCACGGCCAAAAGGTCCATTTTGGTCAAAATAGTTCTATTTTGTATTCATTTTTAATGTAACACAATTTCTTAAAATTCCAAAGCCAAGCATTTTGTGACATTACAAGATGCTCTTTACACTCTGTCAAATCATGCTGGGATACCATGAGACAACAGGATCTGAACAAAGGTGGAGTCCATGCCAGCTCAAGTTAAAAAGTTTGATTAAAGCAAAGGGGGCGATACCAAAGAAGATATTATGAAATTCATTTGGATTTTTCAGATTCAACTTTTTACTTTTTACTTTTGTTAAGCTGATATTATCATTTGTAATAGTATATATATTCCCTGGGCCATCAGGACCCTGAACTCATAAAGAGTATGCTTGAGTGTAAATGATGTATATATTGTATATTCCTTTTAATCCTTTTATTCTTTTATGTTATTTTTATTTATTCCTGTTATTTTATACTGCACTGACCGTAGAAGCACTGCAATTTCTTTGTACTTTCTTTGTCTTTTCTACTTGATGTGCAATGACAATAATGTTTCTATTCTATATACTAAAACATTCTAAACAAATGCACAATAGAAGTATTTAACAAAAGGTTTGACATGTTGCCCTGCTCTAGCAACAACATATTTGACATTCAACACAGAACTGGAGTAAACTAAGCATTAAGACAAATTACAGTATTGAATGGTACTGCTGCTATAAAATGGAACTGACAGAACAGCACACAAAGGGCAAAAACAAATGCCTGAACGCCTACGCCCTCAACATTTTCTAGTACTTCTTTTCTGGTTCTTTTAGGTGTAATTTTTTGCAAGTTTGAAGTTACATCTGGAATACAATAAACGACAACAATGCTGACAGTATTGACAACGGACTCATTTTTAGACAAAAGCCACACAAACATGTGTCTCATTACCTTCACCTCCTACTTTGAGCTCTTGTGAATCTTTCTGAATCTCTTGTTTGAGATGTTGCTGTGTAGGAGTCTGTCCAGTAGATGGCAGTGTCACAGCTATGAAATTGAGCAAAACACAATTCGAAATTGCCTCAGCACAAACGACATGTATCAACAGCTGATGGGAACATAATGTGTCTCCAGACCAATAAGTTAGCCTCCATGCAAGAGCGTTACGCAAAGAGCACAGATGTTGAGAATAATATGATCATTAATTTTCTACAATATCAATACCAGCCCCCAAAATGACACAGTTCATGTGACGGTTGAATGTAAAAGACATATTTTCCAGCAGGCAAAAATAGAAGCCACAAGACACCATTTAAGAGGGTTCAGGACCCAATAAGTTTCTGTCCAATGACACCAGTCAGCAGCCAAGACATGAAGTGACAGTGTTAAGTACCAAATAGCTTGATGTGTGTTCCTCACTTATGACTAAACACAACACAGATCGATTCATTACTAATGCACATTAGCTGAACACCCAAGCAAAGCTAAGAACCTTCAAATAATTACCTTTCACTGTCTCAATTATCTCTTGCTTCTTCTGCTTGTCTATTATGGACAGAGCCTCAGGCATCTCAGCTGAAATGTAAATGTGATATGAAAATAGAAATGCTGCATAAAGTATAAATGGTAGCAACCAGTAACACTGTCAGACCTGCATCATTTTATATGATTATCTAAGCACAGGCTGTAACTGCCATAAATTCAAAGGCCTTCAGTCTTCTCAAACAATGCAAATAATCATGTAAAGGACAACGAATCATGCCACATACAGGTGCGTAGATTATGTCCACGTAAACTCCAGCCGGCAACAGGTATCATTCAAGAATAAAAGCATCAATATGCCAACACCACAAATGGCACAAATACAAGGTTTTTCATTCCTTCTTCTAAACCAGCGTATTATGCTGCAATACAACATTCAGGAAAAAAGACCAACATAAAAATTCCAGAACACAATCCTGCCATAAGACGGAAGGAACAGTTGACACAGCAGACTCACAAAAGCGCAACCCAAGAAATATGGTAAACTAAAGAAATACTGCCACAACAATACACTCATCACATCCTAAATAGGCCAACATGTTGAGGCCCAATTTAAGGCAGACTGCACATGGCAACACAAAGTCCATAATCAAGATGGACAGAGCACATTAAGCTGAAAGTCAAGCCAGCACATTGCCTTTTTCTTTCCATACCTGCCACTGTTTCTTTGGCCTCCTGCCTCTTAGATTCGAGTTCAGTAGCTGAAGGAGGAGCTGACAGCTTCACAGCTGAGAGGAAACAATTTGAATTCAGAATGCTGCTATTCTTTATCTTTATATACAGTATTGTACTATGATTTGTAAAAACTAAATACCACTTGACAATATAGCATTTTATACTCACATTTTGTAAAATTAAAATATCAGCAAGAACCGCACAACACAGTGTATAACTACAATACAACGTAAACAAATATCCCTTGGCTTGTCTGATTAAATAGTCAAGAACAGTTTATTGACCAGTATGTATATATATATATATATATATATATATATATATATATATATATATATATATATATATGCTCTAGCAACAGCATATTTGACATTCAACACAGAACTGGAGTAAACTAAGCATTAAGACAAATTACAGTATTGAATGGTACTGCTGCAATAAAATGGAACTGACAGAACAGCACACAAAGGGCAAAAACAAATGCCTCAACGCCTACGCCCTCAACATTTTCTAGTACTTCTTTTCTGGTTCTTTTAGGTGTAATTTTTTGCAAGTTTGAAGTTACATCTGGAATACAACAAACGACAACAATGCTGACAGTATTGACAACTGACACATTTTTAGACAAAAGCCACACAAACGTGTCTCATTACCTTCACCTCCTACTTTGAGCTCTTGTGAATCTTTCTGAATCTCTTGTTTGAGATGTTGCTGTGTAGGAGTCTGCCCAGTAGATGGCAGTGTCACAGCTAAGAAATTGAGCAAAACACAATTCGAAATTGCCTCAGCACAAACGACATGTATCAACAGCTGATGGGAACATAATGTGTCTCCAGACCAATAAGTTAGCCTCCAAGCAAGAGCGTTACGCAAAGAGCACAGATGTTGAGAATAATATGATGATTAATTTTCTACAATATCAATACCAGCCCCCAAAATGACACAGTTCATGTGACGGTTGAATGTAAAAGACATATTTTCCAGCAGGCAAAAATAGAAGCCACAAGACACCATTTAAGAGGGTTCAGGACCCAATAAGTTTCTGTCCAATGACACCAGTCAGCAGCCAAGACATGAAGTGACAGTGTTAAGTACCCAGTAGCTTGATGTGTGTTCCTCACTTATGACTAAACACAACACAGATCGATTCATTACTAATGCACATTAGCTGAACACCCAAGCAAAGCTAAGAACCTTCAAATAATTACCTTCCACTGTCTCAATTATCTCTTGCTTCTTCTGCTTGTCTATTATGGACAGAGCCTCAGGCATCTCGGCTGAAATGTAAATGTGATATGAAAATAGAAATGCTGCATAAAGTATAAATGGTAGCAACCAGTAACACTGTCAGACCTGCATCATTTTATATGATTATCTAAGCACAGGCTGTAACTGCCATAAATTCAAAGGCCTTCAGTCTTCTCAAACAATGCAAATAATCATGTAAAGGACAACGAATCATGCCACATACAGGTGCGTAGATTATGTCCACGTAAACTCCAGCCGGCAACAGGTATCATTCAAGAATTAAAGCATCAATATCAGGAAAAAAGACCAACATAAAAATTCCAGAACACAATCCTGCCATAAGACGGAAGGAACAGTTGACACAGCAAACTCACAAAAGCGCAACCCAAGAAATATGGTAAACTAAAGAAATACTGCCACAACAATACACTCATCACATCCTAAATAGGCCAACATGTTAAGGCCCAATTTAAGGCAGACTGCACATGGCAACACAAAGTCCATAATCAAGATGGACAGAGCACATTAAGCTGAAAGTCAAGCCAGCACATTGCCTTTTCCTTTCCATACCTGCCACTGTTTCTTTGGCCTCCTGCCTCTTAGATTCGAGTTTAGTAGCTGAAGGAGGAGCTGACAGCTTCACAGCTGAGAGGAAACAATTTGAATTCAGAATGCTGCTATTCTTTATCTTTATATACAGTATTGTACTATGATTTGTAAAAACTAAATACCACTTGACAATATAGCATTTTATACTCACATCTTGTAAAATTAAAATATCAGCAAGAACTGCACAACACAGTGTATAACTACAATACAACGTAAACAAATATCACTTGGCTTGTCTGATTAAATAGTCAAGAACAGTTTATTGACCAGTATATATATATATATATATAATCAATGGTCAACACTATCATGAATAGTTAACAAAAACGTGAGACACAAAAGAGCAGCAAAAAGCAAGATCTGCTAAAATGACATGAAGAAAGGGGCTCAACTTCATATGTTTTGTATAGTAAATGCACAGTAAAAAGAGAAGAAAGTGATGACAAATCTAAAGAAAGATCAATATTCAAACATCCCAGCACAGAGCACACTCCAGAAAAATGACCCAAGCAAAGACATCCAACCTACTGATCCACTTAATACAGTGTAAAAGAAACATTTGATGAATCTGATGTCAGACACTGACAAAGAATGCAGACATTTCATCAGACAGAAAACAGACAACAAAAAACGAAGGGATGGTGACAGTAATGTAATGAAAGCAGTCTTCAGGATTAAATGTGAACAATATATCTCCGGCAGTGAAAAAAGAAAAAAAAAATGATACACCACAAAAAAAACTAATGCATGCACAACACATTTTATTACACTGTAGAAGTTTAAAACAAATCCTCCTACCCTTAACGCTCAGGTTGGCTGTGGTTGTCTGGTCTCCACAAACACAGCTGTAGTCTCCACTGTCTTCTGGCACCACTTTGTTGATCAGGAGTTCATTCACAGAGGCCTTCTGCTTCAACTGGTACTTTTCTCCCGACTTCAGGACCTGTGTTCCCTTCTTCCATTCAACAAAGGCTCCAGGTTTGGAGATCTCACATCGCAGAGTAACACTGGTTCCCTCTTCAGCCTCCTGGCCCTCCAGTTTCTGTTTGAAGGTCACTGGTTGGGCTGAGCATTTATTAGTAGGTTAACAGTCAGTGGCATGCCATTACATAAATCATAAATATATATATATATATTTTTTTTTTTTAAAAATTGACGAGCACAGAACATTTGCAAAAGATAATGACATGCAGACCATTAAATCATCTTTTTAAATTGTGTTACTCAGGCCAACTGTTTGAAAATCTTCTTCCTACCCTTAACACTGAGGCTGGCTGTGGTCTTCTGGTCTCCACAAACACAGCTGTAGTCTCCACTGTCTTCTGGCACTACTTTGTTGATCAGGAGTTCATTCACAGAGGCCTTCTGCTTCATCTGGTACTTTTCTCCAGACTTCAGGACCTGTGTTCCCTTCTTCCACTCAACAGAGACTCCAGGTTTGGAGATCTCACATCGCAGAGTAACACTGGTTCCCTCCTCAGTCTCCTGGCTCTCCAGCTTCTCTTTGAAGGTCACTGGTTGGGCTGAGCATTTATTAGTTAGTTAGCAACCAACTGCATGCATCACATAATATACAAACTTATGTAAAAGCAAAAAAAAGGTACTGACAATTTGCAATCCAGCATGACATGCAGACTGTTAAAGAAACAGAAAACCAGTTGCATACAGTTTTCATAAATTGCTCCAAAGATCAAATCTTGAGAATTCTTCTTCCTACCCTTAACGTTGAGGCTGGCTGTGGTCGTCTGGTCTCCACAAACACAGCTGTAGTCTCCATTGTCTTCTGGCACTACTTTGTTGATCAGGAGTTCATTCACAGAGGCCTTCTGCTTCATCTGGTACTTTTCTCCAGACTTCAGGACCTGTGTTCCCTTCTTCCACTCAACAGAGACTCCAGGTTTGGAGATCTCACATCGCAGAGTAACACTGGTTCCCTCCTCAGTCTCCTGGCTCTCCAGCTTCTGTTTGAAGGTCACTGGTTGGGCTGAGCATTTATTAGTTAGTTAGCAACCAACTGCATGCATCACATAATATACAAACTTATGTAAAAGCAAAAAAAAGGTACTGACAATTTGCAATCCAGCATGACATGCAGACTGTTAAAGAAACAGAGAACCAGTTGCATACAGTTTTCATAAATTGCTCCAAAGATCAAATCTTGAGAATTCTTCTTCCTACCCTTAACGTTGAGGCTGGCTGTGGTCGTCTGGTCTCCACACACACAGCTGTAGTCTCCACTGTCTTCTGGCACCACTTTATTTATCAGGAGTTCATTCGCAGAGTCCTTCTGCTTCATCTGGTACTTTTCTCCAGACTTCAGGACCTGTGTTCCCTTCTTCCACTCAATGGAGACTCCAGGTTTGGAGATCTCACATCGCAGAGTAACAGTGGTTCCCTCCTCAGTCTCCTGGCTCTCCAGCTTTTGTTTGAAGGTCACTGGTTGGGCTGAAATTTATTGGTTGGTTAACAGCCAGCTGCATGCCATTACATAAATTATACAAATATACATCAAACAAAAAAGACAAAGAAAGACCATTTGCAATCCACAAAGACATGCAGACTCTAAAACAAACATGTCAAATAATGCTCAATAGACCACATGCTGAGAAATCCTCTTCCTACCCTTGACATTGAGACTGGCTGTGGTCTTCTGGTCTCCACAAACACAGCTGTAGTCTCCACTGTCATCTGGCACTGCCTTGTTGATCAGGAGTTCATTCACAGAGGCCTTCTGATTCATCTGATACTTTTCTCCAGACTTCAGGACATGTGTTCCCTTCTTCCACTCCACTTGGACTCCAGGTTTGGAGATCTCACAGCACAGGGTGACGCTGGTTCCCTCCTCAGCTTCCTGGCTCTCCAGCTTCTCTTTGAAGGTCACTGGTTGGGCTGAGCATTTATTAGTAGGTTAACAGTCAGTGGCATTCCATTACATAAATCATAAATATATATATATATATATATATATATATATATATATATATATATATATATATATATATATATATATATATATATATTTTAAAAAGAGACGAGCACAGAACATTTGCAAAAGATAATGACATGCAGACCATTAAATCATCTTTTTAAATTTGTTACTCAGGCCAACTGTTTGAAAATCTTCTTCCTACCCTTAACGTTGAGGCTGGCTGTGGTCTTCTGGTCTTCACAAACACAGCTGTAGTCTCCACTGTCTTCTGGCACTACTTTGTTGATCAGGAGTTCATTCAAAAAGGCCTTCTGCTTCATCTGGTACTTTTCTCCAGACTTCAGGTCCTGTGTTCCCTTCTTCCATTCAACAGAGACTCCAGGTTTGGAGATCTCACATCGCAGAGTAACACTGGTTCCCTCCTCAGCCTCCTTGTTCTCCAGCTTCTGTTTGAAGGTCACTGGTTGGGCTGAGCATTTATCAATTGGTTAGCAACCCATTGCATGCTTTACATAAAATACAAACATGTATAAAAGAAAAAAGAAAAAAAGCACTAACAATTTGCAATCCACCATGACATGCATACTGTTAAAAAACAGAAAACTAGTTGCACACAGTTTTCATGAATTGCTCCAAAGATCAAATCTTGAGAATTCCTCTTCCTACCCTTAACGTTGAGGCTGGCTGTGGTCTTTTGGTCTCCACAAACACAGCTGTAGTCTCCACTGTCTTCTGGGACCACTTTGTTGATCAGGAGTTCATTCACAGAGGCCTTCTGCTTCATCTGGTACTTTTCTCCAGAATTCAGGACCTGTGTTCCCTTCTTCCACTCAACAGGGACTCCAGGTTTGGAGATCTCGCATCGCAGAGTAACACTGGTTCCCTCCTCAGTCTCCTGGCTCTCCAGCTTCTGTTTGAAGGTCACTGGTTGGGCTGAGCATTTATTAGTAGGTTAACAGTCAGTGGCATGCCCTTACAAAAAATATACAAATATATATATACATATATAAAAGACAAAGACTGACGATTTGCAAAAAACAATGACATGCAGATGGTTAAACTGATAAGACCAACTGTTTGAAAATCTTCTTCCTACCCGTAACACTGAGGCTGGCTGTGGTCTTTTGGTCTCCACACACACAGCTGTAGTCTCCACTGTCTTCTGTCACCACTTTATTTATCAGGAGTTCATTGACAAAGTCCTTCTGCATCATCTGGTACTTTTCTCCAGACTTCAGGACCTGCGTTCCCTTTTTCCACTCAACAGGGACTCCGGTTTCAGAGAGTTCACAGCGCAGACTAATGCTGGTTCCCTCCTCAGCCTTCTGGCTCTCCAGCTTCTGTTTGAAGGTCGGCGGCAATGCTGTACAACCAAGTTGTCATTACTTTTCATAAGTCAGGTAAAGTAGTTGAATGTAAGTCCTAACAAAACACCATGAAGTGAACAAAAGTGGAACTCCTTTGGGAAATACAACATGAACACAAAACTTTAAACTGCAGATAAGACTTCATGGATCCATACCGTTGACTTTCACAGTTGCAGACGTCTTCTGGTCCCCACACAAGCAAGAATACTCTCCATTATCTTCAGTCTTCAAATTCTTGATCTGAAGCTCACATGAAGTCTCCTTCTGCTTCATCTCATACTTCTCTCCAGCTTTGAGAATTTCAGAGCCTTTCTTCCACTGAATGTCGGCCATGGGTTTCGATAACTTGCAGCAGAGTGTCACAGTCTCTCCTTTGTTTTTCTCCTGGTTCTTGAGCTCCTCTTTAAAACTAGCAGGCAGGGCTACAATAAAATGAACAGTGACTTGATTATATCATTTATGGAGCTGTATTTTGTTTGGTTTTGATGGAGGATGGAAAAGGATTATAGGCGAAGATGATGTGTGAGTTGTTGTGCTCCAGTCACCCAAGCCTTTGGAGCCAAAAAGGATTCCAACAGTTGAACAGATATTCCTGTTGATGAATGTTTTGCTACAACCAAGATCTTTTTTTTCCACAAAACAGAATCAAACTCTCATTACAACTCTACAGAATTAATTCCTTCTGAAATGCACAAAGGATTACTAAAAAAATGAAATATTATCTTATGCAATGAAGGTCCTTGCATAACAACACAATCCATTTGGCAACAGGTCACTTGGAAACATCTGCACATGCTGATGACTGTTCAGTTTGTAGATGTGCAAAGAGTCTCTCAATCATACAGACCTCAAGACAGAATGGTGCAACAGAAAGGGCAAAGCATAACCTCTAATAATACACTCAAGATGCAAAATACTGAAAACAAAATTCGAAAAACGACATGAGACATAAGATTTCGTAAAAAGTCAACCATATCTATGGTACTATTGACAAATCTACATTGTAAGTAGATTTGTATGTGACTGCAGGAGGTGTCCGTTACCTCTGATAACAAGGGACGCATAAACTGTCTGATCAAAAGCAAACCACAGAGATGGTGCCAGAGTCACTTGGTGTTAGTTCTCTTACAGTAAGAGAGTGGAACCCCCCCTCGAGAATGTGAAAATCATTGGGGGGGCCTGGCTGCAGTGGGGTATCATCTAAGCACCACTGTACGTGAGGCAGATCAGTAGGACTGACACAGCAAACAAATGTGGCAGATTCCTCTTCAAAACAAGTAACATCCTGTGGTTTTTCCACTATAACCACCAACTGGCCTTTGAAAGCAAAACCAAACCAAACTATGAGGAAATTCAACATTGCAGTAAAACAGTGGAAGTGTCTCAGGTTCTGATATCGGGGGTCCAATTCAGCTATGTTAAATACAAACTATTTTTTTTAAGGATAAAATCGCTTGCATCTAAATCATAATTACTTACCAGCAGTCACCAAAATCCACATTATTATGGAGCTTTATTCCTGTCTTTATTCAATAGTGTGGTCTTCCAATCTAAGAGAGAGAGGATGGGAGTGGATGGACCCCAAACAACCCATTTAGCCATTGTTAAGGTTTGCGCTAAAAAGTAAAGCGAACGCGTCCGCCACAAGGCGGGGATATTATTGGTCTACCTTAAACCTGGCATTTTATTGGTTGAGGGATTTTGCTAGGATTATTGCACAAAAAATCCAAGAGCAAAAGCGAATTTTAAGAGCAGATATGTCATGAGCACACAGAAGCAGCCTGAGTGCGATGAGATGAACTGAAGCTGGAGCGGTGAAATCTGTGCAAGCAATGATATATCTGAGCGCGAGCACACAGTTTGAGCAGAAGCAGAGCAAATCAAAGTGCACGGTCGTTTGACTGCAAGGGCAAGGTCTTGAGGGAAAGCATTGCAAAATCTGAACCTGAAAACTTGGAATCATGCTCTTAAATTAAAAAGACCATGCTCTTGAATAAAGATATGAACAAACACCTTACACTGTACCAATTGTGTTTCTTCCAAAGGTAAGAAGTAAGTAAGTCTTCACCCAGAATTCAAAAAGAGAATCAGATCTGCATGACAAATCCTTACCCCAAACTTCTATACACACATACAAACATAAGTTCTTACCTTTGACTGTCACCTTTGCCATGCTCTTCGCAGTGCCTACGTCACAAGTGTAAATATCAGTGTCTTTCTCCTCCAGGTGTTTGATGGTGAGGGTTAAGACCCCTTCCTTCTGGAACATCTCATATCGACCTCCAGCCTTGAGCTCGGTGTGACCCTTAAGCCATACCACAGTGGATGGGGTCAGTGCGGTCTCACATTGCAAGGTCACAGAGCTCTTCTCCTCTGCTTGGCTATCCTTCAATACTTTAGTGAATTTATGGATTGGTTCTGGAGAAAGAAAACAATGTTTTTACAGTTTAAGGCACAGTAAAACATTATTACGATTACCATATGGTTTAAAAAAATACCAGTTCATTATCTAATAAGGATATCAATCAGCTTTTTACCACAATCTATAAATAACTGCCTTCATAGGTAAGTCTCTAACAATGTCAAAGACAGAAATTTCAGTGACATAGTGGTAGTAAAATATATAATCTTCAGTCTCACCCTTGATCTCCAGCTTGGCTTTGGTGGTTGCGCCTCCAACAACTTCACAGCTGTACTCTCCAGAGTCTTGAGTCGAGACATTATGTACAATCAGCTTCATGATCCTATCCTCATGGCTAATGTCATACTTCTGGCTCTTTCTAATGGCTTTGCCTTCCTTGGCCCAATTTACAGTGAAACTGGCCTTTGTTACCTCACAGGTAAATACAGCATCTTCTCCTTTAACAGCGCTTACATTTTGCAGTCCTTTTGAGACAGATGAAGCTTTACCTACAACATGGGATGATAACATGTTTATTTTGCTACCTTAGTATTTTTGTTACTTTGTCTAGGCCTCTTAAAAGTGAGTTATGTAGCTTACCTTCGACTGTTAATGTTGTTTTAGAGCTCAGGTCTTTAATCTTGAAGACCACCTCTCCGGCATCAGCAGGAGTAACATCCTTAATGGTCAGCATGTACTTCCGTCCTTTACTGGTGACTTTGAAGCGACCTCCATTTGTAATAGTTTGGCCATTAACAGTCCAGGAACACTCATCCGTGCTCTCACGAGACAAAATGCACTCAAAGCTACACTCCTCTCCCTCATTCACCTCAGCTGACTTCAGCCATTTGGTAATTCCAATGCCAATCTCTACATTTGGGACAGACAGCATACATTAGTGACATTGCCAAATAATACCATATGTATGAAGGCTAACACTTTAAATCTGAGTATTTCAAACAACAATACCAACCTCTTAGAGTGACCTTTGCTTTAGAAACCTCAGTTCCGAGATCACAAGTATACTCTCCGGCATCTTCTTTGGTGACATCCTTGATGATAAGTCCCAAAGACTTGCCTGTGTGAAGGAGCTCATACTTTGGTCCAGCTTTTAAGACTTTACCTTCTTTTCTCCATGTGGGAGAAACCCTTGGCTTGCATGCCTCACATGCCAGAGTTATCATGCCCTTCTCCTCCCCAATGACATCATCAAGAGACTTGAGAAAGACAGCACGCTTCTCTGGAGAGGAATAAAGAAAATGCAAAGAGTTAAGATTCAAGGTATTGTAGGCATAGTGACCATGCCTTTAGTCACGTTGTTTGATTTCCTGCCTTTAATTGATATACAGTTATTTTTTTTGTGCTTGTACACATAACACATGATGGTTCTTACCTTTAACCTTAAGTGTTACAGACTCTTTCACCTTGCGTACTTGAAAGGTGATAGTACCTCCATCCTGAGGTGCCAGGTTCTTCAGCGTGAGCTTGTGAATCTTTCCTTCATGAGTGATGGTGTTGACTTCATTTGTGAAGAGCACCTTGTCATTCAGAAGCCACTGTACCTCTTCATCTGGATAGTTAATCTCACTTATGAACACCGCGTCACTGTCTTCGTCAACCTCTGTGTCAGCCAAGTGCTTGGTGACCTTAATTTCACGCACTGGACAAAAGATAAAAGACTGTTTTAGTTTGAAGAATACTTCTAATAGTTTCCCTATGTTGAATTTAATAATACTTTGCAGAATTTCTGTGTTTTGTGTGGTATCTAAAGGTTCTGACTGTACCTTCAACACTAAGTGTGCCTTTGGACGTAGCAGGTCCAGACTCACAGCGGTACTCTCCACTGTCCTCCTCAGTCAACCTTTGAATGGTAAGTTGAGCCCTTGTAGCATCTTGCTTTATGTTATACTTGTCTGATGCTGTCAGGGCTACCTGACCTTTGAACCACTTAACGTCTTTGGGTGAAGCAGAGAATTTGCAGGTAAGCATGGCTGAGCTTTTCTCCTTTGCCTTCACATCTTTGATCGGCTCTGCAATCTCAAGAGGACGCTCTAAATGTGAGGAAAAGAATGTGATTAGATAAATGTACCGTCAACAGCATCACAGTACATAAGTTATCGTCGCAAACTGCAGTATAAACAATATTTACCACATTTACCTTTGACTGTGAGCTGGGCTACAGATTTGCTCTTCCCTGCTGTAAACTGCACAGGTCCTGTCATTGATGCTTTGGTCTTTTTGAATGTAAGACGGTGCATGGTGCCTTCTTTCTCCATTTCAACATCAGTACTCTCCTGAACAGCAACTCCATTCAGAGTCCATGTAGGAGGTTTCACCAGTTCCATACTGATTTCAACTTCAAAAACAGCTGCAAAGGGTTCTGTCACTTCAACTGAACTAAGTTCCCGCACAATGCTGATGGACTGCTCTGGAGGGATCATGAAAAGAAAATGGCTAAGTTAGAAGTCAGTAGTACAGTATGATTTTTAAAAATAGTTGAGTACTATAGGAGCATAGGAAATATTTAAGCCTTTATGAAGCCCTAAATCAAATTACAAATCCCATATATTTTATTACAGTGCAAAATGTTAGTGGTCAGAATTTGTTTATAATGGGAATCCAATATTTTTTTGTGTGCTACAAAAATCATCTTATAATGTATAACCCAGCCAATATTGGATTTTTCAGGCTAATACAAAATGTTAAAGGTGCACTATGTAGTTTTAGGGAAGACATTTTTGTCAGAGGAGAAAGTTTTTTTATGTCTAAACAAACTAAATAAAACCAACTCCGCTGTTTTCATGACCGACTGAACTGAATAAAGAAACTTTTAATTTCATACTGCTTCACTTTGTTCATGTTCGGCGGGCTCTGCCACTTTTCTAGCTTCAAACAATGTTCTGGTGAAGTAGTTTGTTTATTCAGTTATGCAAAAAATATTATATTTTCAATTTGTATTATTACCTGTATAATTATTGAAATTCTCCTCCAAAACTACATAGTGCCCCTTTAAGGCCAGAACTGATATTTGGAAATCTGATAATACTACATTAGCATTTAGTAATTTTTTTAACACTAATGTAAACAAACAATATGTTTTATTAATTGTGACCGAGATACATTCTGAGGTAAACTTGTTAGCACTCTCAGGTGGTGTAATGGAGATACCATTTTAAAATTATTTCAAACCTAGCTTGCTATTTTTGCACTGCAATTTTTTGTTACCTACCTGCCAACATATATACCAATATAATTTGACAACTATGATTCGTTTAATAAAAGTCCACATTTGATTACTTTGTCAGACACACTTCTAACAATTGCCTCCATGTATATAAAACCCTCCTGCTCCTTCTCACTGTCATTGTTCAAGTATTGTGTTCATTTGGGATTCATTTTAGAGCTACAGCTTAATCAAAGGGTTCTTCAATATTTCAGCAACTAATATGATAATTTGCTATTAGTAATAGCAAAATCACACAACTGAATTGAAATGAGCAAGATTTATGCAAAAACCCAACCCAAGTATAACAACCAATTTACATGCAGTGCAAATCAATGGCCATTGTTAATCCTCATCAAGCATTGCTTTTAAGTCCTACATTTCTAAGGTCCTAAAAGGTCCCATAGAAGGAAAGACACAGGTATTACCAAAGAAAATCAACAATAGCTCCTCTCTATTCAAGTGTCCCAGTAAGACATGACAACAAAAAAGTGAGCCAGCATGCACAATACAAAGAACCTGAAACAGAGGGACTAAACGAATTTGACCATCATTAAATGTATTATTTACATCTGAACTTTTTCGACTGTGAAATGTCGAAATTGTCTTCAGTGAAAATGGTCTATTATTCAAGTCAAAGGATCTTCTTGTAACAACCTAATGAATTTGCACCAATGTCTAAGTGAGCTGTATTCATACAGTTTTGTTCATTTATTTCTTGCTCAAATACTTTGAAATATCAATTAGTATACTATTTCATTCAGTAGGTCAGACTTGTTCCAAAAGGGCAAACAAATAAATCAACATAATGTTCCCATAGTGCACAACTTAATGACAGATAGACAGACAGACAGACCGACAGAAATATACATTTATAGACAGAATCCTCATTGACAGAGAGTATGATGGCTTGTTTTGTGTAAATACGAGTATGCACATGTATTTTCAAAGTCAAATATTTCACCTGTCATCATTCAGTCAATCATGAATGCCCTACATTTCAAAAAAACTGACACTGGGCATACAATAAACCATCTTCATCTTCCATCAGGTTACCTTCTACAAGTAGTTTACAGGATGTCTTATCATCGATGCCGTCACAGGTGTACGTGTCTTCGTCACGCTCATCCACGTCATTGATGGTGAGTTTTCGGTACACATCCTCACTCTTGATCTCGTACTTCTTGCTGGGTTTGATCTCCGTCTTATTCTTGTACCACTTCACCTTTGCACTGGTGCGTGAAACTTGGCATTCAAGGTGACCACGATGCTTATACATCGCTATCTTATCCCTGAGTCTCTTCACAAACTTGACGGGCAGCTCTACAGTAACAATAACACTGAATCAATGAAAACTCTCATGTATGCCACAAAGGAAGATTAAAGGCCTTGCCAAAGCCCTCGCCTAAGCATTGTGGAACAGCCAGTGTTCATAATAGAATCATGTACTAGCCAAAGCAAATAGGGCTCATTTGTACTGGATGATCAGTTTCAACATTTTTTGCAAAAGCTAAAGCAGATAGCTAGCATCTCGTAATGATACTTGCCATTCATTTTTGTTTTTATATCAGTGTCTGTGTGCAAACAGTGAGACACTGACATTGAAACAAGACAACATGTGCATAATGATGCAACTCAGAGCTGACAGCAAAGTAAGTTATCTAATTTAAATTTAGATTTCCAGTCTTCAAATGTCCCCTGTATGTCCACATTCACTGGAACCATGATGCCTTCTCTGTAGACCATCACAAAAATCTAAAGCTCTAAAATCTCAGTTCTAACCTCGGCTAGTTGTGTTTCCTTTGCCATCAGGACTCAATGAGGCATAACAATGTAAAAGCAAGTTGCAACTGGATTTTCTATTTCACTGATATTGTCCGAATGTTGGACCGTGTTTACTCTTTATCAAGACGACATTTCATCTAACTTTAGTGTGGCCATTTACCTTTGGCTCACTAAACCACTTGAAATGTTGTTGTTAATACATATATATATCAATGTATGAAATGACCCAGGAATTACACCTGCTTCGACATAGCCAAATAATGTGTTTACAGTAAGTGGTTAGAATTAAATAAAGCTTATACAACTTTCTAACAGCTTTCACAATAGTGAATAAAAATAATCCATTTGCAACCCACCTGAACATTGTGACATAATGGTTAGCTAATACATGCAACAATACACACTATGTACATTTATGGTAATGTAGCACATACAACAGACTTGTTTACCTTTCACTTTGAGCTTTGCAGTCGAAGAGGACTTGTCAGCTGTGAATTTAATCTCACCCATGTCTTCTGGGGTGACGGATTTGAACAACAGTACGTAGGTTCTGCCTGGAATAAGAAACAGCTAGTACTAATACAATCTCAAGTGATAATCATCATTATGGTAAATCCTATAATGTTTCATGATTATACAAGTAGTTGAATCACATTAATATACAGATTTTTTTATTAGGCCTTACCCTCTTGTCTCATCTTGATGTTGTCACCAACTTTGAGTTTGGCACTTCCTTTGAACCACTGGCATTCCACCTCATCATGTGAGATTTCACAAACGAATGCAGCGCTCTCCTTCTCCATCACCTCCACATCCTCCAGCTTCTTAACAATCTTAATATCTCTGGCTGCAGGGAAAATATATTTTTAACATGTTTCTGTACTGTACTGTACACACTGTACACTGATTTGTGTGCTTCATGATATGACTATTAATTACCCTTAATGGTGAGCTTGGCAGAAGTGTTATCATCGGTAGTGCGACAGATGTAAGTTCCTGCATCTTCGTGGGTGCATTTGTTGATGACCAAAGAGCGCTTCCGGCCCAAAGAATGGATGCCAAAGTTCTTTCCTGGTTTCAGTTCAACATCACCCTGCAGATTAAAACATTTTTCAGAATGTGATATATGTACTTCACACTTTTAATCTTATTTCACTCTGCATTGAGCGATTCCAAGTGAAATTTTTCACCTTGAACCATTTAACATCTGCATTTGTTCTGGACACTTCACATTCAAAAGTGGCCTTCTCCTTCTCAGGAACACTGATATCCAGAATGGGTTTGGAGATCATGGCAGGAGGTTCTGTAGAATCAACATGTGTTGGTCAAAAAGTGACCAAATTATGATTCTCTGGCAGAATAGATGCTGCACAACAACAGTAGTTTAGTCATCAGGACCTTAGTGATCTGAAGCAGCCCTTACCTGTGACAATCAGTTTGCAAGAAACATGTACTCCTTCTGCTTGGAAGGCAACAGTTCCTGCATCTTCCCTCTTGAGATTAGAGAACGTTAAGGCATGCTTCTTTCCCAGAACTGTGAAGCGGCAGTTTGCTCCTGGCTTTAATTTGGCTCCATCCCTGGTCCAGAAGCCTTCAACGTCTGCCTGGCTGAGTTCTACCTCAAGAGTCACTGTCTCTGTCTCATGTGCCTTGGTTTCTGTTAGGCCCTTTATTACCTGGATCTTCTTCACTGAAGGGAGGAGGAGGAAATGTTTGAGTGTTAATTAATGGAGAATAAGATTACCAGGTCTGGGGTCGAGATACAGCCTTAAAGACTTCAAATTGTATCTTAAAAATGTGATTGAGGATCAGTCTTACTTTCCACAGTGAGTTTGGCCTGGGTTTTGTCATCCAGAGTTTCACAGGAGTAGATGCCCCGGTCAGCATGAGTCACACTTTTGAAGACCAGACTCTGCTTAGCTCCATTCACTCGAATCTCCATGTTTCCTGCAGGCTGGAGCACTACACTATTCTTCATCCATTTGACTTCATCCGATGCCTTACTGAGCTCCACCTCCAGCTTCACTTCACTCTGCTCCTCCACTGTTATGTTTTCTAGCTTTTTCTTAAATGTCACTGGCTCATCTGATTAGGATGCAAAGAAATGTCAAAGTTAATGAGGAGAATAAATTATTTATACATAGATATTTTAACAAGAAATGCATGTCCTTACGTTGCACTTGTAGGGTAGCTTTGCAGCTTTTGCCCTCTGCGTCAACACTGATCTCTCCAGCATCTTTTTGGGTGACAGAGGTGATGGTAAGTGAGTGACTGCTGCCACCATGCTCAACCTTGTACTTCGGCCCAACAGTGATGGGAATACTGTTGTGGAACCATCTCACGTTCACGTCCGCTGGAGCGACAGCACACTTGAAAATGGCATCTTTTCCCTCCATTGCTGCCACATTGTTCAGTTTGGTGGTCAGCCGCACTACTCTGGGTGCTAAAAGGAACCAGCAACATCAAATGAAGCACACTGGCATGAAAGAAAAAGTTTTTTAGTTTAAACAAATGATTCATTACCCTTTGAGGAGACTTTAGCAGATGTCTTATCATTTCTGCATTCACAGCTGTATTCTCCTTCATCTTCTTTAGTCATGCCAGTCACAGTGAGAACCCGCTTAGCACCATCTGTCCTAACACAGTGCCTGCCTCCAGGTTTAATGTCACGACCATCACGTTGCCAGACGACGTCCCCTGTGGCTTGATTTAGTTCACAAACCAGGCTAAGTGTACCACCCAACTCCACTGTAGCAGGTTTCAAAGGGACAACAAACTTCAAAGCTGAATCTGAAAGGAAAACATAAGAGTTTGATATCAAAACAATATCTGACATCTGAAGAAGTCTGTACAGCAATTTCAACAATTCTACCACTTGCCTTTAACTTGAACTTTGAACTCCAGTTTGTCATCCGCAGTCTGACAGGAGTATGATCCACTGTCTTTAGATTCAGTGGATTTTACTATGAGAGTACGAGAAAAGCCATCTTTTTTCATTTCATACTTGCTGCTCTCCTTAAGCTCCACACCATCTCTAAACCACTTCACACTTCCACTCTCTGAGTTCAGCTCAGTGGTTAAAACAATGTTTTCACTTGCTTGAACAATACAAGCATCCTTGACTAGCTTCTTCTGGAACTTGACAGCTGCATCTAAGGAGAAGTAAAAGCTTATTTTTAGTGCTTTCTTCAGACAGTTATCAATACTGTGGCAAAGGGAATTATGTTTAAAAAATATTTCACCTGTCATCTGCAGCTTGAATACCAGCTTCTCTGTTCCAGCCTCACATGTGTATTCTCCAGCATCCTTTTTCTCCATTTTTTCTATCACCAGCTCACGACTCTTGGCCTTTGACTCCATGTGGACTGCTTTGCTGGAAGTCAGCAGCTTGCCATCCTTGTACCACTTCACTTCTGTCTTGGAATCAGAAACCTCACAGCTCAGGGTGGCTTTCTGCGACAGTGTAGCTTTCACCTCCTTCTTGACTGACTCCTTGTTAGAGAAGCCAGCTGGGGCTTCTGTGGAGCAAGTAAAAAAATATGTAAAACATATCTGTCAACCTGAAATGCATGGACACAGCCAAGAGCTTTCAGCCCGTATTGAACAACACACAATGCTAAAAAACAAAAAGACCAATTCAGTTCACATTTGCATATTCCCAGAAATACTAAAAGTATCTCATTCCTCCTACCTGCCACCTGTATCTTAAAAGAGAGCTTCTCAGTCCCAGCCTCACAGATGTACTCCCCAGCATCCTTCTTCTCCACGCTGTCGATCACCAGCTGCCGGCTCTTGCCCTTCGATTCTGCATGGATTGTCTTACTGGAAGTCAGCAGCTTGCCATCCTTGTACCATTTCACCTCTGTCTTGATATCAGCTACCTCACAGCTCAGAGTGGCTTTCTGCGAGAGAGTGGCTTTCACCTCCTTTTGAATGGACTCCTTGTTGGAGAAGGCTGACTTAACTGACTGGATCTCTGCAAAAGAAATAATGGAGAATGTAATGGCATGTCACCTCCCCCTTCATTTTAATACAACTCATTAAAAAATACTGCACAACAGAAGATACAAGCAAAAATATAACCAGGAAATTTGCGTTGGAAAAACCTAACTTCAACAGGGATTTAATATGGTGGATAAATGTGCAAACAAAACCAGCAAACTGCATACTGTAGCTGAATTAAGAATTAAAATGTCTGTACTAGCAACATACGACATTCACAATTCAAACCAAAACAGCAGTTCAACAGTTCCCCTAAACAAAAAGTTAAAATCCTCCACCCAAACTTTTCGGTCAAGCAGACATTCGCACAAAGTTCATCTACTATTCCCTTTAATTCCGCGTACCTGTCACCTGTACTTTAAATGCCAATTTTTCTGTTCCGACTTCACAGATGTATTCTCCAGCATCTTTCTTCTCTACCCTGTCGATCACCAGTTGACGAATCTTGCCCTTTGATTCCATGTGAACAGCTCTGCTGGAAGTCAGCAGCTTGCCATCCTTGTACCATTTCACCTCTGTCTTGTTATCAACCACCTCACAGCTCAGAGTGGCTTTCTGGGAGAGAGTAGTTTTCACTTCCCTCTGGACAGACTCTTTGTTGAGGAAAGCGGATTTAGCCTGGACTTCTGTAGATGTAACTGTGAAGGAGTGTTGTGGCAGAACAGTTACCCATAGAAAGAAAGTGATTGACTTTCCAGCACAGACACCGCTTTGGATTTACGGGACAAGCGCAGTCAAAACATACGGACACAGTGCACAGAGCAATAACCTCCAATAAAGTGTGTCAAATTCGATGAGATGCAACGAATTGCAGTCAGCATATACAAGCTGCCACAGACTGGCACAATGAATACATCCAAAACAACTAATTCAGAAAGAAAAAGACCAAATCTGTGAACAGGAACTGACAGGAACACACAACCACAACAACACCCGAGCCGCTTCTGCAAACAAATGCTACAAGAAATCAAGGCATGAAGCTCACTAGTGCAGACAAGCGAGAAAATATCCCCATTTTTCAATTGTCATCTCCGGTAGAAAGTAGGAATACCAAAAATGGTATTCTGGACAGCGTCGAGCAAAGCACGTCAGACATCTCAATACTGAAGCAACCAACAATTCTGCTAAAATGTGACATTTACAATCAACACTCAGAGGAGACCACAGACACAAAGAGAAAACACACCACATCCAATGTTTTCACCCAGTGAATGCCATTTTTAATCTGCTAAAAGCTGCCATAAGTCTTGGTTTCATAATTTGAGAGCACAATGATTGTTCCTTTTCAATTTTTTAAATGCTTTTACACATAAATCTAAAGATTTTCTTATTTTTTAGTTTTTCTTAATTTTCACATTTATAACTATCTAAATGCCCCTCAAAATACACCAACAAGTAACAACAGCCAGAAGAATTTGATAATTTTTATGTGTTATTAGTTAAACATGCTGCTTTCTCCTTACCTTCCACATGCATCTTAAAAGAGAGCTTCTCAGTCCCAGCCTCACAGATGTACTCCCCAGCATCCTTCTTCTCCACGCTGTCGATCACCATCTGCCGACTCTTGCCCTTTGATTCAGTATGGATTGTCTTGCTGGAAGTCAACAGCTTGCCATCCTTGAACCATTTTACCTCTGTCTTGGTATCAGCTACCTCACAGCTCAGAGTCGTTTTCTGGGACAGAGTGGCTTTTACCTCCCTCTGAACTGACTCCTTGTTGAAGAAGGCTGACTGGGCTTCTGATGGAGGAGAACATATCAGATGATATTCATTCTGAGCATATTAATGAGCAAGCAAAATGTAAGATTATTTTGAAAATCTACCCTCCCTTACCTGCCACATGCATCTTAAAAGAGAGCTTCTCAGTCCCAGCCTCACAGATGTACTCTCCAGCATCCTTCTTCTCCACGCTGTCGATCACCAGCTGCCGACTTTTGCCCCTCGACTCAGTATGGATTGTCTTGCTGGAAGTCAGCAGCTTGCCATCCTTGAACCATTTTACCTCTGTCTTGGTATCAGCTACCTCACAGCTCAGAGTCGTTTTCTGGGACAGAGTGGCTTTTACCTCCCTCTGAACTGACTCCTTGTTGAAGAAGGCTGACTGGGCTTCTGATGGAGGAGAACATATCAGATGATATTCATTCTGAGCATATTAATGAGCACGCAAAATGTAAGATTATTTTGAAAATCTACCCTCCCTTACCTGCCACATGCATCTTAAAAGAGAGCTTCTCAGTCCCAGCCTCACAGATGTACTCTCCAGCATCCTTCTTCTCCACGCTGTCGATCACCAGCTGCCGACTTTTGCCCCTCGACTCAGTATGGATTGTCTTGCTGGAAGTCAGCAGCTTGCCATCCTTGTACCATTTCACCTCTGTCTTGGTATCAGCTACCTCACACCTCAGAGTGGCTTTCTCGGAGAGAGTGGCTTTCACCTCCCTCTGAACTGACTCCTTGTTGAAGAAGGCTGACTGGGCCTCTGATGGAGGATGTGTGGCAGAGAAAATATCAGATGTTATTCATTCAGAGCATATTAATGGCCACCCAAAAGGTATATCATTTTAAAATCTACCCTTCCTTACCTGCCACATGCATCTTAAAAGGCAGCTTCTCATTCCCAGCCTCACAGATGTACTCCCCAGCATCCTTCATCTCCACGCTGTCGATCACCAGCTGCCGACTCTTGCCCCTCGACTCAGTATGGATTGTCTTGGCGGAAGTCAGCAGCTTGCCATCCTTGAACCATTTCACCTCTGTCTTGATATCAGCTACCTCACAGCTCAGAGTGGCTTTCTGGGAGAGAGTAGCTTTAACCTCCTTTTGAACTGAATCCTTTTTGAAGAAGGCTGACTGGGCCTCTGAGGCTAATGTCAATAAGAAATAAAATGTTGTTATGAGATGTGTAAGATCACCAATGACTGAAACATGAGACATCTAATTGGCACTTTTTTGAGGGTATCTATTCCATACATTAAATACTACATCAAATAAATGTGATGTGACAGGTGGTTATATATTAACTCACATTATACCCATACAGTAGCTAACAATCAGAGAGACAGAAATTAAATTTATAAAGCTGAAAAAATCCTTAAAATTCTATAAATCAATTTGATCATACCTGATACAGTTATCCTGAAGACCATCTTATCCCCTCCAGCTTCACATGTATACTCTCCAGCATCACTCTTCTCCACCTTTTCAATCACCAGCTGACGAGTATTCTCTTTAACTTCTGAGTATATTGTCCTACTGGATATCAGCAGCTTGCCATCTTTGTACCATTTCACTTCCGTCTTGCTATCAGAAACACTGCAACTGAGAGTTGCTTTCTGGGAGAGAGTAGCTCTCACCTCCTTCTGGACTGACTCCTTGTTCAAGAAGGCTGTTATAGGTTGAGTTTCTGGGAAAAACACAAATAATGTAAATAAATGTACATCATGATGTGAAGTCAAGCGTTGGATAGTCGTACAAAAGGCATCATACTGTCTTCTTACCTTTTATCTTGACCTGGAATGTGACTCTGTCTGTTCCTGTCTCACAGGAGTAATGTCCTTCGTCACTTTTCTTGGCACCTTTGATGATGAGCTTCCTTTGAGTCCCTTTGGAGATGAAGTTAGTTCTTTGGTCCTCAGTGATCACAACTTGATCTCTTTTCCACACAACGGCCGCACTGGCAGATGATACTTCACAGCTCAGCTCAAGATCTCCTTTGAGGGATGATGACATTCCCACGGTTCCTCTGGCTTTGTTCAAAAACTTGGCAGGTTCATCTTAGAGAAAAGAGACCAAAAAGAGATACACATTTAAAATCCCTTTGAAAATATGGATCTTAAGGTCTGTTATCAGAGCAGCTCATGCATAAGAAGCATGAGTTGGAGTCGCAGAGAGTTGACTACATGATTACAGACTTTGCTCTGTTTGACGGTTCATATGCATATGTTAGCTTCCATCATTGCGTTACTTATTACAGTACATCACATGGTCTGTGACAAACTGTCTGAATTATGTGGGAAAAAATTCTTCTACAGACCATAGCAGACATATTACTGAGTTTGCTCTGCGATGAAGTTTAACTGTAAAATTATAATAAGTATAAGTATAAGTATTTTTCGGAGCATACCTTTAAGAGAGAGTTGAACGGACGTTCTGTCATCACCTAAAGCACACTCATAGATGCCCACATCTTCCTCTGTAACATTGTGCACTATCAGGATCCTTTTGCGGTCGATGATCACATATTCATATTTCTTTCCCATTTTCAGCTCCCGCCCGTTCTTTATCCAAACCACCTGAGGAGACAAACACAGAAAATATTGATTAAAATTGAGTTGCATAAAGATACTACAACAATCATTTTGTAATACAATCATGTGTTGTATAATAACAGATAAATCAAATGATAAAGTTAAAAATAGGATTTAGGAGTGTATTCTACCCAAGTGGAACAAGGTTACTTTAGTGTTACCACAGAGGGGTACTGACAAGTATGACAAAGTGCTGACAAGTGTTCAAATACAATTTTGGCTTTTCTGTGTTAAAGCAATGTGAAATAAAAAGTGTGGCTCTCAGCTACCTTTAGAAACAGCAGAAATCCATATTCATTTCTAAATGAATATTCATTTCTAAATGAATATGGATTTCTACCTTTTCTAAGGCAGCTGAGTCCTGTGCACACTATAAATGTACCAAGTTAGAGACATTGTAGTACTTGTGTATGTTTTCAGTCCTTGCATGCTTGTTACAGCATGCAAGTTACAGGTGCATGAAAAGAATCGGTCAAAGCTAAAAGTAAAGCTGGTATTGACGTGGGTTCCCATCACAAACCTGTGCATCGTAATCCGACACCTCGACAGTCAGCTGAGCAGTGTCTTGCGCACTACAGGTCACCACCTCCAGCACATCTGACTTGTTGGTGAACCTAACTGCAGGAGCTAAAAATACAGAGAAAAAAGAATAAGTGATTTGCTTTTTCCAAATAAATGTAATAAATATATAAAAGAAAAATAAACAATAGTAAACTAAGACAGAATCTACAAAGTTTTAAAGCACAAAAGTGAATGTACTGGAATATTTTAATGCAATTAAGAGAATTTTCATTGTCGATAGTCTAACTGGATTTAAGTGCATACCTTTTACAGACAGGAAGCACGTGCTTTGTGAGCCTCCGCCCACAAACTTGACTTCAGCTCCATTCATCTCTATGGTCACGAAACGGATGAGCAAAGTGTGTGTGTTCTTAGACCTGGTGATGAGGTAGTCGCCTCCGCTGCGCAGGAGGCGGCCACTTAGAGACCAGAAGCCAGAACAAACAGCAGACAGTTCAATGGAAAGAGAGAACTCCTCACCAGAGACTGCAGTGCTGTTCATCAGGCCTTTCCTGATTTCAGCCTTGGGTTCTGCAGACAACAGGCAAACCAGATAAGAGAAAAGAGAATTTGAATGCATACAGCAACAAAGGGCACAGAGACATCAGTCTTACCTAGATAGAAACTTCCAGGCACATCCAGGTAAGGGCTCTGGCCAAAGTCGTTCATAGCAGAGATGCGGAATTGGTAGCTGGCTTCTTCAGTAAAGTTGCAGATGGTGATCTCTGTAGACAGAAGGGTTTCTCCAGCATTGCACCTCTGCCATGTCTGAGTGCCAACCTTCCTCCTCTCCACAATGTATCCCTTAATTGGAACAGGCCGGTCGCTGTCAGGAGGAGACCACTGAATGGTGAGGGATGAGTCAGTCTTGTTCTGCACCACAGCATCGACTGGGGGATCGGGAGGATGCTTCCTTGCAGCTAGAGGAGAGAGAGTGGTAATAAGATCAGTACTGAGTTATTGTAGAAGGTTTTATTTTCATAGGTGGTGATTATTCTTGCCAGTTTTGATAATATTTAGTCTGCAAGCTTATTTACTGTGAGGCAGTTTTAAGTTATAGGGACTGTGATGGATGTACAACTGTACACTTTAACTCATTTTTCCATATAACATAAGTTAAAATTCTGAAAATGACTGAAATAATTGATTATCAAATCTTTGGGAAATAATAATTCTTTCACTTCACTAATCAATTCATTGATCAATCACTGCAGCACTAGTTGTTTTGAAAACTAACCTCAACATGTGCTAGATAGATAGAATACTGTGCAAGCAATAAGTGCAATACATTTCCCTTTGTCATCCTCACCAGTGACAGAGAATCGAGTGGAGGTCTTGCAGTCTCCAGCCACAAACGCCACTTCTCCTGAGTCATCTGCCTGGCAATCTCTAATTGTGAGTGTGTACTGTCTGAGCACGCAGGCAATGGATATACGGGAGTCTTCTTTCAGCTTCTCGCCATTGCGGGTCCAGTAGGCATCTGGGCAGGGATGCTCAAGCTCCACACAGAAGATGACAGTGTCACTGACAGGAACTACTGTCCTCCGGGGAAGCTTCTTAGTAATGTTTCCTGGGATATGAGAAGAAGTGGATCAGGTATGCAGTGGATTCAGTCTGCATAATTTCATTTCAGGTCACATTGATACATCTTGATAATAGCATTGCATATTGTGTTGAACAAGAACTAGAGATGGAAACAAAGTCTCAACCATACCCAGGACAGTGAGCTCAGCCACAGTGCGACTGCCTTCCTTCATCTCACAGATATAAACACCATCGTCATTGGTGGTGACATTGTGTATGGTGAGACGACGCAGGGTGCCTTCCTCCTCGATGCAATATTTGGTATTTTGCTTCAGCCGAGTTTCCTCCATGAACCAGTTTGCCTGGGTTTGAGTGAGAGGCACCTCACACATCAGTGTAGCTGACGTTTTCTCTTGTACTTCCACATCCAGCAGCTTCCTCCTGAATGGTACTTTAGGCTCTGGGACAATGACAAACCACAGAATCTTTAACAACAATGTGGATCCATATTTAGCCTATCTATCAATCACAAATTGCAGTAATTACTTTACAATACTGGCATTTTCAAAACTTTCTACATTAATTTCCCCACATTCTTAATTTAAGTTCAGGTTAGTTAAATACTAAATTTAAGTCCAAAGAATAAATCAGATAAATAAAAAATCCATCAAAAAACTACCTGAAAATTACTGAAAATTGTTTACATTCACTTGACGTTGTTTATTTACATGAACTACAGGTTTCAATGGGCTTACGACATCCACTAATTCAATGAAGGTTCCAGAGAAGATCTTCTATGTTTTCCCCACTTATCAGATTTCTTATTGCCCCCTGCTCCATAACTATATCCATATCCATACTTTGGACTGGAGCCAACAGTTTTAAATTTAGGAATCAAGTGTTGAAACATGTGGAATTCCACTCTGAGTTACGGCTGAAGTCCACCGGGTTTAGTGGGCTTACATCAAAATATTTCCTGAAATGTGCCTTCTGAAGTCAGTTAAAACTTTTTTATTTTGAGAATATCAGGTTGCACATAAACACAGCTCATACACTTGGCAAAGCCAGTCAAAGTTGGTAAGATGCAGTTTGACTCCTAAAGCCAACTCTAGCTTGTAATTAAGTTGCTTGTAATTTATGTACATACAGTATACTAAACATTAACAACCTGTAAATAGCCTTGATATGTCATCTTTCCTGAAATGGGATTGACTTCCCTTTTTGCCAGGACCCTTTATTTAATCTCTAAGTGATGTACAGCCATCCAACATTAAGTTGTTAAACTAAATTAAATATACAAAATATATTGTCTATTTCATTGAAAATCAAAAGCCAATTTTTTGTCCTTTCTTCATTGTTATTGTACAAATTTAACAGAAGCGACAGATAATTAAACGCCGGTGATTGTGCACTGTACTTGTTAAAATGTATTGTCCATTCATTGTATTTTTCTCCATTTTATTCAGTGCTATAATTCATGAATTTAATCTAAAATTGAAAATTACATGCAAACACAAAAATTCGTATTTTCCCTTGAAAACTTTTACTTTCAATCCAGCAAGCTAACAAGCACCCATGAAACACCAAAACTGTCCATTTTCCAGAACCAATAATAAATAAGATGCAAGAAGAGGCCAAGCCTTCATTAGACAGACTGAATGGAAATTAACAGCAGACATAAATCAACACCTCTATAATTTCATCTCCTGGGACAATTTCTTCCCGAGGGAAGTCACACTATCAATGGTGCCAATGATCTCCAGCAAGTGAGTGACCATCTTAGCAACTGTGAACCACTCATCACCAGCAGAAAATAGATGCAACACAACACCCGCCCTCAGAGGATGAGCCAGAATTCAACCTTGTTGTGAAAAGCCACACACATTTTGAGAGGTTAAAATGAGGCTTTGGTATAATAGTGATCTGGACAACACTTACATTTCTGCGGATGCCTATAAAAACTTGATCCTAGAAACTTATAATGTATTCCTTGACGTCATATATACGCTTATATGGTTATCACAAACACATAAATGGACCACACTACTGCACTGGGTAAGAGGTTCCTTCACTGCAACATATGCACTGCAGTTTATTTTGAGTAAATTACACATGCACCATCCTGGTGTTTTAAATATTAAAAGAGAAACAAAAGTCAATCAAATGTGCAGTTCAAAATATTCCTACATAAATAGCATACACAAATCTGATATGACATAATACGTAGACTACATACTGTATATAGTGTATATGTCCATGTGTGTCTTACACACATTTGCTTATACATGTGATGTTCATATAAGTCCCAATATACTCATGCAATATACCTCATCTGCATCCAGAGAAAGTTAAATGTTCTTTTTAAGTCTCCATCAAAAACAGCCAGAATTAAAAACATAATTTTTCCAGAATTGATGATAGAAGCTACAAGGGAGCCATCTTACTTCCCTCTAATTTGTTCTGAGTTACACATGTACAATACCCATTGAAATAATGTCAAAGAATTGCTGAAAAAAATATTTATATCTTTCTAACTTTGTTTTATGTTAACCAAAGGTTCCAGTGTGCTTACTACACCTACTACTTTAATGGAGTAGATCATGTACATTTCCCCCACACCTCAGTTTCCTTACTGTCCTCTGCACCCCGGCTGTAGCCATATCCATACTCTGGAGCTGAGCCTACAGTTTTAACTTTTAAACACTGTTTTTCCCAGAGTTGATGATGGAAGTAGCTAACAAGTGGCAATCTTACTTCTTTCTTATCTGTTTTGAGAGTTGCAAATACACAGTAGGTATCAGGCAGGAGATTGGATCTGGTAAATCACTGTTTACTCCTGTGAAGCAGTTCTGACCATGCGTACTAGCTTTTTAGAACCTTTGGCTATTGACATTCATACAAGCAGAACTGCACTATACTAAATACATGTCTCTGTCAACCCTGAAACGTAAAATTGACAATGAAAGCCTGGATGAGCAAACACTGCTTTGACTGCCATCTCCAAATTTCAAACTAATGTGTTTCATTTGCATGAGTGCAATGTGGTCATCAGAGGCAGCCCATTTAGAAACATCAAACCTTCGGGAGAAAATTTCCAGAGGCATCACGGGACAACGATGCTAAAATGCAGAGCTTGAATGCATGATTTCATTTTTGTGTTTGTTTAAAACTAAAAAACACAGCAACAAAAAAAGGTTTTAAACATGCTACTTAAAACATCTGTCTGATCTACGTTTCATGGTGTTAAAATCTGGCCTAACTAAATCCGTATTGGAATAGCACCAGTGTACAGTATACTTGTGAGACATTTTAAAAGATTGGGAACCAATTGGCTTGGGGCTAGGTGCCACAGACATGGCAGAAAGGTTGGAGCATTTTCAGAAACATATTATTGCCAGTTTTCATGGGACTTGTTACTAGGAATAAAATGAATCATGCCAGCATTATCCTAAAATCCTTGTGGACACAAATTAGTCTAGAGTGACAACGTCTTTGATTTTGTACAGGCTGGCAGAGCATGCATATAATTTATGACCATCCTACCTTTGACCGTTACCAACACAGCGCTGTAGGTCTGCCCAGCCATATTGGTGGCATTGCAGGTGTAGAGACCATTATCACTCTGCTTGCAATACAGGATCTTGAGAATGAAGTTCTCAGCTTGGTCCTCATAAATGACGTGCCTGCGGCCCTCGCTGATATTTGTTCCATCCTTCCTCCAGATAATGTGGGGTTTTGGGTGACCCGTCACAAAGCAGCTGAGTTTGGCGTGTTTGCCTTCAGTCACCGTGCAGGTACGGGTGAACACACCTTTGGGCAGCTTCGCCAAAGCGGATGCCCTCAGCTCATGTTCCAGACTCAACCCGTCTCTGATGCTGGCTGTGGAGGACGAAGAAACAGAGGTGCGGCTTTCTTCGGTGCGATAGATGGAGATATCCTTATTCATTTCTTCTTTGCGCTTCTGTAGGTGAGAGAGGAGGGAGGTGTTCTTGTCTGCGGTCAGGTGGCGGGAATCCTGGGCATCTACGACAAGAGCAGCTGCAGCCTGTGCACGGCCGACGGTGTTCTTGGCCCTGCAGGTGTAGGTGCCGCTATCCAGGTTACGTACACTTTGGATCTTTAAGGTGCTGCCGTCACTTTCGTTAACAATCTTGATACGGTTAGACTCCCCCAAATAGCGCCCATCTTTCTCCCAATCAAAGTTGGCTTCAGGGTGAGCTGCAACACGGCAAAAGAAAATAACATCACCTCCCAAATCTACACGTGTAGAGGTTGGCTTAAGCAGGAAAACAGGGGCCCTTTGAGCCATCTCTGCTGGCAGGGCCACTTTGAGGGTAACAGCAGCATAAGCTTCCCCAACGTTGTTTTTGGCCCGACACATGTACTGGCCACTGTCCTCCAGCGTTAGGTCATAGATGGTTAGGCGGTACACGTCTCCATCATCCACGGTCTTGAAGCGCCCTCCAGATGTCAGCTTCAGCTTCTCCTTTTCCCAGGTGATCAGTGGGGTCGGGCTGCCCACAACAGTGCAGCTCAGTGTGGCATCCTTGCCTACACACACTGCGAATGCCTTTGGGCGGCTGAGAAACCTGGGGACTCCTCCAAACAAGTTTGGATCCATTGTTTGTTTCTAAAAACAGAGAACAGGTGAATATTACGTAACAGTACCAGGCGGGAAATAATATACAGCATTGTAGTGGAGGCCCCATTTGTTTACAGCGTAAGTTCACTCAAAAATTTTAATTCAGTCATCATCTACTCACTGCATGCTGTTGGTTTATCAGGTGAAGTATTATAGTATACAAAACATTAACATTTAAAAGAATAAAAGACAACATTAAGTTTCTCTATACACTTTATCCTGAGTAAACAAGTCTTCATAAGCCATGAGATCCCAGGTTGATTATATTTACATCCTCAACTTGTAGTCAAGCTCATGCATCCACTTCAGATGAGATGCAACCTATCGCTTTTAGCACTGGAGCTACATAAAAAAAAAAAAGGATGTTAAAAAGGGTGTAAATATTGTCTTTTAAAATCAATTTGGGATCTTGGCTAGGAGACGTTGGATTAAACTGGAGGTGTAATGTATAGAGCCATTTTTAAGTTTGTTTGTTTGATTTCCCGTCTACGTGAATGCTGCAATGCTGTTTTGCTGCAAAACTCCAGCAGTGTTTCATGGAAAATAAAACTTCACTCGACTTACAATATGCGTGCAGTTGAGTAGATAATGACTAAAATATTAATTCAATGTGTTCATTTATCTTTATTTATTCATTGTTCCTATGATAATTGTCATAGCTGGCAAAACAGCAGGTAGTAGATTGGGTTGGTTTTTCCGATTAGGCACCAAATGCCAAAAAACAATTGTGAATAATTGATAAAAATGCAGTTTCACTGCAGTCCACTTGCATTGAATAAATGTTTGGGATACACAAATAAAATGTCTTGTGGACTGTAACAAACAAAACTACATATTCTGTACGTTCATATAAAGGTTCTCAGTTATCTTATATATTAAAACCATGTTTTTTTGTTTTTTTTAAACCCTGTCAACGGCAACCATTGTCAGATATGACAGTTTGTTAACTGTTCTCTATAAATATGCTATGGTATGAAAATAGACATAAATCCTCAGTTCATATTTATGGCTGGCTGTTACAGTAGCCTCAGACACAGTCAACACACCCCTATCCTGGCCCTGCAGATATCACCAATACTAAGTCTTAACTTCTCGCCATGCAGCCTATTCGATAGGAAGGTAGATTAATGACACAACAACTACCAAATTCCCCTGTAACAAGGTCAAATTGTGCAGACATGCGCCTTTCAAAGAGTGACATTTGCGAGCTTTGTCACCTCTGTCGCTTGAACTGCCTGTCCCAAAAATAACCTCAGCTGTCAGACCCCGTCTCTGTCCATTGCCATTTGTAGAAGCGAAAGGGACATCAGCTGCTTGATAAAGCTCCCACTTCAGAAACATAACGTTACTTCATCTCTCACTGTGTCCATTTTGTATTCTATAATATCTACAAAATGATGCGGGAATTCAAGTACTGATTATCCATTTGCACAGCTGCTAAAAAAACAGGAGCACACTCGTTTCCTAAACACTATAAATCACATAACGTTAGCTTAACGGTAACTGGAAGCTGTAACGACAGCTAGGTTAGCTTAAATAATTGTAGCTAGCTAACTGTTAGCAGTTACAGGTGTGAAAGTTTAGTAACTTAATTTAAGAGTCAAAATTGACTTTAAAAACTGCTACAACTTCGGTCAACTACACTCCTTAGAAATATGAATGTGACATTTAAAGCTGCTATCACTCATTAGACTACAAATCACTTGTTCACCTTGAGTCTTCAGCCACTCAGGTAAAACTGAATCATGTGGCTTCAGTTGGCCGTCAAAAGATTTCCGTTGGACTCCAATATCAGTGTTTTAGGAATCCCACCCAAAAAAAAAAAAAA
This sequence comes from Sparus aurata, assembly GCF_900880675.1. Taxonomy (NCBI): domain Eukaryota; kingdom Metazoa; phylum Chordata; class Actinopteri; order Spariformes; family Sparidae; genus Sparus; species Sparus aurata. The sequence goes on from NC_044207.1 coordinate 20,380,990, forward strand.
AATGTCTTCTTTGCGCTCAAATATCCGTGAAATGGTTGTAAATCCAGGATGGTGGAACATCCCCCCCAGTCTCCTGCGGTGGGCGGTTGACTAGACTTATTTTTTCTTTCTTCTCCGGTACCTCATGATGCCAAATAGCTGACGTGCCTATTTTGGCGCAGCCTCCTTTTCCAAAATAGACTTGTCATTTAGCTGTGCAGATAGGAGATAGCCTGCTGCTGCTGATGGTGGTGGAGAGGCCGGCCAAGAGAGCAGCAGACTGGCCGGGGCCCCTGCACACTGCTGCAGGCTGCACACTACAGCTGAGGTCGTAAACAACTCATCATAATGCCGAGTTTTACTACCAAACTGGTTCACACACCTGCAGAGAGGAGCTGTCAGTGGCAGCACTCTCAATGAGTAATGCAAATAAGTGGAATTATGACCATACTAATTAATAGACAATACAATTACACATTGTCTTGACCCCAGTCTGGTGGTTGCTTTTCCTCTTTTTTTTCATAATAATTATAATTTTTATAATCATAATAATAATAAATTTTATTTTAAAGCACCTTTCAAGTCACCCAAGGACACTTTCCCCCAAAAAACTGAAAAGAAAAACACAATACAAGAAAGTCAGTCAATATATAAAGAAGACAATAATAATACAATAATATATTAGATTACATAGACTTTATTTATCCCACTAACTAAAAATTTACTTGATTACAATGGCTCAAGATGCAACAAGTACAGGAAAAGAAATCAGACAAATATGCGTAAAGTTAAATAGAAAATAAATAGAAAAAAAGATACTCACAGAAAACAAACAAGTGAGTGGGAAGTGATGATGCAAAAAAGTCAATTCTTAGCTTATTGTTGATGATAACTTGAGGTCATGAACCCTAATCCTTCCTAGACGGTACATCAAATTTTCTATTTTGATTACTCAATGTCTTTTATTCAGCAGCTTTTTCTACATATTTTAACTTATCACATCGTTTTTCGTCCAAGCTAACGCCAACAAACAATTAAAGACACCCTATGTAGTTTTGTAGATGAATTTCAAACTCGGATTTTCAATATTTACAATATCAATGATGTTATAATAAAAACTCGTATATTTGTATTTTCCATAACTGAATAAACAAGCTGTGAAGCTAGGAAGGTTGCTAATTGAAACAGTTAAGTAAGTAAGCTGCACACTACAACTCGGTCTTAAACAACTCGCTATAATGCTGAATTTCACTACCTAATCTTGTTTACACCTGCAGAGAGGAGCTTTCAGTTGCAAGCTCCATGCACATGCATAAACACACACATATGACAACATCCTGAACTAATTTTGCTTAGTGTATGTACAATTTTCTATTTTGATTATTCCAATGACATTAGTTGCCACATTTTCTGTGTCTTTTATCACATCTTTTTTGGTCCAAATGTATGCAACAAACAATTAAAGATGCACTGTGTAGTTTTGGAGAAGAAATAAAAAATCCTAATTTTAATGTTTACAATATGAATTAGGTAAGTATACAAACTCAGAAATATGTATCTTTCACCGTAACTGAATAACAATAATTTCTTCAAGGAAAAATTATTGTTACACTGTTTGAAGCTAGAAAGGTGGCAGGGTCTGCCTGCAACAGTAAATGGAAAAGTAAGTGAAAAAGTGCACCTTTAACCAACAAAAGCTAGATCGCCCTCAACCATCAACCTATTTATTTACTGGCCTAAAAGCAGTCAAAATTAAATATACGGAGCCATGCTAGGTGCTGGACTGAAGTAAAAGTCAAAAACACAAAAAGAACATTTATTACCTCCAAGAGTGACCAAATATGTGGTCTAAAATTATCAGAATTAGTCTGCAAAATACCACCATGTCTTTGTTTCAATTTGAATGTGTAATCTCTTCACAGGTGCTTTTCAAAATAACTAAACTCAGAGAAGAAATACAGTTTTTGGTATAAGTGTTATTTACGACCCTGCTTTTGGCTTGTTCAACTCCTCATTCAATTCAGCCTAGTCAACCGAGTCGACTGGAGTCCCTGAACGGGCGGCCAGAAATGCCAAAAAAGAAATGTCAGGTACACTGACAGGTCAACTCGACGAAACTCAAAAAATGTGCAATTTCATCTCTCTTGTATGTGCAACCTTGTGATCTACAAACGAATCTCCTGTCACCTCTATCTTCACCTAATGATCTTTTGGCTCATCTTACCACAGGGTAGTGTGGGAAATGAGCTTGAGCGCAGGCCAAATTAAATTTGAAGTTAATTTGTGCTTTGGAGTTCTTGATTAACAGCAGGTGGTCCTTACCCTGTCCTCATCATGAGGTTACCAGTTTGGCACAGTTGTATCCGAACATATTTTGATGTATTCTCTACAGTTTTGATGACATCTTAACCATTACCTCTATCTTTTACTTTTTCATTGGACTAAACACCGACTTCAATCCGTGTACTGAACACACGTGTGTCTAAAAAGAATTTCCCCGAATAGAAGTGTCCCTTGAAACCTTATTTGTTGTTCTTCATAACCTAAAAGCATGAATGGGTAGACGCTCTGCCATAATTGTGCTCACTATTGAGTAACTCTCCCTTTCTTGTGGCCTGTATCACCTTCTAAGTATGACCTAAATGAGTTGCTATCCACATGTATGCATGCTGTATGTGCTAAGCTCCTTATTCAAACTGAATGTAGATGTGATTGGGGTAAGCTGAGAGATTGGTTGAACTTGCCCCCTGGCACATTGTATTCCACAATCGCCATGTTTGACAGCTGCTGCACCCAGCTGGTCAGACCCATAATTAAGTTATGACTTCACATTGTGCTAAAAGCCTAAAATACAGTAATGCGCCAAATGTATCTCCCATGACATCTTTGCGCTGATGAAAACGCTTAGCAATAATTCAGCGTGACAGAGCAATCCCTAGGTGCCAAAGCAGTGTGCCATTTTTTTTAATAACGCTCTGTTTTGTCGCAGATTTGGAGACATGACAATAGTTTTTAAACAGAATGCTTACGGTACGTAGCAACAAGGGGAAAGTCTTACTCCTTCCCCTCCTATTCTTTGGCTTGCATGGTATTTTCTCGGTCTTTCAGAGCGGGCTTTCCCCCCCAGTGTCAATGACTGACAGCAGCAGGTCGCCTGGGCCCTGATTTAAACGCTCCGAAACTCTAGCAGACAGTAATCCACTGTCGCTGCTTGTCTCTACTTCATCCTGTTCTGGCTACTGTGTTTGGTTTCCACACTCCTGAAAGTCTACTGACCAAATGAACACAAGAAAATGACAGATAATTCCTTCCTACGTTTGTTTCTGTCCCATTTATCCGAACCGTTTAGATCATCAATGAGAATAAAGAATAAAATAATGTTCTGTATATACATTTTGATTTTGACTTACTTCCAGTTTTTTTCCTCCCCCTCATTTGCTGCATTTCAAGATGCCAAATCAGTTAGTAGCATCAAATCACATCATGGATGGTATTTCCACAACCTTTGGTTGTCATCCAAAAGTCCTTCTGGGCCAGCAGTCACCCTCTCATGACACCTTGTGCACAATGCAGCCCGGGGCAGTGGACATGCAGGCACCTTGTACCTGGATATGTTTTTCTCACTTACGGAGTTGGATCAAATCACAAGTAAAACATTTCTTTGTGATTAGACAATGTTCACAAAAATAGCCGCAACATATACTCACCAATATCTGACCTACGTACACGGCCTTCCACCTGACCTCTTAGCCATTTTGAGAATAAGGTCAAGGTTGTATCATGTTCACAACCGAAACACGTTTGGTGTTATCTCCAATGAACATCTACACAACAGATGACAAGTGAGACAAATGTGAGCCACACCAAGGACAGATAGTCAAGAACGAACAGCAGAGGGTGTTTCTGTTCCTGAAATGTTGCTATGGGATTTCAACAAATATATAAAAAAAAAGATGAGACAGTTGTGTTGCAAAATAGAGCCATTGTTGTGTTTATTTACAATGAAGAAAGCATTTACAGCATCGACAGAGTACCAAATATCAATAAACAAAAGTCTCCCTAAATATCTACATATATCAACAAAATGAAACCAAACAAAAATATCTCACCAATCTACAGTAATATTTTTTGAAATACTGGAATGGGGTGGAGTGAGTCTTAAACCTTTTGTGTATAACAGAAGGTGCACCAGGATAGAGGTCTCTTGCACCACCAGTCAACTGTTATTAAAGGATAAGGTCGCCCACAAATGAGAATTTGGTCAACATCTACTCACCACCATGCGGATATAAAGTCAGCTGATGCATGTAGTCCACAAAATATTTCTGATTGTTTGCAACAGCTGCTCCCACTACACCTACTGAATATACATACTATTGCTTTTATCTTAGCAGCTACAGTGAAGATTTTGGCCTAAATAGGGTGCTTTTTTTTCAGATCAATCTGGGATCTTGGGGCTGAGTTGCATTTGGCTTTCTTTTTATGACAACAAGTGGAGATTGCTGCCACGCCGCTTCGCTGTGAAGCTCAGGAAATGTTTTGTTGACTACTAAACTTCTCCTGACTTCCGACTGCATCTGAACTGGAGTGGCATGCACAGGAGGGGTGGATCTAAACTCTGAGAGGTGTCAGCTGATTAGTATCTGAGAAGAGACAGTGAGTGATTATGCAAGAGGGAGGGGAAGAGGAGGCAATTCAGGCCACCTTGTATGTGCATGCTGTCTACAACACAAAATACATGGTGTCCTGTGTGCAACAATATTAAGTTTTTCCTTTCTGAAAATATGATCAAGTGAGCTCTTATTGAAGAGTTCAAAAGTCATAAAACCCTCTGCTGTCCAACAAAGTGATTTATTTTATGCTACCATAAAAAAACAGCCATTTTCAAATCCCACACAAAGGTGCTTTCAAGGGTATCCAATTTTACACATTATATATATGTGAAAAGAGTAGTACAAAGCCTATTGTGGCTGCATGTAATCTGATACATTGCCAGTTGCATTGTCGGTGACTTGCCCAGAAGAATGCATGGAATAAGAAAGGCTTGTATGAATTTTATTCATGTTTTTGGTTGTTTATAATGATCCACAATGAGACTGACAGTGTTACAGAGGAGCAATGCTTGACCAGTGGGCTGTTTTTTCAAATCCTGGCACCTACATTACCCACAAAGCAATTTTGTCAATAAATGACATCGCTGGAGGTAATTTATCAGATTAAATGCAGTCTAGAAACACAAAAGGCCTCATACTACTTTCTTCACATATGTAGTTGTACTCCAGTATTTATTTGGACACTGTACACCTGCTGTTTTAGGACATCTCATACTCAGTATATATTTGATCAGATACACATAGGATCATTGTGTCTGGGGCCAAATGTATGCTAACAATAGCTTGGATTACTGGCCTATGTTAACACCATTTATTGGCAGGTAAAAAATACTCTACAGTGAAAAAATTACACTTGAGAAATCAGAAAAGATACTGAAAACAGGTTGTTTCTAGTGCGTAATATGTTGGATCAAGTGATAATTGTCTAGAAGCAAGTCCTTATATCTCGCTGAAATGTTACTTTCTAGGTGACTGACATGTACTACATTGACATGTATTAAGTATAACAACATATCATGACCAGATATTGGACAATAATACACTATACTTGATGAGATTTAAAGTTTTTTGCAGAGTACTCATCTCATCATTCTTGAATGACAAGACTGCATGACTGCAGAAAATGTCATGGCAATCATTCCAACAACTGAAGAAGAGTCGGCAGGTTGCACGCACATCACGAAGGTTCAAGGCTATCAGGAAATTGCGTGAATGAGAAGAGGGTAACGCCTGCACACTTAGTCCATGCCACAGAGGTTTAATGATTCCATCCATCCATCCATCCATTTTCATCCGCTTATCCGGGGCCGGGTCGCGGGGGCAGCTGCCTGAGCAGGGACACCCAGACTTCCCTCTCCCCGGATACTGCCTCCAGCTCTTCCGGGAGGACCCCAAGGCGTTCCCAGGCCAGCTGGGCGACATAGTCACACCAGCGTGTCCTGGGTCTTCCTCGGGGTCTCCTCCCGGAGGGACATGCCAGGAACACCTCCCGAGGGAGGCGTCCCGGGGGCATCCGAAACAGATGCCCGAGCCACCTCAGCTGGCTCCTCTCGATGTGGAGGAGCAGCGGCTCTACTCTGAGCTCCTCCCGGGTGACAGAGCTCTTCACCCTATCTCTAAGGGAGCGCCCTGCCACCCTGCGGAGGAAACTCATTTCGGCCGCTTGTATCCGGGATCTTATTCTTTCGGTCATGACCCAAAGTTCATGGCCATAGGTGAGGGTCGGAACGTAGATTGACTGGTAAATCGAGAGCTTCGCCTTTCGGCTCAGCTCTCTCTTCACCACGACGGACCGATACAAAGACCGCATTACTGCGGCCGCTGCACCGATCCGTCTGTCAATCTCACGCTCCATCCTTCCCTCACTCGTGAACAAGACCCCAAGATACTTAAACTCCTCCACTTGAGGCAGGAACTCTCCTCCCACCTGGAGGGAGCAGGCCACCTTTTTCCGGTCGAGAACCATGGCCTCGGATTTGGAGGTGCTGATTCTCATCCCAGCCGCTTCGCACTCGGCCGCAAACCGCCCCAGGACATGCTGGAGGTCCCGGCTCGAAGGAGCCAACAAGACCACATCATCCGCGAAAAGCAGAGATGAGATCCATTGGCTCCCGAACCAGATCCCCTCCGGCCCGTGGCTGCGCCTAGAAATTCTGTCCATAAAAGTAATGAACAGAACCGGTGACAAAGGGCAGCCCTGCCGGAGTCCAACATGTACTGGGAACAGGTCTGACTTACTGCCGGCAATGCGAACCAAGCTCCTGCTCCGGCAGTACAGGGACCGGACGGCCCTTAACAGAGGGCCCCCGACCCCGTACTCCCGGAGCACCCCCCACAGTATGCCACGAGGGACACGGTCGAATGCCTTCTCCAAGTCCACAAAACACATGTGGACTGGTTGGGCAAACTCCCATGAATCCTCGAGCACCCTGCGGAGGGTATAGAGCTGGTCCAGTGTTCCACGGCCAGGACGAAAACCGCATTGTTCCTCCTGGATCCGAGGTTCGACTATCGGCCGAATTCTCCTCTCCAGTACCCTGGAATAGACTTTCCCGGGGAGGCTGAGGAGTGTGATCCCCCGATAGTTGGAACACACCCTCCGGTCCCCCTTTTTAAATAGGGGGACCACCACCCCGGTCTGCCAGTCCAGAGGCACTGTCCCCGACTGCCACGCGATGCTGCAGAGACGTGTCAGCCAAGACAGCCCCACAACATCCAGAGACTTGAGGTACTCAGGGCGGATCTCATCCACCCCCGGTGCTTTGCCACTGAGGAGCTTACGGACTACCTCAGTGACTTCGGCTTGGGTGATGGATGGGTCAACCTCTGAGTCCCCAGCCTCTGCTTCCTCTATGGAAGGCGTGTCAGCGGGATTGAGGAGATCCTCGAAGTATTCCTTCCACCGCCCGACGATGTCCCCAGTCGAGGTCAACAGCTCCCCACCTCCACTGTAAACAGTGTTGGTGGAGGACTGCTTCCCCCTCCTGAGGCGCCGGATGGTTTGCCAGAATTTCTTCGAGGCCGACCGGTAGTCCTCCTCCATGGCCTCCCCGAACTCTTCCCAGACCCGAGTTTTTGCTTCCGAGACTGCCCGTGCTGCCGCACGCTTGGCCTGTCGGTACCCGTCAGCTGCCTCAGGAGTCCCCCGGGCCAGCCAGGCCCGGTAGGACTCCTTCTTCAGCTTGACAGCAACCCTTACTTCCGGGGTCCACCACCGGGTTCGGGGATTGCCGCCGCGACAGGCACCGGAGACCTTACGGCCACAGCTCCGGACAGCCGCGTCAACAATGGAGGTGGAGAACATGGTCCATTCGGACTCAATGTCCCCAGCCTCCCTCGGGATCTGGTCAAAGCTCTCCCGGAGGTGGGAGTTAAAGATCTCCCTGGCAGAGGGTTCTGCCAGACGTTCCCAGCAGACCCTCACGATACGTTTGGGTCTGCCAGGTCTGTCCAGCTTCCTCCCCCGCCAGCGGATCCAACTCACCACCAGGTGGTGATCAGTTGACAGCTCAGCCCCTCTCTTCACCCGAGTGTCCAAGACATACGGCCGGAGGTCAGATGACACGACCACAAAGTCGATCATTGATCTCCGGCCTAGGGTGTCCTGGTGCCACGTGCACATATGGACACCCTTATGTTTGAACATGGTGTTTGTTATGGACAAACTGTGACTAGCACAGAAGTCCAGTAACAAAACACCAATCGGGTTCAGATCGGGGAGGCTGTTCCTCCCAATCACACCCCTCCAGGTAACACTGTCATCGCCCACGTGGGCGTTGAAGTCCCCCAGGAGAACGACGGAGTCCCCGGTTGGAGCACTCTCCAGTACCCCTCCCAGGGACTCCAAGAAGGCCGGGTACTCTGCACCGCTGTTCGGCCCATAAGCCGAGACAACGGTGAGAGTCCTATCCCCGACCCGAAGGCGCAGGGAAACGACCCTCTCGTTCACCGGGGAGAACTCCAACACATGGCGGCTGAGCTGGGGGGCTATAAGCAAGCCCACACCAGCTCGCCGCCTCTCGCCGCGGGCACCTCCAGAGTAGAAGAGAGTCCAGCCTCTCTCAAGGAGTTGGGTTCCAGAGCCCAGGCTGTGCGTGGAGGTGAGCCCGACTATTTCTAGCCGGTACCGCTCAACCTCCCGCACCAGCTCAGGCTCTTTCCCCCCCAGTGAGGTGACATTCCATGTCCCCATGGCTAGAGTCACCATCCGGGGATTGGGCCGCCGGGGCCCCCGCCCACGACCGCCACCCTTATCCCTCTGCACCGGCCCCTTCTGAACCCTCCCGCGAGTGGTGAGCCCACGGGAGGGCGGGCCCACGTTGCTCGTTCGGGCTGCGCCCGGCCGGGTCCCGTGGGCAGAGACCCGGCCACCAGGCGCTCGCCTGCGAGCCCCAACCCCAGGCCTGGCTCCAGGGTGGGGCCCCGGTGACGCCGATCCGGGCGACGTGCACGTCCTTGGTCTTGTTATATTCATCAGGGGCGAGTGAACCGATCTTAGTCTGACCCGTCACCTAGGACCTGTTTGCCTTGGGAGACCCTACCAGGGGCATTAAGCCCCGGACAACATAGCTCCTAGGATCATTCGGGTGCTCAAACCCCTCCACCACGATAAGGTGCCGGCTCAATGATTCATTAAATTTAAATTAATTATTCATTCATTATCATTTCATTAGACCTCTGTGGCATGGAGTAAGAGTGTAGGTGTTAGTCTCTTTTCAATTATTCCAGCAGTTATCAAGACACTTCACCACGGACCAAAATGTCAGGCTGACATTGAGCCACAAGACATACACTTAATATAATAGGCTTTGCAGTTCAGAAGGACACACACATCAGTACCATATTAGTGTGAGAGAGAATGCTTCACGGGATGCGGCAAAAACTACCCAAAATAATATAAAACAAAGAGAAAATTAAAATAGATTTTTATTTCAAATGAACATCACATAATCAACCACACATGAAATGATTAAATACACTCAAAATAAGATTTATTTGCCTCTCTACTCACTCACAGAAAAACAACACATGTATTGTAAAGCTGTGCCGAAAACAAGTTCTTTTGGCATGTTTCATTTTTCAGCTAGTGTCTCTTAATTTACAGAATAAAAACAAACAGACAAACCTATGTAACAAAAAGAAAAAAAAAAAACACCTCTTAAAACATGTTCAACATTTCAGGATGAAAACTTAGCACCTTGTTCCAGTCACTGTGATTCTTAGACTGGTGTATAGTGGATAATAAAACCATAGTACGGTGAGAAGGGTTGGCCATGATGACACTGCCAATTACAAGGCATAACTCCTGCTGCTGTAGGATATTGAGGACAGTGCAATTTTAGACACCATGATAAGAAGACGTGTGCTGTCAGACACATGGACAGACTGACAGGAGAACTCATCCTAAGAGCCACATCACCACATACTTGATGCTATACACAATGACTTTCCAAAATAAAATACTGTACATATGTGTGCTGCTAAATCTGTGAAAGTAAATGCAATAGTTTACATGAAATGGCTTCTATTCAGAGCAAAACACTAAAACTTAACACTAAGGCACTGCTTAAAACAAAACGACAAACATAGCAGTGAGGTGTGACTGTGGAGACCGTCAAAAGAAATCAACTCTGCGCACAAAGCTGAGCTCCAGTGTCTCTACAATGATAAACTCGCTGCCCAAATGGACAGTGACCACAATACGCATGTAAGCATATTTAATGGTGTGACAGAAACACACTTTCTTTTTCTTTTCTTTTTTTTCTTTTACTGACCAGAGGTAAGAAGAACGACCCTATGTGATCTGGCCACAGTGTTCCAGGTGGTCTGCTGTGGACAGTGACGACACATGCTGATGCTTTACTTATATACAAACAACGAAAGGAGGATGGAGACTGACTCAGCGTCCCTTTTTGAGACCTGCCCTTTCTATAAAAATTAACTTTAGCAAGTACTGTATATATATATGCACACATCGTAAAAAAATGTTTATTTTCTGTCAGTGCAAAAATTCTGAGTTCATGTTAGCATAATTACGCAGGTGTCAAAACGTATTCCTTCCACGGACACAAACACACACAAACGAAAAAGTGTAATAGTTTCGAAGCACACGTGAGGTGAAATGACACATTTGCACCCTCTGAAGTGTTGGAGGATGAGCTATATTACTGTGATCTATGTAGAATGCAATAAAGAAGAGAAGAAAGATATTCTGAACACTGCATCAACAAGCAGATTTAGTCTGAGTTTAAGTGTAAATCACATTCAACATCATGCTGCTGGCCTTGTTTTCTTTGCATTTATAAATCCTTTTTTTCAGAATTTCAAAATCAAAAATGGTTTTTTTCAAAAACGTCTTTCAGTTGCGGGGGTACATGCTACATTTCTTCCTTTAAGAAGATTATACTCCTTTGTGATAGCAAATGATTTGGCAAAAGAATCTAAATAATTTCTTTTCAAATAAATTATACTCGTATATCAATTAAATATCTGGGGGGAGGACAGGGAATAAATAAACCTACAGCTAAGATTTTATGCTGACTGTGGTAAGTCTAAACTAAAATCAGCCCTTTATGATGAGGCTCCATTTTCACATGAGCAATTTGGACAAAGGGACACAAACTACATGTTCATGTGCACGATAAAGATTTGGAAAAGCAATACCACCCTGTTTTGTTCTTTTAAAAAAAATTATAACAATAATAATAATTCTGGGACATGGATGCTTCACACAAAACATCTTCTGGGCGAGAAATAAGATCAGAAAATAAACAGATTCCATTTACACCTGTCATTAAAATCAAAATGCAGTTAAAGATGCATCTGTGCACTACAAATTATATATATATATATATATATATATATATATATATATATATATATATATATATATATATATATATATATATATATATATATATATATATATATATATAGATATATATAGATATAGATATATATAGATATATATAGATATATATATATATATATATATATATAGAGAGATATATAGAGATATAGATATAGATATATATATATATACACACACATATATACATATAAATATATATATATATAGTACGTAAATACACTGCAGAGGTATTGGTTGGAGTATTAGTTTTTCTTCACCACCACTGAGGTCATACCGGATTTAAATACATGTCTTTATTTCGGTGTTAAGGCATAAAGCTGACTTTAGGTCCAGCTTGAATAGACTTAAAAAGACATCTCATATCTGCATCAGATTTTGACGCCAAGTGTATTTGGGCCCCATGATTTCTGTCGTATTGTTGATTTAATGTTTTGTTACATCAGCTTCAGAACTCTTAATACTGAATAAAATCTGTATTTAGGACCACTAAACACAGACAGCAGCATCAAAGCATGTGTATAGACATGTTCTATCAAACCCAATAGGGCTCTTTGCCATGTACACATGGTGTTTTAGAAGTACGGCTACTGTACAGTCAATACTTGGTATCATTTTCAAGGATAAGATCTGGTAGTAAAAATGAGGACTTTTAAAAGGATAAGTAAGACGCAAAAGTGTATTTACACATCACCACGGTCAAACAGCACAACGTGAATTATTGACTTCTTCTTTTTTTTCAGGTGATCAAAAATTGTTCAGGCAGCTACAATACAGTTTGCAGTCTTTGTAACACAGATCAAGACACCACTCTGTGAGAAACTTCAATTAGACTCGTGCTGTAAAACTTTGTGATGCACAAATACAAGAATTGTGCACACGCAGGCTCAGCAGAAGCCACTATGAGCCTTTTGTATTCCACAATAAAAATTGGCCGCACCCACCATCACACAGTGATCCAATGAATACACTATATTGTCTCTCTGCCACTTTTCATGCCCTTTGTCTGTACAAGTTAGTGACAAAATCAGGATGAAACGGACGGAAGACGTATGGTTTCCCTGATGCCATAGTCTGCCTGATGTGACAGGATGAGGCGTGGAGGTGCGGAGACAGTGGTTATTCAATGAGCCTCTCCTACAACAAAAGCTGAATGAAGTTTTTAAAGGTCCATGCTATATTCTCCATGAAGATCATCTAAGGCCACAATGTTCATAGAAGAAAGTAAAATGTAAACACTCTATGAAAAGAGAGAGAGAGAAGAGGAGAAATTATCATGGTGATGTCTCCTTTGTAGGATAAAAGGCCTGTTAGTTTCAACAAACAAGTGTCACAGGATACAGAACCAAAAAGCATACATCTTAGATATGTGTTTCAAAGAGATCATGTACCTTATGACATAAGGCACTTTAACAACTACTCCCAGTGCCCTGCTTTGGAGTAGATCCACTGTTTATCTCCTGATCATCTTCATTCTCCTCTTCCTCCTCCTCCTGCCAGCGTCCGAGGTGGACAGGGGTGGGCATGGAAATGCTGGTACCGAGGCCACTCTGTGCCTGGAAACCTGGGAAGAATATTGATATAAGGTCAGTCTGTCTTGCGCTGTAGCCACAATACATTGAGCACCTAATGTATTCGGACCGCTGCGGAGCAAATGTGCAGCAGAATGTATGTTTTAGCAGGCTACACCTGCTGAATGACTGACAGCTCAAAACAAGACTGTGAGCTTTTGTTTTCGGGATTATGTATTAACCTTGTGGACCAAACAGCACTGTCTTTTCACAGAGTTTATAAAATATAAATATAATATGGATTAGAGTTTGGTGGTTAAATTCTACAGACTACAGTAAGCTAGAGAAAAGCAGCCAAGCAACCAACAGCTGCTAGTAAAAAGGTGTTATTGATAACGCTCAGCCACTAAATGTGCCGTCCCATTTCACCCCTACCATTGCATTCACGTCACAACACTGCTGTTGTTAGAATCATCTGCCCCCTCAAGTGGTTGCCAATTTGTTAACATTAATGTTGTTAATGCTAATGTCACTAACGGTATGCTGGGTGCATACTGTAGAAACCGGCCATTTACATTCTTTCCACAAACTGGCCACTACCAAGACTTTTGATGCCAATGAAACACAGTTAATGTATAACAATAAAGGAGTTATACTGTTGGCTGACAGACCAAAATAGACCTCCAAATGCCAACAGAGTGATCAAGACCCCAAAGTGGGGTTCTCAATGTAGCCGTGAAGCACTAAAGATTTTATGATCACTGTGATTATTTTTAAAAAATGTTTACATGTTAATGCTTATAATATATCACATAATAATAACAATAACAATAATAATAATAATAATTTCTAGAACCAAGAGAATATTATTGAAGGATTGTATAAGTGCATTTTAGCCAATTTACAAATCATAAACATACATTTACATTCTTTCAATGTATGCTGAAATGTTAAATACTTTTATATTGTGTTTCTTCACGTTCCTGGCAGCCATTTCACTTGAGTTATAAAATCAGCTCAACAGAGACTTGACACTTGTAATACGCCCCAGCGAGCTTCATATCTGCAGTAATGTTACTGTGCCAAGTTGTCAGTGCAGGTTTGGTTTCCGCTGTGCACTACCATGTAGTAAAACGGAAGTGAGACAAATATCAAAGCGGACATAATTGCTTCTTAAATCTATTCTAATTTAATCTGAAGCCTCTGCTCTATTTGTAGTTTTTGATCTGACTGGAGCGTGTAATTAAGTGGAGCAGATTTAGGTCATAGCCATGATTCCAGCACTACAAGCGATCTTTTTCCCATTACACGGAGTCATTACATTTAATAATAACGCCATAAGTCAAGTCAAAGACGTCAAAGTCTGAAATCAAGCTCAACAAGCAGAACCCACTCTGAAAGTAACTTATCCATTGTTTCGTAGCTTAACTGAGGCTGCAAGGTTCTTTAAAATCAATATTTACCAGCGTTTGTGTGCAGATCTCTCATTGGCACTGGGCTCTGCCACTGCCCCGAAGTCCTCTGTGGATGGGAGCTCTGCTGGTGGAGCTGGAGATAAGCAGTTGTCAGTGTACAACAGAGCGGAGTACTAATGTACAAGAGATACTGAAAAAGTGTCACATTGAACTAAATCTATCTTTTGAGTAATACCAACGTTTCAAGCCCTTTTAAGCAGTGTATGCCGTGTATAAAACTATGTCAGGATATGTCTGGGGAGAATCACTTTGAAACTCAAGAGACAAGACGGATATATATATTAATGAATGTCAACTGCAGAGCCTGGGGGCGGCAGCTCAGGAAATTACCTCATGCAGGTAGATGGCGTGAAGACTCATCTCTGCTGAGGCAAACTCTGACTGCAGTGTGTTGCTCCGGATGCGAGAGTCACTGTTAGTCATGCTGAAAAAGAAACACAGCTGTTTATTTAATTCTAAAAGCTACAGTATAGAAAATAATGCTGCAGAAATGTGTGACGTGCGTGAAGTACCTGTCAATGATGGTGCGATCGCTGCGGTACATGGTGCTCTCGGGGTGGACGGATGTGGGCAGGAGGCTGTGTGCGCGGCTGCGGCCGGGATGTGCGAGCTGAGAGGAGGACAGAGAGGCCAGGACGCTGGCAGCAGCGGAAGCAGCGGTGCTCGGTGGGATGAAGCGATGGTCTCGGCCTTGTAGTCCTGACGCAGTTAGAATGGGGTGGGCCAGGACACTCGCCAACAGATTATCGGGCTGGAAACAGCAAACATCAATACAGAGCCAATAAGTAAATAAAATTAAAGTGGAATAGGAAAGAAAACATTGACACTAAAATTCTTTGGGGAAAATACCCGATTAAAAATAGCCAGTGGTAATAACTATCAATCATGGTCATTTTTTTGTCGTTAAAATGTATTAGCTGACTGTCAAAACATGATAGACAATGCAATTCGATCAGCATAACCATTGTCTTTAGTTCACATGTGGTGCACGCTGTTTGTGTCCTCTGGGTTTCTTACCCCAGTGGCAGACTCGTTGGACTGCAGCGAGGTGCAGAGGGGAGCCTCAGAGAGCAGCAGCTGAGTGGAGGGGCCGGTCTGTGCATCGTGCTGCACCTTGTCCTTCAGATGACTAATAAACACTGAGCTCTCCTGAGGCGGCTGCCAGTGCGGGTTCTTAATGGTGAAATGCATGAGGGACAGCTCCGTCTTGCCGTTTTCAGCCTGTTGGTATATGGAGGCCTCCGTCTGGCCCTCTGACATCCACTGCAAAAAAAAAAAAATTAATGTATATCAATTTAACATTATAACATTCAATTAATTATTCTCGAAGACCTTTGCTTGTTGAGAGTCACTTTCTCTCCAGTCTAATTTAAAAAAATCTTAAGAATTAAGTGGTTTGGATTTGATGTAACGGAAGGAAGAGATCGTACTGTTGGATTTCCGTGACGCCTGATGTCCATCTGCGCAAACGAGCAGATGTCTCCGACACCAACCACCTCCACAGTGAAGTTCCTGAAGAAGTCGATGATCTCTAGAGACTTATTTCTCAGGAGGAAGATGAGAATGAAGGGTGTGACGATTGGACTTAGCAGCTCCTCCAAGATGAACACCTGATTTGGACAGAAAAAAAACCACTAAATATACATTCTGAAATGTACACATAGTCAAATGTAGATCAATGTTCCCAAGAATTCATTAATAAATCCAGACTGCATCTCTGACACAGCAGCCACATTAACAACGCCATCAATCACACACACAAAAAAATCATCCATAAATGTATGCCGACTGAGACAAATGTGTTCCCATCCACCGAGTTTCTCCGTCCCTCACCGCTTTGTACTGGAACAGCTGCGCCACCTCGTCACGGGTCTCGCTCTTGTTAGCATTGCCCCTCCAGTGGTCTGGCATGTAGTGAATGTGTGCCAGCATGCACTGCAGCAGCTGTTCTGGGCACCACACCATATGCTCATCTGGGATGAAGGACCTGGTGTAGGACAGGTACAAAATATGGATATTTTTCAACATAACTGCCGTACATGTGGGATGAATTGGGGAAATACGATTGTTTTGTATGATAAAGTTAGATTTTTATGACTGAAAATCTTTGAAAAATAAAGTACTCCTATACCTAATTTGAGACAAGCTTCTGCATGCCATTAAATACAACTTAAATTAATTAATTACACAAATTTGATAAATATTATAAATACATTTCAAATTATAATCTCGTACAGAATATACTTGTCTGTAAATCGTAAAAAGCAGGCATAACAGTTAAAAAGTGATTGCCATCCTGGAATAGCACCAAGAAAGCTGGCTTTGAAAGCTCACCTGGTGATAGTGATAACCACCCCCAGCACAGTGATAGCAGTCAGAATGTGCTGCACTGTCAGAACGTCCTCATCATAGACCGTCAGTGCGATAAGCACAGCCAACACTGAGCCCGAGAAGAAGGCAACGTTCTTCGCCAACACAGTCAGCAGTGGTGATGTAAAGGAGTTCATGTATTTGGAAGTGGGTTTGTAGCCACGGCCTAAACGTCCGTGCAGCTCGTGGTTCAGCTCGTTGAAGTGCCGCAGGTATAAGCGGCCGTACAGGGACCAGCGTCGAGCTCCCAGGCTTCCGGGTTCTCTGCGGATAATTTCGGTGTAGCTAAAGAATGCGTAGAGCACCTGCCATACCAGGATGAAGGGACATAGCAGTAGGTTGGCCAAACCCATCAGGAGGATGACTCTACTGAGCTGCTGTGCAAGCTCTAGTCGGTTTCCACTCCGCTTGTACTTGGGGTGCAGGTTCCACTTATTCTGAAACAGGGAGCCAGGACCCCAGAAGAGGATGAGCTCAAAGTTGTACTTGAGGCCCTGGGTGAGGAACACCACGTTGCCCAGCAGGGGGAGCTGCAGCTGCACTGGCAGCAGTGATTTGTTTATCATCGCCACCATGTAGTTCTTGAATCGCAGTATGCGGTGATAGATGTCGAGCTCTGTCAGCTCTTTCTTGTGTATGCACATTTGCTGCTCTCGCTGCAGGCTGATGAGCCGGTCCTGGACTTCCTGCCATGTGACGTTGCATAGTTCATCCTGGGACGAGGAGGCAAGGAATACAAAGTAAACTGACGGATTGATGCTGCATGACAAACATCATCATTTTAGGTATGGTTATCTTCATGTCATCTTCAAAGAAGCCTAAGACATTTATCACAACATTGATTTGACTGACATTTTCCTGTATGTAATGATGAGGTCTCCAGGTGCAGCACCTACCATTCTGATCTTCAGCGCTTTGATGTAGAACTGCCTGATCTCCCAGTAGCTCAGAACATTGCAGAAGACTTTGACAAGTCGATAGATCCAGAAGATGGCTGCCATGATGAGGAGGAAAATAATCCAGCTGTTCTCTTGAATGCTAGAAAGAAAGAAACTCTTTTCAGACATGGCTTACTTCATGTTTCCTTGTTAGTAATGGCTTTTTGCCATTCAGACATGGGCGACTATGTAAATGTTAGCTACAGCTGTAATCAAACATGTAAAGACATTAACTTCCACCATTACAATGCTCATGCAATATTTGGAATAGAATGGAAATATAGGAATACTTTAGTTTAGGAAACACATTAACTAGTTGCTATAAGCATGCACATTAGTAACACACTGGTCTTTATGAATAATTTAAAGCACTTATCAATGGCTTGTCCTGTGTAACCACATTCTATAACTAAAAGGCCATTAACTAAGAGCTTTACCTCAATAACCCCCTAACTTCTTAATCATACTAAATAAGGAAGTTGTTGTACATTAAATACAATCTAAATATGCTTCCCTCAGTATGGGCCTATCAGAACAAAACATATAACTAGAAGTGTTGGTAGTCTTTGGACAACTCTAATTTAAGTCTTTTTAACTCAGAATTATTCCAACATTTCACGTGAGGTCTTTCTCATGTCTGTTAAATGACAAACATCCAATTGGACACATAGTTATGACACCCCATCTATTCTTAAGACCGTGTAATTTGACCCTTTACATAACATTTAACTTATAACACAATAAACAGATGAGAAAATGAGCAACTGTTGCTTTCAGTGTATGTTGTAATATATTAAAGTTAACATGTCAAAGCACAGGACACAGTGTGCATTAGTTAACAATACTTGTAAACACACCTTAGCCAATATCAGAATAAATGTTGCTGCTCCTTTAAACCTCTAAAGCAAACTAAACTTCTAGGTCAAAATAAAGGTTTAATGAATTAGGTCACTTTGCGACATAATAAACAATATATTAGTTTTCAGGACATGAATCTGGCTTTACAAGGGAAATTAGAGACGGGGTATGAAGAGGACAGAGAGGATCCAAACTGAGGGACAAGCTGTTCCCAGATTAGAATTCCAAATGTTTGTACGTCATTGACTTTGATATAAATGACTATTGAGCCACTGTCCAAACAGGAACAAATTAATGACAGGCCTAGCTGGAGAAAAACAAGTAGAGGCTATGTTACATCTTGATCTTGGAAATAAAATAAAAAAAGAAATCTGAAAGCATGGGGTTGGGGAGAGAGTGGGGTGGAGTAGGGTGGGAGGGTCTGTCCCTTGCTGCCAGCTAGTGAGGTGTCATGTGGTTGTCAGCCCGCTGGCCCAGCCGACTTGTCAGTATTTCGCCAGGACAGTTTTACCTCGTCGAAGCTATCAGTTACATGCATTGCCATGTTCCCTGAAGCAAATCTGACCACAGTACACAAATACCTCCCTCCAAGTCACCATGAGGAATGTTGCAATTCGAAGCTACCGATCTCAGGTTGAAATAAACAACAAAACTGAGAAAGAAGTACTTTTCCTGGAAAGTGTTGTCACTTACAAATCATATTTCTTATGTGTTTGTATTTTCGAGTAATGGGTGCTACACTGAGTGTACAATGAATGTAAAGATTTTCGGAAACTCATTTAATGCTAGCACGTAATCTGCCATTACCACTGGCACATAAATTACATATATTTTGCAGATATCCTCGCAACAATAATGCACAATAAATAAGGTAAAATCTGTGTCACGTTGACATATTTGGAACGTGGGTTAAAGTCGCTTCTTTTAGGTTTAAAAATAAAAAAGGCCACAGATGTTCAGATGAGTAGTTGTCCAGCATTATAAATACAAGGCTCTCATGATTTTCTGAGGTAAATAAGGAAACCCCCAGCTTAGATCTCAATAGACTACTGTTCCATTTTCGTTCACTGTTAATGCGACCAAATCTCGAGGTCTGAAACCCCATTCTGCGCAATCCAATAAAAAAGTAAGTGTGAAAGTCTGATTGCAACTGTATTAAGCCAGACAAATTAAATCCCTCTAAAGGCCCATCTCTAAGGGGCTCTAATAATATCCAAGACCATGTCTGCTTTAGAACAAAACGCCTAATCAAACTGGCTGGAATGAGAGAACATCACTTTGTGCGACTGCACAGCCCTTTTTGATTAATTCGCCTCAACTTTACACTCATTTTGCCCCATTGAGGAAAACACACTAAAGCCCTCCTCAATAGTGTGTTAAAGATGATTACCTCTGAGTGCATTGCTCGCTGGGTAGGATGGCATCTGGAAGAGTGACCTTGTTCCTGTCGAGCGGATTGTGGCCTGGGCCAGTGTGGTTAACCGCTCGGTTGGCAAACAGGACGTCATACTCCACGCAGTTGACCAGGAACGTCGTAAATATGACAACAAACAACAGCTGACTGTTAGGAAGAGACAAAAAGAAGAACAAGAACATAACAACAATGACAAAAGAGATTAATACTGGCATATAGTATTGCGATAAGTGAATGTATTTAATTTCTACCCATCAAGCAACAGACAGTGAAGTCAGCACATACAGAGAAGTGATAAATGTTTAATAGGGCAGATCAATTGAGTGCCGCTTATGTAATATTTTCAGGGGTTGAGCAGCAACATTTCAGTATTGATTCACCTGCAGATTATTATTATTTTTTTTTACAATTAATTGTTCAGTCTATGTGTGAAAAATGTGTTCAAAACCCAAAGACTATTCATTTACCATAATACATTTTAAAGAAAAGCAACAAATCCATAGAAACAAGAAGCTGGAACCAGCACATTGGCATTTTCACTTGAATGATGACTGAAGCGATTGGCTCATTATCAAAATAGCAGCCGATTAATTTTCTTAAGATCAACTAACCACTGCCGTTGTAGTTGACAGGCAGAGGTTTTTTTCATTTGGGCTCTTCCTATCAGGACACATTTAGTTCAGCTTATGGTTAAAGGGGCCCCACATTAATAAGGCAACTATGGCATTTGTCTGTTGTTTCAGACAAACAACAGACCAGGGTCCAATCATCTCACACAGGAGGATCGTGATTAAACAATACATTGCACTTACACATGATGTGATTATAGCTAACATATTATACTACGCTAAATGCTGACATACAAGTCAGGGTGCAAAATTGACTTTTTTGTCAACTAATGAGTAAGCGTTAAAATTTTACCAGCCAATCAATAGATCACAGTGTTTTTTGGGGATTTGTGTGTGAGGTTCATCAACCAGCCACTTGCTGGCCGCTGCTGGTAAATAAGTAACAACAATGATATTACAAGGCTATATAAATAGTAAGAGAACAAATAGTAAATAAGGCAATAGTCTTAGTCTTAGGCAATAATTTTTCACTGTTTAGTGAGAAAGGGCTGATTCACACGAGACTCAAGTACAGCTGGTGTTGAAATCATCTGGCTGAACTTGTTCATGCTGAAGCCTGAGGCATGCTTAACTGTCATAAACAACATGAAGAGGAAGACCCAGGTTTTTACAGAAAATCCATTTCCTGTCAAAAACCTGATGATGTTTTCCAGGAATCAGTATGATACTTACACAAGTTCAAAGAACTCTGACAGCATCATACAAGCAAAGCCATTCTTTTGATGGAAATGATAGATGTGGACAGGCTGGTTAAGGAAAAGCGCAAACAAAGACATCTGACTTTTGCCTAGATCTTAAAACTCAAGGTTTACAAGAAAATTAACTTTCCTAGTGACCCCTGCTCTAGAAGCACTGTAAAAGTAAGTGGCTGTCAAAAAGTAAACATTGTGGATTCAACAGATTCTGTATATGACTGCTGACACACATCTTAATAAGTGTGTGTGACAGCATGGCATTATGCCACTGAAGTGTTGGGAGACCTGCTATTTATCTACACTGTAATTTAAAAGGATATCCTTGTGAAGAAGTTATCCAGGTTCTTGATATGGTGCCATGAGTCTGCAATAAAAACAAAAGCATTAGATAGCAAGAAACCCCTACGGAGTAAACATTCTCATCAGCCTGTCAGTCGATTATATTAAAGATGCTTCAGTCTGCATGACATGTTTACCTTTTAGGCCTTCTGGCACATGCACTATTAAATCCTCCTCCCCTGGTGGTGAGTCCTCCTCGAAGTCCTCAATTCTCTGATACTCCTGGTAAGCTTCAAAGTTGGCCATTGTGCCTTTACATTCTTCTGGTCGCTCCCGACTGATGAGCTACTCGTAGTAAATACTGTATGGAAGTGAATGCAGTCTGGCAGCCCTCAGTACATTGTGTAAGCTAGCCTCTCACCAGCGCAAGCAGTTCAAATAAGGGGAACGTTAGCCACGGCTAGCATTAGCGTGCTAACTTGCTAGTCTAGCGGACAACGCTTGTGTAAGTCTACACTACCATGGTAACATGTAATACACTTGGTAGCAAATAAAACATAAGGGCTCCAATTCCCCACAGATTGACTACTGGATGTTAGTTGTCATAAAATAACGTTAAAACCTAACTCAAGTGTCTGCTGTCTGGTTAGCCTGTGAATGATTCAGCCTCTCATGTAGTCACGGTGACACGGTTTGTTTTGTTCCCGACTTGCTCCGTCCATCTGCTGATCCAGATCGGCTTTCGTCTTCGCTTTTGAGAGTCCAATCTGTGATCACAGCTACGTTTAAATCACCATACGATAGTCTTCACTTTGTCCCCAGGTCCGCTGGTTGGCTTCCGAAAATACACCATCCTCTGTGTGTCCACTGTTTTTGTCTTTCACAAATAAATGTCAACAAAACGTCATTGGCGTCACGTCCGGGTTTACCCACCGTCACTTCCCGGTCTGGATTGTAGTTTTTTTCGAGTTTTCCTCAAAGAATGTCAGATTTCTGTCGTGTCTCTTTTCAACAACGTTGCACAAATCGTTTAATATTGCCCAGTTCGTTGCCTGTTATGACCGAACCTGCTTTTTGCCGCCACAAACCCACATTTACAGTAAAGATGACCTCGTCGCGAGCTACAGAAATGCACTCTGGGTCAGAGCCAATATGGCAGCCTGCAGGTTGCCTGTGGATTACTGTACAGCTTAACGATTCATTTGGTCTAATGAGCGTTTTTTAATTGAAAATTAGGCGTGAATTATGTTTCAGCTACTCTGTTGTAGAGCAAACATCACTGCTCCGGTGCGGTCACTGTCGTTATACCCGCGAACCAGTAAAACAGCAGAGATATGGAGACTTGCACGGTAGGGTAAAGTGACCCGGTAACTAGTTTAGCTAGTGACAGCCGAACTGTAGCTGCTATATGAGCCATGTGTTAGTTAATCAACACTGATAAGCTTAGCCTACTTTGATTTTCGGAACAGTAACGTTACATGTTAACATATGAGGTTTCATTAGTGTTAATGGATAGATACATACAGGGGTGTACTTATGTGCAGTATGTCTTAAAGTAATGTAATACTATTTGTTTCCTTATATATCAGTATAGCAATAGTATAATATATAAGAATAAATTATGTTTTACTGTTTCTGTCTTGTTGTCTCCTTACATACATCCTGTTGTATCTGCCATAAACCTCTAATTTGGATTCATCAGTAAATAAGACATTTTTCCAGTCATCTACTGTGAAAATGGCCTTGTCTCCCCTCCTGAGAACTGATTTAGAAACTACTACCTGTCCCTTTGGGACCACTACAAGACAGCATCTTTTGACAGTACTTTCGCTGCTTGGCGTCTTGTGTTGTTTATTGAACAAATTCTGTATCAGTGATTTCATCGCTTAGTGAACCAAGCTTGATGTATTGATCACATGATGGTGTTGACACTTTGGGTCTTGCCTGATTGTGCTTTGGATACAAGAAAGAAACCTTTAGTCTGACTTTGCTCAGAATAACAATTTGACTTCTGACTATTTTCTTGAGTCCTCAAACTTTCCACTTATTTCCAGGTTAATGGGACATTATTAGAGATTTTAAGCATCGTCTCAGACTTTGGACTCCACAGTAGTCCAGACAGACTCAACATTAGTTTGTTATCCCAAACAGACAATAATTAAATGACAAAAAGTTAAAAGTTAATAAACAACATATTTGTGCTTAATTTGATTTGTCTTTTTCAGAAAAGTCCATTTCAAATGAGACCATGTGTTGTCAGGTCTACAATGTAAAACTTATAAAACATCAGGCCTGTGGGGAATTTTCATAATCAAAAGCAATCTCTTCCCATTGAGTCCAACGTGAGATTGTGATAAGATTTATTAATGATTAATTACAAAAAAATCATCAGATTTAGACTAGTTGCATCCTTTTTTATATATCAGTCTGAATTCCTACAGCCGTGACCATTGTAACATTAGCTTTGCAATACTTCAATGATTGATTATTGAATGCCTAATTTTAGTAAAGCAACATTATGTAGAAACGATCAATTTGTGCGATTTGACGCCTGCAAAGTTTTTGATTGAAGCACCACTGTTGCAGATACAAATCCCAGGTCTGTAACAGTTGGTCAGATGTAATGTAGGTGATAACTACAAACAAAACTGATTAAGTAACCATGTTTGTAACACTGTAATTCTACCCTCTCACTGAAACTACATAGTGCAGAAACAAGTGATGAGGGGCGGAGTGGCTGAGACAGAGACACCACTCACCCAATTACAAGACACTGTACCAAATTTTCATTTAAGGTGAAAAAGTTACATAATGTCACTTTAATATTCTTTCTTATATCCAGGTGGTACACATCTCCAGGATCGAAAGCTCACAGCTCCTCACAGCAGCCTGGAAATGCCGTCAGCCGTTTTTGGAGCCTCACTCAGAGAGCTGTCCGCCACTCCACCACCCAAACATCCAAACCCCCGGGAGTGGCTCTGAAATTCATCCTGGGACCAGCGGCGCTCACTGTCTCCGCACGACTGTTTTGCCACGTAGCTTACTGCGAGGCAGATGAGAATAACAACATCCCTGTGGAGGTTGTAGCCAAAAACCCCGTGCCTGAGTTCAAATGGCATATCCTGTGGGAGTTTGTCAAGCCTCAACTGTTTGCTCTCCTTGGTGCTGTTGTGGTAAGCTTAAAAATCAGTTCACCCAAACATACTTTCAGTGTGTACAAAATAAAATATAATGTGACATGTCTTCAGACTAAAGAAACTCATTTTAGTATTCTTCTTTCCAGCTTGCCTTTTGCACAGCTATCTTGAACATAAAAATCCCCTTGATGCTGGGCGACCTGGTGAATGTTGTGGCAGGCTACCTGAGAGAACATACAAGGAATTATGTCCAGGAGATAAGAGGTCCAGCGCTAAAATTACTTGCAATGTATGGTCTCCAAGTAAGTAAATAAATCTGTCATTCTGCTGAGTAGTTTCACACCACACTATGCTGTAGTTTTGACAAGAGACAAGTACAATCAGCCATTGTTTTTCTGCTGTCAAATGGAGATATACAGTACGTCTAATATAACTATCATTGCCCAATCATTTATTTACACACAGGGTGTTGTGCTTGTACTTGTAATATAGGTCAGTGGTTCCCAACCTTTTTGTACGACTTATCCCCCCACCGCCAAACGAGTTCACCACCTAAATTAATAGTTTATAACTGACTCGATATGTGGATGTATTTTTTTAATCAAATTAATTACATTTTTTGAAATTGTAGTTGGGCTACAGTTACATTCGCTCCATTTACAACCTAGCAACAACGGAAGTCTCCCCCCTGGGGCGCAAGTACCCCTGTTTGGGAATCAGCACTGATATAGAGGATAATAACTAGACATTTATTTCTCTGTTAATTACCTGTGAAGAAATGTAGGGGGCTGACGCCGTAAAAGTAACACCTGGACAAAATAACAGCTCCGAAATAACGACCACTTTATGAAGCTTATAATTGCGCTATATTTTTTACCGAAACTATGTCAGAGAAGCATTCATGAAGAAGACAAGTGTATCTCTATGATACCAGTCTGTAGTTAGTGCACTGTTTTATATGATTACGTTTTCCTTCAATCACTCTGCTCAGTTATAGCTTGCGGATGTTATGACTTGAGAAAGTCCATTTTCCTAAGAGCTATGATGCTTATTACTCTAGCATGTCTGCACGTTCTGTTCCGCTCTTTAAAAAAATCTGCCTGAAAACCTATAAATGTCACAGCTGTTTTTTGGGGGGAAAAATGTTCAGCTGCACTGGTCATTAATCACCTCCTTTGTGCAGGGCCTGCTGACAAGTGGCTACATCATCCTGCTTTCCAGGGTGGGAGAGAGAGTGGCAGCAGACATGAGGAAAACCCTTTTTGCATCTTTACTGAGGTACATAAATCCATCAGTGTTAGAGCAAAAGAATGCATGGTACAGTAAAAGCACTGGTCGCCAGCGATGATGCTGTCATTTATATGCTAATGGTCCATTATTAAGCTCATGGATGGACTATGTCTGCAGCCATTGTTTGATTTTTTTTGGTCTCAGGCAAGATGTGGCTTTCTATGACGCCAATAAAACTGGACAGCTGGTGAATCGTTTGACTGCTGACATTCAGGAGTTCAAGTCATCCTTTAAACTTGTCATCTCTCAGGTATGAAGTGTTACATTGGTGAGGTAAAATACTAAGTAATGTGCTATATTGTTTTAGGCTCCTAATATCTATGTTTTGTTTTGTTTTTGGCATATCTGCAGGGCCTGCGGAGTATCACGCAGACAGTTGGATGTTTTGTCTCTCTTTATCTCATCTCCCCCCAACTGACAGGCTTGACAGTAGTTGTCCTGCCATGTCTCGTGGGAGCAGGGGCACTCTTTGGCTCTTTCCTCCGCAAACTGTCACGTCTGGCTCAAGAACAGGTGATGTTGTATTATCGTTTTATTTAGAAATTTTTGGTAGCCACGAGGGGCTGCAAAATCAGAATAGCTGTAACTCAAAATGCCGGAGATATAAGCAAGAAAAATTTTTTTTCACAAAAGTGGTCAACGTACACTGTTCTCACGTCTACCTACAAATATTAAAAAGTTTCTTTACAGCTTCTTCTTGACACCTACTTCTCAGCATTATGTGATTGTGTGGGCTGACACACAAACAGAAAGATATGTCTATGTTAATGCTTGTATTGTGAGATATATTGTTGTAAGTCCAAATAAGTAAAAGTAGTAAACCTTCGTCGATCTCTGCCTCCAGAGTTCTGGCTGATTTTATTACCCAACAAACCAAGCTATGCATCTTCAGTGTCTGTACTTATAGCGTGTATATCTTTTAGACAAACAAGGTTTAATATGTCTTGACTTAACTTTGCTTAACTTAAGGTGGCAAAAGCAACCGGAGTGGCAGATGAGGCACTTGGCAATGTGCGGACAGTGAAAGCTTTTGCGATGGAGGAGCGGGAGCTCCAGTGAGTGAGACCATGTTTTGATGAACTCATAGACTTAGACTCAGTGTGCTGTAAGTCAGAGACAATGTGGTTAATGCCCCATCCAATTGTACATCGGTATTTCTTAAAACAAAGCTATTTCATACACTTAAAGAACGTTTAAGGTCATCGAAAAAAAGATCTCTTGGAAACAGTCCTAATTAGAAAATCCATTTTCAGTTTTTATGTCCAGATGGGCAGAAACTGAGATTTTTTGGAAGCTACGATGCGGACACAAGTTTGCTTCATAATTAAGACCTTATCAGTGTGTGAAGCATTATTGGCAGATGTGAACTCGGCGTATGTGTTATGATATTGGAGTATTTTTGTTTTGACATTGACAGAAGTCAGTGGAAGTTTCTGTAACCAAGCAACAACTTCACCCAGAGTATAGACTCTGCTTTCTGTTAACAACATCACAGGCATGCCCAGTGTACACGAATGGACACGTGATATGTGTTTTCATGGGTGTTATTATGGACAGAGATTATTTCTGAAACGCTGCTAAAACACTCATCAGGACAGAAGTGGAACCCTGTTACCGAAAATGTATGTATGGACTCAATTTCCAAAATCTTTTTTCTGCAGGTTATATGCATACGAGGTTGACAAATCATGTGACTTGAATGAAAATCTTGGTGCTGGAATAGCGGTTTTCCAAG
This sequence comes from Sparus aurata, assembly GCF_900880675.1. NCBI lineage: Eukaryota > Metazoa > Chordata > Actinopteri > Spariformes > Sparidae > Sparus > Sparus aurata. The sequence goes on from NC_044207.1 coordinate 20,408,781, forward strand.
GACTGTCAAACATCACCCTGAACTGTGAGTGTATTTTATGATGAAAGCAGATAAATACATCTCATGATACTCTGTATAGTCATTGTTTTGGGTTGTGTGCTGTTAATACAGGCATTGTCCTCGGAACCATTTTTGCTGGAGGGACTTTAATTGCGAGCAGTGAAATGTCCCCTGGAGACCTAATGTCTTTCCTGGTTGCCTCCCAGACTGTTCAGAGGTACAAGACACAACCTGTTTGACAGTCACTGCTCTTTATGAACATTTACATTCAATGTTATTTGTTTAAATGTAGCTGATGTTTAGGCTATAACTCCTGTATTTTCTTTGTGCTCAGGTCACTAGCCAGTATCTCCATCCTTTTTGGACAGGTAAATAAAAATGATATACACGTGTTGAGTGTGACTTTTTATTCAGGCAGAAATCAAGCCAATCTCTTACCTTTTGTTACAGATGGTGAGAGGAATAAGCTCTGGCGCTCGGGTTTTTGAATACCTGTCTCTGAAGCCGACTATTCCACTGTCCGGAGGAGGACGCATCCCGTACCATTCTCTGACAGGAAGAGTGGATTTCATGGACATTTCATTCAGGTAAATACAAAACAGAAGTCAATTTCAAGACATCTAGTGAGACTAACTGAACATAAATATCAAATGATTTTATTTTTTTTATATATATATACTCGTAGCTATCCAACAAGACCTGGCCATCAGATCCTGAGCAGGTTCAACTTGACACTGCCACCGTCTAAAACCATTGCGATTGTTGGAGAATCAGGAGGAGGTAATGATTCTGATTGCAAACGTGTGACGTGTAAACAATGTGATCGCGAGCCTGTAATGACTCATGTGACACATTTAAGGGAAGTCCACTGTGGCGTCCTTGCTGGAGCGTTTCTACGACCCGGCCAGTGGCGTTATCATGCTGGACGGACTTGACATTCGAACCCTTGATTTGTCCTGGATGAGGGGGCAGGTCATTGGATTTATCAATCAGGTAAAGACCGCTCATCACATTGACTCTATAAAGTATCGACAGAGATTTTGGGTCTGAAAAGTGAAAGCAATACAGAGATGCTTTAAGCCTACATTTATCCCTATTTGCCAGCAGGGGGCGAGTTCTCAATCGCTTTCTTAAGTCTTCTTCAATGCAGCATGATGTTCATTTAGTAAATTAGGATGCCATTTAGAGTAAGACAGAGGATAAAGCAGGGTATTAAGTTGCTACTCGCACTTGTCATTGGGGGTCTCCGTCATATCCAATCAGGATATCATCTCCAGCTCAGATCGTCTTGTTAAAACATGGTCACTTCTGGCTCCGAGAAATAAAGATGGCTACAGCCATGATGCAAAAATTTAGGCTTCAAAGCAGTAGTCCAAAAAGTGATGGCAGAAGATGTGTTGGGTTTTATGTAAATTATTAATTAATCTCAGTTTTTACAACAAGGATATGAATAATTTGTCAATTTAAGAGAACTATTATTTAGAAGCATTTTTACATGTCCGGTCTTCACAGTATCACAAACCCTGTGTCTCTGCAGGAGCCGGTTTTGTTTGGATCATCCGTCATGGAGAACATCCGCTTTGGGAAGCCTGAGGCCACAGATGCTGAGGTCATTAACGCAGCCAAGCAAGCCAATGCTCACCGCTTCATTACAGCTTTCCCAGACGGCTATAACACCATTGTTGGTACGTGTCCTCGTTTAGGTATTTACAAGACACTAAAATTTGTGTTCCATTTAAATACTAAGCTGTAGAGTTCCAACCCAGGTGAGCGAGGTGCGACGCTATCAGGTGGCCAGAAACAGCGCATCGCCATCGCCCGCGCCCTGATCAAGAACCCCAGCATCCTGGTGCTGGACGAGGCCACGAGCGCCCTGGATGCAGAATCAGAGCGCGTGGTGCAGGAGGCTCTGGACAGAGCCACGAGGGGTCGCACTGTGCTCATCATCGCCCACCGGCTCAGCACCATCCAAGGGGCCGACCTCATCTGTGTCATGAGCAATGGCCGCATTGTGGAGGTGAGGTATTCGGAGAGGTGGGAGGTGCTCTTATCTCCTCTCGGCTTTCTTTATTTGACTTACAAGTTCAAAGAGGTACTGACAAAAGGTTCCTACAGGTATATTGGTTGCTTCCATCTCAATGTACTGACGGCGTGATAAAAGTTTTGATGTTATCTAACACCTCTCTTCTTTTGTCTTAAGGCTGGGAGTCACTTGGAGCTGCTGAGCAAAGGAGGTCTTTATTCTGATCTGATCCGCAGGCAAAGAGCTGAGGGGCAGAAATGAACGCACCAAAAGCTGTTTACTGTAGCTCCACAGTGAGACTGCCAAGAGTAATGAAATTCATAGGGAAGTCTTGCCTGAACAGATAATTTATTTTAAACAGGTAATGTAAATTCCAAAACTAGTTTTATGGCAAACTGTATGTAAATGTGTAAGCGGACCAACTGGATCAACAAACCACACTACTGTACAGTATCTTACTAAAATGGACATTTCTTGACTCTGTTTTTCTCTTATCCTGTACAGAATTATAAATTACAATGTAATAGAAGAAAGAATTAAACTTTGCTTTAATGAGAATATGCTGTATTTTTTTTATTTTTTTTTTTAAATCACATAAATCACAACACACAGAATTTCCGTGTTTTGTCATAAGTGCAGGGTTGAAGAAACTGAACACTGAACCTAAATAATGAACACAATGTTTTTAGTGGATAGTGTCATTTCCTTGTAGTGATTCTACAGTTGAAATGTTTCAGCTCTCTACGGGGAAAAAAGGAAGAAGAATGTAATTTCTGCTCTGTGCTTCAGTTGCTCCTCACAGTCAAACATTCTGTTTAGATGTGACGTCTGGGGAGGAACTGCTGTTTGGGCACCGATAAAACCTCCTTTACAGGGGTGTAAACTTTTCAAGCACAAACCTACCTCAGGATGTGTCAAACTGACTAGTCAAATCGTTTCAGTAATTCGTCAGTTTAAATCTATTTTATCATATTTCATCTGCTGGAAAGTACAAACTTCTTACAACCACCCTTTTCCCTGAATTTGATCTGCAGTATGACTTTAAAGGACAAGTTCACCAATTTGAAATTGAAAATGACGTCATTATTTACTCACCTTCATGATGATGGAAAATCGGGTGGAGTTTCTTAGTCTGCAAAACATTTCTGGAGCTTCACAGCAAAACAGCGTTGTAGCATTCGCCTAGGTAACTGGAGTGGATGGGGACTTGTTTCAAAATGTAAAAATAATAATAATAAAAACATAAAATGCATCCATTCAGCTTGTCTGGCGTTTAAAAAAGAGATCTAAAATAGCTATTTACACCTTCCGACACACGGTTGAACTTATGCACCCACTTAAGATGGGGTAAGCAATAATGCTTCTTAGCTTAGCTGCTAAAGTGAACGTTTTGACTTTAAAAAAGGTGTAAATCAGTTTGCATAGCTTCCAATGACTTGAATTGCACCGGACAGGCTGTGCAGAGCCATTTTGTGCTTTTTTCGATTGTTTTCCCCATCTACTCAACTTTTTCAGGAGCATGCTGTGAAGCTCTAGGAATGTTTTGTGGATTATAAAACTTCCATCCACGGGAGTGAGCACAGAATGGCTGAATATTCAGTTTTTGGGTGAATTGATCCTTTAATATCTCTTTTGACAACAATGTCTTTGGCGAATATACGCTATCACTGTTCACTAATTAAATGTTGTGCCTATATGCCAAATAGAAGTCACTGGTGAAAAAGCTAAGATTTATATCCATTTGACGATTAAACTGGCAGATTAGGTTACACATTCTGCAAAGTATGTGGGTCTGAGGATGAATATTATACTTGACCCCATCCCCATCGGGAGACAGTCATCTTGTTTTCTCCTTACAATCTAAATCTGCCAGAAAATGTCCTCAAAGAGAAGAAAATTGCTCCGAAAATGTCACAGCATCCTACAATGATCTCGTATCTTTGGCCTGGGTTTCAACCTGTGCTGCACTTCATGCCTTGGCCTCTAGATGACCAACAAGAGGAGGAGAGGCTTTGCTGCAGATCGACCAGGAGCAGCCAGTGAAGGTAGCTCGAAGCTAACGCTAGCTATCATAACATTATTTACCCCCGTTTGGGGCTTTAATCAGTCATTGGTTGCTAGCCCGTTAAAGGCTGGCTTCACTGGCCAAACATGCAGAAATATGAAAAGCTTGAAAAAATCGGAGAGGGTAAGTTTCGTACGCTTTTCTGAAATAAAGTTAATATTAGCTAGTTACCCTGATTTGCTAAACTAGCATGCAGAGCTAGCTAACGTTAAAGCTTGATTGTAAACCTTATGCTTACTGTAAGCAGTTCCCTGGTTGGTTGAACATATACAAGTCAGTGTGTACATGTTTTGCTTACACTTTAATATGTTCGTGACAAGATTTGTCATAGTGTTTCTGTCTGCTTGTTCGATATAAATACTAGCTACAAGCTAATCCTAGCACCTCCTGAACGTTGCTATGCTCATTCATCAGTACGATAACTGAGATCGTAACTTTACGTTATCTGCCTCGCAGGTACATATGGGACAGTTTTCAAGGCAAAAAACAGAGAAACCCATGAAATAGTGGCTCTGAAAAGGGTGAGGTTGGACGACGACGACGAGGTTTGTTTTCATAGTAACGTTTAAATTCCATGTAATGCTAGCAAGCTGTTAGCATGCTATTGCTAATACAGCTGGGTGTCATTTCTTTCAGGGGGTGCCAAGTTCTGCCCTGAGAGAAATCTGTCTTCTGAAGGAGCTCAAGCATAAAAACATTGTCAGGTCAGTCTGCAGCCCGAACTGCAAGTCAACTTGTTATTTTTTGGGAGTAACAGGTTGTTTTTCACTGTGTTAATATACCAAGCTGTTTGCATTTAACCCCAATGTCAACCAGCATCAACTTAAAGCTGCTCTGTCTCCTCCAGACTACATGATGTTTTGCACAGTGACAAGAAGTTAACCCTGGTTTTTGAATATTGTGATCAGGTGAGATAGAGTTACCCCAAAACACACCATATGTTTCAGTGTATACCTTCTCTGGCTAATGTGTGTCTTTTATCATCTGCAGGACTTGAAGAAGTATTTTGACAGCTGCAATGGAGATCTAGATCCTGAAACTGTGAAGGTAAAATAAAACATCCAGGATAGCCAATGAAAATTTTCATCGAGAGCAATATGTGCTGCATGAACAGCTTGGTTATTAGATGGCATCATGAATTGGCCTGTGATTGTCATCGATATGTCAGCTACTGTCAGGTGTTTTCTCTCTAAACCCCTTCTCTCTCACTTGCAGTCATTCATGTACCAGCTGTTGAAAGGTCTCGCTTTCTGTCACAGTCGGAACGTTCTTCACAGAGATCTGAAGCCACAGAACCTCCTCATAAACAGAGTGAGTGTTTAGCCACACTTGGACTTTGACTTGGAGGCTGGTAAATATTCGTAACTGTATGAGAAGATCATTAGAGGAAGGCAAACAAAAACCCTGTATCTTTAAATAAGTAACAGTATGTGTGACATATAAAGCTAAATCTAATTCACTGTTGAGGCTGTGTTAACATATATAATTTATGAACACTTGTTTCTGTCTACAGAATGGAGAGTTGAAGCTGGCTGACTTTGGGTTGGCTCGAGCCTTTGGCATTCCTGTCAGGTGTTACTCAGCAGAGGTAGGTTGTACTTCATTAACACCGCAGGTGCTAATGACTGACTTGTTTCATCTGTGTGACATTCACATTGGTTTTTGGCACACTCAGCATCTGAAGAGAAACATCTGACTGCTATTGCGGGCTTCTAACTAACAATATGAAGAGATTTGTGCTCTTGACTGACATTGACGCTGTATTATGTCTGTTTTTGTGACTTTATTACTTATTAATTAGTCTGTTTAGCTTTTTTTGTGTTTTTGAAGAAGTTTAGGGAATTGCAACAGACACTTCATTACATAAAAAATGGGTTGCACAATAGATACATGGTCAGTGTCAGACTTTTCATACACAAACCACTTCCATGCGTCAGAAGAAGCAACTCTTTTAGGTACAAACCTTAACCAAACCTGTCGTGTTCACTCCCCTCCACGTTTGTTTGTCTTGCATTCGTGCACATTTCCTGCCTGAAGCCATGCAGAAGAATGCAAAGCATCGCCCAAATCATGAAAAAGACTTTGACTTGCAACCCAGTGACAAAAACTATAAACAATTATCAAAGGATTGCCATTTTTCTATATTCGATGATATCGATCAGCCCCTGTGTACTTCCAGTTTTAAGACTGAATAATATAATAACAGTCAGAGTGTGCATGCACATCAAAGCCAAAAAGGCCAGGTGCTGAGATGTAAGTGAGCAAAAATGAAACGCACTGCGGATAAACATATGTAAACATATATAAACACACAGATGATATTGCATATATGTCCTAATAGATGACACTCAAACTGCAAGACCAAAAGATGGCCTTATGCAGTGCCACTTTATCCTGAAGAAGAGCAGTGTTGCTGAAAACTACTTTGGTGCATTAAATAAGCCGTTTCATGTTCAAATTGAGCAATATTTTGGGCTGGACAGCATGACATAAAAATCTATATCTCGGTGTTAAAATTAATATCAAAATATGGCGCAGGAGTAGCAATCAACTAGGAAACTGCAGCAACAATTGCAGATTCATGGACACATCAGCAATGTTCAGTATGTATCAGGGACACCCAGTTGTGTTCTTACTCATCTGAGAACAGTCGATGTCCTCAATTTGTTTTCTCCGACATCCTGAATCAGCTAAATTAGCGACAGGGGGATAGGGTGTAACACACAGCAGGAAATCGCTTAAGTAGTGTTTTCATTTTGTTGTTGTTGCTGATGCCATCAAAGAAGTGACAGGCGAGGCTCAGAAAGGTTTAGTGGTTTTTGGTTGGCTGACCTAAGGGCCCGGCGAGCCAATCTCTAGAGGGGACACTTGACCCAGGGTGACGCCGCCGATCTGAAAATGTAATAAACAGAAAACCTAGAGGGGAACAGAGCTTGAAGTGAGGTCATTTTAAAAGGTCATTTCAGGATGTATTTCCCTGAGACTCTTCTGCCAGAAGAAATGAATGGACCGTGCAGTTATTTCACACTATATACTGGATGTGATGCATAACACGCAGCGTAGATTAAACACAGTGACTGATTTTCTTTTGATAGTATGGGGATTTAGTTTGAAGTACAGGCATTATTTCCAGTCAAGTCAAATCCCTAAAGATCCAACAAAGAGTCGAGTTCACCAGTGTTCTACTTTTTATTAACTTTTTAGAAAGATTTAAAGTTAAAGTGAGGCAGTAACAGAGGCTTAATTCAAACGCAAAGGCATTTTTTATGCAAGAAAAGTGCATATGCAGAGTCTCCCACACTAATTTGGAAGTTCTGCTGCATTAAACCAGTCGCCCAGATGAATTAAAAATGTCCCAAAACCCACAGGTGGCTTTGAAACGGAGTGCTCGAGGATGTGTTGTAAAGGCATTAGAACACGCTCAATTTATGTCTCTGTGCGTCACTTTTTTTTGTAAATAAGAAATGAACTCTGCAAATGTTCCCGACTTCAACACTTTCAAAGCTACTCAACAGCTTAACAGTAAATTTTTGTCATTCCGGGTGGGGGATTCACAATTTTACTCCTCTGTTTCTCTGTAGAATTACTTATGAAAAGTTCAAAGGTGGTCTCGTAATTAACTTCTGTACCGAGTTGAACTTTTAAACTTTCCAAGCTGCGACAAAAGCACTGCTCTCAGTCAGCCCACACTTTCTCTCTGGGAAATGGAACTTTTCTATAGTTTAATTTCATGATTTTTTTTTTTACACTGTTCCGTCAGCGCGCTTCTTCAGCAAACACAGTCTCACGTCACCTGGAAAAGTAGATGTCTGTAAAACACTGGACGGTTGATTAAGCTGCAGTTTGTTAAAATGTCCAAATGGCATCAAGGGAACCGGAGAGCTGATGTAAGTTGACTGTTTACTGTTGGTGGCAGTGCTTGTGCAATTAGTGTCAGGACAAAATAACACCCACCTCAGAGAGCCGTCATCAACGGCGATGTCTGAACGTTGTTAACATTAGTTTGGTCGTGACAATTGCTGTAATCTGTCCAAATCTAACGCTTTACTCTGCTGTTTGTTTGTTTATAGGTGGTGACATTGTGGTATCGGCCTCCAGATGTGCTGTTTGGTGCTAAACTTTATTCTACCTCAATTGACATGTGGTCTGCTGGATGCATATTTGCAGGTTTGTTAAACTACTACTTTTTTCTCACTTTGCTCTGTTACCCGGTGTGACTTCAAGCACAATCCCAATGTCCGCACTCACAGAGTTACAGACACTCGTTCCCAGTAAGTCTGCGAGGGTTTAGGTCTGTCTCTCTGCCAAATCCTCCAAGAGAGCTCTCTGGCAGACAATTTCAGCCCTTTATGTCGTCCTCTTATGGTCCTTTATTGATTTTATTCTTTTATTTATCTCTGTTTTTGCCTTACTTTCCCTCTTGCTTTCTTTTTCTATGATCTTGCCTGTTTTATGTCTTTTATTCCTTTTTACTTATAATGACTCATATTGTCTTTTTACATTTTCTGTCCTGCCTTCTTGTTTTAACTCACCTTAGACTTGGCTTCGGCTTGACTGTTGAGTTTCGTCTGTATATTTTCCTGAGTTTCCTGCTTTTACTTGGTTGTCAAAACACTTTGCAAACTCTTGTTTTTAAAGGTGCTATATAAATAACGTTTATTATTATTCCTCTTAATATTATTTATGGGAACTTTCCGGATGTTGGCAATTGCTATGAGTCAATTTATACTTTCCATTCAACAAATATTTTTTTTAAGTTAGAAGTTATGAAATAACAAGAACTAAAGTTACTTGTCATTTTTAATCTTATCCGCCTTGCGCTAAATCCTGAGGCGAACCGAGAAGTACATAATCAGAGTTTTCTTCCGCATCCTCTAACACTGCCCAACGGAATTTCTGTTTCCTGGATAACTGAAAAGTTTGCCTGGTTCTTAGCTCATAAGCGTCTTTACCCGCCACCCACAGTATTATGGCGAGTGCCAGATCAGTATTGTCAGTGTGCAGCTGTCAACATAGATGAGAAAGAAGTGAGATTACTCACTCTTTAGCTTCTAACAGCATCAGCTTAGATAAACAAATGTGTGTTAATTTCTTTTGTTGGGCCCTAAAAATGTGCAGCTTGTAGAGTAAGGCAGGCCAGGACTACATCAGAAATAGGTTATTTTAATCTTTAGTGTTGTTATCCTGATATGCTTTAACTTATACAGACACTTTGTTGTACATGTTGTTTGTAGCTCTGTGTGTGCATTTTTCATGTAGGCTTGAATCTGTGTGTTTTCTGGTGAATACGTAGAAAAGTGTGTCAATCAAGCCATATTCAAAATATTAATCGTATTCCATTTTGATTTCTTGTCCCATTAAGAGCTGGCTAATGCTGGAAGGCCTTTATTCCCCGGGAACGACGTGGACGATCAGTTGAAAAGAATCTTCAGATATCCTTTTTGACAACTTTAGTAGGTATTGATATTAGGGACCAATGAGTTGTGTTCAGACAGAACTATTGATCTAGTCTGTGATCACTGATTTACAAACACTGAGAATTAACAGGTTGGACACATCCCTCTGTTTCAAGAAGTTTTTCTTTAACCACTTTGTACACTGTTGGGTACACCGACTGAAGAGCAGTGGCAGACAATGACAAAACTCCCTGATTACAAGGTAAATTATTACCCACAGTGGATGGAGTGTACACCATATGTTACTGTTTTTTCTGTTTCTCTCCCTTCCAAACTATTATTTACAGTTTCCTTTTCTACCTGCAGCCATATCCCATGTATCCAGCCACCACATCACTGGTGAATGTGGTCCCAAAACTAAGTAGCACAGGACGAGATCTACTCCAGGTACGGTCACTTTTAGCTTTCCAATAGAATACATTTTTGGCTTTTTATACACACATGCCCCAATTTGGGTATCAAATATTATGAATTGTATATTGTCATTATTGTTCTATGAATGTTTGCACAAATAGCTCAATAACTTAAGCTAAAATGACCCACCAAATGTTGTTCGTATAATTTCTTGCTTGTAACAAATTGTGATATTTGTTTTTTCCTGATTCAAACTGTTTCCTTTCCTCTCGCCCAGAACCTGTTGAAATGCAATCCTGTCCAGAGGATCTCTGCAGAGGAGGCCTTGCAGCACCCTTACTTCGCCGATTTCTGCCCACCCTAAATGCTAAATTGCCCCTCACTAAACCTCACCCGCCAGAATCAATCATCCTTCCATCCTTCCCTCTGCTGGGTCATTAGGACCGGTCCCCAACAAGGCAAATCCCTCACTGGTTTTCAAGCACTCCCTCCCCCGCTTTGATTCTGCTGTGCCTCTGTGTGGAACAAAGTCCTAGTGGCTCTGCAAGGTTTTAAGTTCTTTTTAAGCTGCAAGCCTGTTTAATTTGGTACACATACGCCTCCTGGTTAATTAGCACAAAATGCAGGAGGGTGCACGATGTGTTGCATTGAATACATTTTATACTTATGGAAATGGTTGTCAACAATAAGCCCCACTGCTCCAATAAGACTGAAATTAACATGTGAAGTTTGTTTTGTTTCTAATAGCTGAGCGTGAATGAAATTAGACCCTTTTAAACTTGGTGAATACATTTGAGATACTAAACATTCAGCTGCATCAGTTACTCAAACAGCCTTTTGAACATTATGGCTTCTGTTGCTGTTGTGATGAAGTTTTGCCAATTGGCTTCCATTATTACAAAGTCTTAACATCAGTGGAAACTGTAGCTCGACCGATACAGGAGTTCTGAAACTACGACGATGATTTATCGGCCAGTATTAGTTTTGTTCTTTGATGAGATCCATTTAAATTTGCTTATTAGATGTTTGGCACTCCTCTGCAGTTTGTTGCTGCTTGATAGCAAAAATGTATGCTGGTACCGATACGTCTGTGCTAATATCCACAAACGTATTTGCTCTAAGCGGAGACCACAGTTTCCTGGGGCAGCTAACGCTACAATGCCGTTTAATTAAAGAGATGGATTTGCAAGTTTTAGAACCACAAGTGAGCAACTCATTGGAAAGTTGTAAAGGCTTTAGCTCAATGTTTCTTTTAAGGCCTGTATGTTATTTTTGTAACACCTCATTTTACGCGTCTGTAATTTCTTCAGGATATTTAACTACAGCATGTTTGTTGTTTGGTACTAATTATTGTTGCTAATTTCTTTCTTTGAAAGAATTTTTTCCAGTTAAATCTGACTAATACTCATTAGTTATTCTTTTATTATTGGGAAGATGAACAACTTTCATATGTTTGCATTTGCACTAGGCTTGGCTGATGCATATCATTTTATATCCTGATATTGTCCTGCTTCGATTTTGCAATAGAGAATATTATCGTTGCTCAAACAAATTGCGCTGGGTTGTCTACTCTGAGGTGAGAACACACATTTCTGGTTGTTTTACACTTGTTTCCAGCAAAGACAACATGTAGCCTCATTTAAACCCCTCCGCAGACCATTTTCTCTTTAAACCCAAGTTTGCCTCATCAACGAGCTCCCAATCATCTTAGAAACTAAATTGTCAGGGTCTGTATATCAAAGCGTTGTGTGCCTGCTGCTACATCAGGCCAGTGTGTTCGCTTTTCAGAATAAAAGGCCACAGATGCTGTAACATGCTGTATGTTGATGCTGTTGGATATTTGATATTGTGAAAAATATCATACATGACAAGATGTATCTTGATATTCGATAATATCCAATATCGGCCCAAGCCTTATTTGCACTAAGACTCTTGAGGTTAAACACCAATTAGTACCAAATCAAATACTTATTTTCTTGGGAAACTTCCCAGGTAATTATTATTTTGAAATTACAGACCTGTAAAATATCCTTGTTTTTAGATTTTCATTATTTTTTCTTAGGCCAGAACAGACTTGTAATACTGAAGTTTCACGCACCAACAGTAAAAACTCTCTGTCCCACTACCTGTTACGAGATTGTACAATAGCCCGGGAAGCTAATTTATAATTTTTCTTTATGCTCAGGCTTTTTATTTCCCTTTTTGTGTATTTGTCTTTCGTGCACTTTGTAACTGACAGTTTAATTTTAAATCGTCGAGTTATTAATATTATTAAATATGTTGAACACTGACAGCCAGGATTATAGCCGGTTATCAATAAATGGGCCAATATATACAGTATATATATATGTTAATGACTAGTGGACCATTAGTGACACATTCATTGTTTTCTTTGTCATTATTGTACTAATAGCTTTTTTCTTTTTTTAAAAAATATGCTTTTGTAATAGTTAAATTAGAGCTGAAAAAAACTGATAATCCTCCACTGATAATCTGTATTTTCATGATTGTTTTGCACCATTAGCTGTTTTCCATTTGGTTACTTTATATTAACATGGTTAACAGCTTGCAGTGTTATTTTACTTCAGATTGTTACAGTGCTACTCATCCCATAAAAGCCTACATAATGAGCTGTTTGAAGTGACTGTGTTGACAGGGAAATGACTTATTTTTCATTTAGCTGATGTAAGACATGATAATGGATGCATGTATTTATTAATGATGGAATGTCTGCTCATGGTTTGTTTTGCATTCTTTTAATGTAGCACAGCTTCATTTGGTACAGGCCCTCTCCTTTCTGAATGACTTCATGATACTTGGATCTTTAGCGTTTAGCCGGCTCTTTTTAGGATTTAAAATGTTTTGAAGGTTGTGTGTATGTGTGTGTGTTTGGATTAAGTTATAATGACAAAAACACAAAAGCATTGTGCTCTCAGTATTTCATTATCTCATAGTGACAGAAGATTTCAGACCAACTGCTGTAGAGTTAGATTTACATTTTGAATGAAGAGTGGATTTTGCACTTTGCTAGTTTATTTGCTTTTGTTGGTAGAACTTGGGACAGACGTCAATGATTTTCTTCTGTGTATATTTCAGCCAATAAGACATAAATAAATTTTTGCTTTTGAGATTTGAAGTTCATTCTTGACCTTGGGAGCAGTACTTGACTACATTTTCTCTGTTCAACATAATCACAAGATCTTTCTCATCACATTGGAGCCCCGCTGTCACGGAAATGATGTTCAGATTTTCTCATTCTTGTTGTCTTTTAAAATTGGAGATTAAAAAGTTTATTCTCTGCAGAACAGTAGCTGACAAATTCATCTCGCCTCCAAAGTCCATTGATGTAGTCGCTGTTGTGGCGCTCTCGATCTTATCTGTGACGACTGGGCAAACTCAATCGGCAGAGAGAGAGATGGTGAGATATGATTTAGAGCTCCACAACGGCTTCCACACAGAACCCTTGTGGGGAGAATCATTCATAAGTCACCTTGACTATTTCAGGAACATCTTCGTTAGATGTATGACGGACACGTTTTAGACTGTAGATATAAAAGAATCCAGAAGACTGAATCTAGTCCTAGTTTCACTTATGATTTTGTCAGCTTCAGTGTACAACAAGCCAGTCCATGTTCCATTAAACTGAATGTCCACTTTATTTAAAGCACTTAAAAATAATATTTTCTTCTCAAAAGAAGAAAGTTAAACTTAACAAAAGAGTTAAGGTTTTAGAATAAAGATTAGATGTGATTAAAGGGCATCTCCACCAATTTTACACAATCGAGTGTGTTTACAGGTCTTGGGGAGGTCTTGATGCATATGTGAAAAAACAGTATAAAATCCCTTCAGTGATGTCACTCAGTGGCTGAGTTGCATTATGGGTAATGTAGGAGCCTTTTTGAAAAAAAAATGAAGTAGGAAGTAGTAGTAGGAGTAAAAATGGCGATATCTCTGGTTCTGTTGTGTCTATTTTGACCATTTGTTTTTAAACCACCTATAATGAGTCAAACAGTGTTAATACTGCTTTTCAAAACCTGGAGCCTACATTACCCACAATGCCTCTTCCTTAAAGGGTAACTCCACTATTTTAAACATTAGAGGTCTTGTGGTCTTCTGATAAATTGCCCCCAGTGATGTCACTCAGTGTCTAAGTTGCAATATGAGTATTGTATGCTCCAGGTTTTAATAGCAATGTTAACACTGTTTGTCTCATTATGATGGTTTAAAAACAAATGGTCCAAATAGATTCAACAGAACCAGAGATATTGGCATTTTTTCTGACATGTACATTTTTTAAAAACTGGCTCCTACATCTCTCTATAAAACCAAGGAATCTCTCTCTCTGTGTGTGTGTGTGTGTTTGTGTGTGTGTGTGTGTGTGTGTGTTCCTCAAATATCTCCGCGGATCAGGATCAGACTGACCTGAGAGTTTCAACATGGCTGGTGCTTGGTTCAAGGGTGTGCGATGTCGGATTTGTTTGGACTGCAATGATACCGTTAATAAACTATTTCATAAATGCTTTACAAATTCCGTGAGCATTGTCCACCGGAGCCACCACAGTCACGTGCGCACCAGAACCAATCACTGCACACCGTAGCCACGTGCGCACCAGAGCCAATCACTGTAGAGCTCAAACCCACGACATACCTTAAGAAACAAGTGGATTTATACCTGCAGCGGCGTGAGCTGGACAGGGATTTTGCCGACGGTTCGGTCCTGTTCTGTGCATCTAAACTGACTGTTGTGGATGAATGAGACTAAATGAGTCCGGACCGAGTTGGTTCGGGTCTGAGGAGATCCGGAGACGCGCGGACAACAAAGTGGAATCGGAATCTGTGGATGTTCGTGTGTAGCTAGCTGCTAGCCGCTAGCCCACACACGCGGCCCACCTCCCAAGTCGACGGACCGAATGCACCGGCACGTCCAAAACCGAACTTAGGGTAAATAATGTCCGCCACGCTTTTTTCGCGAACATTGCCGTCACGTTTGCTTTGTGTTTGGTGCAGGAAGAAACGGTGAAAACTGGCTTTTGTCACGAAAGTGTCCAAGCAGCAAATTTGGTTGTTGAGGAACGGGGGAAGTTGTGGGAGGGACGGAGGCGGATGAATGACAATGTCTCTCGGTGTAGAGACAGCGATAGAGACAGCGATATTGAGAGTTGAGATATTTGTGACATTTAGCGTGTTTGGAGTGTATAGTTAGTGTGTTATGTAGTGTTTAGTGTAGTGTGTTTAGTGTGTAGTGGAGTCGTTTTTTTGTTTAATGAGTCAAAACAATGAGGAGAAGCTGAATGTGGAGCAGGCAGTGCAGCTCTTCATTCAGCTGGAAGGAGCTCAGTCAGACCTGAGCATTGCCTGCATTTAAATGTAAATAGTTACATATAACTTTGTAAATTCTTAAAATTTATGCACATATTTAGCAAACAACAATTTATATTTGCATTATAAGTAATTAAAAATGGTTCGTTAAACATATTTGTGGTTTTCACAGTAAAAAATCTAACTTTTTCCTACTCGGATTTGATGTTTCTTGTGATTTTAGGTCCATTGTGTTAATACAGTATGTCAAAATAAAAAAATTACTACAGTCACACATGTGAGGTTGTGCTGAAAATAATGACACCAAGTAAATAGTTTTTAAGGTGAAATATAAAGGCAAAATCTAAAATAGTCAAAAACGGCCAATTATACCCTGGAATACCAGATTTGACAACAAACCTAAATATCCCTGACGTCCCACCTTCAAACACAGCCTCATTTGGCCATCCATGAAAAAGCTACTTAACCTCCCACTTTTTTATAGGAATACATATTTCCTACGGGCACTGCACTAGTTACCCTTAATGCAACTTAGCCACTGAGTGACATCACTAGAGGCAACTAATCAGATGACATGTAGCCACAAAAGCCTGGATATTCCTTTTTTCCACATATGCAGTCGTACCCCGTAAGACCTGTAATGTGTGAAATAGTGGAGTTACCCTTCAAGGGAGCATCAGTCAAACCAGCTGTAATTAGATCGTCATTGAACCAATTACATGTCTGGGCAGAAAATCCCTGCATCATGACACTTGCATACAATTTAAATTTGGCTTTTCATCTTAATTCAAAGTGTATAGATCTAATTAATCTAAAACACACATTTGACGCAAACACTTTTGCTAACGTTAGGTTGGATGCCTGTTTTACCTGACTTTGCTACAGACTAAAGGAAATGACAGCCTGAGTTTAACTAAAAACTAGCTTGTTAGTGAGATGTCACTGCTGGATATATTTGGTTTATCAAAGACACTGACGAAACAACACATCACATGAAAAGGGCACAGCAGAAAATGCCAGGTAGGTGGGAGCCACGGCGTTAACTCGATGTACTCGTAAATTTACAACAGAAAAGAAAAACAAGTTCTTATTTCACAACTCTCCGCCGTGCAAATCTGCACATGTAGGATCACATCGCTCAGTGTGGAGGTCATAAAACGACAGTTTCGTTTGTAATCTGAAATGCTCATGACCATTTCACTTAAGACTGACTACGTTACACATAGTTAATTGTTATTAACTATTTAATGTACAGTTCAGAGTTAAAATCACATATCTACAATAAAATGCACATAAAGCACATTAGAGCCAGATGAAGCAAGCTCAGTTCCCCAGATGTTTGTGCGCATGAAAATCTTGATGTCAGAACCAGTCTTGAAGGCACATTTCACTTCAAGCCACGTTATATTTATTTATTACCCTACAAATTGACAGAAAGATAATGCAGTTTCCCCACATCTGCACTGCATCCTTTCCTTTTTAAGTATTGCATGAACACAAGCCTGGTTTGAGTATTTTTCTTTTATGCTATAAAGATTCAAGATGTGGTATCACATGATGTGGTGAACGCTCATTTTGATTCATCTGGCTCCAAAAATACATTTTTGGACCTTACAAAGTGAATAGCCTGGCTAAGATTACATTAAGAGACCAGAGATAATACTGTAGGAATACACAATGGTCATGCAGGGAAGAAAACGGGGCGATCGATGTGACATAAATTATCAACTAGTAAATAAAAACAGGTCAAATCTAGGTGTCAGGTGACAAGAAATATAAAGGATACTGTTCTCTACTTGGCCATAACTATGTGGTAAATATCAATCGAGCACAAACAGTCCAGTTAATAGTTCCTTCCAGTTCACATACACTCTGCTTTTTCTCTGACTGGTAGTAAGGCAGGGGGTGGGGAGAGAGAGGTAAAGACCCTGGACATTTTCACAAAGCCTTCATCCACAGTTTTGCGGTAAATGCTGGGTCACTTTTCTGCTTTTTTAAACCCGACAACGTTACACACACACGCACACACTCGAGAAAATCATCAAGGCAATGCAGCATCATCAGAATAGCATCATCGCGTAACATGAATTGGCCTTCGTGTCCCTTTTCTTTTAGGAGAATACACAGTCGTCATTATCGTAGATCTGTGTTGCAGCTGTTGAATATGTCATGAATTCGAAAATGGGGACCCAAAATATTTTTTTTCTTCATGTCAATTTGAACAGTTGAATCTTGAGTCAGTGCACTTATTGCTGACGACAAACTGCCACTGATTCACCCACTTTTTTTTTGTTTCCTGAAAGGTAACATGGATAGAAAGTCTCTTTACGAGGTGAATGACCTCTGCCTCCTCTTGGAGTATTCGCTTCTATTATAATAATTAACGATGGAGGAGCAGTTAACACATGTTAACAGCGTGTGTAGCTAAAACAAAGAGCCATGTAAGGTAGTCATAACCATAGACGTCCGGTCGTTGGCTTTTCAAGTGATGGCTGATCTCCAAGGGTTTGTGCTTCACATCAACAGTCATCTAATACACAGACAACAGAGTAATAAAGCTACAGTGTTATGAACACCATTTACTTGATTGGCATTGTTATACTTGAAAGTTTCACATTTATAAAAACAGAACGGTTCTCTGGATTCCCAGTATTTATAGTGAGGATATGTACCTACAAGTCCACGACACCGTCGTGTCAAGGATTTAAATAGCAGTGAACATTAACAGCAGAGGAAGTAGACTCACACGAAGAAGATAAGAAGGAAAGTTGTGTATGTGGGTAAGATGGGTAAATATATCGTTTATTATACTTGATCATTTATACATCACAAACTGTTATTTGTGACTTATTACACGTTCTGGAATAATAAGAATAGAATAAGAATAATAAAAGGACACAATGGTTAAATTGTACAATGCATTTCTGTTATAAATCAACTGAACTGAATGGGGCTGAGCTGCGTGGTGTGTTTTTTTTTAATGTGTTGAGGCGATTCTCTTGAATCTAATCAAGTCTATTCACTCGTTATAGTCACCAGAAACTCAAAGTTGGTCCACTCAGATAAGAAAGTCCAAATTCCTTCTGGTGTAAGAGCAGATGAAGAAACAGTTTTTATCTATATATATATCTATATTTATATATACAGTTAATAGATATATATATATATATATATGAGTGGTATGGAATTTCTTCATGGCATCGATTTGACTGCGGGTATTTACAAATTTCTGTCAAGTTTAGGAATGTCACCGACAAGCCTTTTTTAAACTCTACTTATGTTCCATAGACAATAGATTACTATCACAGGGGATTGTGCTGATGAATACCTTTAAGACACTGTAATGAAAAATAGCTAGAATTGTTTTAAAAAGGCAAAAAGGAAAAGCCTGATTGTTTCTCTTTTAATGTATTCAATGTAAATAAGGGCCAACTTCTACAGCAAGCTGCATGCTAGCTTTATTTTTTTGTGTGACAGTCAGCACAGCAAACCCCCCCCCCCCAGAAAAATGAGGAAAACAATAACAATTGAAACGTCCACTATATAAAGATAAAAAGATTACAATCAACAGCCTTTGTTTCGGCCTCCTGGTTCTCTTTTTTCTTTTTTATGTACCTTAACTTTGTGTAAAAAGTGACTTAAGTTAACGAAAACATCCAACTCTGTAGTGTTTGTCGTCCTGGGATCCACTTGGAACAAAACTAGATACTTGCATATATACAATCAAGTTCCTCCTCTGTTTTTTAATTGAATAAGCACAGTCGTCTTATTAATGAGGCAAAGCCTCATAGTAGCAAAAGGCAACGTTAAACACTTGACTCATGTTTTGATTCAGGTGCGAGGAGCTCTTTTAACCAACAATCGGCTCCTTAAAGTCGAGCAGATTTCTAGAAAGGCTCTCCTGTTCAAACTGGTGACAAGTATAAGGTCACTCAATACAGCATTGTTTCGATGCTGGAGACGTTAACACTTACAAGAAATTGCGATGCTACACATATCAATCCACATGTATTCTTTTCATTTTTTTGGGACTGACGTACAGCAAAACTAGAGCAACAGTACTATGTAACTCATTTCACACAGGTCAGAAAGCCATTTGTTTTGGACACATTTATCTTCACTGATTGTATAACTCTTGAGTGAGAAGAAAAAACAAATCCACAAAATGAAACATGAATAAATTAACACTAATGCCTCGACATGGCAGTTAAACCTGAGTTCTGTTTTGGAAGTGGTCTCTTTTTCTTCTGATGATAGTATTCTATTTCTATTCAGGCATTGATAAACTCTACTATACGTCTTGTGAGTTACACACTCTGCTAAATACATACATTATTTCACAGTTTGCTGTCAAGTTCCCCGGATGTGCCGCCACCCCACCCCACAACCCCTACTTTATGTCGTCAACAAGCAAACTCCTCAAAGTTGCCTAGAGTCGGGTGACGAGGTAACATGTTCGGCGTGAATCCGAGACTGTCCGAGTGACTCCGGAGGGTGTCACAGGTGCTCTGCAAAACAGAGGGGGAGGAAGGAGGGAAGACGAGTTCAACCGGGTTAAGGGAGGGAGGGAGGGAGGGATGATGGAGGGGCGATGGAGGGGGTGATGATGGAGGAAAGAAATGGGCCACAGGTAAAATGACAGCGACCAGGACGAATGTGGGGGGAAAGGGGAGAAAAACGTATGTGGCAAGGAGAAATTGAGCAGAAACACAAAATAGATGAGGTTGATCACAATGACAGGATGTGTAATCAATGAATGACAGAGACAGATGTGGACAACGATGAGGTGATGGATAAAAAACAGATTTGGAAGTTCCAAGATCAGCCACATCGCAGTGGAAAGAGAGTTTAAAGAAAAAATCAGGGGGGAAGGCGGGGAAAAGATGAATGAGAGGAGGGAGAAGAGAAAGAAAACAGCATATTTTTAGTCCTGCTTTTTTACACTAGCATGTTAAACTGTTAAAGTTACGGAAGCTGAAAACATCCACATATGTCTGCATTTCTCTCTATGTGCTCCGTGAGAAGATAACCACTGGTAGTCCCCACTGGCAAATTTTTTTCGCTATTTCCAGCAGACAAAGAACCATTTGTATGTTGTGCAAACTCACTGCATGCAGACCTGCGATAACATCACAAAGTAATGCATCTAGTGATGTTATCTGGCGTGAGCCTCAAATGCATCGCCAGCTAAATGGACCTCTGTGCTGCGGGGAAACAAATAGATCTCATGTGGTTCAGCTTTTTGTAAAACAGTTCAATAAATACGTTATCTGTTTTCACAGGAGTACTGCGCTCTATCCTACGGGAAAAAAAGCATCATTATTCAGTGGAAGGAGCAAGTTTTTTTTTGTGTTTGCATTTTGCACAGAGTCGTATCTTTTACTGGAGAATCCAACCAACTCGTGTCTTCTGCTGAGCCGATAAAGTACAGAAACGCACCAAACTAACCTGATGTTAATAACGCTCGCTGCTGTAGAATAATCACCCCTCTTTTTAGTCGACCGTCTACAACCAAATCATTTGAAAGCCACTGAGGAAGTGATGTATGAGATGGTATCAAGTATGTATGAAAAGAGAGGGACAGCATGGAGAGGGGAGCATCTATTATCAATGGGGTGTGCTACCTGGGGGCATGATTAGGCGTGACACCAGGGCTGGTTGGGTTCTCTGGAAACTCCTGGAATAGACATGATGAAAAGAAAGATGGGTGAGGGTGACTGAAATGAAAATAAAAACACAATGCAAATGCTAGTAGTTAAAGAACTTGCGAGGGAGACACTGCAAGAGGTTGTTTTTTTCGCCTCATTTCATTAGGAGGAGGAGGACAGGTGTTCGAAACAAGATAAAGGAGAGACGAGTTTTTTCTAATAAGCCGGGAAAACAAAAAGACAATTACTGTCATTGGTAAGTGTTCCCCGATCATTGAGGAGAACGACAGTCAAAACTTAAAATAGAGTCAAATAGACCACTAAATGCATTACTGTACTGTAGGGCTGTTTGAGTGGAGATATGACAATGGACTAGTTGAAAAAAACGTTTATTGAATATGAGAGAAAAGAAGTACGAGAAGATGGTTCATTGTAAGCAGGTGAGCATGACATGAATGGGAAAGAGTACAGTAAATATCACACTATGTAAGACTTTAGTAAAAGCATGACACACTCGTCTTCTGCCACGTTTAATTTCTAAGAAGCTGAATCTCCACAAGCTGGACTGACTGCATTAAGCTCATACACAACTCTGCTGCCTTGATTCTGTGACCACGTCTTTCAATATTATTCCCTCTACATAAGCCGTCAAAACCATAATCCCGAACCCAAGGCAAAGTGAGCATGCATCACACAATTCACATGCAGAGACAAACCCATGGCTTTTTCACAGATTTGAAAGAAAAGTATGTCGGATTGTTGGAAATGAAAAAGTCTTGGGCTTGTGCGACACGTCACGAGGAATTAGACCTTGCAGTTTCCAAGGTTTTGCCAATAAGACAGGATGCAGACTGGAAGATACAGTTCGCTCAGGGACAAAACAAAACATCTGTGCTTAACAGATATCTGCTTAAAATGCTTTTGATGAAAAAGGCACCAGAAACAAGGAATTGTTTCAGCTTACAATGAGTTGCAGAGAGGGATTAGTGGCTTTTAGCTGTTATTTGGACTTCACGAGTGTTAAAATGAAGTTGATTAAGTGTTTTCTACACTTTGAAATTAAGATCTGTTCATCGTGAAAGGAAAGTTCATTTGATGACGGCTATATTGGCTGGCCAACAACTTTAAAAAAAAAATATTTTAAACGCACATTACATTAAAAATGAACTGCAAGAAAGGAAAAACAGACCTCATGTAAATTAGAAATGACCTCTGACGTCTGTTTTTCATGTTGTGCATTCGGATTTGGGATAGGCAAAGTCTGTATTTCTTCAGCAGCCACATTTATTATATAGTTTAGAGTTGATTTCAAAATTTTTTACAAATAAGAATAAAAAAAACATTTGCAGCTCATCTCTCTATAAAAGCAAGGAATCTCTGTCTGTCTGTGTGTGTGTGTGTTTGCCTCAAATATCTCTGCGGATCAGGATCAGACAGACCTGAGACTTTCAACATGGCTGCTGCATGGTCCAAGGGTGTGCAACATCGGATTTGTTTGGATTACAATGATACCGTTAATAAATTATTTCAGAAATGCTTTACGAATTCCGCTAGCATTGCTAACCATAGCCACCACAGTCATACCGCAACAGAGCCAATCACTGCAGAGCCCGACTCCACGACACACCTTAAGAAACAAGCGGATTTATACCTGCAGCGGCGCGAGCTGGGGCGGGATTTAGCCGGCGGTTCGGTCCCGTTCTGTGCATCTAAACTGACTGTTGTGGATTAATTAGACTAATCGAGTCCGGACTGAGTCTGTTCCGGTCTGAGGAGATCCAGACACGCAAGGACAACTGGAATTGGAATCTGTGGCTGTTCGTGTGTAGCTAGCTGCTAGCCAAACCCCACGGCCCACCTCCTGAGTTGACGGACGTGCCGGCACGTCCAAAACCGGACTTACGGTAAATAATGGCCGTCAACTTTGTAAATTTTAAAAACTCACACACAAATTTAGCAAACAATTTATATTGGCATTATAAGTAATAAAAATGGTTCGTTAAACATATTTGTGGTTTTCACAGTAAAAAATCTAACTTTTTCCTACTCGGATTTGATGTTTTTTGTGATTTTAGGTCCACTGTGTTAATACAGTATGTCAAAATGAAAAAATAACTGTACAGTCACACATGAGGTTGTGCTAAAAATAATGACACCAAACAAGGCAAGTTAACGGCCAATTATATCCCTGACGTCCCACCTTCAAACACAGCCTCATTTGGCCATCCATGAAAAAGCTACTAAACCTCACACTTTTCTATATGAATACATACTTCCTACGGGTAATGCACTAGTTTAGATAGAAGTAAAAATAGATCCTTTGTGGCTGTACTAAAATGGGACAACCTTTGTTGTTCCTAACCTTCTCTTCTCGTCACTTTTGATTGTCAATACAGCCGATCTCACCGCTGACTGCTGTCAAACATATCATGAGCCGCAATCAAACATTTTGGTTGTTCAGTTGTCTGACAGCAGAAAAAAGCTGTTCACAAAGAAAAATGCAAATACGCAAACATGTCAGTTCACACTGAACTTATATTATAACATGGCCTCTGTGTGTTTAGTGAATTATGATGGTAATATGCAGAGGAATCTTTTTACTAGAGGTCTCCGAGTAATACTAGCCCTGTTCAAATAGGTCTTAATAGTGAAGACCAAGTTTAGTTTCAGATTCTCATATGTTTTAGGGAATTTAGATCTGTTTTTAGAAGTGTGTATGATAATCCACGCACAAAAGGCTCTTAGAGAACATTTTTTATCAAACAAATTGTTTGTGAACAAGTCAATGTCAGAAAACATGTCATATCTTTTTTTTTTGTCATAGCTGCTGAGCTACAAAAACAGATTTAAACCAGCCTTCACAGTTAGTTATGACAATATCTTTCTTCTCACTATGTCTCTTAAACAGACAAATGGACAAGATATGAAAGAACTACTGAGTCATTATCGTCCATGACAGAAGACAGAAGGCAACTATACTTTTCAATCATATAAAAAATGGGACTAATGATGATCAAAGCGAGACAGCACATTAAATCACTTAAGGCCTCAGCATTTGCTTTTATTCCATCAACATATGAACTAAGCTGAGTGACAATTATTACAGATATTAATACATTTAGCCATAGCTAGGTCCCTTACTGACTGCTTTCATCAATTTTTCTAATAGTATGCAGCTCAACGTGTTCATGAGATACTATTGCTATATTAGGTTTTCAACATACATAATCAAATTATTATTTATACTTGTATACAGTAAATACAAGTGGACCCAATCAGCTTCCTTGTGGGACTCCTCTGGAATTGTTTTTGACCATTTATTTGTATTCTTGCTTTGTTCTATCAGAGAACTCCTCCCACGCAGGAACTGAAAGGGAAAAACTATACATTTTAAGCTTGGCATTAAGAAAACCATACTCAATAACATTAGTTTTAAACTTGCCTTAAATTAATGAACTCAAGTATTTTTTTTTTCTCAGCACTGTGAGCTGCTAATGGTTCTACAACTGCAGACTCTCCATCTTTTAGTAAGGGTTTGATTCAGCAGTATGTGATGAACATTTGCTGATTACTGCTATTAAGAAGGTGCATTTCGGTTATTAATAATTTCTTCCCTGCTCTGTATAAAGCTTACATAACAGTCGGCAGGGGAAGTGGAGGGCCGCAGTGTTAAACCGCTGGGCTCGACAAAATGCTGAGATTTAGGGCAGGACCGAAATGCCACACATTACTCTAGTTTTCATTTTGAAGTTAAAATGGGTTTTACTGCCTTGAAGGCTTTGAAAAAAGAGTTGATCATGAAATGTTAATAAAACCTCCAGACCTGTTAATCTTGTTCTGCTTTCAGCTCATTCTTCTTTTCTCCCTTAGATCCACTTGGATTTTTAATTTGCTATGATCAAACAGCCAGACATAAAGCAGTATATATATAAAGCCAGTACAAAAAAAAAAACCCCAGCTATTTCATGCTCTAAGTGAGACGCAATTTTTTGATTGAATGTGAAATCAAGAAGCTACTGCACTACATATTGTGTAAATATTTAAAAGTGGATTGGTGTTTGGGTCAACTGAGGTAATACAAAGTGAATATATGAGCAGTTTATGAGTCATGATGAAAATTTAATTGAGAATAGGCCAGACAATTCACTTGTGCTTGTCCATGAACTGTAGTTTTAAGGAAACTTAGTTAGTAAAACACTTGACAAACCACAACAACACGAAAAAAAGTATTTTTTTCTCCATGTAAGTACTGATCAGATTTCCATTTTGAGACGTTTTTTGCCATTACAAGGAATAAAATGTGCTGATTCTCATATTCAATAAGTAAATAAAGAACACTGTTTGTATACCATTAGATACACTGATTATGCATTCATACTGTGCAATAAAAACAATGTTTATGAAATATTAAGGATTATGTGTTCTAGCACAATATGTCTTTCCTGCATGGGAAATTGAAACTAATGATGACGGTGTGCCGTGGCTTTTGTTTTCTCTCTGGTGCTGTTCATTAAAAGCATTTTCCATTGTTAGCAGGCATTTTGTTGTTGTTATTGTTCCTGAGATCATCTAATATCACAACACATTCATTTCATTCAATCAGATGCATTCCAAGAGGCTAGAATTACCAGATTGTCGCTCTGACAGCGCTGTGGTCGTTTCTTGCGTATGAAGTAACCCAAAACCTTATCCTTAAACACCTGAATGCAAAAAACATCAGTTACACATTATTCATGCATGGTCGGTGAAATTAAGATTAAACATTAAGTACAAATATATTTATGTTCTGGGAAATATGCTTATTCAAGAGTCAAGAGAGATAACTGTACAGTAAACATAAACAGCCAGCAGCACATTAGCTTAGATTAGCATGAACACAAGGGACAACCGCAGCAATTAAACACATATATTTTGTTAATTTAATAGATACATAAACTGAAGTGCAAGAATGATTGTTGTTGAAAAGTCATGAAAGTTGTGGTTTTACCAGACTATAGCTGTCAAATAGACAAATAGTTTGGTCCCTGAGTCACAACTTTATTACACTTCAACTTTAGTAGGCATGAAACGAACAAGTGTTAATTTACAAGCTTTAGAGGTACTGGTGGGTAGGTTTTTTTTTTATCTTCGGACAGAACAAGGCTAGCTGTTTACCCGTTTTAAGACTTTAAGCTACCCTAAGCTAATGAGCTGCTGGTTCTAAATACACTTCTTCACCAAAATGTCAAACTATTCCTTTATGATTAAACACATGCAGTACAAATATATTCAAAGGTCATCTTTGGCCCAATCCCATGACACCCCTTGCCCATTCACTGCACTTTCATGCCTAGGGGTAGGGTGTCCTGATCCTTGTTGGGGGAAATGTCAGAGCTACAACGTCAACCTGTGGTTTTCAGATAGAGGTTTATGTGAACTCTGTAGTTTCAGAGTATTATGGTGCTAGTTTGCTGATATTTTATTTGCTAATTAGCGTCGCATTTTTAGAGCTGATTTGTGCATGACAGTCCCACATTTCAATGCTATATTTCCAGCTGAAAGGTAGGAGCACAGGTTGGTAACGTTAACCTAATAGGCACTGCCAGTGGTAGGGTAATGAAGCAGTATTTTTGTATCTTATATGATGAGTTGATTAATAGCGTGAAGTTGCAAATGATTTGTGAGCGTCCATCATTTTCTGTCTCTATCAGATAATTGGCAATATGATAATACCAGGAATGCTACAGTACTGCACGAGAAATCAGCGTAAAGACGGCATATTGGAAAAGTCCAGTCATAACCGTTCATGTAAACGCCATCAACAACTACAGAAGAGAGTCTTAAAGGGTTGTCTTATTTCATAGAGTGATATTTCAACCACTACCCCTTGTAATTCTGTTCTGAAGGGCAGGGGTTCACTGGAAAACGATGAACACAATAACATCAGTAAAACATAGTAAACAAAGTAAAAACAAAGTAAACTGTTTACCATTTATATACACGAGGACAGGAATACATTGAATAAGTGTTCAAAGTTTTGCATTTTAGTAGTTTAAAACCATCACTTACCTCATATAGGTAGTCAAAGATTTCCAGTATTGTTAAAACACTGGCTCCGATAAACAGCCCCATCTGACCTCCAATGTCACCTAGAGCAAAAGAGATTAACAGATATGGGCAGGTACAGTAATTGAACAATGGTGCATGAAACCATTCCCCATGCTGTCACTTCCAATTCAGTATCTCTCAGAGTAATCTGGGCAGAATTGTCAAAAGTGTCCATCCAGCCCCAACTTCTCATCAGGCCCAACCCAGCTGCCCTTGCAAGAGCATCAGATTATGAAAATGTGTTCCGCCTATTTCGGTTCAAAGAGGAGGGAAACCTCAAAGCACTGGGCACAGTGAACACACGATGTGAAGTGTGCGGTGGGGGCACCACCGAGAGTGCTGACACTGAGGTCAGTTACACTTTTCCGTCACTGTGAACCTGAAAACTTTGAGAATCTTACCGAGGAGCCCTGCAATTTCATAGGCTTTCTTCTGCTCAATCTTCTCATAATTCAGAGCTTCAAAGAAGATGTCCAAGACCAATATATTTTCTCTGGAGGGGGGACAGACAAAAGCACACCCGAAGGAGTTTATTTCCGATGGTATTATGTCACACAAAATGATATCTCACATTTCCGGTGTAACTATCTTTCATTATTGTTACATTGAAGGTGAACGATGGAGACCCAGGTCATGCTATGCCACAGTACATCCATCCATCAACAGAAAAGAAAAAGAAAAAAAAAGAAAAGAGGCTGTGATCTGAATAACTGACTGCTGCCAAATAATACTTACCCAATATACTGCTCAGTTTTGTTGAATTTCTTAGCCAGATATTTAGCAGATGCCTTACTGGGGATCTTAACCATGGACAGCTCCTTGCCATAGCGAGTCATGTTGCAGGGGGTCTGACACACACAGTAATCGTTGTCTTTCTCTACCAAAAAGTCTGTGGATGATCAAAGTCATTTAAAAATATTGTGATCACTGCGAAGAATCAAACAAACCTGCACACTCAGAAGTTTCTGCTAAAAATATCTCCGCACACGACAGGAGAAAAAAAAAATACATTTGCTGCCATCGTTCACTTTCCATGAAAGCAAATAATGACTGAAGCTATAATACAGAGGGAGAAAAAAAAAAGCTCTGTGGGATTTATTTGATATCAGCGAAGCATAGACACATCACAAATCTCCCTAATGGATTTTTTAAACAATAATTTTACTTTATTATTTTGCTTCAGCACTGTCTGAGATTAAAGCAATTCCAAGTTAAAGCTACAGAGGTGTTATATAGAAGTTAGAATGGTCTCATGCCTGTACTGATGAACACTCGAGTGAATTAATGCAAAACTATCACACAAACAATTTATACTTATGCAGTAAAGTGTGTGGGCTCACCTAAAGCTGGGTCAGCACAGTCTTTATACTGCTCAGGAGTGCAAACTGTGGAGGTTCCTGTTTGAGTTTGCATAAAAGTCAAACATAATTACACAATTGTTAATGAGGAAACACGTCTTGGCAACATATTTTAATTGGTCAAGCCTTTTTCCGAAATCATACCAGGCATGTGAACCATCCTGCAGTTGCAGTTCTCCAGCAGGTACCGGGTTTCACAGTCAATGCGGCAGGCGGTGATGCTGTACGTGGAGAAGAATTCAGAGTCTATGGGAGTAGACTTGCAATCTCCCCAAGGCGGAGGGAGGTACTGAAGCTGAAAGAGCAAACAGCACATGTTTTCCCTCAGTATATGGGCACGCAGGATAACAACAAATAACATATTGCAAGCCCGGTACAGCTCAAGTACAAAAGAGGACAACAAGCTGACAAAACCCAACACAAAATGTCTCGAACATGAAAAAAAAGAAAATAAATAATAATAATACAGAAACATTTAAATGAAAATGTGCACTGAGACAATACTGGCACAAAAACGTCCAGTCAGAACAACATTATTGCTCATGTATAGCAGCAAGCAGACATCATGCAGAACATTACTAATGCAGGTCTAGTCCCCGGTAGGAAGCAGAATACCATGGGAATAGAGACAAGCTTAAGAGGAATCTGTAAAATATGTAGTTTCAGACAGGACACCACAATCAATGAACAAATTTTACAACCCTGAGAACAGAACTCAGAACAATAAACAGTTTACAGGTTTGTCGGATGAACGAACACATGAATTTAACAGACATTATACAGAGCGTTACATCTTGTTTAATAGTAAATAATAACTAAGTCCTAATGAATAAACGACTCTCCAGAAGCTAATGAAAGCGTTTTTATTGTTGATTAACTATTTAAATGTTCTGATGTAAGCCCTGGAGAGTTTATTAAAACACTACCCTGACTGCATAACCCCTGTGAATTTAAACAATGAAGTGAAGATGTGGAGTTTGCAGTCTCATTAGAGGTAAAACTCTCATTAAAAGGTGAAGAGCAGGTCATTACAATTATGGGCAACTGAGGGAATTCTCAATGAATCCACTAATGAGGAATATTTAATGCCGGAATTTTAAGTTTTGGGTTCACGCTAAACATTAGACCCACGGTGCCTATCTTGTGCAGCGATGTGCCCTCTGTGTGTGTGTGTGTGTGTGTGTGTGTGTGCGTGCGTACGTGTGGAGCTTTCTTTTAACACTTTAAAAGAGCTCTTATTTTGGTTAACCGAACACACTGACAGTTAAGCACCAACAAGACTCTCGGCCCGCTTTTAAAAGTCTTGTTTACAGCAATTTATGGTAATGAATGCCTACTTCTCATTCTCAGGACAAAAACTAACCAATTATTTATGAGGGCCACCGATGCTTGCTTGGGCATTTGTGCATGTCGCTACTAATTGCAGTGGGAGCTAGCCAACAGTCAATGCCAAAGGCTTCTTCGCTGACAAACTTCACAGGGAAATGATAATGCTATTGTCACTGTAATTCTCAATCTTCTCCACTGGCTCTAACCTGGCTAACTCAGACAATCCGAAGCTCATTAAGTCAATAAAAAGTGACAGAGATAGAGTGGAATTCACTGAAGGAGTGCACTTATACTAGTAAACATGATTAAGCCTTTATTGGACTCCATTTCTAGCCCACAGACTCTCATAACTGGAGTTACACTGGAAATAAAACCCCAGTGCAATAAATGCTTGACTTCAAACTGATGCCAGAGTCCTCGTGGGTAATAAAACCTAATGAATCACATTGTCTGGTCTCTCCAGATGACATTAAGTAGCGGTCCAGTGGATCGCCCCAAGAAGACATAAAAATAAAACGAACAAAAGGAAAAATCTCAACAGAACCATCCATGGCAGTGAAAGGGTAAAGCCAAACAACAACTTTGATGAAGATACAGACTTGGATGGATTTGGCTTAAAGCTGGAATGAAACACATTAGCTGCTTCTTACTGATATCTATTAAACAGGGACGACAATGACGACAAGGACGCACTGCTGATGTGGTTGCATGTTGTTGCTTCAGCCACACAGAGGAAGGGGACAGATGGATCCATTCCCCAGGGAGGGAGGCAGGGAGGGAGTGGGGGACTAGCAGATGAAAGTGTAGTACTTAATGATGGAGTGTGTAGCTATTTAACAATACAGCATTTGTGGCATGCAGCAAGCCCAGACAGTCATACGCTACCCTCTGCTCTTGGGTGGAAACGAACGTTTGGAAGCCGGGGGCGACCCCGAAGCCCAGCTCATGGAGGAAAGGAGGCTCTGACTGAGTGTGAAGCTGTACCTTTATGCCGGCCTCATAGGACGTCTCATCTAGGGCGAGGGGGTGAGGGAACACAGCCCACATTATTATCAAAAATAATAAGAGGAGCAACAGCAAAGGCAAGGGGCGGAAAGCGGTCGACTCCTCTCTGGATGGTAAGACAGCCCTTTGTCAGATAACAACGATACAGCTACAACTCCCAGTGGTGCGTGAAGGCTCGGCAGCAGTGGTGTGCTGGTGGGTTGTCATTCAGCCATTCTCCTCTTACATCCACTCAAGCTTGAGTAAGGACACATCTCAGTTTCAACCGTGACATTACTTCAGTTAAAATTTGGTGCAATAGTCCTCACGGTTCTCTGAGCTCACAAGTCACCCTCCTATTAAAAATTAAACTCCTCCGACAGAAGCTTAACAAATGAAAAGTCTTGAAATCATAAGTGCTTGAGCCAGCTGTCTATTATGAAACCGAGAGCAGTGTCACTGTACTTGTTGGAGACTGACTGAAATTAATGCTGGCCAGACTTTAATGACAGTCTAATTAATTCAGCCCATCTTTTAGGTCGTAAACACGTCTTTTAGCTGTCGCTGGTGTGGGTGCTCGTGTCTTGATTATAAATGACAACCCGTGCACTTTTGCTTTCTGCGGGGGAAACTTCCTGATGGTGATTAATAGATCTGATTCACATCTCGGAGATGGCTAAATGATGATACACTTGGAGCATTTCACAACAATCATACAGAGAAAGAGAAAGAGATCGGAACAATCACATGTTTCATAACTGCGTCCCCAAAAAAACATTTGTCATCTTTGTGGTGTCCAAGTGTCTGTTTTAGGAGACCAAACTCTGCCTCAATCATCCCATGTTATTCTGCTAAATCAAGGATAGAAGATTTTTTATGTGATCATTTATTTATCTCATGCTCGTGAACTGACCAAGACCATTAACTTAAGGAGCAAAATCATCTAAATTAGACTTGATTAATTGCTTAAAATAATGTCTTTGATAAGCTGCCGGAGTATCCATTACTTTGAGACTTCACAGGGACTCGTTATGTGGTGGAAATTTTAATGAGCCTGCAGCACAATGCAAAAATACACTTGATCTCAAAGGTAATCATTGAAAAACAAGCTGAAATGCTTTGTGGCACAGGCGCCATTTTCTTGTGACTTAGTGATATTTCCCTCTCCTGTCGTTGAATTTGTTATCTCGGGAAACGTCACATAACTGCTGTATACATTCATTAAATCTGGATATGAAATCCATGTGCGAGTATTATGACCCTGCACGATCAATTTTCATCCTTCACCGACGGCAGGATATAATTTTCTACAGTCAAACCTTTCTGCTTCTCCCTAAATTGGGTGCTAAAACGCTTTTTTTTACAGTGTCGAAAATCCTTCTATATTTTGAAAAATGGGTCTTCAAAATAGCTGTGTGCAATCTTAAGCGTAAGTACAACTGAGGAATAAACTAATATGAGGATAGGTGCACCAGGCTTCTTTTAATAGTTCCCTTTAACTTCAAAAACACAATATTTCTGCATCTCTCCCTCAAGATACGGTAAGACTTGAGAGTGAGTATCCAGAGGTCAGTTATTTATAGAGAGTCTTTAAAGCAGTGTGATTTTGGCTAAACTACAGACCACTTCAATATTGAATATATTCAATATCATTTCAATGATGAAGAGGAAAATCGTTCATAAAGCTTAATATCATGTTAACAATTTTCTTCAAAGCGTTTAAATGATAAGAAATTGTCCATTCTCTCTTCAGACTCTTCGGTTTATTTCTTATTAATCAGAGTTAACGGTCAGATCATTAAAGCCTGTTAACCGTGGTTGTGTGAATCCTGTGAGTCTTCCTCACAGTTTTTTCTCTTCCGTCTCTTTGAATGCGCCACTGGAGACAATTTTCACAGCATTCAAATCAGCCATATTTGTATTTTAGTTCCCATGCTAAAAGCAGTGAAGACTCAATATGAAAAAGTAAAACAAACACTTTGAGCTGCCAGATATTTCTGCTTGCTGTGTAGTCTGAGTTTCTTTTGGCTCTGATAAGCACAGTATGCACTTACGCCTGCATCCAATCGTTACTTGGCCCTGCTCTGTCAATATTCCTTGGCTGCAATAATTCCTTCTGTTTCATGTATCCAGAAAAAAACTGGTTGTTTCATTTAACACCTTGACTGCACTTTTCCCTCACAAGGTAAATCAACGGTTTGATTTTGCTCCAGACTCTGTGACACAGAGGTAATGGGTGCTGGCTGGCGAGGGTTTGGGGGACAAACACAGAATGAAGTGGAGCAAAGAAGAGGTCGAGGTCAGAGGGGGAAGGAGGCTGAACATTAGGTACCAGTTGCTGCTGACATGACACAAAAGTTTGAAAACCAGGGGCCACACCAAATCCCAGCTGGTCAATGAAGGGCGGCTCGTCCTGGCTGTGGATCTGAACCTTGATGCCTGCTTCGTAGGAGGTCTCATCTGTGGATACAGCACGCCAGAAAAATATAACAACAAGTACGCTCACCTCTGGGATCCGCTTTTTTTTGGCTCTGGCACTGATGTTAAGTGCTCCCAGAGCCCCATGCTGAAGGCTTATATTAGTGAGATGCTCATGTGTTAGTGTAGAGGACCGGTATCGAACAGGTTGATTGATACGTTGATCATGAACAATGATTTACTACATGCTGTATACTTTATGAATGTACGGTTCAATGGCTTTGTTGTCTGCCATAAATGTAAGAAAATAGGTCAATGAATGTATTTTATTAGATGTCACTTGCAGACATGGGGGAATATATCAAGATATTATACATGATAGTACATTGCTTTTGTGTAATTTTGCAGAAATTTAGGCGTACACTATATAAGAAGACCCTGGAAAATCTAGATTTTGCTATCTTTATTAAGTAAAGCTGCAACTAATGCTTACTTTGATTGTTGAGTAATCTGTCAATTCGTTTTTCTGGTGTATAAAATGTGAGAAAATGTCGAGCAGTCTTTCCCAAAAAGCAAGAAGACATCCTCGAATGTCTTGTTGTGTCCGCAACCCAAAGATATTCCGTTTACTGCACTAGAGGATTGAACCAGAACATTTAAGAAGCTGGTATCGGAAAATTACGACTTTTTTCTTTCAACAGTCGAACTAATGAAACGATTATCTAAATAATTGGTGATTAATAAATAGCTGACTACTATTCAGTTAACTGTTGCAAATCTAACATCCAGTGATACATCCACATGTTCTAGAAATGACAAAGGAGCAGCGAAGTAGAGGAGATTTCAAGGGTTACCCAACAAGATAAAAAGGTTTCCACAAGAGTATCAAACAAGTAAAAAAGGTACCACACTGACCTGTCTCTCCCCACACAGGCAGGTATTCATCCTGCTGAATATCCAACATGATCTCCAAGCCGTTCCCTGTGCCGCCTTTTAACGTCGTCAACAAAGGGTTGCCGTCTAATCCCGAGTTGAATGTGTAGCATTTTCCGTAGCGCGTGTAAATCTGTGAAGAGCACAAAAAGAATCAGGGACATTAATGGGAACGTCAAAGCCTTCCCTTTTTTGCCGGGGTAAACTGTGCACCTGTACGGGATGTATTACACATCAGCCTGTAATTGTGCAGGACAGGTAATCATTGAAGAGGTTTTGTGATTATCAGAGAAAGCAGCAGCAGCTTTAGGCAGGCACCTGGCTCTGATTTGAGAAATAATGAGCTTTCCTTAGCAGCAGCGGCAGTAGCTATCAATCTTTACCCAATTTCACACCAAATTTCCCCTGAGTAACTTAGAGTGAATGTACTGGTTTGCTGTCATTAAATACGAAACATCTGAGGTGGAAGCTCTCTGGACACACAAACAAACTCTAAATTGGGTTTTTAAAAGACATTTGTGTGTCCTGCCTTACAAACTTCTTAAGAGACCGAACCTGTGCCAGTAAAGCTCGGCGGTACTTATCGTTTGATGTGCAACCGCTACAGTAGGTTTGCTCACACCAAATATCTTCCTGATTTAATTAATCCAGTTGGCTTGAGTTATTTATTTTCACATTTTGCTTCAGCACTCACAGTTGACAGTTTGACGTTTTTTCCCCCCTCTCCCGAGTTTATGGATTTTCTCTGTGATTAGAAAAAAATCTCTATCCTCTGCCAAACAAGTAAAGTAAATCTGTACTGAGATTAAAAACGGTGGCATTTTAAATTCACTCTACAGTTTGGATAAAGACCGGAAAAGTTCGAAATTCTGAATGCAGCTTGAGGGGTTGAGTAAATTCAAGATAAGCCTATCAATTTGAGATAAGACTATGAAACTGCATAATTGATTGGTTATGCAACACTCGGAGGAACTAGAATATCTCTCCTGCATGCACTTCTACAGAATATAAAAAAAAACCTGCAGTGTTGAGAAATGCCAGAAACAGCTGTCATAGTAAGTTTGTATCATTTAAAATCATGCCAACACCTACGCGTGGCTTACAAACAGTCACACAAGTTCACCGAACTGCATAGACATGCAGAATGTTTTTGTTCGAGGCAAGCAACTACAAATTAAGGGGGAGTGATTGTGAATGAGTCATGACTGTACTGTAAAATCAGAAATCCTTGTTGAACTGCGGATGCAAAGAAGAGCCAAAATGATTTGAATTTTTAGTTTTTCGATGAAGGTTCAGAGACAAAACAGCATGAGAGATGTCCAGACGTAAGGAAACATGTATGTTTGGTACAGACCCCAATAAATGTCACATCATCGTGATATAAATAGCTTTTTCAGTGAACATGAAAAATTAAGTGTTAAAAATGATCATTCAAGTTAATTGTGAATCATTTCACGATATCTCAATATGTCTAGCTCTAGATTTTTTTAAAGTACTTTATGGTCACTATTAAATGATTAGTTGTGTAAATTAAAACCAGTGAAATGAAACTTCCATTAGGTCATTTTAAGTTGTGTAATTTTACAAATTAGATTTTCAAAATTGTTCAAGGCTTCACAAAGCAAATTCAAGTGTCCAATGAAATAATTTTTGGATCTGAACATTATGCCAAAAAAACAAGTTGCTCAAATTGGATAAGTTACGTTTAGACACAAAAATTCAAACTTCATCAGCGAAATCGAGCCTGAATACCTTTGATTTCAATGGAAGAAAATACTTTCTGAACTTTTAAAATGGGAAATTATAACCACATACATTCAGATCAGTTATTAATTGTAAACTGTAAGAAGTAGTTGCTCTCAAATCATATCATTTCAGCCCATTATTGCTTCCATATAAACCCCTTCTTCTTAAAGTTAAATCATTCATTTGCTACAATGAGTCACATTTCCTCCATTAATGACCATGGTTGTCAAATTTCCTCACTTCGCAACCAGACAGATGTCACACATTTACTGGAGAGAAAAAAAAAAAAATTCTGACTGCTGGGATGATGTTTTTGCAGGCTGTCGACAATCTGGAATCCTGTCTGCCTTCGCTACATTTTTAAACAACAAGTGACGCTTGAAAGGAAAGGGATGTTGTCTGATGGTTGATTTTCACTACCCAGCGTGGTGAGGTTGAGGCAAGAGGGCTGCTGGCAAAAACTCAACCACCATGGAAAAGCTGATCTCTAGAGATCAGAGTCAGTGTTCCATGTCCAGACTCACAGAGACTTACATGAAGCTCAGACAGATAAGACAGCGCTTTGGTCCTTTCCCCCTGCTGGCTATATAATGAGGTCTGCATGTTAACTGCCAACCATTTTTTTTGAAAGATTCAGATTTCAGTTTGGATAAAACATGAGCCTCTGTTCAGCCACATCAGGGAAACAACACAGTCTAAATCCCATCTCTGACCCCAATCTGGCCATGAAGGCTGATTTCACGGATTGTGGAGGCTCTGCACGGGTTTGTGCAAAACAAGGAAGCCACCATGGCGAGCCGACATCTTGTAGTGTGCAGGACTTTGCATTCTAAGATGAATGGAGGTGTCACAGTTTTATCTTTTTGACTGGAATCCAGATGCTCAGATGGGTTTGAATTGCGATGGTGGTGCAAGGTTAGTGTTTGAGAACTACAAGCACATTACCAGATGTAAATTATTCTCAGTGCTGTAGAAATGAATTAGTCTCTCTGCACGCATACTTCAC
Organism: Sparus aurata; assembly: GCF_900880675.1. NCBI lineage: Eukaryota > Metazoa > Chordata > Actinopteri > Spariformes > Sparidae > Sparus > Sparus aurata. Next base: position 20,445,507 of record NC_044207.1, read on the forward strand.
ACTGCACAAGTTTCTTTATAGCTTTATACATATTTTTTTCTGATGACGTTATAGGTTGCCTTCTTGTGGTGAACGTATTTGAGAGAAATAACATTGTTTGAAATGGTTTCCGAGGCGCCATCCACCTCCTTCGTGTGGCATTCAGTGATTACTTGCAATTAATGGCTGTAATAGACTTGGACGTCTGGTGTTTTAAATGGGGAACTCAGCTGCATTTTTTGAAACAAGGCCATATACTCCACATGCCCTCCAGATGTTTAATTAGAGGAGCTAAAACTTTAATTTGAACTGATTTACGACGTCTGAATTATTAACGCTCCAATTTTTCACCCTTTACCATTGTTGTCACGGGTTATAAAGCAAAAAAAGACGTAAAAAAGCAACTGGCAACTCAGAAACTCGCCATGGTGAAACTGAATGCAAAACTGTAAAGAGAGAAAAAAAAAAGTAGACGGTGAAGTCATTGACGGTGACGTGACATTGATTTTTCCAGCACAACATGGAGGTGACATCGTATTTGTTTCCTTGAGTGACTTTTTCAAGGCATCAAGTTTAATAAGGAAAGGCGCTGTCATAAAAACAGGACAGGCTTGTTTGCAGCTTTGAAACATCAACACCTTACAACACCCGGAGAGAGTGGCTGCTGGAGGGTGCGTCTTCAAATGCCGGCATGAATTATTAATACACCTTGCAAACAACATTCAAATCAACACCTGACAAACACCATATTTCTTTTCTGTACATACAGTGCTGAAGTTTTTGTAGGTGCAGGTTTCCCCGCGGAACCTGCACTCCAGCAGCATGTCCTCCAACTGGTGGCCGAGGCGTCCCATCATCTCGGTGGTGTTGATGCGGTAATCGGGGTGCGGACTGTAGTTGTTGAAGTCCAGCAGGCTCAGGAGACCCTGCTTGTGGCTGTCTTTAAGGATGGACAAGCTCTTCTCCATCACCGTGTGATTAGGATACATGAGGTCCATCCAGTAGCCGCTGTGATACAGGTCATCCTTGGTCAGAGTGGACGCACGGAAAACATTTTTATTGCAGAAAGTGACAGCTGGGAAGGACATGTTGTGAGCCCACACCATGTAAATCTTTGTGATGGCGGGGTAGGACATCAGGTAGAGGATTCGATTCCAGGACCAGGTGCAAAGGAGACTGACACAAACAAAGAAGGCCATGATCCAGATGACTCGCTGTGGTTTGGACTTGTCCGGAGAGAAGACAAACTTTAAACCGTGGATCTTGGTCCTCATTATGAAACTCACCGTGATCTCTTTCAACGATGGTTTCAGCGAGCTGGACTTTTTGACAGGGGTCTCCTGGGAATCATTTTGTCTGGGTGGCCCCAGGGCGACCGATTCCGCTGTTGGCGCCTCAACCATAATTGCTCGTGACAAGGCAGGTGCTTCTTCACAAATGTTGTTTCCTAGCAGCCAGCTCTACACATCCCCAGTTTACACACAGTGGCTTTCCCCACAAACATCTCCAGATCTATGTATCACAAATTCCAGGTAGCAGCGACTGGAGTCCTAGTGTGCAGCTGTCCCACTGTTCAGGCTTAAAAAAATGATTTGCCGTGAACATAAACAAAAGGAACAGAGCTCCTTGGGGGGAGGCAAAATTGATTTACATAATGATTCCTTTATGAGAAAAACAGCTGAATCACTCCATTAACAAAAACCATCAAGCGTAACCATCACCAGTCCCTTCATCAATAGATAAATGGACGTGATAATTGCAGATGTATGCGACGACTTCACTCCCAGAGGCAATCACTTTGAAAATCCGGAGAGGCTTACCCCTGTTGCTCAGATCTTTCACTCCTCCATCGCCCTCTCCAGTGCCAGACAATACTTGCAGATTTCGGTGGTTTCTCTCTTTGTGCAGTAGCTGCCCAGAACCCAACTCCTCCCTTTTTCCACAGATTGAAGAGATGCTTTTTTAGTCTGTTGACTTGCTGCCTGCAGAAGGGAATATAAAGCTTGTTGCCCCCTACACACTCTCTCTACAGTCGAATGGAGAATGAGGTGGAGCCAGTGGATGAAATTGTTTTCCTCCGGTGATGAAGTAGACCTCCAATGGTATGGAGAGGCGGGGGGAAGGAATCAATCAAAGTAGAAATAATTGTGATAAAGAAATTCAGCAACAGAGAAAACGATGAAGTCTGAGATTCTTTAATATTGATGATCTGCAGCTCAGATAGGGGATCAATATCTCTATATAATTGATAACTAATGGGAGCCAGCTAGTTATACAGCAAAATCATTTAAAATGTGTTAGAAATATCCGTTCCAGCTCTTCATTCTGCCAGTATCTAATGTAATTTCACAAATGCAGTGTAATGAGGGCTGACATCCTGCTGCATGCAGATGTGGCTCGTGCTGATATTAAAGGTGCTTTGCTCGTTTTATGTGAGTCTATCAGAGGATACTGCTTGGCAGAAGGCTCAGCTTGATACGGAGACTATTTTTTATTATTATGTTAGCTGGAATCTTCTCAGACTGAAATGTGAGTATTGGCTGAGAAAAACCTGATCACAGCTGTGGTGATAAAAGGTTGTTAAAAAAAGATTGTGGAAAGTGAAAAATGGCTTTAAACGTTGGATAGCAGTGTTTGCTTGGAGGAGAGGGTGTCATTTACAAGTGTAGATGTAATTCATTTGATAAAATAATTGGAATCGACCTGGTTTAAATATAACAGAGAAGAGAGAAAATGACTCATGGGCATCATAGGGTCCCTGTCTCTGTGTTTATAGTGATGAAGGAATGCCAAGAGATGCCAGAACTGATCTGCCAATTCTGAATCCATGATTCTGTTTATCATGCCCATCATTTCATGTTAAAATATAGTCATGAAAATATATTTTTGTCTGACAGGAAAATTTAAATATTTTAAGGAAAAAAATTATAATAGTCATTTGCTAAATGTGACAATAGAGCTAGCATGCTGTTAGCTGCATAAACAGGAAACAGCTAGCCTGGTGTGTCAATACATCGACATTGACATTTCTCTTCCGATATCGGTGTCAGCAGTAGCAGTCCCAAAAGTCAAGTACAGGTCGAGCGCTAGTTTTTACTTTTCCTTTTTTGTTTTGGAATCATCAAGAAGCATTTTGCTTCTTCCACCTCTGACTTCTACGACTGAGTAACCATCCAGCCTGCCTTTGTCAAAAAACTAAATCAAAAAGCAACACAAATTATTTAAAGGGACAACACAGTTTTTGAGAGGAAATTCAAACTGTTCATTTGAAATTTTTATGATTTAATGAGGTAACAATAGAAACTAGGAGGAATTACTTCTTTTTTTCCCCGTAACTGAATAAACAAGCTGTTCTCAGAGGAAAATAAGGTCCCCAGAACACTGTTTGAAGCTAGCAAGGTGGGAGGGTCCGCCAAATTTAAACAAAATAAGAGTATAAAATTGTGTTGTCCTTTAAGGTCAGTTTGTTTATTCAGTTTGTTTATAAAGCATAAAAAACAAAACTACTTAGTACACCTTTAATTGGGCATTGAAGCTACAGCAGAAAATTAACTCTACAGAAACATTTAAGAAAGCAATGTATGTTAAGTTTTTCCTTTCCAAAACTATGCTTTCCTTTAATCAAAACCACTGACAAATGATAAGTAAAAAGAAGTGAAAGTGTGAATAGAAGAATAGAGGCTTTTGATTACCGCATTAAATCTATTTGGATCTCATTATTACAAATTGTGAGAAGGGTAATCACAGCTTCACTTTGTCAGGACCATAGTGTCATTTAATACCGAGCATGCATATTTAATAAATGTGACACAGATTTGTCTTTATTCATTATAAATATTGCACGGGAAGTCTCTTCCTGTTCTTGTTATTTGACTAAAATGTGTAACTTAATTTTAATCAGAAAGAGATAACATTTATATTTATCTTCGGCCAATTTAATTACAGCCAAAATTATTAATTCATAACAAAGAGGGAGCGGGAAGCACTATGCAGAACAGTTCTCTCTGTGTTCAGAAGTTGCGGTCATAACAGTCTGATAACAGTAATGAATGTCTGAATACTAAGAAATAAAGAGCAGCCAAAGTAACAGCTCTGATACTGTGGTAATAGTTATTTTCCCTCTGGGTGATTTCAGAGCTTTCCGGCAGCAAAACAGCTAAATTAATTGCCTGGATCCAGCTACCACAGCAGCTACTGTATCTCATGTCCGCACCACGCCTATTTTTTTTCTGTCGTCCAGACAAAACAGATGCCCTGCATTGCTTTCCGTAAAAGCCTTATGTTCAAACCTTTTTTATTCTTCGCAACAACTGGATAGGTTTTTTTGTTTTTTCTTAATTGCAGAATTGAGGATTATCTTTTTGTTAGGAGAGATCCAATCAAAGTGAACAATAGCCTCTATTTTGGCATCAACAGGGATAACTACCTCAGTTTCAGACCCAATAACAAAGCTAAACAAAGAGGAGAAAACACTAATGCTGCATGAGTGGCAGCCAAGTAAATAACTCCCACAATAGCACCTTATCAGAGTTATAGCTGCCTGGTTTCTCCACTGATTGACTAGCTGTATTGATTTCCTCTTGTCTTGATTTCTTTTGGAACATGTCAATAGAAATGAGGCGCAATTAACTGATGAGTTGAATGCTTGACTCACTTGTCCCATATAAGCTCGGTGGAGGCGTGAGGTGTAAGGCTCTCCAGGTCTCTGAGTTGCCCCCAGTCAGCAGTTTGATCCACAGCTCAATTTCATTACTCCGAGCTCCAGAGGTTACACAGGCCATGCATGACAATCATCATTACTCTTTTTAACATTCGCTTTCTGTCTTTGAAAGCAGCTCTCGACAAATGGACTTAAATTCAGCCTTTAACTGTGGTGCATTTAAGCACAAGCATGTTTTTTTCATCATGGCACCACTGAATCGGACCCATCACTTAATTGATTTAACTTAACATGTCTGATTGTGTGTTTGCTCAAGTGTGACTGGCTATTTTTCTGTCTGTTTCTGTTTGTGTGTTATTTCCTCTGTCTGTAGTTGCATCTAAGACCTGCATTTCACTAAGGTTACCTGATTACTATTGAAGATGAAGCGATTAGTCAATTCATTGATTAGTTGTTTAGGGTGTGACTTTGTTGTACTTATGCTTTGGTTAGGTGTAGGCACACAAACTATTTGATTATATTTAGGAAAAGATCAGTCTTGGCTGCCAAAAACGCATCTGGAGATTTCCTGACTTCTTATATAAATTTTTTGTTGCCATTGCCCCAAGTTCCCAATATACAGTGGTATTATTCATGCAAATGTTGAAACACAGTCGCCTTCTTGCCTGTAATTTCTCCACCATCCCCTCCACCTCCTGACGAATATGGTATGTAGCCTCTAACAAATACAAATGCGAATGTAACTGCCAACATTTTTTATCCTGGTAACTGGGCTGGGATAGTTATATCGCCTTGGTTGAGGATCCAATAAAGTTGAGCCGATTAAAAAGGTGATGTGAAGACACTGCCAATGACTGATCGGTCAGAGAAACAATACTATGATCATCACTCACACAACACTGAACCTAGCATATTTAAATCAATGGCAGCCGGCAAAACAATGTCAAAAAAGGTTTAAATGGGCACTGAAACCTGTGTGGTTGGGTGAGAAGCGTCAGAAAGTGACGATCGATGCGAGCAGAAGCAGAGAAAAAGGTTGGCAGTGTCAGTCTGTGGGTAAACGTACAGTGTAGGCTACAGCTTGTCAGTGAATAAACGCTGCAGCTTCTCAAGACCAAAGTAAGCACTGCGTTATTTCCCAACTCCTTAAAAGAGTAAAGTGGCCCGGCGCTAAGAATCCCACCTGTGTTGAGTGATAGAGTAGAGTAGAGTGGTATCTGCAGTGAAAAAAAGTACTGACAAGAAATGGATGCACAAAATACATCAACAACAAAGTGGTGATATCATGTATGTAAAACACAACACGCATATTTTCAGCTTTAAGGTCCATGTAGAAAGAATTGCCACTACAAAGCCAGCAAATATGAAGCAACAGTTTCTTCTTCTGGGGTAATGTTCGTGTCCATCTGATAAATGTAAATCCAATATTTATTCTGTTTTTTGGCTCTGTTTTTATCAGCTCCTGAGAGAATTATCTGTCTCTTTAGCTGCTAAATGCTCGTCAATAACCTTGTCTGTAAGAGCAGGTAGTGTGCGGTGGGTGCAAACAGCTGCCTGCTGCTGCTGGGAAACAAGATTGATGAAAGCAGAGAGAGTGATCCAAAAACAGTTAAGTTGTGGGTGTGAAAAATCATAAACTGAAACATGCATAAACAAGGACGAGGGAAAGCGGTGATAATTCTCTGTGGGTTCGTCACTAGTGACTGTTTTCATCTCATAGTCATTTATTCGGCAGTTTATATAAAAATATTGATAAGCGCAACTTTAAGTGTAAATATTGGACAACCTGAATGAAGTCTTACATGAGTACATATTTGTTTTCAGCAGAATCAATGATGTGCAGGGATCCAGACAAACGAATGAGGCAGTGAACAGTCTATCTTTGTTTGTAAAGGATTACAGTACTTACAGTATTTCCCTGCACCTGTATTATTGGGAACAACAGACACTTCAGAATATTTCCAATCTAGTTCTAGTGTAACACTGTGCAATCATGTTCCTGCACTGCAGTGCTCTGGAGCTTCTTCTAACATGGCCGATACTGTGTTTCTTTGACTCATTCAAAAACTGTTTTTATTTGTGAAATCATTTCGCAAAATTGTTCATTTAATTAAAATATCCCCTCAAAGCCTGCGCTGCAATCACTCAAGTATATGAAGCGCTCAGGGTGAAAGTTAATGATTTTCCTTCTATAGAATTACTATCCTCCTCATTGAAACCGCATTTCTGCCACTCGCACACTTCCTTTGTTATCTTCCTCGGGACGCAAACACATTTCATCTCTGTCTCAGTGCTTGGGCATGTAATTAGAGGATCATAGTGTAATAACATTTACCAAACTGAAATGAGTGGCTGATTGCTGTTAGATGAAAAAGGGAACTATTTGAAAAAGATGTATTTTCACTTTCATTGGCCAGTTTGAAGACCAGCTCAGGCCCTGAGACAAGTCAGGGACTGACACTAACCACCCTCTTTCATGTCAAAGCCGAGCTGAACCCCAGAGGTCTCATTAGAGGAGGAGCAGTGTTTTGACTGAGTAAAGGGAAGAGCTCCTTCAAGGGCCAGTGAGAATGTTCTACACCAGATGAAATACTGGCAGCAATTAGATGCACATGAGAACTGCACACGGCACAGACACAGGCAGAGAGGAGGATGAAAAAGGATGAAAGCTCTATCAAACATTACTGTGCAGTTACTGTATACCCAGACTGCTTATTTGATTAGTAGGCTGGCAGTAATCAATAACAATTTTATAAGTAATTTTGACAAAAAACAACGGCTCTAGCTTCTCAACTGGAATTTTTTGTGTTTTGTAATATGCTATGCACTTTTTGCAATTTCCTGACATTTTATTGGCAAAATAATTATATAACTGGCAGAATAATGAATCAACGATAACATTTTTTTTTTTGTTGCAGCCTTAAAACGACATTGTGTATCTATTATGTCTTGAACCTGCTGTTAAATTTAGATGTAAATGAATAACCATCGTGGTATACTGGAGATTTTAAAACCTGAAGTCAGTGGCAATTTTCCTGCTCTGGCGCACCACCAGCAATGCATTTGACGTAAACCAGCAAAGATTGGTTTACCAGTGCTGGAGGTGGGAGCAAGCATAGCGACAGCGACAGACAACAGACAAAAGTTCTGCACTGCAGTTTCAAAATAATGACTTCAAAATTATGCCACAAGAAGTGTGTAGTGCAGCTGTATCTTAGGAGGTAGAGCGGGTTGTCTAGTAATTGGAAGGTCATCTGTTAATCAGAATCAGAAATCCCGGCTCGCCCAGCTGCATGTCGTAGTATCCTTGAGAAAAATACTGAACCCCAAATTGCTCCTGATGAGCAGTTGGCACCTTGCATGGCAGCCTATGAATTTGTGTGTGAATGAATGAATGTGAAAAGTGTTGCAAAGTGCTTTTCAGCGCTCAATTTAGCACAACCTCACACATCAACTATGTCAATGAGTCTATATATTTTATGGAGAAATATTTTATGTCTCAACTCTGCATGATTCACAGAGTTTTTCTAAAGAGCAGGTAGCTTACTTGGTAAGTTACCGCTAACTGCTGCTAACTGTAGGTGCCCTTAGCTTATTAGTTCAGTTAGCTGTGCAGCTACCTGATTCTGGGGCAGTAGGGGGAGCTTGGAGCACCAGGACAAGGTCAGTGTTGACATCGCTAGCAGTGCCGGGAAGTAAAGATTTTACCACAGCCAGGTGAGCTCTACGGGTAGAGAAAGCGGTAGAGCAAGAGGCAAGGAACAAGAGAACATCTGAGACTGGCTTTTAGTCGGTGGTGAAATAAAAAGCTGCAGACGCCCAGCTGGGGTTCTTAATGTACACTAACACTGTAAGTAATGATAGCTGGCTTGCTTTGTGTTGATGCACTTACTTTATGTTTGGCTGTACAGCTGTCCATATTTATGACAGTGGTGAATTGACAGAAAGTGAATTGCTAGGGCGGGGAATAGTCAAGATGAAGGAATTTCCCCTACAGTAATTTAGGGTGGCTCAATAGCTTGTTCTGCTTTGGTTTTGGTCTTGCAAATTGGGTTATTTGCAATGGGGTAATGTTTCATCTTACGACACTGTTTTCAGTGTGGTCAGTTGGTATCATTAGAGGACCAGTCTGTGTTTTCTACCAAAAGACGGCTGGTGTTTCTAGTCAGAAGTACCAGAGTGAGTGATGCAGTGGCTACGTGACTTTCTCACGTGGTTACTACTGGGCAAAATTTTGATCCAAATTGGGGCACTGTTGTGCTTGTGATTCAGTGGATGGGGAGATATTAGAATCAGAATCAGAATCAGAATTTCCTTCATTTGTCTGCCAATGGGGACATTTCTTCATCACAGCAGCCAAAGGAAAGGGTATTGTAATAAAAAAAACAATAATAGAAGAATAAACAACAGCACAGATAGAATCTTCCAGAGTTAAAGCTTCTGCTGAGTCGAGTCACTTCAGCCCAGTTGCCCTGGGACGAACATTTTGAATATTGTCGTGGCTAAATTTGACTAGCTCATACACAGTCACAGTTACATGTTGTTTTTGTTTTACTATAGCAGCTGCTTTGTTACACCTTAAAAACAGAGTAATTATGGGGTTGGCAACGTCGCTTGCAACTGTGGCGGTTCGTCGGCATCCCGTGCAATTGATTTGTCAACAGAATAGTATTTACTTTTTGCAGTAATAGCACCAGTCCTAGTAGGGGTGCCAAATCACAAAAATCATCCATTCTTCTATCAGTGTAATGTTGTTTTAGGTGACTCAAGGCTGTGCCTGATGAGTATTTTCATTTTTGATTAATTTGGCAATTAATTTCTTGATTAAATCAGTTTGTTTTTTTCAGTACAAGTGACAGGGAAGATTTATAAAGTCAACAAAAATGTCAACTACGCCTTTTTCAGATGCCTTTTTGTATCCAACCATAATTCCAATACCCAAAAATATTCAGTTGAATATCATAAATGATAAAGAAACCACCCAGTTATCACTTAACTCAATCTAGAAATAATTGATTAATAATTCAGCTTCATGTAAAAATCTTCCTTTTGTTAGATTTGTACTGCATTCTGCATTGACAGTCATATGACTGCAATACTGATTGAGATTGATCCATTCTGTCAATTGAAGTTTAAATGTAAAGACCAAATAAGGAGGCAATCATTGGTATTCATACCAGCCTTGAATTTATTTTGATTAAAAAAAAAAAAGTCCTGTGATATTTAAAGCTTGACAAAATTAGGCTGATTTGTTGAATATCAAGGAAATATTCCACATATATTAAAGCATAGTTTCTCGACTGTGAGTTCAGGGATCCTAATGGAGTTACTTGATATGCAGCATGTCACACAGAAAACTTCACAACTTCCTGAGTATTCCCAGACCTAAAATCAAGACAAAAGAAAGGCAGGAGAGTCCTGTGTTACGCTGGGACTAAAAAATGACCAAACAAATGCAAATCTGGCAGAGACAGGCGGGCAGAGCCAAAGCATTTGCAATCAGGGGTGTCGTTGTGGTGGACGAGCAGCTTCTTTAGCAGAGGGAGACATCTTGTGGCCTGCCTCTAAATGAAACTAACCTCTTGCTGCCTTGAAAAGTAACACAGCCACTCTGTATGCTGCACAAGCAATGCAAGGGAGGCAAGAATGGATTTTTAGCTAACAGGGGCTTATACTTTGAAATGTCTCATATAAAATTCATCAAAGAGGAAAAACACTGGCATGTACTTTGTAAAAAAAACTTTAAAAAATAAGAACCGTAAGCTGGATTGGAAAAGCCTATATTCACTGCATTTTACTGTATTTTATCTCTGTTTATGTTTGTTTTTCTAAAAGGTGTGTGTTCTTAGACTGCTGCAGCAGAAATTTGTACAGTAATTGCATTGCAACATCTCTGGCACTGCACATGTACAGTATACCCCGCCCTGGCGGAGGGCGGCTGCAGTCTCTATCAATAAAAAACAGATGCTGCTGGCTTCACCTGCAGTCTTGTTCCCTTGTTGCATTCCAGGCAGAATCCAACTAAAAAAACATAAGCACACTGTCACTCAAGCTTTCAGGCTGCAGCCCGCAGTCACACTTTGATAAACTCACTCCCCAAATTTCCTCACCGGTGCTTTCATTTGCAAGGATAATCTTGTTTTTTTTTTTTTTTTTAGCGTGTTCTCATCTTATTTGCTCAGCTGGGGGCTTTTGGTGAGTCGTTCCTGAATACATTTTGCCCACTTGCCCAGAAATTAAGCAAAGTAAGCACTTGCCAGAGGACTAAAAATGCCATCGAGAAAACAGCATTCCATCAAGAGATTTTTACTGTGTCAGGTGAACGTTTTATAAATTCATATCACAGCTCTAAACATCTGCGAGGCTACAACAACTATCTCTCTCCCAGACATTCAAAGAAATGCCATTACAGAGTCTAAATGTAAATTATTTTTTTTAACACTTGAAAGTGGATTACATCATCACTCAAGCTTTCCAAAAAAAATTATTTAGCGTTTCCAGCAATCTGTCGTACAATGAGTCGTGGTGTCAGGTTGAATCTCAGCTTACTTGAAAGAAGATACAATACTTTACAAGGCACAAGGCTTCACTTTTATTGGCTAAGAAGGCAGGATATAGATCCCAGAGGCCATTAGAGGAAACAAAAGCTAAATATGGGCATGGCAGGCAAGCTAAGATCAAACGGACATGTGATATGAAACCATGAGTCACTGTTTTTTTGCAGGGTAGAATCTGAAAGTCTGGACAGAGAAAGGCCAAACACATGATTTCGTTTGGATATCACACAGTGCCAGGAGGCTGGTAATGTACAACGAAACATAATGGCACTATTGGTTTTGGATGGAGAAGCAGTGTGTCCGGTGTCTCCACCTAACAAGCTAATTAACTTAAGAGGTTTTGTCAATTGGCACCTTCCAATGGTCGTCTCTGGTAGTATCTGCTCCCCGGTTGTGCAAGTCAGCAAAAACAGAGGCCCCCGTTATGAATTCCTTCACTATTCCTCTTCAGAGCCATTGATCGGACTGCCAATACTGCACTTACAGTAACAGTGGCTCCCGTACAGGCCTTTACTGACACTGAGTAATGGAACAAACACATTAGGTATTTGCTATTTGGCCTGTCATCTATACTTGCCGCTTCAGATTTGTTTATTTCATTGTTTGCACTGTGGAGGCTTTATTTTATCACTCCCCTGCTTTTTCATGCTCCGTGCAGCACTGTAATTTTGTGCTCCTTCACACACCTCTTCCCTTCATCTCTCCTAATGCTTCCAGTTGTGCATGGCGGCGCTGGCTCGGCTCCAAGGCAGGCTGAATCACAATGATGGTGTCAGTCCTCAGCTGAGTCCCAGTCCCACCTCAATCTAAGCCTCCTTTTCCTCTGCCTCTCTTTTGTGTTTGGTTTCCACTCTCTCCTTGAACTCCATGTCTTGCTTTTTTTTCTTCTCTTGTATAAGCCACCACTCCTCTGTCTCTTTTCCTATCTCCCACACTGCTTCTGTCTGCTCTGTTTCTGAAGAGGTCAAACCCTCAATCCTGATTTCTGCTTCCTTTACTCACCTATCTCTTTCCTTTGACCTCCAAAGCCAACTTCAGCCTCCAGATTTTACTGCAGTGGATAAAGCAAAACACCACATCCTGGTTCTGTTCTGGCAGGCTCTCAACAAATCCCCAAACAACACAGACTGACCACAATGTAATATAAAAAAAGGCTCTGGCTTTGGTTTCAACACAAGCTGATACCTGAACAGGAAGTTCAATTACAACACTTGAGATCAACAGTAAAAGGATAAATGTGCTGGAATCAAGTGTCCGCCCGCATTGGCGCAAGCTAGCTAAAGGGCTGAGCCACTGATCGATTGAAATGATATTACGCCAACTTCTGCATGCATCCTGCATACACACACCGACAGATGATTTATTTAGTCAGAGCCAATCTCCCAGATTTAATCCAGAGCAGTGAGTGGGGCTGTGTTGGGGTGTTTACGCCTTTGAGTATTAATGAGGCAATCAATCACAAACCAGTTCACAGACAGCGTGTAAGGCAACAAGATGGAGGCATGAGATTAATTTTGATAATGAAATAAATCCTCCACTCAGAGATCCTTTAGGGCCTGCTGAAATCTGAAAGTGTTTTCTTTAATATAATGTTGAGTACACTGTCTGATATATAAGGTTGTAATGTATACATTTCATGAAGTCCTGCAGAAGCACAGAAATTCTCAAGCGTAATCTGAGCAAACTTTATTACCACAGTTCACTCACAGATTGATACAGGGACGTTCAAGGCTATGTTCCTGTACATATTTATAGCACTGGGTAGAAAACTTGCAGCATCTACCATCTGCCAGCCCTTTTAATATCTGAGACTCGTTCTCCTCCAGTGAATTACAGCATCCTCCTCTCAAAAAAAAAAATAAAATTTCATTACGTTATGCAGAGGGAATAATTGCACTTGGGGGCCCTGATATTTCCTCTCCAAGATCTCTCAATACCACTGCACCCATATCCAGCTCATTAGTAGAAACATCTGGTCTTTCCCCTCACAGAGTTTCTGCAGCCACTAATTCTTTTGTCTGACTTTGACTGACACGAAAACTGCACATTTAGGCAACAGCACACAAACACACAGCACAGGGCAACTTTAAAATACTTCAAAGGTTGAAGTATCGTCAGGTAATTTGTTAAATTCTCCTGTAGAAGAGCAGAGATGATAGTATCCTGAGGGTTTCATAAGATAGGAGAGGATGATAGTGTATTTATGCTAATGTTTTACCATTTTTAGTGCCAAATTAAAATGCATAACACTCAGATGTAAAGTATGTGAGCAGAGGCGTTGGAATGATTTTAGGCATACATTTTTGCAAATGCGCAGAGCTAATTGACAGATGTTGTCGAGACCTTGCGTGAGTCATCTTGTGGTGATGTTGCTGAAGTATATAATGGGTAATCTCGATTCCATCACATCTCAACCGCTATGAGAGGACCTGCCTCTGAGCCTCCCACAGTAAGATCAGCAGGCCGAGGAAGGGGAATTCAGGCAGCTCCATGAATCTTTAATTAGTCCCCTCTATACTTAGGCCCTCAGAGCGTCTCCAGTTTCTGACATTTAGCTGAAATTTGCCCTTTGAGTGTAGGAATGAAAAAGAGCCAAGGTCACCTGACTGACCACATCGATATCAAAATCTGCCTTTATAAGCTCACATGTGCCGTTTTGTTTCAGGAGCTATGGCTCTAATCTGGAGCTCTTCTTCATAGATGTCTAGTTCAGTTGGAAAGCCAAACCTCATCTTTCAGTTTAAACCACTGTGTCTCAACAAAATAATAGTATTGCCACTGTACAACTAGCAAGTAATTGATATAAATCATTTGCCTCACTTTCACTGCTGCTGGTTCTCACAGAAGCTGTGCAGCATGACAAGCCCATCTTGGTGCTAGGCTTTCATCACTCAAATCAATGGCCCATTTCATCGAAATACAATCCTTCCCCTGTCTCTGCAGCAGGACGATTAAGTTCCATTCAAATTCTGCTGACACCATTTTATCTCTTTGGTAGAGGCCTGAAAATTGAGGGGAAAAAAATACATTTTCTAAAAACGAAAGCACATGGGTTATGAAAAATTGCCTTTTTTTGTTGCAAAGGTGTCACTATTCTGTTTTGGTGACATTATTTGTTTTTGATTTTGTGAGATGAGACAAAACATTAGAACAGTTGCTGCCGTTACAACTATGAAGGTGATCCTTCTTCCGAGGTATTTACAAAGAAAACAATAACGTATTAAAAACTCAACTGGTCTTGAAAACAGCATATGTTTGCTCCATAATGCATGATGCATGATGTCAGCAGAGATTTGTTGAACCATATGGCACCTCGGTAGTTTATATCTTTCTGAGGACATGTTGAGGGAAGTAATTCTCATTTCTGCTTCAAGAACAATTACAATTAATAAAAATGAAGAATTGGACACACATTAATATAGGCATCACCAAAAAGACCAGGAGGTTCCATTCTGCTTTTGGCACGAGCTCTTGCAAATTGAGATAAAGCATAGCTGTATTAGTATTCCTTAGAATTGTTTCCTGTCTTACTCCCCCATACCTGTTGTTCCCCCTAGAGCTACTTAATCTTTCCCTAAACATGCCATTAATTATTTAAAAATGGAAGATTATGGGACCATCACTGAAAAACAATTAAGAAATGACAACATAATTTGAATGAAAATGATGTCTCTTTCCCTAACCGTATCTGATGTGTGTGTCTCATCATGACAATGCTCATTTCATATAAAAAAGAATCACTTTCTTACAGCGGTTCAGCGCTGTAATGTCTCCTGGCATTCGTAAACATAAACTGACTCATGCAGTATTTCATTTCACTGTGGGTGGAATAAAGAATTCAAACTGTAGCATTATAATGACTTCTAAATAGCTCACAGTTGTTGGAATTAGCCAAAGGTTAAGGTGTTCAAATATGGCTTTTCATGAATTCAATTGTCTTTTAATCATCGTCTTACATTTTATAATAAATATTTAGTCTAAATGTTTAATACATTTGGGTTTATCATTCAAAGAAATCACAGATATTTAAGATAGTTCCTCCTACCTGTCTCACACCTCACCAGAAAGATTAGTACTTTTTCTTTGATGATTCTGATAGCGTTAGCACTTATTTCACTTAAAGCTAAACCCACAGAAGGAGCCATACTTACTGTGGTAAAGTTTTCTGGACCACAGTCCTTTCCCCTATATTTGCAGTCAAGCAACATTTCGTCTATGTTGTGGCTAGTCCTCTGCACAAACTCCAGCATATTGAAGGTCTTGCTTGGGAAAAACTTGCTGTTGTCTGTTGGCTGCCCCAAGGCGGCCATGAAGTCATCAAAGTCCCCTTGTTCCACACCCAAGAGCCCAGCCATCCAGAAGATGTCGTTCCTGCGGATCTGGGACTTTCGGAAGCTGTTGTAGTTGCAGAGGGTGATGGCTGGGAAATACATGACGGGAATGTCCATCTCATCCAGGATGGTGACATGAGGATACTGGTAGTACTCAATTACACGGTCAGCCACTTGGTAGAGAAAGATGGAAAGGGAAGAGCTGAATGCTGCAGCCCAAAGCAGCCGTCGGATAGTCACTCCACCGGGCAGGAAGATGTGGCTGAGGCCGTGGAGGGTACAGTTGGCCCCGAACACTGTAATGTCTGAAGGTGGAAGTGGCGCATCCTCCACTGGGGCTCCCATTGTCACCAAAGACTTTTCAAGTTAAGCTCTGTGATTGCTGCAGTGGTGGTTCGCTGACAACTGGTGCTACCAGGGATGTTCACCCAAACTAAATGTAAAAGGGAGGCTGGATGAGACGGGGTCTGGTTTCCTCTTAGCACCCGTGGGAGGGGAAGGGGTTGGATATCTGGAGCTGGGAAGTAGCGATGGACTGTTATATCAACCAATCCTCATTGAGATCTTGGAGGGCACATTGAATTCAAGAGATCCTGTTTCATTTGGGAAGGAAGACCTGATCCCACAGCGGGTAGTGGTGGATGGTTCAGGGATACACCAGAGAAGCAAAAATGAAAACTGAAGCATATTCAATTTAGTGACCTCTAATGCACCCAAATGATTTCCTCTTTTGTAACATTCATTTATCCAGAAAAGCTGTCTGGACACAAGTCAGTGGTATTGTTTGCATAAAACCTTGTGGCTCTGACTTCAAGGACTTGTTTTGACATCAGATCTAATGCTATCTAATGAGTGAAAAAACACCGTGACCCACTCGAAACCCATTGGAGACATCACAAATATGTGGTCGCAAATCTAAAAACAAGGCATTTGACATTTTGCAAACAGAAAATGTCAGCAATTCCCAATTAGCATCACATTTAGTTACAGCGGCACACACAAAGCTTGAGCTGCCATGTACAACTACAATAATCTATTGTTAGCCACTGGGAGCTACACTGGGGAAATGGTTAGAGCTTTCCTTAATGAAACCTTAACGGACATTGTTATGAAAGGCCAGAGAATTATTCATTCGGGGTTCCCATTAGGCTTATTGCAGCTGGATTCAAAGCTGGCACCCCTCTTAGCCAAAGACACATTTACAATCTTTAGACTCCCATCATCCCTCCTGAACATTGAGATTTCTTGTAAAGATTATACATAATACAGCAGGCACTCATCCACTGTACACATTCTCAATAACCTATTTTATCATAAAAAAGATCAAAAATCACATTCGAAGTTCTAGTCAGTACAGCTGCAACCGATCCCTTAAGTTTGCAGCACACATCATCTTCCATCTTGCTGCAGCCTCCCTATCATGTGTTTTGTAAGAGCATCTATTATTGATGCGTTCTCCTGCATACATTTCAACTCATGGACTGAGGTGTATATTCACAGAATGCAGGCCCGAAGTGATTTTGGTCCATACTGATAAGCATCTGTCTCAACTGAAATTGATTTGCTCAGAGCAGCTTTCATTTAAAATGAAGTAAATAAGTTTACTGAGGTTGGAAACAAAGCAAAGACCTCAGCTGCACCTCTCATCGCCTGCCATGATTACTTAAAATATACCTGATTAACTCATTCCCTCCTGTATGTCACAGCTTTTCTATATCAGCAATTATTTCCTCTTGCATACATCACCTTACCTCTAACCTTCAGCACATACAGGATATTTCTCATCACATCCCCCTCTGTCTTGCTTCTCTTTAAATCCGTTCCTTAGTACATCTCTCAGCTTTACTTCATTCAGCTACTGTCTGAGGTTTCCAAATATGGATCATGTGTATTTTATTGATTACTGATTTCCTCGAGCCTCCTTGTGTTGCATTTGTGATCTATCTGATCTTTAATGATGCAGCAAATGACGATATGAAAACTACAGCTGCAAAAATTGGTTGATAAATTGATTTAAAGAGAATTAGCAACCAAATACTTTGATAATTGATTAATAATTTCCTCAAGCAAAAATATTGAACATTTGTTGGTTCCAGCTTCCTCTAGTGGAAGGATTTGCTAATTGTCATTGTCATTTATTATTGTATATAAAGAGTCTTTGAGTTTTGGACTGTTGGTTTGAAGACATCACTTCTAATATTGTTATGAGCATTTTTGACAATATTTTTATATTTTATAGACTAAATGATTGATCAATTGATGGTGAAAATAATCTGCAGATGATCTGATAATGAAAATAATCAGATGCACACGGACAATTTTGAAAGATGTCTTTCTTAGTGATCATGATGAACCTACAGATAATTATCACCTGATTTGGAAGCTTGTTCTTTAGCAGTTTACTGTTTTTCCTTCATTCTCACTGCTCTTATAGTGTCATTTTTGGTAGCAGCATGCAGCTTGTGAGCACAGTGGAGCAGCTAAAAGGCAAAATATTTCCCTCAGGCACTGGTAGAGACCAAAAACAGAAATAAAAGCTTATTAAAAGCTAATCATTGGAATTTGTCCATACACTAACTACTGGATGTGTAAACAAGCAACTGACTAACAAGTTTGCCATATCATCTTTAAATGTCATAATTTTAGCTAACTTTCTGTCCATTCCGCAGTTAGTAATCTCCTCCCCACTCTCTACATTACCACTTTAATATGCTGTGGTAATCGTGAGACAGCAAACATCCTGATTAGATCCTGTCCTGATTGGATGAAGTTGGCAGGGATATAGGAAAAGCTCTTCTCTCTTTCACTGCATGGGCAGGGGAAGGAGAGACATGGGTTACTGGACAAATACTAAAGCTATTTACACTTATTATAATATTATAAAATTATTATAAAATTAAAAAAACTGTCAGCAGCTTCAAGCTACTTTAGGTCTCAGAAAAATATCACAGTGAATATTTCACAGTGAGTTTTTTATTTGCATCCCAAAGGTGGAGTGAGTTGTAAATCTACATCAGGTATTGTTTTGACCACCTGGGGGCAGTATAACAACCTTTGAACACAACATCGATCCACTGACACCTTATAAACAACAAGGGAAAACTGTCAGCAAAGAGTGGATACCAACTGAAAAAAAAACCCCATTAATTTGGAAGCATGTTCTATCCACCTGATGAATGTAAATCCAATACTGACTTTCCTTTTTGCTCTGTTTTGGTCTTCACCAACCCCTGAGGGAAATATCTGGCTTTTAAAACTGCTAAATATTTATCTGTGTTCAAAAGCTAATCATTACATTTGCTAACTAATCTGCTGTTGAGGCTGAGCAGGCAGCCTGTAGTAGTTTTTTTTTTTTTTTTTTTTTTTTGCTGTTTTAACTGAAAGCAGCTGCTCACTCGCTGAGAGCATGAGGGTGAATCATAACAATAAATGTTGCTGGCCCTAAAGTCCAAAACAATGGGCTGAAAGTCATTAAAACCCCCCGAGAGCTGAGGGCAATTGCAGGGTCATTATTCGCTGTGGGTTAATCACTACAAAAGGCCCCTTTCACCTTACATGTGGGCTTTTCATCCATTGTTAATGCAAAAATATTGATTAGAGCGGCTTCAACAGCTCTAACATTACCATTGGGGATGTCATTGTGTGTCAGCACTAAACACTGACTTAGCCCTCTCTCCATTACTTAATTCATGCAAGAAGTGCAGTCAAGAGTAGGTCACGCTTCATAATAACTACATACTTAATAATACATGCACACTCTACATGCTACATGCTACTTCTGCTGTTGTCTTACAGGCTTTAAATGCATTTCAGTTGGACAACTCAAGTTTGAAATGTTTATTAGAGCAGCAAAACATAGTTAGAGTTTGGTGTCCAGGCTCCGACCTCATCACTCTGGGAGATATGTTTACAAAGAGATATTGGGGAGTGATAAGAAAAACATCTTAATGCTGGGGTGGTGGTGGGGCTCAAATAACATGCAGCAAAACTGACGCAGGGCAGTTGTGGCATTTGGAGAGATGGGCGATTTTTGCAATTTAAAAAGACCGCTAAATTGACAGGGTGCATTTGGTTGATGAGAGTGGGGCATGTCATGTGTACATGAGTGCAGCTCAAGTTATCTGCCTGAACTAGCTTGCAGACGTTGCTCCATTAAAAAAAAAAAAAACAACAAAAAAAACATGACTACACCACCAAAGCTGCAAAATGTCCTGACATTGTATACATAGTGACAATCAAGGGATACATGGAACATATTTTCAATTAATGTAAGGTCAGTGGTTTAATGAGGAATAATGAAAATGTCTGAACCTGCACAATGTTCATAAATCTTTTCCCAGATCTGCAACAAAGATTAATCACTTGTTCTCTGGCTGATATCCTGCTGTTACTTTCCTCCAAATGTCACTAAGACACTAGAGAATCAAAAGACAGGGCAAAAAACAAACTGACTTCCTTGGCACTGCTTGTAACTTTAAGAAAACATATCTAATGCCACAGCTGCTGTGTACACGGATCGGGTCACTGGTTTGTGTGTTCCACCATCCGGTGTCGCTGCCGTTACTGCAGTGGCAACTCGGTGTCTGCAACAGCAGCGTGAGTAGTTGGAATAAAGACAGCGGCCCCCAGTTATCATGTTCTTAAACTCGGAGTCCATATACAGTAAGATACCTCCATTGGTTAGTATTTATTTTTTCACATACAGTGTTATACTAACGTTAATGTTGTTACAGTAAGGAGCTGCATTTAATCAATACAGACCAGTAACATTTGTAAAAATTATGGTTTTGATGGAATTTTGTTTAGTTTTTTTTACAGGTCTTTAAGATTATTTTATTAATTGTTAGCAATAAAATAACAATGAAAATAATAACAAAATTCCAACTACAGGTTACTAATAGCGGGTCAAAATCACAATAATATCAATTAATAATTATAATAACTATAATATTCATGATCTCCTCAAACAAACATCTGAGTCCTCTGTGCACCCAGGGATTCTATGTAGAGAATATAATATCAGACAAGGGCACTCTTGATGAAGTAATGACTTATATATTTCACATTCAGTTTTTGTCTGAAATTTAAATTTGCCACAGCTGTTGGAGTAGCTGAGAACTGCACAGGTTCACCCTAATGTACCAGCCACGGCTGCACAAATTCACATAAAAAGTAAAGGTAAAAGCAAGAAGATTGTTGACTTCTTCGGCAGGTTGTATTCAAACATGCATCTATTTGTAGGGAGACGCCACCACATTAATGGTGACTTGGATTCATGTATTCTTTAGCTGAGCATTTTGTGGCTGCTGGGCAAAAACACAAAGACATCCGAATCTAAAAGCTGATGTTTAGAGCTGACTCTAAAGATAATGCTCAAAAGAAATTCACACTTCTCAGCGAATGTCAAATAGCTGAGAGAAAATTAATTTAGACAATGTTGGGTTTAGCAAAAGGCACATCAATAGACAGACGTTCAGACACAAAACAACTTAAAGAAGTGCACCTTCAAACTGCAGAGGCAGAAGTTGTCTGAGTAAATTCATTTAAAAGCTGATATCTATTCACAGTTAACGAAGCAATGATGCCCTGTGAGGACCATTCTCTATCACCTTTGGATAAAATTAAGTAATCATTCTTTAACTAAAGCAAGTGGGACAGTGGTCAAAGCACAGCTCAGTAATTAAAAAGGTGCACTCAGAGCAAGTGCAGGCCACTGTTCAATCAATACAGTGTGGAGTTTTTCCAGATGCTTTAAGTTAGGTATACTGGTTAATGTACTGCCTCAAGAAATTAGCAATTCAGTGCATCATGGCTTCTCTGAGGCCTGGAAACTCTGCATTCACACGTGTCAAGATTACTGAGAGACTAAGTGCTCGTTCTCATCAACCACTTTGTATCCTGACTGTGCGGTGAATGTCAGAGTTAGTCTGCTGGATCTGACGGCGGACATGATATGGTTAGCTACGAGAATGTCATCTTTGTAATGCTGGAACAAAAAGGTCATTAAAATACTGTGCAAAAGGTTTCAACCTGTCCCTCTGCTCCTCAAACTCTAATTAGCTCCCCTCACATTTGGTCGTGCATCGCAGCAGCCACCCAAATGCTGAGTTTTAAGGAGTTTGAAGTGTTCTTGGCATTTTCTGGCTCTTTTTTTGTGTGACACCAAAATTGCTTGGCCTCCTCCACAGGAAAGTCAGAGGTCAGGAACAGAAGAGTGTTCCTGCAGCTGGTCAGGATATCCTGATGTACAGCACAAGGACACTTTAGGCACAAAGACTTTATCCAACTATCTCCCGACTCACAACCTTTCCTAATTTCTTTCACCACATGTAGAGACAGCCTTTCATGTGCTTCCAAACTCAAAACAGAGTGAAGCAGCCAAGTTCCAAAGTGCTGAGATGACATATTAATGTCACATCAATAAGCCATACTGAGATAATGATGAACAAGGACGCAAATAAACTCATTAAAATGCAGGGATGGAGCATGATGCTGGGACTCAGTTCAAATTGTTTCAGGCATGAAACTCCTCAGAGTTGAGCTTCAAGGTTTAAGCATTAAAATTTCAACTACCTAAGGGTGAGAAACGCTAAAATAAAGAATAATTGTGATAATTAAAAGTCATTCCTGACCTTGGATGTATTGACAAAAAAAGTCTGAACTCAAAGTGTGCATGCTGTTCACCAATTTTAATCACATCAAACTGAGCAAACTCCATCTGTTGGGAAAGACAGTGAGATATGGAAGCTACTAACTGCTTTCAATATATATTAATCTGCTACTTCCTTAAATTAATCTCTTAGTCTGTAAAATGTATAAAGCAATAAAAACAAATGTCCATTGACATTGAGTAAAGGGTCAAAGCAGGGTCAAAGATATTTAATCTACAATCATAGAAGAGTTAGAATACAACCAAATAAATAAGGCTAAGAAGTGGAAAACAGCTTAAAAATCCATTAATTAGGTGTGTAATGATCCATCGGTCCAGACTGCCTTTATTTGGAAATTCTCCTCCTTACCTCCTATTCTATACTTTTGTTTAAAGTTCTTGTTGTTGTTAAGCCATGTCATTTTAAAGTAAACTCTGCTCTGCTTAGCTGGTTAAAATCATTTAAATGTATTTATACGTTGCTATTTTGTTTACATCTATGACCAAAAGCAGGAAAGAAAGTGGTGGCATCTTCTCCTGTAACTGATAGTGTTAAACGGGCAAATGATATCGTCTCATCTATCACAGGCCCTTGAACTGAATCAAATCAAAATCTGGCACACTTTGTGATATCAGCAAATATCATATTCTTGTCCAAAGAATCAATTTAATAACTTTTTCATTATCAGCCCCACAATTGCCTGAAAAACATCAATTTAGTGACTGGCTGTTTTAGCTGAAAGCTCGCGATAAGCTAACTCACTTGACCACACTGACCTTTGATCATAGGCAGAAATCTTGATTGCCTGGGACTTGCATCTTCATGTTTGTGCCAAAATGCAACTGTAAACGCAAATTACATCCACAAACAAAAAACGCTCCTCAGTGGCACCATTAAATACCAGAGCACTCAGAAAACATCTCTTTTTACCAGCAATCCAGTCGTCAGTAAGTCCCTATTATTAACATGACTCATATTACAGTTAAACAAATTTAGATTTACATCTTTTCATTTTCAGTTTGTGCCAAAATATAAAAAAGCAACATCCATTCAAAGTCATCAACACATTTTAATATGAGCACAGTATCTGCTGCTATCCATCCACTACTCCACTTTCATTTCGTAAAAGCAGACTTTTAAATACCAATAATCAGAATCTGGGACTTCACTGAATGTAGACTGCAGCTGGTTTCTCTAATGGCAGGCAGGAAATGGGCAAACGAATTATGAGGAAATTCAATATTTCAGTATTGACCCTAACACATAAGAATCCTTGATAAACTGGGTACCATAAAAGCAAAGGGAGGATGCTTAAGCTGTTGTTTGGACTGCAGTGGTGTACACTGTGGTTCAGCTTCACAAAGAGCCTGGTCTATAACGTTCTATGTCAGAATCCCTCCTTAGTTTGATTTAATGTCTAATTCCATGCTGACAGTTATTCATCAGGCACAAGCAGAGCACTTCATACAGCTGCCAATGTAATCACATGGAATATAAAAGGCAGAAAAGCTTCACTGTGGGTACTTCAAAGGACCTTTCAAAAATTAATTTCTGTCCATCTAAGACAGCAATTAGCTGTAAGTACGGTTAAGGGGAATAAAAGGTGACTTTCCCCCATCCATTTAAGAGAGTGGTTTAAAAACAACGCTCTTGAGAAGAAAATCTTATCTAAAATGACATCCACATACCATCCGTGTCTGCATACCTCAGACTGAGGAGACCACGAACCTTCAAAGAGAGAACTTTTAAGAAATATATTAAACTCGGTTTACAGGTTTGTCTTGTGTCATGGAACGCTTCTGACGAAATAAGTGCTGGTCCATTTGTCCTGAAAGATTCCACTGTCTCAACAAACCGGTGGGAAAAAAGCCCATCTTATATTGTCTTGTATTGTTATTGAAAATAGTTTTGAAGTTTTTGTTTGGCCATGTCTGCTTTTTCTTTCTTCATCACTGTTTGCCATTCTGGTAGTTTGGCAGACTATTCACTTTTCATCCGATCCGAGTGCAAGCTTTATCAGACTGAAGCAAAAATTAAACAAATTGAACGTATCGTTCTACACATAGCTAGTCTACAGCCTACTCTGGAAAATGTTTACATCATTTGATTAAATTAAAATCTAATAATAATTCTAATAACAAATCATCTAATAATATTAGAATCAGAGAAGTTTCAATATGTCAGAATTCAACACGTTCCCAGTAAAAAAAAAATAAAACTGTAATAACCAGATAACAGAAAAACCTTGGCACAACCACACTGTCTACAAAGGAACCAATATTACATGATGCTGGATTTGTCAAATATTATCTGCGGCAGACTCAAATCTGGGATGTCAGAACCTTGAAATCTAAGTAATGACCAACTACTCCACCTTTAAGACAGCATTAAATGTACCCCAGTTATTTTCTAGGAAAGCACTTAACTGTTAATGGTTACTATTACCAGTTGGATGATCTTCAACTTATGATAATGAACACTTTTCTTTTGGGCTATCCACATAATAAAGGCTCTACTCTGAATTTGCTGACTTAGTGGGATTTGTATTACGGTCTGTTGGAGGTTTTATTCCTAAATCAATGCTGTTTCCATTTAGTATTGGTGGCTCTGAACCAAAAGCACATGTCCGAAGGAAATTACAATGTCAGTGACCAGTGTCAGGGCAAAGACACAGTGTCCACAAGTTCTCCTACTCTATTAACAGAAGAATTTCAGGAAATCCCAGTTGATCTCACAGATAAGAGTGTCAGTGTGTTGTCTCTAGGTTCTTTATCTTAGTGAAGCATCCAAGGTCACAAAAACAATGCATGTGAACGATTTAAGGACAGTCCTGAATAGAGCTGAGTATTGGTAGTATAACAACCCAGTGCAGCAATCGCACAATATCTGCATTCAGTCCTTTTTGTATCCAGATATAGAAAAAAACTATTATTTGGATGGCTTTGCTCAATGCTAATCACTACTAGCGTTCTTCGATATGATGCAACATGTAATTGTCCCACTACCTCAGCAGCTACAGCCCGTACAGTCTGTGGTATGTTGTAGAGTGCAACTCGGGTTGCATTTGTCAGTTTGGACCAGATTCCGAGAGAATAGGAACCAAGCCCAACCTAAACTCAACAGACATTCTCTTCTTTAAAGTCTGGATCAGAATCAAGTTTGACACAGTTTTTTCCATATTTACAGCTTGCCTACTTTCCCTTATTACAGACATATATTTTTTACAAATATTTTATATCTGTGGTTACGTACATACACACCAATCTAACTGGAAAACCCGGATATCATCACACATTGTTGTCTAATTCCGGATTATTTCGGGGTCACCTGGGTATCAGTGTTCTTTTGTGCTCAAGCATGGTGCATTTGACGAAGTTCAGCATGCCAAGATGCTAAAATTTTTAAGTATGGCTATACTGCACTCTTTGAGAAAAGAAAATAGGAGTTACATGATAAAGTACCTCATCAGATATGGAGAAGAGTTCAGGGTGGAAAGCTGCACAGTGTTCACCAGGCCAATGGCTTCTTTGACACAAGAGTTGTGTTCTCCTCAAGAGTCAATTTCTTCAAATAAGATAAATGTTTAATAGGCAAAACGCTGTGTTAAACCTTGGCAGGCTCTAGTTGGTAGGTTTGTGTACTAGGCTTCACAATCTGTTATGGATTCCACACTTACTTTGCAGTCTTCAGGAAACCTAGTGTAGTTGTACTTTTTAGGCCAAAAAATAATGTATTAGGTACTGACAATTACGAAACATTTGCTTGTCGTTATCACAAAAAAACATGCTAAGTTTAGTATCAAGTTTATATCAAGTTTCACTTCTGTGAGGAGATAATATTTTGTAAAATTATGTTAAAGTGTTTGTTTAAGCAAAAGTGAAAGCAAGTGAATTTTCTGAGGTGGCTATTTTATTGTGAAAATCTCATGTTACTCTGTTGCAACCCTATTTGGCATCAGTATCACTTTAAAGATACTGGCATTGGTACTTGTACTGTCATTTTTTAAAAAGATACCCAGCCCTAGTCCAGAATTCCCCGTTGTTTATAATAAAACATTGAGTCCAAGTGTAGTATTACTTTCCTTATAAATGATAAAGGATAATGTCTAGTGAAACTCAACTTCATAGCAGACTGACTCAAGGCCGCTATGCTTCACTAAACCTGTGAGGGCTCATTTTGTAATAATGGCCACCTCTGCCGGTACATGATTACAGTTATCAATATGGCATCACAGTGCAAAATGGCCCACTGAAGGTTAAACCATTTCTTACAATATATTGCTTACAATAACAAACCTTATACATTACAGAGAACTCCCAGAATACATCTGATGTCTTGCCTCTAACCGTAAAAGGTGCAATCCTGCACTTAACTTTACTTCTGACATTGAAACATTGAGGTGCAGACCAGTGTAGGCTCCAATGCCTCCACTGATCTAATTTTTAAGACTGGATTTGTATTTGGTAAAGTGTCTTTTAAAAAGGTTGGTTGTAATGTTGTATGTTTTGTAGTTAAAGTTAGGTATATCTTTTCCACAAATAATGAATTTCAGAAACATGACAGTAATGTTTTGCTTACAGTAGTGCCTGTGGTGATTTATATGTGACATGAACTATAGATGGACTCTATCCACGGACACTAGAAACAACCTCAGATTGGTGATTTAAAGGTGTTTTAATTGTGTACTTGCAGCGGTATAAAACCAAGGGAAGAAAAAGTACAGCCAAGTCAGGGAACTTTAATGACTCCATCTTTCTCTGGATAGTGTGCTGCTATTCATGAGATGGTTACAACACATTTTTAATCTTTTACCTCTTGTGGCCGAAGACATATCCATTCCTACCAATGCCAGAATATTATCACGTCACAGTCTCTGCAGAAACACTAGAAAATGAACCTTGTTTCCACTGAGTATTTTACATAAAACTCTTCTACTCCATGCTTCTAAATCCTGACAAATCAATGAAGTGTTTGTTGATTGATGGAATCCATTACATCCTTTATCACTAATCATCACAGCTAAGAAGCCTGATCCCTTTAGTCAATGTGAGATGTTTTAGAGGAATGCTGCTATGATTAAATAGACTGGGGTATTTAAGCAGCTCTACAGTATAATGTCCTCTCTGCTCGCCCTGACTTTGCACTGCTGCGCAAAGTCAGCTAACTGGATTAGCAATGACAGTCGAAAGGAGGCACTGGACACTTCTTGTCAATAAAGCATTACTCTCTCTCTCCTCATTTATGCCTTGGTGTAAAGTTTGAACACAAGCCTGCTTCCAATTCACTCCCACAGCCATTAATTAAAGCAGCTATAAATTGCTTTGGACCAATTAATATAAAACTAGAGGGAGCTTGATTGTTTTGATAGCTGTCTGAAAGACGTCTGGAAAATGAAACAGAGTAGGAAGGCAGAGTAACTGTGAGGAGTGTGACAGCCCTGTAGTGCTGCCTGGTCCTGTCTGCTGTCGGCTCGCTCAGGGAGATTGGCAGGAAGTCCATCTGAGGGACGGCTGACACCTGTGCAGGCTGGATCCTCAGCTTTATAAGCTGGTAGAGGCAGTCAGTCACTCTTTCGCTCCCCTGATATTCGGTTTGTTGTTCTGGGTGGGTTTATACTCGTGTTTGCCTCTTTTGTACATTGCAAAACATTTCCCACTGTGTCGGTGCTGATAGAAAGCAAGTAAACAAGTGGACGTGACTTCATTTCATTCAGCTGAATAAAGACAAGAAGGAGACTTTACTTTTTGGCAACAAGAGGAGCGACTTAAGGTTAACGTTCACCTTGATTGAGACTATAAAGACTAAAGGCCACATTAGAAATCTTGATGTTTTAATGGATCTCAGCTTCCAAGCCTCACCGTGGCAATGAGTAAATCCTCTTTTGAATATATAAAACAGAAGGTGAAAATCAGATATTCAATGTCCATACAAGATTTAGAGAACCTAATTGAAAGCCATTGTTGCCAACTTGGTGATTTAGCAACTTTTCAGACCCTCTTAATGACTCGATTTCTAAAAAAGCAACTAGCGACAAATCTGGTGACTTATTCTGACCATCAGGGAAAAAGTGATTTTATAATTTATTCCAAGGGTCTCTCCTTTGTCTTCTGTGCAATATGCAGGCAGGAGCACGCTGCTCACCGCAGTAGGGGGGGTTAAGTTGAGACTTTCTATAGTAATGTGATGCCCTTTCTCTGAAACTTTCTCTGTAATGAAGCCTGTAAATATGTAAATAGTTTGTTTGGGCTTCTCCATCACTCCTTCTCTCTGAGTTAGTGTTGTGCAGCCTGTAAAATGTAAATAGTTTTTTGATCTTGTAAACATTTAAATAGTTTGTTTGATCTTCTCCCTCCCTTTGTAGATTTTTTAAAATTCAAATCGATGGTGTTCCTGTTGTCAATTTGCCAATTTTTGGCAAAAAACTTCTCTACATACCTTTGTTATTGCTCTAAGTAACCTTTCGCTGCAACTGAAACAATCTGCTTTTTGCAGATGAGTGCACAATTATGTCATGAATATTATATGTAAATGGGAATATGACATCATCTGACGATTTTTAGTGACTTTTGGAGCTAGTGCTAGCTGCCTCTAGTACTGATTGATTTCAGCTATCTCAATACAAATTACTGCTGCAAATTCGTACAGTGAAAAAACATATTTTTAGTTCCTTACTACAGCTTCTATTTGGTCATAAAATGGATTTCCCAGAGTTAATATAATTGGCCAGCAGTGGCTCAGGAGCAGGTCAAAGCAGGTCATCCACAAATGGGTGGGTCAGTGGCTCAATCCCCAGCTCCAGCTGCATGGCGAGGATTCTGAACCGATGGATGTGAAAATGGCTGAGCATAGAAATATTGTGGGGCACTCTGGTTAGGAAGCCCTGTACTACTCCTGATGAGAAGGTTGGCACCTTGGATGGTAGCCTCTGCCAAAAGTGTATGAATGTGTATGAATAGGAGAACGTGGCAAGAGTTGTTGAGTGCTTTGAGTGTTTGCTAGACCGGAAAAGCTCTACCAAAATGTGAGTCCCTTCACCATTTATTTCATAAATGCCCTAACTGCCTAACAAATATATCAACACATAAGGGCAGGGCAATATATTGATATAATATCCTAATCGACGATATGTTATCATGATATGTTTTGTGTTGTGTTTTCCTGGTTTATAGGCTGCATTACAGTAAAGTGATGTCATTTTCTGAACTTACCAGACTAGTTATTTATCAAAATCTTATTTTGTTAATGTTAATAAGGTCAAAGTACCAGTAGTCAACCTTACAACCCACTGTCAATATGTATTTTGAGGTATTTAATCAAATATATTTTCATTTATATTTAATTTTAATTAAAACATTTTGACGATTTATATCATTTATCAAGGGCTTTTGAATAGTTTCAAAATATCAGGATATGTATGACAATATAGCCTAGAAATATTGCAATATCATTGCAAGGCTACATTACCCAGCCCTATTACAAGTGATTAAAAACTCAGTAGGCCCCTGTAGTAAGCAGTCAGTTAGCAAAGCCATCTAAAATGTTCCTAAACCTTAGCCACTTTCAAATCTTTATAAAAACTCTTATCTTGTCACCTGTGTAAAATGTATCATTACTTATTACTGCTCCTACTGCACTGAAAGTGGTATAACTGTTATATAAATATATTTATTATTTTTCATCATTTCATGTCTACCGGTAATTTCATTTAATCAGATCTCATTTCTTTATATTCCTATATATTTTTATTGCCCTTTTGATTGTCATTTCAAATGTTCTTCTCTTCTATGGTTTGAAATGTGCTACACAACTAAGCTTGCCTTGCCAACTCAACCATGCACTGCACACACCTCTGATGTTTTCTTATTTACATATTTGAGATTATCTCTGCGTTTGGTTTAATAAACCTTTGAAAACTCATGTGTGGTTCCCTCCTCTGAGCTGTGCCTTGAAGGGGACGTGGTGTGTGAACAGCCCACTGAAACCAATTACCTTCGTTCTGTACATCTGACAGGCAACTTTAGGCTGTGACAAAATAAATGGGCACATATGTCGGCCCGGGAATCGATGGCATTAAAGTCTGTATTTGTACTGATGGCAAGAATCTTTCCCTATTACATCCGACCGTTTGGTGTGGCAGAGGGCTGTCACTTGGCTGCAGGCTTGACTTAACTAATCAGGCTATCTTCGGCCTGAAATGGCTGCGTATGAAGCATGAGGAATTCAATTAAATTGGGCAAGTAAACATTCACTCAGCTACAACCTGTGACATTAATCCATGGGAACACCCTGCTGAGCCCTACTTCCTTCAGTTCCCCTGGGATTAACTAAATCTTTCTGATGGTAAACCAAGCAGGACAGAAGCAAAGACATTAAGGCTTACACATATGAATAATTTCATACGCATACAGCAATTAATAAAATGTTGCCAAAATGTGCTTTGGAGGCGTTACAAATGACACACCACCGAGACAACTGGCTGTTCTTGAGGAATAAACAACGACGCCCGACCTCTCCTGCTGTACTTTTTTCGGTTATTACCTGCACTTGTTCACAGCTTTTGCTGGCTTTCAACTCTCCGAGCGATGTGTACGGAACCTGTCCATAAAGCTATGTAAACTGTAAACTGTGAAAGGCAACTTTTCATTTCAGCCGTGCAAAGGTGTTGCATCCCTGTCTTCAGAAAAAAAGAAAAGAAAGAAAAAAAACAAGCTGTCAGTTGCTACAGGGCCATGTGATGGTCTTTTTTGAGAGGGAAGGCTTACATACAGCACCAGGGCCCATTGTGTTGGCGGTTTGTCTATTCTCAGTACAGATATATATATATTTTGTCTGGGCCCTTTAGCAGACAGTGAAGTGAGAGGCTTCCATTATACTTTTCAGCTGCCTCCTTAACAAGCTCTCCTGTGTGCCTCTGAGCTATCTGTTACGCATCTCCACTGCTCATCCACAGAGCGCTCGCTACGGACACAGTCCCCACAAACGTCTTACCCCGCAGGTAGTACAGTCTTCGAGGCCTCACTCCCGATTCTCCAACGGATAGAGAGACTTTTAAAATTCAAACAGCTACATTGCCTGTGTATGTCTGTGAAAAACATGCTGACAGATCCGTGAGCTGTGATGCCTAATGCTTGTTGATATATCTGAAGACATGCATTAAAAGGATTTGTGCTCCCAAGGTTCAATGTTTGACATTCGTTCAGGTCAATTATGTGATCTATTTGGTTGTGACAGCAAGAAGGAAAGTCAGTCAGAGCTCTGACTCAGTGAAAAAAGTGTTTAAAAGACTCTTTTTTTTGTGACCTAATTCAATTAATAGAGGCTGGCAGCAGGTGGCAATGTTTATTTAGCCAGAGATATAGTATTGTGGAAAAGTGCTACAGTGTCTGAACCAGTGTTTTCATCTGTTTAATCTTTTTAATATGTTATACAGCAGTTATTGTTTTCTACCCTTAGTAATTAGTCTCAAATCTGCTTATGTCCTGTCAATTTCCTAGGTTTGGAAAGTGCTTTGGGCTTACAGTTTGAAAAAGCTCAAATTAAAACTATTATTATTACTGTTGTCACTGTTAGAGATGTATTCATCTGACTAAAGAGTAACTATTTGTGGTTGTAGTTTGCAGTGGTGTTGGACTGCATGTCTCTAATGTTTTACCCACCACATAGATGCGCATAATAAGAATATTAATAATTAGTTAAAAACAAAAACAATAAACACACCAATACCAACAAAAGAGGGACTGAACAACAAAAAAACAGAATGGTAAATGGTCAAATTTTTATACAGCGCTTTTCCAGTCTACTGACCGCTCAGAGCCGCTTTACAACAGATTCACCCATTCACCCACACATTCATACACTGATGGCAGAGGCTGCCATGCAAGGTGCCAACTGCTCATTAGTAGCAATTTGGGGTTCAGTATCTTGCTCAACGACACTTTGACATGCAGCTAGGAGCAACCAGGATTCAAACCAGCAACCTTCCGATTATTAGATAGCGATAACTTCTGATAACCATAGCCGCATGAATAAAGTTGAAATAAAGCTAAATCAAAATCCAGCAACTTATAAAATATTCATAAACACTTCCCCATAAAATACAGAGACAACCTCAGATTTATGAAGTAAGGATGTTCCTATAAGGAAATCTTCAGAAAGTATTTAAACAATGCTAATGATGTAGCCTGTGTTTCATAGTCTACCTATAATAGAAACTTATTTCAACATAACGCAGTCCATTAAATCACCCCCACTAACTACGACCTCAGTATTAAACAGACCTTTACTTTAACACCCCACAGAAAGGTTTCCTCCGAAACTGTTTGTTATAAGCTTCATTAAGGCAGAATATGTTCAGGGCTTTCCACAAGCAGGGAGGAGAAGTTGCCAGCAAGGGTGGTCTGGGGGCATGCCTGCACAGAGAAAAGTTTTGGATGCACATTCTAATGCCACTATTCCATTACATACAGCGATCAATATTTGTACAATATGTGTCACAATACATGCACTTTACATCATCAAGTCATGACTTTAATATCAGGGGGTGAAGGGGATGGTGGTAGCTAGCTAAGTGACAGAGCTGCCAAGCAGTTCAAAACTGTATTTTAACAATTGTAAGCATGACATCACCGGACATTTTTTAGCATACTTCAGGACAATGTGGCTACAAAAAACAGATCTTTTGGAGAGACTCCGGGACATCTCCACCTGTATTTAAGGCGACTGGACCAGGTGTTTTTAACAAAACCTAAGGACATCTGCTGTGTCTTTGGCGACCAAATCACTTATTTTAAGCCAAAACATCATCAACATAAATTTGAGTATTCAACCTAAAGAAACGCAAAGTTGAAACATGACGAAAAGTACAGTTTAAAAATATCTGTGGTTCGCTTAAAACGTCTGTTGCCAACATTTATTGTGGTGATTGGGTTTGCTGTAAAAGCAAAATGTAAGTAATACAAGTTGTTGCAACTATTGTTTTCTAAAGTGGCCCATTTAATGAGTTTGTTCTCTGTGCGCAATCAATGCAATTCTTAACGTGTTTAGTCATCAATTATTTAGCTAATATTTGTCAACACTGAAGGAAGACTCTCTGCTCACTACTTGGCAGGACACAACCGCTCAACTGAGCGTGTGCACACATTCACGAAGCACAACTGGTTAATCAAATTTGATTAAAATCAGCAATTAATGTAATGAAGTAGCAGTGGCAGCTGACACTAATGAAAAGCTTTGATAAAATGTGGCAGGACTGTTGTACTGGATTGCATTAGATTGTACAGGTGTTGTTAATAAAGTAAGCCTTTCAGTGCAATGTAGCATGGATGATAACTTTTGTATAACAGAGACACAGCTAGCAGATTAATGTGTGCAGTTTAGAAAGCAGAATTATACACACCTAACAGAGCTGTATGACATACTGACAGCATATGAGTCAACTTAGACCTACATGTGGGAAAACAAGAGACTAATGAAGTGATAAATATTGTGCTGGTGAATCCTAATGACAACATGTGAGGCACACACACAGAAACGGTGTGTATTCCTTCATAGAGCAACTACGGAGCCACAAATCATTCTGCTATCGTAGACAAACAAGCTATTTATCTATCCTAGTCCAGATCTGCTCCTGTCAGCAGAGTCGAGCCTCCAGATTAGGTCTCGAAGGAGACTTGTGAAGTCTGTGTTCTGTGAAATTTGATTTTTTCATTCTCATGGATGTCACATTCAGTCGCCTTTCATTTCAAAATGACTCACCAAACTCAACCCAAATTCAAACAAAATATATTCATATGATTGCACAGCTGAACATTAATAAATGATGGCTGTCATTCATCTTGTTCTGAGGTGTCACTGAAAGCTGATTTATCTAATGTGAAGCCAATTTTATCCCTGTGTAAAATATAACATTTGTGCCTGAGGGCAAAAAAAGCACAATAAGTGCCTATAAGTAGTGAGACTAGTGGTTGCAGGAGGGTGCTCATACATTTCTGACACCTGAGAATTTCAATTTAATTTAAGTTCACTCGTGTGAGAGATTACAGTGGGTCTAGGTGCCTGTTAGAGCTGCTGGTACATGGCAGTGGAAGAGGACTTGGCTTTCCACCTATTACTCTCAAGCCTCCATGACCAATAGCATACAGGGAGGCAAACAAGTCTGTCCACCCATGATAAATGCTCTTACGGCAAATCTGTGGGTGCCAGAAAAGCCTGTGCCATGTGCTGCCATCTGTCCTGTATATCTATGTTTATAAGGACAGGTAATTTAAAGACTATAATTTTCTCTGACACTCTTATCATATCTAGTGAAGTGTGAGATAAGGAAAAAGGGCAGAGCGAGGTCTTGATGAGGTATGTTAGCTACATCACTTCAAATTTACTTCGATTTAACAGTGTAATCAAAGCGGTTAAGAGACAATTATGCACATAATCACTGGTATCTATACAGTATATAAACTGCTTTTTCCAAAACAAGATGTTCAATCAGTAGGAACGAAGAGAAAGGCTGTTATTTTAGTGATCAGTTGGTCTCTAGATCTCTTTGTCCCCTCGCACTAATAACGCATTCTGTGTGCAGCCGAGTGTCATGAGGATGTGAGAGGAGAAACACAGGATTAACTCTATTTCAATACGGACTAGTCCAATGATGGGCATATTTTGATGGATGCGAAGGGGTGACTTTGGTTTCAGGGCTGCAGCTTTTTAATTTGTGAAGGATCATTAGCTGGAGACGGCTCCTGCTTGTAGCTCTGGGGGGTGGGGAATCAAATAGATGCCGCACAAAGAGGCACCTCTTCATCCATCTAGCTGCTGTTGTAGCTATCACAGCTGGTAAGAAGAGGATATTATTCATGCATTACAATGCAATGTGAAATGCCATCGTAGACTGTAAGCTGAACGTGGCAGGTCTTGGCATAAAAACTGCCTTTCTGTGTGAATTATGTGGCTTTTGAAATACACTGGAATACCGAGTGAGCTTGAGTCAAGCACTATACAGTATATCCTGGACTTGTCATCCAATCCCCCTCCTACACACACAGCAACGTGTGTGGGCATGGAGTATCAGGCTGGGGTCTCATTTACTGCCGCAGTCACTATGTAAAGTAAATTCATACATGCAAACAGTGAACACAACTGATCCAGATTTGCCCAAAGGGTAAAAATAGGTTTTTGCAACTTGTCTACTTCCGAGCATTAACATGAATAAAGTGCAGAGTATAGCTTCAAGCAACTGAGTGAGTATTCACCTTAAATCCAGATATGATACTATTGAAGCTCATGATGATGATCAATATGTTTTCTGTGATTTGTGCCCACCACAGAGAAAAACCAACACTAAGGCGCAAATTCTGGCATTTTCACACAGTTTTCACCCAACATGGTGCGGTTTTCTATGGTAACATAGGGGTTAAATTAAGCTTTTTTGTTGTGCCTCCTCTGTTTTGGAGCATAAAAAGCTCTGCTGCATCTGGTGTGTGTGTGTGTGTGTGTTTGTGTGTGTGTGTGTGTGTGTGTGTGTGTGTGTGTGTGTGTGTGTTGTTTTTATCCGCGAGCCCACACATATGGTGCCTTTTGATTTCCCCCCCAAATCAATTGAAAGGAAACAATACAATCAAGTGCCCGAGGCAAACCACTCATTCTATTGAACACATGTCTACATTGTGATTGCTCCGGGAGATTGAGTATAATCATAGCATCCCCGCGTTTCTTTTCTTTCATTTCTTCGGACACTGAAAAGCAATAAGTGAAAAGGATTAAACTCTTTAAAACAGTGGAATCAGAACATACCTGATGTTCATTGTGTATCCTTAAAACATACAAACTACACAAATAAGAAAAAAAAAATCAAAACATCTTTACTTATCACCCATGTACAGCAACACTGTCTGTATTATTATCTATTTTCACATTCAAGAAATAAATCATCTTACTAGTGAGTTTTAAACTGACAATGCTACATGTTGAGAAAAAACTAAATATCACCCAATGTCAAGAACAATAGGTTAAGCTTGCGCCGTTCTCTGTTTCCCAGCAAATCAGGTTCTCATAAAATGCACTGAATATTTGTGCATGACTGAACTCATTTGCTGTATACCTCCCTTCCGAAGGAAAGTCTGATGAGGCAGTTAACTAATTACCATGAGGCACTTCTTGTTATCAATTGTAAGGGAGGTATGCACCTGTGTCGAGTAGTTTTGCCATCCTGCCATCAGTGTAAAGGCGCGGTAATAAAAGCGAGCAGGCTATTTATAGAAACATGTCGATGGGCAGGTTGGGAATTTAAAGCAGCATAGTGCAGGGACCCTTGGAGAAGATTTACTAGGGTTGTTTCTAAAGGTTTTTTCTCAGCAAAGGGGATAGGAGTGTTTTGCTGTGTGAGTCTAATTAGATATAAATTGAAAAATATGATTGCGAAGAAAACAGGTACTTTATTCAAAATATGTATGGATGAGTAGTAATTTTTTAATGGTTTTGGCCCCAGTGACCACTTTTGACAGTGCCTTGACAGAGGCTAAATACGAAAAGAGATAATTAAGCTTCAAAGAGAAGCACTTTTGGCACGGAGACGGAGTAAATTAATTATATTTTTCTGCACACACCGATCTAAGTTTGTTAATAAAAGCACAACTGTTGCTGGTGGCGCAGAAACCACAGAGGGTTGAGCCTGTGTCACATGATGAGTTAAATATGTTTACACATTCATCATTCCAACAAACTGAAAAGATTTGTAGTTATAAACAATAATTTGAAGTATTCAGTGTTTTTTTTGGTCTGTGACCTATTAATACTCACAACGAGATAGATTAGATATTCATAAGGAGGAATGTTCCCCCTTGTCGATAAAACTTCCTTCACTAAGTGATTATGCAAAATTCATGATTCATTAAATTGACAGCACAATTTTCATTGCTCCTTCTCTTTGCCATAAACTGCCAGTTCTCGCCTTTTCATCTCCTGAGCTTATCAAGTTTATGCTGTTATCTCTCATTTCTCCAGGCATGCGTATAATGAGCATCTAATCTTGTCATCATTAGCTTAATTACGGTTAACAGTATGATCATCCCCACCTGGAAATGGATGGATTGTATCATGTTGGTAGATAACTTGTCACAATTGTGTAATTGCATGACTCTGACAGGGGAAAGTCTCATAAGACCAGCAATTAACTTGTGTTTGTTGATTAAATAACAAACACAAGGTATCCGTCACACTGAACTTCTTCATGACTCCCACTTCTCCAGCATTTCTTCAAAAGCATACAAATTCAATGGATGTTATCTGGTGCAGATTGTTTGCATATTTAGAGAAGAACCGGGCAATTTGAAGTTTTTAGATTGTGTTTGGCAGACTTTCTCTGCAAGTTAGCCAGACAGCCTCTTTTTGCCATCTTTTATCTGTAAAACATTTCATCTGTTGGCGAAGAAAATTCACGTCACGGCTTTGTGTTGGTGAACTTTGAGTGCCAAAGGCGCAGCCACAACCAACAGCAAAAATGTGTGTGTCAAACTGACCTATCACCTCATTCGTGTTGCTGAACTTGGATTGTAACATGAATGACTCACCAATGTCCAAACCAATACCAGAACTGATCTCTCACTCCCACCAAACATAAAATGGAGAAGCCACTGGCTTGTTGCATGTATGACTGACAAATGAAAACAGTGGATGAAATATGAGAGAAAATTAAAGCTGGTATCCTTCATGTTTTTTTAATAAGACACATCATTACAGAGCAACCTAGCAACCAACCTTTGAGCTTGATTGTTCCTCTTCACATGTATTTTCAAAAAGCTCATTCAGTGCAATCTCAATTGCAGCTGCAAGCAACTATGGTGAACAGCACACTCTATGTCTTCAAATTACAACATCCAACAAGAGTTACGTACTGTATGTTACTGCGGTTCTCTGAGGTACATTGTGGATGACAACCACAGACGATATGTTATATGAAGAAGAATGAAAGAGAATTCTCTGCACCACTGTGGGCTGA
Organism: Sparus aurata; assembly: GCF_900880675.1. Lineage (NCBI taxonomy): Eukaryota > Metazoa > Chordata > Actinopteri > Spariformes > Sparidae > Sparus > Sparus aurata. The sequence continues at coordinate 20,483,672 of NC_044207.1, forward strand.
TTACAGGTTTTATGTGTATTGATGGGGGATCCTGTTCACACTGAACATTACATTGCCTTGTACCTGGTGCCATCACAAGTGTTTCGCAGATTTCCTTGTGACAAAAGAAATTACTTGATTTCACCTGAAAAACTGCAAAAAACCTGTCTTTCCAATGATCTCGTAACTATTGACGGAAACTCAAATCAATTGATGGTGTAATAAAGGGAAGACAATTTACTTGAAAAAACATATTCCTGTCTATAAGGTGGAGTATCATAAAACACATCAGCAGAGTGGATCTTACAAACTAATTGGTGGCCAACAGGGTTTATAAGGTTGCACCTGTGCCAAATTATTCTGTTAATGCATCAAAACCATAATACCAGTAATATCACACATCTGTAACTGTAGAATTTTCCAAGCTCTCTCATTGGGTGAATTAGAAAAAAAAAAAAGAACACAGCAGACTCAGACCACAGCTGGAGGCAAAAAATAGTACGTACCTTATATTGAGTGCAAAGGTTATGTGCAATTTACTGCAGGCTATTCATAAATTCTACTAATGCATTTCGGCTTCTTTCACTGAACCACAACTCTCTCCTTTTGTTATGTTATTAGTCGAGACATCTAGTTACACATAATAGACAAACTCCGTCAAAGACTGTGAGACTAAAAGAAACACATTGTGGTAATCTATATTTATTTGGCTACAAATCATTCATAAACTCTACTCAAATAATTGCTTTTCCTACATTTCGTTATGCCATCAGATATTAGCTGTTTCTAAAGACAGTGATAGGTCTCTACCTTGTGTTTTTTTTTTGTTCATTTCTCAAAATTAAAAAAGGTTGACACGGGCACACTGCAGAAAGAAGAAAGCAGACTGTCTGAATAGTAGTCCACTTAAGCCTGAACTGTCACTTCTGTCTGTGTACCTGGATAATGGCCGACTCTCTGAAAGGCTTCATCAGAGAACTCTGTCTCACTCTGGCACCTGATGCAGAGACATTTGGCTGCTTTCTCGTCCTCTTCTCTGATCATTATGTTGCTTAATGCAGTTTCATGGGTATGATGTTTATGTGTTTTAGGAGACTTGTGATATTGCCACCATATCATACAGTCTTACATATCACATTTGGCTTCATAACAATTTAGAAAAGTATCTCCAAATGACACTTTCTTTCTCCCATTTCTTCTGTCTGGATATATCTGCGTGTTTTCTCATAGGCACTGTGATAACTCTCATTACATTCTGTAATGTCAAGAGCAAAAAGGTCATTACAAAAGCCAACAGTGAAGGATTAGTAAGAAATCTTAAGAAAAACTCAAAAGTGCTGACTCAATTCATATAGGATGTGAAGTGCTGATCCAAATCCACTTGATATATAGGAGATTACAAATTATGTAAATCAACAAGAATCAGTTGATAATCTGAAATAAATCCTCTGTAGAGCGCTGTAGCTGCCAAATGTGATTTTGCTTCTTTGCATATAAGCAATAAGACATACTCTTCATATCACCAACAAACAAAAGGAAGAGAATAAATGTTTATAGCAGACATTGTTGGGGCTGATATAAAAAATGTGTCACTTCTGTCATCAGTAAAACCATCCTTGAGCTTTCACTTAATGAGCTGAATCTATATCCTCAGGTTTCGGCTCAGTACAATTGTGATGCTTTGGCCTTTGCATACTCAATAAAGATACACACATTTAATATATTTCTGTACATACCTATGTAAATATATTCAGGAAAAAATACTATGGAAGGCATTGCTGTAATTTAAACCTCATTACAGTCATTATTTCAGCAGCAGCAGTGGAATTGTTTTTTGAGCCCTTCCTAATTATGAGGCTGGTCTCGTCGTGTCTTGCCGACTCTCTCAGCATTCATGACTGAAGGTTCAGCAAAGAATGGGAGCACATTTTCTGATACAACCTAATATGGTGCATCCATTTGTTCCCTTGTATTGAGGGAGAGCAGTGGTTTAATCAGGTCTAGTTTAATTAAATGCTGAAATTTAACATTTTGAGTCATGCCAAAAAGGAGAATTTCATTTATTTTTCTTTAGGCTAGAGCCGAACGAGACAAGGTTTAAGGTGTGTCTACAGAAAAGCAAAAGCCCTGCTTCAGTGGAGCAGAAATCCTAAGACAGGGCCTTCTGGTTCCTTCAGTCTTTGCTGCAGACATACGTTACTGGAATTATCCACTGAGCCACACTCTCTGATTTGATTGCAAACCTCTTAACAAGTAATTCAATGTACTACTAATGTGGAGCTAATGTCTGCGGGCCCGATGTCATGCTTTATAAATATCAAGTTTCTGTTTTGGACTTATAAGCAGTACAAGGAAAGTTGGTGAATCAGAAAATTAAAACACAAGGAAAGCCAGATTTTAAGAAGATTTAAAAAAAAAAAAAACTATATTGGAACATCAACCAGAACAAGCTGGAAACAAACATGTTAGCACACAGTGGCCTACCAATTCAAACTTACTGTGGACATGGAGCAACACTAGGTGTGAAGTAGCCAAATGCTCCACCATGTTCATCAGCGAGTCTCTAACTTTATTATGGATTCCGCTTCTTGTCTTGCAAGACATACTCTCATTGGCCACTGACCTCCTTCCCTCCCTCTGGTTGTCCAGAGGACTACCAGGGCATGCTTAAGTGAGCGAACACAGGAGGACAGCCAAGAACAGGCACTTGGGCCTAGGCACAGGCCTCACCGTTCTTCCCTTACTCTTGTTGCCAATTGGATTACCTGTACCCTGAAATTCCATGTCAGATGTGTTCTGTATTTTTTTCACAGTGAAAAGGTGGCTTTCATATGAACTCTGCCACTTTTCTTGCCTTCTTCTGTTGAAAAAGGACCGGGAACACAAACCCATTGAGGCTTTAGTCACATGTAAGCGTGTGTTGTTTCCTTGCGAAACAAGCTAGTCAGAAGCAGAATAGGGCAGGTCTTGACACTTTCAATAACCCATGTTCAATGTACTAGTCAGCAACTGCATCCAACTGCGCTCTCACTTACAAGCATCAGTCAGGTTAGAAATGGCATCTTGTAGAAAGCTAGTGGTTGTATGGCAACTACTGGCACCTCAAGTGTTTAATGGGTATTACATTCTGTCATAAATGCAAGTGTTTTATTTCAGTGGACAACTCTACAGTTTAATGAGGAAGTGAGATGGAAGGGTCACGATAGAAGTTTCAGGAAAATGAATCAACTCTTATTATGTCGGACCTCGGGGGAACATGTGAAATGATCTACCTTTTCTGCAAACAGGTCAATTGGGGGCTTAAGAAAATTAAAGTTAAATGCCTTTATGAGACCAGTCACAAATCTTACAAGTTGATGGATTTTCCTGTGAGGCCCTCAAACTAATGCTGCCTGCCCGTCAATACATTGAGAACCCCTCAACTAAACAAAAACAACAAAGTCACATGTAGTCATTTGATCCGGTGTTGATATGAAAAGTAAATTAATCAATTACATTTAAAGGACTAATTGTTGAATGTTTTCCAATTAACGGATTAACCAGGCTAATTAGTTATAAGAAAATGTTAGTTGCAGCCATGGGAAAGACTAAAAACGGCTCCATCAATACAGGCTCAGTACTGGATCACAGATTTCTTTTCATTCTGGGGACAGTACAATGTCAGATGGCCAGGCTTGCTCTCTAATAAAAGTAGTTCAGTTCTGGGTTATACGCAACATTTAATAGATTCCCAAACTGGAGGTCATATCTAACACGGTGAAGCTATTTTTTTTTCTACTGTTTTTCTTCTAAAGAGCTGTTGGCACAGCTACTGTAGCTACCATGTGAAAACAACACTGAAGAGAGAGTAAATGTGAAGCAACTATCTATTATGCATTAACTGACAGATAATGGTCATGAGTAGCAGGGATTTTGAGTACTGTACTGTACTATCTATACTATACTGTCTTGGCACTGTATTCATATAACAGAACTGTGAAACACAAAAAGGTAAAATATTTCGAATTCACTGAAGATAGCAATTACATAATGGAGCCTTGGTTTACCCCGTGGATGATAATCAGCCTATGTGACAGCCAACTATGGACTAAAGATTTACAGGTGGCCACCATGGGAAAATTTCACTTGTCAAATCATAACAACATGTGACTAACCAGCTCTTTCATGAGCCAGTCCTCTGAGAGCACATTCACAGTCAATCTACTTACTTTCTGGAATGATGAGTGCTGAATCATACACTGTGTACAAGGTAATCTCTAAAGCTGTTGAACAGGAGTCTGTTGATCAGGTGTTTGAGTTAAATTATGCTGCAGGAAAAAATACCAGTGAGGAGGAGGATGACTCAATGCACCTTCCAGGGTAATGAAGCTGATACACAAATACAGGTCTTGACATGCAAATGAGGACGATCATGAACATTCTGCATGATTATAAATTGGTATTTTTCACGGTGCCGTCACGGATTCTCCACCTTTTTTAGAAGCAAACAAAACATCCCTCTCCCACCCTGAAGCTCCATCTTCATTCCTGCACTGCACTGTCTCATGTAATAAAATAAAACAGACAGCATTTGATTAAGCAATGTCCTTTTTATTGTTTTTTCATTTTCCTTGTTATGTTCCTATTTATTTTTTTGTGACATTTTGTTTATCATATCTTTCTTTAGTGCACTGATGAGAAATGAATTAGTTAGTGTGATGGGAAATGGCTAGGGCCGGGTAGCGTCCCTTAATCTAAATATACAATAATACTTATATATATTTTTTTTTTTGTACAACCCTTACTTTAAACACTGCTTGTGTTTGGTGACCACTTCTATACATTTAAGAACTATTTAAGGATGACGCACTCAACAGTTCCTCTTCATCTGTTTTTCGGAGTTTCAGATCTTTCCCCAATTAAAATGGTATCAGTGAAAGAGCACAGAGCACATCAGAATCTCTGAGAGGAGTCTGTAGAATTTCCACAAGGCAGATCTAGAAATCCAAGTTATGTTAACAATGTAAACAATACATGGCAAAAATTGTAAGGGCAAAGCACTTATCACAGACATTCAAATGTAATTTTTAATGGATAACCTTGCAAATCATAGCACCAGTTTTATGAACCTTAACTATGATTTTACCTCACAGAGCTATCTCAATAGCAGCAGTCCAAAGCTCTGACCCTCTATTTTATACAGAAAGAACTCTCAGCTGCAATACTGTGTTCTTTACCCTGAGGATGGAGGAGTTTGTATTAGTTACACTAACGGTCACAGCTGAAGCTGAATGCCATGAAAAGCAACCAGGAGATTTTGCAATGTCACACTGATGTGGAGCTGTAAACAGATAGAGAAGGTGGCCTTACAGTACCTGAATTTTTGAGCATTCTGGGTTCACTTTCTGGTTAGATCCGATAGTCTTGCCATGTCGTACATAAAGATGTTAAATGTAAAGCTCATCTGGATGCAAATCCAAATAAATACTGGCCAAGCCTTCAAAGTCAGCCTCATGTCACGCCAAGATTATAAAATATAGACATAGATATAGATATAACGGTCACAGTGAGGTTCATCTAAAGCGTAATATGAGTCAGTGAGCTTCTGAGTTGAAGATTTTTAGGCATTAAATGATCACTGAAGAAAACAATTCATTCTGAAAATACTTTTCTTCACTGTGAATTTCAAGTTAGAATCTTTGATTTCCAGTATTACTGGTGGTAGAAGTGTATTCTAATACAAGGTAGACATACTGTACAATCACACTTTGACCTGGAAAACAAGAACTCTGCAGCTGAGGGGGAACGTTTCTCTATGATATCCTGTTTACTTAATAGCTATGTTCCTGTAAGACAACCTTCCAGTACAGAGCCCACCATACTGGCACTGAGAGGTTAGATACAGCAGCTCAGGTTCAGGTCAGGTAGCAGCCACAGGGTCAGGGTGACTGCTGCTTATATGAGTGGATGAAGCTAGTGTCGACAGACGTCAGTAAGGCATAAAATGAGCCATCCCTCTGGAGGTGTCTCTACAGCAGTGTACAGCAGGTCCCTTTATTTCTCATTGCACAACACCAGCCTGCTTATAGTGGCTCCATGGAGACTGTGCAGCTCGTCTCGCACTAACCTGCACGTATCAACAAAGCTGGTCTCAAAACATAAAATCGAATTTGGTTCAGCTTTTCCACTCACGACTAGAGCCGGATGATCTATAACAACTGTTTGTTTGCTTAGGAGGCAGTATATGAGATGGGCAGCATTATGTAAGATACACTGACGAAATATGTATCTTACACATTGAAAGAGCCTATGTACTTGATCCTAAACCTTATTTCTCTATAGCTGCATGCTCCAAATACTGGAGATCCCCATGCAGAACTCTTCTGGTGACTAGTTAAAATGACAAAATGGGATGACATGAGTGAGAGTCTAAAAGTGAAATTATCCTGGCATTGCTGTGGTTTTCTTCAGAGGTGTTGCCGAACAGTTCACATGTGTTATCCACTACCATTATGTGATTAGTAGGAGTTGGTTTGACAAGATCAACAGCTGGTTGTCAGTCAGGTGCACTGAAATGAATATTAACGGAGCACCAGTTAAATCTCAAACTGTACAAACGATTCAGAAAACAGGGTTAAAATATGGCATTAACGTTTGTTTCAGTTTGTTAAAGGCTCCTTATTACTCCACACAAATCTCATGTTTTCGCCTGCCACAATTATTTTTATCTCTTCAGTGGTCACATGCTTTGTGTACATCATGATACCATCAATTCGTTGCTGTTACTAACTCCACTGCTGCCTCAGGGCCAGCAGTGGAGTTAGTAACAGCATCGAATTGATGCCTGTGTAATAAGAGTCAGCTGGTTATGCGACAGGACAGGTATGTGTGTGACCAAGCTAGCAGCAGCGAGCTCCAAGGAGAGGATTATACTGAAAATGTCTAACAGAGACGTCGAGTAATTGTTATTGCCATGTTATGACATTGTTTGGAAAGTGCTCCCCAATACGTTAACAAAATGTCACAATAAACACTGTGTAACAGATTGAACCTCAAATCACAGCAGAATATACAGGGGTCTGACTGAAAACTGGATCCAAATGGAATTTAGTATCTGAACACAAAACTACAGTAAATGTTCTAATTCTGCATCTATTAACTGTCAAATCCAGGTGTGCAGAAATGACTAAGGCTGCAGGAAGAATGACATCTCCATTCTTTAAACTCTCTGACTTTAACTTTCTTAAATGTGCACCTAAATTCTAGTGGGGTGTCATCAAAGACTAACCTGGGGTGTAAAACGGCTCAGTAAATCCTACCATTTCCCTAAAGCCAAGCCACCAAAACAAGTCCTCGAGTCATAATGAGGAAATATGTGATGGGAAACAACTGCAAAGCGACTGTGTGAGTGGGGAACATGGGCCAGCTGCTCACTAGATCAGCTTCAGCAGGGGTATCTCCTTCCATCACCACCGCATCAGTGAACACATCACACACACGGAGAGAGGCTGCATCAATCAAACACCACGCCACAGGGAACTCTAGCTTTCAGCCCCTTGGGTAAAACTTTGGAAACAGTGTGGAAACGCAACAAAATATCAACAAATAAGGCTTGGGTTAAAGCACATTTTGAGTGTAGAAATAAAAAAATATATACAGGCTCCCTGCTGACACCAATGGGTGAACTTCCTTCCCATGCTTAATCCGTGCTTAAACAACCATGTACGCTCTGAAGTAGAAAAACAAAATATCCAGAGAGATTGGGGATCAAAAGGGAAGGAAAAAGAAGTGAAGAAGAAGTAAAACAAACACGTCCTGGTGTATTTCCAACAGGCTTCTGTACAGTGAATCAAGATTACTTGTGTGGATTTATTACAGCAACAAATGGCTGATGAGGGAATTATTCTGATAAGCTGAGATGGCAGATACAGCTGCTATTCAACACTTGGGTGGGCTCAGTTTGTGCTACAAGATGTTGAAATCATTTGAAGTCAAATTATGGTAAAAGCGCACTACACATTATATAAATCCACCAGTAGTATCACAAAAGTGGGTCATAAAATGTGGTTTTGTGGGCTACTTGGACCTAGTTGTGAAGGGACTCGATACACTGCACTATACTCTTGTCAAAATAAATACAAAATGTGACTGTTTTTTTACGCAATACTTAATCAAAATGCAGCTTGAGCTCACTGCATTGACTGTGTGTGTGCACTGATTTGGCAACAGAAGACACAATAAAGAAGAGTGGAGGGCTACATGCCACATGTGAGGGACAGAACGGTTAAGGAGATATGAGCTGCATGTGCTTTTGTCTGTTCTGCAGAGAGCTGGAGGTAAATTATAAAGCCAAAATAATTAAGTCCAATCAAATCAGCAGGCTTGACTGCATCTTTTCTGATCGTAACGCTGCAGAGTGTCTTCTCACTCCCAATTGTTGCCCACCGTTCTTCTTTTAAGTTTGCCTCACTGTGAAAGAAGAGAATTGTAGATTTTCCACTGACAAAATCAAACATGTTTGAAAATCTCAAAATGTCTGGATGGCCTCAAAAAGTAGATCAGACTGTCCCTCTGCTCTGCTTAAACTTTAAAGTAGACAAATGATTTCAGACTACTTTGAAATAATTTACTTTTTTCAAGTTTTCTGCCTGCCTTTAATAACAAAGTTGTTGTTGCTGTTATTTGAACTCACCTTACTTTTGATGTGTGGAAACATAAAGCACAATAATACCACAGCATTGTTTATATATCTTTCCAAAAAGCATGAAACTGTATAAACCTCGGGGCCTCTGAAGTGTCTTCCTTGACAGCTGTTGACTGACAACTGCGAGCCGGAGTTGGTAACAGACACACTGTCAACTTTCATCTCGCACTACTGACTGCATTTTGACATAATGGACTACGAATGTTAATACGAGCTGTTTTTGACCCTTCTATATACTGCTAGCTATTTAAGCTGTGCGTCCCTTTACAACATGCGATATTTGGGAGGATCCATTGTTTGTCAGGTTTGTTTTCCACCTAACATTAGCACTGGTTTTCTGTACATTTGGTGCTTTGTTTCTCTCCAACCTAATTGGCCAAATAAATGCATTGTACGCTGCTGCAAATCATGTATCTGCTGAACCCCTATGTTGCAACTTTATGTTTCTTTAGGTTAATTTTCTATTTTGTGTTGTCACAACATTGTGCTTATGATCTGGTTGGGTTTGGGCACAAAACCACTTGGTTAGGTAAAGATCACGTTTTAGCTTAAAATACCTGGTTTGGCTGCCATATACACGGCTTGAGATGTCCCAACTCCTCAGGTAATAAACATGTAATGTGAAGATGGTATGACACATATTGTAGAAATGTCAATATGTCAATATGTGTCTATGACACGTACAACTGCAAGCTTATCAGTGATTTGCAGAATCATTAACTGCCAACATTCTACCCTGGCGAGTGGGCTATCCTCTCACATCACACAAAGGAGAGAGCTCTAGCAAACAATTTCCTTCATGGATCCAGTTGGTGTGATGGCAAATGACCAGACAGTCAGTTCCTAGCCCGGTAACTGCCTTTGTAGACAGATTAAAGTAATATAACAATCAGAAGGCCTACCCTCCTGCACAGATGTTGCACCAATCAAATTATAGTGCCAACATCATCAGTCAGAGCCATTAATCCTTCTTTAGAGTGATTTTAACTTTGCCAAAATCAGTATTGGCAAAAACTGACAGCAAGGATACACATGTATATGAGGTTACATAGAAAGAGGAAAAAAAAGACAACAATTTACCTCCAGCTCTCTGCAGAACAGACACAAGCACATGCAGCTCATATCTCCTTAACCGTTCTGTCCCCCACATGTGGCATGTAGCCCTCCACTCTTCTTTATTGTGTCTTCTTTTGCCAAATCATTGCACACACACAGTCAATGCAGTGAGCTGCTTTCTTCTCAAGCTGCATTTTGATTAAGTACTGCGTAAAAAAACAGTCACATTTTGTATTTATTTTGACAAGAGTATAGTGCAGTGTATCGAAGCAATAATCAAGTTTAATTTCAAGTTTGCCTGCTCTTGTTATGTTAAATACCTTGAGATTTTAAATGTGTTTCTTATTTTGGCCATAACCCTCAGGCTTGTTTTTGTGGTTTCTAAACTGCATAAAGACATCTTCAGAACATTTCAATTTAGTCAGTGAAGATAACATCACTGTGAACAAGAAGCAGAAAATCCTGATGTTTCATCAGGACCCACCTTCTGCCAATACATAGGACAAGCAGCAAAATGATAAATGGAGGCCCAGTCAGAATAAGATGCCAGTTGCTTCATATTCAGTACAAAGGTAGTCAGCTGGGACCTATTACTGCATGAGCACCATTTACCAAATCAAGACATATTGTGTTTTTGTCAGTTATGTATCTTAATAAGCTACATAAAAGCATTAAATATAGAGCTATGCCATTCAAACCGACTGTGGGAATATATAGGAACATGATGTCCCTGGGCACAGAGATTTTGTCAAAGCCAGTTGAATAATAAAAGCAATTTACCTAGATGGTTTTCAAAAAGAAAATCTTTGTGCTCCTTGCAAGATGCTCACAAAATGCTCCCTGAGCAGAGTTCCAACTAACCAACTTGAATCATCAAAGCATTTATTTCAAACATCCCGTAACCTCTGTCATTCATGCAGACACAAGCATCAACAAAGCCTCATAAAATAATTAGAGGAGATAATGACAGTAAAGGCCTGAATGCTAAATTGCTTCACTCTTTTATTTTGCTGAGACCAGCCGGGCTTCCTTTCAACTGCAAGGGACAAAGAAGTGAAGGTGCAAAACTCTCTGATGCAGACTTGCAGGCAGGTTGGATTTTAATATAAATGCTCAGGACATGACAGGTTTCATGGTATGTGTGTTTGTGCGTGTGATATGACTTCTGCATGCGTATGTGTGTGGGAGGCCAAGTTGTGCATTTTCATGTGCCTCTCTGTGTACAAATGAGTGGGCGGATAAGTGCATGCATAGGAATGTGTTAGTGTGGGTTTGTATGTACACACAAATATCTATTTGCTTTGCCAGGTCTTGTCTTCAACGTACCCTAGCTGAATTTGACCTTTTAGCATCGTCCAAAGCTCTGAACAGGCGTAAGATCGTGAAAACTGCGACAGAGATCAATTCTTTCGTTTCCACTCTTGCTCCCCTGACTCTTTTCTCTCTGGCCTCTAACAGAATTAATTGACCTCCGGCACTATGAAACTTCTCTGCTCAAAACTTTAACCTATCATCAGAAGTATAATGAGGTGACTGATAATTAATTAATGTTCCCCTTCTCTGTGTTAACGCTACATGCCTCAGCCGAGCAGATAATACTCATATCTGTATATCGGTATTAGAGGGCTACGCTTCAGTGCTTGTGACAACTCCAGAAAAAACAGGAGGTGATTGTCTGGCAGAGACACAACACGCCTGATGTAAATAAAACACAGGGAGACTTCTGCAACCCTCCTCCCCTCTACATTGCTGCACTCCTACACCAGAATGACATCTAGGCTGTGTTTCCAGCCAAACACTTTCTGTACAGTACCCTCGAAACCCATACCTACTTTCCACCGCAATACAGCGGCGAAATCACTTGTTTTCCGATTACCTTATTTTAGAAAGAAATATGTGCAGTAGTCAACAGCAAGAGACAAATAATTTAATTTGTGTTGTGCCACTTTAAAAAACAATTCGGTGAAACTCTGTATGTAATGAAATAAAAACAGTAAAGCACCATTCAGGTTTGTGTGAATCTCATTAAACTCCCCCCTTTTTGTCACGCAACATAATGTTTTGTATTGCCAGTTGTGGTTTTGGTTATGTTTAGGCACAAAAGCTACATGGTTAGGTAGGGGAAACCTCCTGCTTTGTGTTAAAATACAAACAAATTGAAATATTTCTTTAAGCGACACGTCAAATGTGAAGTTAAGCGCTCACAGCAGCTGCTAATGCATCTTTTGTGGCGACATAAAATGACACTGACGGACAGATATGTCACTACCAGGCAAAAGAACTACTATATGGCCACAGTGTAAGACTCAATAATAAGGTGACAATCAAATGGCAACTGGATGTTGAGCCTAAATAATTAGCTGATTTATCCTTTACCCGACCAACAGAACATTTATCAACAACAATTTTGATCAATTACTAAATCTATTTTACAACAAAAAAATTTAAATTTTTCAAGTTCTGCTTCCTCATATGTGATTAAATGCTAGTTGTCTTAGTTTTTCATATCTTTGTGTTTTGGGGCTTTTGGTTGAACAAAGACAGCTATTTAAAGACGTCACCTTAGACTGTGATGGGAATATTTTATCATTTTCTGACATTTTATGGACCACATGATTTATTTATCAAGTGTGAGCCCTAATTTAGTCTTGATTTTTCAGATTAGCTTGACTCAGAAAAGCTATGTGATTGCTACATCAGCACTGTTTGTCTTATATTGTGAGTTAAACTTTACCATGATGGTTAGGCTTATAGAGCACCAAAGTAAAGTATTATGGCCAGAAAAAAGCATATTAATTGTTATGAGTACTCGTAAAATCAGAGCATCTAGCTCACCCCTTGTTCATACTTTGCATTTGGCTTTAAACCAAGACCGTTATGCTATTAAATAAAATGTGCCTAAATATCCCCATCAAACACACCTCTGCTAATATACATTAAGCAGAAAAAAATGATATATAGTGTATTCCATTTTTCTTTGGCAACTTGCAGCTGCATTATTATGTGTGGGGACTGGCTATGGTGTTAATAATGTCCCTGCGAAACCTGTATGCATTAATAATGAGCTCAGCCCACCCTCCCTCCTCCCCATCAGCTGTTCATTTAGTCAGACAGGATAAACAAACCTCAGTCAGACTACACACATGACCTTTTAAACTTCAGCTTGGTGTCGGCTCAGCAACTTTCGCACTCTCATTCAACACCGGGTGATATTTTCAGGCATCAGGAAACCTTTAGCCAGGAGAGACATTTAAAGATTCAACACAAGTGTTGTAATACCTATGTTGTTTGCAGAGGCTCAGTCAATATTCCAGTTGGCCACTCCACTTCATCTAAACTTCCTGAATGCCTCGAGCTGATTGATAGCCCCTTTTTTATCTACTGAAAGTATTTCAAGCAACCCCAAGTTGCACAAAATCTGGACTCAAGGACAGTCAGGCAATGAAGCCCGGAAACAAATTTACAACAGATTTTCCGAGTTGCCACTATAAATTCTGTGCACAAGTAACAGCTGTCGGTAGGTGAAATAATCCCTCACACCCTTATCAAAACCCGGCTAATAGATCCCCATGCACATGCAGACAAATCTCTCTCAGCTGTCAATCTGGTGCCATAAGGAGAAAAGTAATAAGAATACCAATGAAATGCATTCATCTTTTTAAAATTTCATTAGAGTGGGGCAACAAAAAACAACAAATAACTTCTGCTTTTCCTTGGTCTACTTGACTGCAGCTGATGACTTCACAGTAACAATTTATACCATAACGTACAGGTGCACTCTCAGCAGTTTTTTTTGAGAAAGCAGGATTCAGCCCCTGTCCTAAAGAGAGAGCGACAGCAAGAGGGTATAGGTGGAAACAAAAGTGGCTGCCACGGGAGACGCCAATCTCCTGATGTGTTGCAAACCACCAGCAGAGACTAAACAAAGTAATATCATGGAGACTTCTGAGAGAACAATCTACAGTAAGGCTTCTTCTAAAGACTGCCGTACTGACTGACGCAGTTCTCCTTTCATCTTTTAAAGAACATGAGTTTTTTGTTTTTCAATCATATGATTGCGCAAGTATGGATCTCACTCCCTTCAGACTTAGAAGTATAATCTATTTTGGTTAGATCAAAAAATGTCACTGAATAAGAGGCAGACAAAGCTTTTAAGTTGGAGACATTTGTAGTAGCAGGAACGCTCCCTCTAATTCGTGGAATTTAACAGATGTAGACTAGATGTAAACAGCAGTGGAGGGAACATGGTCGGATTATTTGATTTGTATTTGGTATTATGCAAAATTCAGACCGCCAGCTGTTTTTGTATGCATCTTTGAACTGTAACACAACCTGACTAATTACAAATTTCTGCACAATTTGTATACTAGTCAAAATACCGTCACCTATAGTACAACAATCTGATGATATCAAATTGTAGCTGTTCTGTGAATTGTGGAGATTGCAGGATTTAATATCGTCATACTTGTTTCTAAACATCTCATTACCTCATTGACTAGCAGATTCACACTACATGAGCATGCCATAGAATGATGTAGCCAACTAGATGGCTATGCTTGGCTATGACTGGACGAAATATGGCTCATCCTTAATAATGCAATTTGAGTTATAGCTAGTGGCATGGCAGCTGTGGAGCTCGTGCCAATAAGATCTTTAATGCATTATTGTGGTTTAATGGTGTGATTCGAGAAATTCATAGGCTAGACAGGGCTTTCCAAAAAGAAAAACATTTAGATTTTGGCTTGTGATTGCAGTTAAATAGATTGTGATATTATTTCTTTGGCCAGATCACCCACCCAAAGGCAGAAATGGACTGTCCACACTGTGCCATTTGGATATGTGTGAAAGCTCTCATAATTACCTCCGCCAAGGAGGTTATGTTTTCACCCATGTCCGTCTGTTTGTTGGTCGGTTTGTCAGCAGCATTCAAGAAAATTGCTGAACAGATTTTCACGAAACTCAGATGGAGGATGGGTCTCATCTCAGAACCGACCCCATTAACTTTAGGTGTTGATCTGGATCATGGGATAGTTTCTCATTTTCTTTCATATTGCAAAAAGGGAGCTAACATTTTTGATAATTTCACAGGAAATAATGCGTAGATCTTGATAAAAAAAATCATGTGAGCTTAAATCATGGTTAAGCGTGGTGGTTACAGTGATACAGGACTGCTGAGTTTGATATTGGATTGCAGCCTTTAAAACTAGATAAAGACAACACTTATCTATTAATGTACAACAATGATAACTTTGTGAAAGGTGTATTCTCTAGTAAACTAATACAACTAATACAATATAATATTGCCTTTCATTATCAGTTTAGGCACAAGCTTCCACACACAGCTGCCTACAAAAGAAGTTCTAGTTGCAGAAATTACACATCAATAACACTTAAAATCTGTCATAAACAATGTAATCTAATGTTTATATATTGCCTTAAAGTGATAATGGTGGAGGTCTCAAATTGAAGTGTCACCTCTACCTTCAACACCATAAATTTTGACATCAAAGCTGTCACTCTCAAAGTGTTCACTTTGCTGAAACACATGACCCTGAACACTCCGTCACCCCATGTCCCCTGTCTCCTCCATCTATACAGCCTGGGACAGTGAAAAAAAATTGCTTCTGCAGGAACTATGTATCCTCTTCTCAAAATACAACTTACTATCTGGTTTGAGAAACATGATCATCTATGGTACTTTATGTACATCTGAGAATTATTTCTTATTTGTTTTTCCATTTACAGGCAGTAAACTAACTAATTTTCTGAGGACAGAGTATCATTACATTTTTCCATCTCTGCCTGTCTGTTTGTCTCCCTCTGTTAACTGCACTTTTCTGAAGCCATCCATCTACATCAAAGCTTGGACAGCAGAAGTGAGCTGTCCCGCCACTGTGTGATCATGCGCTATAACTTCATCATGTTCAACAGCAAAAGTGTAACAACTTTGTGCCTTCACACTACCTTCTCTTGCAGCAATTAGCTGGAACCCTGCTGGGCTAACTGCTTTACAAGTCTAAACTCCACACTTAAAGACCGCTGACAAAATACTTCACCACCTGAAAAGTTAAACAGCGGTTGCTGTGGTCTGCAGTGTCAGCTTTACAGCTACTGAAGCTGCAGATCTCTCAGTGGGGAAAGATACATTTTTTTTCCGTTACAAAAATATGAATCCTTTTAAATGTGTAGCTCTGACGTGTAATATTAATTCATCCTTGATCTGAAGACAAAGTTTCTTAGCAAGCACAAGGCAAACAGCATCAACCTACAAAAGGTGAAGCGGTCAGCCGAGTTTTCTGCCAAAGAGCCAGCAGGGAAGAGAGCCCAAAAAAGCTGCATAGTGGCTTCGTCATATACTCATAAAAACAACTGATTTAATGTCCAATGGATCTGCCTGCTATGCAATATTATGGTATGATTGTACACCTGAGTGGTTTGTGAGTGTTTTCCTGGTCTTCAAGGCATCGCATCCACAGTCTTTGCCTGAGGGCTGGAACTACAACAATCAACAGCAGACTTGGTATTAGAAACAGCCTTACACTCTGTCTACACATTCTGTCACATAAGGTAGACTCACACATGCTGGAAAAAAAACGAAGAGCTTTTAGCAGAATGAATCTGGCAGGCAGAGCGTATTTAGCTATCATATCATATCATATATACTGTATGCAAAGTGTCTCAAGATCTTCTGAAACCTTGAACTGTGAGAGCAGCGAGCAAAAGTATACTGATGGGGAATTGGCCCCACAGGAGAAGTCAACTCGACTCCGATGTGCTAGAGTCGGTATTTGACTGAGAAAAAACAATTCGGGGATTTAATATGCTATAGACTTGACTCTCTAACCCATTATAAATCTGTGATGGAAAGCGTGGAAATATTTGGTTACATAGATACAAGTTATATTGATAAAAAAGCTTAAGGGGAGCTAAACCCCTTTGCTCATCCATCAATAACAGCCATTCTCTCCCCTTTTGAATCCCATGCAAGTCTCACCTTGGGGGAATGTGACACTTGAATTGACAGCGTTCATATGGCTACAGCAGATAGAGAGGAATGAAGGTTTGTCATAAAAACACTTATCTGTGCACTGACAAGCATCCTTCCTCCCTCGCCCAGTATCAATGTGTACTGACGCCATCTGTCTACAGCTGTACAATCATCAAGATTTATCTAGTCCAGTAGCCAGCAAATGCCCATGAAACATTCCCACTTGACCACCAGTGTCCTTTCTTCATGAAGCACAGCGTGACCTGAGCAGGCCTGGAGGAACTTTCCTGAAATCAAAAACAAAAGAAGCCTCCTGACACAGTCGGGTCACTGGCTCAAAAGTATGTCTTGGTGCTCTGTAAACAGAGTGAACCCTCAGGTCAGGCTGACAGAACAGATGCAACTATTACTGTGTCGGGGTGTGTCACAACCTCAGATACATATCCCCACTGCAGCACAGCCACACAGGAGAGTGAGTGCAGAAGTCTTTAATTTCTCCTAACTCATGCGGACCGCTTGCGCACAACATGCACGCGCACGTGCGTGCGCACACACACACACACAAACATACAGTGGTGCTGCAATTGCGATTGCGTTCCCAATGTAATCACTAAAGCTCTGTTATGTGTCTGCTCTTGTATTCCCTTTTGCCATCCACACTATTTTAATTCTGTCCTAATCCCACCTACCGAGGCCCAGGTAATTACATATGTTCAACACCGGTCCACACTGCAATATAGCAAGAGACTTGGAGGGGAGAAAAGCTCCAGCGGCTCTGTGCACTGTGTCTGTTTGTGCTCCACTACAGAACAAAAGAACGATGCAGCTGCCACGTCATTTGCTCACTCATGTTGCTTTCTGTCTGACAATGCTGGTGGACAATGGCCAACGAGGTGCCCTGGGATTCTCACACCCATACGGGATTGTGCGCTCTATGGCGGATCTTTGATTTCTGAATACATGAAAGAGGCTTGGGGCACAGTGGACTTAACAGGATATTGATTTCTGTGACAACGCAGTTGTGTCTGCAATTTAAGAACATTGAGAGTAAAAATAGAACCATTATTAATAGATCAGTGGGCTTGATAAGGGCTTTCGATAGGATAAAGCTATGGAAGCAGCGATCCTTCCATGGAATAAAGCCACCAAAAAATAAATAAAAAATTACATTCCTAAAGACTCTGATTTGAAGCAGGCTGTTTGAAATGTGAGGTACATAAAGACCTTTATTAGGCAGCCAGCTACTCCATTCATCAAGGAAGTGTGCTTTCTACGCTTAGATCCAGCTGAGGCTGGCTGGGTAGCTGATCGTCGTCGTCCTGTGATGGATTGTGTGTATACTGTGTTCCACGAGTAAGTAGCGGTGCTCCCTGGGACAGGCTCACCCCAGTGGCACACAGCCATGAGAAATTAGCTGAGTGTGCCTGACATTTTTCTGCCTTGACAAGAATTTGCAGATCCACTACGGTCAAGACAACACAAACACAGTCTGGGCAGGGAGGAGAAGTATTCGGTCGTGTAAGGGCACTCAGCATTGATAAACTATGGAGAAGCATGTATGTCAGCTTCCAGCTGCTTCCTAATATCTGCCTGAGAGAAAATTTGTGGTTACAGATAAGAAATAAGGAAAGTCAAGTTACTCTTTGGAATGAGAACTTCAAGCAGTTATAATTGATAATTTCACATTAACAATACTAAATGACAATCTGACAACATGAAAGGGGGGCTGGCTCATAGTAATAAACCTACAGAGAATTAGCACTTGAGTCTGCAGCTGGCCTCAGCTTTACGGAGCTTTATAGTGTTTTCAGATGGGCTGCAGGGGTGCTAACAGCTGTATCAGCAGGAGAGCTGCAAATGCTCAGGCCAGATCTATCGTCCCTCCCACCACCAACAGAGCTTGTAGCATCCAATGTTGCCATATAAAGGTGGGATGCGTTAAAAAAAATGCAGATTTTGGCCTGAATTTCGGAGGCTTGTGGTCAACATCTGTCGATCTTTGGTTTTAGACAGATTATATTAATAATTTACTCTTAATAGAAAGTACTGCTATCTTTATTTAACCGCCTCAACTCTGCTCCAGTCCGTATATCTGTACAATAATACAGGGCAAGCTAGCTAGAATAATTTGAAAAATATGTCCAGAATTCAAGGTTTCTCCAGAAATATAGGAGTCACCATATCACCATAATAAATGACAATGTTTGGTCTTTGCTAGCTATTCTTCTTATTTTGGGCATTTCTTAGCTTTATTATATGGGATAACATGCAGCAGAGGTCAACAGGTTGGATTTGTACCCCGGGGCCGCTGCTGAGAGGACACAGCCTCTGTACATGGTGTGCAAGCGCTACCAACTGACTACCAATACTGGGGTGCCCTTTTGCCAGCTATTCTCGGATGTATCAAGCTAACGTTAGCTTAATTTGCTCATGGCTCTTTTAGCCATAGAGCCAGTGGCCCTACTGTTTGTCTGGACAAAGACCTCGGATCACAGGGAGAAGTCACCATGGGCAAGGGTGCCAAGCTCAACTGGGTTTAGCAGCCTGCGATTAGACACAGCTGGATACTGAATTGGGACTGAATACAGCCTCTGACACAGACAAATGCCAGTTTGAAGACAGGGGATACAGTATGGAGGTGAGTTACAACAATGGAGTGAGTTAATGACCTGTACAATGACATTGGGGTGAGTAGACAGGGCAGGCAGGACAGGAGAAAGATGAAGCGGGAAGATCAGAAACAGTTGAAACGTCTTGTAGAGCTGGAATATTTTCACATCTTACTCGGTGAGTTAGATTTCTAAAGTTTCTAAATATCTAACAAATAATGTACAAATTTCTTTTACTTTAACAATACTCTTACACATCAACACTAGATAGCTTAAATGCCAGTTATTTTTCATATTGCAAGTAAGTGCACTGGTGTGAATGGTTACACACAGTTTGCTAGAGTAAAGGTCTGAAAATAGTCCCCCTTTTTCCTGTTTATCTAATAAAGAATCCACTCAGAATTGTTAGTGTTTACTATGAAATGATTTAATGACTGTGGCTGGGCAATTTCATTATAATAATGAATACAACTTTGATTAATAAGTTAATAGACATTCACTAATGTCACTCACAACAGGTTCAACTGCTAATTTAGATTTAAATTAAATTCGCTGTGAATAAATTGATAATTGTAAATCATCAGCACCATTTGGCAGGACAGGAGTTTGTGTTAGAGCTTTTGACAACAGCCTCGTCACCTCTGAGCATACGGGTAATGTGCTGCATTCTCAAAGACAGCGGGACAAATTACAAACACTAATCAAGTGCACGCTTTTAACATGCCACAGATGAGGCAACCTGCTTTGGGCAATGACTATTTGATTTAGGGAAATGTTATGGCTGTTTAAATATCACGTACAATCTGTATTCACAATTCGCACAACCCTAAAAGAGCTAAAAAATTGTAGGCGGAGGGGAGAAGAGCAGGGAATTTGCTTGCAACGCCCTGGTGCTTGACGTTTGCCGAATCAATGAGATAAACATAAGGGCTCTGAATGTCAGAGTTTACATCTACAAGATTGAAGACTTAAATTTCGTCGCTGGCGACTGCTCTAAGGGAATATTCCATTTAAAAAGGTCAGCCTCAACCCTTCTCATACTGAATAACTAAACGTCTGGGTCCCTGTGTGGCTCCCGCATCCTGTATGAAAAGCATGCAATTGACTTAAATGCCTTTGCCTTTGTTTAGTCCTTTGTTTAGTTCTGTGTTCTGGAAACCACAGATGGCCATTATATCAAAACACATTTCTGTTCCTATACTGCCTATACTGTCATTCTTTGATTTCTATCTCTTGGATTAAAACACAGACCTTTTGAATTAAAAAGGTGTCTCATTGATGAGAACCACGCTCTCCATCAATGACTACCTTTATTCGCCAAAACATTTGTGGGAAAGATATTAAAAGTCAACTATTAATTTAATGCTTATTCAAACCTGTAATTCAATCACACCTAAAGAAAGAAGATTAGCTAAACACTTGGCACTGCTGCTCACTTATTCATACAAGTTGTTGCCAGGGTCCTTGCTGAGGTCTGATGGTGGGACTACAGCTTCATAAGGAAACCTGGCTGGGTTATGGATGGGTCTCTGGCTGGGATTAGACATACCACAGAAGACCAGGTGGCAGTGCAGTAGGAGGCTCTTGGCAGGAGGTGGTTTTGTGAGACTGGAGGGGAGGAGAATGTTATCGTGCTGACTGAGGGAGCTGTTTCTCACCCCCTGGTACAAGCTAAGCACCCTTCTGCCAGAACACGCCTGTGGCATGTGGGACTTTCACCAAGTCTGGAAGGGAGAAGCTGAACCTCAGAATTATGAAGTTTGGTACTGTGTATCGGTACTGTATATTAGAGTTCCAGTGAGACTTAATGTTTCTTTTCTGTTTTATTTTTTTATTTCATTAATTTCTTTTTCTTTTCTTTATTTTATTGATATTTCTCAAAATAATTTTTCACGAAAATATACACTGCTGTTAATGAACCTGCATGAGAGTTTCTCTATCTACAACCAGGTCTTCTGCACAGGCAGGTGTTCCGAGCAAAAACCTTCTTCTGCAGAGCATGTGACAGATGCAGCAATTGTTTGGAGTGCATAATAAGAAGTACTCAGCATGAACAGCAATAACAACCATGTCTAAACAGAGCAGACAGGGAAAGACAAAAGGAAAAACACATCACATTATTGGTGATGCTAATTGACTAGGATATGCAGTGCAGAATCACCACAGCAGTGAGACCAGAGTATTAAAGATCTTACAGACTACACTTTACCATATTGTAATGCACTGTGCATTATATTTCTAGAATGAAGCCAGAATTCATATTCTTGCACTGTTATCACATGCAGTGTTCACTGTGATGTTTTGGTGACAGGCCAGCCACTGCTTTCATGTGCCAAACATGTCAGAGAATGTGCCCTCACATTTACAAGAGACAAGAACATGGCATTTTTCACACTGGCTCTGGTTCGCAGACAAGAGAGGAAATTGGTCTGGTAAATGAGATTGGGTGTGGGCTGTGGGTGAAGACAAGGGTAGAAGGCATGAGTTTGAGTGAAATTCTCTTTAAAAGGACTGGAGGATAGATAGTCTGCGACAAGCCTGAATGAGGACGGACCTAACCTGCTAAATTAGGAGGAACAGCAGTCTAAGTGAGCATTGCCCTTCCAAAGACATGGACTGAAATAAAAATGCCTCAGATAATAGGTAAAAAAAACAACAACGTCTAAAAAGAAATGCATCCCAGTGAATAATACTGCATAATAATCTGCATCCAAGTACTATCTGCTTGCAGTTCTACTTGTTCTCTTTTTTCCTTCTAGAGACAACCACAGAAACTTATTTCTCTCTCCTGTGTCTCTCTATTTTTCAAAGCTGGTGGAGTTTTTTTTTTTATTTCCTCTGAGAATTTATTCAGAAGTCTGTCGGACCCATGTGAAGCACTGTTAACCCTTCCATGTGTGGTATGTCCTGAAAATCTCCAGTTTGAATCACTGACACAACTGTTGTTTCCAAACTTCACATGGGCAGATTCCCATGGATCTAGCTAATCTTGTCACATGTTCCATTTCTCTGATGAAACTAATCTCTCATCTAGTTTTTTAGACTTTAATAATTCATGTGCAAGAGGGAGGAAGATGATCTAACGATGAAAGAATTCTTATGAAACTGTAGTCACTGCAGCATCTACAATGACAACATGACAATTAGATTGCTTGTGAAATAAGAATTACTGTGCCAATAACTGTGGCTGTTCACAGAGTTCTATCTTATATTAACACATAGGCCGAGTGAAATATAGAAAATAAACTTGTGGTGAAATATCACTTGCTGACAGCTTCCAATCAGTTGTGCCAACTGAGGACAATTATCAGACCCGTAATGAGTTCATTAGGATAATGAAAGAGCCAAGGCTGATTTTCTATTCTGCATCTTAAACCCTTGTATTAGGTTCTCCACTTGCAATTTAGATTAGCGAACCCAAACACAGACTCAAAAAAATGCATTGAGCAGATAAGACATTGCTGTTGCAGAACACACAGAGGTTATAAAACATTTGCATGCAAAATAAATGCTGTTGAGAAGTTAGAGGAATGTAAAAGAATAAAGTCTATTTAGAAAGTGACACATTTTATTGTTTTGTCTCTGCACTCCAGGGGCTGGTTTCTCTAAAACATCTCAGACTATAGCCCCAACTGTGCTTTCACAGAATGCAACAGGCTGGAAATATACAGCAGTGAGAGCATTGTCATTCATTTTTTTTTTTGTCCAAGTAATCTATCCTGAGACCTGTGTCACATTTAAAGAGATAGTGTTAGTTTTTAGATGTGGGCTCATATGGAGTACCTATCCATAGACAGTGTGTTACCTTCAGTAGATGGCAGCCAGAACTCACTCCTTTGAAGAATCAGACAGGGGTATTTGCATGGAAACAATTCACTTGTACTTGTTCAATGTAACTCCAGTTTAAAAAAAAGTCTAAATCAATTTAAATGTACACTATATATAGTGTATTATAACCGCTTTACCTGCCATAAGATAGGCCTTTACAACAGAATATACATTTATGCTCTTTTCAAAGCCACCAGACTCCTTTGACAGAAACAGTCATTTTACCTCACAGAACACAAGAGTTGCTGGTCTAATGCTGCCTCCATCAGTAAGTTAGTTTGTCTTATTGTGTGACTTTAATGGTTTCTTGATTTTATTGTATTGTATGTACCCACATCAAATAAAACTGTGAGAAATCTAACTTGTTTTAGGCTGTTTACACACTTTATTGTACTTACACACATTTTCTTCCTGACACTGTGTCTGACATCTTTTTTTTTTTTTTTTCTACATGTTGTACACTACTTACCTTTTATAGACATTATGTAATAGATGTCCCTTGCCATTGGATGGACATCAGTGAAAAATCTATAATTGCATACAGGTGTATGGGAAGCTGCTGGGAAGTTCTAGGGTCTTTTTGCCCCCCCAAAATAATGTGTTTTTGGATTGGTTCTTAGACTTGTGTACTTGCCCATAAAGATTCCAGCATTTTAGGCAGATTCAATTCTGATATCAGTATCAAAACAATTCTAACAGTAATCACACATCACCTCTATGTGTGAAAACAGGGCCCCAGTTTTTGGGAACTAAGGGTAACTTAAATGAATTCATCATATTGGACATTTGGTTGCACATCCTTGGCAGTCAATGGCTGACTTAATGCTCTATTAGCATCATCAATCAACCAGTATCTTCACTGGTGATGCTCCCCTGCAGCCATATTCATTGCTTCATTATATAGAGTGATTGATTTCAGTCATGTCTTCAATCTCTGAAACACATGACCAGTTAGATTAAGGTCAAGTGATTACTCACTCAAGATTACCACCAAAAATAAGAAAGGCAAAATTATAAAGTGGCAAGCTCCTGAATTTGCTTGGTGGCTATCTAGTCATGGTGCTCAGTCAAAAGCAAAAATTGACATACAGCGACAAGTGATTTAACACAGAGATGGTATCTACAGATAAACATAGGCCTCTAGATAAAAAAAACTTAAACACAATAAGATCACCTCAAGGCTGTTGGATCCCAGACAAGCACTGGAGCAAGCAATTGTTAAACTCCACCCTTAGGTGGCCCTATTGGGTGAACAACACCCAACTATCGACCCAAATGAACCACGTTTATAAGGAACCAAATCCATGGGATCTAAGACAAACAACCAAGACACTAAATAAAGATGAACACAAAGACAGTAAGTTAAAACAGTATAAAATCCCAGGCTGAGAAGCATTAAGCTTAGCAGTTCCCACTCAAGTTTCCAATGTTTGATGTTGGCCAGACCAGTTTACTACCCAATCAAGCTACAGCACACCTGGGTAGAGCTGGAAAGGACGGACAGGAGAGGAAAAGGGACAAAAAACATAGGGAACACATGCAGCAGTAACACTTGCCCAGTGGATCATTTAGAAATGTTTGAGGCTGAAAATCCCTCTGATTGCTTTGGCTGCATGTTTGGGGTCGGTGTCCAGCTGTGTGGTACTAAAATTAAGAGACTGTGAACAAAATGGGCTACTTCTCCTACGTTTTTCATCCAACATGTATCTGAACACATTCAAATCTCCTTAAAGTTAAATGTCAGCACTTTAACCTTATGGTTATTGGTCGATTTCAAATCCAGTTTGCTGGCTTGGAGAAAAACAACTGAAAATGTATCATCATGGAAATACATATGGGCCACATTGTACACAGGGTGCTGGTGCGTAAGTGCTAAATACAATATGACTAAGCCAGTGATTACTGCCTTGGCTGGAGAACACACCAATAATTACCTGGTTTAGAAACAGAGATTCTGGTAAGATCCATCTTGTGAGTCACATCATGTCCAGTCTTTTCAAATGGTGGTACACACGTGTAGAGAGCCTTATGTGTAGATGGTAAACAAAGGTGTTGTTTTGGAACGGTAATTAAAGCACAGCAAACCAGAATGCCAATGAATCACTGATCATCCATTTGCAGCGCTTGCCATAAATTCATGACGGAGGTCGTTACTCATCCTCTGGTTGAAGGATGCGAATGAGGTCGCCGCTCCCGTCATTAGCCTCTGTGAAATAAGCACCACCTCTCAGCGAGAAGTTTGAAACAGCACTCAGCGGCAGAACAGATAATAAAGCATGGACAAGGCTATCTGCTTTAATTTATATGCAGGCAGACAGTGATCTGCCTCCGGCGTGTTAGGCCTGACTAAGCAGAGTGAGTGAGACATTGACTTGTCTGCATAGAGCCTTCCCACGACCCACTGAAGAGAAACACATCTCCTTCGGCTCTGGGCAGCTGAGCTACGCTGACTTATGGAGACTCTAATGTAGATGCAAGAGCGTCTTAACACGATCCTGAATGGACCTCACTGCTACCATATGGCATTGGTTTGTAGAGTAAACAAGGGTTTCAATAGAATCTTGACAATCAGAGTGTTATCAAGAGACTACATCTGGGGAACATGTAGCCTAAAACCAGCCATTAGGGAGAGCTAGTTCAGCTACCAAAGCAGCAGTTTCTTAATAACAATTACTGTTTTAAGTGTTCAGCGTGAAGTGTCTTCAAAAGGGAATGTTCCCCTGTGGCTGTCAAACATAGAGACTCCTAATAGACTGCATTGCCACATACAGTATGAGAAAGAGAGGGAGAGACGTAGAGGAAGATGGAGATGAAACGAAGAGGGGATGAGGAAGACATGAGGACAGAGAGAAAAAGAGATTCCCTCGGCTTTCCGGAGTACATAAATTATCTGGCTGCTGCATTTTTTAAATGCAAAGAGGATACTGTAAGTGCAATGCCACATCATTTTAGCAATTACTGTATTCTGAGGCACGCAATAATCACTAAAATAACTGTTGTTTTATGTGAGAAATGTTCAAAATAAAGCTGTTTAAGGCATAGGCATTTACAGCCAAATGAGCTGAGAGGAATCCATTATAGCTCATAATGATACAGTGAAAACAGCTTAAGATTTTTAAGGTAGATCATACAATTCACAATCCAGATATTAAGCATGTGCTTGTGTCAAATAATATGGGGTTGTTATGTTTGTTTGAATGACAAAGCGAGAAATTAACATTTTCTCCGATCAGAATAGTCACAGCTGTGTATTGTTTTGTCGGGCAGTGTGAATCAGAAGCAACGGCAAAGGTTTACTAATCCACGGATGCAGAGGCAGAGACAGGAAGGTATGAACTGTGCTGCAGAATAGAGACACTTTGAGATAAGCACAGTTACAGAAAATGCAAACTAGATGAGTCACCACTCCTCCTCGCAAGTATCAGAACAACACATTTCAGGTAAGGTCATTACAATTACAGATAACAATATAGTGCCAGAACTCTGTGCTTTGCTAACTATGTGATTGTGTTTCACTATCTCTTGCAGGTTTGCAGTTCCTTCAGTGCCCTCCCCATAACCCTTCCAGCTCACTTAGTGGGAGCTTTGGTCCTCATTTATTGTGCTATTGTTGAAACAACTGCAAATCTAAAGATTGGCATGGTGGTGATACGGACACTGTCTGATTCATGGCGCTTTTTCAGTATTAGCAGGAGTGCAAGCTGAGGGAGCACATTCACTACACCTACATTGAATTTCTGGCTGTGCTGTGCAATAACACAATGACCACTTTTGATTGCCCTCCATTAAAATCCACAGGTGGTTTGTAGGCTCCCTATCAAACCCATTAATAAATGAGAGCCATTGTTATTTTGAATTACACCAAACTCTGAACTCTGTCACATTTGAATATCCATGACAACAGTCATTTTAACACTTTTGAAGGGCATGGCGGTAAATACACACTTAGCATTTAAGTGTCCACATTCCAAAAGCCCAGCACCTTAAAACAAAACGAGCAAACACACACAGGGGTGGTGACTTTACATTCTGAAAATGTGTTTCTGGTAAGAATCATGTCCCCTGTGAAACCATTATTTTATATCCTCCAGTTCCACAGCCATAATGAGTCTCAGGGGAGTGCATATTAATAACAAGCATGTAGCTTAAAACAAAAAGAAACACAGGAAAGGCTAATAAATTGGAACTTGTTATAGTAGTCAAACTCTGGATCAATAACACAAGACAACCTGCAATATTCTGTGTTGTTATTATGGATGGGACAAAATATCGATAAGGCAATATATCATATTGCTTCCTCTTGTGACATGATTATCCATACACTGGTGCCAAACAGCGATATTTTCATTTAAATATGCAGGCACTTTAAACAGATTCCCCTGCCAATGTGAATTCCCAGAGTCATAACTTCATTATTTGTAGTGCTGCATCTTCTGTAAACTTAACTTAACACAGATTGAAAATAATTTAGTGAACCACAGTTGCATCTTTCTATGAAATATTTGAACTCCAAAAATGTTCTGCTTACTGACAGCCTTGTGCCGGTTTATGGCTGTTTTACACTGGAATGATGACACAAATGGACAAGGTGGAGTCAGTGTGTGTGGCACTAAGCTACGACTCAAATTCTGTGAAACTGACGCCACAGCATCTATCTATAAATGCACGGAATCTCTGTGTGTGTGTGTGTGTGTGTGTGTGTGTGTGTGTGTGTGTGTGTGTGTGTGTATGTGTCTGTTAGTCAAATATCTCTGCAGATAAGGATCACACTGACCCGAGACTTTCAACATGGCTGCTGCGTGGTTCAGTGGTGTGCATCTAAGCATTTGTTTGGACTGCAATGATACCGTGAATAAATTATTTCATAAATGCTTTACAAATTCCGCCGAGCATAGTCCACCAGAGCCACCACAGTCACGTGCGCACCAGAGCCAATCACTGCACACCGTGGCCATGTGCGCACCAGAGCCAATCACTGCAGAGGTCAAGCCCATGACATACCTGAAGAAACAAGCGGATTTATACCTGCAGCGGCGCGAGCTGGACTGGGATTTTGCCGGCGGTTCGGTCTGTTCTGTTCTGTTCTGTTCTGTGCATCTAAACTGACTGCTGTGGATTAATGAGATTAAACGAGTCCGGACCGAGTCTGTTCGGGTCTGAGGAGATCCGGAGACGCGCGGACAACAAAGTGGAATCGGAATCTGTGGATGTTCGCGTGTAGCTAGCCGCTAGCTACACGGCCCACCTCCCGAGGCGACGGACCGGACGCATCGGCATGTCCAAAACCGGACCTAGGGTAAATAATGTCCGCCACGCTTTTTCGCGAACATTGCCGTCATGTTTGCTTTGTGTCTGGTGCAGGAAGAAATGGTAAAAATGGGCTTTTGTCACGAAAGTGTCCAAGCAGCAAGTTTGGTTGTTGAGGAACAGGAAGTTGTGGGAGGGACCTAGGCGGATGATTGACATGCAACGACGGTCGGTGTGTAGACAGCGATATTGAGAGTTGAGAGATTTGTGACATTTAGCGAGTTTGGAGTGTGTAGTTAGTGTGTTATGTAGTGTTCGGTGTACTGTGTTTAGTGTGTAGTGGAGTTGGTTTTTTGTTTAATGAGTCAGAATGAGGAGAAGCTGAATGTGGAGCAGGCAGTGCAGCTCTTCATTCAGCCGGAAGGAGCTCAGTCAGACCTGAGCATTACCTGCATTTAAATGTAAACAGTACATTTTTTTAATTTATGCACAAATTTAGCAAACAACAATTTATATATGCATTATAAGTAAAAAAAAAAAATGGTTTGTTAAACATATTTGTGGTTTTCACAGTAAAAAAAATCTAACTTTTTCTACTCGGATTTTATGTTTTTTTTGTGATTTTAGGTCCATTGTGTTAATACAGTATGTCAAAATGAAAAAAGAACTGTACAGTCACACATGTGAGGTTGTGCTGAAAATAATGACACCAAGTAAATAGCTTTTAAGGTGAAATATAAGGGCAAAATCAAAAATAGTCAAAAACAGCCAATTATACCCTGGAATATCGGATGTCACAACAAACCTAAATATCCCTGACGTCCCACCTTCAAACACAGCCTCATTTGGCCATCAATGAAAAAGCTGTTTAACCTCCCACTTTTTTATAGGAATACACTTTTCTTACGGGCACTGCACTAGTAGTAGAAAAAAAACACATTATTCCTGCACGAGTATTTTGTATTTTTGAGTTAGACAGATAATGTGATGTATTGATTAGGGCAGAATCGCTGTATCATGATACTATCGTTATCATGAGCAACATATTGTGAATTATATCGTATCGAGAGTTACTCTGTGATTCCCACCCTTAGTTATTATACAACTTGTTGTCAGAAAAAGAAGCGTAAGTCACTACAAAGGGCTTTCACTCAAAAAAAAATCAATAATGATTTTTGTGAACGCAACCTAGAAAGCCTCAGGCTTGCTTTACACTTCAAGACCTGTGCAGAGAAAAGCCTTTGATTAAGGTTGTGTGTACAATGAAGAGGCGCAAAATAAAAATCTACTAAGCAGTTAATTGCATGCTCCAAATTACATGGAAATATAAACAAAAGGAGATGTTGTCCTCTCTGATATTAGCTGCCATGGTCCAGATGTTTATTTTCAATTAAAGATCTGGCCAAAGAGGACATGCAATGGAAAAAAGCTAATTGTTGTCTCTTTTTCCATAAGTTAAATGAGTGAATTAAATATCATATAAAACAAATCACAAAATGAATAAGTGATACTTCAAAATTGAGCTACTGAAACATATTTTTCAGTGTAATTACCATTTAAGATGACCTTTCTGATGTTTTCTCCAAAAATATTCTACGGAAAAAAAAAATATCATTGTGCTGCCCATGCTCACATATGGATTCTCTTGAGTGAAGAGTGCCACCTTCAGTATGTTGTAATGTTCACTGATTCAATATATTGATCAGCGGGGTAATGAGATGTCATTCTGCTGTCAGCAACATGGTCAAATGTTGGTGATCCACTGCACTCTGCATAAAGAGGTTCTTCAGAACAAATACAAAGGGCACAGGAATACAGGATATAGGGCTGAAGTTGCCATTACACCTCATGTGAACCACAGGAAGAGTGCCGGCGCACTCTAAGAGCTGGTTAGATGAGTCGGGTAATTGTGCTGAACGTAGAGTAATGCAATCTGTGATAACAGCAAAGGAGCATGCCTCACAGACGACTGCCATGGCAACAGTCTGGCCCAAGGTAGCAAGGGGCTAGATTTTATTTCAGTTCACACAAAATGAGAAAACAGATTCATCATGAAATAATACATCAAGCTTTGATCTGTATTAGCATCTAACGATCAAAGTCTTAAGGTTTAACACAGGGAGATAATCATTTGTGTTTTATCATAAAATGTGATGTGTTAAAGATTTATGCTTCGTCCCTGTGAATAGATTGGTACAGGACTTCTGATCACACTTTAGTCACTGCAGTGCCTGGGAAATATGGAATTAATTGTTTTTGTTCCTTATCAGTCTGTAGCGAGCATGAAAATCCTTACATAATCAATAACAATAACCCGTGAATTCATGAGGGCTGGGTTGGCATGGAAGATAGATGTTTACATTGCAAAAGCAAGAGCGAAATAAAACACAATTAACTTAATTAATTGGTCGAATTCCAGACATTCAGTAGTTTCATGCAATGCAGCAGATATGATGGTCTATTTGATGGTCTGAAAAATCAGCGCATAATAAGAACCTAGCTGGACCCAGTATGGTGAGACAAGAATAATTATGATCCAATGAGTTTTCAAAGGGCTGACACTGGTCTCCCTTGTCAGTGCATTGACTTTCCCTTTGGCTACATCCTTTGAAATCTCAGCATTACCAGGATGGAGAGAGAGAGAGGAAGAAAAAAAAAGTAGGCTTGATGACGTGTTAAATTATGAGATAATACATTTTATAAAGATGCTGCTGAAAGCTGGAAGGGTATTTCAGTTTACATGCTTTCAAGATCTTTTAAGAGCTGAAACAATTATTCGATTTTGTGTTTCATGGTAGATCAAAATCTAGGTCCTTTTTGATACTTTTTTATTCAAAATAGTTTGGTTTTACAATTTATTAGGGCTACTAGCTACATGTTACTTTTAGGCTTGCCATGGTAGTCAAAGTTAGCGGTGTTACACATTGTTTGGGCATCACATTATTAGCCTACTTCATTATAAAAGTGAAGTCATATTTTGCCAGTTGGATGCTTTTAATGTGAAGCTGTAGCAGTAGGAAATGTTCGGTTTACATTAGCAGCAAAACCATACAGCCCTCTGAGGATAGCGATCGTCTTTTCTTATAAAGAAAAGACATAACGGCAGGTTGTCACAGGCTTATTAGTAGGTGGGAACATTTTTTCACCACAGCAACCCTTGTCACTCCTAAACCACGGCGGCTCTTTAGTGTCAGACAGAACGGCTGATGAAAAAGATACAAACAACTGGTGGAATCCAATAATGAAATGTCAAATATCACACACATATAAAGCTGCAGTTGTTGTGTTGCTTGAAAAGAGCAAACACTTTCCCTGGATAAATGAGGTTAAAATAAATAAATACAGCCAAACATTCAAACAAAAATTTAAATGTCAGCTCAGATGGTTACACACAGATTCAGCTGGGGAACACTGGAGCGGTCTGTTACTCTCATAGCAGAATGTGTGACCTTCTGCCTGGCCATTGACCGCAGGCTATCACATCATCTAAAAGCCTTGTATCTGTAACTGCAGCATGTTCTGCTACGGCTGTAACAGTGTATAGAAATAAACTTTTTGCAAAGCCCATTGGTGATGGAGTCTCTATTCTTGGCCACGGCACTGTAAGATTGGATTTTCACAAGTACTGAAGTGTTTGAGGGGCCATTGACCTACTATGTATTACTCAACATATTTCAGCTGACACTGTGAAAGGCAGCAGCGATGATGGTATATAATATGCAACACACAAGCTATCAGAAAAAAATAAAAGCTTATAATACTGCAATCCATGTGTGAAGTAAAGGGATCTGCTGGATTTAGCATTAAGCACAAATTAAAGGATTTTGAAACATAATTGTATTGGCCATGGTTGTTAAAGAACAAATCATGACAGAGCACATTATGTACCGGGAGCAAACTGGGTTTAATGAAGAAAAAAAAAAAGAAGCCAGTGTTTAAGCTCAGAGGCACACATCAATCTCTCTCAGAATAATTTCATTAAAGAACAGTAATTCAAGACTGCAAGCTATCTCATATCAAAGCAATGCACAGCAGACAAACAACTTGGAACTGTTTCAGTATTAGAGTAAAATATACCCAGGAAAGTTAAGAAATTCTGTTTCTGTTATTCCTGTGTATATATTATTCATACAAGGCTTGGAAAGATTTTGTTTCGTATAAACAAACTGTAGAAATGCTACTCTCAGTCATAAACAGAGCTTGTACAACACACAGAGACATATTGACAATTAGGCCTCCATATAAGGTAATCCAGTCGTGGTGAAGATAAACAAACCACCACAACCCATTAATGTAGATGAGGCCCTATTTGTGATGGTGCGACGTAGGTCACAATCAAGGTAATGACAGGTGAAATGATTTCCAGCGCGGTTCAGTCTGTGTGATTAGTGGTTCGATAAACTGAAATGTAAGGAACTAAAAGGAGTCGCCTGTTTTTGAGCTCTGGGCAAAATTTGGTTGGAATTAATAAACATTCTGAACATGTCAGAGGCAGAATCGATTTACTCACAGACATATTCATTTGTGCTTCCTCATTGTGTTGCTGTACTTTAATGGAAAAAGCACTCATGCAAATAGAAGGTGCAAAATGTTCATTGTGCCCAAGCAAGACCAAAAAATATAGAAGTGCCTGCAAAAGCAACATCATCCTTAACCTATCTGCTGTTCTCTTATGGCAAGTCATGATCAAAAAAATAAACTACATTAACCTTTGCTTACAGTATAAATGACTTTCAAAAATAACAATGCATGGTTCTGCAAATAATTCTTATATCACTTAAGCTAAGGTCACAGTGATCACAAATCCATTACAATAACCAAGTCTCATGAGAATTGAGAGATTCATGTGCTCTCTTCTATTTGCAAATAAAAGGGAGGCAATGGACCAACGCATATCTTCTAGTTTCAATCAGCAGTTCTGGTGAGTGACCTTCCTCAAGTGGACCACTGATACCTGAGAGAGAAATCTGACTTAATTATAGATTATTATTTGAAATGCTCGCTTGATGTTTGCGAGACTCATTATGCTCGCTTTAATGATAAGGGACCCTGGCTACTTTTTAAATGAAAACTCGGGCTGAGGGTTTGGTTGAAATTATACAGTCCATAAACACCAGAAATAAACACCAGAAATAAATATATATATATATATATATATATATATATATATATATATATATATATATATATATATATATATATATATATATATACACATTTTATTTGTATAAATGATTTATATAAACATACATTAACCTCATTTGTCTATACAATATCTTAAGCCCCCTCTATCTCTCTATTCCTAGGTCCATGATTAGGATAATGTAAATGGCTGTTGTGCAAATGATTTATGTATCATAATCACTATTTTTGTGTTTGTTTACTGTGCTGTTTCTGGTGCTTTCGTGGAATTAATTGTTTCCTTTTTGACATTTGGCTGATTAATAGAGGAAGAGCTATTAATACACAGTTTTATCATACAGATTTTTATCTGGTAATTGTGTAAATAGAACTCAATTTAAAAAACTGACAAGTACAAATTCTCTTTTTTCATTCTTACCAATCCTTTTTTAAAAAAAAACATGTTTATATAGCATTTCAACTGTCTCAACATAAACTCTGCATGAGTTTGACTCCTTATGAATATTTATTTTCGTAAATGTCATCACGTATCAATAGTGAGACTGCTGCCATTGCACTAATTTAAAACTGCTGTGATAATAAGCACAATATCAACTTTACCTATACCGCCCACGTCTATTCCTGACCAGGGTCTGAATCAATCCAGGAAAACTAACACCTGTCATAGCAACAACAGAGCACAGAGAAATGCAGAAGCCAGGGCTGTAATTATTTGTATTCTTTTGTACTGATGATCATACGATAATAAGCTTGATTTCTTGCGATCGCAGTAATCTCTGCATAACTAACTCATAACCACACACACGACAATTCCTGTCAGGGATTGCTTTTGGTCTCTATAAACTGACTTTTGATTACTACGATATCAGTTCCTGTTGTAATATATAAGGGATATTACAGCAGACCTGTCGTTTGGTTGCAACAGCAGTAGGCTGTAATAACTAATGTTGATCTGCTGATGTCAAGTGTCAGTGGTGACGTGGGGCAATCTCATACAGAGATTAGACTCATTCAGAACACCCTGACTGGAATGCGGAGAGTATCCTGTTTAGATAGGGGGAAATGTCTAAACTGCAGTCAAGTTGGATGTTTTCAGGCTTCCTGAGATGACACTGAAAGTCAGTAAAATATTTGTCATACTGCAGAAATGTTACTGCTGATATCGGGTATCTTAAATATAAAGATAAGTCTGTATGGATTTATCCATAGAACTGCTTTTCAGTCTTCAGTAATTGTTGATCAAAGAATGTCAATCTGCTGTGTTGTGTCTCTATTTAATAAACATTACTCAAATTAATTATGCTGGTACATCATGCTACGCAAAACTTCTAACCTCTTCATAGACAGCTTATTTGGTCATGATCACAAGATAAATATTCAGTGATTATGCTTCATTTCTGTTTAATTACTAGCCTGCTATGCAATAGTTTATACCCTTCCATAAAGCTAGTGGGTTACGAGAAATTAGCAGCTTATGGTTTGACTTTTTGTTTATCCCAAAGAAAGTGCTTCTGCCCAGGGCAGTACACTGCCTGGATGGAGGCACTGCCTTAAAGACTGAAGTCAGGGGACAAGAGTCTCCTGTGAGCAGTTAACGCCATAAATTACATGAAAGATTATCACATGATTGGCTGCAGCCTCGCTCTGTGAGACGGACAATGATTTATTTATCTATTTTCAGGTAGGTACTCAGTAAATCCTTCTACCCAGAAGTGGATATACTCTGTATACTTGCGTACAGTAAATTTCAGGAGTTGCTGGCTGAACATAACTGCTCTCCGAAGTGGCTGCCTCAAATGTAATGACGTTTTTTTCCCCCCCACACTGCCCACCTTTTTCCTTTGCATCGTAAATTTATTTTTAGATCTGGTTTGATTCTTATGAATAAAGCGATGGCAGAGAAAAATAAGCCCATTCTTCTCTGTAACAACTCTTCTTCCTCTCAGGCATCCTGTTGTTTACTGCACACTGAGATATTCTCTCCCTCTCTGTCTTTGTCATGCCCTACTCTAAGTAATGGAGACCCCAGAATCACAGGTAGGGTTGTAAACATTAGCAGGGGACAGGTGATCCACAATAAGTCAAAGGACTTGTAATCTAAAAGACCGAGGACTGCAGCGGTTTCAGCTTTAAAACGTGTCCTACAGTAAATGTGAATAAGGATCCACTATTTGTCAAAAGGACATATACTGATCCCTCTGAGACCACAGGTCCAAGTGAAGCCCAGTTGCGCTGTCTATATTTTCGCCACTGAAGTTAAGTATGTACTGTTGCTTTTAATGCTGTTAATTCAGAATATTTCACCATTAATGTTGACAAGTTCAATGTGTGTATATTTCTTTTAATTACTATTTTTTAGTATGTTGTATAATGAGCATGTTTAAAGAAGTACTTAGCGGTGACATCTGCCCTAAAAGGTAATAACTCCTGACACATTTGCTTGTGTGCATCCATATCACGTCACCTGCAGCACTTAGTGAGTCACTTTTTAGCCCAGTAAATGGTTTAAATCCCTTAAACCCCTGTCAGAGCATGGGCAAGGATGTATTTGACTTCAGAAATTCAGAAAATGGTCACAGATTTTTCATCAGAAAAACGGATCGCACCTTAGCCCCTGTTGTATATATTTCCATATTACTTACTTTCCAGATCTGTCCCTGCCCTCCTATTTTCCCGTCATCGCTCTGTTCCTGAGTACACAGAGTACTTCTGCTACTCTCTGCTAACTTTTCACAACTCATCACCTCTAGAGAAACTCATGAAACCATTACTCAGTGGTGTGGCTTGTTTTCTTCCTTCCTGACACTCTCCTATGTTGCATCCCTTCACCGTTTTCAGATATCAATTGCTTGTGCCGAGCAGCTGGCGGTACAGCACAGATACATTAATGTATTTTTGTTTTCCTAAAACTGATCAGCTTAATGATGCAAATTTAAAGATTACTTGTTCCTACCAGCTGAATTTTGAGGATAGCTTTATTCCATAAAGTCAGCCCACACACACTTAACAAAACCAAATGACTAGAGCGGATTCATCCAGTTGCTGCTGGAGGAGTTTGTGGATTTGGTGTTTAACTGCTGCAAATTCTATTTTATGGAAAGTAACTGTGCGGAGTGTTCTCACTGTACATCCCTGTATGTGTACACAAGGCTCCATGTGGCTGTGTCAGCTGCCATGTTCCTGACTGCAGGCATGCATCTGTGTGCTGTGTCTACCAATGTACACATGGTAAGAAGATAAGTAAACAAACGTTTGAGCATGTGAATCGATTAGACCGTGACTGATCCCGGATTTTGGCAGCAAATACCAATATTTGGGAAATCAAGAGTGCCAACAACAATACATAAACTGCGCTGTCAGCAGAGAGGAAAAGAACTGTGTAATGAAAAACTCTAAAGCTGCACTAATCAATATTTTCATAATGGATGAATTGGTAATATGTAATAATAAAGGAGTCAAACAATTAATCAACTTACAGAGAATTGTCACCCAAATTTAAGGCAGCTGTTGTGAAAATGCTCTGATTAACACGCTGTACGCATGACCAGTAATTTACAGACAGGGAGAGACAAATGTTGCATTTCAGACAACTCACAACTGGCCCTCTAGAAAAAAAGAAAAAAAAGTCAAAATTCCTACTTGAAAACCCTAATTTCCTGAGGGAGCAGTTGTCACAATAATGGCCGCACCCGTGGGGAGGGGGTAGAGTGTATTTGTAAAGATCAGTATTTGTATTAGGCTAGCGAATCAATTGTTTAAAAGTGTCATAAATAAATGTATAATAATTTTACTTTCTCTATTTCTCTTATATGTTCAAGGATGCATGTTGCATCTTAAGAGCCAAAAATGTTTATCAGGTGAGTGACAAATTTGGTGAGAACCAAAACAGAGCTAATAGGAGAGGTGATAAGATGACCAGGGTCAAGCATAAGATGGTCAGAAACTTGACTGAAATTGCAACGGTTTTTGCAAACACATTTGTCATAACAAATCTATCATAATGTCATTATTGTGTTTTCAGTTGGATCCTGAGCCCCCAAGTAAAACAAAACACGATTACTGCTGCTTTAATGGCGCCATTATACTGTACGTAGGTTCCAGGGTCCTGACACTGCTATACTCAAACAAAATGCAGCGGTTACTAATGTTATTAGTTATGAGTCAATACGTCCTCTGTGAGAAGGGAATACTGGCTGATATTCATAAATTAACATTTTATTTTCCAGGACCTCTAAATTCGAGACCAAGACATATTTTACAGGGTTTCCTACAGCTAATCATTACAGTTATTATTAACAGAATCTGCATCACCATCTGCTGAACTGTGATATTTTACTCTGCCAACTCAGCTGTGGTGCCACAGAGTGTTGTCAACAAAAGAACCTGCTCTGCAAACAATTGAATTATGACTTAAAGTGTGTTTTATGGCAGTATGTACTCCACTTTATGCAAATCAGCCAACATATGTTCCTCTGCTGACATACAGCATCTGTGATAAGACAATGTTATATCCTACAGAAAGATATCATCTGGCTCTTTCATCAATCGGATCAGACGGAAAAAATATCCTCCAAATGTTGAGGACCTCTGCTTCTAAACAAAAATATATGTGTGGATCCACAGGTCACTCTGTGTCAGTCAGCTTCGTCTGAACTGTAGCCATCTTTCATCCCCTTGGCACCTGCTGTCATCTGGATGATAAGATGAAAGGCAGCTCGGGTTCTTAAAGACTGAGCTTCAGCAAATTGTGATGATGAATACTGATTTTTAAACACTCTGTAAGAAATGGACAGAAATGTAGCCCAAAGGGACTTGTCATGACCCGTCAAGACTTAAGAATGGAGCGCTACATTCACACTATCAGAGTATGATAATCGACCTCTTGTTCACTAGCTGCAGTATATCATCAACTGGGGCTCGATTTACATACAGTCTTAGTCATAAGCTACTCATGTACTCTGTCAGAGCTACAGCAAGTCAATAAATACATATTGATAGAGGTCATTTTGTTGACAACAACATGGCATTCAAATTCAAAGTGCAGCTTTAAAATATGCATATGCTGTACTAACAAATCTAATCCCTAGTAAATTCATTTAAACTTTCTAGGAATGGATTACTGCTGATATGGTGACAAAATGTCAGAATTAAAGTCTGATTAATCCTACTACGAACCTTGAATAACACAAGAATGAGTTGATGTGTCAGGATTATTATAATAGGGCAATGGAAAGCAGCTTTTGTGAGATCTCAGGAGAAGATCTGAACTCTGATTCACTTCTGACTGGACCGTCTTTTTTCACACAACACCAAAGAGCCTGTGCTTAATGTGTTTCATCATTCTGAGGAGGAGGCTCACTGTGGAAGAAATTCAAGCAAAATAATTCAAAGGTTAAAGAATACTATCCCATCTACAGATCACAATATTCTAAAAGAGACTGCTAATGCTCTGGAAGAGGCTGCTTTAAGAAAAAATTCAAACAGCTTGCCCTAACCTAGGAACTAACTGAGCTAGAGAGCTAACTTTATGGATAACGTCATGCAGAATATTTTGAATGTCAAGTGACAAAATGTTCTTTAAAAAAGGATCATAAAGTCAATGAGAATATTTTAAATTTTTCATGACATTGGTAACATATGTGCAATGAAATCATAACGAGGGATTAAAGTGGTTAACAGCATTGGAATTACAAATTGCCGTTCTCCCCTTGCCCACCCATCCATAACAATGCAAAACATTTTGAATGCTTTGTTTCCCAACTGCATCATAACCCAGACTTAATGGAATTCTTCCATCATTTATTCAAGGTCAAAGCTCATCACTCCCACAGTCCTTTGCATTGTAAATCTTCCTCTCAACATGTCTGAGGGGGAAATTGAGTAATTGAAAATTTCCTGTGGTCGTCGTCTAGCTATCAGTATACTGCAAGTGAACAGAAATTCTGTGTTGAGAATGAAAACAGCATCAACACATATCATCAGACAAAGTCAACAAAACAAAACCTGATTTTGTCATTCCTGCTGAAGACTTCTAATGAACAGCAGCCGAGATTATTCCCCCCCCCCCCCCCCCCCCCCCAAAGCAGCAGGTTAGTGAATTGGTTACTCCATTAGTGAGCCGGCCTTGGTGTTCACAGTTAGCTGTGTGAGAATATTATTTGATACAGCACCAAAACACTCAGCTAGATGGTTTGGTGTGCAGGCACTCATCCAAGTCCTGACAAACACATTTCTGTCCACTGAGAGCATAATGTAGCATGGTGTGGTAATGCTTTAACCGTTATATACAGACAAGACACAACAGTGATGGATGGGTATCGAGAAGACTGTTTAAATGTGATGCAGCCAGTAATTCAGGTGAAAGTCAGGTAAGGGTTCACAGCTGGACAATCAAATGTGCCCAATCAAAACAAGTAAACATGCAGCAAAACCAAATTCATTAAACTGCCAAACTCGTTTGATAAGGCAAGCATTTTCAATCAAGAAATACAACGGCAATTAGTTTCCCTTGAATGATTTGTCTCTCAAGACACTCTTGAGTGCTGCCTGGAAACAAACATGTAAATGGCAACATTCCCAATTCAAAATATTCGAGACACAAATGGAAAAGACGTAAGATTGAAAAGCACTGTTTAATTAGTTCTATCTCCTCCTACAGCAGACAAGAGTTTTGAACAACTCTGAAGATTATAGACTCATTCACTTTTAAATTGACCATCTGTTGGGATTTCTTTCAGGGTTGATTAAAGATACGTGGTAGATTAGAATCGTATTTTTGCAGAGTGGATAGACTCAATTGAGAGATAAGTAAGTTAGGTGTTACTCCATCAATACTGCACTTTAAGGGATGGGATACAGGACTCAGACGCAGTGAGAATAATAAAATGTCTGAAAATAAGAGTGGGAACTCAAACAGTAACAATGATATTGCAGTGATGCCTATCCCTAGGCTGCATCTTTATTATTTTTTCCTTTTTGGTTGATGCACAGTATTCTTGTTTGAATAAAATAATGGGCGAACCAGACGAAACCAAGGAGAGCTACGTGCTTCTTTGGTCTGTATTTCACTCAAATGTAATGGGCTGATTGTAATAAAAGAGCCTGTATAAACCCAAACTTTTACTCATGCATTCAAAAGCAATGAGAACAGAGAACACAAGGAAAAAAAAATAATAATGTCATCATAATACACATGAATTTCAGACAAACTTAGGCGAAATACAAGCAAAACCAGTAATATAATCACATTTTCTTGGTTAACAGCTTTCATGATGCTGATTTTAGAACTAATTTAACCATTTAAAGCCAGGCTCAGGAACTACATCATTTAACGTTTTTGGGATATGTATCTTATCCGTAAATCAGAAAAAAAGATTTCAAGACTCCTTTACATTAAGGCTTACCTATCCTCTCTGTGTAGAAATATACAACCAATACTCAAGAGTGGAAATCATAACGCAGCTGCAGTACCTCGGTGTGTTAAGATCTTTATGAGGATATGTAGTCTGATGTCACCTAGATCTAGGTCACTGGTATAATCAACACACAAAAGTGGAGGGCCAAGTTAAGTTTACTGTGTCTCTTCCAAACTTCTTTCCATTTTCATATTCCATCATTAGATTTGCATGTTGTATCAGCTCTGTGCAA
Organism: Sparus aurata; assembly: GCF_900880675.1. Lineage (NCBI taxonomy): Eukaryota > Metazoa > Chordata > Actinopteri > Spariformes > Sparidae > Sparus > Sparus aurata. The sequence goes on from NC_044207.1 coordinate 20,524,851, forward strand.
TGTTTTGATGATTGAGAATTCACAGTTAACATAGCAAACCAAAAGTTACCGTTTAGTGAACTCCATTCAGACTGTGCGATGAATGAAGAGTCCTGCTTAATTGGGTACGTAGCCAAGTGAAGTGAAGAATGAATCAAAGTACATGAGTATGAGTGCCTGGTGCACCACCGCACCTTTTTCTGAATTATGTCTAAAATCATCTTTGTAGAAGTATTGGTCTTGTACAGACATTTTAAATGCACAACAAACATTACACTGCCTTTGGCACTGACTACTGAGAAATAACTTGTCTGAAATAACAGCACTTGTGTATGATCAGAATAAACAGAGATAGGAAAATAATGACAACAGACAGCACAGTGACCCCAACCTCATAACAGAGTAATAATTGTTTGGGAACAAAGTTTGAATAAAGTTATAAAAGCATCTGTCAGGTTTGCAAAAACAACCGCTTGTGCAAGCTTAACCCCTCTGTTTGACCTTAGTAAAACACCTCGTGGGAAAAAAAGTGTTAGATATGGAGATACACAACAACTAATAAAATAAAAATACTTCATCCTTGTCTTGGGAGCCAGGCTGTTGTCAGAGATCACTCTGCAAGTCAGTAATGGCAAAAAAAGGGAAATCTTTGCAGCATTTCACCTCCGAACCTTGCCCTTATCCCAATTTTATGCAGCATAGCACAGGCATCAGCTACGGTGCACAACGCAACACCTACAGCAATAACAGCTTTTGTAAGAACACTTTAGAAATAACAACCACAAGATTAACATTTGACGATATTAGAGTACCAAATGCATTAAAGCAAGGCATCTGTTTCAAATAAATTGCTCAAGCAACATTAAAACGCACTCGAAGCGACAGTCTGTCAGGTCTGGCAGCAAATAGAACAGCACTGTGAATAATAACAGCATGTTAAGATAAGAGATCAGGTAAGCATGAATACTCACTGTGCTGAAGTTCACCGGATAGCAATCCTCTCCTCGAAAGGTGCACTGCAGCAGCATGTCATTGATGTCATGACCTGTGCGGTTATAGAAATCAGTCATGTTGAACAGTTTGGGCTTGAAGTTCTGGAAGTTTGCCTTATCCTTTAGGGCAGCCAGAACTTCAGGCTCAGCCAAGTGTGGGTTGGCTATTTGGTAGTTATTATTGAGGAGGGCCAGGAGCTCTCCCACATGATAGAGGTCATTTCTGGTGATTTTGGAGAAGCGGAACTCGTTGAGGTTACAGAAGGTAACAGATGGGAACGTGAGGTTAGTCGCCGCCACCTCGTCCAGCTTGGTGACATGAGGGTACTCCAGGTAATACGACACTCGATCCATGCAGACCAACATCAATAAGCCTAGTGAACCGAGGAAGGAAAGAGTCCAGAGAAACCGACGGAATGTCATGTGCCCATAGGCAAATATGTGACTCATGCCATGTAGGGTGGATATGTTAGCAAAAGCTTGCAGGTTGGACGGCCTGATGCTTTCAATGCTTTCCTCTGAGCTCCCTTTCATGTTTGTAGAGTGATGTTCAACACCGTTTCCCAAGAACTTCAGGTTAAAGACTTTGCTTAGCAACAGCAATAGCAGAATCCAACCGGCAGTGTTGGTTTGGTACACTGTTTCTTTATTCCCTCAAGAAGTGGTAATGGTCTCACTAAGTAGCTACCTTAAAATGGTTGTCAGTCTCTGTGACAGCTGTCTTTTCATCACAATTTACCTTCCAGTGGTTGTCAGCTGTTCCTGTAGTCCCAGGCCCCCCCCCCCCTTTTTTCTTTCAGCCTGCTATTTTATTATCTCCAAAGCTGTCTCTCTCACTCCCTGCTCAGCTGTCCTTTGTAGCGGCACCAAACACAATGACAGCTCCAGAAACACCCACTTCTACCAAAACGCAATGCCTCCTGATTCCTGAGTGGTGTGAAAAGGGACAAGAATACAAGGGACAAGAAAAGAGAGAAAAACAGAGAAAATAGCAGACGTAAGGATAGAGGCGAGAAATGAGTGGTGAAGGGGGGGCTGCGATGAAAAGGGCTAGCGTTTGGAGAGGTGCTAAGCCTCAGCAGTCAATGGGACCCTTCCTCCTCTAATCGGAGAGAATGCCTCTACATCGCTGTGATAATGGGATGCAATGGTTTTGTGAATGGAGGTAATAAAGAGAGAAATGGCTCACTGGTCCCTCGCTGCCACCTTCCTTTTTGTCTCGGGTCTCTGTTTGCTCTTCTTTTTTCTTCCAGAGATGAAAATGAGGGGGTCAGAGACCTCCGACCAGCCCACCACTGTGCTTGACAACCGGCGTTCACAGCTTCCACGGGTTCCTTATTGCACAGATCCTCAGTTAATAGGGAAGACCACCTCTTGATGCTTTATGGCCAACCCCCTAACAGCATAACCACTAAAGCCGCTTCGAGACCTCCAGCTTTAGTCCTGTTAACATACAGATTTATATTCTGCCGTGTGGAGCCTTTTCACTCTCTTTTTCGCTGCCTCTCTCTCTCTCCCACCACTCCCCCATTTCTTGCTCTCTCTCTCTCTCTCTCTTTCTCTCTCTCTCTCTTACAGTCTCCCTCTCTCTCCCTCTCCCTCTTTAGTAGTCAGGATCCATCCCACTGCTGAATGGCTGCTTTGCCTGTGTGCCTGTGCTCACAGGGGAAGTCTCTCAATCTGGACGCTACCTTCACCGTGTTATTATTCTCTAAACTGCCCCAACAGCCTACGCCAACATGTCTGCTTGCATACAAGACAGCCACAGGTTGTATATTTATTGCATTGACATACGTAACGGAGTTCCAGAAATATCCACGTTTCTGTATTTTCATTCCAGTGCAAACAAGTAAAGCCAGCAAACACATGACATGGCTAAATGGTTTCTTTGTTATTTATTATATGAATAATTTATCATCTTATTCAAATATATATTGGCTTCTCTTGTGACAGAATGGAATATATATATATATATATACATATATATATACACACACACACACACACACACACACACACACACACACAACATATATTTTTTTTCTTTTTTTTCTCTTGCTGCTCAAAGCAATGGACTATTCCCAGCATTCTAAGCATTTCACAGTCTGGTTACAACAGTCCTTGGATATGGTTCATCATGGTGTGACTACATGCGAGTTTTAGGCTTCACCAGTAATGGAGTGGGTGATTTTATTGGGGTTAAAATGTCAGCACACCATGCTGAAAAAACCTTTTCATTTCTCCCCGGACCAAACAAGATTATCACTCATTGGCTACACACGGATGTCTCATTATCATAACAATAGGTGAACTGCCAAGGATATGACCACAGCCCTTGAGGATTAAATCAATATTCTGCCCTGGTAACCAAGCACAGACACCATAGCAACCATTTTGCCACAACACTATAGAGGTATGCAATTCAGATAAAAACTAACATTTCATCCGTTCACTTCGGAGGAATGCTGTGTCAAACATACGTTGTCACCATCGAGATGCAATTTTAAAAATGCTCACAGAAGAGAATGCAGTATGATAGACTATCACAATCTTTTCACCTGACAGGCAATGCTGAGACTTAGATTAGGTCAACCAGAACAATGTCTAAGGTATAGCAATTTCCAAACTACAAGACATAAGCCGTTTTCTGCTCCTTCCACCCAACAGAAGTACGAGCCAAAATCAAAAAAGAACTAGAGCCCTTTAAAAGGAGACGTTTTATGAAAAACTCACTTCAAAGGACATTTGAAGTGAGTGAATTAAGTCTATTTTTGATTGAAACGTCCCTAAACGAATGAAATGTCTTGTGTTTGCTAACAGTTTAACTTCAGAAGAACAGTACAGAGCTAAAAGCCGTGGCAAAGAAGACTGCAACTTCAGGATATTTTTACCGAGTGACCACAACGTTTCGACTTTTGTAAGCATCGAGCACAAGCCAGTACAAAGCTAAGAGCAAAGCAAGGGAGCTGCTCTATACTTGGCAGCAAGAATCAACACAAAAGTCTTCATCGTGTCCAATCAGACGTTGTCAAGACGCAGTTTTTTTACTTTATCTTTTATAGAGATTTGACGAAAAAATGTTCCTACAGCGACTGAAAATCTTCTGAATTGTGTGTATTTTACTCCCAGAATTCATACATGCTCAAGGTTGCGTGGATTTTACTACGGACTGCATTATCAACGCAGGCCAGTAACTTTACAAGGTCAAGAATTGATCGATACCAGTTGTCTGTGACCTGACTTCAAATTCGAAAGCTGTCAGTTCTGCTATGTTGCTTTTCTGTTTATTTTGTAAGTCAGCCTGTTGAATCAGGCATTAGCTTGTTGCTCAGCAAACATGGCTACTGCCAATCTGGTGCAATGTTGGACTACTGTTGTAATATTGAGGGTCAAGAAGAACTGTCTGATGAACCCTCATCTGTATATGCACTTGTGTTGCTGTGGTATGTACATTTACATGCCCTGAAGATAATAATAGATGTATATGTGAAAAAGGAATAACCAAACAGCATGAATGTATTTGCTTGACAACTTTCATTAGCGCCTAGCAGTCAGCTCACTAACACTATACAAAGACTGCCACAAAGCTGCAACATTACTGGCCTGCTCTGCAGTGAGGTAGAGGCTAATAGGATCATATTCCTTCTCTAACGTGCGGTGGTGAAGCTATTGGTTTAGAATAGGGGTGTGCCAAAATATCGATATTACGATATATCGCGATATTTCGTCTTGAGGTACATTATCGATACACTGGTGCCAAATATCGATATTTAAAAATGTAAAAAAAATAAAAAAATTAAAAATAATAATAATTTTTTTTGGCCCACCACCACCACCCCTTTTCGGAGGACAGCTTTATCTTTATTCAAACATAGGTATACAACCAAATAAAATAAAGAAAAAATGGTTTAAGTAGCTCTGAAACCCACACATATAGATATTTAATGATAGTTGTAGTCAGTGTGTGTGTTAAGAAGAGACACTGTGCAATACACTCTTTGTTTACTTGGCTGTCATTCATGTGAAATTGATTGACAATGTTTTGTAATTCCTGTGAAATGGATTCAGTGCAGTCAATAAATTCTGAATTTCTTCAGTGACACAGATATCGTGATGTATCGTGGATGAAATTCCTTGCAATATATCGATTATCGCAGAATCTCTGTATCGTGATATTATCGTTATCGTGGGCAAAATATTGTGATAGTATCGTATCGCGAGGTACCTGGTGATACCCAGCCCTAGTTTAGAAGCACTTCTTGTGGTGACATTCATGGTAAAAAAAATGCAGCTAACAGAAAAACCAGTGACGCTGACCACACACTGAGCAGCAATGGACAGTATGAGAAAACTAAAACAAAACTATTTACCTGAAAATTAGCATAAAATGTTTCCTTTAATAACTCATAACATCATGACACCTGAAATATATCAGATACTATTCCAAGTCAAGATGTCACTGACTTGATGATGATGATGCTTAAATTTACAAATTGTTGATGCCTGACTCAAGGCCAGCTTACCCACTCCTATAGCTGCACTCTGTATTCACAGTCATGACTGGTAATGATTAATGTGCTACAAACACTTAGCAGTGATGGATGATGCTGTGCCCATTTAACATATGAGGCCTTCACTGAGTTTTAATATGTCTTCATTCACAAACAGTGCCAAGAGAGTCAATTTTGGTGACAACTACTGACAAACTATAAAATCCTCCAGTATGGAGTCACATTTGAGATACTGCACAGAAATCCAGGAAGGATTTGGATGAATTGTTTTGATACTTTAGAAATACTACTCTACAATGAGAATAAAGTTTAACTCAATAAATCACTGAGCATGTAGGGAGTACTTGAAGATGTATACTGTTGTATTGTTTGTGGAAAATACAATGGGTGTCTACTAGGGCTGGGTATGACAAGGTACCTCGCGATACGATACTATCACAATATTTTGCCCACGATAACGATAATATCACGATACAGCGATTCTGCGATAATCGATATATTGCAAGGAATTTCATCCACGATACATCACGATATCTGTGTCACTGAAGAAATTCAGAATTTATTGACTGCACTGAATCCATTTCACAGGAATTACAAAACATTGTCAATCAATTTCACATGAATGACAGCCAAGTAAACAAAGAGTATATTGCAGTGTCTCTTCTTAACACTAGGGATGGGCATTTCAAGCAAAACTACTATTTGATAATCACAGGGAACTAATTGATTATTTTTCGAATAATCGCCCCCCGCCACCGCCGCAGCATAGACAGAAAGACGTTGTGAACTCTGGCTCAACAACTACCATCAAACTCCAAAAATCCTCACCTTCAACGAAACTCATGGGGAGCATATCTTTTGCAATCACCTTTGAAATGAGGGACGCTGTTTGCTCCGCGCGTCTGGCATCACATGTTCTTCGTCTAGTAGTGAGATAGCTGGCCATTGACTGTTGCTGTGATGACGACGGGCCTCCACTTTCTATCGGGTGCTTCGCTCTCATATGACTGTGCATGGTTGACGTAGACTTGTGATATGCAAGCTTTGCCTCGCAGAGATTACACTGCACCTCTGTTTCATTTGTTTGTTTTTTTAAAAAGTTCCACACGGAACTTTTTGATGGCTGCAACACTCTCTCCATGGCTCCGGCTTGTTTCTTCTTCTACGGTGGCATCTAACGTCAGCCCATCAGGCAGCGTATCAAATGCTATACTGCTCCCGTGCGGACGACGCCACTAAAACAAAGGAATATTTTTTTTCAGACATGATTTACTAATCGAATATTTATGATTTAACGACTATTCGAATAATCGAAAATCATTGCCCATCCCTACTTAACACACACACTGACTACAACTATCATTAAATATCTATATGTGTGGGTTTCAGAGCTACTTAAACCATTTTTTTTTTTTTTCATTTGGTTGTATACCTATGTTTGAATAAAGATAAAGCTGTCCTCCGAAGAGGGGTGGTGGTGGTGGGCCAAAAAAAAAAAAAAAAAAAAAATAGATTTTTTTTTTTTACATTTTTAAATATCGATATTTGGCACCAGTGTATCGATAACGTACCTCAAGACGAAATATCGCGATATATCGTAGTATCGATATTTTGGCACACCCCTAGTGTCTACAGGTATCAGGCACTTGAATGTCATGCTTTTTAATATGGTTTTTCTACCAAATGTAGCACATAGTTTTTGGACAAATCATATTTTTCCTATTCAGTAATTTATTGTAGGTATGAAGGGATATAGTATAAACAGTATGAGGTCCAGTGCAGAGGTAAGTTCTATGTTTATGGTTATTAGAGTGAGTTAGGTTAATCTACATTTTGCCAACAGTTAAGTGCAAACATAAAGTAAAAAGACAGTACATTTAGTGTTTTGGCTCGAAAGATTGATGAAATAAATTAGATATAATTCAGCAATTGAAACCACACAAATTCAAACTGAACACTATTTAATGACATTGAAGGCATTATATTCATATAATTGAATTTAAGACATTTTAAGACTTTTAACTGCAAGAACACACACTCAAACACACCAACAGCAGCAATAATGTCTACGGGACCATCTCCCAGTATTGGACTAGTTTATCAAAACAAGTCTATTTTACTTGCCTACTTTAGCATCTCTTCATTGGTTACCTGTAACATTAAAAATATTAACATTAATTTAAAGCACAATTGGGGTTTGCCCCTAATTATATGATGTAATTACTAAGCCCTTTATGAGCCTCAGCGCTGCCTGAGATCCTCTAGCATGAGACTCTTAATAATTCCTGGGTCAAAGCTAAAAACCAGAGGAGACCGAGCCAGGCAAACTCTGTTTCTTTTTTTAAAATCTCTTTTTAAAAACAATTTTTTACAGAATTGTTTTCTCCTGAATTGGTCATTCTTCTATTTCTAGTTGGTTTTAATGTGTTTTAGTTATACATGGCTTGTTTTAATTATTGAATGAACTGTAGTCTTGTTTATCTGTAATTACTCCTGTTTATGTCTTGTTCCACAGCCTGTGGAGTGTGGCTTATGTGCAGAGGGTTGACTGTAACATGACTGACTCGTCCCATCAGAACTGACCTCAGCATAGCAAACAGTGATGTGTTCACAGCTCCTGGTTTCACAGCAACTGAACAATGACTTAAAATCTGAATATGAAGTAGCTTGTGGTGAATAAACTGATCTGTCATCAGTGAAACAAACCTACAAACATTTATTCACATTTTAATAAATATTCAATATTAGAGTTCTGTGATTGTTGTCATCGTTGTTGCATAAATCTGCATATGACATTCAATTTCCATGTTCAGTAATAGAATGCAAAACAGTCTTCACGCTGATTTATTTGCATTCTCTGTACATTTGGATATTGTTGGCAGAGATTAGCAAACTTAAATTCCAAATTCATACTAGCAGGCATGCCTGTTGTTGCAGATTGCAGGATGAAAGTGGTGGACTTTTCAACAGTAATTGGCTTTCAAGTGGATGGTAGAATGCACAGCATAATGCAGTGAATATTAATGAGGAGGAGTAATATTTGAGGCACTGCTATGCAATGCTCTCTCTTTTTGGGGGGCCTTTGAATTTGACTCATCAATTGATGTTCTGAAAAATTCCTGGCATATAGATTAGTGGCTAGACTCTTTCCATATAACTGACACAGTGTCATAACTGCATATACAACTGGTCCAAATCTGTTTGTAAAAGGAACTTAACACTGTAGAGATGCAACATCATATAAAGGCTAGTAAACCCTAATGCAATTGAAACAATAGTGAAGAGCTTTTACTTTTTAAAATCACAATTCACAGCAATGTTTGATATATGTGTCTACCTTATACAGCACTAGATATAATTCAGCTCTCAATCATAATCTATGCTCTTCCTTGGCCCTCTTTATTTGATCATACTTTGTGCAAATGCTTTTAGGTAGAAGTAATGTTGAGCAAAGGTCAGATTGCTCTTTTGCACATCCAAGAAATGTGTTATATGTCTATAAATCCACAAATGCTTTGTCTGGGATAATGCGCAGTTAAATGTTAAGGGATAAATCATCAATGTGATCGAGTTCGACAGTACGGAATGCACACTGATACCAGGATTTTTGATGGCTGAAACACAGAGAAATGTTTTTTTGTTTGTTCTTCTTATCAGTTTTAATCTGAATTGTTTCATAACAAGCTTGCCATGGTTTAGCTTGGTTCACAATGCACTCACAAACAATGTGATTCATACTGCGGGTGTGCTGCGCTGTATTTCTTCTGTCACCAAAGATGTGTTGCAAAAGCTTTGACAGAATCCTCCAAACAAAAGTTAACCTGATCTGACAAGTAAGCATCTTAATTTAATGAGTACAGAGAAAAAACGCAGCAGCAACTATTGCCGCTCTCACTATGCAGTTATACGAAAATTATGTTGGATATTAATGTGCTATAATTACAACAGTTCAGCGAAAATTCCTATGACAAGCAAACCGCCCTGATATGATGTAGAGCTAAAAGGAGCAATTACGGTAAGTCATTTTTTGTGATGCCCAAGTAAGTTATGCAGATTTGGCAAGCACCTCACAGGACGGATTGCCCTGTGAGGAACTGAACCCTGCACTAAAGCAGTCGACATTTAAGAGCACATACATCATGAAGTTAAAGACGGAGCAGCAGAGATGCAACACTGCACTGAACAGAACAGCACCAGCAGGAGGGAGCAGAACACAGCCTGAACTACTGATTAGACTGAAAGAGTGATCCTTTATAGCTATCCCAGCCTCTAATAACTTTGTTTTACTATATACAATGTTCTGCAGCTTACACAAGTACATTGCAACTCATATAAAGTCAATGATTTGAACTTTTTGAGTAGCTAAGATGTGTGTTACAGGCATATTTTTAGCCCTACATCAGGGTACACATCTTATCAGTGTTTCCAACAGAATGGCCATGCACATATGGCTGGAGATGCCTTGACTTTTTGTTTCTCTCTCACATTATGTACTGCTGTTCTGTTGACTTTCTTCATCAACAATATGTTTTATAAAGTCACCCAACTAATACGCCCTTGGGACTTTTTCATCCGTAATTCCGTTTACACAACTACAAGAGAGCCGTGTATGAGGGAAGCTTGTCGTTAATTATGTAGCCTATTGAAACCAATAAGATATCCAGCGGCATCGCAGGACTACATCAAATAGAGGAGGTTGCATCACAATCAGTGCATTTACAGGATGGATGTAGCCTCCTGTGAGTGCAGGGTTAGAGTGAGTGCAGACTGTCACCTAGTTTAATTAATAGCGGATGGTGTCAGTCTTTCGGGTCGAAAAAAGGCAAAAATGGGATGACCAAATATTCTGATTCACCTAAAATGCATTTCACAAACGGGCTGGGCGACAAATCCAATATCATGATATCTTTTAACACCTTGATATCATTTTTCTGACAATATTGTAGAAATGACGACTGGCACTTTTACAAAATATCGACACAATGAGATTTAAAAAAAACAAAAACAAACTCTGTAATGTGGATATTGTGACTAAGTGGGTAAAGGCATATTATGCAGCCTTTAAAACCAGGAAACTGAACACTCATGTCGTATCAGGATAAATTGATACAAAATCTATGATGATATATTGTCTCATATCATGATATTAAGATTAGATATTTATAAGTTGCCCAACCCTAAGTTAAGGATTTGAACTGTTTGTTCAATTGGTGGTAACATTTTAAAGTTCAATATTTCCTTCAGTGTGAATATATTCAAAGAAACACAAACTGTTCAATATTTGTACACCAAACTGTGAGACAACTTGTGCATTCTGCAACTACAGTAAGTGATCAGTGCAGGTATCAAACTGAGCTTTGTTCTATTAACCTCCAAACCCTGCAGAAAAAAAATAAAACAACCACTGCATGTCACCTTTAGCAATATGTTGATATGAAAGGCGATAAACAGAGCAGGCAACATTTTTCTTTGTGACTGTCAGACAGACATAGCAGTGTAGCAGACATGCACACACTCACTTTTCTTTTCTTCACAGACGAAAAAAGCAAACAGCAGAAATCTGCCAGACAACAGAGAAAAAGATGGCCTTCACAATACAGTCAACCAATAGCTGCTATACAACGTGTGTGGCAGTTGCTGTGAATGACCTTGCATAAATGCTGTCAGAGATAAGGACCTATTCATATGTAATCTACTGTTCTATATCTGCTGTGCACTCATGGAGAACAAATCTGAAAGCATCCAAGACCTTGGACACAGAAATGGGAATGTGCTATGAAGATTATTTAGCAGTAATTACATATTGAAACTGTAACACTAATGTATCATTCATCAAAACAAATGCAACCATTTCTTCTAGAAAAATAGTTATTTCAGTATCTATTCAGTATCAGAGGGTCAGGTCAGGTTTTTACAGCAAATGCTTTTCATATAAAACCTGAAGATAAATAACATCGATGAGCTTCTACTCTGCTACTCACTTAAATATGTCCTGCCCAATATACACTATATTAGGGCACCATGATATGGTCAAAAAAGTCATTTTGCGATTATTTAATTATTTGCAATTGTGATATGATTGACAATGAGTGGGAATTTTGTTTGTTTTTTCAGTGAAAATTAGAACTTTGATGCAAAAATTAACATCATAATGAATAAGATTTTGCCTTTATCAAAACATTGCATAATCTTGCCATCTGTATATTGCACTATTAACCATATTGCGATTTTGATTGTTTTTCAATTAATTGTGCAGCTTTACAGTATATAAATAAAACATAAGCTGACCAGATGTTTGTATTTTTGTGAACATAAGTATATACATAACAGATAGAAATGTTTTCTTTTATGTTTTGTTATGGAATATTTGAATAAATAACTGCAACTTGCTAAAGGATTTAAATAATTAGCCCAGCATGATGAAGCCGTTATGGCTACAGCTCCACTGCTTATTAGAGTGCGATGTTTTGCTGTCACACTACTGTCAGTTTCCTTTTACTTTCACTCTACAACCCAATAGTCCACGTGATAGAGTGATGTTGCAGTAACTTTATCACATCTCTTGCTTACCTGCTATACAACCCGACTCCAAAAAAGTTGGGATGCTGCACAATGTGAATAAAACAGAATGCAATAATTTGCAAATCCTTTTAGACCTATATTCAATTGAACATAGTACAAAGACAAGACAATAGTCATTATTGTCTTTTGTACACTCATTATGAATTTGATGACTCACTCGAGCAAAGTGAGAAGGGTAAAATGTGCTGCAATTTTTTTGGAACTGAGGTTGTAGCATTATTTGTGATATGGAAGCATCTGAAAATTTAGTGGAGCCCCAATAGCATTTTTAAAGCCAATATAACTGGAGAAAGCATTGTTATGATATAATAAATGAGCCTCATAAAGTCCTTTACCAGTGAGAGATGTGTTTGTATGATGAAAGGTATCATTTGTGTGCAACTCCTTCAAGTGCCTTAAATCTCATCAATCAAATAAATAAAATGTCACCGATATAGAGGCACATACAGCACACACACACAGACGCATTATCACATAATATGCATTCATCTTTGAATTGTGTTACTGGCTTATACTTTTAACCGGTTTGTCAGTGTGAGGGAACATATCAGTGATGCACCATATGGACTTTCTTAACTGATAACCAATAATTACCTGCTTCTCATGGCCGATACCCATACAAATTTCACATCTTTGTATTTCAAAAATGAATTCGTAACCTGTAGTTTATGCACCCCTGAGGGTAAAAAGGCTAAGATATAGCTCTAGTGATATTTATTGTGTTAAACTCAGACTCAGAACACGTATTGCAAGTTTCAATTGTGTTTCCTTCTTCTGAACTTGGAAAAACAAAGCCCACTCCAGTGATGCCATGTGTGTCTCGTATCTATACATCGTGCATCCCTACACATTTTTCAAGAAAAAAAAAAGAAAAAAACGGTAAAAATTCTCTGATTCCAGCATCTTAAATGTAAAGATTTTATGGTTTCTTTACTCCTTTATGAAAGTAAATATTTAAGGAAATCATCTTTGGGGAAACCTGATAAACATTTTTCACCAAGAAAATACTCGACAGAATAATCAACAATGAAAATAATCATTAGTTGTAGCCCCAATACCCAGGAGATAATGTTAAACTGAAATATGAAAAATGGTCATGTGGTCAAAGTCAGTAGATTCCAACATGTTTTTAAAATGAAATTAGATGAATTAGGTGTTTGGATATGCTCTTATACTGAATGACTCAAATGGCACACTGAGGGACAATTTAAATGTCCAGCTCTGCATTCCTCATAATAAAAGAATATCTAGTAAAGAAGATGCAGGCCTGGAGCAGGACCACTTTTATCCCAAATATCAGCATTAAAATATAACACTTATCAAGATGTTCTATACATAAAAGTGTCCAGAATCAGATTTATTGAGGTAAACACACAATTACTAAACAAATAAGCCCAGATACTAAAATAAGAAATCATAACAACATCAACTAAAATTGAAATACTGCACATTATGTGTACAACATCAAGAGGGCAGACAAACCCACTAGGGGGCCTTTAAGCTGCACCACTTTGCATTTACTGATGCAAAGTTATTGGCAACGTTCTGATATCTGAATGTGATGAGAGGATAAATTGAGAATGTGCATAAACTATAATCTACCAACGAAAACAAAAGAAACAATCATTCACAGAGAGCTGAAAAACTCCTGGGAAATTTGTGCCGAAGTTTGTTTGGACTAAATGTAAATGCCCACACACTAATTTCAACAAAAATTACCCTGGGCTTTTGAGGCTGGAGGTTCAGCCTTTAATCCAGCCTTGCTCATAATGCCATTTATTTTTTAATAAGCACAGACTCTGCGTGTGTTAATCTATCTGAAAGCAACGCAGGCTTTCAGGTGGATCGAGAGTGGGCTCACATATACACGGAATATGACTGCTCGAAAAGTATTTTTCACTGAATGTTATGGTATCTAAAAACACCTCTAGGTTTAAAATAGTTTATAAACTTCAAGCTACATGGTAGATTACAAAGGATTACAGTGGGATCTACAACAGGTATACATCTCCCATAATAGGATTTCATGCAGCCTAATAACTGGTGCAAGTGTGCCACCAAGTGGACACAATCATTAAATGCAAAGGTGTGGACGCTTACTGTAACTCTTACTGTTTATCACATTAGTGCCTTTCACAGAGTTGTAAAAAGTACCCAAAATAATTCTTATAATAATAATAATTAATATATTGCAATTGTGATATGATTAATAGTTAGTGGGAATGATCATTTTTGCATCGAAATGTCCATTTTCAATGAAAGAAATAACCACTAAAATCATTTTTATGCTCTTGATTAATCATTGTTATGTTATGGCAGAGGTATCCCTGTAGCACCACAGTACTTTATTGTAATGCACACACATTTAACCTTTATCAAAAAATTGCATCTTCCGCAATTTGGATTTTACACTTAGCCATATTGTGATTTCAATAACATTTCAATTACTTCTGTGGCCTTAATATGAATAGTACTTGAGGCAAACTCTTATAAAGCATCTGGTATTAAGGTAGGAAAGCCACAAAAAATAATGTTATTTTCTGACATCAAGGATACTTAATTTTCAAAAGTACCAGTAAAAGTACATCATACTTACATGTATGGTCATACTGTATTGTATGGGTCAACCAATTACCAGCCTGGGTGGCTCATTATCCAGTCCCATATTGAGCTTTTTTTTTTTTTACCATGCAGAGCAGGTAGGTGGTCAGGTGATCTTAATCAGTCACTAATGACCGCAGCCTACATAAACAGCTGCAGGTGATTCAGAAAAGTGGGATAGTTATTCCTAAACTAAACCACTACAACTTTGTCAAAGTTCACACATTTAACACAGTTGCAAAAAAAAAAAAAATGACTAACGACATATCTAAAAAGAAAGGAAAGAGTTCGAGTGAGAAAAAGGCGAAAAGAAAGGCTAAAAGGAGAGAGACTTACGCGATGTACATCTATAAAGTTCTGAAACAGGTGGGTGACAAAAAAGGAGAAGAGGAAGCTTGAACTACCTCGAGTTTTCCTATCTTTAAAATTAACCACCAGCCATTTACCTCCTCCTCTTCCTCCACAAAAAAAGGTCCATCCGGACACGGGGATTTCAAGCAGAGCCATGAGCATCATGAACTCCTTCGTGAACGACCTGTTCGAGAGGATCGCCACAGAAGCGTCCCGGCTGGCTCAGTACAACAAGCGCTCCACCATCACCAGCAGAGAGGTGCAGACCGCGGTGAGGCTGCTGCTGCCCGGGGAGCTCGCCAAACACGCCGTGTCCGAGGGCACCAAGGCGGTCACAAAGTACACCAGCTCCAAATGAAGACTTCAACGCACTCCGAACTGTTATGACAAATATGCGCATGAGTGGCTTTCTGTAATCTGGTGGATTTCTTGATTTCATTAAGTACATAAAGAGATTTTTTTTTTGGTTCCATGGTTTGATTCTCTTTTTTCCCCCATTTAATCGGGGGGGGGGGGGGGGGCTGTAACATGTCATATTAACCACTAGATGGCGTTATTGTACAACTGCAATGTAGCCACATTGACTGTTGTCTCTGTGATAAACAGACGTAAAAATCGAGAGTATGACTTGCATACAGGGGGATCTCTATCGGCTATAGTTTATGCAAGGATGTTTTGTGCATTACAGCGCGAAATTCGATCAAACCAACTGCACAATGTCATAACGCACAGGCACGAGATCAGTATCATGTTGCATTTATCTTTACCACTTCTTGTGGCTGCAAGATATTAAAAATCAGATTGTGATCATCTTGACAGAAACTGCGCTATGATTTCATGAATAGAGGGAATCATAATCTTCATTTTCACTCGGGGCGAAAATGCAATCATGATGTGACATTTGTTGGGGCCAGTACCAAACAGACATAATGTTTTCCCACATCTGGAGAGCAAGATCTGCAGGCCAATGGATCTCTGCAGCAAGACAATCCTGTTTTTTTTTTTTTTTTGCTGCTTCTTGTGAGCTGGATATTCGCCATGTTTTGGTTTTGTGCTGCCCCTTCTTATTTATTTCCACAGCACTATTATTAGACAATAATTAGTTCTCAGATTATGCTTGACAGTCTCAACACTTGTACAGGATTTTTTGAAAGACACATAAAAGGAAATTAAATTGTGTCTCTAATCAGGCATGTCAGTTACTTCCCTATCATGGTAATTATTTTAAGTCAACAGCTAGGCCCACACTGTCAGCATAACAGAAGACATTGTGACGCAGATAACAATGTGACTCTTTAGTCAGTGGCCTACATATTTTTTCGCTTAATGGATACTGATCACAATAAACCAGATATTAAAATGTTACATGTTATTTTCTGACAACTGGAAACACATTGATCACACACGTTTTAATCACACACATCCCACATCTGCACATCATTCTACCCTCCTATATCATTTCTGTTTATTCTCCTGAATAAACAGAAATAGACAGAAATAGACAGCGTGAAAGACTGATAACAATCATAAGCTAACATAGAAACTAACAAAGCTATAGCTAACAGCAAATCACATATTCTCTACTTTGTTTTAGCATTTTCTCGCCTGATTTTAATATTCCCCCCTTCGCAATGAATCAGAGACTTCTTAAACTTGATGAGGAAGCTCTGAGAGTCCACTAATACGACCAGTACTCATACAAGCCTCTTGTATCATGGCAAATCAGTGGCTACAGCTAGCATGCTAACAGCTAGCTTTCTAGCTAGCGGACATCGTGGCACCACTTCAATGATGATAACAGGTAAGTTAAGGCTAAGGCTAGCAAATTTTTGAAACATAAAAAACAACAAAAAACTTAGTTTGAGTACACTTACCGATGTTTTTGGAGACATATCTAAATTCTTCATAGTTTCCTGCCATAACTTCACATTTAAAAAAAACACTTCAAAAAGTTGATATTGACGTTTCAACCGTTAAAACAAAGATGGCGACCGGAAGTAAGATTTCTTTAAATTTTTTAAATAAATTAAAAATATGAACATAGATAACTATACTTCAATTATCAATATTATTTAAGATAAATTATTGGTCAATTATCGTGTTTTACAACATGATAAAATAAGATTATCTATCTTTGCTTTGTTAAACAAAACAGCTTAAACAACCATCAGAAATTTGACAAAAAAAATCACATATTCATAGATGTGGTTTACACCGGGGAAGTTGGGGACAAAGCATAATTAGTTAAAAATGTGCTCACACAAAGAGATGCTCACTAACAAATGAGCTTACATAAATTTTGATGTGCCTTTAAGCTACTTTTTTATCCCACCGTAATTATCTACTCTGACTTCATACCATCCCCTCATTACATTGCCTAAAATCACATGTAGACCACTTATTTTATTTATTTGTTTATCTGAGGCCTTGTGTTTTTACAACTTTTGAAGTAATGCAGTAATGCCCTCGAGGCTGGTATATGTGAATATATGTGAATATGAATTATTGTCCCTTAATTTTGAAATAATTTGCTACTGAAAAATCCTTGAACTGTATAATTTTAAAAATGTTCCAACCCTGCTTATATTATAACATTACTTATGACGTGTTCTCTGTTCCTACTGTCAGTTGTCAGTGAGATTATCTCAGCCCTTGTGTCCCCCAAACTGTTTTTAATTTAAAATACACTGAACAGAATTGTTCTTTTTTAAAAGTGATCTTTATCAACTCTGATGCATTCATCCAAACCCCGACAAGATCCATTATTCAGTTAGCTTTAAAAATTGACATATTTATAAACTGACAGAGGAGATAATGCAACATTGTACGCTTGTTATGTATTCTAATCAGGTCCTTAAAAGACACTGTCAACTGAATAGTACTTGATTACAGGATAATCACACTAGCGTTTGCACCAGTCCAATCTGCATAAAATGGAGGAACTGATAAAGGTCTCTCTAATTAGAATGGTGTTTACATCAGGCTTTACATACACCTATTAGGCGACCCTTGTCAACATCCTACTAAGCCGGGCTCACTTTAATAATGCACTCGGATGTGACTCCCACCGCTGACTGTTATTGTTGAGATATCAATTTTAGATGTTTCCCAGTATTCTTGGTAATGATATGAAATCTACAGATGTTATTATGAGGGTGATACAGTCTCTGATGGCAGTGACTTTGTTCATGATTATCATAGCCATTTAGGTTTTGTATCTTGCACCCTTTCCCATATCCCCTCTCATGCCCATGCCAAGCGGTAGTCATCGCTGCCTCCTTTAGGCAGACTGCTATGAACACATTATGGATGGGTGCATTAGTGAGTGATGCAGAGCACGGGCTTGGCTTGCCTTGTTTTCGTGTGAGAGTGCATCATTAGAAAATGTTCCACTTGGCAGGGAAGCGCGTATTAACTGCAACCGCAATGAAATGAGGTTGTGATAGATGGTTAAAGTTATACAGGACTATTAGGTTGAAATATGAACCTCTCAATTGTCATGATGAAACAGAGGGCTATTTGCGTGGTGATCAGTGCATTGAGAGACAATTGGAATCTGCAAAGACCCATACAATACATTATAGGTAGTGGGCTCAGAGCCGAAAGAGTACAGAAAAAGTAATCATGCTTCCAAGGAATAGTTTGGAGCTACTGTTCAATACAAGGCTCTATAAATTCATTTAGGTTCTCCACCAACATCTCGAGCATCATGATGAGACCTGGGGGAGATTTGCAAACAGGGCACCTTTTTAGCCCTATTGTTGCCTCTGATGAGCCATATATTTGGACGTAAACCAGTGTTGATTGGCTATCAAAGGCCTTTTAATGGCTTCAAAGACTAAGAACAGACTGTTCGTGTCTGCCCTAATGTGTACATATGGAGCGTCAGAGTCAATATGATATTTAGAGAATTACAATAACCCAAAGATGTTAATCCAAATGAGACGAATCCATAAAAGCAGTGACTAGCTTCCCTTTAGATAGTGTAGCAAGCCAATTAGGCAAACTCATTATCATGTTTCCATGGTGACCTCACAGCAATTCTGCCAAACTTCAGACCCAGTTTCTCTTTAACTCCCCGACATGTGAACTGAAATATGTAAATTGCATATTAATTGCTCTACATAATATGCCAGACAGGATCTGACTTCCTCTGATAGGAATAACAATAAGTATGACATAAATCCTTAAAATAAGAAACACCTGATGGATAATCGAGTGCTCCGATGTCGTGGTAGGGCGCTCTCTAAACTTAGACTTTTTTTGGGTGTACTGACTCTGTCTTAAACTCACAACAGATCCAATTGCAAAGCCATTAGCATTTAATATTACTGTAATTACTGTGTACATTTCATTATGTTCTCAGTATATTAAATGACTGCTCAGTGTGGAGGGAGGGCTATAGTTTAATCTCTTTCTGTATTACTGTGTGCCACAGTACTCAAAACAGCATTAAGAGGCACATAATCAGAGGGAACTAATTGCCTATGATTGCATAAATGAAGTGCCTCACTCTCATCAGGGCTGTTGCTGATGTCCAGCCTCTCACCACCTTGGGAGAGGAAGGCGGCTGACCACAATGCAAAAAAACCTCAGAGAAACAGCTACTGGTGGGTAATGTGAGGAAACCAAAGATTTAATATGTCCGCGGGGGGCTGTGAGGGCAGGGGGTGTTACTACTGCTGATGTTTTTTTGTTGCCATCAGAGTTGCCTTCGCTTCACAGAGAAAAAAAGAAAAGAAAAAAAAAAGAAACATGAATGCCCACCATTTGAGAAATGAATTTATCGAAGTCGCTGTCTTTTTCCCCATTAGTAAGTGTTTAGTTCAGCGTTTTAAATAATTGCGTTACCAGGAATGATATTTAAAATACATTTGGGAGTCAATGAGGCGGGAAAGTGCCTACATGTTTTGCTGATGACACCCGGGCCATTTGGAAGACATCAAAGTAGAGAGGAGGTAGCCCAGATGCATATTATAAACTCATTATGTATATCATTTAAAAGGATGTACTCCAGCCGCAAAAACAATATTCCTAGTCTCTCTCTGGTAATGTGTGTTTTCAAAGTTGAAACTCTTACTCGCCTTCAGTTTAATGTGGCATCTATTACCAAACTGTAACATAAAATAAATGACCTTGATTTCCCTACCAGAACAGTCGTTAAGGTATAGATGAGATGCAGCGATGCTTCTGTTTTCAAATGGGAAAAGAAGGTAAGACCTCCCCGCATATATCATGTATTTCTTCACCTGTGGTGCACGCCATGTTTTCCACAGAGCTTACGTACATCTTGATAGACTCCGACACAGACGTGGGTAAACACACATTGAAATATGTATAACACAGCAAATTTTTGGCATGTGATGGTGATTTCAGAGCTTAAGTCAATCAGTCTCAAAAGACTCAAAGGTAATTCTGAGCCATCCTTTACTCACCATGAGAGCCTATTTCTTAGTGTCTAAGTTAGAAGATGGGATCAGTGAAATTTCCTGCTAGCTCTGGAAAATGGTGGCCCATCAGTCAAAAGAGATGTTTGTCAGAAGCTTAGCGAGTAGGCTTAGCAGGCTTAATTATGCGCCGTCCCCTCCGCCATCAGAACACTACACGTGGGGCAGAGTGACACAGCGGTTGCCAGTCATTCAGCCTAATGTTCTAATGGAGGGAGCCATGTGGATACATAAAATCCATTAAGGCTCTTGAATAAAATAAAAAAATAGCTGAAAAAGACATTTTGCAAACACACACTCACAGGAGCTTACAAATAGTGCATTCTTATTTGCTCTTCATTTGAGGAAAAAGTCGAGCAAAATTTGACCTTAAAAGTTGTTGAAATGTTTAAAGGTCCAGGTGCAGAAATAGGAAAAATATTTATAATTATGTTTCCAATAACTTAGAATGAGCCTTTTCTATGTAGAGAGGGAGCAGGTCCTCTAATGAAGTTCACCATGTTGGACCGCCATGTTTCTACGGTAGCCCAGAACAGACGAACCGCACACTAGCTCTAGAGACGTAAAGTAGCGCATAAAAATGGACAGCGCTTGTTCTCTTTCTCCCACGACACAAAAATGAAGCCAAAATATCCCTGATACGAGTAACGATACATCTTGGGCTGATGACGTTGTTTGGAGCCAGGGCCTGCAAGAAGTGATCAAGCAGTGGAGCCATGGTATTGAGCCGTGGAGCCGTGAGCAGGTTGATACATCGATGTGCTAGGAACTACCAAAGATGTCCAACAAATCCTCATACCTAAATAACTAGGTAGGTAGACTGCCATTCACTTCCCAAAAACTTAATTCCCAAAACAATGTACCAGCGACAGACATACCGGATTTTTGTTGTAAGCTCACTGTTTGGTTAGATTAAGGCTTTAAGTTTCACATGTGAAATGAACAATGTCCTCCTTGGTGAAATTTCTGTGCTGGTTTGGCCCATTGATCCATCCCCAACCTCCTCCCTAAGTGGACCTATCGCTCTTAACTTGCACCTGACTTCCTCCTTCACTGTCATATAAAAATTACAGAAATCATTTTTGGGAATATTGATTTAGTGTGTGACTTTTTGTTTGGCCAACATGGAGAAGGCGGACTTTTGACCTATACTGTAGCTAACCACCAGGGGGCAATCAGCACTTTTGGCCTCTCTCTTGCTGAGCTGTCATGTCATCCATCATTATTTACAGTCATGGTTTTAAGTGTAGGGAAGGGTGAGGTGAAGGGTATGTTGTTCTTGCGACCTTACCACTAAATCCTACACAATTGACCTTTAAGTCAGCTGTTGATTTTTAATGTACTCTTGAGTTTTGCAGTGAAAACCCTGCTGAGAATGGTAATGTTAATGTTAAAGGTTTAAAATCCAGTGACCTGACCCTTTACTTACACTTCTCGTGCCCATAACTTTTAGAGTGAAAGCGGTAGAAACACAATATACTCTGGAATGAGTATTACTTGTATGTGCTGAACCTTAAAATGTGTAAATGTAAAACGACATATATTTTTTAAAGGACGTTTAGTCTAATAAGATACTGTGTATTTAAAAAAACAAAAAAGACAAAAAGAAAAACATGTTCCATCACCCCTAGAACAACATGTATTGTTACTACATGAGTTTATTCAACTCATTTGATCCGTGCAGCCTGACAGAGACGCTTCACGACTGTGACTTTGCTGAAGGCAAACAGGAGAGGCTCGAGTGGCTGCATGTGAGACATAAAAATAGCATTACTTGTCACACTGCAGGGAGGGTCTCATACCGAATATCAAAACAACTCTGTGAACCAACCCTGTGAACAGCCGGCAGGCACATAGTGGACATTAGCCAGAGAGAGGCAAACAAAAACAGAAACAGAGAGACAGGCCCCTCTTAGACATCTCCTTTGCTTAATCATACACATCTCACGCAACCACTTTTCTCCGTGAAAGGCAAGCCATTCAGCATGTCGCGAGGCAGCTTTGTCTTCACATCCACGGCCTTACGCTCTCTCGAACGTGATGAGGACATGCTGGAGAGATACAAGTACAAGAGGCAGCTGGCCTCCCAACACCTCAATAGCTATATGCTGAAAAAGGAGGCCAGGGACAGGGCGCCACTGAGGTCCAGCACTGCCCTGCCAGCAGCTGTCTGCCATGATCTGGTCGTCCACAACGCCCTATACACAGGAGACCTGGAGGTCCTGCAGCGCCTCTTTCCCAAAGGGTCCACTGCAAGCCTCATCATTGAGCCACAAGGAGGGGACATGCGCTGGGTCGCCACAGGGGACGGTAGGAAGATCTGTCTTCATTAGGAATTAATTCAGGAATTCATGTCATTTTACACAGCTATGCAGCTTTATTTAATTTCCTGGGAGTTAGCATAAAAGATTAAGTACTTTTTTTAACAGAAGATGTGAAAATGACCTGTGCGTCTGTGTAAAAGAGAAAGTAAGTCACTGCTTTAAATTGATGTTAATATATGAGCAGTATGTAACTGGTACATGTGTTTAGAGACACAGTGAGTATTTATAGAACCAGAGCACGTGGAAGTATTTATAGAGGCCATCATATGTCCACCACATAATCTGAATTCAATCGTGACCTCTTACTAAAGACCAAAGAAGCACTCTGATGCCCTTGAAATCAACGTTACAATTTGGGTTGAATACATAACACTGCTAATGGGCCTGTGTAATACAAACTGTTGCAATAATCACTCAGTTTGTCTTCTCCTAATTTCACTGAATGCAAAAAATTGTTGTCCATTGACTTAGTGGATTTGCTGAATCAGTGGGCAGGTGACATGTAACACACCAGTCACTGGCTCCAACCAATGCGCTGGCGAAGTTCCCCAGGTCAACCAAAATATCACATCACACCACCCTGAAATAGAACTGTCTGCACAAACAACCTACATAAGTGCTTATTTCCTTCAGGAGAGACCAACCCTTTGATAAAACAATCTATTAAGTTCCAGCATGGCTTATGTAGCACCTAAGATTAAATGGCGCAAACCAAAGACGTACCGCCAGGACGTGATCGCCACGGCCAAAGCCACAGGTTGTGTCCTGCAGTTTTGGAACTCTCTACTTGTTGGGGATGAGCTAACGGTTCTCAGCATCGTGGACGACGACGAGTACGACTACCTCATTGATGCCATTTATGACACCAGCAATGTAGAAGAATGGAAGAACTTCAGATTTAACTACAGATGCCTGAGTAGGTTTATCAGAACTTTGATTTTATATAAAAGTTACTGTCTTACTCATCGGGGTATCACAGTCTTTTATATAGTATTATTGAGTTGTCATGCAACCACTTGTACTTTGAAAATGGTTACAATTGACAGCAAACCCACTCTGGTATGACTTATATCTGACATGACTGCTGATTTTTTATGATCCTACTGGTTGAGCTCAAAGTTGACACTATGCCAAATGTGCTCCCCTGCTGGTAGGACTGTGGTCACTGAGTTATGAGCAGGAGTTGACCACACCGCTTCACATCACAGCCGGCCGAGGCTTCACGGACTGCCTGAGGCTCCTGCTGCAGCGTGGGGCCAATGTAGACCTGGCACCTGGAGGCTCCACCGCCCTGCACGAGTCCTGTGAGAACTGCCAGTCGGAGTGTACCAAGCTGCTGCTCATGCACGGTGCTGATGCCAATGCTGTCTCCGAAGAGGGCCTTATGCCTTTGCACTTTTGCACAAGCTCCGAATCCCTAGAGTGAGTAAATCAGAAGTGAATTAAGTGATTCATTTAATGCAGCGATTCTTAACCAAGGGTTTTCCAGAGGGTATGTAGAGAGATTTTGAAAATAGCTCGGCCGACTTGAAAAGTGGCTCATGACTTGATATTTAGCAGGCACTGTGGGTAAATGCTAAAACATTTGCTTGTATGACAGGAGCACACGAGCAAAATCAACAAGTCAGTGAATTCAATCAGTTATTTCAGTTATACCACAATTTAACTCAACTTTTTAAAAAACTTTCTAACATTAGCTAACATTAGCCGTCCTTGACTTGGATTGAAATGAGCAAGGCTGTATTTATTGCTATTGAACTGAACTTATTTGTCAGAGAAGCATTGTGTAATTTTTTTTTTATTTCAAGATTTAGTCTCAATCTGACACCTGCAGCTCCTGATGAGAGTGCATTAAAACTAGCGGGCAGCCAGAGAAAGTAATGGATAGCCAAAAATGCTGCTTATATTACAGTGGTCAGAATAGAAAACCCATTTAAGCCCACTTAAAAAAATAGGTACCCAGTCTAACCTTTTATATTAGGATATCCCCTTTTCTAGAAGTTATTGTGTCGAACAACTTTTCAACATTATGCCTCTTAGCCTTTCCCTGCGGTTTTACTGCTGGCGCAAACACAGCAGCCTGGCTACCATCCAAAGGAAAACTGCCCGTCTGTTCACTCTTGTTTTACCTCAGCTTCATTTTCTTTGCCTCGTCCATCAGCGGGGTTCTTTTTCTTCTTCGAGTTTCCACAGTTATGCCAGTTGTTCCGCTGTTACCTGGGGTTTGCGGCTGAAAAAAACAATGCCCATGCCCGCTTTGGTTGCGCAATGACAGACACACTTTTTTTGTCCCGTAATTTAGACTTTGTTACTTCAGAAATAATTGGGCTCGGTGACGGACTGAATAGCAAAAGGGAAAACAAGGTTAAACAGGAACAAATCTATACAGGGAGGAAATTATTTTTCGACAGCCATTACAGTGTGCAATAAATGTAAAAAAGTTGTCTATTGCCAGTTTTAAATGGCAAATACCTTCCTAACTTCGGTACAAATTAGGCTTCTTTAATTCTATCTTGCAGATGTGCTAAGTATCTCCTTCAGTTCGGTGCAGCAATCAACGGTCGCTCCATGGATGAAAATGACACTCCCTTACACGTGGCAGCCAAGAACGGCCTCCCAGACCACACCGAACTCTACCTGCGCTACGGAGCTGCTGTGGACAGACAGAACGATGAGGGTCTCACGCCCCTGAACGCTGCTTGTACTCAACGCCAGGAGCTGCAGGAACTTCAGCGTTACTTCAAGGTGTGCCAGACCCTGCTGGGGGCGGGGGCCGACGTCCACACGACGGACCAGGACAGGAACAGTCCCTTGCACATGGCCTGTAAGAACGCAAATCCAGACTTAGTGGATCTGCTGCTGGCTAAAGGTGCCTGCGTTAACGACATGGACTACGGCGGCGAAGCTCCCATGCACAACATCCTGAAGGTGGTGTGCTTCAAGATTTCCCATCAGCCCGAGAGGATTGTCCGCGCTCTGCTCAACCATGGTTCTATTCGGGTGTGGCCTGGAGCTCTGCCCATGGTAGGAAATCAGATTCATTTCAGATAAAACTGGATAAAACAGCATTCCAGATTGGTTTCTAGAAGTATATTGTATTTGCAGCATGAACCAATTACTTATCAAGGTGGCTCATTCTGCGTAATTAGCAAGGGCTGCACATGCAACACCTCTAAAGGAGTCTTGAAACACTAAACTGTTCCTTCCAGACCTCACAACTTCACATTCACATCATTCCCATTTCATGACACAACATGAAGTGTTGCACTCTCTGCGGGAAACAGACTACAACTATCAGTGAACCCACGTGCACTAGACAAAATGCCTGGTTCCTAATTAGGCAAGTGTTAATAGGAGATTAATTAGCACTAATTGCATAATTTCCAGTTAAACCCCTGGAGGGAAGACCAATCTGTTCATTTCACAAGTGTTTAATTACTTTATTTCTTCAGTTCTATGCAGTCACAAGCTCGCTCAGGAACTTAGATGACGATTACATGGATGCTGTCTCTTTGCTCGGTGTTGTGGCGTTTTCCTTTAGGTCATTAAGCACTGCTCCGAGTCTCCACGCACCATCGAGGTTCTTCTGAACGCCTACAGTCACCTCAAAGTCACAGACACCTGGGTGGAGTCTGTGTCACCGGAGGTGTTCAAGGCAAGCTCTTTAAATAATGGAATTGTGATTATGGTTCAACCACAGTGGGTGTTTCATGATAAATGTTTTTTTTTCTATCGTGCCAAATATCTTTTATTGTCTTTTATTTATCTATCTATTTGTTTAAGTGGTATCTTCTCTCTCTTCTTTAATTTCATGGCCAGATTTGGCATGTTTAGGGCACATTGTCTAGACATCAGCGAGAACATAGAAAAGGCATGATTGATATTTATTTATTTAACACCTATTGTACTGTACTGTGTGTCAAGCTAAAAAAAAGAAATTGCATCAGGATCCCAAGTTCCTTTAAATGACTGACTTCTTGCACAAAGACTCACTCGGCACTCTGTACTCACATTATAAAAAATTATCAATAATTACAGATCCTACAAATTCAGAGCATTTTTACCTCCAGAAAAAAAAGAAGCATATTTTTCTCGTCGTTATGGTACCACATGCCACACTTTGGAAAGCCCTGCCATAAAAACTCCACTAAAATCAATGCCAATTGATTTAATGCTGATAGTTTAACAGCTCTTAAACTTGAGGTGACCCACCGCATATATTGAGTAGCAGAAGAAACTCTGAGATACGGCTTTTAAATACAGAGTCAATTTACAAAAACATTATGATGATTATATGAATAATTTAAAATGTAGAAAACGATGTAATGTCATCTGCATATTGTGCCGCATGTTTAAAGCTGTCCTGGGCAATATTCAGTTTTTGTAGGATGATAATATCTACAGCAGGCCGTAGCTTATACTACATATAATTACAAACTCAATGTTTACTTAATTATTACAGCTTATTGATGTCAGAACACCACTATGATTGGCTGTGAAATGAGACAAATATCACGAGCGCTATAGCAAGTGATCTCATGTCTATCCGTGCTTTCATCCACCCAGGAGCACAAAGAGTTCTACCAGTCGATCTTCTCTCTGGCGATGACTCCTCGCTCCCTGCAGCACTTGGCACGCTGCAGGCTCAGGACCTTCCTGGACGGCCGCGTACACAAGGTGGTCCCCAAACTGGGCCTGCCCACCTTCATCAAGGACTACCTGCTGCTGGAGTTCAGAGGCTACATCCACTGAGACGGGTGTTAGTGTGGAGAGTGAGTGCTGCTCACTGTGTGAGAAAGGAGCGGCTGTTCATAATATTATAACAGTTCAGATCATGATTAAAAACAGTGACATCAACTGTAGCACTATCTTAGCTCTCCACATATTTTTAAATAGGCTTTTTTTATGAGGAAGAATCAGCTGCTTGTTCTCTGACACTCTGATTACAGATCAATCTTTGCAGCACATGTTTGACGTTTCACCACAAGAGGGAGCTATAGACTAGAGTTGATAAAGAATGAGAACAGGTATCTAATTGTGTGTTTTATATTCTATTAATTGTATGTTCACATTATTATTATTATTGGGTTTTTTTTTGGTTTTTTTTACTTCTGCACTTGATAGTAAAGATGCTCAGGTGCTTTGTATTTTTTACACATAATGATTTGCATTGTAGTTTGATGTTTAATGCGCAGAGTGAGGATGTGTGGCACACTGAGGACTGCCATAAAGTATTTGCATACATAATTATTCCCACCGATATGATTGTAATTAGGCGTTTTGTTTAAAAAAATACGCTTGATATAAAATAAAACAACCCACCGTGGCTGTGAAATCCAAACATTCTTTTGAATTACTTCCTTTTTTTCTGACATCTTCTCATTTTTATTTTTTTCCCTCGTGCTTTCGCTGGTAGTTTGGTAGAATAAGACAAGTGGTGATAAGACATAAAAAAAAGCAAGTGAATAAAAAGAAAGTATAAAATAAACAATATAAAAAAAGAAAAAAACATTTAAGAAAACAGATTTTTTAAAATTGTATTTACAAAGGTACGCAGAACAAAACAAATGACAACTACATTAAACACGTTGGTATTTGTTCGTTAATCAAAAACATTCACACATTCGATTATTCGCCTTTAACTTGGTCATCTGATTCAGTAAGTTCAGTCATTTGCGGGGGGAAAAAAGTTAACTCGGAGGCAAAAAACGACAATTATCTGCTGACTTATTTTATCATTTTACATTACATTTTTTTTAAAAAAAAGAGACAACAGTGACAGTTTTTAAATCACCTCTTGGGACAAGTAAAATATGGACTGTGTCGCCAGACATTTTGTATGAGGCCTGTATTCAGACTTTTATGTAAAACAAAGCCGTGAATTAAAATAGATGCGAATAAAGAAACATGCTGTCAGAACGTAAACTCCCAATGATTCGTTGTTTTTAAAGAATAAAGAGTGTGTGAAGGGGCTGTGTCACATCAGCAGAGAGAGACAGAGGGGGGAGAGGAGCCTCGACGACAAATGGTTTCAATAGATCAGAGAGAGGTGCTGCTGAAGTCACATGCAATTATAAGAATTAGCCTGGCCTGGCCCTCCACCGCTAATCAGAGTCGGTGGTGATATGTTTATGTCCTCTTTGCAATCAGACGACCAGTTGGAGAGCCCGGGCATCCAGGACTCAATAGGGCTAATCATCATCAGTTCCCATTGCCATTTAAAAGGTGAAATGATCTGCGATTAAACCAGTGCTTAAAGAAAAGAGAACAGTGAGATTTTTTTTCCTCTTCTCTTCTCTTATCTTCTCATGCATTTTTGATCAGGGATGAATTACAGCTCCAAAAGCGCAGAGCAAAAACTATCTATCTATCTATATATATATA
The DNA here is from genome assembly GCF_900880675.1 of Sparus aurata. Classification (NCBI taxonomy): domain Eukaryota; kingdom Metazoa; phylum Chordata; class Actinopteri; order Spariformes; family Sparidae; genus Sparus; species Sparus aurata. The sequence goes on from NC_044207.1 coordinate 20,554,022, forward strand.
GGCCTATATATATATAATAAATGTGTGCGTCATTTAATTTTTTTTTTAAAAAAACAACCTTTCATGCATTGACGTTAAAGTTTATTATTCAGATGTGTGTGTGTCTGTTTTTTTAAAATCAATCGAGTTCAAACATATTTGACTTTGGCCCCTGTGTGTCTGCTGTTGACCTCTGCGCAGAGCGTCTTTTTTCTGTATCTGACTCCAATTTACGCGCAGAGGATCTCTCTCCGGGGAACAATTGTTGCGGCACTTCTTCTTTTTTCCCCCTGCTTTTGTTTTTTCGGGGCCGCGGTGAATGGGACAGAGAGCGCAGAAAACATCTGCCTCTCCTCCTCCCTCCTGACTCTGATGCCCATCGGCCCTAATATTCCGACAAAAGCCGCCGTTGTTTTACGCTGCCCCCCCTTTTGCATCCAGAGTAATTACTTATCATCAATCAAAATTAATAATAGCTGATTGGGTTGGTGTGGTCAACGATTATAGAAGGGGAAGGACCGGAGCAGTCTCTCTCGCACCGTTTTGCAGTCAGTGGTGAACCTGGCAAAAGGGGAGGAGGGCTTGAAGAGAGAGGGGTAGAGGAGGAGAAGAGGGGGGGGGGGCGACCCGTCTATTCGGTCTCCACTGGGAAACTACCGCCTCTCAAGACGGCCAAAAAGTCAGAGGCTGAATAAGGAAATGAAGCGTAATTTGAGGAAGATGGATGAGCCCCCAGGGAAACACCCCCTTTTCATTCCTCTTGTATTGCAGATGATAACCAATGCGCTCTCGCCCTCTCGCTCTCTCTCTGCGCTCAAACACACACACACACACACACACACACACAAGGCTGCACGGAGGGGAGGAGTTGCAGGAGAGGGGAGAGGTAGATAGAGAGAGAGAGAGAGCGTGTGTTTATGTCTCAGTGTGTGACAAATAAGAAGAGGGAAAAAGGTAGCGGCGGGGCACACAACAAAAGCGACCCGGCTTGACTGACGCTTACAGAGGGGAAGCGATCCGGAGAGAAATAAACCCCGTCCACTCCAGTGCGGGATGACAACGCAGAGGCAGGGGATCTACTTTCAATTCGCCAAGTCGTCTTTGCACTGAAAGTTTTTTTTGTTTGTTTGGTTTTTTTTGTTTTGCGGAGGAGGAGGAGAGGAGAGAGGAGAGAGGAGACACCTGCTTTTCCAAGTTTTCCACCCAAAATTAAATTTAAAAAAAGTGTTTTTGCCTGCGAAGATGCAGAGACCAGGAGGCCAGGGGACGGCGTTCTCAATCGATTCCCTCATAGGGACCCCTCAGCCCAGACCGGGACACCTGCTCTACACGGGCTACCCCATGTTCATGCCGTACAGACCTTTGGTTATCCCACAAGCTTTATCCCACTCGCCTCTATCGTCTGGTATACCTCCGCTCGCACCTTTGGCTTCTTTCGCGGGACGCCTCACGAACACGTTCTGTGCCAGTTTGGGACAGGGGGTGCCGTCCATGGTGGCGCTCACCACGACGATGCCGAGTTTCTCCGACCCTCCGGACAGTTTCTACCCGCCACAGGAGCTCCCGGGTCCGCGCCTGAGCGCCGCCGATCCCGGAGCGAGGAGGCAGGAGAGCCCGCACTCCGAGGAGCTGCACAGCCGGGACAAGGGCTCCGATCTGCTCAACTTCTCGGAAACTTTTCAGACGATATCAGGTGAGCCAGGCCTCGTTACTTTTTCACGGCATTTTGTCAAATCCACAACTCAAGGCTGCTGCGTAATAAAGTGGCCACCGTGCGTAAAAACGGCTTAAAGTAGAGATTGGTTGCGTTTGGTGTCAGAAATGCTCTCAGATCGATAGCAGAAGCCACCTTGCACTCACTTTTGCCGACGAAATATTAATAACGCAACATGTGCTATGGTCGAAATTCTCGGGGATGCCACCTGATTATATTTGAGCTAAAGAATGTCAAAGACAAGCCATTGAAATTATTTCTGAATTGTTGAATCACTAACAAATGCTGAGCCACATTTTCATAATACTTTCGTAGAAGTGATTTTGTAAGCTGAATTAAGTTGCCCAAAACAGTTAGACGCGTAAAAAAAACTTAAGAGAACAACTCAGTGTCCACAGTTGTAAGGCCCGACATGAGGTCAGTCAGTGTTTCTACTCGTGTGACACACTGTCAGCACTTGTTTCTTCGCTATTAACTTTACCAGAGAGAGAGAGAGACAGAGAGAGAGAGAGAATGACTGATGTGTAGTGTTGTGAGACATTGCGTAATGGTCCCTTTTTTGGGCACACAGGACTCATGAAGTGTGTTTGTTTCTCTTCTCCACATTTTAAGGCGAGACCAAACTGTACAGCTCGGACGACGAGAAGCTGGACCTAAAATCGGCGGACACGGCGTGCAGCGACCGGGAGGACAGCTCCGCGGACAGCGAGAACGAAAGTTTCTCGGACGGGAACAACTGTGGCTCCCTGTCCCAGAAGAGCAAACTAAAAACCGGCTCGCAGGAGGCGCTGCCGACCGGCGGCTCGGCGGGGAAGAGCCGGAGGAGACGAACAGCTTTTACCAGCGAGCAGCTGCTCGAGCTCGAAAAGGAGTTTCACTGTAAAAAGTACCTTTCCCTGACCGAACGCTCGCAGATCGCGCACGCACTCAAACTGAGCGAGGTGCAGGTGAAGATCTGGTTTCAGAACCGCAGGGCCAAATGGAAACGGATCAAGGCCGGCAACGTGAACAACCGGTCAGGAGAACCGGTGAGAAACCCCAAAATTGTGGTCCCCATCCCGGTGCACGTCAACAGGTTCGCTGTGAGGAGTCAGCACCAACAAATAGAGCAAGGGACCAGGCCATGAGAGAGAGAGAAAAAAAAACACACAAATACTACTAATAAAAGAAACACTTACATTGACTCTATGTTCCGCTGATCTTGTCGAACGCATGAAGCACAAAAAAAACAGGATGGATTCGATTATTTTGTCTTTGAGAGGTGAGACTGAGTGGAGAGGAAGATCAAGTATTTGGCAATACGCTGTCATTTTTATTTATTGTCCTGTGAATATGTAAATATAAATGGGTTAAAAAAAACAAACAATTGGTACAAATGGGCACTATGAGATGAGACTGTAAAGATTTTTTAAGTATTTATATGTAGGGCCAAACTGTTCTGTTGGGTCACGTGCATGTCCTCATTTGGTGAATTCTTTCGTTTTTGTGTTTTTCGTACGATTTGTTGACCACATTTGCATGTAAAAGACAATTTTATTATTATTTTTTTTTTACATTTTTTTTTTGTTTGTTTGGCGGCTGTAGGATCCCACCTTTGACAGCTATTTGTGCAAAAAATAAAGAAGAAAAAAAAAAGAAAGAAAAAGATGTGAAGGAAATAATGACCAAACAAGGGACACCTGTAAAGTATATTGACCTAATAAATCGCTTTATACGAAAAAGTTGGAATCCACACTGAATCGTTATTGTTCAGGGAGCAGAGGAGCAGTGTTCACACGGCGGGCGAAAGGGAAACAATCTCCAGGATGTTTTTTTTTTTTTTTCGCTATAAATGAGAAATGTGGCCTAAAGTGTTTAAATATAGCGATTCATCTGATATAACAAGCGTTCCCTGAGAGTGCAGTCAGGAGGCTATTTAAAAAAAAAATAATATTTATCATGTTTAATATAAAAATCATCACGTTTTATTTATCTGCAAGAAATCATTCTCAATTTCATGATAACATTTTTGCCCAATTTCTGAAATCATGAAGGCTTTCGCTTAAAAACCGGTGGGCGTTTCAGAGCATCAGCGTTGCACTCTGGCAAGTTTCAGTTTCAGTTCTTTGACACGTTTGTGAATTCAAGTCACAAATTATTATCATCATTATTGTTATAAAACATTAACTGTAAATGGTAGGTCTTTTTTTTTCTTTCCTTCTTTTTTAATAGCGGCAGTGATTGATTCCTCTTTAGGAAGCCATGGTGTCTCAAGTGGACTGATTGATCCCCATTAAACTGGAGACATTCAACACCCTGTAATGAACTTATCCATCAGTCACTGCAGGGAGGGAAACCAAACAGAAGTGCAGCCTTCACTAATGTGACACATGGACATTTATTATTTTTGGTAAAAAAAAAACAAAACAATTAAAAGCTGACTCTCCTGTAAAAAGAAATCCCCGCCCCCCAAAAATAAAATTAATAAAAGGATTAAAATCCAGCTAAAGAGACAATGCGTCTGTTGCATGTCACACGATAAATACAAGGCTTTTCTTGAATAATGTCATTTTTCTAGAGAGGTTTGATATTTACTCCAAAAAATATCCAGATACCTGTTGAGAATTCTTAAGAAATAAAAGTGTATTGTAATGAGGTTTGAATGATCCAAAATGAGAATGTTTTGTGGGTTTTAACACGACTGTGAAAGAGGCTTCCAAACAAGACAGGAATAAAAAGCCTTTACATAATACATTTAATCATTTTATATAGGTTTTTTTTTTTCTCTCTATAGTGACATTAGCACTAAATGCAGCTGCCCGCTCACTCAGACCCAACATGGAAAACTTACATGGCAACGTAAGAATTAACAGAGCTGCACTATTTTTAAATAATCTGCAACTAAAATAATGTCTGGCCACATAACTATATCCCGTTACAGGAAAAGGGGGAAAACCAGGCTCGATGTTTTATGCAAACTTTCATATACATGGTTTCTCTGAAGTGTCTCCAGAAAAGGCTCATGTTGGAATAATTTCACTTCAGCTCGGATGAGAAAAAGTGATTTTAAAAAAGATGTTTCCAAAATAGACTCGAGCCTCGAGCCGTGTTTAACCTGTTGAAGTTTGATGACAGGGCGAGATTCTTCATAATTAATATTTCATGGAATTAGTCAGCCCCTTTTCTTAATCAGTTTTTCACCCCAAATATGTAGTTTCTTTTTTTCAAAGATGAGAGTGTTTTACTAAACCTTCTTCAGTGCAGCAGGAAAGCAGATTATGATCCCGCTCGTGGATGCACACACACTCAAACATGCTTTTTTATATCTCACTTTTGACCTCAGAGCACAAATAGACATATCATGACCTGGGCAATCCATGAGTAGTAAAGTTTTATTCCACCGTCCACCTCATACATCAAGACTGTGACACTTGGATGGGGATTCAAGGAGTGATGAGGTCGTGTGAGATGGGGGAGGCAGTGGAAGTTTTTATTATGGTCCCAAGAGCTGACTAATATAGGCGGTCAATTCCACGACGCCGTGCCAGAGTGCAGCGGGCTATTTCGGTGCCCATGAGCCGCGCGGTTGGTGGAGGAGGTGACGACGAGGAGCCGTGTGACACAGCTCAGACGCTAAGTTCATGATGGGTGTTATCATCAGGATGCTGTGAGGAGAGGTTTTTTTTTCTCCGCTGGTGTGTGCAGGATAAGAATAATTACCCGTCACATCTCGTAGGATCTCTCTCTCTCTTTTTTTTAATTCAAAACACTCAAAAATGAATTTCTCCTCGCTTTTTATTTGCAAATGTGTTATTCCTTTATGTACCCCTATTCGATTAAAGGCTACATCTGCAGACAGTATCTGTGTCATTCTGTCATTCTGCCCCTTGAATCACAAATTGAAATATCAAGAAGTTCTCTCCAGCAAATACATTAAACCATTTCTACACTCCCCACCTGGAGAGAGAGAGAGAGAGAGAGAGAGAGAGAGAGAGAGAGAGAGAGAGAGAGAGGGAAGAGAGGGGAAATCATTACTTGCTGGTTGTGTGAGTGCAGGCTGCTCAACGCCGACTGGAGGCCCCTGACTTCATGGGAGGGTCCGGACGGTCGTGGCTACAGTGATGTATGGGCAGATGCATCAAATCGCACAAGATAAACAAGCGATGAGTTTCATCAGGGCCATCATAGCTTTAATTTGGCTGCCTAATGAGTCAGATCTAGTGGCGGAGATAAGAGTTGTCAGAGGCCCGGCTCTAATGAATTTCTTGCCACTTGTAATCAAGGTTGCCTGTCTGAGGGGGGATGATTAATGGAACCCTGGAGGATTCCCTCGGCCCTCAGCCTTCATTACAGCTAATGCATTCTCAGGCAAATTAACAGAAATGCAGGCAAAAGCCAACGGGGAAGGGGAGAGGAAGAGCGAGGGAAGGAGAGAAGGGGAGAACGGGGGAGAGAGAGAGAGAGAGAGAGAGAGAGAGCGATGGGAACAGAGCGTTTATGTAAGACAGAGGGGGGGGGGGAAGAAGAGGGTGAGGAGGAAGATGGCATGGTGGGTATGAAACAGCCAGGTTGGCAGCAGGAAAGAGGAAGAGAAAGAGAAGGATGGATGAGCTGAAATCCACTGATTAGCAGAGATGGAGATGAGGATGGAGACACGAGTTTGGGGCAGCCGGGGAGGGCAGGGTGCAACACGGATGTACTGGTCAGACATGATGGAGCTGAAATTGATGAATGGATGTTCAGGTCTTAGGGGAGGAGTAGGAAGGAGAGGAGTGGATATAATTACTGGTTAAAGAGGTTAAAAGGGTTGAAGGGAGGAGGAAGAAACTTATCATGACAGACACACATGTAGGACAAACCACCTTAAAGCAACATTTATGTTGCAGGCATGGCACCTCTCACAGACTGCCTGCTAAACAGGCTGTTAAAGTGGCCTGTGGCCAAGCAGCTCCTACATGTTATGGAAATATGGATTTAATGTTTGCAAATATGGTCTCGTCAGGTCTTTGTGTACCCATCCATCAGCCTCAGACCCACCTCTGCAATCTTGGAGGCAATTTGTCTGAGAAGAGGTGGGCGGCAGAGAGCCCTCCTCACTGTTTAGCATGCCCTGATGAAATATCAAAACACACAGCAGTGCAAGCAAGCGCTCCAGTCTCAGTGCAACAAACACAAGTGGCCGAGGTCTGCCAGGGCGTGAGGCGCGGTAATAAATTACAGGACACGTTCTTGTGGTGTTTTTTTTTTAACTCAAGATATGTGGTACAAGTAGGAGTCAGTTTGGGTTCATTTAAGCACGGTGGTAAGATTCTGACATTTAAAGTCCCATGAAATGTTTGACAGCAGAACTAAAGTTCAACAATCAACAGTGGATCACATTTAAAGGTTTACGTGAAAGAGGTTGTTTGTAGAGAATTATCACCCGACGCTGCAGTTCCCCTCAGACCTGAACCTTTGGAGCTCTCGTTTTAAGCATTGTTTTGGTTTTCTGCCCACACATTTTCTAGGTTTCCAGCAGAAAAGAAAGCTCTAAAAACTCACCGTATGACACTGTCCTATCACCACACAGCAGACTGAGAAAGTTAGGGACTTCGCTGGTGAACATAGTGGAGCATTAAGCAGCTAAACAGCCAGGTATGTCCCTCCGGAGGTGGTGGAGACCAAAAATAGAGCTAAAAGGTGAGCAAAAATTGGACTTACATTTGTCATGTCACATTCTCCTTTGTTATATATTTTGTTGTTCACTGATTTTAAATGTTCAGAATGAAAGAAGTCTGCAATCTTATTTAAGGTAATGTTTCATTTGGTTGCTTTTTGCTATAACTTCCAGGAGAGAGTCAGAACAATTAGCCCCTCTCTCTCTGTCAAGTTCAAAAATATGCCTACAAGCGCCTCAAAAGCGTTATGTTGTCAAAACATGTTTGTTCAATGAATACAAAAAGAGACACATAAAAATGGCAGTTTGTGGGTAGTTAGCTGGTGTAACTTTTTTTGCTAAACCTGACATACTGTTTGCTAGGCTAGGCTAATCACCTGGAAGTGACAAGACCTTTGTTGTATATTTTGTGGCGTCCTAAATGTTGCCAACAATGCTCACACCCGGAGAAATATGTAATTCAGGGTATGTGCAACCGTACATTTTCATTTGTTCGCCTGTCGCTATAACCACCGGGAGAGAGTCAGCGACTGTCGATGGAAGTCGGAGAACGAAACTAAACGTAGAAGGAATGGAACACTACCCTGTCCATGAACATTTCATTTGAGACGGTGTTTGTTTAACAATGAAGACTACAACTCCCACGATCCCACACTACTTTTCTTCTGTTTTGATTTAGAGACCCCTACTGGCATAAAGTACACACTGTGTGTTTCAGTCTTTATCTTTAGCATTATTCATGATGAAAATAATCAACAGTCAAAGTTAGAAAGATATTTCTAAGTCATAAAGTCAGCTAATCTACTTCAACAGGTCTGCATCCGATGCTTGATGTGTGGTTGACGTTCACCAGACAACCAATCAACTGTCATCAAATTCTAGTTAAATGTTGCGCAATCCTGATTTGTGTGATACATGCCATCCCATTTCTCAAAATCAGCCCTGGCCACTTCAAAATAGTGAGAAAAGCTGAGGGGAAAAAAAACAAAAAGACAGAAATATTTAATGTGAAATAACCAAAAAGAGGACAGTGTGCTCACGCAGGACCCCGTTACCACCAGTATGGAAGCCGATCAATTAAATACGTTTTCAGGGCCTTTAAGCGTGACTCGGTGCATTGTGGCTCCATGTCACTCTGGCGCAGAGGGAGGAAGAGGAAGCACTAAAGAGAAACCAGGTGATAAAGCGCAAACAATGCCGGCCAACAGGGAGAGGAAGGGGATGAAGATATGCTGAGACAAGATTAGCAGGAAATAAGAAGTGGATTAGTGAGGGCTTGACTTCTCTGAACACTGAGACCTTTCACTTTTCCCCACGGTGTTGTGCTGCCTGACACTAAGCCCGGCTCTTTATCTTAATCCTCTTTCAGCGACTGTGGGGGGGTCCCACAAGCAGGAAGTGGAGAGGTCGCTTTACTTACCTCGAGACAGGCTTGGTCGAGTGATCCCTGACACATTAACAGGACAGAGTCTGTTCTGGTGATATTGAATTTCTCCGTGACGTTTGATGACGGAAACACGCAAAAAGGGAGGAAACATGAAATGGCTCGTCGAAGTGACAGTGAGACTTTTAATTTGAAAGAGTCTCACCTCACAAGGTAAGCACTGGCCAAACGTGTACAGAGGCGACAGGAGGCGTGATGGATGACGAATGAACACGTACACGAGACAAATGTGTCGATTTTCCCTAAATTCAGGGAAGGCTACATCATTTTATTTGAGTGTTTATTAATAGGTCAACAGTCAGCCAAGCATCCAAGCATACAACATGTTACTCTTTAGCTTTTGCTTTGTTTCACGTTCTGAACGTAAAAGGAATTACAATAGGAGAATTAACTTGAACAAAAAAATGAAACAAAAAAGATATTTACATACTGCATTATAAATATGTCAAATGTACATCATTATACACAAGTACCAAAGATGGTCGGTTAATGTTGAGACCAAACGGAAGTACCTTAAAAATATGCCTAAAGAGAAACAAAACAAAAAACAAAAACAACTTATCAAAATATGGTTTGTGGGTCAAGGGGACTGCTGACCTAAAACCAGTTTAGTACGTTTCTCTAGGAGGAGCTCGTCTTCAGATAAAAGCATTAAGCTAATATGTACACTTTACGTTGTGTTTGGGGAGAAAAAACAGGCAGGTTTTCTAGTGTTTCGTTTCTTCAGCATCTACAGAATGTCAATGAGGGTGCAGGTAGTCACTATACACATTAAAACTCCTCTCAATAATCCCCTCGGACACTGAGTGGACTTATTGAAATAAGTTGCAGAAGTCAAGTAGAAATCGGAAAATAAGGCCAGTACCAGGGTACAGTACACGTAACTTTGAAGGTATCTGGTTGAATTTTTGGCCGGTTCTGGGATGTCTTCGTTGAAATTGTTCAACATTTTGAGAAAAACTGTCCATTTGCTTTCTTGCTGAGTGTTAGATAAGAAGACTGATACCACTCTCACACCTGCATGCAAAGTTTAAAGAGACAGGGTTAGCAAGCGAAAAAGTCGCCTACCCATCCTAGTTGCCATGATGTAATGTTAGCGGCGGTGGTGTGGTTTTGCCGAAATTAGATAATAAATCAACATAATATATCCTGTTTGTTTGATTCATACAAAAACAGAAATGGAGAAATGACAATTTGTGTTTTAAGAGGGAGTTAGCTGGTAAAACTTTTTGCTAACCAATCGAACGATTTGCTAGGCTAGGCTAATCACCTCCTGGCTCCAGCTCTGTACATAAAGACATGATATGCGCATGACATTTCCAAATTAAAACCTCTAAAAACAACTACAACCCTTTGTCCTTAATTTTTCCAACATGTTCTCTGTACTAACTTAAAAAGTGATTATATTTCAGTCCTCTAAAATGGCCTGAATATCAATAAAATGGAGGTTTAAATATGTAACATTTCCACACCAGGCTAACTGCTCAGGTAACCCTAATCATACAGATGTAACATTTCTGGATTCAAATTTTTTTTTTAAACTTGACTTTTGCTGTATATTGAGTACTGACATCATCTCAAACGTTTCCAACAAACTTCAAGCCTCACAAAATCAGTAATTTTAGTTAAAAGTGTGTTTCATTTGGCTGCCTGTTGCTATAAGAGACTCCGAGAGTGAGGACGGGAGTTGACTAAATGTAGGGTGAATAAAACTTTAAAACATAAATCGTGTCCTTTTAATTTTGATTTGGAAGATCCCCAGTGGTATAAATTACATGCTATTGTTTAATTCACAGAAAAACATAAATTTAAAAAATAACAACTTGTAGTTTACAGGGAGTTAGCTGTTTGCTAGGCTAAGCTTATCACTTCCTGTCTCCTGCTCTGTACTAAACACTCAGAGATGAGAGTGGTATCCTTCATCTGATCAAAACCTCCGATCAAGAAAGCAAATATTTCCAAAAATGTCAAACTACTCCCCTACAATATCACTAGCTCCTCTCCTGGATTCACAAACATCCTCTTTCGACCACATATTCATTCACTGCGGGCTCTGGCAACAGAAATACTGTAAAGCAACAACAGAATCGTGAAGATATAAAGGTACCAAGTTAAAAACTTGCTCTGTAAACATATACATCCTGCCTTTGTAAACTCATAAAAAATAAAACGGTTTAAAACCTTTAAAAATGGCAGTTGAGTAAAAGGGATAAAACACTGTAGACATTGTGCCAACTCCACCTGAATTCACTTCTTGACCAAGTCCCTCTTACTATGAATGAATTGGCTTATTATGTCTGAGGAATACTGTACATTTGTGTTAATGCAAAGAGAGTCAAAACCAATAATGTTCCCTCTAATGAGCTGCCTCGCTCATCTTAATCCCTAAATGTCGCGTATTCTGTTATCGCCCTGCTTTTAGACTGACAGGTTCTCAGGATGGGGGAGGTTCAAGGAAAAGGTTGTTTCTTTAAAACCCTAAAAGAGTCAGTTCTTATAAGGAACGAGGTGAAGGAACAAGAACTACTTTGTTTTTTTTACAGATGTCTGTACATTGAAACACAGTTACGTCCCAAAATATTCACTGAAGGTGTCTCTTCTCTCCAGTGTCCTTTCTCCATTGTGAATGAACAGAAATGCCCAGGCGCTCTCTGCTGCTGCACACGGTTAAAGACGAAGACGTACAAAGCACACAGTTATGTATGGATGCACACACACACGCGCACACACACACTCACAGCACCATATTTGTATTTCACAGCAACAAAAGAGGAAAAATACTCTCAAGAGTACCAATTGTACAGCTTTTGGCCGAGGGAGGGTGAAGAGATATATTCCAGTACGCTCCTGGTTTTGAAAATTGTGTGAAATCTGGGTCAAACAATTATCGAGACAATCTGGTCAATCGGAGGATTACTCCAACAAAGACATCATAATGGTACAATTTCTCTGTTTCAATCAAAACCTTTGAATCTGAATGAATTCTGATTGAAGAGGCACGCTCACAAAACCATGTGGCTCAATGGTCATAAAACATTAAGCCCCTTAATTCCGTTATAGTCACGGACACTTTTACTGGAGGATCACGATAAGGGTGGCAAAAAGGAAATGACTCACTTTCACCCGAAAAAGGAATTGTGCAATCAACTCCTTTATGATGATCCAAACCCATTTTCCTGTGAATTAAGTATCTAAATCATTTGGACTCTTCAACCGTAATTGCTTTGCCTTTGTATATGAATAATATGTCAAGAGTTTGATAGCTGTGTTGGAGACATGCATCATTACTAAAGCTGTAACAGCCACTGATATCATGGAAGATTTAGTTTCTTTCCCACATCATTGTTTTGTCACTTGTAAAACTATTCCTCACAGTTTTATGTTATTACGCCTCGGCTTGGAAAATTTGAGGGAAGTTTCTCATTCGCGTTCATTATAAAATCAGCTCGCGTCGCGAAGGGGGGAAGACATAAAAGGAAATGTTCAAGCATTAAGGAAATGCTTTTCGTAGGGTAGGTATGAATGCCAAAGTAAGTCATTTGTTTGGTTGACGCTTAAAAAACAAAAACCAAAAAAAAAAAAAAAGCTTAAAGCTGATCATGATCATTCCAGACCAAGATTGAATGAATTCAACAAACAAAACAAGAAACAAATAATAATATAAAACAATGTACAATGTCCGAACCCCCAAACACCCACTTCTTCTTCTTTCCGGCGTAGTGGAATATCAACAATGAGTCCATCCCTCCTGATATCTCTCTGGTTACACAGTGTGAAACAGACTAGGAAGAGACGGGGGCGGCGGGTTCGGGGGTTTTGCGCGTTCGTCTGCTCTCTCCGGCTCCTACATGATGCTGATGCTGCGGTTGAGCTCGCACTGGGCGTTGTTGTTGTTGATGTTGGGATTGGGGTTGCGGCGGCCCATGTTGGGCGTGGCCACGGACGTCAGGCTGCCCGTGTCGTTGGGGCAACCGTGCTGAAGTAAGATGTCCGCGCACTCCTGGCTGCCGGCCCGCCGAGCGTAGGACAGCGGGGTCTGGCCACGAGCATCTCGACTCTTCACGTCCACACCGTACTGCGGAAGAACGCGACAGGTAAGAAAAGACAGGTCAGGAACAAGATTTGACATATTTTAGGGGAAATTGCCAGACATTTTCAGGCACTGTGATGTAAATATAGTTGAACTATTTTCCTGCTCAGTGCACAGTTAGAAGCTCATTTGAGTTTTCTGCATTTTTTCCACTGAAGTGGTTTGACAGTATTTGACAATATCAGGTTTACAGTATTATTCTGGATATTCTTGTCCCAATACTCCATTAAAACAGATATTAAAGCTTATAATTGGTTTAAACATAGACTACAGCAGTTTGTTTTACAGCAGGTTCTCAGGATTATTTTAAATTATCCGAGATATCTTTTTTTTTTTAAATAAAAAGATTTCTACCATGCCGTTTTAAATAACATGTGCTACTTTGCTTATGTTTTACTTATTCTATTGCATTTTATTTGCAAAAGTACTTTGAACCCCTCCTGTCCCCTTTCTGAATGACCGGTGCTGAGATCTGCTCTGTTTGCTTTGTCAGCTGTCCTAAAAAAGTATTTTCACAGTTGTAGCTACCATTCCAGAAGCTCTCTTTGAAATTTGTAGTTTTAGCAACCTCACACTTCCACACTCAAAATGTGTTTTTTCCTCAAAATAAACTACAGGTCTGGGCCAAGAAAATAACTTGGATTCAGCATTTCTCCCCTAGAATTTATTTGAATCAGTGATGAGAGGGGTTTTAAATAGCAGTGAAATCACCATGTTGGGAAATCAATATTCCACTTTATTTTATGGGTCTGTAGGCTGTTAGGTGTTTCTTGGAAAGAAGTGTATAATCAAGTATTAACTGTAGCTGAGACAATTGATTTGGTTACTTTAGTTAGTTGTGTGGAGTTTGTAGGCAATTACTGATTCCCAGAGGAATTTCCCTGAGGGAACTGAACCTTTTAAATAAAACTTGCAGGAAGAAAAACAAAAAAACAAAAAAACAGCTAACACTGAAATCCAAATCATAAACATTTTTAGACACTTGGTGTCTGGGAGGGGACTTGTAATAAAACCCTGACACATCTGGCAGGGTTTAAAGGATTAAAGACCTTGTTGTTTGGAAAGATTTCCCTTCACACTTAACCTCCTAATTAAAACTCCTGTTTGTAAGATGGTGTTGCTGATGCTTTAAACACTCATCATATACTGAAGCTTGGGGACCACTAATCAACTATCTTACAAACAGAAGCTTTAACTTGCCCGAACACTTTACGCGTACAAAAACAATGTTCGGCCCGACTCACCCAGATGAGCAGCTGTGTGATGACCACGTTGGCCATCGCGCAGGAGAGGTGCAGAGCTGTGCGTCCGTCTCCGTCCCCGTAGGTCTCGTTAACCTCCTCCTTGGTGCCGTGGGCCAGCAGCACCACCACCAACCTCAGGTCGTCCTCCACCACCGCCCGCAGGAGCTGCTGCCCCAGGGGCACGTCCGACTGGGGCAGTCCCACCAGAAACAGCTTCTGCTCGTATTTGGCTCGGATCCAGCGCTCCTTCTCCTCCCTGGGGAGAAGGAAATGACAGGGACGCTACAGGTCAGGCGGGGTGAAACGCGGTGAACATGTTACGAGCAATTTAGCACGTAAGTTAAGAAGTTTCTTAGTGCATAACTCATATTTCAGAGGCAGCGATTTGAAGACAGAGCTGTGTGAAAATGTAGAATGTAGACACACAAGGGAAGCATTACAGTAATTGGCCTAAGAGACTCACTGGTGTAAAGTGACATTTCAAAATTATTAGAGTCCAGGAAAGCCACTAGCCTCCACTATCACAGTGGGAAATAATACAGTGAGATTGGCTGCAGAGATGAGAGAATGCCAAAGGGTATGACGCTCTGGGCAATATTCCACTTTCTAGTGATTACGGTCGACAGCAAGACGGTTAGAGCCTGGCCAGCTTTCTAAAGGTTACACATCTTGAACAGCATGTCTGCTGCGGACAATACAGGAAGGAGGGGGATGTATTTTTATCAGCGCTGTCGGCTGTCAGTCTGAACCGGTGGATCCCCTCCACAAAAGAGGCAGTGTGTCTCCGAGCCCCGGTCTCCCTTGGGGTGGCTGGGCCCTGAGTCAGATCGATGGGGCTGAATGGCAGCCAGAGAGGGACGGTGGGACGCGGGGCTCCTTCACTCCGGCAGCCTGTGGCAGAGAATAGAGACCAAGGGAAGGCTCCATCCTCTATCGCCGGGCCAGAATTCTATCTATTGCTCTACATCTTGACCCCCCGTTTCATTCTCTGCCCACATACAAACCGTCCAAATAAGAAAAGAAAAAAAAAAATCAATATCAATATGTGAATGACTGAGCATGCCCAGTGTGGCACTAACCTCGTGACCCTGTCAGCCCGTGTGATAAGGGGAGCAGAAAGAGGCCGTTGTTTGGATTTGCGGGTGACTGACAGAGAGGAGAAGGTTTTGCGCGGATAAGTTGAATCGCCGACGCCGGCTGGAGTGACAAGACCCTCGTGGGACTCGCTATCAACGGGCCGAGGCCCAGCAGCGAGTAGAAACTGACAATCTAATTCACTTCAGTTCTATTTCATCACAATCACAGTGACAACGAGCTCAGACAATACAACTTAATTACCAAAATCAACCTTTTAGATGAGCAACGGAACATCACGTCCACACAATACATATTATATTAAAGGGGTAGTTCACCAAAATAACAGAAATACTATTTATACTAGGCCTGTCATGGTTCACTACTTTATTGTCGCAGATATACTCGCAATAAACAACATTATTTTCATTTTGAGGCCATTTTATGCCACTGATATAATGATAATACCATAGCAGAGTTATGCTGAATTTGAACTTTTAATTGCTCATATTCAGACGATGAAATTTGAATGTGATTTTTTTTAAACGTATAAAAAATAAACAAAAAATAAAAGTAGACAACCACAATCTCAAGTAAAAGTTATATAAAATAAAGTTTGAAGTTTTATAATGGTCAGGAAAACTTCTAGCGTCACGTTTGCTAAAATGTTATTTATATAAACACAATAGGTAATATTGAGGTCAGAAAAATTGTTTGAGGTCATTCAATACCATTATCGTACTGCTGTATCGACCTTGGAAGCAATCACATTTCAGATTATTCGCAAGAGATGAATAAAGCACGGCTTGCGCACTGTGTGTTAAGAACAACAGCACCCAGGCATTTTTTTCTGTAAAGTTACGCAGCCAGCACGGGGGGATCAATCTCGATAGGTTAGTGATTTCTTCAAACGTTTTATGGAGACTGTTTTTAGCTGCGGATGAATACACATTTGGTGGCTTAGTGAGTTTACAGCAGCAGAACGTTGCTTGTGGGTTTAACTTAGATAAAAAAAACAATGCCCAGGTTCTCCATAATGACGGGACCTGTGACTCAGTCCAACAGGTTGACTCACTGATGTGTTTTTAATAGTTTTTGGACAACAGTGAGGGTCTGACTAAGGCACAGAATTAGCTACATCGAGCTTTGGCTACTCATGGTTGGTTTGGTCTGTTAATGGGATGTGTTAAGAACAAGCAAAACAGAGCATTTTACCTGCCTTTTCCTTTAAAAAAACGGTAACATGAACCATGAATCAACACCCTGGTTATTCTAGATCCTCAAAACCTGCTTGAATTAAACCAGAAACTATCCACTAGAGAAAGTACTCTCTTTTGTAATTTGTTTGAACCGACCCGGAGTATATCCCCGCATTTTCACTTACAGTAGCAGTTTTAACAATAGTAACCGCTTCAACATTAGTCACTCTCCTTTATTACGACCTTAGCGGCTAGGTGTCAGGGCTGCCAACTTACCACAGACAGCAGCCATTTTCAGACTCATATGTCAGCTGCCAGGCTCACTTCACGGAGCAGTCTGTCTTGCACAGAGGAGCCTGGCACCGGCCCAAACTACAGGAGTTAAGGATGTGATGGAAGAGGTACATGTCTTTATCAGAGACCAAGCACAGAATGATTAACTGCAAAACACCACCAGGAGCTCGTAAAAGCAGCCCAACCCATATGTTAAAATAGTCTTGAAGCTATTGCGCCTATAAGCATGTGGCCGCATTTCTGTTTAGACCGCAGAGAAAATGCAGAGGAGAGAGTCCTTTACCCCACTAAACCATAAGAAAATCTTTTCTTTAGGATGAAGGTATTATGTGGGCAACAATACAGCCCTAATGGCAGGCAATTGCAGTGGCTCAGAGTTTTATGGTGTAAGACCTCCATCAATCCCTACTCAGTCATTATGTGCGGACAAGCCTGTTAGCAAATCAATTGGCCTTAGAGCCGGCGGACTGCTCGGAACAGGAAGGGGCCGTCCCGCCCTCCCCTCTTATTTCCGGTGAACTTTTTGAATACAAGAGGGAAAGAAGTATGTCAGAAAACTCTACAAGCAGCTGTGATCCTCAAGGCAACAACAACAACAACAAAAAAAAATCAAAAAAACAATCTACAACTTTAAACAAGAATCTGAGCGTGGTTAAAAACTGTAGAGCTGTTGTCCAAAGTTTGTTTCAGACAAGCCAGATCATGAATGAGATGCTGAATCTGTAGAGCCCAGTGAATTGATATGAGCTAAATGAGGCAGAAAGTTAGCACCAAGACGTGAAACAAAAAGGCTGAGGAGAGCCATTAAGAAGACGTCAACATCTCAGAAAGGAGCCCTGAGGACACTTTGTTATCCTCGGCTACGAAATCAGCCCCGAGGACCTGCGAGGAGAAAAGGCCACACACTCGCTGCTGATGCTGAGCTCTCAATTCAACCACAGTTCTCTTTACACAGGTCGACTTTAAGAGAGAGAGAAGAAGAAGGAAAAAAAAGAAGAAGCAAAAAGCGGCGAAGCAGTGGTTTTTTGAAAAAAAAAAAAAAATCCTTAACCACTGCCACTTGAAAGACAGAGTGTGAAAGGAAGTGGAATGGTAATCCCGCCTCTGTCTTTTGTTTGAAATAGAAAAACAATCCAAACAGAGGTAGGGTTTAGACAGTCAGGGGGGAAAACTTGAGACCCTTGAAAAGGACACTTCCTCACCACAGGAGGAAGAAAAATAAAATCAGCAGATTTAGCATGTCAAAGCGCCTGGACGGAGAGGGAGGGGAGGCGCAGAGGGGAAAGGAGAGTGAATTTTCACAGCATGGGGGGATATTTAGGAAATTGAACTGATGGTTACTCTTATACACACACAGACACACACACACACACACAATCCAGGCAAACAGACACCCATTTCCCCACCCTTGCCTGAGCACATACTTGTTCTAAATTTCTCTGTTGCTTAGGGGACAGAGGGGAGTTTAAGGTTCCCAATAAAAATGCCTGTGTCTCTTTTAAACCGAAAAACAAGCGCCGCTTGCTTCGCCGCAAACTCCCTCCATTATCCTGCAGCTGATGATCGCTGTTCAACTTTTCTATCGCTAAGAAATCTTGGGGGCAAACATCAAAATGCTCACAGAAGACCAAAGTGGAAATGGGCTCCTGTCCAGAGCTGGTGTCCCCTTTCATTTGCCCACGCAGAGCCCACCTAGATAAAGGCGAGCCTTAACAGTAGAGAAAGGCCTCTTTTATAATTCTATTAGAGCTCTGTCCTTTCAGCTCTCCGTTGAGCAATGGATCCTGACCCTGACTTAATTAAGTGGCAAATGGCGGAATGATTCTCCTAAACCCAGCCCACGGAGTCAAGAACACATGACTGAATTCAAATAAAGAGGGACAAACAAGGATAATTAGTCAAGCCTGAAAGACAAAGGCGAAGGGGAATTTATAAGGAAGGGAAGGGAAACTGAGACGGCGGGGGTGGAGTCAGCGGCGGAGTCGCCACAGAATGACCAATCTGACTGCCCACAATAAAGGTGCATTGGTCCATAGGAAGAGGAGGATGTCTGTCCCACCACTCGAACCATCTTTCAAACACACACTGAGTCCTCCTAAACAATCAAAGCTTCTCCGGCTCCTCCTACTCCTCCCCGAGGATCCAAATTCACTGCGGACACATCAAATAGACGCAGTGAAGGGGAGAAATGGTGGTGGTGGTGGTGGTGGTGGAGGGAGGGCCTGGGGTCTGACCAGCCTGAACAGACCTCACAGTGGGGGTGGGCAACTTGTATGGGACCGATTCCCATGCAGCCAGCAGCTTCACTTCCACAAACCGAGGGGAGGGAAGAGACAGAGAGAAAGTGAGGAAGAGGGACAGCGGCAGAAAGACAGAGAGGGGGCTCGGAGGGGAAACGACAGAGATGGAAAAAAAAAAAAAGAAAGAAAAAAGAAAGAGAGAGTGCACACACAACGGGGAGAGAAAGCTGGGCCCCAAAGCATCAAAGGTTGCTAAGGGCGAGAAATGAAGGAGCGACACAGTAAACGCTGCAGCAAAAAAAGTGCTAAATAAGGCCCCCCCACGGTCCAGCGGGTACAGTGTAGTAGACGGGGCTCCGAGAGGAACAGCTGCGAAAGAATTAAGACAAATATTTTTACAAGTGGAATACGTGCCACTTTCCCCCCCTTTTTCGCTTCCGTCCAAACAGATGAGCAGAAATTCAAAAGGTTGTTGTGTCGGGGGCTCTATAGAGAGGCCAACGGGAGAGCATCTGGGGTGCCGTGGGGCAGGCGGAGGGACGAGTTGAATATATTGTGACATTAATGAGGTTGTCAGACTCCTCGTGATGGAGTGGCTGTGTTTTTGTGCCAGCAAGACTAACACCCTTAAATGCTCATGCTGTTAACCCCTGCTGAACCCTCGCCTCTCACACAAAGCTGAGGGGACGATAACACATGCCCTGCTTATGCATGCAGCCTGCTTCACGTACGAGCACGTTCAAAAAAAAAAAAGGCACCGTCTCCTTCATTGGGAAGATTTTGTAACGCTAACAATTTTACAACTGAACTGCACAGTTGAGCAGACCGTGCCGTTATGAAATCAGCCCTTCCCTCTACCTGGCTCCGGAAAAAAACCCGGTGGCATGTGGGCAATTAGTGGCTGTGGTACCACTTCTCCCACACAGGGCTAATTACTGACCTGTGGGTTTCATTTAGAGAGAGAGAGAAAGGGAGAGAGAGAGAGAGAGAGAGAGAGAGAGAGAGAGAGAGGGAGGACATGGGAAGACCCAGTCATTCATTTGTCTTAATTAATTACTCTTCTTCCACCAGGGCTCCTGGCAAGGCCGGCTATTCTAAAAAGCTCTTCTGAGTGTTGGCGTTCCAGCACTCCTAACCTGTGAGTAGCCCCCGAAGCTCAACTCCCCTGTTTTTGGAGGAGGACGGAGGCCACTGGAGCAGAGCGAAACTGAATGGACACCGCGCTGGTGTTGTAAACGCGACAAACAGCAGCTCGGGAGCAGCGACGCCACCGCCGGAGCAGAAGAGGTTAAAAAGGAGGCAGCGGGGCCAGGTTTGGAGAGGTTAGCGGTGTGATTCATTTTTATTACCACGCAGCCCCTGCAGGCGGCAGGAGTGGCAAATTATTTCTGAAACAAAGTGGAGGGCTCTCATCAGAGCTATTACCTGCCTGTGGCCGAGGGCGGCGCGGAGCCTACAGAGGGTGACAGTGAGAGGCCCGCGTCAGTGAGGGATAGCCGTCCACATCCGTCCACGCTCCAGGACATCTCCCCAAATGAGAACTGGTGTCTATGTGTGTGTGTGTGTGTCTGTTTCGCCGTGAGTGTGTGTGTGCCAGGAGAAGATGAGGGTAAAGTTAGCTGCAGGACCTCCCCCCCCTGCACCCAACAGTATCCGTCCAAATGGTCTGTGGTGTTTTCTATCACGAACACGCCAAGCAATTAGAGGTGACGTGCAAAACACAACAACTCCCGGGTGCTAATTAAAAGAACAACTCCCCTCCAATATGCTGACTGCAGAGATCAGCCACGATGCACAAATTTATGATCCCGGATGTGACTGCAGCCCAGCCGGATCTGACTTCCACTTCTAATGCATTCTGTGCCGCTTTTTAATTAGGCCTTTATGAACGTGCTATTAATTGTAACAAATGTCCTTATTAATGGTTAATAAATCATACACTCTTTGCGGATCAGTTGTAAGCCATGAATAAAAACAAATTCTGGAAAGACGATCTGGACCCAAATCAGTCCCCTCATTAGATAGAAGATATTGCAACCAACAACTGCAGATTTCAGTGTTCAAAAACACTGCATTAATATGAAATTGAAAGGATCAACTAGGGCTGGGTATCACCGACTGAACTGTCGCAATACTATCAAAAGTAGAGAAGAGTATCGAAAAATGTCTCGTCATCCGACACCAAATTTCAATACCTAAGGGTTTAATTTTATCTGTGTCAATGAGCCAATGAGCATGCTTCTTGTGCCAAGATCTAATTTTGCTGGTGAATTACATTCTGGAGGCCTAGAGACGGGGCTCACCACCTGTATGTGAAATTTAATCTTTCGTTGAAACAGATTTCATGAAATTGAAATAAAAAGAAGCATCTTCCAGGTAGAGTGGAACTTGGTAATCGAAACTTTGTTCTGATTGAAAGGGACTTTAGGGCCGAGCTTTTGTGTTGTGCTGGAAGCCAGTTGTTTTGTTTATGTTAGCGGACTCTGTTTCTAAGCAAACATTAGCTACTGTCACATCCTTTGGACTGTCGCGTAAAATCTGAAGTCCTTCACAACGACATCCACAGTGCACCTGCATTGGTAAAGTTAGCTGCTGGTCCTTCCCCCACAACTGAGAGAGTGTTGCGTTACACTCCTTTCACAGATGACCAATAAAAGAGGGAGTCATAAATGTAAATTGCTCCAAATTGTTTTTTACCACATGGAAATCCAATTTTTGTTCCTATTTAAAGGGGCTATGTGGAACTCCAATGCTGTGCTGGAAGCTGGTTGTTGATGTAAGCAGATACTGTTTTCCAAACTAAGTTTTGCTACCATTGCTCTTGCTTTAAAGAGAGACACTGAGACTAAGCTAAAAAAAATCCTCCACAGGCTTGTTTCGGCAACTGAGAGAGACGAGCTCACATATAGCTAATACAAAGTTATGAATACATGTAAGCTACAACAAATTGTGCACATGAAGCCCTTTTAATGACTCCTCACTGATGTAAAAAGTGTTAGCATATAATTGAAAAACCATTCATACCAACTTGACTCCATAAGGGGCGCCATGCATTCTTCTACAAGATCTAAGAGCAGGTGATACACAATATAAGCGCATATGCATAGATACAAACACGCTTCTCATTACAATGCCTGTAATCAGTCTGACGTACACTGGCAATCTTCAGTGTTGCTGTGCGGCTCTGCGTACGACAAATCTATATATTGTGTTCTCCCGATACAGAATATCATAAGCCAAACCAATCTTGTGGATGAACGCCTTTAAGTTAAATCTCAAAAATACGAGGGCTAAAACTAGTCTTGCGGGAGACATTCAATCAGACAGTGAGTTGATATTCAGGTAGTTACTGAATCGTTTAGATTAGGTGTCACTAATGTTTAGTGGGACTCAGGAGCCATACACTGCCTGCCTGGGTGCCAACACAAAGCTGCTGCATGTCACAGATGTGACACAATTAAAATCCTCTCGTATGTGCTCCGCTCAAGTTAAGAGGAGCCTGCGCACAGACGGGGAGTCATGTCAGGATTTATGGTGTTAAAAGAAAGAAGTTAAGAAAAAAAAAAGCCCACATCCCATTAAGTTGGTAGTAATTCATCATTCGTGATAAAGCCAAAAATAATTTCGCAACGTTTACCCCACAAGGGTACATTGTTCTATCAGCAGCAAAATCATCAGCATCTCAATAACCAGTGGCCATGTGTGATATTTACAACTGCTGTTTTTTGTCTGAAGATTAGTTATGCCGCAAATGAGATTTATTGTTTGACAGCGAGAACTAATGGAGGTGCTGCTGCGGGATAAGATCGGATTTTTTAGACAATGAAGAACCTTCCTGCCTGAGGCGACGTGGGACTGACAGTGGTAGGGAGAGGAATCAACATCAATAATCTTTCATCAAGTCCACAGAGGAGCACTTTAGCACAGATACCATTCAATAAATAACTGTAGGCCATCATTCAGTTCTGAACTGGCCGGAGAGCGCAGGATGAGGACGAGACCTGAGACAACCGAGGGGATGGAAACACAATGGGAAACTATTCGCTGGCAGTGCACATTAAGAGAGCCCTCACAAAATACTTTAAGAATAGTTTTGTGCATTAATGCTAAAACTGATCCACTGACAAAAAGCCTTAAAGATGCAGTGTGAGGGCCTAAAAACGTGCCACGTGTCGAGTTAATACACAAAACAAATATGGGTAACTGCTAACTGTAGCTACCATTAGCTAATTAGCTAACTATGCAGCTAGTGCTCCTATTAGCTATCTCCTTTTGAGGAACAAAGTGGCTCGGGGCTCGCTAGTTAGCATGCTAAATTCAGTTGGCTAAATATCTCTCAATGAATGTCTTTGATATATAGTCAAAACTTTTTGTCTCATTCTTTATATAATTTGAATACATTTCTGAATGTATTAAACCAAAATTAGTTCATAGTGCACCTTCAAGGAAACAATAAAATAGATATTAGAAAGTGATGCCTTCATAACCAGAGCCATTAGTGTGACTGTTACATCACAGTTTTGGGAGAAACCCCAAAGGCGGCCATTTTCCTTTAACTTCACGCTCAGGGTGGAAAGCTCAAATGCCCATTAAATGAAAAATTACATAAACGACAAATAATTTCCATTTCACAGCTTCCTCATTGATCAGCAAGTTGGTAAGTAAAAATGCATATTTGATATTTGAATTTGTCTGGTACATTACTAGGGTCAGGTTTGGCTAATATTAGCATTCAGTCAGTCAAGTTGCTCATTGCATATGATGGTGGTTCTTCTTTCACCATATACAACGCATGCTGTGAATACAGCCTGTAAAACCTCTTTAATATGAATAGATTCTTCACATCATAATCCACTGGCTCTACTTATCCATCTCTTTAAAATCTCAAATCGCTCAGAGAATGCTTCTTCTACTTCCACGAAGCCTGCACATCTCCTAAATCAAAATTTCAAAAGGTGTCACTTAATCTGTCGCCCAACTTTTACAAGATTTCCGTCAAATTTGGTGTAAACCTTTTTCAGGTATCGTGCAAACAAATGAACACGACAGGCCAAAAACAGATCTGCTGCTAAAATGCATGTGATAATATCTGTGTCAGCTAATGTATCAAACACATCTGCTATCAAAATACATCAACATGAACTATGTTTTATCAACAATATATTGAATAATGAGCTAATAGCATGCCACTTGCCACTTAATAAAGCCTTTGAATGGTATTCACAATATTTTTGTACAGATTTATAGTCAGCTGCAGCAGAAGAAGCAGCAGTGAACAAAGGAAAACCAACTATCGTAACAAACTTACAGAGCTGTGATGTTAAAACAGTCCACTGGCAGCGGGGAGAGCCTACAGACAGTCTTTGCTGTGACAGACAGAGTGATGACCCGGCCCCGTGTGATGGATATGTGACACGGCAGCTTGGGGCCCGAGGGCCTGGCTCTTGGGGTGGGGTTTAGCCATAATGGTGTGCTTAATTACCTGCACAGCCACACAGCAGGTCATTAGTCAGACTGGGACGCTAGGTCTCACCTGTCACCAAGAGATAAACAATCCTCCTACCAGATCTGGGTACCTCAGAGGAAAGGGAGCAGATAGTAGCCGGGGTAAGCTGGGGCAGGGCTGTACGGGGTGAGCGGCCTTGTACGATTTAGGAAAAGCATGTTAAAAAGACGGAAAGCTACTTGTTCATAAAAATCTTTCAAAAGGTATGAAAAATTCTGTATTGTTCCTTAAAACATGTACCCGGACACTGAGCGGGAACAAAAAGAGCTTTGGCTTGTTTCAGATGTGGTTTACACTGAAAGATGTTTTCTTGATTAGCGCTTACATGTGAAGTGACAAACTTGATGGATTTGGAGCCAGACAGGGCATTTATCAGGTGCGTGCGAAATGATGTCACACACCACACGCTTTCATGAATTATGGCCTCCGAGTCAGGTTAGGAGAGGGACAGGATGTACTCTGGTGCAAATACTAGATGTTTTATCCTAGAATTGAGACAAGGGAGGGATATAGATGAAAAAAGAAAAGAAAAGAAAGAAGAACTGACTCCATAAAACGGAGGCATTGTGATCAATGTGTACCTGATGGACTGATGCTCCAACATAAAATACTGTGATCTTGGCTCAGCAGAATGACATTTATGGACCCCCGGTGCTTCTTATGGAGCGTTTTGTTGGCGTGAACTGCCGGTGCTGAAATGTGTGTGGCTAATAAACGGCAGCTAATGGAGAGAAGACGGTGCTGCCTCCTCATTCTATAATCTCTGCGCGCTTCATTAAACAGCACCTTTATTTGTAGAGGGATGCTTACCTGGTGCTGTCGCTCCCCGGCTTGGTGTAGTTCTCCAGCGCGCCCTCCCACACGCTGTTGGCCATGGCGTTACCGATGGCCGTCATCACCATGCTGAGCTCCACCGGCCAGTCGTCCAGGTCTAGGGACCGGACGCGGGACAGGTGGGTGCCCAGGTTTCTGTGGATCCCCGAGCACTCGATGCACATCAAGGCGCCCAGGTTCAGACTGGCCCAGTCTGGGTCTGTGTGATGGAAGATAAGAAACAATTAGAACAATAGAGAAAGAGATGAAGAAGAGAAGCTTCATGAATTAGACTGAATTTGAGCGTAATGGACTATTCGGTGCAGCACTAAACCGTTCAAAATCAAATGTGTTGGGATGTTTGCATATAAAACTCTCTCTTTAGCGACCACACGATGCCTATATCAATGAGAAATCAGCTGCTGTGGTGCATTTTATACTCACTAGGTGCATCACAGTCCACACAGAAGCTGTTCCCCCTCACGTTTCGTACGGATTGAATGGCCATTGCATCACTTTGGCTGCCTAACCGAGACTGTGGGAAAGGAGGGAGAGAGAGAATGGGTCACCGGGAACTAATTATTGAAAGAGTAAGAGAAATCAAAACAATTACAGCCGGACCCAAATCATAAACGACCGGCGAGCAGAGGGAGGCAAGAGGTTTTTCAAAGTCTTTAGGAAAAAGACCGAGGCAGAGGGAAATATGAATATGAAAATGAGGCCGTGTCTCCCCAGTATGCTGACACAAGCCGTGTTCTATCTCTGATGTCTGTCAGTTCTAATAAGAGATCCCCCACACTGCGGTGCACCTGTCTGACAACCTCCCACATGTGACAGCTTGAAGTGGGTGAGGAGGGGCGGGGGAGGGTGAGGGCGCAATGCGGGTTGGAGAGAAGGGGGAAAAGGAGGAATGTAAATGAAGCAGCAGAAATGTAGGGTGATGACGACGCTGTGATTAGACGCTAATCTCCCATCCTGTTGAGTCCTTGTGATATCTCTCGTCTTTCACACTCTACCTTGTTCTTTATGCTCTCACACGACTGCAGGCTGGCAAAGATCTGGCTCTCGATGGCTTGGACCCACAGCTCCCGCTCCTCGTATGTGGACGCCTCAAAGTTCCACGTCTGACCGGTCAACGACACAATGACGAACTCAAAGTTCTCCTCTTGCTCTGGAAAACACACATAAACGATAAATTAGCACTTAGCAACGTGCACATCGGCGCTTTAAAAATCTGACTCTGCAAGTCAGCGGCACGGCCCAGTGATTGAAGCCCATCGATGCACGAATGCATGATGGAGTGGGCTTCTGTTGATTTCAGCAACACTCAAATGAGTTCTTGGCACGACCTGTGCTCCCGACCGCTGCTGTATTGTTCGATGATGGCTCAAAATGTACAACTCATGCGGACATTTCAAATCCATTCAGCTGGATGGAGTCAAAAGGCTGTAAAGACCAACCAGACCAGTGACCAACAGCGACACACAACATCACCTTTTTAAAATAACATTTTTTGTCTTCTAATTTTGATGTCTTAAGCATCGTATTTGCGCTTTTACTCAAGCTGTAAAACTGGACATACTGTTGAGTCAGTGAATCTTACACTTTCATAGATCTAAGCTGCTAAATAAAACTTATTTTCTTGTTAATTCTTAATTTATTGGTTCCAAGAAAAAGAACCCATCTGTTACGTGACGACAGAAAAACCTTCAGACTACTTCTCATGGAAAGAGAGCAGCTTCCTAACTCACCCACCCAATGATCTTAGAGTGTGAGGAACAATGTGTATTCCTGTGACAAAAGTGTGTTCATAATTCATTTTCTGTGGTTCAGATTGATCAGACTGATAGCAAATGCTTTATTGTTCCATTTGAGAACAAAACATGGTGCTGTAGTTGTTGAATAAATCTGAGAATTCCCAGAATGACAGCAATCCTAGACGCAGATTGCATCATCTGTTATCAACGCTGCACTATTTAGCTTTAGACCACTGTGTTTGTTGTTGAAATGTACCTTAGAAAATCATTGTTAACTTCTACCTCAACATTTTATGTACACTGCCTTGTATCTTTGACCAATCAATGAACAGACAGTTGTTTATCTTCCGTACTGATTAAGAAATTAGGAGATTTTTAGGATGATCAACGCCAAAGACATTCGTAGAAGTTCTGGAGAACAATTGTTTTTTGGGGATATACATCAATGCAGATATAAGGGAATAAAACAATTTCAATATTGATATATCAGCCGGTACACACACATTTTTTGCAATGATTCCTTAAAGGTTGTTAGCAAACACAAAAATATTTAATGGAGGCTTACTATAACTTAATATAACTCCACTCTACACATTATCCCAAATAAATGAAATTATCCCAAGCTTCTTTTTCTGTAACATGTTCTGTAATATTTGGCGCAAATCGGACAACATATATGATGATACAGATAGATCCGTGATAGGCCAATAATGTCAGTAGACCGCTCTGTTGGTGGGGCTCTAGTAGCAGCCACTTTCCTGGTGTGTCAACATTCCCTCAGCCTGTGTCAGTCAGATAACCTGAGCACTGCGTCATCTAATAATATTACCTGATTAACATTTTTTGTGTTGTGTTCCAGCTCTGATCCCAAAAGTCTTGGTTTTGTGATTCCCCACATTTCTCTAAATGACTTCTGATGACCCCCTACAACACCATACAGTACCAATTATTATTCCGGTTTCAAAAACAAACAAAATATCTTGTTTTACTGCAAATTATTGTATCCTTTTTTTAAAGAAATATAAAACTCAAAACTAGACATTTCATTGACATTTTGATTTTCAGCATACTGGGCAAAAGCTGAAGTCTTGTATATATGTTTTTTTTTTTTCCTAAATGCATTTTTTGGTGTCTTTTTATTATTTATCATTATTATTGTTATTTGTTTTCAAATGGAAGGTTTTGCTCCAAACTGTCTTTGGACATTGTGAGCTGGCTATATATTTTTTTTCTCTGTATTTAACTAAGATTTATGAAAATGTCACCTGTCGTGTTCAAACAAGAGGTCTGACGCGACATATGTTCCAACACATGCTCTATAATGCCTCTGCTGCTCGGAAGCAATTCATTAACTGCTGTACAGTACAATGTGACTCGTGTAACATCTCTGGTCTGTGCACATGCTTGAGCTCGTAGCCAAATGATTTGTAATTACCTAATTATGTCTATGCAAATAGTCATCTCATTTGCATAAACCATGTTTGGAGGACTGGAGGCAAGTAGACACAAGGGGAATGTTTTTGTTTTTTTCCTGAGTAGCTTTGTCATTATTTTTTAATAGAAGTTACATTAAAAAGAAAAATGGGTTAACTATACTTCTAATGCGATCCTTTTCTGACTTTGTGATGCGCGCGGAGACGTCGGATGATAAATTAACTCTGTGTGAGTTGGAAAATGACGGCAATCTGATGATGATAGGATCATCACACGAATCATCTAATCAAAGACGCGCTTTATATTAATAATCAATTCACCCTCCTTGGTGCGAGACACAGCCCTGTGCCGTTAAATGACAGATGTCTGACGGACGGCGCTAATGTAGCAATCCCTGTGCTGCGGCGGAGGGCCATCTCTTCAGGGGGAAAGCGATAATCCAATTAGCTCGACACCGACTTCAATTATCTGATTTAGTTTGTGGAATCGACTACAGGTCACAGAGGATCAATAAACCCTTGGAAGACTCTTTATTTAGACCTATAGTGAGAAAGTTTTCATGTGGGGGGGGGGGGGACATTTTTAAAGAACTGGTGAGAGTTAAAATACAGAAATCTCTGCTTGATGGAAATAAAAACTGGCGAGTAAAAGATAACAAATACTGAAAGAAAGCTTGATAAATTGGGAGTACACAAAAGTAGAAATCAATATTTCCTCATCCAATATAACTCCAGGTAAAATAACTAATGCATCTGATTAGAATTTGTGCTTTCCGAGACTCAAATGCTGTTGTACTTGTGTTTTTCATCTTTTTTTTTTTTTTTTTTTTTTAAACCTGAACAAAGCTAATTATTCTGTTGGCTGCCCAGGCAATAAATTGGAGGCATTAAAACACTTTCATTATGGAGATTAAAAAAGCAACGGATGGCTGCTTTCTTAAACTGATGAGTATACAAGGGAAAACAAATCTAATTCTCCATGCATAGTAATGCACGTGCCAGACGTACTGTAGCCACTAAAGAGACAGAGGAAGAATGTGCAGCAGGAATCTGTACGTGTGACATAGGTGTTGTCGTCACACGTGGCTCCAGCACGCCGATGCCGCCATTTAACGGCGTCCAGAGTGCAGCGTTTCAGCTCCACGAGCCGAAGTGATCCAGCTCCATGCAAAGCATGATGCAGAGGGTCAAAGTGGTCTTTTCAGAGACTGTAAATCCGAGCGCGAACAATGTGTCAAAGGTATCACTGCCGTCTTACAGGCACCTGCCATGATGAGCTTGTAAAAGGGTCATTAGCGCCTCTGCTATCGCTCAGCGGTCGGAGTCAGCGCATGGCCAGCAGAGGAACGATCACCTTGTCACATTAACATGAGCATTAACCTCCTGACCAGATCTATCCACGAGCCTACAATCAACAAGTTCTTTGCCAATTAGAAATAAATTAACACGGCTCTGCCAGTGGGCGGACAGGGAGGAACACAATTTAAAGCCAACGGAGGAGCCAACTGTGAAGAATGAGCGAAATATGATTTTCCTTAATTAACATGGCATAATAAAAAGGAAATTAGAGCGTAATGGCCACAGAGCTACAAAGAGGAAGGAACAGATGAAGATGCACATCTTCGTCCACAATTTACATGGATCATAAAACTGTTTTGGGAAACCTCTCAGTCACAGATGTTATTCATCAAATGCTTGATGGCTTCTAGCAGGAACAATTTAATAAGTAGAATGTGTGAAAGATAATAAATAATTACTTCAAGACACAGAAATGGAGTCAATGGCACTACCTTAGAGTAAAATATTGCATTTTCTAGTCCATTATATTTATCTAACAGCTATAATTACAAGTTCAAACATAAAAAAAACACATGATACTTGGCAGATGATTGGACGAACCATCCGCCTATCACTGTCCAAGCTAACTTCAACCAATCAGATTAACAGAGGGAGAGCACTACCATCAGTGGAGCCAGCTCTAAGCGAAGCCAGTCGAGAGAAGAGTGACAACATCCTTTCTATAGAGAAGGCCTTCAGTAAACAAAATCAATCAATCAAATACTCTCTTCAGTCCTGATACAATGGATGCTATAGCAGCATTTAGGCTAGCCGCTTGAGGAGCCGCCATTGTTGCCTCAATCGAACAGCCGCTTCTCTCCGGTCATCACATCTGAACCACGGTCATAGCTGCCAGTAGTACTTCATAGGATCCTGACTAAAATGCAGTGTCTTTTGGGGATCATGTCACCATCGAGATGTCTGCAGTTCTAACCAAAGATGGACACATTTAAATACAAATTTGGGTTGCAAAACTTTTCTTTTCTTTTCTGCTTTGCTAATCCATTTAACATCTTCTGACCCTTTGCTGGGGGTCGGGGTCCTCCATGTTGGGAACCATTGGAGTAATGTACAGAACTGTATATAAAGTATTAGCTCCAGCTCAACCAGCTATAACGGTAAAATGCAACTTGATACAACAATATTACCATTTTTAGCCCATTTAGCTGATACATACATCTGTACTTTCACTTAATAGGCTTTTAGAAGCAGGAATGTCACTTGTGATGTACTTTGACATTCTTGTATTGGTACTTTTACAGGGGAAATGGATTTGATTATCTATTTTTGATCATTCAAAGAAAGATTTTCCCTTTTTTGAAGTCCCCCTCCAGTCAAAAATGTGCTTTTCTTCTGGTTCCTACAGTTGAATGTTCGAGCTCCACTGTGTCGAATGGTGTTTGTGCACGAATGGAGTTTGACACCGGAAGGATGTTTTCATATTACCGCACATATACTGAGAATGGACTTTACAGTGGAGTAGGAGACATCTTGTGTTCAGCAGGTAAATAAAAGTGTTAGCATATCCACATATTGTAGAAGGAATAGCTGTCATTTTAAGTATTTCAATCTGGTAATTATACTTTTCCGAGCAAAAACCATGTCTGACACACAGTAGAGATTTTTGCCTGAACACATGTGTAGAAGGGATTTTTAGAGTCATTTAGCTGCTGTATAAAAGGCGTTTGTTTGACCTGAAAATCAAAGTGGGACCTGAAAGAAAAGAGGTTGACCCGAAGACGGTGATTCCTCTCACTGTGTATGAACAGCAGATGTACCGCCGAGGACCTGTGGACCAGATTAGCGCCGCGGGGGGGTTTGGTGCTGAGCCCAGCTGTGCCGTCTATACGGCGGGCAGCATCTATTCTGTCTAAGCCCCTCAAAGACCTCTGGAGACTGGTGTGAAGAACCCACAGAGACGACTTAGCAAACAGTTCTTAGCCTTGAGGACTCCCCTTTTTTTATCCACTTGGCTGAAATGATGGCGAGGCGCAGAGGTCTATGCAAGGTGAGCTATTGTTTTGGTGTGCAGGACGTGTTGTGTTGTGTTGTGTTGTGCTGTGTCGTGTCGTATGCATGCATCAGGCAGTCACTTAAAGAAGTGCTCGCCGTTCCCGTGAATTAACGAGCAGTTGGGAAGAACAGGCCAAGGCGGTGCCATCTGTAAATGTCACAGGCACTGCTTGCTCATTTTACACATCATTAAAGCCAATATTCCTAACCTGTATCAGAGCAATCAGGAGCAGGCCATTACTGCGACAGGGGCCCCAGGGGAACCACGACCAAACTCAGAAAGAAGAGAGCGGGGAGGGAGGGAGGGAGGGAGGGAGAGATAGAGCACACTCTTTATCTATCTGACACGCACACACACGAGCGCTCGCGTACACTTCTGCACACTTCCGCATGCACATGCTCAGACAAAACAGGGAGCCCAATCCACCTTCCAACAATAAACAAACACATGAAATCAGCACCAATACCACTACCCTAATAGCTAGTGCATTTAACAACAGAGCCGAATGAAAACAGGGCCAATTATACATGTATCTGTGGGCAGTGTGTATGGAGCCCAAATGAGAATCTTGTTATTCCTTTCCTTCCATACTGTGGCGCTCAGAAAGCTAAAGCCATTACAAGAGTGGAGGCTCCAGGGACAGCTTTCGGAAATGAGAGCGAGTAAGGGAGTGACAAAACAAAGTATTGAGATAAACACCCACCATTAGCACAGGCAGTTAAACCTCCATTTCCTAATCCTCAGCTGGACTCCAGAGGATATTAACCCTTAGTTGACTAAAGGTGCAGGACAAAGGGATGCTGGATTAAATCAGAAAGACTATACATAACTTTAACACCGCTTTTGATCGTCAGACGATGCAAGTGAGCTTGCAATGAAAAAACTGAAAGACTGTGATTTTCTGGTTTCAGTCGATCTGTAGATGAGTCAGGAGCAACAAGACTGGGTGGGTTTCTCCCGCAGGAACTCTCCCCGAGGGACCGGAAACCTCCGGAGCAACACTTCAACCACAAAGACCAGGATCTGTTTCTGGAACATAATTTTGCCCCCAAAAAAGTCCCTGACCCGGGGGTAGTTACCCAAAAGTAACATCAAGGGTGAACACTTAATGATAACAGGGTTAATAATAAACAGAGCCTGTCAAAACCATTGTTACAAGGTGACTCATAAAATACAATACCATGCAATATAAGTGTCATAGAGAAATAATACTAAACAAAACACAACAAAACAGGGAATGCATGTATTTTAACTGCCAATTGTTTCAGTAGTCGATTAGTGTTTTATTCTAACCACCATTTTTTAAAACTCTGCAGCCTCAAAGCAGCCTAATTATTGTCCATGCACTTCGGATCTTTAACATGGAGTTACAGAGGAAACATACGACATACAACCAATGTCCTATAGTCGTGTGACGTGTCGCTTTTTCCGTACGTCGTCAAACCAATCATCGTGCGTCTTTAGATCAAGGCTGAAGGAATCAGCTCCTTGAAAAGTAGTTCCTGAGAATACAACCTCTGGTTACCATCGCTCCTTCTGCCAAATATCGTTTTCCAAAGATCTAACCCTGCAAAACCTCTGCAGTGTGGGGTGTGAGACACTCAAAAGCCTAAATGATGACTAAAAAGTTTTAAAAAAAATAATTAATAAAAGAGAAATATGTGGTTACTTGTTAAATAACAAGTGTTGTTGAGGCATTCAGACGATGTCTTTGCCTTTAAGGCTGTTGTCTAGTTGGTCATGACACTGGATTGCACTTTACATGACAATTCAAGATCAGTGCAAACTGGTCTAGATTTCAGCAAAAGATGTCTTGTTATTACTTTTAAGAACATGACACGTTTAATTCTGATGAGTGTAAAAACAATTTGTCATTGTCCTGTTGGTAGTAACTACGTCTCTGATCCCACTGGACCCACATTATTTCATGCATGATGCTCCCCGGCTTAATCCAATCATAAATTATCTTTTTCCAGCACCCTCCCTCGTCTGTAGCCCTCACAAAGGTTTTTCCACTGGAACCAAACTGCTGCTCAACTTTTAGCTAATTTGGAGATTTCTGACATTTTCTTTATATTCACGTGTACAATTAAAGACACTGGTAGACCAGCAGGGTCGCAGCAGCTGACTGTGTTCTACATTTTTGAAGAGCGCGATGTGACATTTATTTTAAACAACTGTGTTAATATGCTAGTTTTGTTTTCTAGTCAAATGTAATTTAAGTTTTGAAGTCACATTCTCCACCAGTGTCCCTCCCACTACACATTAACATCAGCATTTTGTTCTACTTTTTTTACTTCCACTGATTTCATACGGGCAGATTTGATATTCCTCAGCTACCAAGGGACCAAAAAAAAGGAACACTACCTCCCTCCTTTCACTCGAGAGTTCACTGTCCTTAAAAACAATCTCCCCGTCCTCCTCCAATTGCTGACACAATCCAGTAGAGGAGTCCTTTCAACCTCTTAACATTTAATCAATACAAAATTATATCAACAACTTGATTAAAATCCATTATTGCATCTTTTATTAAATAAGATGTTTATTAACCAGTTAAAAGTTTGATTTCATTAAAAATGTAATTCATCCGATCACATTACAAACACAAAGCTCTGCAGCACATCTGAGTTCGTTTTAGTTTATAGAGTCCATGCTGCAATATGAGTAAAGCTTCTTTAAGTTTTTTATCCTCTTTTAGAACTGTTGCGCTGTTCCAATCATCCTTATAATGTGCAGGTAAAGTGTAATCTGATTGGGTTTGATTTGATGTCTGTCTGCCTCAAATGTAAATAAAGACCGTATAACACCTTCTTTACATTAAATGCATCCAGGCAAACACTCAGCCCTCATTTCCTCCTGATTTCTGTGACCTTAGCGTGAGTAAATATCTTCATCCATAAAAATGCGAGAATCAGGAAGGAGCCTCTCGTCACGATCTCTCACAATCTCCCTCTGCTCCTGCACCTCCAATTCTGCTCACATCAGCCGAGCTTTAAAAAAAAAAAAAAAACCTCCCCAAAACAATGAGCATTTGATACACTTTCTTTAAAAGAGAAATACATTAATGATGCTCCCTGACAGTCTGCATTAATCAGAGGGGGCTCCCCCTGAACACAACTCTTTATCGGCCATCGATTTTCCAGTGGGTTTATGGCGAGCGACACACCGAGAAAGCTCGTCGCCGGGCGGCTGCTGAGAAACACATTACGGGGCTGTCAGTTGTCTCGCCATGCATCCTGCATCATTCTTTAAGCACATGAGAAGTTCATTACAGCACACAGCTCTGACAGTGCATAGGATATTAGGGACTGTGTCCGTTGTGCATATCCTCTGTGGAAGTGCAGCAGCACAGACATTCATGTAGACATATATTATCAAAACTGATTAGAATTAAGCTTTACATTAATTTCAAATAAATGCATTCTAAACCGTTATATAGGCTATAAGCTCAAAGTTTGCCAAAAAGATGTGAAGTCATTTAGCTTTCCTTAAGAATATAAAATATGTGTAAGATAATCCACGTCTAAAAGCCTCTTTAAGTGCTGTAGTCCCATATTTGGAAATGATGGTGCAGCAACAGTTTCTGCAGGCTTCCTCCTACATCCTACACGTCCCATGTTGACCGAAATGATTCCTCACCTTAAGACACGCGACGCTGTTTTGATTTATGATGCTTCACAACTACTAAAATTCAATTTCAGCCTGCATTGCACGCTTCTGATTGCCCCGTAAATGAGATAAACTGATGGCAATTTATTCAAGGATCCCCACCTCTCCTCTCCTCTCCTCTTCCCTTTCTTCTCCTCTCTCAACAGGAGACACAACTCACATCGCAGACTTGGCTGAATCCAATATTTAAGCGATATGTCTGTATTGCAGAGCATTCAGCAGAACAGACAAGGTGATGCTAATAGAAAACCACCTCGCACAGGACGGCGAGAGAAGACAGAAAACAAGTGTGCGTGGTTGATGACGTGAGGAACATTCAGAATCCGCTTCCTCAAGTCTGATTGCTCTTAGATTCTCCTCCTCGGAAGTAATCCGACTTCAATTATTCCCGTGTGAGGGCAGTTATTGATGAGATCTGATGATGTTTGATAATGCCAGCCATCACTCACTCTAGGCTTTAATGTGACTGTGTAATGCTGCCAGGAGAGTCTCATTAAGAGCTAAGTAATGTCAAATGTAACAGAAGTAATGGACATTACTCTTCAAAACTATCCTGGGAACTGCTGACTGCGTCTGCACGTGCATCGCCAAAGTAAGGGATCATACCAATGATCAGATCGGAGATTAACTTTCACCGAATACTTCTCCAACAAGAAGAGAGCACTACTTATCTGCGAGGTGCTGATGATGTTCACTCTAAACAACAATGTGTCCAACGGACCCATTCAGACTTTAAAGAGAAGCTGTCAGAGTCCATGATAAAAAAGTATAATGATTATAAATGCTTAGCCCCATTTAGGAGGCGTCAATGCCATTGTTGTTGTTATCCAGCGTATCAATCTTGTTGATTGATCATCCCGCTCCGGTGACATCAGTTTTATGGCCTCTGAAATGCGTCCCAGTGTTTTCACAATGCCATCCAATTAGGGCACTCCATTCATCATTGGGCTGGAGAATCATTATTAATTGGGTGGAGAGCCGACTGCCACTCCCCTGCTGAGGAGGGCCACGGCTTCTGGAGATCAGGGCCATTCAGACAACGGTGAAAGAAATGGGGGGCTGTGAGGGTGCGCCGCGCAGAGGGCCACAAAGAGACACACAACTACACACCTTTATGTACTTCACAGGCACAATATAGAAGATTACACACTCTTTGTTCCGCAGTGACTGCAGAACTCTCTGAAATCGAAGCGGGGTCAGTGTATGGCTTTATTGACTTTACAATCCCAAATAAGTAAATGTATATAGCGCATACCTCGGCCAAGCCCCAACAGTCCCCTTTTGTACTCACTCAGAGACACCAGCCAGCTAAATACGCCCGATTTTACGCCTGCATCAAGATCCACGTTTTAAAGCAATGTTAAATAAAGTGAGAAAATACCCTGGATCTGCACCAGAAGTTTATGGGGTCTATTCTGGGTCGAGAAAACATCCTTCATCCAAATTTAATCGAAATACGTTTTGTAGTTTTTGTGGAATCCTGCTGACCAACCAACCAACCAACCAACCAACGGACAAGGGAGAAAACATAACCTCCTTATCGAAAGTAATAACAAATACGGCTGCGACCAATGATTATCTTTATTGTTGGATCTAATAAATCAATTAGTTCTTTGGTGTATAACATTTAGGGCTAAAATGTCGATCAGTCTTTCCCAAAGCCCTGGATTACATCCTCAAATGTTTTGTTTTTTTTCACAATCCACAGACATTTACTTTACTGTCATAGAGGGGAAAATAACCAGAAATGTCCAACTTCACTCAAACCAGCTAATCGTTTATCAAAATAATGGGCGATTAGTTTAACAGTTGACAACCAATCAATTAATTGTTGCAGCTCTAATGACAGGTTTCTGTTAAATTCCATCAAGGCATGTTTTTCTGTCTCCTTCTTCTTTAACATTCCTGTGTACTGCAGTCAGTGACACTAACTCTACATGACTCCTCCGAGGTACGTATTGTCACCCAACACTAGCTTCTACCTGCATGAAAGCTACACGCCTAAGAGGTTTAGAGGTTTCCACTATCTCCAAAATCCTAACCACCTCTTTGCAGGCACACACACCGACCAATATGAGCACTCGTGCACCTTGAAGGAGAGCAAAGCAGAAGAGGACAAACCTCAAGTGGTGGAAAACAAAACTATGATGGAAATATGTTTCATGTGTCAATTTGAGGAACATTAGAATCTCCTCACTGATCCACAAACATATTTCCTGCTCCTGCTGTTTTTAGTCTCTTTAGTGGACCAGATGTCTAAACTAATCTCTTTTTTTTTTTTAATTTCAGAAGTTTTGGTCACGTCAAAGTCGTAGAAGAGGGCCAGGGTTGTACCTTCATTGCCTGCAGATAAGCCGTCTGGCTTTGTGATGCCCGTGCTCTTTTTCCGCCTGTGTTTCTTGCGGTTGGCGTGTGGCGAAGGAGGTGGCTCAAGTTTAGGGCTCGTGGCGCTGCCCACGCTGGAAGTCGCAGGATCGCTCATCCCGTTGGCTGAAAAACACAGACAAGGAAGACACAAACATTATTTTTTTATGTAAAATAAACGTGATAGTTATTCTTCTCTTATTCTGTAGTTGATTCCTAAAATTTACCACTGTTTAGTATTCACAGTCACAGTTTCAGCTTGGCTCCAGACTAACTGGGTGCAACTCTACAACCTTCACTCAGTAACGCAATGAAAACACTATATGGCTACAGGAGCTGTATAAACCTCCATAAATGGACCTGTCCAATTGGTTTCCAAACACAGAAAAAAAAGTTTTAGGCTGATTTACCAGGAAGTGATGCACAATAGTGTAACATTTTCAAAAAGACATAACATGCAGTCAGGAAAATTACATCTATTGCAAATTATATGCAGTGGAACTGACTTTTTACAGAAAATTACGGTTTAACAGTCATATTTACTGCTGTGATGAGCCATGATATCGATAAAGAACTGCGGAAGAGCAAGTTTCCAATTTAGAAATTGAAGTATTAACTAGAAATTGCTCTGGCAGAGTGCTACAGCATCTTGTTGGCTCTGGATGAAGATATTTTGTGTTTAATGAGGACTGTGGTTTGTCTACTATTAATTGCAGGATGACTGAAACTGCCAAAATCAAAATAAATAAATAAATGTCTCAATAAATAAATGAATATTCCATTAAATGCACCAAAAATAATATTAAAAATCAAAGTAGGCATTTATTAATTTAATTATTGAGTCATCTATTGTTCCTTTATGTATTTTTGACTGTGGCAGTACAGGTCCTGTATCAAGAAAGCAACGTATCGCAAAAACAACCCACCTATAAGTTACATGGTCATGGTGAGTATAAGAAGGGGAACATTTGAAAAATGTGAAGCTGTTCCTTGTAATAAAAACAAAGCCGACAGCTTCAACTCAAGTCAAAATGTATGTGCCATTATGTATCAAATGTATGAATGCATGAATCACTGTGAAATGACGATGAATAATGAATGATATTATCGCCTCTTTCAAAGCTTCATGCAAAGCAGAAGCGAACTTGTCACATCCCAAAAATGCGTCTACATCAGCGAGAGTCGAAAAAACAGCTTTGAATGCTCCAGACAGCTTTGAGGGCTGCGGCGTCAGACAGGGTGAAGGACAGGTACGGGGCTATCAGTGAACAAATGGTTGCCTAAGTTAGCCCGCAGCAAAGCTCTCTATATGACTGTCTGAGAGTGACAGGGGGCTAAGAGCCGGCTTTGTTTCTTGTAAGTGATTTTATAAATGTGATATTAACCTGTGCTACCGTTGGGCAAAGGGATAGGAGGGATGGGACGGTAGGAGGGGGTTGTCAGCTTGCCATCTTTCTGATTTCCTGACATTTGACATCACTTTCCCTTCTTTCCCCCTCCGGATGCCATTATGAATCTGGGAGCGGGGGCCAGGGGCCTGGGGGAAGCGGGGAAGGGTGGGCCGGTAGATGGGCCCCATATTGCTCTCCTCTTACCACCCTGTGTGGTGCTGGCAGCCTCCTCCATTGTCTCCCATCAAAAGCTCATTGTAGTGTGGCAAACTCCATTCATTTCCCCGTGCACCGTCCCAGCCCCAGGGGTGGAGTGCAGGAGGACAAGGGGCTCAGGGATTATTGCTGTTGTCGTTGGCAGTTGCACATGCTATAATGTGCGGCACTGTGCCATTAGCCAGTGTACAACATTAGGCCTAATTCGGTCATTACCTTTAGGGAGATGGGGCTGTCTTGGAGGAGTAAGATGGGCTCAGCAGGGGATTGAAGATGCTAACGCGGGGGGAGAGTGGAGCTCCGAGGGCCCGGGGATGGATTGTTTGAGCCGAGCGTGGGCAAAACATAGGCGGCGACACCTGAGATGCACATCGTTATGTCTGCACACTTAGATGTACACAAACAAGAGCGTCATTACTGGAAAAAGAGAAAAAAAAAATTATAACCACCAGCATCTTTTAATTTGCTCGAAGACGAGGGACCGTCCATATATTTCAGCTGAAAATTTTAAAGCGCTACGTGGAAAATAATAATAGCGATTATCTGCCATCGCATTAATAAACATAACATTGGTGCTCGTGCTGGACGACATGCATTAGGCTCTCTCTGGTGTTTTGAATGGCAGCACGCAGCCACACATGTAGCAGCTCCTAGTCGAGGCGTCTGTTTCAATTTCCCTGCTCTCTTACAACAGCCCCCCTGAGACGAGTCATTAGCTGGCTCAGACAGCTGGGGGCACAGGGGTCCTCCATGTGCCTCCCCCCCCCTTCCCACCACCTCCCACCCTCTGCTTCCTCCTCCCTCTCCATCCCAGCGTCTGTCCCGCCAGCACAGCTCCGTATGGCGGGTGGAAGACTCGAGCTCCAACCTGCCTCCGACATGACAGCCAGCATTTGTTTAATGTCGCTTGAGGTTAAAGGGGAGGGCTGCCCCTC
The DNA here is from genome assembly GCF_900880675.1 of Sparus aurata. NCBI lineage: Eukaryota > Metazoa > Chordata > Actinopteri > Spariformes > Sparidae > Sparus > Sparus aurata. The sequence goes on from NC_044207.1 coordinate 20,594,371, forward strand.
AGGGGCCCCAACCGTGTCATAAACACCTCTAATTATCAATTTCTGCCCCTAATGTTGTGGAAAATGACCCTGGTCCCTGCTCATCCTGCACCTGAAACATACACGGGCTGACACATTGCCCTTTGTTTGCACCAATCAGGCTTTAAGAAGTCTATAACAGGAAGGTATAGAGGCAGGAAATGGACAAAACGGCAGCACAAATCACTGAGCAATAACACCCAAGCACCTGAAACATAATGGCTTTATATAGAGTCTGTAAGTGGTTCTCAGCTCTAAACTATGCATGACTGGTGGATTATATTTCTTAAGTTGAGAAGTTAGAATTGGACTGATTCTGCCTTCCCTGTGGCATTATTAGCTGGCTGTTAGTGTGTACGAGGGCCATCAGGACCAAGCTGGGTAATGAAGCACACTGGGGATCAGGAGTCTCTTTCCCACTCAGCCAAGATCACCTGGGCAGCAGAATAGGTATCAGCCTAACCTGTGATTACAGTGTATTACACTCCCACCACGGAGATGACAGTTTAAACATGCTTCAGGATGAAGTCTGTGGGTGAGACAAAGAGGGGGCTGCTAACAGCTTCCTGCCTTTACCAACGCCACACTGAGAATGAATGAGAATGAAAATGGGGTGAGAGAGAGAGAGAGAGAGAGAGAGAGAGAGAGAGAGAGAGAGAGAGAGAGAGAGAGAGAGAGAGGCATGGGGGGGGGGGGGGGGGGGGGGGTGTGTCATTTCATTGTTATTCAAGAGGCTCCGGGTGAGGAGCACTGTGATTCCGCCAGGCCCCTTGACATGGCAGCCCTGCCTGTCCTCAATCAAAGCCAACGGCTGCAATTAATGGCAAAAATTAGAAACAATCACCGCCTCCCCCTTATTATCCTCAATTAGAGCGTACTAATCAAGGCCTGATCGCGCTCTACTGCTCTCTCCAAACTAAATGTCAAACTTCATTACGGCCTGGCGTAGAAATCAAACGCCCCACATGCTATCACCCTCACATCGGGAGGCCAAGGTATAAAACACGGTGCTGCAGGAAAAGGCTATCTATGCATTAACTAACTGTGTCCTGATATGCAAACTAAGAGGAGGAAAAGCACCTCTATATACACATTACCAAGCAGCAGAAGAGAGTTGAGGTATATTTGTGTTGGAGGAGGCAAAGAAAAAGGAATTTAAACTTTTAATGAAGGACTACAAGGGGTCAGTGACGACAAAATAATATTGTGATAATAAGCACAGAATTGTGATATTTAGAATTAAAAATGAAAAGTATGTGAGTGAAAGTACTGCTTTTTCCATTAGAGGTGCAACTAACAGTTATTTTCATTATGGATTACTGTTTTAATGTGTTCTACCCAATAAAAAATAAGAAAATAGTAAAAAACAACATCCTACTTCTTCCCCCAAAGCCTAAAATATGTTTTTCAATTTGCTCGTTTTATCCATCCAACAGTTTAAAAACCGACAAGGTATTACATTTCTTTTTTATCACATACGACGGTGAAAAGCAACAAACCTAGAGTTGCAACAATGAATTGGCAACTATTTTGATAACTGATTTATTGTTATGAATCATTTTGAATAATGGGTCAAAAGTCTCAGATTCTGGCTTCTGAAATGTGAATGTTTTCTGGTTTCTCCTCTGACAGTTTACTTAATGTATTTTGGTTGTGGACAAAACAAGCCATTTGAGGACAGAGATATTTCGTAGATTAAACAACTAAACAAGAAATCAAAAAAATTAAGAAAATAATCGTCAGATCAATCAACAATGAAAATACGTGCAGTGAGTTGCAGCACTTAAAAGGGACGGTTTGTTGTTTTGGAGAAGAAATTCCAACTCAGAATTTTAATATTTACAATATTAATGAGGTATCAATAATATAATACAAACTCAGAAATATAAATTGTTTCCAATGACTGAATAAACAAGCTGTTCTCAGAGTAAAATAAAGTCACCAGAGCACTGTTTGGAGTTAGAAAGGTGGCAGGGTCCGCCACTTATAAACAAAGTAAAACACATTTTTTTTATGCCTAAACAAACCAAATAAAAAGTCAATGAAGATCTTTCTCTTTTAGAAAGTGCACCTTTAACAGACCCTAACATTTGAGAAGCGACATGAAACGATTAATCAAATACAAAAAATAGTCAACTCATTGTTTCAGGTCCCACAAAGTAATTTTCTTAATAGATTAAAATCATATTTAAGCATGGGAATTTTATTTTTGGGGGCTGCAACAACTGTGAAGATACGGTGATCCTCAAACAATGGTATAATACTGAATTAATAACTGAATCATTACTGATCTCCAGTAATCTTTTGCCTTCAGGAACGCGACATTACTCACGCTTTGACCAAGACTTTTAGTTACTGTCATCAGCGTGCCCGTCACATTGCTCAGGCGCCTGTTTGAGCCTCGTGCTTTTAATTCAGCTTCAAAAGATTGAGGTGCACCAAGGATAGCAGGATCTAAACAAGCATCGGCTGCATTAAGAATGGCCGCCTTTATGAATGCAAGCAATAGAAAGAAATTGGGCCGGGATTTAATCAAAAATCTGCGCTCAATATTCAAGAGACGTTACTACCTCTGCTTCTGCCTTTGCTCAATAGGTTTTACAAATGAGGACATTCTTTAAATAATATGGAAATGGTTACCTGGGCTAAGACGCATTCATTCTCCAGTGAATCATCAATCTGCTGTTTTTGCATCTCAGAATCACATTTTATGTTAACCTGCAACCTTCACCAAGGATAATGGAGTGATTGGGCTCGGTTGGAGTCAATTCGAATGGCAAAACATGAGCACCCTTCACCGTGGAACACCCTCTATTGATTATTGAAGGCGCATTAGGGATGAGAGATAAGAGGGGTCACGTTCAATCAAGTTTATGTTTTCCTGATAGTCCGAGTCACACTTTGCAACTGCTCTGCTGCTGTAATTCAGATTATTAAAAACAAAGATATTCACAGAAAGTTTCTCCTTAAACTGTCTGCGCTGACTATGCACTGATTACAGAGACCCTCCCTCCCGAACGGCGAGTCACATATCTATCACTCGACGCAACGCTCTCCACTATTATTTTCAGCTCATTTGCCTCATTCGAGCTCATTTGTGGTTACCTTAAGAGTAGCATGAAAATAATTGAAGAAAATAGAATAATGGAGCAAATTGCGGATCTGATTTAGTTGAAGACTGGATGCTGGTTAATGAGCTATGTTAATATTGAGGACTTCTCAGTTTACCAAACATGAAAATGGGGAAAATTCTCGGCCTCTCCTCATTTTTTTCTCGACACAACGTTTAGCAAATTATTTGTCCTCTGCAGACCGATCACAAACATCCGGTACGAAGCCTTTTTTTCCCCTCATCTCCCACACACGGACGCAAAACACGCTCTGCAGAAAGAAAAAAAAAACACACACACATATTTCAAGCAGACTAACGCACGCACACACACACACACACACACTCGCGCTCATTTATTTGAGGACCCCACGAATCTAAGTAATTCTGCTTTGGGCATGCTGCTGATGGGAGACAGGGGTAGGGGGTGATGGAAGTGCCTGCGTCCAGGCAGAATTGATCGTTTGGCAGCTCCAAATGAGAGACAGGCTTGTCTGCGGAACCACGAGGGCCGTGCAGTTGGACTCCAGCAGCGCTCGTAAAGTGCGCTCTTTAAACTGCCGGGGCCCCTGGGAGCCCATGGGGAGGGGGGGAGCCGCCGCCGCGCTAATGAGAACTACCAGAGTGCAAACATGCATGGAAATGACTGTTATTCTGTTGATGTGCATTTAAGTGCTTTTTTACTGCCAACCACAAAGAGAGGGAAATAACTGGTGATGAATGGTACCCCCAAAAAGCATTCATTTTCCTCTTCGGAAGAAAAGAGAGGAAAACAGACGAAGGAGGAGGAGGAGGAGGAGGAAGAAGGGGAGGGGGGTTAAGAGTAAGATGGAAGGTAAAGACAGGATGGGGGGGGGTTGTGTGTAGACATGCATGGTGAATATATTATCTTACTTCACTCAAGTACAGTGACAAGGTGCAATGTGACACAGTGAGCGGAGACGCATCGGTGGCAGAAAGTTAACCTTCACTGTTCCTCTCCTCCGAGCGCGCCGCTTCTATCAGCGAGCGGCAGCCAAAAAGGTCACAGCGATCACAGCCCTGATCACCTAATTATGAAAATGAGGCTTCGTTTCCACCTGGAAATGGCATCTCCATCACGCCATACCTCTAGATCAGATCATTACATGTATGATTTTTTTCCGGGGTGGGGGGGGGGGGATTTTTCCGCACATCGGTGAGGACGAAGGGGATGTGGAAGGTTTTTCTTACGGGCTCCGCTGCTGGTACTGGTGTTGATGGCTTCATTCCACTGGTCGGCGCTGGACACGGAGAAGGAGCGCTGGTGCATGCCGTCTTTGCTGCCGCCGAACGCCGAGCCGCCCGTCTGGAGGGACGTGCTGCTGTTGGAGTGAGGAGCGCCTGGAAAACAAGCGACAAACACAAGAGAAAATTAATCCTGGTTTCTCATGTTCTCTAAAAATCGTTTGAATTGTAAACTGAATGTGGTAGGAAACAGAAAAAAAGTCTGCAGAGAAGTGATAATGGTGTAATTGAGTTAACAGTTTTTGGTAGTTTCTACAGCACTGCTGCAATGCTGCTGCCTCCTTATTTGTGCACATCCCTCTGTCAAACAACCCCCCTCACACACACACACACACACTCACACACACACGAAACTCCTCTCCCTCCGCCTCTGCCTCTAATTAGCCCTTAATTAACAAGATACACTCTGAACGCTAATTATCTCGCCTCATCCCTCTGACTGCCACATCGATCTCCACTGGCGTCAGCAGGCGTTCTCTCCCTAACTTCCAATCAGGCGAGCCACGGACGCCTGGCTCTCTTTACTAATTCATGGGTTAGGCTGCGCCATGTGGGGTCCTTCCCTCCTGTTCGCGAACAGTCGCTACAACACGTCCCCTAACTACTCTGCAAAACTCATCGATTCGCTCAGAGCCACGTGAGGGGAATCGCATTACCTGCGCAAGCTTATAAAACGCTGCCAAAGTGAATAAAACTGTCGAGGAAAGGCAAGAATTTGTAAATATTTAATCAAATTTATACAAAATGGGAACATTGCACTAATAAGAAGACACTTTTTATGACTTCTAAGAAAATACGGGTCGCTTACAAATAAAATTAACAATCAGAAAAGTTGATTTTGATCATATTTTGTCAGGTTGCAGAACTCCACTGGAAAAACAATGTGATTTAACGAGCTAAAAACAGGCATTTTGCTTTGGCACCGAAAGGTTAACATCGCAGAGATTTTGTTTAGGGTAATAAGCCATATCTCTTGATTTTCTCAACAATGCCTCCTCGTCTTACAGGTATCACACATCAAGGCCTTTTATTCAATAATTACGAGAGAATATCAGTTTCTGATTGAGGTGACAATAACAGAAAATATAGAGTGTGGGTCGTGTGTAAAGTAAACTAAGCGGCACGGGTGCTTGTTAGGATAATATGTCCTACTCATTATCTAGAGTAATAAGTGTATCAAATTCACATAATCATGTCTAATTAGTATCAGTAATTATCTTGTTGGGCCCAGGAATATTAATCTTCAGGTCCCAGAGGGGAGGGAGCAGAATCGCAGCGAGAATGGGAGAGAGAGCGAGGGAATCACGCTGAGGAGCGCCGACTAAATTAGCATGCTGAAATCAGAGCAGAAGAGGAGGAGGAGGAGGAGAAGGAGGAGGGGGAGGGGAAGGGGGAGGAGGGGGAGACGGAGGCGAGGAGCATGGGTACTGGAAAGAAAATGTGAAACTTTGTTTTGTTAAAAAAAAAAAAAAAAGTGACGGATGAGATAAGCTCATGGCCGCTATAAAAAAAAAAGTGTATTGTGATGTTGCTTTTATGGTTATAAATAAAGACAAAAGGATTGTTTATAATGTGATTTTAAAAGAAGCCAACAGCATCGTCCTCCAAGCCTCCATATTACGTAGATAAAATGTTTAATCGCCTCATATTTTAGAGGCAAATTCTCAATTTTTCACTATAAAGATCAACATTTCTTTATTCCCAAAGTTTGACTCTTTGACGCCTTTAGAAAAAAAAGGAAAGAAAGAAGTGTTAGATAACTACCCAGCAACTTCGATTGATATTTAAAATTCAACAATCAGGTCTAATTGTCAAATTGGATGCTAATGATTAATGAATTATACATGGCTGTATCCATTAGTCCCCAGAGACCACTCCTGCATAAAGGGGAGGATAATGTAATTACAGTGGAGAAATAATCAGCTTGTGGCATTAAAAGAGCACTGTACTCCAGCAGCTCCAGCCAGGCCTGACTCCACCATGTTTCACCGCTTCAGCAGTGGCACCACGCTGGATGGACAACGACGGACCTGGCGGCTGCAAATTGGGGTCCGAGGGAGTCGGTTTGATGCCGAGCGTTAGCGACTTGAGTGACTTGAGCGACAAATACAAATACATCAAGCATTGTTTGATGTTAATCCGACAAGTGTTTAGAAACTATGATGCAACAGATCATTTAAGGCAGTCAGCGAGACCTCTGCCTGCAAAGAAGATCACTCTCATGATTTCCTGACATTTCGCTGAATACACCCGAACCTGACTTCTACCTCCTCTCTATTGGTGATTTTTTTGTGTGTGTGTGGTAGAAATCAACACAGATGAGGACATTTATTGTGAAATTTCACCACATTTAGACCGCATCAAAAAGCACATTTGTTCAATTACTGCACAAGTACATTTATATGGACACTTAACTTGAGTATTTGTATTTTCTGCTACTGCTCACTTCAGAGGGGAGGGTTCTACTCTAACACTGCATCATTTATCTGACAGCTTTAATTGCAAGTTACTGCAAATTAAGATCTTAATACAAATATAAATCTAAAATATCAACTATTTTCCTGAATTAAACAGCATAAACTAGCTCTTACAAATACAGCCAATTTACTTACACCTAACAATAGCCATTTGGTTGCATGGGTGCGTTTACTTTTGATGGAAATGCATCGGTTATTTTGTATTTTGTTTTAATCCTTTTCGGGGGGGGGGGGGATTTTAATATCACTTTCACTTAAATGAAAAATACAGAATACTGCATCTAGATGCTGTAATCAAAATGATCATTAGCGAAGGGAGAAGTGATGCTTTAGCGTTTAATAGTCAACTCTTGTACAATTCGTATTAAAATTAATGAAAAGGTAAACAACAAAGCACCATTATGTGTATAAAGAGATAACGTGTCTAAAGAGATAACTGAGGCCATATAGTGAGCTCTGCAGGCGATCCAGGGGCTGGGGTGTTAAGTAGAGGCGATGGATTAGCGGGGAGCAGCGCTGCCTTGCTCCTCATTTCTCTTTAGGCCGGGCCGTCAGTGGGTTGATGAGCCGTGACGAGGCCTGACCCCTCCGTGGAGTTGTTGCCATTATGTACAAGTAGTGGGATAATGAAGCATTCATGGTAATGTGGGCCGGGCAGCACATCATCTGCGGCTGTGTGTAATCTACCAACATCATCCTGACCAACGCCCAGACGCCCCCCCACCCACCACCCCACCCCCGTCCGCTTCCACCCCCCGATACTGCTGCTTCTGCTGCTGCCAGTCCTCAGATCAGAAGGCGCTCAGACGTTCATATTCATAACCGTGATTTAAGTATTTCACTGTACGCATCAAACCAATATGACGATATCACCACATTTTCTTTACTTTTCCTGATATTTTGCATTTTGTACAAATTAAAAATTATTTTAAAATGCACGATCTGGTCTCATGTTGTCAGATGATGATGACAGACATTTACCAGCTCATAGCTGCTGTTATGTTAAACTGTTAATATGAAACTGATGATATCTTGACGTTGTTTCCTCTGAGATGAAGCTGAGCAATTTCAAAACAGATGCAAATTAAAGAGATCTTGATGCAAACTAGGACTGAACAAATTCGAGATCACGACATCTATATCTATAAAAAAGAAATGAAAGAAAATGCCAACAAGCAAATCTGTCTTTAACTTTGTATATTGTGTGTTTAGGCTAATAAATAACACTTAAAATACGAATGCAGGCCGGATTCTGCAACCATAACTGTTTGCTATCAACTACTTCTTTACTCGTAAGGAGGCAACCAGATGTTAATGTTTATTATACACACGTTTTAATATTTTAATCTTTTAAATCATGGTCATCGTGTATAGTGCCACACCCCGACCTCTACACTTGTCAGATTAAGGAATAAATCAACTACTTCAAAATGCTGAAATGATTTAATCAGACGGCCAAAAGTACTTGATAACTAGCTAAAACATTCAGGCTTTGCAACTATAAGTGGTAGTAGTAGGAATTAAAACAGAACCGACTGTAAAATAAAAAGCACATGAATATTAAAGAAACCATCACAGATATACTTGTTGTTTTAGGGTTAGGGCTTTTTGAGCTGTGTGTTTTTGACAGTTTTGTTTATCAATTATTTGTTGTGGTGTGTGCGTTGCTATACAACTGCGTTGGTTGCTTTGTGCGTAGAGTTGTTTGACTGATTGATTGATAGATATAACCCCAATTTGCATTTTTGTGGTCATCGTTTTTATCAAGACTTCTGAAAGACTCGCAACCACTTCGCGGATGGTAACGGGAATCAAAAACCTCGACAACTGCGTGATAAGAATGACTTGTATGAAAAAATCTTGCAAGGATGTCCACTTTTGTATGTTTTACGGTGTAATAAACTGGTTCCAAATCAGTTAGGAGTAAAAAAAAAAGGGCACATTTAGAACGCGACTGATGGCGTCGACGACAGGATACTAAAGCTCATCTAATACGGTTAACAACAAGATAAGGTAAATTATCTTGTTACAAAGGGATATAAAACATGTAAAAACCAGACGAATATAGAAAAATACTACAATAAAATAAAAAATTAAAGATTATGTTCACCTTTCACAAACACTAGGCAACAAAAGCTGGGGATCACCACTCAATAGTAGCTCAAAGAGGCCCGGCTGCACCAGTGTTGACACCGGCAGGACCTGCTGGTCAGCGACTACGTGGCGACTGGTTCTATAGACTACAGCTCGAGACAAATTACGGTACAGACTGAGGAGGGAATGAGCTCAACTCCTCTCCTACATGCGTGTCTCTCTCTCTCCCTCTCTCCCCCACAGGATTGATTCAAAGTGATTGGGCCCATTAATACTTTGTACAATGTATCTGTCGCCGGTGACACGGCAGGATGCGTGTTAACAGGGAGGATCATATTTAAAATGGTTCCGCTCAGCACCCAGCAAAGGAATTAAACCTGGCCCGCTTGGTGAACTCGTGGGCGCATGCGTTCTCTCATTTACTCTCTGTCTTCTTCAGCATCTCCTCTTCATCTTCCCATCTCTCCCCCTCTCTCCCCCCTCCAACCCCATATCCACTCCGCCCCTCCTTCTCTCCGTCGCTATCCCTCTTCTCCCTGTGATTATAAAGGTCTTTAGATCTAAGGGATGAATGAATTACCAAAGGCACAGACAAGGCTTGTGATTTGGACGCCGTGAATGAAAAATTACCCCTTTGTTCCCTTCATCAATTGCACGTCTAATGAAATCAAAATCCCGATCACATAATCAGAAGAGGGTCCTCCACCCAGAGAGAGACCTGACGTGATTTGTAACCTTTCTTTTCCTAAATGGAGATTAAGGCAAATCTCCCTTGCATTGTTCCCTGATGCACGAACGGATGGCAAGCAAAGATCTTGGGAATCTGTCATTGAGGACGAACAACAGGAGGAAAACAACATTGTTGGGTTTGAAAAGAAAAAAAGAAAAGAGGGACAGATGAGCTGGGGCTGTTTTCCCAAAAACCCGGCTTGTATTTCAAGGCCCTTCTATCTCCTCTCAATCTCACTCAAGGTTAACAGTCTGTGGGCCGGAACAACCTCGATCCGACGTCCTCTGCTCTGTAAACTCCTACATCTTCCTGCTCCAGCTGTGGCAGCACCTTGGCCAGGTTTAACAGCAGCCTGCCTGGACAGAGCTAATGCTCCCTTTGGCTCTGTGCCCACCTCAGCCAGCTAGCTTTAGCCTGTGCAATGGAAAACACCGTGCATATGAAGGACCCCGCCTCCCTCTGGGGATCGCTTTGCTAATTAGTATTAATTACTCTTAATCCTAACCCCTAAATCCAATCACTGGCTTCCTTCTCTACGAGCCTGCCAGACTCTGTGCAGCCTCCAGTGGCACAGCTCTCTGGGAGAAGAGGGGGATCTATTTTTAAACTTGAAAAGGTGGAAAAACCCTGGCACCATTTTTTTTTTTTGGTTGCTTTGACCCCTCCACTTCCACAGAGGATGAAAAATAACTAGGTCAGTGTCGGAGTGGCAAAAAACCCCTTTTCAAAACATGTAGCCGATGTTTAAAACACACTGTTTTTTTTTTTTTAATTCCCTGTTTAGTAATTTGGAGAATTAATAGATTTCTCATAGATGCTCATTAAGTCATCATTTTGTATACTGTGAGGCAGCTAATTTGCATGAATGAACCATACAGAAAGTAGATAATTAACCTGTTGGGACACATTTTTATGATTAATCACAAATTGAGGACATGGAAAATGAGTACAGTAATAAAAGACTAATTGAGTCACCAGTACCTATTATACCTGGGGTATGTTTTTTCTTCTGGGTCGGCATGAAGTACGGGAGAAATCCTTCTTTACACATGTCCGAGTATAAGTGGGTATTATTATCATGTGGTATTCATATCAGTACCTCAGCTACTAGTGAAGAAGAGTGTTCGCTACAGGACGGGGAGGTGTGAGTTAAAAAAAATTCTCAAATGTATTGCAAGTCAAACATCCGAATCCATCACCCCACTTGTCAACATTGTGATTGGCTGTAACTATCTATCTATGTTTGTTACGGCCGGAACGATTGGACGGTGAAATGTAGCGGACGTTAGCGCGTGCGCCGTGTTCACGTTAAGGGGAGTCATGCTAGGCTAAGCTAAGCTACGTCCTGAGTTTTGGTGAAGATGCCTGAGCATTAGCATAGAGAGCAGAAATAAACCTTTGTTTTATTTCAATTATCATTTTGTAATTGTCATTACGAATACGCCATGTTGTAAAAGCAGCGCTGCAAAAATGAGTAGATAAATGGATAAGCCAAATATTTTTGATAATAAGTTCATCGGCTTAGTCATTTTTCAAACTAAAATGTAAAATATTTGCTGGATCCAGCTTCGTAAATGTTCTAATTTATGTTCGTTAATGAATTGTTGATTGGCTTTTGATTTTGGACTGTTGGCTGGACAAAAGAAAAGTCTCTGAGGCCGTCACTTTGGCCTCTGGGAAATTGTGATGAGCATTTTTCACAAATTTTTAAAAACTAAACGATCAGTCGTGACAATCATCGGCAGATTAATTCATAATGAACAAAATCGTTAGATACATGTTGCAAGTAGTCACAGAGTGTGAACAAACAAATTGTGTACAGGAATAAAAAAAGCAAGGAAACACAGATTCCCACCCCTCCGAACATCTAGTCAAAAAAGTCGAACCACAAGTCAAAAATACACAATCCTGGATATTTTTTTTATTAATATTGATCAAAGAAACTTCATCTGCCTCACAAACGGGGATCTATATACCTTGTATTCGGTTTTGCGATGACATTGATTACAAAAAACTGTCTGGAGTCAAGACTGTAATATGATTCTATGAGCCTCACGAAACACTAAGTGACATTTTTTTTTATCAGTGATCCTTGATTAAGTGTGCAGCCACTTCCCAAAACACTTTTAGTTACTGTTTTCTGACCTCAACTACAAGACTTGACTTTGAAGTGCGAACAGTATACAACAGTCCCAATCATACTCAAAGAATCACTCAATAATGTCTTTGCAGCAGAGTCAGAACATATCTAATACAGTGGAGATAGTAAATTGTTGCAAACTAAGCACATAACTTGTTCTTCTCTGACATTTAGCTTTATAATAAGGACAGGAAATGGTACCTGTGTTTCCGATGCCCAGCTGCAGGGTGCTGCGGTCCTTGGTCAGCCCGTTGGTTTTGGGACTAGCAGTCGGGGCTACGGTGGCCACTGCTCTCGGGGGTCGCTTCCCGGGAATCTTGACTGTTGTCCTCAGCAAGTCAATCTCTTTCCCGTGAACGTTCTGCATGTAGTCCTGTAGAAAGTGACAAAAACAACATGGCGATTGTTGTCAACGGTCTGCACGCTACTCAAGCAGAAGTCCAGATATTTTCAAATATTTCCCCTCGATTCAGGGGCCTGATTATACACAGCAGACCAACAAGAATCCAGGAATTATGGAAGAAAAACAAATTAAAAGGCTATTCAATTTCCATCCCCATTAGTCACAACCCATCTCAGACCTTCCGCTAAGGGTGTGTGATAGTGGAAAAATGATTGTAAAGCCATTATACATCACCTGTGCCCACGCCGTCTCCCCCCAAATAGCGAGATGTTGGGCTTAATGAATGCAAACAGTCTCATTCTCTTTCAATTTGGGCATTTGATTTGGTTTAAAGCGACTACTGCCCAAATGTGGGAAGCCGAGGTGAAAATCATCGGGCTCAGCACAAAAAAAAAGACCCAGATAGAGGCGAGCTCGGCCTTTGCCGTCCCCCCACCGGCTCCTTCGCTTTATTACCGTGTCATAAAGCACTCATTTCTTTCCCAAGCCTCCTCGCTAATTACCCAGTGAGCGCTCTCATTTCATTTTATTGCTGGAATTAACAGCCAGATCGAAGCGTGCAAAGCTATTAAGATGTGTGATTAAGCCACATTCAATTAGTTTCTACAAACAATTTAATTGATGTAGCAGATAGAATTAACAGAAGGTGATTGTGTGGATGGCTTGGCTGACTGCGAAATTAAAGGTTCCCCTCTTCCACTCTCTCAGTCTGCCTCCCTCCCTCGCTCCTTCCCTTCCCCTTTCCTCAATCTCTCTTCCCTCCTTTTTCTTACTCCTTCTCTGCTCCACTGCTCAAAATGAGCTCGAGCTGTTACCGCGCTAATGTAACTGTCTCCCCGACTTCACCTCCCTCCGTAAGTCAACAGATTCATAGATTCATAGATTGCCCCGATGACCTGTAATAGCTGTAATGATCAAGAGATGGCCTGTTCACTCAATTACATACATCACTGTAGCACAGCGCTGCTCTGCTAATAACCGCTTGTAAATTAAACCACTAACACACTGTCAGTGCAACAAGGCCACACACAAGGTTCACGTCTAAACTGTTGGGCTTGTGTTCAAAGTTTGAGCTGCCTCCTCAGACACAAGGTGGGGTAACTCTTTATATTCAGGTCCTTTTAATGAGCATTAATACGAAACAAGGCCGTTATAGACTGTTAATATTAGCAATAGTACATGTGTGATGTTATATCACAAGCACTTCTAGACACTGTATGTACACAGACTGCTTAAGAGCATTAATACGAGCGCTAAGAGCGTCTTAAAATGTTTATAAAAGCAGAACAGACACATTTCAATTAGCGTACCTCTTCAGTATCATGTCTTTACTAAGCTTTCTGTTGCATTATTAAGATCAATGTATACCTTAATTATGCATTCATAACCGTTAAGTGCTCTTTTTGCAATTAACGAATTGAAACTTCGAATGGAATTCTTACAAGGCAACAATTTTAAAAAGCTATCTTTTTTATTCATTTTGGCCAAAGCAGAAGGCCGAGACCAGACCACCACTGCACGACCTCAGGGGCAAGTGCTCTGTCAGGTGAGCTACCCAGGGAGCACAGGGAGAGGAGCCCCAATTTATTTGGGTTGTATGGATTTGATATGTTGAGCTCTTTAAGGAGGAGAATTGTGTCTCGTACAGATTTGAAGACAATGCATGTCTATTCAATATGCCTGTAATTTTGTGGAGAAAAAAAAAAGTAATCAGAATAGAAAGCTCTGCATTATGCATGAACAAACTAAATAAACAAACTCTCTTCGTTTTCGTGACTGAATGAACAACCTGACCTTTAAAAGGACAACACAACTAAGAATGAGAATAAGCTTCGCTTTGTTTATATTTGGCGGACCCTGCCACCTGCCTATCATAGAAAACAGTGTTCTGGGGACCTTATTTTCCTCTGAGAACAGCTTGTTTATTAAGATATAGCTAAAATAGTTGTTTTTAAGTTTTTATTACTACCTCATTAATAATGTTAATATTAAAATTCTGGGTTTGCCCCTTTAAGGTGTCCAACATTATAATACATTTTCTGTCATTGATTTGTATGTCCTGATGCTCTCTTTTTGAATCAGTGGAGGTGTTGTCTTTGTGTTGTTATTGTTAATGAGTTGTAAGACCACGTGGGCAGGGCATTAACAAGTGCATGACACTTAAATACACAAATTGATCAAGCAATCATATACCATTCCTACAACAAAATTAGCATGTATATGCAGATTTTTAAAACTTGGGTAAACCTGCTAAAAAATAGAAGATTAAATTCTGTGACAGGAGATTAGTTTGCATTTCTGTTTAAGGGTTGGTTTTTTTTTTTTTTTTTTTTTTTAACAGAAAAACAGGGATAAGTAGAAAGCAGCAGCTCATACACCTCATCAGGCTTCTTTTAGAAAGGTCTTTATAAGTAACGTTCTAAATTAGACTCATCGTTTTTTGCTAATGGGTGAGACATCTTGCTTCTTTATCACCTCTTTGGACAAGGAAGCCACTGACAGTGTGACAGTGCTTTTTAAATATCTTTTACCTCAGTCTGTCTTTCAGAGCATTAACAAGCCAGCGTCCCTCGCTTCAATGTGCAACACGGCATCACGCCTGACAATGGACGAAAATTAGCGTGTCCGCCCGGGTGATACCTGTGACACCTGAAGAGTCATTTGAAGCTGGACTAAATGCTGACTGTACACATTTACACTGAATTGAAACTGATGGCTGTTATCAAGCAGTGCTTATGAACATCTTATAATGTAACAATCAACATGTTTATGATGCTATTATTAACGTTTGTAATATCTTATAAGGGCCTTATTTCCTATTAACCAACGCTTATATCCAGGATCTTCATATGCAGCATTCCCCAAGGTGTCGCAAATTACTGAAACATCTCAAACACATACAGGCTTGAGGGAGTCAGGGAGTGATGGGAAGGGATTTTTAAAAAAAGACGGGCGTTCCTGACAGTGGCACCCGGCTCCTGAGCTGCCAGCCAGCCGAGTGTTTAAGAGGTATTAGCGGCCCAGCGGGATTCTGACAAAGATGGATGTGGGAGGCTGGTCAGGCTCTGCTGCCATGCAGTGAGAACCATTATAAATACAAGCCAGCGTGGAGTCTGGGCGCGGCGGCCACGCAGCAGCACAGCCATGTCTCCATTAGCCGGCACCGGGGATGGGCACTGCGGGAGGGGAGGGGTTTGAACATGGAGATGACCACTGGGGCACCCCTGTTCCTTAATACTAAGTCACAGCTGATATAGCTATTATATAAGCCTCTGTGGGAAATCACGGGCCTATATTGTTTGTAATCCAGTTTGTAGCAGTCAATGTAATCGCATCGAGAGAAAAAAGTCGAACATTAAAACCTCCAGCAGCACCCCGAGAGTACAAACAGTAGTGTAATAAGCACATAAAGCCGATTGGAAAAGAAATGGAAAAGGAAGAAGAAGTGGGGGGGTTTGATACTCACATGTAAACTGGGGTGGTAAGTAAGGACGCCATTATCACACAGCGTGACATATTTCTTTTTCCACTCCTTGTTGAGGGATTTGCCACTTCGCTTCAGAAGGATTCCCTGTAAGAGACAAGGCATCACGGTGAGCATATGCTCCTCTCAGAGCAGCGTGGTGGATGATGTGAGCCATTATGGGTGTTAAATACCATAACACAGCATTATTACGGTTATTACAGATCGGTATGAGCATTTTCTCTTTGTGCAAGTCGCAAAAAAAGCAAACACGCATCAATTATGACACAGTGTGGAAATGATTTAATATACATCAAAAATATGTAATTAAATCCCCTTAAACTTTCATTCTTTGTTCTAATTTGTGGCTGAGAGCTTTAATGACGTGTTCATTTTTTTTTTTTTTATGGCCACTTGAACCTCCAGAGTTGGCAAAGTTCCTCTGGCACAGAGACCATTCAGAGAAAGAGAGAGGGAGAGAGAGACAATCCAATTTGCCAGACCTCCTCCCTGCATTCATACACATAACATGCTGAACTCTGGAAGACCTCTCAATCCTGGGATTAGGGAGTGTGATCTCCCCTCTTCAAAGCCCACTCAGCTCTTATTCTATTCTACTTTATCTTGCAGGGGCCTTTCAGGGGCCTCAGATGGTTTCCTTA
Source organism: Sparus aurata (assembly GCF_900880675.1). Classification (NCBI taxonomy): domain Eukaryota; kingdom Metazoa; phylum Chordata; class Actinopteri; order Spariformes; family Sparidae; genus Sparus; species Sparus aurata. Next base: position 20,610,733 of record NC_044207.1, read on the forward strand.
TCTGCTGAGTAAATCCACTGGTAAACAATGCAGTTCCTCTGCTGGAGGTGACCAAACGCTGCTGAGTGCAAGGGCCAGGAGGCTCTCTGGGGTTAAATAGTGAGGAGGGGCCCGCTTAATTAGGGGATTAAGCAGGGGCAATGTTTGTGCTTTTACAGCCAGGGCCTGTGTGTGCGTGTGTGTGTGTGTGTGTGTGTGTGTGTGTGTGTGTGTGTGTGTGTGTGTGTGAGGGGGGGGGGGGTTGCAGGGGGTAGTATTTTGCTAGCCAGGCCCATCCTGCAGGCTTTAATCCTGATTAACACATCAGGCAGAGCTGACCCTCCGTGACCTGGGCACCAGGCTGTTTGCCGACAATCATCCTAATCCGAGCCGTGACTCATCTGAGGAAGCAAATGCTGACTGCTGGCAGCATGCTGGGACTCAGGAGTTTGGTGTCCTTCATATTTCATCACAAATACTGCCTGTTTATAGTTCTTACTGGTGCAATACCATACTAACTTTTCTCTAACAAGACAAGTCAGCACATGTCAGTTACTTTTTCATTTCTTATTTATTCCAGATAACTATTCAGTTATATTCTGCAGAAGAAATAACTGTCGACCAGCCTTTTAATGTTTACTTTATTCTTTTGGAACCATATATATTGTTCTTTTATCTTAAATTCTTCACTTTGTGGCTCGGGGAGATGCTTTTCTGTATCGTGATTTTACACTATGAAAATAAAGGCTTGAGACTTGAAGTTACAGAGTTTGTAATAATATTTTCTGATGTTATCCAAAAATCATATCTAAAAGTCATTTTGGGAGGCCGCTGAAAAACAGAGCAGTATTAACGTTGCCCGGTTGTTTGCTAAAGCTTAAATTCTCTCATCCTTGAGGGCAGCAAAGGTAAAAAAGGAAAATAATATTTTTGTATGATGAGTATAGTTTTGATTATGGTTTAACCCATTATAATGTAATATAATCTATAGCAAAACTCAGCACAAATCCACTTACATCTAATCTATGAGGCTACATACAGCACATGTGTTCTTAATGTTTTTCTTATTTTTCGATGGATTGTTGAACTTGTTTTTGTAGGGTTAGGGTTAGATCATGTGAAATCAAATATGGATTATGTCAAGTGAAGCTACATGACAAAAACAATTGTGGTGCTCTTCCTTAACTTACAAAATATAGTCATTAGTCTAATAAAAAAAAGACCTTGCACACACGTTAAAGTCAAACAACTAGATTTGATATCAATGTGATATTTTCACAGGAGAAAGCCTTGGTTAGCTCTTTTGTAACTACTGATACTCGCGATGATTTCTCAGGAAGATACGTTGTGTCCTTCAATCAATAAGTTGCTGACTGCCCAGACTCTCCTCAATTTGGTCGATAAAAGAACTGTAAACACTTTTTAAATGGCTCTCTAATCATACAAAGCAAATGATCCAGTCACAGTGCCTCTGGCGACTTTATAATGCATGTTTTACAAGCAAATATGTTGCTCATCTCGTGGGCCTTACTGGAGCATAAATAAATCTATACGCGCAATCAGCGGTGAGCTTTCATATATTTATCAGAGCCGCGAAGCAGATCGATAAAGACACCGAGACCATAATGTGAAAATCTTTACGCGTGCCGACTAATTTTTCTGCTTTTATTTGAACGGCTGGCTGTGATGTATATTTCAACTGGAAGCTAGACAAACAATTCCAGGTAATCCATCATAATTGCTCAGTCTTTGCCACGTTGAGCCGCCTGCCATTTTTATGTGATAGTTTGACATCACATGGCGACACTGAACCACACACACACACACACACACACACACACACACACACACACACACACACACACTCACATAGAAGATGAGTGTGTTCAGCCTGTGCGACATAAGGAAACAGGCCGATCGTCAGACGCACTCTCTGTGTCCACACAATTGTCATATCGCCACAGAGGAGATAGTGTCTGTCCCCGTCTTTTGTCAGGCGACTGGGAGGAAAGCTGCATCCTGCCACTGTGGCTGACTGATAGGCCGGCCCTTTGTGAGGACAAGGAGGGGGGGGAAGTGTGTGTGCGTGTGTGTTGGGTTGGGGTGAGTGTGTGTGGGGGGGGGGGGGTTGGTCGATGATGGGGCAAGAATGCACCTACTGCTGAGGAGCCACCAGCAGCTCCTGAGTGCATTGTTATCCTCGCTCACTATTTTTATAGGTGGGAGGGGGGACGGAGGAAAAGTGGGGGGGGGCATATGGTGTGTAATTTGGCCCGATGGGGTGAGGTGGAGGGGTGGTGGTGGTGGTGGTGGTGGTGGTGGTGGTGGTGGGGGGGGGGTGGGGGGGTGGGGGGGGGGGGGGGGGGTGGTAATTAAGCACACATTGACACTTTGATCTCCTTGATTGTGCATTTGACTGGCCTGGAGATCAGCTAGTCACCCCCTCTGTGCCTCCCTTCACAAACTCCACAAAAAAAAACCCTTTGTAGATAAAGAGGGGGGTGGTTTATCTTGTCAGAAGTTGCCATGATACTCTGGGAAAACCTGGACTTTAGAGGAGGTGCTCCCTGTAATGTGTCGGGTTAAGAATGGGCGAGTTTACAGTAAAGATAGCTCGGAGGGGATTCTTTCCCCCTCGCTCACCTTGCACTCGTCAGATCTGCCAGTTTCAGCAGGGAATTACACTAATCTACATTAAAGGCCAAGAGATTAAATAGAAAAGGGATGCGTTTGGAGACAGGCCACCGCGAAGTTTTGCATTTCTGTGTTATTTTCTGGGGCTGTATTTCAAACATTTTCCAGTGTGTTGTGTAAAAATATAAAACCATAATGCAGCTCTTCTTCTGCTAAAATGTATAGCAGAAAAGAAATGTGACAGACGGATGAAGCGATAGATATCTGTAACGCTGGTTCCCCCTTCAGCTTTATTTTCTGATTCAGTGAGGGGGTTTGGAAGCGTCACCCTGCCATTACTTTCAGCCAGACCAAAGGCTTAATGGCAATTTTCCTCTAAAGGGGATGGGGAAGTTCAACATTTAAAAAAAAGGAAAAGAAAAAGGACATTATCTCCTATCATTTGCAGGTAAAGAGGATAATATAAGGATGCTGACCCGTTCTCAAAAGCCCTCGTATAATCACGAGTGATTACCAATCAATGTGTCAATTACTTCTCCTTCGGTTACCGTCGGACCTTTAGAAATGATCCGCGCTCAGAGGTGTAATTCAGTGCTCCTCACCCAAGTAGTGCTTTAAAGCAATGCATGAATACATAAAGGAGAAATATAATAAAGAAAATCAATTTTAAAAAAGATGGAGAAAATTGTAACTATGTCAAAACACAAATCACCACAGTATCAGGGAGTATTACCTGTACCTGTCGCATAAGAAATTATAAGGTGAAATAAACCTTTTTTTTTTTTTTTTTTGATATCCAGCAGGGGAATTTGGTTGGATTAAATCAGATTAGATTATAAAATTAACAAAAAAAACAAAAAACCAAAAAAAAAATCAGGCTCAAGAGAATTATGCCTATTTGGACATCTAATGACAATTCCAGCTAATCATCGCTGTCCAAGTTGATTATAATGATATGCATGAATGAAAATTCATCCAAAAAAATAAGACCAGCGCACGATGATGAGCGATAATAACAACATGGTGTCCACTGGGACAGAGAGTTTGTATGTTAGGAGATGCAATGCAGGATTATTATCCCAAACGATCGCAGGGAGCATCTCTCCTGGGTGGACTGGCAGGACTTTAAATATTGAGACTAATTCTGCACCATCTTTAACTCAAGACCGACAAAGACACATCTTTAAAACAGCCCTAAATTTGTAGTTACCGTCATTTTAAAAACACCCATAATGTCGAGGAGATAACTTTTCAATCGCGCGTGTGAATTTACCTGCAGACCCTGGCCGACTGTGCCTTCATACATCAAAAGCCACATGCTTTTATTTTGATAGGAGACTTGCACAGAACAAACAAGAACATTTCTTTGCTGAAAACCTCTCTGATGGTTATGTGTGAACCCCTGCCTGCTGCCTTGTTATGTGGTGTTATGTCGCCATCTAGTGGCTACAGCGAGACATGACGTCATGACCTACCCACTGCGATTCAATCTTTAACACACTGCAAATCCAAGCTTCGAACAGGGAAGAACATCTCGTGACAAAAAAAGGGGAATCATACTTACCTGGTAGCTATGAGAAAATGTGGGTTAAAAAAAATAAATAATCTGAATGAATATCAAAACTGCTTACCTGTTTGATAGGTATGGCCCTCCCACTGCCTATGCTGTCTGTTTTACTGTCAACGCTCTTTGCCTGTTCACTGGCTTTCCGAGACTGCAAGAAAACGAGAAAGTCAGTCAGCAACTGAGGCGACACACCGACGGCGAGGCAAAGGGTGGGAGCTGTGGGGTGTGAGGAGGAGGTGAGGGTTTTTTTTGGGCGTGGTTGTGTATGTTGGGGTGTGTGTGTGAGGGAGAGAGACTGGGGGTCAGAAGAAGGGCGGGGGGAGGAAGTGGGGACGTGAGGTGAGGGTTTTTTTGTGTTTTTGAGCGTTTTTTTGTTTGTTTGTTTGTTTGTGGAGAAACTTTCGACGTTGCAAAATAAAAAGTCTCAAAAAAGAAGCTCGAAATTAAACAGACAAGCAGACCAGCGGTAACAAACAGCAGTAACACCGACGTGCAAGTCCAAAAGAACAAAAAATTAAAAAAGAGACCAAACCAAGACCACACTAGACACATTTCAACACAGAGGAGACCAAGGACGACCACACATTGAGTCATGACTCAGCCCTGAAACCCTTTGTGGGGGGGGGGAGAGATCCTTCCCTTCTGTTTGAGACCCAGAGCGGGCCTTTAGTGCACCTGCAAGACCAACTGCTGCTATACCAGTGTAGCACCAGCTGTGCCTTTAGCATAGTCGCACTGATACACAAGGCTATCGTAGCACGTTAAAACATTACAGGTTAAAAGGGAGAAAAGGGAAAAAAAGGGTTATTTTAAAAAAAAGACTTCAGTACAGTTAGCTTCCTCCGACCTGCGAAAACCTGGTGGAACATAAACATATCAAACGATTTCAGCATCATAAAGCAAAAAAAACAAAAAAACATCAACATTTCATATTTCTGGTCATCCCTGTGAGGAGGAAACGGTTAAGACAGTCACCTTGCATGGAAGTGAATCGGTTAAACTTCCCACCCCAAAAAACAAATAAAGAGATGAGAGGGACAGACATGAGTGTGTATGGTCTCACTCAGAACATGAGAAATGTCCAGTCACCAATGGAGAAGAGGTAGAGTCCGAGTTCAAGTAAACCAACTCTGGGTGTTTATATTTTTTCCAACATTTTATTTTTTTTTTTAATGATGACTTGTTTAGCTTCTATACAGACACCATACAAAGCAAGTCACAAATTCACTTCAAAATATTCAACAGATTGAGCCAAACATTGCAGTTCCCACAAAATATAGGATGGACAATAAAGGCATTATTTCATATACTCCTTATATGTATGTACTTTTTATAGAGTACCATTGTAAATAAAATACAATACAAGATATACAGCAGTCTATATTTTTTCGTCAATCCGTTCATGATAGAAAAGCGATTATGCAAGAGTTCATAATCTCTGTACCAAACCTAAAATTGAGAAAAAAATGAAAAATAAATAAATGAATTTTAAGACGAAACCACTGAATGTGCAAAAAATAAATAAATAAATAAATAAATAAAGGAAAAAACAAAATGTTAAGTTTAACTACATTCATACAAGTCGGTGCAACCCAGTTTCATTTGTTGGCAACGTTCAGTATAATATCTCTCTGTATATAAACCCTCTCTCTCTACCCTGATTTTTTATGAAGGCCTTCATAAAATTACCCAAAGTTACTCTGATCTAAAATACCTCTATGATAATACATTTATACCACATGTTCAGTTCCATTCAATACTTCAAAAAACTTGCTGGAATATAAGAAGGAATCAAAAAAAAAAAAAAAAAAAAAAAAAAAATGAATGTAGGAAAAAATCTAAAAAGAAAGAACAAAAAAAAAATAGACAACTTGGCACCTCTAGTCCTTGAGTCCTCATTTATGGCAAAAGGCAGTGTGATGTCATGTAAGGAAAGTCCTTTGGGCGGCTGGATTAACAGTTCCAAGAGTGACTTGACTGTACAGCGTGTTTTATCTATGGGATGTCGGAATGAGAGTTTGGGGTTGGGGGTGGGGTCGGTTGGGGGTCAGGGGGTGGACGGGGCATTTCCAGAAGAGTCCCTATGGTCTGTCTCACTTCGTGATATTTCGACAGACTACTCCGAGTGCGCTCAAACACCCAGATGGACTCGAGTTTAGGCAGCGTTAGACGCTAAAGTCCTATGGTTTCCGTTTAGTGCAAGTTCCGTGCATTACCCTAAATGCGGTGAAGCACCGAGGGTAACGCAAGTCCTCAATAAATAATCTCTTCTCTATCAGGATTGGCAAAGCAGGGGGACTCTTTTTCTTTTTTTTTTTTTTTTTTTTCTCTTTTTTTTTTTAGCCATCGTGCTCTTCTAATTCGGAAGGAGTTGGAAAGCCCTTTTTGTTGAAGAAAGGTTGGAAACAGAAGCACAAATCTGCAAATATTGAAAAACAGTGTCAAATGGTTATTTTTGTATCTTTTTTTTTTTTTTTAACGTTTGTTTGTTTTGGTTATGTTTAGGTGGAGTCCAGCAACAAGTCAAGTGACTACAAAAAAAAAAAAAGGGGGGGAAACAACTAATGGCAGACATTAATACATGGATTAAATGAATGCGAATGAATGAGTGGGATGGAGTTAAGTATAAAAAATGGCGCGCTGTTCGTCTAAAGTCCTAAACGGTGTGCTTTTCCACACGAAAAAGGGACAGAGACAGCCTGAAGACATCAGGGAACCACAGACAGACTACAAACATATCGTTTTCGAGTTATTGACCATGGAAGCACTAGGAAAGAATAATGTGTACTGTGCTGACACCTAGTGGCCAAAGACAGTTATGGTAGATACTGGCTTGAAATGACTGAGTGGTGAGAGTGGTGAAATTGATTTGTGAGGGCGGTGAAGAGACGGCGTGATAGGATCTTCTGTAGTAAAGCTTTGAGTTGTATTCACTTACTAAAAAACAAAAACAGAAACAATGCAGTATTAAAGAAAGATATTTTCCTTTTTAAGGGGCTTTTCTGATAAACTACATCTGATATTTTTGTAATCAGATTAAAACTGAGTTAAGAATTTTTTTTCTTAATTTCAAGAGTCCCAATGCCAGTGCCACACATGTGACAAAAATTACTTTTATATCTGATTACAACTGGACTACATTTATTCTCCTGCAGCATTTTTTCTTCGCTGTGACATTAGAACAAAATACCTTGTGTGTAATGACTAAAAGTGAGTCTGATATCGATCTGTCAAAGCTTGTCTACTGATGACATTAAGGCATATTGTCTTTCTTCTCTCGAAACTCCCCAAGAAATCAACATAGAAGTGAACTACTTACAGGAGTGTGGCTAAAAAACAGGACAGGCTCTTTGAATGGCAGCCGGACTTTTTCGAGAGCTAACACAGATGTCAATTTGTTTTTTTTTTTTAAAAACGGACAGAGCTAGGGAAGGGACATCCTCGATATCGTTGATGAAATATTTTCTCTCTTTCGGTTGTTTTTCGGAAAATGGCAAAAAAAAAAATGTCGGCACTGCGAGTCTTCTGCCCATCACGCTCTTCAAGTGTCACTGAAGAAATGTCGCCCCGTTAACTTTTCCGTCCCTTCCTCTGCTTCCTCCTCCTCCTCCTCCATATCCTCCTCCTCTCCTCCCTCGCCCTCCCTCCTCCCACCCTTGGCTCGCTGCTCCTCAGAAGGTCATGAGCTGAAACTCCCGCTCGGCTTGCCACTCCGGCACCCACACGGGGTAGGTGGCGTGCTTCGGCATCTCCATGACGCGGACGGGGAGAGGCTCATTTCTCTGGTGGACATGGTTAGTCACTACCTAGCAGGGGGGAAGGGAGACAACAAGGGGAGCTAGCACACAGCCTGTACTGCTCGGAGGCCACAAAGCCTGCGGCTTCCACAGCAGCTGGGGTAACAGGGTGAAGGCAGTAGGAGGAAATAGAAGGAGAAGGAGGAGGAGGAGGAGGAGGAGGAGGAGGGGGGATAGATAGGGAGGTCAGAGAAGGAGTTAGTTAGAAAGAGATGAGGGAGAGGAGAAGGAAGAGGAAGGAAGGAAGTGAGAGGGGGGAGACAGGTGGAGGACGAGGGACTTTTCAGAAGTGGGGGGGGGGGGGTAATCTCACATAGCCTGATCTCTGCCTCGTGAAACTCACAAAGCTCCAGCAAAAAAAATAAAATAAAAGAAGAAAACTTGCAAAAACCTTTGAAAAAGCTGACTCAACCATTTCGGTCAGTTTGAAAAACACACCATGGATTTTCTTTTTTTCTGGGGGGGGGGGAGGTACAAACAAGCTCTCTGTGGAATCACTCCATTGATTTGAAAGAAGAACAACGCTGTTTTTGGTAGCATTTTTTTTTTTTTTTTTTTTTTACAAAAACCTCCTCCTCCCTGAGCTCGAAGAGGACCGAGGTTCTGGCTACGTGAGATTAGGAGAGGCTTAGCAGCAGAGAAGAAGGCTGGTGTAGGAGGGAGGAGAGAGGAGGAGAGGGGGGAGCAGGCTGGGTAGAAGAAGAGGGCAGAGGCTACAAGTAAAAGACAAGCTTAGGACAGCTAAGGAAATTAGAGTGGTTAGTGCACACATGGTTAGAGCAAATACGACAGGACATGGGGGTAAAGAGCAGGCAGACAGGGGGGTCGGGATACTGGTGTGAATCTGGAGATAGGCTTTGGGCCAGTAGACAGGTAGAAGTAAGTGAGGGGGGTGAGGCTCGGGGTGAGGGGGGGGAGTTATCTAGACTCAACAAGGTGGTTAGTGGCTGCTTGAGCCTGGCGTGTCGGAGGATGAGGGGCATGCGTTATTAGCAGCGTGTAAACAGGGCATTGGCTGGCTCGGGCTTTTTTTTTTTGTTTAGCTCGGTCGGGCAGGAGAAGGGAGGTCACTGCAAAGAAAGGATCTAGTAAAAATAAGAGGGGAGGGGGGTAGGGAGGGAGGGAGGTCAAAGATTTAGACAGTGCAGAGGGCCTAGAGTTCGTCATGGGTGAGATGAGAAACTTAATCCGTGTGCACTTTACTACATCCAATTGGAAAAGAAAAAGAAAAAAAAGACAAGAAAAAGAGTTGTTTTTTTCCACAGTGTTTATCTTTGATATTTGCTTTAAAGAAGAAGATTTTTTTTTTTTTGGAGCATTTTCTTTTTGGGGGGATCTAATATAATTTTTCTCTATCTAGTCTCATTCTCCTTTGCCCAGCGTGCCGTGTGAACAACACGCTTTTCTTTTGCCTGCATCAGAGGCAAGGAGAGCTGATGCATTTTTTTTTTTTTTTTACTTTTTTTTTTTTATTTTTTTCGAGCTACCTGTCTCCCTCTGGTGGACAAAGTGTGCCTGGCAACATGCCTCCTAGTAGTGTGAGTGGGTGTTGCTTTGCATCAGCTGTCGCATACTTACTGTGAAAATGTTGGAGCGGCGCTTTGACTGCTTGCGGATGGGCGTGGGCGTGTTGGAGGCAGCGATGGTCTCGATGCGCATCTCCCGCTGACTTATGCTGGGGGTGGAGGGAACAGAGGAGGAGTAGTCGCTGAACGCACCCCCACCATTGGCCGCCTGGGGAGCCGAGAGAGATTAAGAGGAACGGACAGAATCAGAGGAAAAGGGTTGGGCAAAGAGTTTTCAGGCGAGGGAGTCAGAGAGGTAGAGGGAATAAAAAAAAAAAAAAACAATAAACAAGCAGGTCAATTTAGGACACGGACAGATTTGATTCCTCCTCGTAATAAAAAGAAGTTATCACGAGTTATGAAAAGAGTTACATAAACCGGGTGTGCAGGAGAGGTCTTTACATAACAGCAACAAGCTCTCATTCGTATTAGAGCAACGACGGGATGTAGCAGGAAGTCTGCGATGATCTGGATCTTACCTGGTTAATGTGAACGGAGGGGATGGATGCAGAGGGGACTGATGAGTGGCTGGGAGAGTTGGGGAGAGATTTGCACGGACCGATTGAGAGCTGCTGCTTTTTCCTCATGGCCACGACCTTCTGGGCAACTGGAGAAGAGGGAGGCAGAGACACGGCGACAGACTCATCATTCAAGGCTGCTAAGTGCGGATATAAATGTAAATGTTTAATTAAGCAAAGAGAACACAGAAAACCAGAACCATCTGTAGGTTGTTGATGGCATTAACCTTGTTAAGTGACAGCGGATGAATGTACCCAACATGAGCTCAAATGGAAATCTTCCTTTGAAATCACGGTATTCTCGGTTTCCAGAAGACTTGCATGATGACTTGTAGTCAGTTAATGATGACATCACTTCTGTGTTAAATGCCACAGACCTGTGATCACTTAATGGGTCCGTTTATCCAATAGCATGAATATTATCCACTGTGTCCATTTCTCGGTTGGTTTGTCAGCAGGACTGCACAAAAACTAGAGATGGCTCTCGACCCACAGTATACCCCATTAACTTTTTGTGCGAATCTAAATGAAAAGGGACTGATACACTATTTTTTTTTTTTTCTCAGTCTCAAGGCTGTTTTCAACATTCTCGTTAATTTCTCAGGAAATACTGCAAAGATTCTGATGAAAATAAAAACATAATACACTCTTAGCCCGGAAATGAGCCTTTTGTTGTTTCGTTTTTTGCTTTTTTCTTGTTTATGAACCACTAGCCTGAGTGTTAATGACATGTTTGATGATATATGTTGAAAACAGTTGCACTGGGTGACTGATCTCCATGAATGACTACAACATGATTTCTACCCCTAGAGGCTTTGGAAGTGCTGTTTTTGTTTTTTCTTGGCCGTGCGCGCAAGTACGAGATAAAGAAGAGACAGGGAATCGCTGATCCTGGCTTTGAATTCATTTTGATTCATTTTGACATCCCTACTCCTTAGAACGACTCGTTACAGGTAAAAACATTCAACGAAAGCACATCCCTCCAGAAATGTTTTAGGTGCACTGCTCCTTTAGTACTTTGTTTGGCAACTGGGGGATTCGCGCAAACCATCTCTCGGGGAACGCGCAGATGATTCAAGTATTTCTCATGTTCCGAGGGGTAACGTCATTAGTGAGCCGGATATCAGCCTGAAGCCGATGACTTCATCAAAGGACTCACTCCAACACGGCTTCAAAAACAGAAAAACGTTTCCATCAGGCAATTCGGAACGTGACGTGTGCCTGATTCCAATCTGCCTGATTTCTTAGATTTTCTTTTAAACCACCACAGAGCACAAGATGTTTTAAACGTGACAGTTGCTACCTCGATTGTTGTGGATGTGAGCACACGTTACTAAAGTCAACTACGGCGTCTTTCCGTCTACAGGTTTGCACATACACGTGTACATTCAGACATTCCATTAAAGTCTCAATAAAGTGCTGAGAAAAAACAAAACAGCAAGGATACCATTTTCCTCTGTACAAACACAACAGTAGCAGTATATAAATCAAACGGAGCTCAGCAGAGTAAGCAAAGCTAATTCCAGCCTGACAAAGAGTGAGCGCGTTATCACAACCACCCTCAGGCTATTTGTTTTCCAGTCAGGTAATGAGCAACATACTGCAAAGTGGATTATACACATCTCCGGGGAGAAAAAGGTACCTCCATTTTCCAAGAAAAAGTAATCACACAAAATGATACTTGTAATTTTTTTTCCCCGTCATTCACGGAGCTCTACAGAGTGATGTTAGCCAAATGAGACTGTTGTCATCGTCTGAACAGCCTGATTTGCCGTGCAATCGGTGCGGCTCGTCGTTTAATTCACGGCACACTACTCGAGCCAGGGACCGGGTGGAGGGAGGGAGGGAGGGAGGTAATGCTCACGGCTGCGTGACGTGAATTAGCACTGAGGGAAAGAGAGATGATTTGAAGTTGCGCTGACAGCTGGGACCACAACGCCCGGCTGCCTGCTGCAGCATGGCAAATAGAGAAAGAAAGGGAGGCGAGAGTGATACGCAGCGACTTCTCCAGACAGCCAACACTCCTTCATCTCTTTTAATTATTTCAAATTGGGCTTCAGGAAGCAATTAAGGCAGAAAGGGAACACAACGTGCCTGTGCATCAAGTCAATGAAATGCAAAGTGAACGTTGTGATACATATTCAGATGTTTTGTGAAGGGATGACAGGCTTTCAAAGGAGCGGCAGCCTTAGGGGATAATGTGAAGTTTCCAAACGACAGTTTCATGACTTCCAATTATGGATTCAGGGAACAAACTTTAGAGTTTCCAGATACTTTTAAGACGCATTAAGAGGGCGTCTTACCATTTATACACATTCGAATATTACTTGGCTTGGAGCTCCACATCTGATGAGATGAAATCTTACATCATGATTTCAGCTCCGGCGATGAATAATTGTGGTGTTTGACAATCGCATTCAATTTACTTCGTCGTTAATTGAAGAGGGCCTGTTGATGTTCACTGAGTGCACTGCCAATCATGGATGTTGAGCGCAACGCATTAAAATGTTAACGTGTACGTACACCACTCCACCTGAGTCGGCCTCGCACGAGCATTTTATGCAATTTGTTATAAATAACAGTATGAGCAGCATGACGTACTTCACAGCAGGAGGAGTGAAGAGGAAAAAAATATATAGTCATATTCAGTGAATTTAGCACAAATTATACTTGTGTTTAATGGAGTGACACTGAAGTTGCAAAAAGTTGAGTTGAGTTGACTTCTTGTGGGAGGGCACAGCCTCATAGTTTGAATTTTACTACAATTTGACCACTATTCTTGAAATGGGAGGACACTTTAAAAGCCCTGTATCCTAGTTGCAGGGCTCACATTTAGCACCAGCCACCAACTAAATGAGGCTAAAATATTCAAGTTGCTGGTAGATCGGTTTCACTCACCAGCCAAAAAAACAATGATAATCTACAGAGTGGCCTGTCGCCATTTGGCAGGAAAACCGCAAAGTTAATTTCGCACATTGCCTAGTTTGTGTTCACATCACATTTTACACAAAATGTTGCCTGTTTGATTATTCAAGAGTTTGTCAAGAGATTGTGCTGTCATTCCACCGAAACTCAGATTGGAAATTGTTAATCTGAAACGTGACCGCTTTGGATGCTAATGTTCCGTCTTTGGGTTTGCCTCGAGTGAGGAACACAAATGAGGTGATGGGGTGAAAACGAGGGCTGAAACCAACAAATTGTCTGTGATGATGATAATATTTTTGACAATCTAGAAAAATGTTTCATCTTTAAACTGTCAAAGAATATTTAAATAGTCAAATCACGATTTCCCAAGCCCGCGTTGCCATCTTCAAATTGTTTTTTTGGGACCGAATATTCACTTTTGAGAAGCTGAATCATTTTTACATTTTGGTACTTTTTATTTTACCTTTGTTCCTGAACAAGTTCTCAATTATATTTCTAGATTTATGCTTCGTCAATCCACTTATTATTATTATTACCTCTGCCGAGGACGTCGTGTTTTCGCCCGGGTTTGTTTGTTTGCTGGTTGATTGGTTTTTCAGCAGGATTACACAAAAGCTACTGAACAGATTTCCACGAAAACCAATCAAGAGATCTTTTCTCACTTTCTTTAAAATTGCATTTACATTTTGTTAATTTCTAAGGGAATCATACAAGACAAGGATCTTGAGGAGAAAAACAAGGAATATTTAGGTGATTGTTGCTTATAAGTGAATACAATTTGACGTGGATCCACACAAAAGTGGATTTAAAGATGTTTGATTTGATATTGGATTAGGTTGGGCTTAATTCAAGGGGACTGTTTTGCCTTGGCGGAGGTATGCGCTCTACTGAGCAAGGAAAACAACGGCAATCAAAGTAATAGAATATAGTTCAAGACAGACAAAAGATCAAATACGTCTCGTGCCAGTAGGGGGTAAATGAGTGAAGTGTACTGGTACTTCTTGTGACCCTCCCCTCTCACCATCCTGGAAGACTCTCTCCACATTCAGGCCGTAGGTGGAGCAGGTCTCATAATACGTGCAGCGCTTTAGGTCGTTTGACAGCTTTCTGGCCCGCGAGTCATCGATCACTCTGGGGTTGGCGGCACTGATTGCATCTAAGAGGGAGAGAAAAAAACACAACACTCAGATATTCGATCAAAATTCTCATCTTGTGATTTTCTCTCATTTTGCTACAGTAGGCACATTTCACGAAATAAGTTATTTCATCGTGAACACAGGCCAAATACTATACGATTTGTTGGGGTCTATTGATGAAGATGTTCATCCATGTCCATCCTAATGAAGGATAAAAGGTCTATGTGACACAGAAACAGGCTGTTGTCTCTCAGGCTTCGGCGGCACAGACAATACTTGTAAGCTAGATCAATTCAAGAGCCGAGGACGATAATAAAAATACAGAATATGAGAGACTTCTCCTTTATTCGTACTTTCTAAGTGTAAAGACAGTGTAAGAACACGGAGTTCTTCCTGTGAACGGGCACATTTCCAGTATGGAGGAAGCAATATCCTGACAAAACATATATATCAGGTGTGGTGCAGGCACCTTGTGTTCCCACGAGGACCATGGGGACCTCAGCTGTGTTCCTGTAGGTGGATAGGCGCAAGAAGTAATTGTAGACTGTCTGGAAGCTGATCTCATCCTCCAGGCTAAAGACGAAAACCACCGCATCAACCCAGGCAGCAAACTGAGGACAGAGCAAGAGGTGGAGTACGGTGAGACACTGGGAAATAGAAGCTGTCTCATTACTGCATGAGAACATTCACATTCAACATGGTTTTCGGGACGGCTGCTTCCACTTCGGTGTGATGCCGCACCTGGACCAAAAAAAGAAAAAAATTGCGTCTCTCGTCTGTTGTTACTTTACTTGGATGTTTGAGCTTCACTGTGCAGAATGATGCATGTGCAGAGTTTTGACACTAAAAGGCTGCTTTCATGTTCGTCTACCGAAAAATGTGCATTTGTCTGCGTGCTCACTTTAAGACACGAGCCAACGAGCCACTACTCACATCATCACAGCCAGTTTGGAGTGTAGTATTTTTCAACTCGCAACTTACAAAAGTGTCAGATGTAAATTTCACAATTTTTAACAAAGTAGTTGTACTTGAGCTTTTTTGAGGGAACACTGTACAGTGTATGATACAGATAATTTGAAATATCTTTATTTTTCAATGATTTAATTTGTAAGAAATACTGCTGCTAAGGGGTGGTGGGTCCCAAAGTGTTTTGGTTTAAAGAGTTCGCTTTTGTTTATTAAAATCTTCCGGTAAAGGTTATCAATCCTCTACTCCAGACTCACAACTGGACGCTTAAGAGGAGACACTAAAAGTGAAAACATTGTTATGCTTGAGACTGGTACATGAAAAAAACAAAGATTTGGGGCTTTTTTGCTTCCATAAACACGCCATCCTTCAGACTTCTGGAAAGACTGGAAAGGAAAAAAATTTATGCAAAGTAACGCACGTTTAATTAGATGACCTAAATTGAGAATTCAAACATGAAATACAAGAAAACTTGAGATCCAAAGAATAATCATCTTACGTAAGTAATGATCTAAGGAAGTTTCATGCTGATATATATTAATATATATTCATATAAATAAAATTAAAAACTGTCTACCCATTTGCAATGTTCCCACTCGAAGCATGTTTTTAATGAACGCAGCTTGTAATGGGTCCCTGAAATAACCCTTAGCTGTTGCAGGTCTACTTTTGTTCACGTATACGGACAGAGGGGGGCAGTGTAGCAGCAGCCATGGTACACTGGGTGTCGTGTTCCAAGGCAGAGAACCAGAACAAGGTGGAATGATGAAACATCACTACTGTATCCTTATCTTTTTCTTATCTTATCTTTCTGCATTCCCACTGCGACCATAATCTAGGAATCTTTGTATTTGTTGGATCATATACATTCATAATCTCTGCTTAGTTTAAGATCCAACGGGGGGGAGCAGTTTCCCCTTGAGGTGAGGAAATCAATCCTAATCACCATCCATTGTAGGAAGGAGCAGAACACAGAGTAGTAGTAACAGTGACAATCGAGTGATAACTATGCCCCCCGCTTTGCCCTCTTCTTCATTCAGCTTTCACATCTCCCCCCAGACCCCCATCGGGGAATGAATGGCAAATCAAGCCTCCGAGCCACAACTCTGCTCAGCCTCCCGTGAGTGTGAACATAATGCAGGCCTTTTATTATGCCACTAATTATATAGGCAGCTGACAACTGAGTTGAACTCGCGTCGAGTCCCTAATGTCTCTGAGCGTAATGCAAACGTAAATCGGAGCTTTGCCAGGCCAGGTATGAGAAGCTGCTAATAGAAAAGGCGTGGTAAATTCACACTGGGCTCACATGTGACGACAGTGAATGTTGTGATTGAAGCCACAAGCTATCAGGTTTGCATTCATCGGTCGTTAGCATGTGATTGAATCCGCTGATTAAATCCCATCAAATCCCCTATTGAATCTATTGAAGTGTGGTTTAAGCATAAGAAGCTGCGACAGACGTCATTTTCAAGAACAAAAAACTCCCAAGAATGACATCAAAACAGACATGGAGCAACATCAGCATTAATTTGGCGTTGTGTGTCTAATATTCACTCTCCTTTTTGATCTGTTTTGGTCTCCTCCAACTCCGGATGAAAACATGTAGCTCTGTAGCGGCTAAATGTTCGCCTCTACGTTTGCTAGCTAGCCGCTAACTTTATCTGCCTGCCATTTGGTGCTCGGCTGGCAGCGCACAGCGAGTTTTGTAAAAGCTTTGTGGTGAAAAGCAGCAGCGACATCGGGACTCGACGCCGTTAAAGGCCGTGAGACTGAACCAAAACTGTCAGGTTCTGTGTCATAAAACTGAAAACGATAAGCTGAGGGATGCTACAATGCCGATAAATCGGATTATAAAAACACTATCTGTAGTCTTGTTGTCCTTCAAATATTTTGTTGCAGATGTGGTTTGGTGTAGAGGGGGGTTTATTACTAATTGTTGCTACTTGTCCATTTTGTCCCTTGTTAATATGACAAATGTTGATTCAAGAAATTTTAAGGAAACACTCGGATACCTCCATTTTATTCCACTTCATACTCTCTACTCAATAAATGTTAAAGAAAAAACATTTTGCTGTTAACTCAACTGCTTTTATCCGACAAGTTACTTAGAAGCAAGACAGACTTTAGATGCCAAACATGTGATTAACAGAAAAATTGGATCCATTGCTCTAGATTTGAACCATCAACGTGTATATGACGAACAAGATGTTTCTAACAACCTGAAAACAAGACAACCCAGCTAATGTGCAATCATGCAAAAGGGAATGTCAGGAGGAATCCTTGACGGTTTGCCTTCTGAAAAACCTAGGCTGGGTGAAGAAGAATAAAACACAGAAGCCCCATCCTAAGTACATTAAAGTCCTGTAAATGGGACAATCTCTGATAAAACACGGCTCAAGAATAACTGAGCATAAGAGGCTGGATTAACAGGAAGCACTTCCTCAATTTACTTCCCTTGGAAAAGCGTCAAAAAGTGAAAATCAAAGCCCACTTTGGATGAAACCCGTAGCTCCATTATTCTTCATACTTCAGACGCTAATAGGAGCTGTGTTGTCCCTCTGACCACAAGGATGATTTTGGCTGGGCTTACTCATTGATCTGCTGCTGCCCCTTAAGTGCTTTTGGTAGAACAACCACAGAGTGCCGTCACACTGCTCCAAACAGTCCTGCAGCGATGTAATGGTCTGTCTCTAAACAGTTCCTGTCTGCATGGCAGTTTCTGTCTGACGAGTCTTGCGGCTTCAGAGTAAAGAGACGTTTTCTTATCAGGATCAACAAACAAATCTCACCTGCAGTTCTGGAGGCCCTCCTTCATCTCGGATCAGGAGTAGGTAGCTCTGTCCGTCCACCACTATTTCTTTCTTGAACCGTCCACCTGAGGAAGAGACGAAAGGGTTTTGTTTCAAGGTCATTCTAATAAAACACGTTAAGTGCTGGTGTATAACGGACCGCGTGGAGTTTTACCGAGAGGAAAATGACTGCAGACACATTTCACACTCATTGGTTGTATTAACAATGAGGATGTAGGAGACAACTCAAATTTAATGTAAAAAAATACAGCTTGACATGGCTCATAAAAGTTCAGTGAGTGTAAGTTTAAGTGCACTTCTCAATTTAGACCTCCCGAATGTGTTGCCGTCCGGATCATATGCCAAGAGGAAACCAGGTCTCTCCGGAGCCAATTATGTGGGCGAGAAATTGCCATTTAGCGCTTCTAATGCACAGCTGCTGAGGGAACCAGTTCAGTGCCACTGTCACTGCACCCGCCACCAGTCCTGGAAAGGCCCTGACGAACATTATCAGACTTGCACGTTCAGCCTCCATCACTGCGCTGCATGAGCTACAGCGCGATCGCAGATTGGTTTTCGCAGCACTTACGGCACAACTCATCAGACTTTGCAATGAGACGGTAAGACAAGGAGAATAATCATAACAGAGAGTGTAAAAGAGAGGAGAGGAAGTGATGGGAGATAAAAAAAAAATTTAAAAAAACCCCCTCATCTTTATTCTGAGCTGGTGTGCCTCAGGTCGCACCAGGTCCACGGGATAGTAGTGAGCTAACGCTTAGTCCCTGCGCAGCCTTGAGTTGCTCTCCCATTTTCTTCATTTCTTTCATAATACAAATGCACATTCCTTGCTGCTAGCGACGGCAGCTGCAGATAAAGAGGAGACCAATGGGAGAACTTCGCCGTAAATTAGATTTTGCATATCATTTGAACGGTTTTGCGATCCTGTGGAGATTAAAAACATTCAAATGAGAAAGTCGTGAGGCTAGAGACGTCCCTGGGAGTGAAAAACAGCG
This sequence comes from Sparus aurata, assembly GCF_900880675.1. Classification (NCBI taxonomy): domain Eukaryota; kingdom Metazoa; phylum Chordata; class Actinopteri; order Spariformes; family Sparidae; genus Sparus; species Sparus aurata. Next base: position 20,629,622 of record NC_044207.1, read on the forward strand.
CCTCATGAATATACCAAAAAATCCGCTGAAAGCAATTTGACGAAATTGAATAATGCACAAACTGGAGTGATCAAGAAATGCATCCCAAAAAAAAAAAAAAAAGTGATGCCGAGAGAGGTATCTGATGTGCAGCACGCAGAATAAAACTGCTCCCGGTACACCGATTTCTTTGAGTTTCATAAGCGGACATGTTAGCTAAGATGCTTATATGATTAGATAATAGTATGTCAGAGATCAGCGTATCAAGCACTGCACATCTCACATCACAGAAGAGCTGTAAGGGCCATACAGTAGCCATGGCCTGTGATTTCTAATAGGCAGACAGTATTCCTGTCTCAGCAAGCAATACATATCCACTTGAGCCACACTTCCACCCTGTTAAGTCCACTTTAGCCCGCTTGGCAAATAGGGGATTCTCCCAGCCCTTTTTTTGCACAGGCTCTCAATCCCTGCTGGATGCTGCTGGTTGTGTAACACAGAAAGAGAGAAAGAGAGATTCACGTACCACCAGCCAGCTTCATTTTCTCAAACTAAAGTCACAGAGCTTTGGAGATTCAAACAAAGGACTGAGAAACTATGTGTCTGTGTGTCTCCGAATACTGTTTAAAAAAGGGAGGAAAAAAGATGAGGAGGATCTCATTACACAGAGAGACGGGATCTGAACGACACCGGAGAAAACCAGAGATTTATCACATCACACGCCCAGAGCGGACTATGGAAAGTCTCTCTCAGCATGTGTGATGAAAGCATACGGCTTTGGTGATGGAATTTGAGGTAAACACTTCAGTTATAATCATAATCATCCAGGACGCTGTTGTCTCTCCACAGGAAAATAAGAAGCCTGTGCCGTGAACACATCGAGGAAGACTACCGTACTTTTTTTTCTTCATCATGCTGAAAAGCAATTATGACTTATATGAACGCCGTTGCTCAGAGAGAGGCGACAATGAAGCCTGCATACAGCCTACGGAGAGACGGTAAGTTGGGTAGGCATGGTTAACACGCAGTAAGCATACTCTGCTTACACGGAGGCTTAGACCTTGACACAGAGCCACAATCCAACGGAGCTCCATCCGGTGTTGCCATGGCAACACACCCCAGTACCTTTTTTCAGATATCATAGCAAAAGCCCAGGAACAAAACACTGAAGAAACAGCCATCGCTGAACCTTCCTCTGCTGGGCAACGCTTCTTGCAATGTAAATACCCGAGCTGGAGCGAAGCCAGTACACAAGTGCATGAGAAAAACGAGAGAGAGAGAGGGGGGGGGAGAGAGAGAGGGGGGGGGAGAGAGAGAGAGAGAGAGAGAGAGAGAGAGAGAGAGAGAGAGAGAGAGAGACAGAGACAGAGACAGAGAGAGAGAGACAGAGAGAGAGAGGGCGAACAGCTGCTAATCACAAGACAGGTATGTTGTAACACAGGAATTTAGAAAAGGGACACACGCGCACATCCGAGCCGACGTGTTTTTCTTGGTTACGGCAACAATGCTCGTTTCGTCTTTCTCCGGCGTTTCCTCCATTCATTTCTCAACGACTAATTAAGCTATGAGGATTTTTCCCCCTCGGTGCAGCGAAATGCCAGAAACTAATTATGCGCTGCATGTCTCATCCTCACTATAATTACACGAAAAAATGAAAACACTGCAAAGACCCTCAAAGATCATCAGTTAACTCTGGGTTTTCCCAACATCTTTTGTGGGTCTCTGAGACGAGGGCTTACCTTTCAGGCCAGAAAAGGGGCATTCTCATTATGATTGCGCTGATAAATCGAAGAATATCTGATTTTCAAACGAGAGAGAGAGTGGAGAAACGGACGTGGTGCCCCTTTCCTTTATGTTAAAGACCATCTTCAAGAAAAAATTTAGTTCAGACATTAGCTACTAAAGTCTGGTGAAGATTTAATAGTTCACAGAATATTTCTGGTGCTTCACAATAGGAAAGGTGCTGAACTGACATTTGGTAGCTTTTTTTCATTCATTGCTGGCTCTTTGGCAGACAAATCTGCGTTGTACAAGTTCCCTTGAATGCACCACCCAGGAAAGGGTTTGAGTACATGCTACTGCTTTTAGCTGAGCGTTTACAGAGCAGATTTTGTCTTAAAAAGGTTGTGAATAACTAACTTTCCATCGGCATAACGGTGAGTGGATAATGACTGAATTTTCAGTTTTGGGTGAACTCATCCTTTAAACCTGGTAAACTGTCTTGCTCTCCATCGGGACATCCTGGAAGGAAACCGTTTATGATTGTGCTGATAACTTTAATTTACAATCCCAGAGAAATGATCGGTTTTACCTCCAAGTTTCAACAATGAGTCATCTTCACAACCCTAATTTACTGGAAATGTCACGCTCCTTCTTATTATCATCTCCCCAGTTTTAGTGGAGGTGTAAAACGGAAATTCATTCAAAACGAACACAGCCAATTGCCAATTTTGGCATCGAGAAGCTTGATATAATCACAGCATGTTAATACAAACTAATCAGAAAAATAATCTCACAAGGACACTCAGCAACGAGCTTCATGTAAATATCCTAATATGGTTATCCTTCTGTACAGTTTAGCAATCAAGTGTCGACATGCTTGACTTTATTCTTGTGGAAAAGCAAACAAAATTAATATACCAGCCAGCAGGTTCCTGTGTAATTTGATTCATCCACAGCTTTTGAAATCACATCTAAATTTGCGAGGCCGACACGTCACAAATAAAAGGCTCAGCCGTCACGTATTTTATATGACAGTTTGTCAGGCCAATTAGCAGAATGATCTTAGGTCATGAGAGCAAGAATAAACATGCTGCATTAATCTGAATCATGGTGATTTCCTCTGAGCATCTGACACGTTTATAATCACCAGCAGACTCTTACCTTCAGGGGACTCCTCCTGCACATATGTGCCTGTCAAGTACCGGTGGACCAGGGCTGACTTCCCACTGGACAGATTTCCCACAATGCCCTGCAAGGTTGAGAGCAAAATACTGTCATTATTACTGACAGGCGGAACATGACAGGTACAAACTACAAGCATATGTAGACTTAAAGGGCCGTGATGGTGACCCGACCAAACATTCTCGGCACAAGGTTCTCGGAGTTTGTGTGTCTGAAGCTTTTAACCTCGCTCAGTACACTCGTTCACTGAAGAAGGCCGTGACGTGTGGCTGAAACCTACAAAGAGGAAAAGGTTAGTCGACCTTTTTTTGTCAAGCTGCTGTTTCAAAAAGGTCAATAACGAACCTTTACGCTCAATTGCAAAGGTGACGTTGGTGGTTTTAGCCCATTATCTGCTAAACACAGCCAACAACCAAACACTTCTTCAAGAGTAGCACGATCAGAAATGAATAATTCTCCTGTAGACAGTGTTAAAAGAGTAGCAGAAATCAGGCAAACTGCTGCCTGGATGGTGGAAAAATCGAACAACAAAGCTCATGTAGAGTCCATAAGGTTTGTAGTTAACGTACAAAACCCTGAGAAACAGTATTTGGTTTTGAGGAAAGTCCTCACAGCATACACTGACTTTGGTTGCAGTGCACCCCCCCCCCCCCCCCCCCGGCCCTCGCTTCCTCTCCCTGGTGTCTAGACCAGACCTGAATACAGCGCCTTCAGGGTGATGCATGGCGGAGGGTGGGCTGATGATGCCAGCATGTCTGGGAAGAACAAAGGCTGCAACATGCCTCATCTCCTCCTTCTCCTCCACCTCCTTCTCCTCCTCCTCCACCCACCATCGCCCTCTTCTTCTTTGGATCATTAGTGGGTGTTGGAGTCAGGTATGGTTCTAATTATAGGGACGTTTGGGGCGCAAAAGAAAAAGTGCCGTTTAAGGCTTTTCCCAGCATCCCCCCTCTATAATTGAAGTATATATATCTATCTATATAGATAGATATATATGCACCGCGAGGTACCCCAGCAGAACAAACTATGAATAAGCTCTGAGTTTGAGAAAGTTGTAGGCCGTGTGTGGTGAAAGCTGTGAGTCAACGACAATCGACTTTTGAATGAACCACTGAACCGCCACTCCCGCTGTTTTAACGGTTCGACTTTGTGACCTGCTGGTATATTAACCTCCATGAAGCCGAAAAGGCTTGATCAGCACTATTACAGCACTTTTATTCGTCTTTGTAGATCTGATCGGGGAATGTTAGAAAGAGTGCACGTTTGAAGATCAAAAGATGGCAGTAAAATGTGACCACAGTTTAGTGCCACTGGGAAACTACAATACCGGGGGTACAGCTCACTGTTGTGGCAGATGTTTTTTCTCTCGCCCGATCACCATTTCGACGGATCTGCAGGAAGCGTTTTGACCCCAGTGCCAATTACCATTACTGTAGCGTGAGAGAGAAGCAACCGATTTTGGCTATCTTATTAAAAATCCTGCGAGACCACCCTCTTGTTAGCATGACCTTGTCGCAGAAAGAAGCCATCCTTTGAGCATTTTTTAAAAGGACAGATAGATATTTTGAGACATTTTAATTCAGTCTATCCAAGGTCCATTTAACAAGCCCCTGCACTGAAGCTGCCAATTAACACCTCAGAAACATAAAAAGGAAACAGACGTGTCTGAAGTGTTTGAAGCCAAGTTTGTCTCTGAGCTCCCTGTGAATTCTCCCTTTTTTCATCCCATTGAAGTTTCCTCTCTTTGCGAGGTGCCACAACAATGAATTCACCCAACAACGGAAATATTATATCAACTGTCAGAGCGCCGGAGTGCCGCTTTTTCAAGGCCGCTCGTCGAAGGCATTAAAATCATGTGAGGATGTTAGCTGTGCATTTGGCAGTGTGTGCGCTTCAGTGGCGGGTGGGATCAGACCCAGGATGTGTCACTAGTCTAGCCTAAAACTGTCACTCATCTCGCGTCCTGCTGCAAGCCGCCCGGCGTCCCCATGCCAACGCATCTCATTAAAAATCACCCACTATGTGCCAGGGAAATGTCCGGCCAACATCTCAACCGCTCCGTCTCATTTGATACGCAACACCAGTGAAACATGGACGGAACATGCTTTCTCCCACAGACAGTTAAATCTATCAGTAACATGAAAAAGCGAATCAACAGAGGGGGACTGTTAGATATATCAAAAGTTACTCACCACTTTCAGCTCTGGCACCGACCGACTCAATGTCCATTCCTGGCTGTTGACGAAAGAGTCTGAAAAGAAAAAAAAAAGACAGAGAAAGTAATTAAGTTGAGCAGCACTGAGATGTAATCCATCTGCCGGTGTCCCATTAGACTCCAGCCAGAAGTGATACAGCATTCACAATGTTTAAACGCTGCTGTATTGACAAGACAACCACAGCGAACCGGGAGAGGCAGGTTTTTCGTCTTTTTTTCCCCCTGGCCTTGTCCCCTCTTCTTCCACACTTAGTGAATAAATCAGTTCTTCAAAAATTCAATTAAGTGAAATGAGGGCCAGTAACAGTTGAAGTATGGATCGATACTGCATTGGAACAACAAATCAAGACAAAGTTCGACTTAAAAAAGAAAAAAAACAAAACAACAAACAATGAACACGAGGTGACTCATTTGTTAAAAAAAAGATTGGACACTAAATAAGAAAAGTAAAAAGTCACATTTATCTAACTGAAATGTTACTGTAAAACAGGCAAATATACTTGGTAAGACTGAGTTTTTGCAGTGCGGCTGTCTGCTACCCAACCCAAGGTTTCATGCTGATTACTGTTTATTTTGTAGGTCAGCCTGTTGAACTTTGCTTTAGAATGTTGTGCGGCTAATGTAGCTACATTCCGTGTGGGGGGGATGCTGGACTAATGTCGGGACAGTCAAGAGAACCAGTGTTTTGTTTATCGTATGTATATAACAAAAACATTAGGTTGTTTAGCTCAGCTGGTTAGCTAGCTAGTTAGCTGTGTTGTTATTCGGACATCCCATAATTCCTGCACATTTGTCTGTGGTGCTGTTGTATGCTAGTTTTTTGACAGATATGCCCCAAATGTAATGATAAAGCTAGATGTGGAAGGAAAATGGTCAAATACAGGAATCAATTTGCTTGGAAATGTCGTGTAACTGATTCGCACCCAGTTAGCTTCGCTACCATAAAGTTGTAGCTACCATAAAGTTGTAGCCTATTAACATTAGCAGGCTAGCACTGGGGTTGATAAAACCATTTTGGTCCACATGTATATGTTCACTTAGTGTTGCTGCATCAAATGACTTCATTTATCATGAATAAAGTAAAACCAAAACTAAAACAAAAGACATTTATACAGCATACTGCGCTGTTGAATCACCACATGGGGAATTTGTCATTGTGACAGCACTAAATTGATGGTAGTTTCCAAAGTGACTTCACAGCTACAGTTTATGGATTATCTGTAGTGTGTGCAACAAGTTTTATGATGGATGGTTCAGCTGTCAAATAGATATGACACTCTGTATATCTACAGTCTGCTCAGGTATTTAGTAGAGTCTGACTTGAGGGATCAATTTTAAAAGTTCAGTGTAATTTTTCCTCCAATTTCCTGCACAAAAACACTCCACAGTAAACAAGTGGGATTGTGTTATTCGTTTATCGACCTGGATTTGCAGAGTCATGCTATACCAAACGTACCGACGTTGAAAGGTCAAGTGGTCTGACAGATATAGCAGACCATAATGCCAAACTTTGACCTTTATTTACGTTACACCCTCAAGGTGAAGCAATTGTTCTATACATATTTTTCATTGCACTTAATCCCCAATTAGTATTCTGAAAACAAATAATTTAGTCAATCAATCAAAGAGATACAATTCTTTTTGGGGAAGCAAAGGGGCTATAATTTACTTCACCTCCAATTTGGACGTTAGCTGCTTTTTGTGCTAGATCAATCAGGAATGAAACTAATTGCTGATTGCACACACATTCAAATAAACAACCTGTGAGTCAAGATTCCTCTCTCACCCCGACTAATTTGCATACATCCAGTTTTGCTGACGTATGTACAATCACAGAACTGCCAAGAACGAATTGTGGTAAGTAAAACACTGCACATGCCATTTCAATATTAGGTTTCAACACAGTAAAAAACTCAGATGAGATTTACCTAATCCATTTGGAAAAAGACAGCCATTATCAGGCTTGATTCAACTTGTTTGGCTTTCCAGAGACATTTGGAGACTTTGACTGGGTAATCGCACATTGGGAAAGAGCACTCTGAAGAACAACAGAAACTCTCTGAACTAAAAAACACAAACGACAACTCCACAAGCTGTGCCTGTTTCCCACAGAGATGGAGTACACTGCGATGTGTCATAACAGCTATTAGAACAAAGACCACCTTCCTGTTTTGGATCATGGCTGTCTCACCATCTGAGCCCCCCAAGAAGCAGATACCATCTCTAATACAGGAGTGTAGACTCCTCGTCTCTAGACAGCCAGGTGTGTGATACCAGGTGAGCCCCTCCACATGTCTACAAGATAACAATTAAACAGGGTGTCACCATTACAGTAAGACTGTTTATTGCAGCAACAGTGGTTTTCCCTTTGTGCCCGAGGCTATTCTAATAAGAGTGACAGCAGAAACGTTAACGTAACCCATCACTATAAGACACATTTCTATTTTCTCTTCAAAATTTAAGCTAAAAGAGCACATGACTCACAGCCGAGCAGACCCGAGCCAAAATTTATTTTATCTACTACAATTAGAGTAAAAAATAAAAAAGCTCAAAATGTTATTTCTGACCTCCATTTACAAAGAGACTCGTGCTGCTCGGGCTGTCTCACTTGTTGTGGGAAAGGAGAAAAGTGCATCCCCGAACAGAAGGGCCTTTCATCGAGGCATTGTGTGCCACTGAGTAGTCTTTAAACAGCATGCCTCATGTTGAGTCCTCTCGGTGTGGGTTCAACATGTCAGAACACGAGCGAAGAAGAAGACACCCATCTGATTCAGTTTTACAGCGCAGGAAACCGATAGCAGGTCACGGCTCTATGGGATGATATCAGATATGGTTGTTGCCTCATTTCCTAGGATTTCCTGTCATTTAGTCCAGACCTATTCGTGTCGGATGCATTCTTCATAGTTTAAAGAAGATTTTGATTTATATCATTATATATTTTTACTTACATTATTGGAGGGTGATGGCAGGTAGCAGTCACAACTACCAATTAAGAAAAACACATTTTTGACCATTACACCACTTTCAAGGAGCCTTTACACAAATTTGGACCGGACCTAAGAGCTGTGTACAATTCTCACCACAATCGAGCTGAAATCTTTGTTGTGTATTTCTCAAAATTACCACACAAAAATCTTTTTTTAGGGAAAACTTCTCATGTGTTTCTTCTCACGGACACACCCATAACAAATTGTAACGTAGAGGAGATGCCTGACTTTTGCCATCCCTGTAGCATGTACAGTACGACCAGTGTGGTATCCTGCTTTTTAAAAAAGCCCTAATTGGAACCATGTGCTCCGTCTTACGTCATCCTTTAAAAATGAGCATCCCCGCATTACCGTGTCCCAGAAATGCCTATGGAAACAGAAAGCCCTGGCACTTGTGATGCCCGGAGAGAGGACACCAGTGTCTTTGTCTGCACGAGGGGAAAACTGCGTTGCCAGCTTGTTTGTTAGGTTTTTCACTTCACTGCTCACGTCTACTCAGATAAAAATGACCATTCAGTCAGAGGGTAGTGAAGCACAATCGCCTCCCCCCCCCCTTCCACTTATTCCATTTCATGAGAATAGAAAATGCAATGAGAGCAAAAAAAAATGGTCTGCATATGGTTGTTGGAGGTTGTGTGCGTGTGCGTACATGCGAGCATTTCTACGTGCAGTGAATCTGAAGTGGTTTCTGGTACAAGAGAGAGGACAACCTTGAGGTCTAAATTTCCACTCTAGCCCTGACGGACTTTCCAACCATGCCTTCCCACCATCATAAATTACAGAGTGGGAATTTAGCTAGCAATTAGTATTTTCTACTTCCCTTATTTGCCGACCTCATGACCGACCGACATTCCGTTTCTGACTTCTTTTATCGTGCCCGTCTTGACAAAACAGTCCTGTATCATCCTGTTTTTTGTGTGCTGCTCTCCAGAGCCACTCGCACAGAGAACAACCGCAGTCAGAGCTCTTATCTCTGCTTTCCCGAGCTCCCAAAACAACAAGCTCGTATCCCTATCAAAGGAGGTAAGTGACAAACACAATCAGCAGAGAACAAGGTAAAAATCTTTACGCCATGCCAACCTAATGTTGTCTGGGTGGCCTGCCCTACTTAAAGCTCTTTAAGTCTTGCGTTGTCTGCAGACTTGCATTGATCAGTTCCCTGAAAATAAATTGGACATCCTGGTTCAGACCGGAGTCTCATCTAACATGAGATTTGAAAATTGGGTTTTGAGAGGTTTTGCAGGGCAGAGCCCGTGTTGATTGGCTCAATTTGAAGAGTTAAGAGCGGAAACATGTCAGATTTGGCTTATCCTTTTCTTTTTCAATGCAAGTGAATTAACTGTTGCAAGCAATCAACCACAATTTGAAGAGAAACACTGCCGTGAGTTACAAACCCCAGAGCCTTCCTCAAACTTTGAACAAACACTTCAGAGCCGAATGATTAATTGATCGAAGTCGAAAAATGCATTGCCAATTATTTTTAATCGTTTCAGTCATTTTTCAAGCATAAATGTCAAACATTTGCAAGTTATCTATGTTTTTCTTTGTCATTTATGATGGCAATTGAAGAGTTTGGGGTTTTGGGGGAGTATTTCTCACTTTTTTTGACATTTCATAGACTAAACAATGGCTCAATTACTAATAGAAATTAGAGACTGACAGATGTATCAGCTGGTCAGTGTTATCAACCAATATTGGCCCCTTCCAGATATAAAGACATCTGCCTATATATTGTCTGATGTGTGCTCATATAAAACTTATTGTTTCGAGATTATGCCAAGAGAGATGCTCCTGGTAATTTATAATTATTTTCACATTGAAGTTTTAGTGCTCTGGAGTCCTTTTTAACAAGCAAAGGTTTACTGTTCAAGGGTTACATATCCTTCCTCTGTCACCAGTTTTTGATAATCACATTTGAGTAATCATTGCGAAAAATACTGTAAAATCAGCAAATATATTGGTAACTATCGGAACTTTTACCCCTATTATTGGTATCAGCCCCAAAAATCCAGTATTGGCCAACTTTAGTAATAATAATTGCCAGATTTATCAATAGTGAAAGTAATCATTAGTTACAGCTCTTCAACAGTTTGTAGACTTGCTGGTGAAAAGTTACAGAACTGCAGAACCACAGTCCTAAAGAACAAGATGTACTCTTGCTAAGATTAGCAGTGGCAGATGCTCAAATATGAGTTAAATTCAGTTATTAACAGATTTCCCTCTGCTGCTCATGGTCCAACTCTATCACTCAGTGATTATTCATATGATGTCTTGTTGTCTCCCCATTTCTGCTGCCGCAGTGAGAGGGTATTATGACACGGTTACTGTTTGTCCCAGCTTACTTGAACGTGACTATTTGTCTTGAACATGATCACCCGCTGAGAGAGAGCTCACCCTCCTCTGCTAGTATGAATGAAATAAACAAAAAGCATCTTTTAACTTGAATCTGCAGATTTTGAAGGAGGCAGACTAATTTCAAACTGCAAAGTAACGCCGATAAAAGAAATATTGTTGGCAGGAATTCAAAGAAAATGGTATCAAATGACACATAGCAAGACGCAAAGGGGATTCCATCATCATGAATACATTTGATGTCAGGTTCAAGATAAAAGATCACACATGGGGGATTTTCTTCAAACTTTCAATGTGTATTGGCAAGTCAAGACAAGTCAGATTAAATATGCATCAGTGGGATCTTCTCTCTCTTCTGGATCCCGCTGACACCTTCTACCGAGAATTATTACAGAGTTCCATCTACAGCCCATTCCCAATATTTCAAACATCACTAGATACGTGCATTGCTGACCACCTAGGCCTCATGGCCAGCCACCCATCCTCCAACACAAAGACCCCCAGAGAGCCCCCCGTCTCAGCACACGGTTCACTGATCACTCATGCCTGCACAGGCACGACAGAGTGGCTTTGTTCATCCACAGGTGGGGGTGGGGACACACCTCAGACCCCTCACCCTGTATCACCCTTCCCCCAAACCGAACAGCAGGATGTTTAAAGTTATCAACAGGAAACACTTGAACCGACTGTCAGCACATGTGTGTGTGTTTAGTTCAGGGGCGGAGCTTCAGCTTTCTGGATTGAATTTAGGAGCAAACACTTAGGCAGGTAGCAACAGGCGCTGAGTCCCACCCAGAGCATTGAACAGCTTACTTTACTCAGGCTGATCGGCACACCTACATTCCTGTTGCCTGACTGACTGCAGGGGAATAAATGGACTTGACACTTCACCACAGGAATAGGTAACCTTGGTAACATGTCATGTGAGAAAACAAACAAACTGGTAACTCAACAAGGTCGACCTCAGGTCCCATTACGAGTGTCAAAGCATAACGATAGCATATGAATGAAAAGTCTGCTTTGCTGGTTCAAAGGTTGGCTAAATGATAAAGAACAGAGGTGTATGTTTGAGGCATTAACTTGTCACAGACGACTAATTAGGTCTTCGTGCGACGGTGTGAAATCGTAGCTTGGCACACAAAATGTAGCAAATCACAGCTGTTAATTCAGATAGTTGCAAATATTTGCTTCTCTCCGCTTGCTCTTCCAGGCAACTGGACAAACGCACTCCACTGTCAGAGTTAACCTTTAAACACAGTACTTAAGTCGTCTTCCCTTCTCCTCATCATTACAGCATGTAAGCCCTCTTAATTTAGCCCTGCTAGGCTGCCAAATGCATCCCCATTACAGCCACTAACTGCTTTAATGCTACCGCTTTAAGCTGCGTCTCTGTGAGGCCAACACACAGCACTACTGGGATTGCGTTGTGCCACAGTGACACCACTTTGAAACAAGCCAATATAAAGTGTTCCTATCAGTCAGTGGTGATTTAAATTTACTCTACTTACCTATTAATTCACTGAACTTGTAAGGCCAATGGAATTACTGTGTGAGTACATGCAACAAGGCGGTGCACATATGAAAAACACTGAAGAAATGAGGCACCCAAAATAGAAATTCCAAAAGGACTCTGTGAAACCAGACTTTTTTGAATGCCGTCCAAACTCACAACTCCCCATGTGTTTTTCATTTGCCTGTCCTCCTAAAAAAAAGGCCACTTCCGTGTTTCTCTTGAACTGCGGCTTTCTGTGCGGTGAAGGGAGGGGGGTGGGCTATAAATGGAGGGAACTTAGTGTAGAAATAAATTCAGCAAACTTAAAGGTCTTACCTTGACCTTTGTGGGAGTCAATGCCTGCCAGAGTCACTATGGAGACTGGCTGTGACTTATTATTCCCATCCAGGGGATATTGGCCAGTGTCTGTGCTCTGGGACAGCTGGCTTTCACATTTGCCACTGCATGGCTGCTCTTTCCTCCTGAAGCGGTTTGCTATGAGCTGCCAAATGCTCAGTTCTTCCTGAACTGGTTTGGAAGACAGTTTTGTTGGACAGAGGGGTACCTCCATTACTTTGACCTTCCCCTTGCTGTGGTACTCAATGTACTGCATACCCCCATCCTCAATCTCCTCACTGGAAGTTGGAAGCATTCTTCCTGTGAGGTACGAGAAAGGCCTTGGAGGCATCGTTGTCTCTTCGGATGTACTTTTAGTCCGCGAGCACTCTTTTGACTCCGTTTCTGAACTTAAACTAACTTTGTCCCGGGGCCGAGTCCTCCTGATTCTCATACTGAAGCTCCGTCTTAGGGAGCTGAGTGTACTCTTTGGGGCATCAGATTTGCTTTTGGGAGAAGATTTTGAATCTTTATCACTCTCCTTGCTCTTATCTTTACCAAAAAGCCTCCAACGAAAGCCCCCTTTGAGGAAGCCTCCTCCATCGCCGCCTGTGTGGCTGCAGCTCCTCTGGCTGTCTATCTCATCATCAGAGCCCCTCTTTCTCAGCTCCAGTACTGTCATACTGACAGGCCTGGGCTTCGAGTTCCTCTGGCGGAACCTGGGGGTCACCTCTGTGGGGACCTGAGGCCGCTGAGGCAAGACAGAATTGAGGCCATCCACAGCCCTCAGCTCAGCCTTCCTGTTCCTGTACTGCAGGTCATTTTCCAAAATGACTGCACTCTTGACGGGGTGCTGGGTCCGGGACTCCGACAGAACTGGACCTGGGCCTGCCAGCATGCACACACTCCTGGGCCTCCGCAGCCGTCTTTCTTGATCAGGTTGAGAATCTCCTTGTTGCTTGACAGAATCGCCATACATGCTCAGTGTTCTCCTACCCAACCGAGCTTCATCCTGACGTGCCCTTCGCAGCACAGCCCGGGGCAGAGAGCTGTGTCCGGCGACAGTGCCATGTTCCCCAAAGTTGAACCCCTTAGTGTGGGCAGAGTGTAACGTTGAGCTTCGAATGCGTTGCTCCTGGGTGTCTGTCTGAGCAAGTAACTCTGCCACGTCTCTGTCTTGCTGTGAGGAGTTACCTGAGTTTTTGGAGGGCTGTTTCAAAAACCTGTCTGTCCTCATTTTTCCCTCCACCTCCTCTAACTCCTCCTCATTCTCCTCCAAAACCACCTCCTCTCTTTGCCTCCGAACTCTACCTGTACGGCTCAGGGAGGGCCACCTGTCGAACTCCTGTCGTGCCCTGCCCAGCCTGGGGCTTTTCTCCATTGGCACAACGCTAATTAGCGCTCCTCCTGGCTGGCAATGCTCCACCAGGGTGTGGGTGACCCGGCCCATTCCTTGCTCTGGCACCAGCGCATCTCCTTGTGTTTCATTCAGGATTACAGAGATGTGGTAAACGGTTTTCCCCTGCTGCTGCTGCTGCTGCCCAAAAGTTGTGCTCCTTGGGGTCGCGTCCACGGTCCCACTGCTAAGGAATAGCATTGCACTTAACTAACTCACACATAGATCCTCATTCACACACCAATACCAGTGTGCAGCACAAGCCAATGCTCACATTCTGCCCGGGAGTTGTTGAGATTCAGCTCATAAAGTCCTTCATTTGAAGACTAAATTCCTATGCCAGGCATAATCCTTCACCTTTGACATGGGAAAAAAAAACTTCAAACAAGTTCGAGCAAAGCCTTTCTGCCACCTGCATCCTCCGGCTCCTTTACTCAGCAGACTCACACAGGCATTTTGATGGTAGCTGCTTTCTTCTCAAACTTTGTTCTACCTGTCTTGCACGGGCGGATGAACAAAAGAAAAACAGGTTATCCACAGCTTGTTTTGTAATAAAGTCATATTTGTAATGGCTGCAAAAGTTGCAGCTTAACAAAAACACTGAATCATCCTTCCTCTTTGGCAAGTTACGAACTGTGAGCAGTCCTTGTTGTTGGCGGTGCAGACAAACCCCTTAATCTCTGAGCTCTTGCCATGCAGAGCATGAGGGAGTGAGTCTCTGTTTGAACTTTCAGCTGCCTTCCAACCCCCGGGACACATGGAAAACAAGGAGTGGATCCCACAGGCATTGAACACGCCCTCCTGATTTCTCCAGAGCTACTAGTAGCCCCCAGAGACATAAACAGACACAAGTGAGCACGAGGCAGAGAGAAGACTTTTGATTACAGCCTTGTGTAATCAGCTCAGAGACGGCCAGCCATGAAGACACAAAACACAAGAAGGGGGACACTTTCCAATGTTTAAGTAGAAGAGACAGTCCACAAGCACTCTGTTAAATTAATCCACATTTTGGTGACCACCAACTTAAATTTAAAGGGCTGGCATTCCTGCACTGCTTAGCTTGCACACAGTTTGATCAGATATCTTTTGATAAGAAAAACTTGCACAGTATGAAAAAAAATGCCCGCCTCTCATTTGTAACATGGAACATTCACACAACTACACACCACAGTTGGCTCCCACCACACAGCCTACACACTGTGGTAAGGCTGAAGCTTAATGGACCGAACATCCTTTAAGTTTTCCTGTTCCATTTCTTCGTTTACTGAGGTGTGCTGCTCTGTGATGCATTAGAGAACCAAAGTGGAGCCATCGAATACAGGGCCATGTACTATAAGGACCATAATCTGAATCAAGTCAGATTTCATTTGCACAGCTCTGCAGCACCCTGGTGCGGATGAGGCTGGAACAGTGCCCCTTTGTGGTCGAAGAGAGAAAAGTGTTAGTGTGAAACAAAAGTGGGAGAAATGTTCAGTGAGGTTACATTGATGTCGTTTGAGTTCAAATTTGTATCATTTTCTGAAACAATGTTTTCATGACACAAGATCAGAACAAGGTACAAAGAAAACGTAGGGGCAGAAATACTTTGTTATTGTACTCAAGTCGATTTTTACTTGAGTATTTATTTTTCTGACATCTTATTTTACTCCCTACATTTTAACACAAGTATCTGTACTTTCTTCTCCTTATATTTTCAAAACAGGCTTGTTACTTCAATTTAATGCATTTGAGGGGAATCATCGATTCATCTACGATGCATTACCAACTCAACGTGTCAATATTCGACGTGCTGGGAATGGGACTAAAATATCAACCATCTTTCTGTTGCATTCACCAACAGCTCGAACAAATCCTACTGATTCTGCCTTTTAGTTCAACAGTCTTCTAATTATATTAACATGACGTGAGATTCAGTTGAATGGTCAGAATTTAGCATTACGGCTTAATACGGTTTTAAGCAGAGAGAAAGCGGTAGAGCAAGATGACGAGACTGACGGCTCATTGTTAGTGCAGCACCCTGAGGGCCCTCTAATGGCTGAATTTGATTGTTATTCAGGTTGAAAGGAAAATAATGCTCTACAAAGACATTAGATAAAACTTGTCTGATTCAAGGCCATTTCATTCCATTTACAGTACGTGTGATAATGGAGGCGTTTCTCTGTGCATTCTTTCCTTTTGTGTTCTTATCAGCAGCCCAAGTGGTGTCAGAATGAAAACAATTGAAAACATTTACAGTATCGTTACAGTAAACCCACTGCTTTACTTCTCTGCACGTACCGAAAGCACACACAGCAGGCAAAATCAGGGAAATCTTGATGGTTTTTTTTTTTGAGAGAGAGAGGGGATGTTGAATATCAAGGGTAAAATGTCAGGAGGTTTTGACGGTGAAGTTAGATCTCATATTAAGCAGTCGAAGCTCACTGCGCTGGCCTTTACCTGAGTCTAGGAAGCAGGGGTTTGGGATCATCTGAGGCTCATCATCAAGCAAGCGGTGTTTTTCGTTCCACTGGATCTGGTGGTGTCGAGCTTGTCTACGACACCCAAAGCACATCAACATGGTCTGCCTTTATCCTCAAAGGGATTTCTCCATGACTGTCAACAAGTAAAATAATAAATAAAAAAATCCAGGTGCCTGAAACATCAAGCGTCAGTCCAAATAGTTGGTCATCTTTTCCTCTACTCGCTGGTTTTGTCTTCTTTTGCTTCTGTATCTCCCTGCGGTTCAATTCTCGGCTCCAGCATGTTATTACTCGGTCACTTCTGTTCCACAAAATCTCTTCTTTTGTCGGCTGCAACACGCTGTGGGCTGGGATGTGCCTCCCATGCAGTCCTGATAATGTGGTTACCAGCAGAAACCTGAGCGGTTACTGGACAGCAGTCTGAGGAAGTGGCCCAGAGAGGCCATGTGTCATGGGTCACTTGGAGTCATTTCCTCCTGGTAATTCCTAATGCAGGTGTTTGTTAACAGGGTCCTACATAAGAAACACTGATAGGATTAAGGTTAATCCACTGTCCTGTTGTCTTTGTTGTGGTTCAGTCCGGAGGAAACCTGCGCTGTGGCAAATCCTGGGATTTCAAAGTGCTGACGAGGAGACAGAGCTGCTCTTGTGTGCCTCTCTCTGTCTCACAGCTAAATGTCTCTCCTTCTTGAAACCCTATCTTGATGGCAGCTGGGAGGGCTTTTCAGAAAAACTGGATTAGCATGTTTTGAGGTTCCTGAATTACAACCCCCGCCTCCATATCTCTCTCTCTGTGTGAGGGTACACATCTGCCAGATGGTTATCAGATGTCATAACGTGTGCGCTGGCCACTTATCTGTTAATCTGTGTGCGTCACTGTTAAAAACGTGAGTGTGCTGTTGTTGTTTTGCCCACGGGGCTCTTACCTGGCTTTGTCCTTTACCTCCCTCATGCCCGAGGCTAAATTCCTGAAGTCCTTACCAACACAAAGGTTGTTTGTTATCAGTGTCACCTCTATCAGCAACGCCTCTTTGGCAGTAAATGTCATAAGCAATGTCTATATGTAATATCTCAAAAGCGCTTACTACTTCTCCAGCG
Source organism: Sparus aurata (assembly GCF_900880675.1). Taxonomy (NCBI): domain Eukaryota; kingdom Metazoa; phylum Chordata; class Actinopteri; order Spariformes; family Sparidae; genus Sparus; species Sparus aurata. Next base: position 20,646,840 of record NC_044207.1, read on the forward strand.
TTTTTGGAAACGCTGCATGACATCGTAAATAGACTCAGACGGAAACATCAGTCAGCAGATATCTTGTGTATTTGTGTGACTGTTGTGCATAACATGGTTGTAACTTTTATTGTTTGTTTTGTTCCCAGCGCCAAGGACATTTCAGAATGCACTTATTTATTTATAAGGCATCTATTTATATTGTCAAGCTGTTGCTTACACAAATGTTTGTTTGTTTTTTATTCAAACATGTTTTTTTACAGAATACTGTTTCCATTTTACACCTGCGACAAAGATATTTTAGAACACATTTTTGTGTTTCTAAATATTCTCCTATTTGATTTGTATGTCATTGTCATTAGCATTTTCATTTATCTTATCTTATGTTATTCTTTGCTCAGCTCTCACTTAAGATCTTGATCTCACTGTGACTTCCTGATTAAATAAAAATACATTTGATTCAATAACATTTTCAGAGAAGTTTATAGTTTCAGTGGACTGATATCATAAACATAACATTTTTTGCCTCCATTACATGTATTTATGTATATATTCTGTGTATGTTTGTGTAAATATAAGGATATCAGCTGACATACTGATGTCAGAATTTTTTTTTATTATGAAAATCCGATATTGGTCTGGCTCCAATTAGAAGTATACATACCTTATATGTAAATAAATTAGAATACAAGAGGGGAAATCGTTGTGTTTGTTCATTCAGAGCAGGTGTAGTTTTTATTGGAACTAGTCATTACAGTCCTTAACATTATAATCTGTTGTTTGGCCTCATCTTTTGTATTGAATTCCACAAATCCTTGTGTTATTTAAGAGTATTTGCATTCTTATTTGAGATGATTTGACACAACAGCACTTGTCTCTTCCAGAGGGAGGCAGTCGCAACACTAAGGAACACACTAAGGTACATTCTCATTAGTTTGAGCCAACCTTTAAAATTCAACAACCTCTCTCTGATGCTGCAGCCTGGAGGATCGTAAGTGGCTGAATTGGGAATGGTTTTCACAGCGTCATCAATTACCTCTAGGGCTCAAGCAATTTTGGGTGGTTGCGATACCTTCAGAATGGCCATTAGCTGGACCACAGGACTGATACGTTTTGTACCGCAGACATGACAGATGGAACAGCACTGGGGTATTTATGTAAGGGCGGGCAGACACAAACGCTTGGCGTTGTCTGGCAGGTAGCGTGATGCATCCGAGGCGTGTGAGTAAAGCTTACTAACCCCTCGTCAGTATTAGAACATGAGTCAGTGTGAGGGAGACACAGACTCTGCCATGAGGACAGTTTGCTTCCTCTGGGTAACAGGAACAGTCGATGAAGGCGGCTCCCTGACTTAGAGTAATGATCATTAGGCCGGCAGGTGGTTGTAGTCGAACGCTGCCTACTTTTTCTTGTCAGTAAGGTGTCACTGACCTCATTCACAACCGCAGCACGACTCGCACCTGATGAGCATCCAGCATTCTCCGGGACAGCAAAGAAAGACGACACCTCTGGCATTATCCGCTCTCTGACAGCTCAGACATGCTCAGCTGCAGAATTCAGAGGTGTTTGTTGAGAGCTTTGCATGACAAATCAGTGTCTGTCAAAGCTAGCGGCATTGACTCTCAGAGTTTAACGAGAACAAAAAACGGTCACAGGTATTGATGTCATGCGTTCAAATATAGCCTCGTGTAAACATGCGGGGAGCCCGACATGAAAAAAAGTAGAGGGAATTATTCAGAGGGATCATCAAAAGTCCTTGATTGAAGAGGCGTCCGACCTCATGGGACAGAGTCATAGTGATTAGCATCTTCACGGACCAGATACATGAGCTCTGAATCGTTAATCGACCCTGTATGAGATTCTGCCCGAGGCGTCACGCATATCAAATGACTCCCGGTGCCATCTTTTGGATTTTTAATCTGAGCTGGTCACGAGCACAAAATGCAAGTAGCCGTGGTCCTCTCGGGCAGAGGATGGGAAAACGCTGAGCCTCGGTTCGCACAAACACAGACGAAGCGGTAATAAAAATTCTCACGGAGCATTTCTAGAAAATATAATTTGAGGACATCGATCCGGCGATGTTTAAAACATGCTGCGAATAAAGCAGCATTTATGCTTCCTCTGTGGTGCTGCGAGTCGCTGTGTTTTGGATGGAGAGGAACGTGACAAGACTGCATGTTTAAGTTTCCTCGGGGGCAGCTAATTAAAGCATTTGGAGAGAGCTTAAACCAACCATACCAAGAAGAGGGGAAATAAGTCGGTCCATTGACTCCATGGATGTTCGTGTTCGTCTTTTTATTCCTGCTTTAATAGCATTCGAATTATTTTAATCTAATTTACTGTAGGGCCCTTACATCCCTTATTATTTAACTGCTTTTCAGCTATTCAGATACAATTATACAGCGATGCTGAGCTACATGGCTTACTGGAGAAATGTAACAGCTAGTAAACTGTTATCAACCGTTATCAACATGGTAATTCACAGGTTATTATTTACAGTGCACACAAATCATGTATGGTACAACAGTGTGTCCAAATTAACTCTGTCCAAAAAGTATGTCATACTGTTTGAGTGTCAAAACTCTATCCACAATGGAACAAGAGTGTGTCATGTATATCTGTCAGAAGGTTCCCACAATGCAATGCTCTCCATTTCATACATGCATCTAATACGTTGTGTGCGACCGCTATACGTCTGAACATATTTCCAACTCTACAGGAGCTATTTCGGAAGATTGCTGTGCCTGGCTAAAATGTTATCATCTCAGCTGTTCATTTATTGTGTACTTCTTTGGGGGGTTTAAACCAGAAAACATATACATTTGAACAACTTTCAAGTGCTATGACTTGAGTAACATCATGAACGTGGCAGCTTGTTATCAACAGCTTGTTTAACTTCGAAAACCTTAACAGTATAATGTTGTGCATGATAGGTGCATATTTACCATGGCATCGACTTAGTTCGACCGACGAGCCATCCCTGAGCGCTCCGTAACGAACACTTTCTATATGAAGACTGAGCACCTACACGTGTCGGCTACCCCAGAGGATTACTGTTATGGTACCAGTGAATGTGGATTGGTGAATGGAGTCATTGCATTTCTACAATCCGTTTTTTTTTCTCTTACTTCTCCCATCTACTGGATTTTAAGATGCCTGCCATTTATTCCGCCGAGGCAAACGATCTTATGTCACAATGTTAACGAAAGTTGAAAAAAATTATTTGCGTGTCCCTGTTCCGATCCTCTTCAAAATGAAAAATGTAATGGGCTCTTCCTTGGTCCGCGCTGCACGCTTCCACCAAATTTAATGAAAATCCGGCCTGCAGTTTTTCCATAATCCTGCTGACAGACCCACAAACCGCACTGCAAACGTAACCTCACCAGCGAAGGTAATTACAGGGCAAGTGTTAATGTTAGGGGTTACAGCTCCACACTTAATTTGCCGCATTATGATTATCGTTTCATAACAGTAAGGTATTCCCCTGACTGATCATGCCACTGTGGAACAAATAGCTGAAAATAAAAGTCTGTCACTACATCTCGAAGAAAAAAAAAAAAGGGTGTGTGGGGGGGGGGAGAGAATAAATTATCACAGTTAATTATAAGTGTGGGGAGTCTCTCTGGCACACTGATGTTTTTCCTGGGTGTGACTATTCGGCTCTCTGTGGCACAATTAGAACGCGATGTGACCCGGATAAAAAAAAAAAAAAAGGCTCACGCGCGGGTCTGTCAACCAGCCAATTCCCTTTGAAAGATCTGAATTATAATTTGATGAAAGAAGCACACGTAGGAGTGGTTGTTGTAGCTGAAAAAATTAAAACCTCTCCCCCCTCCTGCATTATTGTACGAGAGTATTTTTCTTATTCCCAAATGTCACGGCGAGAACCGCTTGGAAAACGTGATGTAAACAAACTGCAGTTTTGGGTGCGACGTGAGCCAATCTGTGCATCTGTGCGTGCAGGAACACATGTACCCGTAACACGGGAAAACACACAATGTGGGAAAATACGCAAACATGTGCATTTGATTCGCCCACACCCAGTGATTAGACACTGACCCACCAAATTTTCAAAAAGAAAACCAGACCCCCCCCCTGCTGCCGACACTGAATTAATGCGTGCGGCTGAATAAGTCAGGAGGAATCGTACACAGAGACAGAAGGGCTACAGACGGCAAAGGAAAGTTTATGATAATTGTGCTTGCAGTAGTGGTATTCAGCGTGGGCGGAGAGCCTTTTTAAAATTCAGCTGCACCAGCGATGAGCATACGTCACCATTGCTCCACTGCAGAGAAAATGATAGGTTCGAGGACGTCTGTGGGAGGTTGTGAAAAAATTCCAGACGCTTCTGTCTCTAAAATTCAGGTTTTCGAGAGAGAGAGAGCGGTGCGTTCGTGTGGGGCGCGCGTGAGAGAGAGATGGAGGCAGAGGATGGAGAATTTATGAGATTGAATGGGAGAGAGAGAGAGAGAGAGAGAGAGAGAGAGAGAGAGAGAGAGAGAGAGAGAGAGAGAGAGAGAGAGAGAAAGAGTGACAGAGTGTGTATTAGTTGCGTAACCTCAGCAGCATGAAGCCCCCCCCTTTTCGGTTAAAAAATGCTTGACATCCGAGATGCTCGCTGCTAATTTTCCAGTTTCCTCCGACGGAAAACACAGCGCCAGGGATCGGCGCGCGTTTGCTTTTGTTGTACCTGCAAATGTACTGTACATGCATGGGTGGATGAAATAGGTGGGAGCCTCGACTTTTTTGACTATCGCTTCCCACAACCATAACAACTGCTCCGCCAGCCAATACGTTACTACTCGTTTAATGTGTCGGATGATGAAATTCACGGTGCAGAGAAAAAAAAAAAAAAAGTCCGGGTTCCTTTCGGAAGAGGTCACCGTGAGCGTCAGATGCCCGGGAACGGGGCGGGGAAGCATGAAAGGGAACATGTACTGGTTTTGTAGAAGATGACAAAATGACCAGTGAGGGAACGTGGGAGGAAGCTGCAGCGAGATGCACAGTTGTTCCAGGCAGGTTTGTGTGGGCTGGTGGCTCCCAGTCCTCCTCCTCCTCTCCACATTAGTTTGCAAAACCCCCGCTCACTTCTGGTGTCATCTTTCAAAACTTGCCTCCAAATTCACTTTTATGCAATAGCTCTGATGTGGTATTGAATTTCTTTTAATCTTTATTATGATGTAGGAGGGGTGGCAATATCAGGATTATTTTGGGTTATTATTACACAAGAACACAGAGTGACATACCGAAAGACTATCATCGGGGAGAAGGGATGAGATGTGCTTGAAACAACTCGCTAAAAAAATAAAATAAAAATGATGACAAATTATAGGTATGATGTCTTCAAATTGCTTGTTCCGTCCAAAAACCCGGAGATTCTTCATTTACATTCATAAATGTCAGGTGAAAAGCAGCAGCTCCTAATATTTGAAAAAAGCTGGAACCAGCAAACGTTCACCATTTTTGCTTTAGAAAAAAAGGAACTCACATTTAATCTATTATCGAAATAGTTTGGCCCGAATTTTCTTTTAATCGACTCATCAATTGATCAGCTAGTCGTTGCAGCTCTAGTCAGAGGCAGGGCACGGTTTGTGAGACCCAATGAATCCCTTTAATCAGGCTGCTAGAGAGACGGAGCAGCGACCCCCTACCCTACATATATTGTATGAAATTCTGTCCAGGTTCCATTGTATTAAAATGTACCTACAGTCAAGCGTAGGGCGGCCTGTAGTGCCACGTATAAACGAGTCGGCAGCAGTAGAAGCGTGGCGAATGTTAGCCGCGTTAGCCTCAACCGTTGCAGTTTCTCCGCAGAGTCTCTCTTGCTCGATTAATAAACAAAAAGATCGACTGTGGCTCACAAAAATATCGGTACACTTGGAATAACGGTACAGATGACTGGCCAAAATGTTGCGATAAAGTGTTGCTGGTTGACGAGTTTTCTGTTATGGATAACTGCAGCACGGCGACGGTTTGGCTTAGCTTGCTCACGCGATTCATACGTAGACTACTTTTAACGTAGTTTCAATGAAATGTTCGTGGACCGCCTGCTGAAGTCCCAAGATTCATGAGAAAAACTTTTGCATACATATCTGTCTTGCCCACCTATATCTATACTCTTCATGCAGAATCATATTCTTCCCCATATTTCCTTCTTCTAATAGCAACGTGTAATCTGTCTTGCACCATCTGGCTTTTTTCGGTTTCATTCTCGTCTCACCGCCATCCTGCTGCAGTTGTTAAAATAAATGGACCTGCCAATCGCAACATCAGTCAACCACAAGCTGACGCGGAACCGAGAGACTATGATGCCCGACTTCACCTCGGTACTGATTCTTTTCTACGCCCCCTTACTACTCTTCATTAGGATGCAAGTCATCACACGGGCGGCTTTCATCGGTTCTTTCTGTGGTTTTTACATGCAACACCACCAGTCTGCTGCAGAAGGAGCAATATTGTCTAATTCTGTTCACTCCTCTACTTTCTATCCCTTCAAGGTTTTTTTTTCTTTGCGTGCTGTTCCAAAAAGAAGGGCCAAGAATAGCGACACATTTGGGCACAAGCTCCCATGTAATTTCCCACGCCTTTTGTCTCCTTTCTTGTGCCGCCCATGCATGCTGAGACAATAAGCTGGAAGCTTCGTTATGAAGCTGACAACACGGTTTTACAAAGAAGTCATGAGGAGTGTCATCATTTCCCCCCCCGACCAACGCTAATGACATGCGTACCTATGGAGCGGCTGCCAGCGGATCTGTCACAGGAGCATTTATTTGTTTCCATCAAGCTGATACAGTTCATGAACCTCAGGTTTGCAAAAAAAAACAAAAAAAAAAAAACTCCGGTGTGAAAAGATTCAGTGTTCCTCCCCTGATACTCTGCCATATGTACTGCAAACAGTTAAGCAATCAGTTGTCAACAGATAATGGCTCCGGGATAGTGACGCACCATCGATTTGGTTTTCAATGTGGGATTAATTGTTGCGAAGTTCATTTAACTAGCATATCTGTGACTGATGAAAATCTCAAATCCTCAGCCTGTGAAATAGCTCTGGGAGATTTAGTTCCACAGGTGACTGACAATTAAGCCGCGCTCCGCCGGTTCAAGTTAAGTGGCACTCAGTGGGACAGGCACCGTGCTAACTTGGTTACTAACAATTAGCATGGTGCGGAGAGAGTGAAGGGGAAGGAGGGAAGACGAACACAGAAATGCACTCTATATCAAAAAAAGCACATTGACAGATACAGATTCCCTCCCTGTGGCTTTCACAGGCCTGAAATCTGCCCGAGGCTTCAAAAGAGGGGCTTCGGCGTGAAATTGAATAACTTTAAATTCATTTATAGTGAACGGCGTGAACCTCTACCAGAAATGACATGCCATCAGTATTCTGGATGAGAACATGTCCTGAGTCAGACAGCCCTACACAGACTTTTAGTTCCAGCTCAGTCGCCATCTGCGGCGGCTGAATGACGGAGACGTCGAGGTTGGAGAGGCCAGCAGCGCAAACATCTGTATCCTAATTGGTGAAGTTTCATGACAGCTCTATTTGTCAAAGTCCGCACGGAGTGGTTATATTACACACTCCTCGTGACATTTTTTGGGTGCCCTCAACATAATGACACATCATCCTGTCCCTGCCAGGTACATCGGAGGAGGAAACATTTCATCATGCTCATTGCTTCGGTCCAGAGCGACGTGGGCACTAAGCAGCAGGTCAGGGTGAACCAGAAAACCTGGATGTTATTAAACCGGACGTGGAGACACTGAGCGATGGTGCCCCGACTAGTATTTCCTGCAATTTGGCTCTCGAGAAATGAGGCCTGCTGGAGGGCTTTTGTTATAATGTCAACCAAGTCTGGAGAGAAGAAGCGGCGAGATGACTTCCCGGGATATAAGGAAGCAAAAACACTACGGCCTCACCGACTCACAAACGCAAAGGAAACTTTAGAAACAGAAGCTCGTCGTTTGCGGTTTTCCTTTAAACATTAAATGTGAGCATATCGAAACTGCTGATCAGAGGATCCGGCTCTCTGCAGGGCACCACGACGTGCTGAATGTGCAGTTTCTGTGTCTCCATCTGATAGTTTACCGCAGTGTCGTTGTCAGGTTTTGACACTGACGACTGAAAGATGTGAAAACATTAAACGAAATCACTGGCAAAACAAATCCTCCATCAAAAAAACGGCATATTTAGAATCACACGTAATCTGAAAGAAACTGCCCATTTTTTTTTTGTCCGTTTGAAGAAACACGAGTGTGTGAGATTAATGCTATGTGTTCAATCTGAGGGAGAAATGGGGGCAAAATATAAAAATGTACGTGGACTTTATATTAACTGATATCATCTAAACTCTCGCTCTTTTTCTCCAGAATTGGAACTCGTCTTGTTCAGGCTTACATCCAGCCTGGAGATTGATTTTTCCAAATGCTGACAAGCCATCTTTATTAGACAAAGGGGAGTTCTCCCTTCGGGAAGTGTCAGAATCCAGTCAATTTAACAGAGGCATATATCTGCTATACCAAAGAGATTCATTTAATAACTTCTGCAGCTCTGTGGACAGTGTCCAAGCAGGCAGCTGCCTTACAAGTACAGTTAAGACCTTGAAGCAAACATCCATGGGAACGATGCAGTCATCACACTGCATTTGGTGTGATGAAAATGTCCTATCTCTGTGCGTCACGGAGGCAGGAAACATGCTGATGTTGGGCTTAGGCTGCACTAATTTCAGTCGCTAAGCAAAATGCTGAAGGTTTCGGCACCTTTCCACCTCAAACTAATCATCGCAGCAAAGAAAACGGCATCTAAACCGCAATAAGTGGGCATTTAATGAGCAAGAGAGAAATATGCAGCACTCGAGGCCTCTTGAACGCGCTTTATAACAAGAATCTCGTATGCAGAGCATGAACAGTGTCCATTATTATTCGGGATTACTGCCTCATTGAGATCTGAAGTGTCATAACCTCCTACACCTCCAACCCATGCTAACTTTGCAGCGATTGATTTTTCCCCCTGCCACCAAAGTTGATTGTTTTTGAATGTAATGCACAGAAACACACACACACACACACACACACACACACACACACACACACACACACCCACCCTTGTGTAACCCAAAGTGATATATGCTGCCTAACGAGCTGAGAATTTCACTTTGGGGCTACTTGAAAACAATCCTAAAGCAGTAAAAATGACACAAGAGCGCAATCTCCTCCAGGTTTTCCTCCACCTCCTCCTCCTCCTCCTTCTCTTCCTCCTCCTCCTCCTCTGTGTCTCTTCATCTTTAACTCAATCCTATCCGCCCACAACCTCTCCACCCTCCGCCCCCCCCCCGTGCTTGCTGAACACTGCATCAGCAGCATCCCCAGGAGAAGGGAGACCTGTTCTTTAACTAGAGCGAATAACGAACGAATACCAGCCACACAGAGAAAAAAAAAAAAAAAAAAAACACCAAGAAGTACCGGCTTCATCTGCACCCACACCTTCTGGGGAGATGCCATTCTATAATGTGATTGTCTGTTATGTAACCCAGTGTGATAAATAACTGCAGACATTCAGGATTAATGAAATTCAGGGGAAGCCGCCCCCCCCCCCCCCCCCCACACACACACACACACACACACACACTGCCTGCTCTACAGTACTAGGAGAAGAGAAGATGCTATTTTTACTCTGGGCATCTCCATAGGTACTATAGTTTCTGAGGTCACATGGCTGCCCGCCCCTCGGAGAAGCACACACTGCTGCAGTGCACTATTTCTGGGCTGCTGGCAGGAGGAGACAGGTGTGAGCTCTTGTGGAGGGAGAAACCTGCTGAAAGGTGTTATAGCACTCCACCGCTTCAGGGCTGCTGATGGTGGAAAGATACCACGTGGTGCTAGAAATAACTAGGAGCCCAACCCCACCCTGTTATACCTGACGGGGGCAGTTTACACAGTTGACTCAAGGTCAGTGTTTGGGGCTCAGAAGGTGAAGGCTCGGGCAGCTTGCCGTTATTTGTGACTGATTGGCCTGTTTGTCTCTGTTGAGTCTGCGCCGGCCGCGTGGCCGCCGCCGCTGCTGCTGCTGCATGCCAATGAGATCAGCACAGCCCTGTCAGTTTTGCGCCTCATCACAGTGACAGCTGCAGGATGGCCGACATTATGTCGACATCAGTCACCCTCCTCTCATAACACAAACCTCCTCTATCTGGAGAAACACAGGACCGCTGCATTCAGAGGGCTGATAAAGAACTTTATGAAGGATGATAGAAAAAGATATCAGAGGTGACTTTTTATCATAACGGATATCAGAAACGGAATCTAATATCTCAGCCGGGTATTGTCTGACTCACAACTCAATCCAAAACACGGGGAGTGTATAGCAGAAAGAAAATGGACATACGGTACATCAGTATGCTGATGTTGTGTTTTAGAGCAGTGGTTCCCAACATTATGGCTATAACCCCTTAAAAAGGTCCATTGTGCAGGATGCAGGAGTCCGCCATGTTTCTAAGGTAGCCCAGAACAGACAAACTCAACGCTTGCTCTGGAAACAGTTTTGTCTGTCGTCCTATCGTTGTTGTTTTAGCTAACCTCCTGTCCGTTTTGCATTTAGCAATCCCCCCCTACTCTCCTCTACGTCACCACATGAACATGCGTCGTTAATCACCAGGACCGCCTCTTTGTGGTGTTCTCTGTCCTGACTGGATAAAGTGGGCAGGGGTACCAGGAACTTTCTCTTCTCTTTCACTACATGAGCAAGAGGACAAGAAACATGGGTAATTGACAAACACTCTGTACAGGTGGTTACCGTTGGAATAAAACTTAATCCTGACAGCAGCTTTGATATTATCTGACTTTCTGGCATAGGGGTGTCTTCATGCAACCACTAGCATAAAGGTCAGAAAGGTCAGAATCCTAAACAGATCATGCGGCCAAATAAGGATCATTTAAATATAAATTGCAATGATGTACATAAATAAAGACTTGTCTCTTGTTGGTAACTCCCTGTCAAAGGCAAAGTCAAACTAAAAAGCATACAGTCTTGGGCAGTTTCGGGACATTTTGGGAAATGATGTAAGAGGAAACAAACGTAATGAAAACTGAACGGGCTCCAGTGAAATGTCTATAAACAGAAGCGAAACAGGTTTTTCCCAAGGACTGCCACAAACAAGTCCGTGCTCTTTGATGTCGTTCCTTTGTGCTGGTGTGCAGTCAGACTACCTAATGCACCGGGTGCCATTGAACGGGATCAAACGGATGATTAAAGTCCCTGAAAGCTAATAAAACCGCTCAAGTTTAAAATGAAAACAAGTGGAAAAAGGGGGTCACTTCTGAACAATTACCGCAAGTGAAGACGAAAAAGGATGATACCATCTTTCGCGCTCGCTTCGTTCCGAATGCAGCAGATTCAATCATCAGCTCTAACTACCACACGCATGTACTCCGGTTGCTCTGACTCAAAGCGATAATCTCTCATCTACCGGGAGACAAAGCCTGTCAAAAGTTACTGTCAGAGTGAGTGATTATTTTTCATCTCTTCGACCGCTATATGACAACGGAGAGGTGATCAGACAAAGCCAAAACTGATTTCATTCTAATGTGTAAAATTAAGGAGTGCTGTTCTCAAACCACCAGATATGAATCTGCTCCTCGCAGACGGCGCTGGAGACGTCCGGTCCGTCGGCGATGTTCTTTTACAGTAGATTAAAAAAAAAAGTGTGCGAGACGAGCGACAATGTAAAAATATTTAGGGGAAAACAAGCGATTGTGTGAGTGTCAATCTTGACGGCAATTTCCTGCCGCTCGAAAATGGCAAATTAACTTCTTGTGCAAACTGTGTAAGGAGGTAAATACATGTTTGCTTGCGAAATACTTGACAGATAAGCAGCTGCTCTCGGGATTCAGTCTGATTTGCGCCGGCTTTCCCTTCCTCGGCGCCGAGTAGACATTGCTCGGGAAAAGCACACAAGGAGAAAAGTCATGACACATGCACATCCAAACACCGCCGTCGATCCATAACTCTGTACGCTCGCTGGGATCTTTGCGGGGCTGCTGGCCGTGACTGAACTCTCCGGACTGTTCTGATGTCTGGTCTAATGATAAAAAAAATATGTGGGAGAAGGTTCGCTAATTATCCTCTTCACATGTAAATAGCTGCTTGGTCTGCTGTAATCTGCTGTTGCCGTCTCCATGTCTCCTACTGGTCCGGCAGTGACTCATGCTGCGATGGATCTGAGGCCTTCAGAGTCTTGTATCCATCTATCAAGGTATTCACAAAGCGACGCTTACTCACTCACAAGTAACGTCACCGTAGAGCCTTGATGCGTATTAGCATTGTGAAGTGGGAACCCTCCAGCTCATTTTACGGCATACTAACGGAGGAAACAGCCACGTATCTCAAAAGCTAATACTGCCAATGTACGGACCACGAGAGGTGCGACTTTGACGTTTCCACTTGGTTCCATCTACTGTTGTTTTCACCGAGTTGTAATCTCATGAACTTTTCTTCCGGCCCGCCACGTTAACCGCCTTTTCTGTTGGATGACACATCGGCCCTGAAATAACTGACATAAACAACATTACTATCGTTTTAAGACCATTATACGGCCACTGGTATGATAATGTAAGAGCAAAATAAAGCAAAGTAGTACACCCTTTTAAATGTGATGTTTATCCGTTGTGTCACATTCACGAGCTACTGGCTCGTAACGTCCCCGCCATCAGTTTATAAGGCTCTGTGAGTAATGAAAAAAAAAAAGGCTTATAGAGTAGGTAGCTGTACAGAGGGCTAAATGCTTTTTGAGGCAATCACTTTTAGAATAAATAAAAAAAAAAGGTTCTTTTTCATGTGAAAGAAGGTTATATTAAAGGCTGAGTCATACATTTGTTTGATCAAAGACCAAAGAAGAGCTGAAAGACTTTACGATTTGTCTTTGTTTCGCTGGCACAAAAAGGGGGAATAATTAACAACAGGAACCTAATAAACGACAACAAAAGGAAATCTGTATCGGCGTCAGCCATCGGCCAAATCGTTACTTTAAACGTTGGTATCAGCTGAGAAAAGAGCCGGTATTGACGATAATAGCTATATTTTGAAATGAAATATTATATATCATGTTAATAGTAAACATATGGAAATATCATGCTAATCACCCAGCCCATACATTAGGGCGTGGATCATCTGTTTCTGTTTTCATATAGTTGCCTTTTCACTATTCATTCGGCGTGATTATTCATTTTGTACGCTTTTGTACAGTAATGATGCCCGACTCTCTCTTCACCTCCCCGCTTTCATCTTTTGAGCATAATATATCTGCCAGAAAGAGACAACAACACGCAGCAAATAAGTTATAGCTAAAGATTCATTTGATTTAAACATTGTGATGATATGGTTGTCGTGGGTGCATTTGCCGAACGATAATCGCAAAGGGAGATCTGATATGGAAACACCCGTAGACCAGAATTGCAACCCTAGCAACTAAATTTACATTCTTAAGACCATTCAGACACTGGAAAATAGAAACACATTCAAATAATCACCCATAGTCACACATAAGCACCCAAGCCATATATTTGTTGCAGGTTATTCTGGCATGCCGTTGGCTAAAACACAACAGGCAATATCAAGACCATTTATCAAAAATAATCAAGGTCATGTACATATATGTATGAGTTTGTGAGACATGTACACTAAAATATGTACGATAAGTCCTTAACTTAAATGTAATGGTTGGCCGATTTGTCTTCCCAGAGAGTGTGACTGAAATAACACCGCTGGGGAGAAAAACTCAAAATGCAAGAATGTCAGAAAAGGACATCTTCAATTAAGTACACATGTCACTTGGGGGGGGATAAGTCCCCTTGCTTTCCCCATCCGCTCAATCAAAGAAGCAAAAAAAAAAATTAATGAGAAATTTGGTCAGTGGAGTGATAAGGACAGAGCATTACTCCGACACGTTCGCCCTTATTTTTTTTCCGGATGCTCCACATGGAACGGATAATGACCGGAGCGCAGAAGCATCTGTGCGCAGCCCCTGCACAAGGGACAGCTGCAGAGAGCAAACAAATAGCTAATCTTACTTTAGCCAACAACTGAGCGCTGCCTTGACACAATAAACGGAAGAGATCCATCTGAATCCCAACATAAGCTCTGCCCACGTACTGCGCGGAGACGGGCGTAGCACAAGAGAGACCCTCTACTCCTGCATCCCCACCGGTGCTGGTGCGTAATAGCGTTTGCTGCGGTGCTTCTTTTGCAGTCTCCCTTCAATTTGAGACGGCGCACCTACTTTGTGTCTCTGTCGGTTTCACGTCAGGAGGTCAAAAAGTAAAGAAAACTCTCCTGGTGTGCGTGCGGTGGCGGAGCATCACCACAGGGGGTCACTGTTGCTACAGGAAAACACTGAGTATATTTGAGCAGACAACCTTAAAATTCTTTGCAGTTACAGGCCCTCCTGGTTGCACTGAGAGGAAATGTAGGAAAATCTCAAAGACGAGCTGATCAGTAAGGATTTTTTCACAATCCTCATTTCCTGTTAACCATCCAAAGACATTGCCTGCTCGTGCTTCCTAAAAACCCGTGCTAAAAGATGGATATGTTACTTCATGTTCTCCACATTCTGTTTGAGTTTTCGTGAGCAGCCCACAAAATCGTGGCTCCTCAAAGAGTCAGTTCTGCCAGCTTGCCTGCTCACTGTGGACGACCCACCACCGGCGTGCACTGAGAGGTTGGAAGACGGATATTACATAAGAAGCTCATCAGTGGGGTAGTGGCCCACGCACTCCGCATCCTCTGGTGGAATGTCTCGCTGTTGATCGGCCTTCTCAGTCAAAGTAAGAACAAAATGGCTGAGGTGACTGGCTGAGGATGGGTGGGGGGGGGGGGGGGGGGGAACTGCAGCAAGGGAGGGCTGCAAATTTATGTGAATAATTAGCCATTAAACAGACGCTGCTGGATGGAAACGAACCGGGCGGCTATATGATTCGGGAGGAGTGGCAGCCGACGTCCCCCCCCCCCCGTCGCTTGACATATTTACTACACGAGATCAAAAGCGACACTGAGGGGAGCGCTAATTAGGCTCTCGCAGCAAAACAAACGTGGTCTATTCATTGCATTAATATATGTACCTATGGAGATTGTTGCAGTTTCCACGTTCACCCAAAACCTGTCAGAGTCTTCTACAGTTGAGAGTCACGTTTTTTGCCACACAAACTGTGAACAGCAGAGTGCGGTCAGGGAGGTTTTTCAGTGTGGTTAGAGTGAGCACTAATGTAAAAACCACACCATCCTTGACCTTTAACACGCGGCCGCAGCTCTGTGCTCACTCATTTTTCGCAGGATTCGCAGCTCTGAGCACGTCCCGGTGAGACACAGACCGAACTGAACTGCTGCGGCGATCATTTGAAATCCCTCCACGCGTTGCGACTGTTAACATCCTGAGCAGAAATGCGTTATCTCGGAGGAACATTTCAATCGCCATTTTAAGCGGGGCTGCAACTGAGGATTCTTTTCAGCAGTGGTTAGTACGTCTGTTCCCTCTTCAAGCGGTTAATTAATCGTTTGGTCCATGAAAATGCCAGAAAGTAAGTCAAAAAGTGTCTTCAAGTTGCCTGTTTTGTCCTTCTTTAAAGTGGCAACAGACAACTTATTCCCCCACCCAGCGTTTTCAAGTTGTATTATCATTGGCAGCCCTGTTGCAAAGACAACTGGATGATTTCAGTTTTCTTCAGAATCACAAATACCAACAACACAGGACAAAACGTGAGATGAAGCATTTGGTCTGTAATAGAAATGGGTTGCCAGTAAATCATCCTCTACCTGCTTGAAAACTGAAAGGTGATGGTGAGGTTTATGGGGCACCAACGTGAACACTGACAGCTTCATTATTCTGCATATCTTATATCACATTGTGCAATCAACATTTATTTCATAGTTATACGTTGAAGCAGAAACCTCGCACATTGCAGGTTTAAGTCCCTGCGGAAATTTAACCTATTTCGATGACTAAGTAATACTTTAATTAATGCTTTAAACATTCACAAGTTCCTGAGGCTTTTCTCTGTTCTATCTGAATGTTTTTGGGGTTTTGGACTGATGGTTTAATAAAACAAGCACCTCTAATGCTTCACCTTGGTCGCGCAAAGTTTAAGAAGAATCGTTTTTCGATTCCGATCGCTCTTCATTTGACTGATCCAATACTGATTCATGAAATCCCGAGATCGATCTTTCAATATATGCCTTTCCCTGTCAATGCTTGACTCAGGGTCCAAAAACTAACAAGTTACCAAGTGCAAAATGTGGGTAGATCTTCTGTTTGGCGAGCAAATCTAAATAAGCCGACGGATAAAATGTTTGTACCAAAAACAGCCATGTGATTAAAAACTGAGCTGAGAGTCTCTCCCGAGGTCTGGTGTCATTAATCGCAACAAAATCCCATTGCTTTCTCCACAGGCATATCTGAACCACAGATCTCCAAAACTATTTGATGAAAATGTTTCCGACAATTTACAGCATTAGATGGCTCAGGATTTTATACAAATACAAACAGAATTCCGATTGGAGCTTGAAATAGGCCGAACAAAATCCAGATTGACGGGAATATAATGGAAAGGAATCGGGACCTTGTTGATAACATTTGATCTGACAGCTTTACACCTTGGACATGTAGATCTTATAAAGAGAACTCCAATTGTTAACATATTCATTAGCTGAGGCCCTACAGAAAACCAGTTGGGCTTGAGGAAAAATAACACGATTTATTGATGTTTATCGATCAAAAGATGCAGGAATCCTACTGAAAATACTTTGCTAAACTAGCAAATCCTTCCATCTGAGAGGCAGGGACAAAAAGGTTGCCATTTTCTGCTTGCATAATCAATTCTCAAAATAGATTCATTCTCTGATGCACTGCTCAGACAATCAACAATCATCCCAGCATAAGCTCATCTTGACAAACAAGCCTGATGTGGCACACGACCCGCTGCACGCTACGTTCTCTATAGGCAGTAACCTAAAAAGTCGACAGCATATGAAGAGAGGACAAATCCTCTTCCGCCAGGTGTTCCCCCGATCGTGATGCTTTCACAAACGGCTGTCTGACTGTGTTACGCCACAAAAGGCGGAGGGGTGCGACCCGCTGCGGCCCTCCACAATTCCCAGCAGATGGACGAGGGGTCAACACTGCTGTCAGATCAGCAGCAACGAGCCCCCGTGTGCTGCATGTGCTGTGTGCCAATCGCCTGCCTCCGCTCTCACCGGCCCACAAACCCCTGTTGACTCCACGCCCACCTGCCCAACCATCGCACAGGCAACCAGTTGCCTAGGCAACCTCAAAGCCCTCGTGCCTGTTTAAGTGTCAAGACGAATCCTGTTTTACATTTCACTTGCACAACATTTTTCATTTTTCCATTCATCCATTCATTCATGAACTTATTTCAGCATCTGCCCGTCTCTTTCTGGGAGCAAACCTGATGCTCAGAGCCTTCCCCGAGTAAAGCTGCAACCCCACATGCCAAATGATGATAAAAGACACTCAGACACTGTTTTCCATCAGTCTTACAGATGACAAGGACTAATGGAACTGCCACAGTCTTCTATCTTTACAAAGTAGGCCATGAGCAGTGGAACAAAAAAAAAAAAAAAAAAAACTGATAGAGATCATCTTCAAATAGCTCCGACAGATGAGTATAATTTGAATTCCAATTACTGTGTGCTATTTCCACCAAACCGATTTATATGTGCGGGAATGAAGCCGAAACGAAACACAGCAAGCGTCCTGATCAAACTCAATTATCAAACAGAAAGACTAAGTAAGCATGGCATCAGAAAAAATGCATAATTGCAGCGAAATAACAAGAGCAGGATCGGACTGTCAGCTGTGTGAAGTAAGCAATACTAACAAATACACTGATATCAGGTGCCCATGGATCTTGACACCTCGGCACAGACCCACATATTTGATGAGTGACGCTATGTGGCTCAGCATATAGGAACATCATAATTACTTTTTCCTCCAGGGCCATTGTTGAAACCGACCAGTGACTTTTCTGTTATTTCATAGCTTAACGTCTTGGGAAAAAGACCAAAAAAATGTGTACATGGAGGAAGTTATCCTTTAAACCCTAACCAGTAACAGAAAACTGTGAAGACACGGACATTTGATGATAATTCAGACACATCAACAGTGTCTTGGTTTAAGCCTGTGGTTCTGATACATCCTGTTTTATTGTGAAGTTCTATTCTCGTGTGTCTCTTTTCACTTTCCATTTCCTCCCTTTGTCTGTTTGCTTGCCGTTTTCACTCCTCACCTGTGTTCTATCAGTAAAGCACCCATTTTATATTTAGGTCCTTGTCTTCCGCTCCCTCTTTGACATTTCGGTTCCGTATTGCCCTTAGGTTGTTCGTGTGTCTCCCTTTCCCAGCATCATGTCTTGCGTTTCTGGCTTCTGGTTCCTTATTCCTCACACTATCTGTAGTTTATACTTTGCTCATTTCTTGGATTTCTCGAGTTTGATTTCTGCCTTTGGTTGCCTCCATTTCAGATCTGATTCTCTGCTTCTTTTGTTAGTAAAAGCTTGCTCTTAGTTAAGTTACTTGTCTGCCTGTGTGTCTGCTTTTGTTGAACCACATATAGCTGCACCCACGAGTCAATTAATCAATCGATTGACCAAAAGAAAAATAATCAACTATCCAACTATTTTGGTAAGTCCTTATCGTTTCAGTCATTTTTCCAAACAAATATGTCAGTTAGTGGTTCCAGCTGCCTAAATTAAAGGATTTGGTTCATTTGTGTCATTCATGATAGTGAACAAAGAGGCTTTGGGTTTTGAACTGAAGCAATTTGAAGACCACTGTGAGGAGCATTTGTCACCTTTTTTTTATAGACTATAAACGTTTAATCAATTAACCAATCGTGAAAATAATCGTCAATTCTACAAATGATAACGCAGAAACAGTTTCATGGAACCGTTCACTCGTTAATCCAGTCTACAGTGATTTTTTTGCACAGTCACCCATCACCCAGCATGCCATGGCAGCCTCGACTCTACACCCAGTGTGACTGCTGCGCAGCCATCCGACCAACCAAGCAGCATTTCCTCCCTCCATGAGAATATAACATGGGTTAGGAAATTGGAAAAATGTCTATCTGCTGTTTGGTTTTGTGTCACAGGGAGGAGGAAGAAGAATAAACGCCAACAGAAACAGAATCACAAGTAACGTTCAGTGCAGCCCAGCTGCTGTTGCATTCATCAATGCCAACGCTCTGTCAAGGGGGGCGTGACACAAACTCACTATGAAGCACATGCATTCACAGCCACAAACACGCAACCCCAAACACACGCACACACACGGCTGGAGGCTGACGCTGTGCTCATCAGTGTCACTGCTGCCGAGCCCCTCGCTGCACAAATCACAGCGGGAGCGCAGACGATGGAAGGAAGAGAATGCTTACATAAAAGGCGAAGATAGAAACAAAGGCTTTATGGGACGCAAACATCCCCCTGGCACGAAAACGCACACAAACATATATACAGCATGGCGGTGAAGAAGTCCTACAAATTCTTTCCAAACTGGAGATTAGTGCAAAATCAGTGGAAGTCTCTCAAATCAGCCCTTTTTTTTTTTTTTTGAGAGGCCGCAATCTTTACTCACAAAACACCACAAAATGGTGGTGCAACACAACTACAAGCTCAACAACTGCACACCCACAGCCTAAAAAAGACAAACAAGCACCTTTATCAAGACCGGCTCAGTGTTTCCATGGGTGTTGTACAGCTTTATCCCTCATTTCTAGGCTACATTCAACAGAGCACTGCTGTCATGCTCTGCACAGCCGCCCACGTTCACCCTTGCCGAGCGCGAGAGAAAGGAAGAGGAGAGAGAGAGGGGGAGAGATAGAGGGAGGGAAGGAGGAGGGAGGGAGAGAGAGAGAGTGGGAGGGAGGTAGAAGAGAAAACCTTGCTTTCACAGTGAGATCCCAACGATACATTATGGGAGGACAAACCATATTGCTCCATGCTGTTTTTTTTCTTACGAACCGCTACATGACCAAACAATACGCGCACATATTGTACAAATCCGAGGCGGCATGCCAGGCCTTGATTACTGTGGCCCTGGCTGCACGGCGGAACAGAGGCGAAAAAGAAATCCGTGACACCAAGAGGTTCATGTTCTTGATATAATGGGAACATGTTTACCTATCATGAGCTTCAGCAATTTCCTGGTGAGTCGATTTAAATGAAAACGAAAACTCCTTTTGTTGAGGAAGCCAATTCCAAAGATTCAGGTACTGTTTACCCCTCAGGTCAGAGCTACATTGATTTTTTTTTTTTTTTTTTTTTTTTTTATTTATTGGGGGGGAAAAGAACAAACTCCTGCCTTTATGTTTTTCCTTCCTTCACGCATGTGAATGACTCGATGCTTCTATGTCTAGACAAGATTCAAATTTATATCTCTCAACGCTGCGGCATCATTATGAAAAAAGAACATTTTTTTTTCCAAGACACAGCTTTCATAATTAGGGAACGGAGAAAGGAAAACAAAGTGCAGTCGTGTTATGCAAGACCAACAATTTTTCCATACCGAAACCTGTTAGATCTTTAAACAGTGCGATGGGAGAGGTGGAGACACGCACTGCGCTGGACTACATGAGGACACTGAGGTCATGTCCTCGGGATGTTTTTGTGAATTTGATGGTGTCGGCTTGGGAGAAGCCTGCGGATAGAAACATACACACGGAGGGAATTTTAGAAGCCGATCACTACGTTTTATAAAAAACTTGTTTAAATATAAATATATTATATGCAACACTTTTCACATTTCTCATTGTCAAGTTGTCCTGAGAACATGTGCACCCATTTCCTCTTTTATTTTGGCACATCTTAGCTCTTCAGATTAGTTTTTTCACTTGTCATGAATTATTTGCCATTAGCATTTCTGTTAGCCACTAGGTGTTGGGCCTCAGTCTAACCTGTAAAGTCACTACTTGATAAACCTTTGGATAAAAAAAATACAGACGAATAAGAAGAACATACATGTTACTGCAACTTAATGTGAACAGCGACAGAACATTTACACGGAACTGTGACAGGTGCAACTCTTCAGAATCAGTGGCTTTACACATTCTCTCACATGTAAAATGCAAATAAAGACAATGCCCACTGCTGTCGCAACATCTAGCTTAATATCATGTATCAAATGGACATTTTACTTCATTTAAAAAGACGATTTTTTTAATTATTCATAGTCTTTAGCACCTGTGTTACATATTTTGTTGAGCTGTGCACTTATATTATTCCAAAAGTTTTTTCCAACATCGTTCAATGCCAGAGAAATCTGCAATGTGTATTCAAGGTAACATCAAGGTGCATTTCAGTCGGTCGCCTTTTCGCTCCTTGAAAAACCACTGTTGTAAATACAAATCCCAGGACGTAATGTAGGTGATAACCCTTACCTCATAACAATGTTATGTGTTCAAAACTTGAATGTTGAAGTAAACATGTATGTAATGCTGTGATCCTGAAGCTGCAAAAACATGTGACGGGGGGGTGCTTTTCTAAAAATCCGGCCTCATAATTGCTGAGCATGCCTAAAACAAATCAACGCAGGTCTGATTGAAATGGGACTCACGTTGGACTCGATGGATATCCGTGTTAGGATCTGAAGATCCCTCATGACCGTGACCCATATTAAAGCGGTGGGGAGGGATTCTGTCGGCGGCAGGTCATAAGCGAGGATCAGCTCCTCTCCCGGGATCAGACTCATGGCTCATATTCAACACCGCTCGTTTGTGAGCGCACACAAACATTGCCCCTCTCCTCCCTCATCCCCCAGATGGCCTATTATAACTTCCTGTCCTCGTCCCCTCTCCCTGCAGACCACTGAGCTGACAGGATATGAAAGGTGAAAGGGAGGCAGCATCCACCGGTTTAATACAACTTGTTTGACTGGTTGTTATGGAGGAAACGAAGTGCGAAAAACAGGAGATAATCAGATGTTTTGGCGACAGCGATCCACCGAGTGAACTAAAACTACATTTCTCTGTGCGGCCTGAATCCAATCTGGTTTAACCGACCAAGGGAAAAAAAAAATGTTCTGTACTGTAGCTTGCTGTATGCATTCAACCTCCATGGAGAGAGGACGACCTTTGCTCTCCATCATCGCCAATTAGCCAACCTGTACTGAATCAAAATGACAAGAGGGTCAGAGCAGACACTATCTGATGGACTGTCCATTATCTGCAGCGTGAATAGCATTATTAAAAGGATGAAGCACGTGGCGGTGAATATATAAGTACAGTATGAACACATGGCTCCAGCGCATCTTTGGACTGCTTATTTTCTGCAGCCAGGTAGCTCGCACTCTCATTACGTGGAGAAAGATGGCTCTCTGCAGTTCAGTGCTCTTCAGGGGAATAAAGCTTGGAGAGAGACTGCGCACCTCTGCCTCAAATTTGACCTTAACTGCTTTATTTAGGTGGTTGCAACAAAAGGAGAGAAGAGAGGAGGGGAGGGAAAGAAAACCCATTTAATTCTTTTATATATCTGTGCAGCAACGAATATAAAAGGCAAAGATCAGAGAATAACCGCATTGATTCTAGGTGCAGTTTGATTGCAAAAACGCAAGTGATGCTCCTCTGCAGCCCGTGGCTAATCCACGATCAGCGGGTTTGTTCTTATGGGCATGTTTTCGGACGCCAGATGAGCTAGATGTTGTCTTGTTGAGAGGAAGGGCAGCCTACGTCAGCACTGCGGGCCGCCAGCCAACAACACAGAGCGAGGACGCGGGACAGACAAGCATGATCCGCAAAAAGGCCTTTTCCCTCCAGGATTTTCCTCTCGAGCCTGGCAGCGCTTGGAGCCCGAGAGTCTAATTCAGCCACCAGGCCAGTCTCTGGCATCCTCTCCAGATGGTGGTGAACAGGGGGGTGAACAGGGAGATTAGGAAGAGAGTGATGACTGGTTCCTGACTACACATCCGGTGAATGAGTCCCATTCTCCTCCTCCTCCTCCTCCTCCTCTTCCTCTTCCTCCTGTCATATGCCAGGCATGGCCACGGAGACCGGATGCTCCCCTGCCCTTGTGCTCCAGCGAGGTGTTAAGCTGTTTATTAGTGACATGACATGATGCTGCGGTAGTCCTGTAAAGTCAGGGCCATACAAAGACCAAGACGGGTTGAAGCCATTAAATGACGGATCAAACTGGGGAAAATGTGGCCCTGCAAAGTCACGATTTGTTTACTCCGTCATTGTGTTTTTTTATTAAATAAAGGACAAACTTATTGGCATAAAACCAGATAGAAAACTTGTCCGACTGTAATTAAAATAAAATTCGATTAGAGCAACAGATTAACTGCTCTGCTTAATAGCATGCAAATCCTTTCCTCACAATCAAAATCACCTTTTTTTTTTCTTACTTAAGCTTTATTGCAGATTAGTATTCTTGTGAAAACTAAAACTCTAAATTATTCAAGGTATGTGTGCATGTGAGAACGAGAGGGAGAGGGCGAGAGACAGTGATGTGGAGGGTGCAGCAGAATGAATGAGAGAGGGCAAGAAAAAGACCATAAGAGAGCGTCACAGCGGATTTCACACCCCGAGGCTGGCAAAGCGAGTCGTCTGGCCCCAAACGGCAAAATTCAACCAGCGTGGAAAGAGTTGCGTCAGCTTCGATTTTCTCAAACTTCTGGAAGACTTTCAGAAAGACGCTCCCGCCAAAGTCCCGCTATGTGATGCTGAAAGAATGCTAGAAAGCAGTGGGAAACAGAGAATCGGAGACTTCCCGCTTCGTTCGGAAAAGTTGAGACAAGGAAAAGTGGCAACTCTTGCAAAAAAAAAAAAAGGAAAGATTTCCTATGTACAAAAATACGGGCTCAAAGTGCAAGTGCAGTGCAGGGAAGAAATATGAAAAGAAGCCGAGACGTTACGAAGGAAAACAGATACATATTTTGTAAATTGCTATCATTACCAATATTCACCCTCTGCGCCCTGAACACTGTTATATGTCATCAGAGATGGTTTTCTTGCTACCAGCATCTCCCTCACAGTCATCGCTGTCTTCTCTAGGACTACGTAAAGGAACGGGCAAGGGAGAGGGGGGAAGTGGAGGGCAAAGAGGAAGAAGAGATGAGGAGCACTCAGAACAACTCAGGCAAAAGTTGCTGCGTTGTTGCTACTGTGCAGGTTGATTTATGACTCTCCTGTTTTAAGTACAAGGCTGCAGATCTTACATAACTCCATTCAACAGGAGAAGCCATGAGCCGTGCTACAGGGTGGCACTGAAAGATTCGCCGTGTTACTTTGTCACATCCTGTGATTTTATAATTTTATAGTCATTACAGACACAGGGCAGCAAAGGCAAAGAATGACTGGAGCCGTCCGGACCACAAAAGGCCACCCATAATGCTGGTGTCCACACTCAGGTCTTTAAGCCAATTACAACACATAACGGCGTCTGATGCTACACAAGACGGCCAAAAAGCATACTTACAATCATTATTCTCCTTTGATCTGACACAGTGTCGTGTTCAAGATGTGTATTTAAGTAAATTAGGGCATTTTCACAAATACTGCATGAAGAGCATGAACAGAAGTATAAACGGCACGTGATTATAGGCAGTGTGGTGTTGTTGAGGTGTGACCATAAACAATTTCCTCCCATGTCTGGAATCAAAAGAGCAGAAACACACTCAGTTACAGTCACATGGGAAGACTTTGAATGAAGAATCAGATTTGTGGATGTACTGACGTTGGACATGAACCCCCTGGAAGTGTGTCTTCCTGGAGGTGTATCCATTTATGTGAGTCGTGACAGACGTAAGTTAAGTTATGTAGCTGCTAGTACCTGAGGGCATGTAAATACATGCTACAAGCTAATAAAAGCAAATAGTTTTAGGGTCAGTCAGTCGGTTAATCTATGTCTTTTGGTCCAGACTGAAATACTGTACAGACATTCATGTTCAACTGAGGATTAAACTGAATGACCTCACCTCACTCTAGCGCCATCATAAAGTCAAAATCCGACCCGGTCAGGTTTAATATCTCTGCTATCGCTAAGTACCTACACAAGTTGAGGAGCTTCCCATCATTCATAGCTCTTTTTGTGTTTAGCCAATGTTTTCATGCTCACAAGCTTAACTCAGACAATGGTAACATCATGGTAAGCGTCTTACCTGCTTAGCATTAGCATTTAACTCAGCACTGCGCACGGCTAGTGGCTGCTGACTTTTGTCTTGTCCTCTAACATGTTTCGATTATATTCTGTGTTGTAACATATTTTGGTGTGTGGATATATGAAAACACTGACGCGTTGGCTCGTACTAACCGTATCCTTTGCAGTTAGCGGATTCTAGCAAGTAACTTCAGGTAGCATCTTTCAAAACAACATCAGACAAAAGCTGTGTCCCAATTCGGGGGCCGCATCCTTCGAAGGACACGGCCTTCACGCAATGTTATGACGTAATCGGCCTTCAAATGCGTCCTTCGAAGGATGCAGCCCCTGAATTGGGACACAGCTAAAGACAAGATTAGCATTTGTGACTAATCTTAGCTAATCAAGAAGCTAGCCGGATGAAAAAGACTGATGTGTTCCTCCAAAACAGAGCTGAAGGGAAAGTGGCCAGAAACATGATGCATGTTAAGTGATTTGGTGAATAACAAATAACACTGTTTCTACAAAATACCTTCCTAGACACCTCTAAAATAATATCAAAAGTGGCAGTGAGTCTTAAACTACAGTGAGAGACCAAAAAACGTGTTGTACTGATAACTGTGATTTCCAGTCCCTCTACTGGGTCTCTTTTGTCCTTAAAAATGACAAAATGTGTAATAGAACACAAATTTGAAAAGAGCACTGGGCTGAATGAATGAGGGAGTGGTGCGATTCTCAAAATAAAATCAGACGATAAGCGGCGCCTATAATTGAGTTCTACAATTTCAACTTTGATTTGTGTTTATGGTTTTGAGAGACAGGAATGATCCGATTAAAACACGATTAAATAAAACCCAGATCAGCACAGATTCATTTCATGAACTCTAATCATTTGTCACAATCTGTTTCTATGTTAGAGCTGTACATGTTACATTCTTAAATTTTTTTTTTTACTGCACGCACCCTTTTAGATGTTTATGTGGCCACATTGTCCGTGTCAATATGATGACAGAAAGTAATTAAGAGATGGAAACAAAGTCCAACACCTTTCTTCATGTGCCAAGTAGAGCTTCAAACAAGCTCCAAACAAGCTCTAAACCGCAGACTGCAGCTCGACCACAGGGATCTATCAGTCCTTAAATTCAAAGCTAACTGGGCCACGTGAGCCAGTACACATACAGCATGATAAATCCATCGCAAATAATTGAAATAAGGTTATTATTGTTCCGAGAAGGACCGAGAAACGTGAAGGGCCTTTGCGCTGGTGGGTTCACAGTTATCAAGGATGACTAAATCGGTCCCAAAATGGGCCAAATTATGAGCTTGCGGTATGTTCCCGATGCACAATGAGTTCCCATTCAAGTGTGATGTGACTCCTACTGACTGCTGCCCCATTTTCACCGGCTCAGTGCAGCACCCCCAAGCTGCCTGTGATCATACGTATACCTGAGATACACGAGCTGCAGTATTGTGCTCCCGCTCGTGACAGCACCATCAACCAAGCTGTGTTACCGAGATAAACTGATTGGCTCAGGTCACCAGAGACAAATCTTCATCGGCTTTCGGTAATTTTGTTACTCCTGTACCGAGCAGACTCTGGTTTTCGAGTTTTTTCTCACTCCTACGTCCATGTTCTTGATTTCTAATCTAACAGAAAGCAGCGTCACTGTTAGCAACACATTTCACTTGTGCCGTGCCAGGCTCAAACCACGACCGCTCGTTGGCGTCCAGACAGTATGGAAATCCTGCATGAAGAAGAGTGTCCTCCACTGCAGATGTACACAATAATTACATGGCTGGCTTAGCAAGAGAAGAGGCGCAGGCGGATTGGACAAATTGCTACGTGTTATAAGTGGGAAGGAAGTAGGCCAGCTGAGAGGATGGCATCCCCATCTGGGATCCTCTCTGGAGGTTATGTCTGTGAGCAATCCCCCATGCTCCAGAAGAGGATCCAGAAAGCCTTGTGTTCCCCTAAGATCTCTTAATACATCATCAGGGCTGCCCTGCTTATAACCTGCCCGGGGCTATATGCTCCTTTCCCTTTTCACACACACCATATGTCAGAAATAATAACACTGGAAATCTATTCAGTACCAAAGGGTAATGTGTCCCCCTTTCTGTGCACTCGATTCTTCCAACAGATTAGAAAGCCAAATCGGCCAAGTCAACATATTAGGAGGCTTATGGGTAGTTTGGCCGCCTTCGCATTGGGAAAAAAAAAATAGGTCTCAGAGAGTAAATCTCTTTTTTAACTCAAGAACACCAAGTATTTCGGGAGTTCTTATTCAGTCCTCTTAGTCTCATGACACTCAGTTCACCTGCTGTCACACACAGTGTCAGATGGCCGTGACCAAGAAGCACAGCCTGGCTGATACACAGGTGCTATTTGACCAAATTTAACAGTGGTGAATCCTTCACAACAGTATATCGTTGGTGAGACAGCTGACGAGCCGGAGACCAATGTTCACGGCAACATTTCAACATTTGTAGGTGCGAAATCTTGGGATATTTTTAACGAGATGTCAGAACGTTGAACCCACAAAAACACATAGTTGAAACATAACGTAAATGTTAAGTTTCAACATAACCGTGATTTGCAGGAACGTAAATTGCTGACTACCCGTTGCGGCAGGCTAGCTAACCTGCAAACAGACATTATGACTGTACATCCTGATATCTAACAATACGGTCACTGCTTCTGTGTCCGTGTGATCATAATGGCCTGTCTTTCTGAGGCTTACCTGCAAGAGTGATGATGTTGGGAATCCATCAAGGTGGACCACAGGCGGCGGCGGCATGAGGGAGAGGAAAAGAAGAAAATCAATGAGACGTTCGATAGCTGTTAAGCTGAAAATAAATCAGTTGGTCAGATCTCAGTGGGTTACTCAATAAGGCAGTGTCGTCCATCATGAATCAATTATATCGGTTTGCTTATAAGTATGACCTAATCTAGTAGTACATGACCCTTGAGCCACAAGAAGGATGTATAACTAAATATGCTCATGCATAAGCAACGAGCAAAAACAAAATCTGTAGGCCGTTATTCTGCTAAATTTTGAGAGTTACTTCTTAAGAGTATGCTGTCAACAAATCAGTTGTCTCGTCATACCAGTTCTGTTCATTCAGCCCTTATAATCCCAAGTTTGTGCACCTTTCAGAAGAACTCTCCGCCAGCCACCTGACTTCTGGAGGTTTTGTTTCGTTGGTGTACTAATTAGTGTGTTCAGTTACAGGTTTAGTGTGTTGACAGTCGCTTATGACGCCACAGTCTGTCTAAGGTGACTCAATAAAAAAGCAGCTGAATTATGTATCTCAAGATATTAAATGAATAATTCATGAAATCATCACATAGAGACGCAAGTTGTCAGGAAGGGCTTTATCCGGTACGAGTCCCCATATGGTTGACATTTTCACATTTCTGTAAGATGTCAAAAATAATTCGAAGATGTCAGACGACGCGGATCTGTGATAGACTGAACCTTTTCACCGCAGACATTCACCAGCACAAGGCTTTGTGTTGTTGCGTGTCAAAATTGAATAGCGGCATCAAAATCCTATACTTCTGTATTTCTTTCAAGATCAGATGACATCCCTGTTTCGGCTGACATCACGTCAATGTAATCAAAGACGTTATTGAGTTTGGATAATCTTGGCCGGTGCAGTTCGATCTCCAGTCGACAGAATCTGCTGACGAGCAGATGCTTAATTGAGTTAGTTGACTCTCTGTCCATCCAGTCAATCCGGGCCCCTCTCCCCTCTACTGACGATCTGACCTGATAGCAACCGGCCTGACATATAAAGAAAATCTAAGGCAAATGCCACCGGACACATGTCAGGAAACACTTTTTGTCACTGCCCCGCATTTACAGTAATCTTCTGTCCATTCTGCGCCATCCAGGGTACTAGCTCAACCTTTATCTAAATATTCAGGTTCCCTTAAAAAAAAAGGCATCTTTCGCTTCTCTGCTTCTTGTGTTTGCAGAATATGGTTGATGCTTGGTGAAGCAGAACGTGTTTTTCAACATTTCATAACATTCTGAACACGGAACATTTAAAATCTCATGCATAGAGCTCTTCGTGAGCGAGCGATCCAACAAAAATGCAAGTTAGAGTGGGTGTTATTTTCTCCAGATGGACACAAGAGGACAAATGATCCAGGATGTTCAAGTAAGGCTCCGTAGAAACAACCAAACAAACCGAACTGCTTCCATGCTGAGGACAAATTAATGTGTTTAGTGCCTCTTCTCCGTTTGGACTCTCACGTCCAATAACTCACTGTCATCAAAAAACCACTCCATGTTTGGCTTTGCGGCAGCTGTCCCCCCGTCCTCGAGACAGTGCAGGCTGAGGTGTTGCATTGCTCAGCATGGGTCATATGCAACCAGAGGAATTTTCAGTGAGTCATCAGCATACCAGTTAATTCACACAGTGTGCATCATATAATAGCTAGCTCAGTTCTGCCTGCAGTCAAGTACCTACGTAGAGATGTGTTTTGGGACATTGTGACCATCGAGACACGTGTACCAGAAAATTAAAGCGGCAAGCCGTAGAATAAAAGTACAACTGGGAGACATGATGTGGTAGGAGGGCCTGAAGGTAGCTTTGCTCTAGGGCGGCAACTGATGGTTAATCTGCCGACAACTTTTAAATTAATGGTCTATAAAAAATGAGAAATTAGTGAAAAATTCACCATTTTGTTGATATTTACTTTACATGACAAAAAAAAGCTGCAAATACTCACTCATTTGAGAGTTTCAAATTCATTATTTTCACCTAAATTTTATTATTGTCTGGATTAAAAAGGCTTGATGTGACAATTAGTAGCAATTTGTATGTATTGTATCACTTTTTTATCGGCCATATGTGAGTGGATTGAAACATGAGACCTTCCCTATCCCTCCATTATGCAAACAAGCCTGTGGAGGATTTGTATCAGACGTTTAATGTGGCTGGACCACAGATTTCTCTGTGAAGGACTCGGATTTTCAGCCACAGTCAGAAGGATGTGAGACAATGCATGTTCTCGACTGCGTCGTCTCGCTAGTGCATTTTTTTTTTATTTCTGACTGGGAAAATCCACGTGAACGCCCCCTCAAGTTGGAGCAACAACTCGGAAAGTGTGAAAAAAAATCCTGGAACACGAGTTACCGAGCTGACGTCACACAACACTGGAACATGGCGGTCGAAAGTAAACACTGGGTTGATGGCAACATGCATGTTTGTGGAATACATTTCACGCTTTACATAATCTGTCGCCTGTGCTGTTTTCTTATCTGTCAAATTCTGGAAATAGCTGTAAATGTGTTGTTTAGACTCAGCTGTAAAATGCAAATATGTGTCATATGTGTTCAATCCCACAATCAGACTTGATGCACATGAACACGCCTAAATCTTGAAAACGTCTTCCGAACTCAGGAAGTGGGACTGTCAAGGGAACACATGGATGCGGCACCACTGCCTCTCTACACTAACATTAGTTTAGAAATGGAGTCCGCTAACTTAAACAACCGACTTCAAGCACTAACAGAAATTCCACCGAGCCCCATTAATCCACTGATCCATATTTTCTGACATTTTACAGACCAACTCAAAGCCCAAGATGATGTCCTCAAATGTCTCATGTGGTCCACATACCAAACATATTCCATTCACACTCATAGAAGAGTAAGGACACCATAAAATATGCACATCTAAGAAGCTGGGATCAGGAAACTAGAATTTTAAAATCATTCAAACTGGTTTGCCGTTGTTCATCAATCCATGTTCTCCTGCCCTGCATGTTTTAAAGGGTTCCCTCCCCAGGCACGCCTGATTTAAATTATCTTCTTGTCATCAAGCTCTGCTGAAGCAAATAAAGTAATCAGGTGTGTTTTGGGGCAGGGAAACATTTAAAACGTGCAAGGCAGGATTGTAAAAACAAACTGGGCGACTCCTTTATCAAAATGGTTGGTGATGAACTATCCGTCAATTGTTCTAACTACATTTAAATAAGAGATAAATATGAAATATGAAAAATTGGTATATTTTTCAGGTTATTGGTTCATTAATTAATCAGCTGATAATTCTAGCTCTAACTTGTTCTCAAGTCCGAGCACATTCAGACCAGTAAGAGTGGAAATGACCTTCAGTAACTGTGAGTGGGTCTGGCTGCAGTACGTGGTGGTCCAGTGACGGACACATTACCTTTCTATGCATTTCCCTTCCTTTCACCCTGTGCACGCTTAGATTTGCTCCATCCCCCCCGTGACCTTAAACAGAACTAAATGGGTTTAGAAAAGTGAATGAATTGGGGTTTAAAGGTGACTGAAATGTTAAAACCTCTTTCGGCTGCAGAAAATAAACCCGTGCGGATGTTTCAGAGAGCAAATACTGTGCCAAATTATGCCATCTATCCAAACACAGCAGTCCAGTAGCTCGGGCTCACACAACCTCAGGTCGCGCTGTCCTCTGGGGGTTGGGGTGCTCTATCTGATGAGATCTGATCCTTTCTTTGTCAGAAGTAAGGATGTGTAGTCCCGGAGCAGCTGCAAACAAAAGGGGTCTGAGCCAGCAGCCTGTGCGATACAGGAACAATTATCTGCACAGAGGCTAGAGAGATATTGAGAGGACGGAGTGAAGGGAAAAAAAGGTTATAATCCCAGAAAAATGCTTTAGATTGATTCCACCAGACAAGTAATGTTAAAGCTCTTCCTAGGCAGCACCCTCACTACACCAATTCCTGACCCTCCGTCTGAACATGACACCCCATCCAATACCTTGTCCACACAAACCGAAACTCCCATTACGTTCACCTCCTCGGGGTATTGCACTCAACTGACTCCCATTCAGGTCAGGGGCAAAGGCCTGTGTGTGTTTGCGGGGGGAGGAATTCACACATCCAGAGAGTGCACACACCACACACACACACACACACACACACACACACACACACTAACGCAGAGCTACTCCAGCCACCTACTTGTGTTACATAACACATGCCACTGCCTACCCATCCGCCGCCAGATCTGCACTCCACTCAGCCACCGACGGAGATGCATCACCGAAGCTCTCGCACGCTGCCGAAGTATTAGTAACGACGCCCTTCCACGTTTCTCTGCCTCGGTTTTCAGACACGAAGACAGGTCCCTAAATGTCTAAAGAGTGAAGACTGAGATTTCTGTGGACGGTGATGGACCTCTCCCAAAACGTGACAGTGAGTGTTTTGAAAGTGGACCATTAATCACGGCCAAGCTCCCACTCGCCAGCCCACTAAAAAAGGTAGAAACCTGTTCGCCTAGAGCCCTACTGGCACGATGAGACCACAGGAAGATTTGTTTCATTGTCTAAACAGACGAAAAGTAGCTTTGAACAGGCTCGAGCATTAAGCAGCCGCCAGACTTTTTTCACCAGATTTCATGCCAGATTCTGACACAACAAAAGATACCTTTTGTTGAGTAGTAGGGTCTTCTCGAAGCCAAATATGTGAAAAGCCACAAATTAGTGGTGTGAGGCCCTACGCAAACATTAGTAGCGTGAGTTATCACCCGCTTTAAACATATTTCTTGTGCTAAGAGCTCGCAACTGGACGACTAGCACGGAGCACTGCAAGTCAACAGCACGGTGCTGCTCAGAACCCAGTTTGCTGAGGAAATAAATGTCCTGTGAATGTCTTGCAAAATGGAAACAAATGGCTCACTATGCTTTAACACAGCAGCAGGGTGCATCTCTAGACACCAGTTGGTCCAATTTCACAACAGAATGGGCCCAAGAGCACAGCGGGGCCTGAGATGTACTGTGTGGCAACACAAGTGTCATAATTCCTCCTTTTTTAACTGTACACTGATTTATTTGAAGCCAGCAGTTTGTTTCCAGTGCGCGAAATGCAAAATCGAGGCAGAGCCCCTCTTCTGAGAACGGTGTCAAGCTGCTGAATGGTGCACTTTTCATGCCAGACTCTTCGATGAGGGAAAATCTCATCATCCTAAAAACTGGAGCTGTTGAGAAGCCACACCGATCGACACAGCCCTCGACAAGACTCTGAGCAGCTTTCATCAAAAAAAGAAAAACGGGCACTGCAGAGTGTCCGTTCATACAGAGGACGATACAGGCGCTCAGTTTACAGCACCGACTCAAAATCGGAAACGCTGCATCTATTTAAGAAAGAAAAGGACCAAATGGTGCTCGGCAAACACTGTAGCATTCTGGTAGCATTTCTCATCCAAGTCTCCATAGTAACATCACTCCTAACTGGCAAGCCATTAAGAATACGACTCTCACGAATGACTTCTTCAGATTAAAATCACTTCTGGCTTCTGATAGCCGGCGTTGCCCTCTCGTGTCCTGGCCTGCTATAATTTTGGCTGAACCCAGAGATAAATGTGCTGTCTCGTTGCCAGAGGCTCCAGTTTTTAACACAGGGCAACCCTCCTCACACTCTCGTCATGATTTATGCATATGTACACGAATGCTGCAGCAATAGAGTCATTAAGCTCCCTAGACACAAAGAGATATTAACCATTTTGCCTCAGGAAAGTTAGAAAATGAAGGCTTAGTGTGCAATGAAAAACTCAGACCCCTAGAACCACACAGGTATAATGCATTAGGGTGCCGACATACCGAACAGACATCAAAGAACTAGCGGCGAAGAAGGCAAAATGTTGTGTCGCCTCGCAAGCCTTTGTCCTTACTAAAAGTCTGCACAAAAACTACAGCTGTCAGCCAACTAGCTCATATGTTCTGCATCTGTGTGAGAGGGAATAACTCTCCACACCACCAGGTGGCGGTAGTCTCTATTCGTCATTCAAAAAGAGAAACTGGCAAACTCAGGACTGCGGATATACAAACCGCTGTTCTGAAAAAGCAGCGTTCGCCTATCATTCACACACCTTAAAGAAACAATCAGAGTGATTTTCTCCCGCCGAAGGGTTCTGTCGCTGATTCAACATGATCATTCGGCCGAATAGTCATCGACAAACGCCGACGGTGCAAAGACACACTGCAAAAACTAGGGCCGCAGATGCTCAACGACAGCCCCCACTCCGGCCCCGGTGTGTCGGGGCCCTTTGGGCTGTGATTTCCACTCACAAAAGCAAAAGTGCTCGCAAAACGGAAAAGGAAATGTTTTCAGACCTTAAAAATGTTCCACGGTTTTTGAAGAATTACCTCATTAATAATGCAGTTCTCAGTCGTGGGCAGCATCTGGTCTATGCACCGCTAGATTCAAAGCTAGATGGTTGAGCTATGGTTGGAAAAAAGTCACATAAGGGGGAAACAAAAATACAAAAGAGAGGACCGACATTCAAAAAGCTTAAAGAGGGGCCGCATGAAGTAAATCCTGACAGCTTGGAGCCGACGTCCCGTGCTAATGGAGGCTATTCTAAAACCCCCCCCGTCAGATGTCGGGTCCAAAACGGGAACTCTGACTGTGTTCCTAGAGGGGCTGTTGTACATGCAGTTCACATACCCCACCGCATGACATGAGTCCTGGGTCACGGCCAGGGGGATTCAGCAGTGGAACAGCTTTAGGTTATTCCAGTCGGGGGGGGGGGGGGGGGGGGGAAGCAGGAAATGGGGGGGGGGGATAAACAGTAAACGTGGGTCACATTACACTTCCTCTCCAGTGATTCCCACAGAAAATAAAACATCTCCTCACAACAGAACCCCTCCTCAGAGTTCAGCGATGATTCACAAAACAAAGTCACCAAAAATATCACTGCTGGTTCGAACTTAAGCTGAGTAACAGATGCTTCAAACTTTGGTTTTCAAACACGTTATTGAAAACAACTGTCCACGGCAGGCTTTTTCCTTCTTTCCTTTTTTTCTAATTGTTACAGTAATGACATGTACTTTCCCACAATCGGCAACAAAATAAACTGGAAAAAAACAAGCGCCTGGCCTGTTGCCGGAGCGAGTCCTTTGAAGACAGCCAGCTCAAGGCCAGAGGACATGTCAGAACACCATCAAAAACAATGACATCCACCGCAGGAATGTAGGACCTGAGTGATAACGCTCAGCTGGCACGTGTTAAACAAGCTGTACTGACAAGAGGGCTAACCTCAGGAAAGTAGTGCCAACAATGCTTACACTATTCTCAGTCCAATGAGCACAAATGGAGAGGGAGCGAACGGATATGTACGGTAAGGATATTCTATTTAGAGCCAAACGTGAGCGCAGATGTCAAACTGTTGCATTAACATTCAGCCATAATGTCTACGTATACCCGAGGGGTCGCCGAAGCCAAATGGATTTTATCTTCAGAAATAAACAAAAAACATACACTTTACAGATCATTTTATGTCGGTTTCACTCTCGGTCCGGCTGAAATAGGTAAGGAATAATATAGGATTCATTCACACAACAGAACAGTCGCTCAAAGCTCAAACATGTCCTTGAAGATTGACTGACGCAAGAGAGAAAAAACAAAAACTCTGCGACACGTCCCTGAGCTGTTAAGGGAATTACACTGAATTTCCGCAGCCCTGAAACCTTTAAATAGCGTGTTTTCAATTACAGGAGTAACTGACTTGTAACAGCAGGGCTAAAACTAGCATAGTGCATGCTGTGATACTCTGCAGCATTACGGCCCCACGTACTGAAGGCCACACTTCCTTTATTCCATTTTCCCCTCCTCGGTGGAGAAAATGTGCTCCCCGAGGGAAAGGAAAGTGCCTGTACGACATTTCTTTTCAAGAGGCAACTGAGATTCCTTTTTCCTAAATAACTGGATAACTAAAACAAGATCGCTGCTTGCTTTTCTAAATGGCGTTTTATGTTAAAAAAAAAACTCTTCTGCGGTCCAGGTTGATTCTTTGCCATGATTCTCCATTCATCCCCAATTAAATGAGATCTGAATCCTCCCACAGCTGAATTTCTGGTCTCAGAGAACCATTTCTATTCTGAGGACGCTTCATTCTTCACCATGATCCTCTATCCATCCCCAACCTGGATGAGGCCAGAATCTTCCCACAGTTAGTCACGGGACTGCTGGCAGGCTGAGGGGACTTGGAGGCATATGCGCCTTTCCATCTGTTGCTCACTCACTGCTCTCCAAACCCCTTCCTCTGTCAGCAGCCATCTGCTTCCAGCCCTACCCCACTGGCAGGAAACATGAGCACTTCCACCGTAGGATATGGACGTCGCACAAATTGAAAAAAAAAAGAAGAGAAGAGGGAGAGAAGAGCCGACGGCAGATTCAACTGACCGCTGTCTCAGCCTTAAAACGTAACAAGATAATGTTGACAGAGGGAATTATAGAAGATCACACAGCAAAAAAAAACTAAAATCTAATCCTGCAACTCATTTTGTTTCTGGATTAATCAATAAACTGTTGAGCTACAATGATCATTATCATCAAGAAATGAATCTGCATCATTAAATAACCATTTTAGCCATTAGTAAGGAAAAAGACAAATATTTGCCTGTTCCAGCTTTTTAAATGTCCAGATTTGATGTGGTTCTATTTCATACATCACTTGGTAAAATGCATATCTTGTTGAAATCATACTCAAAACAAAACAGCATATAACTGCTCCTAACTGTAGCTACATTAGCTAGTTAGCTCAGTTAGCTGTGCAGCTAGCGGTCCGCAGAGGGTAGTGTTGGTGAATACACTACTAGCACAGGAGCTTGGGCGGGGGCTAGCTG
This sequence comes from Sparus aurata, assembly GCF_900880675.1. Taxonomy (NCBI): domain Eukaryota; kingdom Metazoa; phylum Chordata; class Actinopteri; order Spariformes; family Sparidae; genus Sparus; species Sparus aurata. Next base: position 20,683,569 of record NC_044207.1, read on the forward strand.
GTAAACATGATTACTTCTGTAGATATCTCTGCAATACAATACATCGTCATAATGTCAAAACTCTTACTTATTCACATTCTGTTGATAAGTTCAAAACACTTTTTTACGTTTTCAACCAAGATTTGTGCATATTACACCTTCAGGTGTGATATTTTATAGACATCAATTCATCTGGAAAGTAATTGGCAGATGAATTATTATTGGGAATAATCATTAGGTGGAACCTTCATAGTTTGGTCCGTAAAATGTGCATGGAAAAAGGGAATGTTTTGTAATTTTGCTTTAAAAAATGACTTATTATTGTCTGTGAAAAGACTAACTGGTTCAAGTTTATGTAGATGATATTGAAGGTCACAGTGATTGCATGCATAATATGATGAGTTAAAGCGTGCCCTCACAGCAGAAAGAAAACATCAACCATATCACGTTACCATATATTCCGAAGATTGTTTTGTCTTTCTTTGAATTAAATCTAAAGAATCTACTTAAATCTGACCGCCCACAAATGCATGTACAGCTGAGACACATATCTCTTATTTTGTAGTGATTTTAAATGAACTCAATGGCCATCCCCTTCAATAAAACATTAGACCGGAACTACTCCACAGTATCCATTAACAATGTCAGAACATGGCTGAGTGAACAAACAACCCTCCGCTCTCTGCTCATAAGAGATTAGGATGAGTATCCTCGACTATACTAAATGTTCCTTTAAAAAGCAAAAAAGAAAAACCCGACCAGTTCATCCCCCCCGCCCCTCCACATTCACAACACAAGAAAAAAATTAGATGTCCGTCAATGGGTGAGGGAGCGCCTTTGTCCAATAGCACAATGGAGGACATTCTGCTGTGGAGGATAGCGTCACATTCAATAAGCCGAAGCTGAGGTGCTGCAGCAGAGTGAGGACAGCAGGGCTGATGCAGAAATGACACTCTGACCCTGCAGACCTCCCAGACCCTCGGACTGAAGCTCTGTTTACAGCTCGCCAGTTCAGCTCATCTCTGCTGACCCGCGGTCAGGAGTCGGGCGCATTTCGACGGGGGTCTAATGGGCGTTCAGAAGCTGCAGATGAGAGAAAGTGTACAGGCTAATCACCAAACAGGGAGTCTTTTGAGGAGTGAGCCATGCGCAAACCCTGTTATCTGGTGTGCATCTGTCAGGGGTGAAGGCTGTTACTACTGCACCCCAGAGAATAAAGCTGTGACGTAAACCTGATGTGAAGTGTTTTTTCAACACTGCTCTCAAAGGATTAAAACATGGCTGAAACCTGATACTCGCCACGCTCAGCACAGAGGTGGTTCAGCTGCAACAGATGCTACAGGGGATCTGACGATGTCCTCAAGTGAACGGGAAATCAAAAGAAGCTTAGACTTTTATCAATGCCCGCCCGGGAGACTTGACATGGAAGCTGCATGCACAATCCAGGTGTTCCTCAGATTAATCCGTGTTACATCACATCAAAAGGCTCAACTGAGAGCTTGACGGTGGTGTTGGACATCTCTGGTGCTTCACTAATAGAAACCAGAAGCATTCATTTCGCCAACACAGAAGCAACTGAAGTGAAATGTGTACTTTTTATGTTATCTAAATTCTCATAAATACTTCCTGGCAGCAAAAAACACAACATCCTAGAGGTCTATTGGTCTAAGATGCATGCTATTTACCGTTTAGTGTAAAACTAATGTTTGTCTCCAACTATCCTGAAGAGGCAAAATGCTAGAACTACATTACACGTGGCTTTATGCTAGTTTTCCCAGCAAAAAGACTTGTAACATGGGGGGGAACCAGCTAGTCTAGCTTTGCCATACTTGAGATAGCACTTCTAAATTTTGAGAATCAGTATATATATAGTGTTGTACGACATGCAGAAAGAGGTACGTAAACCTGCAGTTTTATAGCAAGTCGCAACTATTTCTTGGCAAACAACAGCTGGGAGCAGTGACCTCCTGGAGTCTTGTTGTCAACACGAACTGTTGTTTTAACCCTCAGTTTGTGTACAGATTAAACAACTGGCTTGCAACACGTGGATAATCTAACTTTAGCTTAGTTTTTTTTTTTTTTTTACCTTGGATAGAGCCAGGCTAGCTGTTTCTTCCTGTTTCCAGTCTTAATGCTAAGCTAGGCTAATAGCCTCCAGCTTCATGCTTAAAGGACAGCCATGAGTGTGGTATCATTCTTCTCGTCGATCTCTCACTAGGAAAGCGATCGATCATATTTTCCAAGATAGCAAGCTTTTTTCAAGAAATAACAACAATAAGATTTGCTAAACATTGTTTGCTGACCAGTCAGTCGGCGAGTTTCCTATTCTGACAATGACAGGAAACTATATTGCACATACCCAGTAAACATTTCCAAACAAACAAGTTTAATGTCAAAATCTTGCTGGTCACAAAAATATTAATATTTTTCTTGGCATTTGTTTTGTGCAAACTTGATAGTTGTTCGGGCATATTTGTGCTGCAAGTACTTGTACTGATTGCAAAATGCTAGAAATTGAAGGTGTTATACATAAATGCCTCAAAATAATGAGAAAATAATTACTATCTACACGTTTCTGAAGATACTGATCTTCAATTTCACAGTGTTTAAACAGGGCTGCCTGTCTGACTATGTACATAGAAAGATTAAAAGAGACAGCCAAAGTTGGGCCCCTTCCATGCTCCACAGATGTATTTGTGTGAGCCTTTATTTAGGCACAAGATCTACAACTAGTAAATACTTACTGAGCTACTCTATAAACACCAGCATTCCACATTAACAGCAATTTACATTGACATACCGTGTAAGAGACACAGCTGGTGGTATTGACTGACATTTTCTAACTCTATAACAGTTTCTAATCCATATTCACTGATACGGTTTTGAAAATAATGAGCACATTGTGAAGATCTCGCCTGCCAAAAGCAGCAGCGGCATTCTCCTTACACAGATGGCCCACAGTGACAACTGTAAGCCCAGCTCCTCCAATCAAACTCAGACCCCACGACGACACACACATCTCAACCTCTAAACTGTTACTACTCATTGGAAAATCTCCGTAAACTCAGTTTAGTTAAATTGTGTATTATTAGACACCAGAATGTGCCATCATGAGTCTTGCATTGACCCACAAAAGCTGTATTGTACAGAACTTCTGTGGTCAATGACAACAATGTTAATTAAGATATTTCAGTGTTGTTAGTCCCAGCGGAGGGCGATAAATTCTGCTTCAGCAGCAATGGAAAATATGCATTATCATCATTCTCTGCCTGTGATTAGCAGATGAGCACTCTGCTCATGCTCTCCTTGGCAATTGACTACAAGAGAGATGCAGTGTGTACCAGGGAGCTGCTTAGGTGACACACAATGCCAACAGAGAGCTCTGAGGCTTCAGTCTGTGTGCAGTTTTGTATCTCTCTGTGTCGTCCCTACTGCTATCTAAGCACACAATGTCCCATTGTGCATTCTTATTAGCCCTTTCTTGAAATCCCAAGCACCCCTCTTGAGCGGCAGTGGATTTAGGTGGCTGCCCTTGCTCTGACATTGGCCTGTCAGCTGGAAATATGAACGTCAGCATGAGCTTTCGCATTTGTATGAGGCAACGTTATTACTCAAGATACGAGAAGACATGACAACAATGCAAAATCGTAATGCTCGGCTCAAGGAAATGCCCTGAAAATACCCACAGGTCAGTGTCCTGAAATCGTGAAGCTGCTGTTGAGACAGTGGGATGCCACCTTGAGGCTAAAGAAATAGCAGAAAGGAGTCAAATACAACATCACACTTGTCTGTGATCTGCTCATTTATGCCACTCGTTTGTGCCAGTCACATCACTGTCTGTAGTCGCTTTTGTACTTTATACAGCGTACATCCACGCTTTCTACTACCTACATAACGGTATGTAGCAATCACAACTCCCTTTACAAACAGAACCAAAGAAAACTATTCCCAGGGCGTAGTCCTGTTAATGGAACACTCCTCCACAAATGAATAGCTAAAAATATCATTGGAATCACATTACAGATGCCTTGTCTGCAGCTGTCTCCGTATCAGTGATCTGGATTTTATTCATTTATTCCCCACAAATCAAATCCGTACACAAATCCAGGCTCCAGCTCTAGTTCAAGGATCCGAATGTAAACAGCACTCCCCTCCAATATAGCTCGAGTCGGTGAAAGACACATTTATATAAATAGTTTGTGCCTCTGCATATATTAACCTATCTGCTATTGCAAACAATCAACTATGCAGCAAGGAGAAGGTATCCAATATCTTTGCCAGACAAATGTTGGGTACATTAACTTAGCCACCTGAACTAGCTCTGGTGTGTTAAGAGAAAAACATAGGGCAAACTTTGAGGTTGAAGTACCTCAACAGTGACATGCACATACACGTTGTGCAACACCGGCGACGCAGAGGTACGGCTTCTTGTTGTTATTTATTTCCTTCCCTCTGCCTATGACTCGACAGTATAGCGGAACGGGTTTAACCTGCAATCAGTTGATCGCTGCTGTGGTGCAATTCTCAGTTGGATCCGACTTTCTTGGCTGACAGCTTTAAAAACTTTCCTCTGCAACAAAACTTTCTGCTGCATCATCAGTGTCACTTCACGGAGAGGCTTAATGATGGCCACTGGCAAGAAGACCGGCCGGTGAAATTATTGTGATGATTAACACGGCAATATTGAGATCATCACCACATTTGGCTGACAATGAGAAAGAGCTACCAGTCATTAGACACAGTGCTGTGTCGACTCCATAATCTCTCCTTTCATTTTCCCCATGTACGGCGTTTGTGCTATCCCCTCTGCTGCAGAAATAACGCATATTGTCCTGTTGTGGGACTAATATAAAGAATTATCTTATCTTATCTGTACATTCTTTTCATTTTATCACCATGAATCCAACAGACCATATTCAAGCACCGTCAGTTTTCCTCTGACGTCACGCTCGGGGCGGGGTGCTCAAAAGTTGGGCTGATGTGATGCTGCTGTGTTACATCCAGGATTCAAGTTTCGTGAACGTAGGGAATCTGAATAATTGTCAACATTTCACCACTTCCTCAATGATCAGCAAATGAAAAGACACTGGGTAGTGAAAGTCCTGAGGGACATCAGGTCACATTTCACAGCCAAACAATGTATCTGGTGACCCTAAGCCAACGTTAGCATTCAACCGCTTCCTGGCTGAAACGACTGTTTGATTAAATCCAGATTATACCACTTCGAAGCTTAAATGCCTGAATCTGAGATGTATGTCAATAACTTAAAATTAATTTGCACCTGTCCTGTCGTATCGTGTAACATCATCAAATAGCAATGTTAGCTAGATTTGTTGAATGCTAATGTTAGCTGCTGTCTAATGGACGCTAACTGGTCATCAAATAAGTTGTTTGACCTTGAAAAATGTCCCCGATGTGACCACGGATTTTCACTATCCATCATCTTTTCAGTCAGGGAGAAGAGAAACACTAATATACACAATATTAGCATTTATAGGACTTGCAACCTGGAACTCAGCAGTACTGTGTTTCAGCTTCCCATCCTGAACATGGCCACAGTATCAATATGGTGCATGCATTGTAGTCATTATGTACAAACTGCTCTTCAGTATTTTTGGCAGCATCCCACAGTTGGTATAAATCATTCTGTAGCTCAGCTCAACAACTCAATATGTTCCATCATGGCGAACAGTTACAAAGAGAGTCCATGAGCTGGTTGCTCACATGAACATGGAGCCTAGTCCTAGACCAAAGAAAAACTTGACCTGACACAGCCACTGAAAAAGACATCTTATAGACTGGACCACATCGTTGCCCAAGAAATTGGCTTTTCAGCAGCCTGAAAAAGAGCCGGATTGATGAAGGTCCAGTTTACCACATTAGCATCTCTCATCTATTCCTGGAGGTTTTACAGTCGCTTTAGCGTAATGCCAGTAAAGGTTCTCAGTCATTTAGGTCAAAGGTCAAAGACTTTACAACAGAGCCACAAGGCTGGATTAACTGACCGTAAACAGGATTAAAGGTGCAAATACATATCTTTCTTCATTTAAATTACAGCAACAAATAAACTCCAAAAGTTCAGGTGGCACCCGAGCCAACTCAGAAAATGGTTAGTTGCACTTGACAGATCCATGGTGCACGTGCTACCAAAATAGTCTCAGTCTGGAGCCCTGGTTATGTACATTTCTACAAACCAGGGATATGTTTCATATTCATTTTCCACTTAGTTTATGGTCTGATTAGGTTTAAGCACCAAAACCACATGGTTAGGGAAAGATCTTGTTTGGCCTCGAAATACCTGTTTTGGTCTCCTTTACAGTATCCAGTGACGCCATGGTCTTGCATCAGAAATATCCAGTGGTTTCACACTGACAAATGTTGAAACAACGCCTCAAACGACGGCCATCAGCTTGGCAACTTCACCACAATCTACTCCATGTTACATGTAACATGAACTCGATATGACACGTTTTGCAGAAATGTCAATACGGTATGTCACCCATTATGTGTAAGAGATGAATCAGTGGTTTGCAGAAATGTTATCTGCCAACATTTTAACCTTGAGACGGAGTTGTGCTCTTTTTTTAAAAGTGTTTAATTAAATTTCACAGTTTCCACTCCCTGACATAGAGACACCCTCCAGGTCTGTAGTATTCTCACTATAAGAGTACTGGTAGTTTCTGGGACTCTGTGCAAAATATAATGAGGCTGCCATCTTTAATATGCTGTGTGCACTGCACTTAATAGAAAATTGAAGGCAACTGGGACCTAGCAGCAAATTTGTCGGCCCCCAAAACAGGTTACCCAGGCCACACTTATTAAAGCCTCTTGGAATTAGTGGTGAAGCATCTTCAAGGCTTTATAGCGAATCAATTTCTTGGCCTTGTCATTCTCACAGCTTATCATGAATTACATGCTTGTCCAATTTTAATCAGCCTCAGCAGACCTGTATTCACAAACATCATTTTTTAAAAAGACAAAAGAGGGACAATGTTTTTTCGGAATGGTGATATGAATTGCCTCACAGAAAACTGAGAAGCACCCTGAATATCAATCACTGCAAAAGGAACAACGTGAGGCAAAGAAAAAAGTGTCATCGTCAATATGAAAGGTCTCATTAATCAAAAAAAAAAACACCAGGGAGACCTTAGTAACGACGGGAATTCATTTTGTGAGGGTGTAAGGCTATAATTTCTATTCACTCCTTCTTCAGCATTTTCAGCTAAATGCATGAGCCACCGGTTCCTTAGCAACAGACTCTGCAATGATGCAAGATTGAAGAGGAACAGCTCTGCAGCTCCACAGTGCAGGTGAAGTCGGCCGATGGCTCCTGTTGCAGCTCTTCAAAGCCCCCCTGGAAGTTACAGTTATTATGGAGGACTGCATCTCATTTAACGGCACGAAAAAAAAAAATCCACATCAAAGCTAATGCCGGGAATTTTTACACGAGGGACACCAAAATCAGTCATGCCTCTTGAAATACTGTGCTGAGAAATATCAATTCCAACACCGATCTTCCTGCACAAAAATGTCAAAGTTTGCCCGGAACGTGTTAACAATGTGCTAAACAGACTCATAAATAAACAGCAAAAAGGGGAGGTATGCTCTGCACTTCTGCGTCTGTTTTGTTGTTCAGCAGTGGATTTTTGCTTTTTTCGTTCAAACACTTCCCTAGTTTAACATTTTGTTTAAGCCTGCAGGTGTGGACACAATACCACAACAATCATAGTTGTGTTTTTTGTTTTTATTCCCCAAGGATGTCTGGCTAAGTATAGACAATGAGAGATCCTGCTGAGAGATTTCTAGTCTCAAACGTCAACAATAAGCATCAATACGTCAGGATCGATGGGCTTACTCCTCATCATTTCGCTTCTGTTTAACAATCACACAAACGGTGAGGAAGACATCATGGATGCTGAGGCTGCAGTAAGACAATAGCACCGTCCCTATGTCGCGTTTTGAGAACGATAAAACCGTAACCAGTGGTCTTCAGACCTAGTACTTCTGACCTAGTATTCATGAACTTGCTGGCTAGCTCAAATGCTAAGATACTGTTTTTAAATTTTAAAACCACCGTCTTCTCATTCCTTTTGTTCTGAGGGTTGTTAAAGGGCATTCTGTGGGGGGGGGGGCTCTTTAACTGAAGCAGACACAACAGCCTGAAGGGGAATGAGTCCACAATCAAAGTCAAGTTCAACACCACAAAAATACTTTTTCAAATTTGAGACACCCAAAGCTGGAAGCTGTGGGTGAAGTTTTTTCCTTCGGGTTAAGTGTTTGCTCATGTTTTAGGAAGAACAAACAAACAAAAACGGATTTGTGAGTAAAGCGAGCTATAACCTTTACTGAATTTTTAGGAGGTAGGCCTACATCTAAGAGATAACTCATAAAAGGCTCCAATGTTGTCTCATCAAGACACTGAATAAAGGCGTGCCTTCATCGAGGAGAGTTATGTAACAGTCCTAAGGCACCAGAAAAAAAAGGGAAAATCGTCCTTTTCTAAAAGGTTGAACTGAAACACCAGTTGATTGCTTATCTCCACATGAGGATGCATTCTTTCAGTAAATAACACTCAGATTCTGCCTGGCGATTTCATGGTCGTGACTGTTATGTTGTGCAACGTAATTCAAGGTGATGTCAAAGCTCAAAAACATTGTTCAACTAGAATAGTGGTGACTGCTGTTAGGTCCCAAGACTCAACATTCCCCTTTTGTACTCACTCATAGATAGCAGCCACCAAAATACAGCAGATACATGCAATATTTACAAGAAATGTCAACAAACGCCCTGTCTTGTAATGTTACAGAGAGTTAGAAAAAAAATCCAGGATCAACACAAAGAGTTAGAGGGGGCTATTGTGGGCCCAGACCCATCCTCCATCCAGGTTTCCTAAAAATACATTCAGTAGTTTTTGTGGTAACCTGCTCACAAACCAACAAACCGATAATGAAAAGCAAAACAAAAACTACGAAATTGAAGTATGTTTGATGTTGGCCATTCTTTCCCAATTAAATATATATCAATATGTTCCTATAAGTTGCATTAAAAGGTGCACAACGGAAGATCCAGTTCATACTCAGGGCAAATAGGGAGGTGCACCCTGCCTCTAATAGTAGCAGTTGTGAGCTAATAAGCTCTGTTAGCCCTGAAATGAAATGTTTACACAGCTAGCACAGTAGCTTTAGAGTGGGGCTAGCTGGTTAGCATGCTAACGTCCCTGCAACACAATAAATAGATGGCAAAAATGCTATATCTTCACATTCTCTTGATGATTTTTGTTCATTTTTGAATGTTTTTTTTTTAACTAGATTCTCCCATTTTGCCCTTTTAAGCATCTTTTGTTTGAGCATTAAACTACATTTCCCACGACTCTTTGTCATTTGCATGCTGTCCGCACCTCACAGAAAGAGTAGCTGCAGCACAAACAAACACACATTGCTGTGTTTTTGTTAAAAAAGGGACAAAATACTCAAATTGTCCCGCCCGATGCAGTCAAACACTGAAGAATAACACTTTCAAATCCTGCTCTGCCACTATCAACTCACAATTTCTGCCAAAAAAAACAAAAAAACTTGCCAAGCTGGTTTAACTGTTACGCCAAATGATTCCTCAAATCCTGCGAAATAGATTTCTAGCTTAGCTGCATCTAAGATCAACACAGTGCCAACGAAAGATGCTCTCGACAGCCGCTGTGAAGCTTCCTGTAAAACCTATGACTGCTGACTTTGATGGACAGTCCACTGACTGCTATGTCACACACACAGCCATTGATCGGATAAATGGGCGTGTGAGTAGCAGGGAGAAAACCACTACCATCATTTAAGACACTCACATCTGACAGTGCATCATACTCACTCAAGCTCTGCACATAGTCTGGTGAGGGGTCGCTGTCATCCCTCGGTGGTCGAGGGGAAACAACATGTGGACTTTATTAACAGTCTGACACCTGCTGAGAGGCTTGATAACAAACTCAATTATGCCCACCTCTCTCTCTCTCTGTCTCCCTGTCTATGTGCCTCTGCATTGTCCAGGGGCCAATCATTAGTCTTATCTAACAAATGAATATCAGAAATTAAAAGAAAAACCCCCAGAAACCCCCAGATTCAGGTTCAGAGCAGTGGGCCGTTAACAAGTGGAAAACAGTATTTGAGGGCTTGTTACCATCACAGGCTGGGAAGCTCTTGTGAGTGCCACTGAACATTTTATTGTTGTAACACTGCAGTGCATGGGGGGCAATTCGAGCAGGACTATGAGACCGACTACGCCCCCCCCCCCCCCCCATCCTCAACGTGTGATTGTTGACAGTGTCCTCTGCGACCATCACAATGTGTACATAAAAGGAAGGGAAGAGAAGGAGACACCCCCCCCTCACAACACAGACATCCACCCCCCACACCTCCATCCAACACCCCTCCTTCAATGAATGAGAAGCAGGAGAAGCCTCGTTTGATCGCATGATGTCTGCCCCCCCCCCCCCCCCCCCTCTTTTTCACTCACCTTCGATGGAGATTACGTGCTCTCGGATCTGGTTCTGCAGGGCCAGGTCATCGATGCGCTCGATCAGGTCGTAGATCGCGTAAATGTTGGGGTGGACAGACTCGAACCGATGGATCTCTGCCCTGATGGCCGCTGAGTTGGACAAAACAAACTGCGAGCCCCCCGGGCCGGGCTGGGCAGCCTGGCCCGAGACAGTCCCCGAACCGAATTGGCCGGCCCCTGAGCTCGCGGACGATCCGGATCCGAACTGGGACGGGATGGACTGGGGCACCGGGACGGGAACTGCCACCGGGACCGTGCCTGGAGTGGGCATGGCCGGCTGAGACTGCTGCGAGAGACCGGACCCTGGGACGCTCGACTGGAAATTCATCTCTCGTGTGTTTTCTCTCTCTCTCTCTCTGGTCTCTGGTGGACTAACTCACAGCGGCAGATCAGATATGCACACTAGAGATTTTTTTTAGGGGGGGGGGAGAGAGAGAAGAGAGAGAAGCTGAAAGCGATGCGAACAAAAGAAGTCCGCGCGAACTGATGGTCTGGAAAACGATCGGCGCAGAAAGAAGACGCATCAATAGTTGGTCAACAGAACGCGGCTCTCGCTCATATTATCAAAACTTGACTGTGATTCATTTTCCGTTATTGGCCAGATCTATCCAGGGGCCCCCCCCTCTTCTTTTTTTTCTCCTCTTTTTCTTTTTTCTTCTTCTTCTCCCGCAATGCCTACTTGGACACTCCTCTCAGGGCTGCACGGCCGCTTTGGTCAAACCCTTTTTCCTCAGCTGCTCTGCGCTGTGCTGTGAAGGAGACAATGGGGCTCGGCAGGCTTCAGCACGGCGCGCCCGGGTCCCGCTGCCGTCAATGCGTTTCGCTTCTGCTGCGCCGAAATGAAAATCCGCGTTCAGTCCTCCTCTCCGGTCGAAGTGGTCCCTGCCCAGCGCCCTCCTCCGCATGCTGAAACGTCACCCATCACGTAATTGTACTTGAGATGGGGGAGGGTGTGATTGGATTTGGCGGAGGGGTTGGAGGGGGGGGGAGAAAACTCGCAACGTGCACATCATTATAATAACCTACCTGACAGTTATGCAACCGCACCAACAAAATAATGTAATAATTATTTTTTTGGATGCTGTTGCGAGATATAAACCGAGATGCTTGCAGATACATTGCATTTGTTGTTAGTCGCAATTGAAGAGAGACACCCTACGTTCACACTTTCACACGTGTGCGACTGTGCGTGCACAGACTGCAATATGGGCCTTTAAGGGACTTCCTTGCACCAAATGTGTGTGTGTCCACTTAGATCTCCAAAAAAGCTATAGATGGTCGCTTAATTTCTTTGATCAGACTGTAAAAAGAAGAATATATCTGGCACACTTCTGTGGCTACACATCTTTTCACATACTCATGTATATTCATCTGTGACAAGATAAGCTCCAATCCTTTATTGGTTGGCATTATTACAGCAGCAGAGGGGGCAGCAAAACTTTAGAGCATCAGTTAAAACAGCTATAATAAATAAGTATAAATACTTGAAAGAATACAAGTACATATTTAAACAATAATTTAAAATATGTATATTGTGCAAACCCTAACAAAGGCAGTGATACAGCAGGTTTTTTAAATAATTATTACCTCAGGCACACACACACCCCTGGATGTCACATTAGGCCCACCCTCCTTCCCAGCGTGCATCATCAGATATCACTGCATGTTTAAAGGGTACTCACATTATGGGAGCTTATAAGCAAGTGGTGTGGTATATGGATCAGAGAGGGGGGGAGGCAGAGCCACCTGCTGGTGTGAATGCGCATTACAACAACAGCTGCTCAAGGCCAGATGACAGTCACAATCAGTCAATGTTCTGGTGGTGGTGCAGGAGTGTTTGTGGTGGTGGTGGAGGTGGAAAGACAAACACAGCCAGTGACTGAAAAGCATATTTGTCTATGCGTGTAATGTGCATTCGCGTGTCTGTATTACGTCATAGCTTGAAGTCAAGTGACCTTTTCAGCGCAGGAAAGGATAAAATAACTCTGCCAAGATGAGAAAGTTTTTTTTATAAAAGATTCATTTAAATATAATGGAGGACCTGAACTCCCAGGCAGCCCGCGGCATTTCTCACACATTAATAATATAGTGGCCAATACCCATTTTTTGTATCATTCCTTCCTCCCAGTGTTACAGCTGAATCACAGCATTATCAACATTAATATTGGTTTTAGCGCAGAGTGATTTCCAAGGGATGTAAAAGTAGTGTGTGGGTCATAATTTTGTGTATATTTGATACTGCTCTGTCCCTCTCCCTACTGTGTGAGCAGTTTTCTCTGAGTGTGTGTGGGTGATTGATAGCAGGTAGGACCTGCCGATTGGCTGAAGCCGCCTGATTGCTGCTCCAGGATTGGCCAGAGGCAGGAGAGGAGCCCTTTTGAAGCACCGGCTGACTGCAGTCTTCCTTTCCACCAATTCACCCACATCCAACTAGGGTTAGTGTCTAGTTTGACTAAGATTTTGTGTTTGTGTTGTGAAACCTAGTGTAATCTACAATCTGAGCTTTTTGTGCAAAGAGAAAATTGTGTGTGGTAGCCCAGTGGGAGGGAGAAGCCTTTTCTGTAACCCTTTTTCTCCAGTTTTTCCTTATTTAGGAGTTAGGTAAGATTTTGTCTTTTTGTTAATATTTTCTATTTGCATAGGGAAGGTAGGGAGATAGATTCTTTTGTTTGTTGTTTTGGCTTTCTCTCCCTCTGAAGCAAAAATAAAAACCTTAAAATAAATTACCTACCTTAAATATAAATTCTTGGTGCCACTGGCCTTCTTGGGAGTGGGAAGAGTGGGGAGAAGCAACTCATGTTATGTCTCTGATTCCCCTAGATCAGGGGCATAACAGTAGGTGATTCAGAAAAGACCTATCTTAGCATTCTTGTTCTGTGTTCTCACAAGGCTTAACACAGAGCCAGAAGTTTTTGAGTACATGGTATTTTTTTTCTTTGGTTTTTGTTTTTCTAATTCATTATGTAACCAAACCTGTTGTGACAGAGGGGATGATAATGCGCATCTCTGCACAGCTGCAACATGACACATAACTTTTTATTCTTTGCTTCAGCAGCTCTGCGTCTGCACAATTATACATTCAGCAGCAAGGAGAACCTGCTGTTTCAGAGATCATGATCATTATTCATGATATTTCTGAATTAATGACCGAGCAGGTCGAGCAAAATGTTTTGCAGAACATCCTGATTGAGTCTTCATTTCATGCTTCTGCTTGTGGTGAGGAAGAAACCACTATGTTGTATAAGTGTTTTTTTGTTGTTTTTTTTTTTTTTGCTTTATGTGGAACATTTGAAGGTAACAGAACGTTTTGTTTTTTTGTTTTTTTTATGGAGGCAGACATTTATATATTGGTCTTTATGTAACACTAAACCATTTCTGCGACATGCTACACATTTTCTATTTGTCATCGCCAGCCTTCTGCCACCATCTGTTGACCAAATTTGGAACTTCCTCTCACAAACCACACAACTATGCTCATCCTGTTGCTCCCCATTTTAGTGAATGCAACATTTAAAAGCTCCAGTGATTGTTGAATCTGGTTGTGAAGATTTTCTATCAAGACTTTTTTTTTTACACAGTAACTTTTGTGTGTTTCAAATTAACTTGGACTAAAACAGAGTTTCATGCTCTTGTTTATTTACATGAATTACGCAGTCAATTCGTCTACTTGGTGTGTGATGACACATGATAATATTTGCGCAACTGTTATAGACTATCATTTCATCCAGGCACCTTCTTGGCAAATGGCCGACCCAACATATGACAGTCAATAGAAGATGGCGAACAGGCTCAGAGTCATTCCATCTCAGCCATTTCTCAGAGCATTATATAACAGAGAATGTAGGATTTTCCAATTACTTGAAAGGGAATGAATTATCTTAATTAGGTTCTAGTCAGGACAAGCCAATTTCAATCGTATAGCCTAGAATCACAATCACATTTACTTCAAGTAAGGAAAAACTCGTCAGAAAACTCTTGGGGTTACAAAAGAGTCACAGAGAGGGGACCCGTCTCCCAGGACAGACAGTCATGTAGTAGCTGCTGCATGTACAGAAGAGACCAACAACAACACAGAGTATAAAAAGGTAAATATCAGGAAAAAATAATAAATAATAAATTATCAGAATGTAAACAGGTTATCAGGTTCTGGTACTTGAGTAAAAACCTTGAAGAATCTGATATAAGTATCAAAAGTAGAAGTTAAAGTCAAAAATACATTTACATGTCTGTATACTGTGGGTCAATCAATTATCATTTTAACCAATTATATAATCTGATATTGAGCATTTTTTTTGGAGACAGTTCATTTCAATTTATTTAGGATGACCCCTTGAGATGCAGCATCTCGTTTTCGAGGGGGTCCCAACACAGATACAAAGATAACACAAAACATACATTACAATAATACACAACAGACGCAAAAACACAAAAACACACTGCTCCACCACTTCCACAGCCCCCACGCCCCACCCACCCCATCACACACATACCTACTTAAACAAGTACATATATACATACATACATATATACATATAAGCATACATACATATGCGTATACATATACATACGGGTGTAACCACATTGCAATAGAGTGCAACATCAGGCAACAGAATACCACAGCAATTTATGAATAGAATAGAATAGAATTTTCTGATCATAAGAATCAGCATTTTTTTATGTGATTGCTGACAAAATATATAAATCTGAAAGTGCACTACTCTGGCTCTGATTAAGCATACAATCTGAAAAGTAATCAGTAAATCAAGTAAATAAAATAACGGTAGTGGCAGTGGTGGTCTCAGGAATCTTTCAGCGACAGGGTGGATAAAAATAAAAAGGACACCAATTGTACGTTGGGGGGCTCTGACGTGAAGAAAGTTGTGACACTCTATCATGTTTTGTCACCCTCGAGGGCACTTTATCATGTTTTATCTACCGCAGCGGCACTTTCGCGGCATTGATACACGATATTTACCAACAAAATATAGCGGAGTAGAAGTGTAAGTTAGCAAGTACAGTAACTCAAAATCCCCTTCCCCCCTCCCTACGTCAACACATGAATGTGTAATAGCTAGACACAGGAGCGAACAGTAGGATCCTGTCCTCAACAGCATACAGGTTTGCTGGGTAATTGAGTTCTCTGTCCTGATTGGATAAAGTGGGCAGGGATACTAGAAAAGTTCATTTCTTTCACTGCATGAGCGTGGTAAAGAGAGACATGGGTTACTGACCAAACACTCCATAACAGTGATAACTGTTGGAATAACGAGCATTTTAACACTTAACACTCATTTAAATACAGTACTTGAGTCAATGTAATTCCCATCACTTATCATTTACAAGTGAAAGTGCAAATATACTCCAACAGAGAGAAAGAGAGCGTGAACTTTGTGTTTAATTATAATCAAAACCTCATCTCATCTATTTCAGTTTGAAATAAATGTCATTATATGAAAAAAGCTCAAATAATAACCTGAAGTCTGAGCTGCATGATGACCTCAGCAGGTGGAGTTTTACATTTCCCATTTGACTCATTTGGTTTCTTCCCTCTTCCAAATGGGCCGGACGGCTCGAGCCCCAGAGAACTGCCCAGGACCCTGGTGGTCACCATGAATACTTTAGCAGTCAAGTTTCATCTACACCAAGAGAAGGAAAAGATGTGTGGGAGTAATATTAATGAAACCTATCTGAATTATTGATTCTCATTTTAACTTGCAGAGATGAGGACTAAATACAAATCTTCAAGCAAGAACCGTCATGTGAATCTTAACAAAGGCCTCTCTATAAAAGCCATCACATTGCTTCACTGACGACAGGATGGAGCCGGACTCAAATTATCGCATATTTATCCATCAACCGCAAACGGCCGCGGGCAATGTACCATACATACGGAATGAAATGAAGATGCATTGTGATTGATCAGATACTTGTAATGCACGTAAGCAGAGGGAAGAGCAATAATGTCCCATGAGGATTGCAGGAAAAGACTTCACATGCCTCCATCTTAAGCTTAATCATCTTATTCACTAAGCATCCATTGTGCCAGATGATCAAAAAAAAATATACATAAAGCACTGTGAATATGTGGTTTACTCACTGTTTCATATAACACACTCACTTTGTCATTAGTCATTAGTCATTGGTTAAGTTTCCTGTCTGTAAGTTTCCATCTTATCGTGTTTACACGTTTCCTGATGAGCAACTTCTTCATCAAAACTTAGTTTGCGTTTACAAATGTACAAAATGACACGCAGGCTCTCCGACTGCAACTTCTGGTCTCTTTTAAAGCAACATTATGTAACTTTGTGACCTTAAAATAACAGCTTCAAAATCATGTTGATGGTACAGTGTCTTGTAACAGGGTGAACTGTATGTGACTTCAGTAAGAGGGTCGGATCACAGCGTCACGTACATGTTTATTTCAACATTTTTACGATGTTATGAGTTTTCTTTGTCGTTTGCACCTACAATACATCTGAAAAATTGTAACAGACCTTGGATTTGCATTTAAGACAGTGGTATACTGTGTGGAGTCGTGCACTACAAGCCAAATTCTCCACAAGGTGCTTTAAAGTGGAAACTATGTCTGCTGGTATATGACTATGGCTTTAGTTGATTTTAAGCTTTATTCATTAATGTGTTCTATCGTGTATGAATGTGAATATGTCTGATAAACTGAAGGAGTCATGCTCTGTAGACTCGTTCTTCTTAAAGACAGCAATGTTACAGACATGTGAGACACAGCTGTAGATTCACTTCCCCAACAAAGCAGTTAAAACTGCTTAAAACTCATCATTAAACATCCACAAAATGCAACATAAACAATAACGCAACGGGGATAATTAAACCATAAATCATTAGATAAGACTTAATAGACTGATAGGGACCATTTTACTGCCCAATGAGTCTGTTTACTTTTAATACCGTGAGTAAATTTAGCTGATAATATATACTTTTACCCCCAGAAGGATTAGAGTGGTGGACATTTCACTTGTAGTATTTTCAAAGTGTTTTAAGATCTGAAGGTTTCTCTCATCGCTGGGTTTATTTATGATGGTTTATATTAAAAAAGACAAATGAAAAAATCCATTAGAAACCTTTCAAACATTAATTCATGAGCAGAAAGAGAGAACTGGTACCTTAAATCAACTCAACTCTGAACTGAACCGACAAAACTGCAGCATTTGATGAGCAAACTGAAATGGTTGCAGAAGGAAGAGATGAGTCTCTATTGATTCTCTTTTTATATTTAGACACTCTAGTGTGCGATCCAGACACACATGAGCTTTTAACTACCATCTAAGGACGGAACCAGCGCAGCACATGGAGCGGCTGGCCTTCACAAGTGCAGGCCTCTCAGAGATCTCAGATAGCTGTGCCTGGATCAGGCCGGTGACCTTGCTGCCTGTTCTGGCAGCAAGGTTCTTCCTCTCACGCTCAGGTTCAAGTTATTAAACAATCTCAAACACACCGAGCAAAACTCAGTTCAAACAAGGTCATCCTTTTACAATCCACTTCAATGGGATTCATTCCGAACATTAAAAACAAGCGAATTGGTAACTTGTTACAGATTGCATCAGTGTCTGCCTTTCACTTTCAAGGCTTTTCACAGTGCCTGATAACAGATCTAGGAACAAGGAGGCCTAACTGATCATTATAGCTGAATGGTAAAGTGTTGGAATTGACTCAACAGTTTCCTGCTTTAGTTTAGAAGTCGCACTGATTTTGTTATAGTGCCTATTAAGACCCCATAGTCTCTGATCTTTCTCCCAGCTCGCATGTTTTGAAATGCAACAGAGTTTTTTAGTGAGGTGACGGTTTAAGCGAACCTCAGGTAGTCAGGAAACTTGTTCCACAGGTGGAGAGCATATAGAAACTAAAGGCTGCTTCACCTTGCTCGGTTTCGATTGTGGGAAAGCTGTGCCAGACGACCTGAGGGGCATACATGTAACTATATATGTTGATGAATTTATTACCTTAACATGTCATGACTTTTCCCTAAGTGATGAGAACTGATCATTAACATGGTTGTTTTAGAAGCACATTACTGAGAAATAATGCGCTGATTCTGTTTGGGTCTTGGATTTCTGTCATTTGACCACATAAGATAACAAACTGTACATGTCTTTATCTGGAATAATGCTTTGTCAATCAAATTAATATATGTATCTATGACACGACATTTAAAATGTAATATATGAAATATTTCAAAATGTTACGGTCATTGTTGTATTTTGCCACCTTCATCAAATGTTTATAATAATGTCTGTGCATAAATTATATGCTGCCTTCAATAGGAGTGTCATAGAACAGCACAGTGGCAGGGATCTGAACCCTCAGCCTCTGGTTAAAGAACAACTTGCTATTTACACTGTGGCACTGCTGCTCAAGATTACATAACGAGAGTGGACATTTTCAAAGGGTTACAGTGACCTTTTGTTCAGTGACTCTGTGAACTGCACAAGGAGTCACCATAGGCAGAAAATCAGAGGCTTTTTGTTGCAATCATTTTGACTGAGGCGATACATGATGGTGTAAGAAAGCAGCCTGATAAGAAGAGAAAGAGACAGAAAACACCCATTTGTCTCCATTTGATGTGTTCGGACTGTGATACAGTGACCTCTAGGGGAGGATTTGGTTATGAGACGTTACACGAGTTAAAGGGTCAGTTCACCTAAATTAAAATGAACAAACAAACAAAACAGTAACATAACTGACCGTGCAGTTTTAACGGACCATATGGCTGTGGAAATTACATTTCTGTCTGACAGTTTGTCAAACACAAACAGACCCTCGCAGTAAAAGGTTATTCATACGGTGCGTTATTGACAGTAGATGATGTCACTAGGCAGCCAGGTCATTAGGGATATATTTGTTTATTTAATACATGATTTACAAACAGCTAAAATATCATATTTAAAATTAGCCTTTGACCTCATTATTTTCCACTAACATACATTAAATGTAGCTCAGTAAACCTCAGAAAGCAAACAATAATGATTAGATAGATAGATAGATAGATAGATAGATAGATAGATGGATGGATAGATGGATAGATAACTTTATTAATGCCCAAAGGGATATTAGATTGTGGTAGCAGCAGGTACATTTAAATACAATCAAAATACAAAGGTAAAAATAGAAACAAAATACTATGTTCAATATAATACTATACTACCGTTTTTGACAAACATTTGGAAACTATTTGTTTATCTACTTGGCAGCAATTGGTATTTGGCCTTTCTTAATAGCATTTAGGCTGGAGTGCAGAAATGGGTTGAATGACAGCAGCCCATCATTATGATCGATTGTGGTCTTCAATAATAAATGCACACTTAAAATAATAAAATGCATTGATTGTTTGTGTGGTGCTTGCGCTTATGTCCCTTCCCTATGTGATTTAAAAAAAAAAAAAAAAAAAATCAAGTGCTGCAACTTTGCACTTTGTGTTCTTTATTCATTCATTTTAAAAAATGTTTTCAGCATAATCCCTCTCATGTCTCCTACCATGAAAACCCGGCACAATGAAGAACACACAAGACAATGACAAGTTATTGTTTAAAAATAAACTTCACAACAGCTGAAGATTAAACCCCCAAACTACCTCCTCTCTGCAGCAAAAATAGGATCCTCCACACACTGCAGCCTCACATTAACCACACCCCTTCTCATGTTGCAGCAAAACACTCCACAGCGTTTTTTTCCCCCTGTTATTTTCCCAGAATGCACCTGGAGAAGCACAGTGACGAACGCATCTGATGATGGGAAGTCCGAGGCCGTTTTAAGAGTCGAATCTTTTGAGCCTTTTCAGTGTGACGTCCTCCTTCAGGAGCTGATTCATTTTACTGACACCAGCTGGCTTTCGAATCATGTCAGCAAAATAAAAAAATAACAAACAGCAGGCTATCTTTACAAAATTGACCGAATGTTTTTTTTAATTATTATTTTGTGCTGCAAGTAGTATGCAAGCCAATAGATGCATGCATTAAAAGTAAAGTTAATGTGAATGAAGCAGAAAAATCCAACGAAACGAAGTCATTATAACAACTACATTCAAATGTAAAAAAATAAAAATAAAAAATATATTTGTATCTTGGTCAAACGAGAATTCAATGCAGATTACTACATCTGTTTTTGAAAAAATCAACTATTAATGTACGCACAGCACATAACTTACCGTAAATAAAATATGTAATAAAGTAAACTGACCTAGCTCACAAGACAGCTGTGTTGTGCTAGCTTTCATCTGTCATTGTCGAACGAATCGTCCACGGACCGCCCATTAGCAGATGACAACAACAAAACAGACAGAGCTACTGAGAGGGTGTTAGCGTAGTTAGCTACCTGAGATAAACAACTGGTGGTTTTGTTCGTGTGTTACACCTTCTCGGCCGCAGTTTGACAAATAAGACATTTCTAGAGCAGCAGTATGGCTAATCTGTGTAACTAACCATGGTTGTCACTTATTCTAGTTTAGTTTAGTCTAGCTAACGTAAGCTAAGTGGCTCGCCAAGCTAGCTATATGTATGCCAAGCTAAAACAGGTTAGCTAGCTAGCTCAGTTGCTAGCTTGTGAGCTAGCCAACTCGCCCAGACGAGGTGGAGACAAGAACGGGGAGATGCGAGCAAAGTGAGGTAAGGAAACAGCACCATGTATTTAATTAATTCAGTGTGTGATGTCATTCTTACACCAATATACGTCTTAGCTGATTATGTGGGTCGTTTTGCGGAATTCTGCTACATTTGTCAAATTCACCGACGTTAGAAATAGCTGTCCTGCGCTAGCTTGACAGCTGTGTTAGCTAATAGCCAGTTAGCCCAGTCAGCGGGTTATTATTGACCAGCTAACGCGCTAGCAGCTGCCGGTGGCCCCTTGTTTGGCACTGTACCCAAGATAAACAGGAGGCCTTTAACTCTGAGTAGGTGTTCTCCTGAACAAAACAGTAAACATAAACATTTGCTCTCGGGAAACCCTGAATGATGGGAGGCCCACAGACGTGCAAAATGCTATTAATGGTGATTAGCTAACGGACATTCGCGTAGTCTGTGATAGCAACTTAGCAGGTAAGGTGTTTTATATTGTCACGTTAACACCACTTGACAATCAGTGGTTTACTCGCTTTGTCCACGCTATTTTTCAGTATCTGTAGCTTGTGATATCATTGGTGCAGCCTTCTGGCTCGCCACTTTACAGAAAAACACCAACCAATGTGAGCTGTCTACTTCTCCAGGCAGTTTTGAAAGTTTGTCTTTGTCTTACATCAGACAACCATATTAGATAACTTCTTACATATTTAACACTTGACCGTAGCCGGTAACCAACTACAAGGTGACTCAGCTTCCAAGCTCGTTACTCGGTAGACAACAAAGGCTTTAGAGTTCCTGTGGAATGAATTCATGTCATGTTGGTCTTTTTTGTTTGAGCTTAAAGAAAAAAGATCCTTATAATGATGTGGATTACATATAATCATACTCTTGTGTTGTAGTAAGAAAACACACTTGTAAGTATTTATCAACAGTTTTATGTCTTTATGATTTGGGTAATCTCTTATCTCTCACCAGAATGTATTTACTTATTTAAAATGTAAGCTTAATAAAATGTAAAAAGTTAGATTATCAGGGATCTCACATACATTTGTGTTTTGGCTTTTTTTTTCACAGGTTGGCCTTGAATGACTAAATGAGCAAGACAGGCAAGTGCCGAGAACTCTGGGAGATTCAACATGAAGTTGTATGTGTTCCAGGTCAACAATGGCAGCACATTGACATTTGACACTGATCTTGCTGTCCAAACGTAAGAAGCTGGCATTTTACCAATTTCTGTCAGAGGTAGTTGTCGGTACATCTTGGCTGTAGTGACCTAAATATATTCTTCCTTTGTCTCAGTGTACTGGAGCTTAAACATGCCATCCAAGCCAAATACAAGATTGCAACTCAACATCAAGTCCTTGTTGTCAATGGAGGGGAATGTATGGCCGCAGAGAGGCGTGTCTGCAGCTACAGTGCTGGCACTGTAAGTTTATACAATTTGTTCATAAGTTTTTTATTTTTCCCTTGAGGGTATACATGTTCCATTTACTGATGTCTTTCTTTTGATCTTTAGGAAACCAACCCCATATTCCTGTTCAACAAAGAGATGATCTTGTGTGACCGGGATCCAACGATCCCCAAAACCACCTTCTCGATTGAGAGTGAGATTCAGGTTAAGGTGGAGGAGTCTCTACTGATGCCAGCTGTCTTTCACACTGTTGCCTCACGAACACAACTTGCTCTGGTAATTATATAATGACATATATCTCTTCAAGTATAATATAAAATCATGTTAACCTATCAACTAACTATGGAATACTCCAAACTTTCCCTGAAATTGTTTGTTTGTCTTTTCTCTTTGCCTCTCCAGGAAATGTTTGAAGTTGCCAACAAACTTAGCTCTTTCTGTGAACGTTTGGTTCATGATGAACACCTTCAACACCAAGGCTGGGCTGCAATTATGGCTAATCTGGATGACTGCACTCTGTCTTATCAGAAGTTACTCATGAAATTTGACACGTCTTATGCAAATTATCAAAATGACCTGGAGGAAATTAAGGTCAAACTTACAAAGTAAGTGTTGGAACAGAGGACATTTTTTTTTTTTTTATTTGCCTATCTTATCCAATAATTATGAAATAAACTATTTACTAATCATAAATTATAACAATTTAAAATGATTAAATCACAATCGTAGTGCAATCAAATATCTGAATTAGTGGTAAATACATGCAAGTAATATCTTTCAGCTAAAAGGAAATGAGCTTGATGTCTTAATACACGTTTTATTCTGATTGCAGGTTAGGGACAGCAGTTTCAGTAATGGCCAGGATACCTCTGCTGGAATGTTTAACAAGACACAGCTACAGAGAGAGCATGGAGAAGTCCAGCTCAACCCCAGGAAAGGATTCAGATGAGACAGAAGAAGAAAAATCCACAGACTCTGTGCTCTGCGGTGGTGGTGCAAAGAGGCCCTCCAAGTTATCAGCCTCCTTCTCAGCCTCGGGGACGGCCACACGTGGACCAGCTGGAGACAAGGAAACAAATGAAATGACTGATAGTGGTGGGCTGAGATCTGCACTTCTGGATGATGATGATGATGATGACGATGATGACGATGACGATGACGACGATGACACTCCAGAGTTTGCCAACCCGTCCAGCTTCAATGTCACACTATTAGACTGGATCAATGTGCAAGACAGACCCAATGATGTGGAATCTGTTGTGAGGAAATGCTTTGACTCCATCAATAGGGTGAGTCACAGTTGTATGAATAGACATGTGAATAGAGTTGTGAATATGTAGCCATGTATTGTGGTGGAAAAATTCTTGACTGAAACGTTTCTTTCAGCTCGACCCACGGATCATTCAGCCCTTCCTGACAGATTGTCGTGACACTATTGCCAAGCTAGATAATCAAAACATGAAAGCCATCAAGGGGCTCGAGGACCGGCTGTATGCTCTAGACCAAATGATTGCAAGCTGTAAGAAGTTGGTGAATGAACAGAAAGAACTTGCTCAGGTACGTAAAGAGAGATAAATACAATTTAACCTGCTGGGTTTATCTTCTATTTTTAATGAATTGTGCTGATATGTCGTCTTTGATAGGGATTTTTGGCCAATCAGAAGCGGGCTGAAAACCTGAAGGATACATCTGTTCTGCCGGACTTGTGTCTGAGTCACACTAACCAGCTGATGATCATGCTGAACAACCACAGGAAGCTGCTGGACATCAAAAAGAAGTGCACCACTGCCAAACAAGAGCTTGCAAACAACCTTCAAGTCCGACTCAAGTGAGACTCAAAACCACTTCCTCTCTTTTAGCTTGTTCTATTTTATGCTTACTGATATTAAAAGTTTCCAATATCAAGCGAATCGTGTTTGCAACTTTTTCGGTGCTCATGATTTTGCATTAGATGGTGCTGCTACGTGATGCTTCATGCAGACCAGGATGGCGAGAAGCTTCAGGCTCTTCTCAGACTTCTGACAGAGCTGATAGAGAGAGTGAGGGTGGTGGATGCCCTCAGCACAGTGCCCCAGATGTACTGCTTGGCAGTGGTGGAAGTCGTCAGGAGAAAAATGTTTATGCGCCACTACAGAGAGGTCAGTGCTAAATCCTATTATTGGACACTAATCGTGTGTCCAGACATAAGATACAAAGAGGTGAACTCTTCGCCTTAATGAATCTTTGGCTTTTGGGCTTGTTTAGCGCTGAGGACATAATTTACACATTCCTCTCTAATTGGGAAATGTTTTCTTACTTTGCCACTATGATGAAGAGAGAACAGACTTATTATGTTGTTTACTGTTGCTTGATGATTAAGTAAATTGTAAGCCTTTTTTAGTCTTTTGTTTTTTGTCTTTTGGGGAGAAAGCCTGCTTTTCATTGGCATTGCTGTCCTGTGTCTTTGCTGGGACCCTTTCATGTGGAACATCCTATTTAGTAGGCTCATGAAGGACTAGGATTGTAACACTAGGTGGTTAGGAAGTTTTGCTATTGGTGAACACTCCTATGCATTAGCATGAGGCTCTTTGAATCTTTGCCGAAGTCTCCTGTGTGTAAATCACGCTTCAACTTAGGATGACTGGGAAATAAGCTTATATCTGTCCTCTCTGTCCTCTGCTTTTAGGTATTTTTGTGTCTTTGCTTCCTTCATATTTTTTTTTATGTAGTTGATGCAACAGGAAACCACTTCTGTGTGCACATTTTTGCTTTCATTTTCCATTTGTCATTGCAGTGACTTAAAAAGCTTGATGTTAGCATAATTGATAACACACCTTTGAATATTAATTACTCTGTTCAGAAACATAATTATGAATTTGTTGTAAAATCTTCACAATTATTCTTTTCAGTGGGCGTATGCACTTGTGAAGGATGGAAAACTACTGTACGAGGCAGAGAAGTTCAAAAGGGAATCCTTTGGGAAACTCTTTAGTAAGTGCCTTTTGACTCTAACCTGATGAGTTATGAGTTGTTCTAGTAAAATAACACGTTTAAACCAAGATCATGATTTAATTATTGTACTTATTTTGTTTCAGGGAAGTCTTTTCTCAGAAATCGTTTGTTTAGAGGACTCGATTCATGGCCTCCAACATCCTTTTGTGTAAGTTATAATTTAAGACTTTGACCAAGTCGTTATCATGTACATTATTTCCAGTGTATTCTGAGCGGTCTCCGTGTTTGCTTTGTTTATGACCGGTATAGACACGAAAGCCCAGAAGATTTGATGACGAACTTCCAGACATCTCTGTTGAGGACCTGCAGTACTTGAAATCTTGTTGTCCTTTAGAGGTGCAGCCTTTCCTAATGTAAGTCACTGTCCTCAGCTTTTGAATTTGTTTTTAGTATAAACTTGACATTTCTCTAACCCAGAGTGGCCATAAGATACGGACAAATTTTCTCAAGAGTCTTGAGAAAAACTGGTAGAAATCGGTCAAACCAAAGTAGATCAACACTGCAATTAAGTGAAATTATAGCCTGTAAAATCATACTGGGTGTGTTTGGTGAGGAAGGGCTGGTTTGCACAGCAGTTCACGAAACTATACATAAATTACAGATTGTTGTTAAGATTATGTTAAAGCTGAAAATTATTTAATGATTTCTAAATTTGTATTGATGGTTTTGGACCCTGAACCCAGTCATTGCAGCATTAACTTGCAGACCTTCGCCGAGACTGTAGTTGAGGAAAACCTCAACCTTGTTTAAACATTCTGTTCTTTTTTTCTTTCTACAGGGTCCCCACCATGTGTGACTTTGAGCCCTTAAATCGACATGTAGAGACGCTTCACCAGCTGGTCCAAGCTGCACAGAGTGTGGATGAGATGTCTCAAACTATTACTGACCTGCTAAGTGAACAAAGGGTAACAGCAGCTTCATTAGCAACCTTTTATTTGTGTTATTAATAAGTAGAAATGTACATAGGCTGGTTTATGTTCACATTAGCAATTTTTTTCTACATTGGCACTGAAATAATTAGTTGATTAATGGTGTGAATAGGTACATTTCTTTCTTTCTTTTAAGCAAAAATATATTTAAAAATCGCTGGTTTTACCTCTCAATATATGGATTTGCTGCTGAATTTGCTCTTTGTGATTTTTAAAATTAGATTAAGGGTTTTGGGGGTTTGGGACTATGGAGTGAACGAAAGTAGCAAATTAAAGACATGTATCATGACAGTAATCGGCAGATTAATCAATAATGAAAATAATTCTAAGTTGCAGCCCTATTATACATTGTGTGATTTTGCTGTTATTTAAGTATTTCACCGCTCTCCTTCTCCCTTCATCTGTTCTGTCTTTGCAGGAATCCTATTGTCGGAGCGCTCACAGATCAACTGTGCTGACCCCGCAGACTGAGAGCGTACCTGGGACCACAACACCGATGTCCTCCAAAACCCCTCCATCACTTAGCCTTCATGGACCCAGCTGCCAGCCCCTACATGTTCCCGTCCCAGCTCCTCTGGAGGACTTATCCCCAGACAGCATAGATGCACAAACATTTGACTTTGAAACCATTGGCCATCCAAACATGGATCCAGTCCTGCAGCAGGGCTCCCTTGACTTGGATTCTCTAGCAGAGAGCCCTGAATCTGACTTTATGTCTGCTGTTAATGAATTTGTGATTGAGGAGAACTTGACCTCACCAAATCCCATCAGTGATCCAACTAGCCCTGAAATGATGGTGGAGTCGCTGTACTCTTCAGTCATCAATGCTATTGACAACAAGCGTATGCAGGACACCACTATACTAGAGAGGGAAAACTCAAGGATAACTGTCCTGAAACAAGCTATTGACAAGTACCGATCAGCTGCTGAGGAGTCCCATTCCAACTTGAGAAGTGTTAAGGATGACCTCTGTCACTTAAGAGGCATGGTATTAAAAGAACAACATGACTTTGGCTTTATCTTGAGGAGTATGACCACGGAGGTGCGCAACATTGTGGATAACATCTGCCAGACCCATGAACAGGAACTGAAGGAGCAGCATCAAAGTGAGCTTCTCTCTGTTCGCCAAGAGCTTGAGAAGCATGTTAAAACACTAACGGAGGAAAACCAAGTAAACCAGAATATTGTCAGAGATGTCCAACGTGCAATGCTAGAGCTGGAGGGGCTTATGGAGCGCAAAGAGAAAGAACTCACTCAGCTTGAGAATGAGAAGGAGCGATGGGTTGAAACGGAGAGTAACCAGAAGGATAGGATCAAGAACCTGGAGCAGACGGTGAATGATCAAGCTGAGGAGATCAAGACGCTGTCAGCTTCAAGAGATTCTCTGACCAGCCAGCTTGAGAATCTGCACT
This sequence comes from Sparus aurata, assembly GCF_900880675.1. Taxonomy (NCBI): domain Eukaryota; kingdom Metazoa; phylum Chordata; class Actinopteri; order Spariformes; family Sparidae; genus Sparus; species Sparus aurata. The sequence continues at coordinate 20,711,416 of NC_044207.1, forward strand.
TTGAGATCGAACGTAGCCAGCAGAAGATTCGGCAGGAGTTGGAAGTTGTTGAGCAGTCCCACTTAAAGGAGCTGGAGGAACGAATGAAGGAGGAACACAAGGCAGAACTGGAGACCCTAACAAAGGACAACCAGGAGGCTCTGGAACGTCTGGTTGCTGAAAATAGTGCAAAGTTAAGCGAGGCAGGTGATCGCCATGACAGTGTACTTAGAGAGAAGGACAAACAAATAAAAGACTTGGAGGCTCGTAGTACTGAGCTTGCAGAACTCCGCTGCAAGGTAGAGGTTGAGCTCGCCCTCAAAGAGTCAGAGACAGAAGAGATGAGGCGCTTATTTGATGAGTTCAAGATGCAGCAGGCTGAGACTGTGAAGTCCCAGGTCGAGGCTGAGACCAAAGTCCTTAGTGAAGAAATGGCGGGTATCAAAAAACAGCTTCAGGTAAAAAATGAGGAGTATGAAGTGGACCTTGCAGAGCTGAGGACTCTCATGAGGATTGAGAAGGACCACTGCATCTCAGAGTTGGTGGACAGACACGATGAAGAGACCATTTTGTTGCGCAACGAGCTCTCCTCCCTGCAGCAGCAAGCCCAGGACGCTGAGAGGAACCATGCAGAGCAGCAACAGAAACTTAAGCAGGAAGTTGACCAGCAAATGGCTGCTCTGAGTGAAGAAAAGGAAAAGCAGTTGAGGAGTTTCAAAGAACTGGAGCAAGAGTTGAGGACTGTTATCAGCAATTTGCAGGCAGAAAATGACCTGCTGTCCAAAAAAGTAGAGCAGGATAGACAAGCAGCCGAGAAAGACTTAGAGGTTGTATCTCCAGATGCCTTGAAAGAGTTAGAGCAGCAGAAGGAGGAGATGGAGAAGAGACTGTCTGACAAAATTAGACAACTTGAAAATGAGCTTCAGGAGAGACGATCCTCAAAAAGGTAAATGTTTGATTTGTTTTTTGTTGTTAAAGTTACAAGCTGAAGTGAACGAGTTTTGTCAATTCTGTATGTTTGCATTTAGAATAATACAGTGAAAGGAAATGTGGGGTTAGATGAGCAACCCATACATTTTACTGTTAACTGAGAATGAACCTTTCCCTTTGGCAATTGTGTGCGCTTGTATGACCAGATAACATAACCCCATGGTCAGAATTCAAGTTTGTTCTGTGTCTTCCAGTGAAGAGGGGTTGTCGCTGCATGCTGAGGGGTGTGCAGATGCTGGAGCACCTCTGTCTCTAGACTCGGCACTACAAGAGCGGCTGCAGCAGGAGAGGGCCTCCCTGCAGTTCCAGATGGAGCTCCTGGAGAAGAAGAAGAATGAGGAGATACAGAACCTTAAGACATCATTAATTGCAGAGCAGCAGGTTTGTGTTGGGGGCTGTAAATAGGTGGGCAAAATAATGTCTTGTGCTGTTAAGTGGAATCGAACCATTACCTAATCTCCTTGTAGGTTGTTTCTACAATTGATGATATATTGCACTTATAAGATACGACTATCGGATTGCATTAAGTGCATCAAGATCCACTCAAGTCTTCAGCATTTAGAGGTAGACAGGGAGATTAGTATTTTTTCCGTCCCATTTACATCAAATAGGTTAGCCTTCAGAAATGCCCTTTTTAATTATTCAAGTTCAATCAACATTTTCCAAGCCTCCATTAGAGTAGGGTGTGTTGTCAGGCTGTTGTACTAGACTGCATTAATTATAACTAGATGAACTTGGAGATAAACTTGCAGCTGAGTGTATGGAGTGCAGTGGTCATTTTCTAACTATTTTTAAGCACTGCCTAGTCAACATTAAATGGTGCTGATTGGCATCGTAATGCACTTACTTTGTGAAACCTTTCTAATTTTAAATCGTTATTGACACTCACTTTCAGCCAATTACATTCAATTTCAAGTTAAGCCTCATAAATCAGCAGGATGTTCTTTCTTTTATTCGTCCATTTTTTTTCTGTGCTGGCACCAGTCATGGTCCTTGTAATCGCTTTATACCAAAAGATGCCCATGGGACAGTATAACGTGGTGGTTTGTTTTCCTGTTCACACGGCAATTAGTTGTGTATTTTATCACTTATTGATTACAAAGATTTCTCTGAATCTCTGTTATGGTTATTGGACCTCCCTCTCTTGCACCACCCCTCATAGTTAGAGCTAGTAAAACACTTGTTTTGCACAAAATATTACATAATTGAGCTGTGATTACTATTATTTGAAATGACAGTTGAGCCAACATAATTCCATTTCATTTTTGTCTCTTGTTCTTGGGTATGATGCATGGTAAAATGATCAGATAAAGAACAAAGCAAAAAAAATCAAACAGATTGGTAAAAAATCAACCAAACAACTGTAACTCCCATGGCTGCAAGCTGATCTGCACAGTTGGAACTTCCTCTCTAAACATTTGTGCTTTGGTTTAAAATCCCCGTTGTCACCTAAAAATTGCTGTTGAGCTTGTAACAACTCGGGTAATGGTAATTTTTTTGTTTGTCTAGACTAATTTCAACACTGTTCTAACACGCGAGAAGCTGAAGAAAGAGCAGATCATCAATGATCTCACAGAGAAGTTGCAGATAGTTACCCAGCAGCAGGAGAAGGACAAAGGTGAGTGCTGCAAAGAGTAATCATTTGTTTTGTTGAATGGAAGAAGCTGTTCCATTTTTAAGATTAGCCTTTTTAAAGTTAAATGTATAGATTGGCATGTTTTGCCTTTCAGTGTTTCTCATTTATCTGAACTTGTTGCAGCTCTGATAGAAACTCTCTCTGAGGACCGAGCTAGTGTCATGCAGGAGAAGAAACACTTGGAAGAGGAGCTGAACCGCCTGCGCAGCACTGCACTGGTCTCCTCTGCCTTCTTCACTACTAACCCTTCAGCTCAGGAGCTCCCAGAAGCCAGAGCAGCAGCTAGTAGACCTCTGCCTGTTGCGGGGGCTTGTTCCTCTGAGTCCATGGCTGAAACTGACAGACTGGCCTCTGTGGCGGCCATTCGAGAAGACGAGCAAGTAGATTCAGCCGTGGAGGCCAGCATGGTGACAGTCCAGTAAGCATCTTCTCACCAATAAACATGGTTTTGTTGATAGTTAGAGATGTTTTGTGTGGTCTGACATAGTTTACATGCACACAAGAAACAAGGTTACTGGGAAGAAATCAGGTTCAAGTAAAAACATATATATTCATTACCATAACCAGCCTGTGTTGACATGCCTTTACTGTCAGTTCACTTGGAGGACAATAGGTATAAAGGGGAGGCACATATTTTTTTCCTTACTGATAACATGCTGATGAATTTTACAAATGAACTATTGGTCAGCTGTAGAGACTTGAGCTATTTAGATATAGCTGTCTGTTCAAATTGGATTTCAGATTCAAACACATTTATGCAGTTCTATACAGTTTTCCTCTCTTTAAATTTCTTCATGCTACTCTTACTGCTATACTCCCACAGTCTCTTTTGTTTGTCATGAACATACAATTCCCCCTTCCCCAGAACACTTCCCCAGAAATCTGTTGCATACACATTGTACAGTGTATATAGTCAGGAAATCAGGTTTCATCAGCCGCGATGAAACTGGTTAACCAAGTTTTCGTTTTCTGCGACATGATAATGAGATCAGTTTCCTGCAGAAACAAGACAATAATCAGGTGACGGTAATGAGTGGAAACATGTTTGTCTCGTACAGTCAAAGGTTTACGTCACTGAAATACAGCACTCTTAATCTTTAGTGCAGTGTAGATTTCCTGTGTAATAATACTGCCGTTCTCAACAGCGACAACTCATTCAAAAAGATTACTACAGACATACTTTGTTCATTCAGAGTTTAAGAATATATTTTTTGCATCACCACAGTGTGGCTTTGTTTTTAGAAAGGAGTTTCTTTGGAAGCAGTGATGAAATGATCATTATCTACTACTATCGAATAACTGGGAAATGAGCTTATTTAGATTGCTCTACAGTTTTGAGAATATGTTTATTTATTTTCCTCTACCACTCACGTTATTGTGTAATTTGATATGCTTTGCCCAATTGGTATATACTGTTTACCCCTAGAAAACGTACAGAAGACCTAAAGATGGCTGCATTTATACACAGCATAGAACCTTTTATTATGATGACATGAAGTTGGATGTCAGTCACTGACAGAAAGAACCCTTTTACTTTCATAAAGAAAGATTTCAGAAGGTCATTATGTAAAATATCCAAGAATGGATGCAGAGACAGGACATTTGACAGGCTAGAATCAGACACTGTACGTTTTTTATTTATTAATATTAAAATTAAGTATTCTAGAGGAGAATTTTTACTGTCTCCAGAATGCATTCAGTGGACATATATTATTTAATGTGATGTTTTCTCTCCTCAGTGATAACATCCTGATGTCAGAGGAGAAACAGCGGATACTCTTACTTGAGCGGGTAAATAGACGTACTGTATCTACTACCATGTGAGAGCACACTGTTTGTGGATGCCCCTATGTGTTTAATTAATCTAATATATGTTTCAGACTTTACACATGAAGGAAGAAGAAAACAAGCGCCTCAGTCAAAGACTGGTCAGTTCTTTATCGTCTCTGTAGGCTATGTAACACCTGCTCCACTGGGTGGCAGTAGCATCAAAGAGTAAAATCCCGACCCAGGAGGCCAAAGAGCTCAGTGAAGAAAAATGAATTTTTAGGAAGAGGGTGTAGAGGGATGAATATCAGTAACGTTCCATGCTTGAAACAAAAACATGTAAAATAAGTATAGAAATATACTTTTATGCTTTATCTTTTATTATGTATTTATCAGCCCTGATGATTGATTAACAAAGAAGGATAAAACTGAAATTGGATAACGGTATAGTTGTTTAAATAAGGTGAAAGTGCTAATTGTATTTACTAAGCCTTTACCTTGCTTATTCCCAAGAAGAAAAATGTTAGAAGTGATGTGTAGCCAGTATTGTCTTTCCTTCAGTGTAACATGTGTAACGTTGGCCTAATCCTTTTCTTTGTAGATGTCTCAAAGCATGTCGTCTGTGTCGTCACGGCATTCAGACAAAATCGCCATCAGAGAGTAAGTGAATAAAAAAAAATAACACATGGCCTCAACATGCACTTTCTAATGTGGTTGTTAGCATTTTTTTTTTTGGTTTTCAGTTAAAACTCTGACCACCATTACATGCAGTGTAATTATACACATTATTGTGTAATTACCATTAATGTGTTGTCTTTTTTGTCAGCAGTTTGCAGAACTCTGTGTCATCATCCCTTTATCTGCATGTCCACTTTCTTTTTGTGCTTCAGTTTCCAGGTTGGCGATTTGGTTCTAATCATCCTGGATGAAAGGCATGACAACTACGTGCTGTTCACAGTGGGTCCCACCCTCTACTTCCTCCACTCAGAGTCTCTCACTGCACTGGACCTCAAACCAGGTCAGCTTTGCCTTCGCCCTTTGTGATCATGGTCATCGCTGTATTGTTAACATTTGATTTTTAATTTACTAATAAAATAAATATGTATCAGGGATGGCTGTTAATTAGAGGCAAATTAATGGATTTCAAATAATGACACCGTATATGCGTGCGCATTTGTTCTCCAAATTTGTTCTTTTTTTTTTTTTGCAAGAATTTGCTTCATACATACACATAAACATTTATTTGTGGTCAACTGTGCTGTTCAATGAGTATTTATTAAACAAGTGGATTTGCTTTTGTTGTTTAGCATCAGGGACATCAAGACGGCCGTGGGTACTTGGAAAGGTGATGGAGAAAGAATATTGCCAGGCAAAAAAGGTAATAAAGCCAAAACAAATCTTCTGAAGTATTTTTCTTTTTTCTAAACTTGTGTTTTTGATTAATATTAATGAATTGGTATGATAATATAGATGAAGTGTGGTCATGGAAATACTTATATTTTTAGAAATATTTGTAGTGACAATTTCCACACAGGGTTTGGTTTAATCTTTCGATGTGTCCAGTGTTTTCTCTCGGCTTGTGGAAGACTACAGTGCAAATTTGGCAGGGGACTGGGTGTCTTCCCCAAGAAAAAGTTTCTTCTTTATTAAAAAAAAAAAAAAAAGCAATTTCATATTGGACTATTATTTTATATGTGTACAAAAAGTTGGAAAGCTAGAACAAATAATACATAAAGGTCACATGAAAAGCTTAATGCTAAAACTTGCTAAAGAAGTTCACTGGGGACTAACTACAACCATTCGCTCTGAGAAGTCGTTTAGTTAGTTTTGAGTCGCTTTGAGTGCACTTAGGCCTTTTAATGATAATAATATGGAAAACCCTGGTGTTGCATTGATCTGTGTCAGTAAGGCTGTTTGGAGTGTTTATGCACCTTTTTTCTTTCTGTCTAATGCTTTCTTCTTTTTCTTGTCTTGTTCAGGCCCAGAACAGGTTCAAGGTTCCTTTAGGAACCAAGTTCTACAGAGTGAAAGCTGTTCCATGGAACAGAAAAGTATAATAGTCAAGTACTGAGCTAAAATGTATATTTATATTGCTTAATTTTTGAACAGAAACTTCACATCATAATTCATAACTTGAAAAATCGAAAGACCTTAAAAATGGAAAGAATTAGGATCATCATCATGCTACTTTGAGTTTCAGTTCGAAATCCCACCTGCTACCACATTTTTTTGTTTGTTTTTTAAAACCCAGATTTGTTATTGTGGACCAAATGCTATTAACTTTATTAGGGCATGGCCCTATACACTGTGGCATAATGCCATTTGACCTGTGTGTAAAATTGAACAAAATTTGGATGTTAAATATTAGTTTTCATTATCAGCATTTGTCCTTTTGTGGAAAATACTGTGTCATTATCAACATAATTACATAAAAAAATATACATTTATTATAAATGTTTATGGAGGAATGTTCATGGCATGCATATTGATATATTTTCTTTGATTTACTTATCCAGATAAATGTTGTAGTTGGAAATGTAGTTAATGCTGTTTGTTACTCACAAAGCAGTGTGGCCCTCTGTCAATACTGAAATGTACATTATGGCTGACTGATGGATACAGTCGCCTTTGCAATCCTTGAAATGCACTTTCAAAAACAATGCTTTTGTTGATTTGAAAAGGGAAGTTTAATTGAGCTGTCAGAACTAAGTAAATATATCAGCACAAACTTCTCACTATCATAGACTATTGATATGTAGAAAGGAAAACTTTGTGACTGTGTTTCATTATCAGAAGACATTGTACATTACCCATCAAAACACACATGTAACAATAAATGACTGTATTGTAAAAGATAGAGTTTTGAAACAATAAAGGATTGATCCCAAACATATTCTACTCTTTTTATGGCTGCTAATTATTGTTCCATATTTGGGGAATTATATATGATGCTAACAAAAGCACATAATGGCATTCACTCAGTATAAGTTTTCTTATATCAAGACAATTTAGATTTCTGTATAAACTAATGAGGAACCATTTCTGTATTGCTAAGTATGAAATAAACAAAAAAAATATTTAGTTCGTATACAGCAAATGACTTTAAATGATGCCTTTTATAATTTTCTCTGGGATTCAAGAGTCATCGTGGAATAGCACAGTATAGTGTATTCATTTGATTTAGCGTTTTGCTTTTGTGGAAACATTAATGTTGGCACGCTGCTGCAGGAAACAGACTTCAAAAAGGCTTCAAATCGGGGCCCAAGAACGATGCGGCCCTCATGGAGAAGGAAGCCCACCAACATCACTTTCCCAGTTCACAGCGGGGAGCATAGCAGCTCTCCGCCGAGCACTCTCTACCATGTGGGTCTAGGGGTGTTTTAACAATGTTTAGCTCTATTTTCTCCATTTAGCATAAGCCTGTTGTCACATTTGGATGGCTCCTTCATAAATTGATGGTGTGATTCCTACAATTTCGGGACAGGCCTGAATGACAAAATATGCAACACAACATTCGATACCGAGGTGGCTGGCAAGCACCAGCCATGTGCACTGGACAGGCTCTTAGTGTAAATGTTTACAACCCCCCACTGAGCTCAGTGCTGCTGGGAGTCACTCTCATCAGGCTGAATGGGATTTAACATTGCCATGTGTAGTCTCTAGCTAGTTCCACCATTAAAACTGCCTTTGACTTGCTATCAAACTTCTTTTCTAAGACACTTGACTGCTTATCTCCAGCACTGTAGCACACAATTTGCTGTTGTTTAGCTGTTTGCATCGTAACTTACATGGTGGTGGAAATCCCTGTTTTTGTTTTTAAGCGTTTATTCCAACAGGAATTTATGATTTAATTCAACATGACAACAGCTGAACCTCATATTTAAAACACTATGCTACAAACCTCTCACGAATGTTTAACAATGAATAATGTTTTGTTTTTTTCATGTAGCACTTAACAAAGAAGTGCTTTACAAGAAAATAAAAAAACACATGGAAAGTGAACAATAGCAAACTATAAAAATTGAGATTGTTATCAGTACAAGCTCACATGTTACATATGAAAACATATACGGACACACATGGAAACATATTACATCACATTTCAAAAAGCTAACTTTTCAATTTTAAAGAGAATACTGATTTTGAGTTTTACCATAACTGTTCTATTAGTATATTAAAAGGTTGTTTTTTGTTGTTTAATCAGTGAATGTAGCATAAAGGCACTCAAACCCTAGTTTCGCTTTTGAAACCACTTTTGGTGTAAAAAAATGTTACTAATAATAATAAATGAACCCTGTACCTTGTAAAGCACAAGACAATAACAACATGATTGCTCTTTGCACTTCTACAATTAGAGTCGATAGTATACTGAATGTATGGACAATGTTTCATTTGGACTGCTTTTTTTTTTTTAAACTTAACACCGAATGAATTAATTCACGAGGAGTTTCTTCAAATGGATCTCTTTCATCGCTATCATGCAAAAAAAAAAGTTCAAAAGTTACCTTAACTTTTATGTACAAAAAGCATAAATTCATCACATGCGCGCTCCGATTATTGTTAAAGGATGGATATATTAATGCAGCTCTCAAATGCCATCAGCTGAAATTCAAAGACACATTATAATGGCTTTTCTCCGCATGTCAACATGTGCTGGAGGCGCTAAATTAAGGTTTAGATGAGTAAATGTGAAATATCAAAAATGATGTCAGAGACAACTCACAAAGAATGTCATACAGTCTCAGATCTCGCCCTTTGTCACCGATATCCTCTGTATTTGAAGATAATGCACAAGTTGTATTTGATTTCTCCAATATCTCCGACGCTGTACCAGATAGACGGGCGCTGCAAATAAACAAGCATTATTTGTGGAGTAAATATATGCATGAACTTCAAATGATGGATAAATGAAAAATAAATAGGAAAAGCCTTAACATAACATTTATATTTTTTTCCAGAATCTAAATGGAACGAGTGTGTTGAAGAAGAGCCAAGAGGCATTAAGGCTGAAACTGCAAACCAAGGAGTAAATCGACTTAATGCCATCACATTTCCACCCTATTCATGCCTAAGAAAAGGGTTAGGGAAAGAGATTAGGTTATATATCTGCTGTCAGGGACTGAAGAGACCAAGAAGAGGAACTTCACCTAAACAGAATGATGATCAAACAGACATGCTTTAACAGACATGCTTCATAATCTCATCCGTTATTGTCCCCCCTCTCTCTCTGCCTTGACTACAGGTTCAGTAGGAAATCTTAGACAGGGGGCAGATTAAACGTGTGATGAAATGTCTGAGAAATATGTGAGGATGCGCAATATAAGGATGCTTGATTTTCTACCCACATGACAAACATAATCACTATTAGTAACACATATCCACATAAATATGATAATTCGAAATTTAAACACATTTTTATTGGGTTCATATTGGAAATCATCACCATCTGATGGCATAGTTTTATGGATAATTACCGCCACAGAGATAATGCAGCGTATGAAAGGGAAGCTTTGAGGTTTCTCCACTCACTGGGAGGAGAGTGCGTAGGTTTTTTTACTTGTGCATCTGAGCCGTGCCCAAAAGGCAAATATGTGGAAAGTTTGGTGACAGGCATCCAGGCGTGCGGTTAACAAGATTGCATCTACCGAGCAGGAAGTGTAGGATATAACTTAACTGCGTGTTTAAAAGGGCAAATTATTTTCCACACCAAGTTCGGTGCCATCCGTAATCCCTCCAAATATAGACAGAACTATTTCATTCTCAGTGGGGAAAATAATTATTCAAATACCCCTATAGTGCAAATCCCATTAATTTAGTGCATGGCACAGTTTTTTGATTTTCCTACACACAAAACAAAAACGGAGAAGAATCCAGAAAACATTCAAATCTGTTGTCTTATTTTGGTAATCTGGCTGCTTACTGACGAGTAAATAATCAATACGAATAGTTCTGAAGTGTCTGAAAATAGACAGGCGATTTAAACTGTAACTAACAGCCATGCATTTTCCAGCTGCAGTGCAGTATTGAGGAAATGACACCAGCTTTGATGGGTTGTATAGCTTTTGAGATGAGCCTCTTTATGCCGCTTGCAGTTCCATTATGGCTTTGTTCGAAAGCTTGTTTACCTGCTGATAACATACACTGGTGGATTCAGGAGCACCGATCCAAAATCTGCTGCCAAAGTCACTCAAGTCTCATTGTACTGCAGGAGGGGAAGAATGAAATGTTTATGCGGAGGGGAATGCAAATGCTAAATGTGAAATCAAACTATGGGACCAATAAGGGATCAGAATAACTTTGCCAGGTTTTATTTTTAGCCCAGTTGCAATGCTAGGTTTGTGGAACACTCTTCAGTTTAGCCTCTGTGCATCTGTGCGCTTAGGTTTTACTCAGTGGAGAAAACGCCGTTCCAATTCTACTGAAATGTTAAAACTGTAGATTGCTATTTTTTTTTTTTTTCAGATAGTCATAAGAGAACACAGTCAGATTCGGTCATGCCGAAAATTACTTTAATCAACCCAAAAAAATAACCTGCCTGATAATCAAACCAAAAATAAGCCACCTAGTTGAGGAGAATACCTGAATCTGGTGCCGTTTGTCTCTGTTAATATTCAGTATCAAATAACCAGCAGATCAAAAAACTGCTCATCAAATCTCGTCGTTTTACATCACTTGAATATTTTTTGGATTTCACTGTTAGAAAAGCTATGGTCTCGGGTCAAAGGAATAGCCCCTTGGTTTGCATATTAAAGGGGATTTGCTAGACCTCTGTTAGCCATGCATCCCCATGCAGGCAGGTCTCCAGGGGGCCAGCAGGGCCCCACAGACGGGCAACTAGGGGGCCAGGTGACCCTGTCTCTGAGGTTAGCAGGAAACACTAAAGAGGGATGGGCAGGGAGCTGAGGAGCCACTGAGTGCGAGTGTGCAAGGCTGGTGATGGCAGCTGTCAATGGTTTGGAAGGAGAAGCAGACAGATTGTGCGTTCTGTTGGTGCAGCCAGTTCGCCACCTGGCAGGCTTTTCCTTGTTAGAACTTCTTGCTGTTTCTGTTCTCATCAGAGAAATGTTTTTCCTCTTATCCTCTGTGTTCAGGGGGGAAGTTAAATTTGTCAAAATGTTTAAAGATGTTTAGTGAAATGCAATTGTTTAAAGTGTGCTCTGTGCATCCTACACATACTCCTGCTGCTCTTGTTTGCGATTAGATGCAGCTAATAAAAAAAACAAAAAAAACAGCTATATTTATGAATGTGCACCTTTCTTTGGATGACGAGCGACATAATCGAAATATTTAAAAAAAAAAATCGATTACACACAGAATTAGACAACGTAGAGAGTACATGCCTCGTGAGTGCTGACCCTGCGCTGCGTTATTTGACTGTTTTTAAGAAAGGGGATGTGTTTTGAGGGGCAGGATTTACTTATAAAAAAATAATCTGTAACTTTCAAATCCCATCACAGCCGTAAATACCGCTCCATGTTGTTCAGTTGTTAAGAAAAAATGCAAACGTAAAGCATGAACAGCTTAAAAGTACATTTAAAAATCAAATTTGGCAGCGAGTCCTTGTTCCAACAGGATTAAAAAAAAAAAAAAGTCTTTCATTTGATATAAATATATGCAAAGAGAGTGGTGTGGTGATCTGGGTGCCAGAGGTGGCGCTTTACTCTGGATATTCTGGCTTGGGCCTGTAAGGGACATAAATTAACATGAATTAACACATGCATGCAATAAGAAAATAATTAATTCAAGTTATCAGTCACCTCTTCCATTCCAGGAATCTGATTGACAAGATAAAGTAATGTGCAAAACTGCTTTTCAAAGCTAACAGCCTGGAGCACCCCTCCTATTAGTTAGTCATTCCCTCAGTATCACACCCGGAATCTGTCATTTCACAATTTTCTCCTATAATGCATATGTGCCGCTCTCACCACTCCACTACAGCAACTGCCATCTAACAAGTTGACACAGAGAATGATACAATTCACGTCCAGTATTCAGTTCCATATACAGCAAGCATCTGAGGCAGACGGGTCAAGAATATGGTACATTCTGTTCTCTCTCAAAATTTGCTTTTTTCCAGGACTCCAGAGAAGCTACATGAAGCTCCCATGGTCCTTCAAACACCTAAAATGTGTGTTTTTTTTAAAAAAGGATTTAAGACACTCAGCAGGTGTAAAAATAGGTTGTATCAATGAAATTATGCAATTTCTCCTTTATGAATAGTCATACTTGTTGTACGTTACAATCATTAAACCAATTATCTCTTCAGATGCATTATCTTCTTACACGAAAGACCACGTAATCACACAACATGTGGAAAACACAATATATCATTCGCCGATAGCATACATGTAGCTTAGCATTCACAGTGAGATCATTAGTGCGTTTTTTGTGAAAACCTGTTGTGAATGCAGCGTTTAAAAGTCTCATATGGCATTTCATATTTTTCAAAATAAAACGTATCTTCACAAACTCAGGGTGCATCTGGGAAAAAAAGTGTTTTTAGCCAAGAATATAATATGCAATGCTACCCAAAAAAAATAGTTAGGCTAACATCCCTGGCGTTGTGCGTTTTTGAAGCGATATAATGCCCTTTACAATTGTCATAATTTGAACAATCATTGTAGACAATAATTTTAGTTTGTGCTTGAACTTGATAAACAGGTCAGTTAAAACATTTTAGTCTTTTAGCATGTTGTTTTCATTGTTGGTTAGTACAGCCTTTAAACACTGGCACAGCAAAACGAGAGCACCATGAGGATGCAACGGCTGTTTTCATAACATGCACAACAACAAAGATTTTAATTTTTTTCACAAAAAATTGAATGTATGTAAAAACAGCTGCCAGTATAACTATAAAAAGGTCAGTTAGCAACGCACCTGCAGTGTTAGCAAGCATAGCCTTTTCTTCGCTGGCATAGAAAAATAGTGAAGAGCAACCTGAGGTCATGTATTTTTTTAATGAACATCTTGATGTTCTCCAAAATTCCTCTTCTTTTTATACCAAAATGTCATTATGTGCAAATTAAACAACTGTCAGTATGGCCTTGAACAACGTTTGATAAATAGGTAAGTAAGCAAAGCCTCTTGATTTGTTGAAAGGTTGTCTCCTGTGTTAGCTAGATAACCTTGTGCTAAAGTGTATCCAACCTGGTTGTTTTATCCGTTTTATCTTTACCAGCTTTAATTGTTTTCATTCCTTCTCCTGTCAACAAAGCTTAACTTTTACTAATTTGGTTCAGTACATTCACAGCAATTCTTGAGTTGACTGAGCTTACTTAATGTTAAATTGGGGTAGATAGCAAGCTTGTTAAGCCAGCTAGGAAGAAGGTTAGCCAGTTAGCAGACCTATGTAGCTATATTAAGCACTAATACAGTACTTAAGTACTTAAGTAATTAAGCACTACTGGCACTATATATGTTGTCAAAGCCAATTATGTATCTCTCATCATGCTTAATTTACATTAGCTGGGTCTTTGCTTCAACAATAATAACATTAAATCGGTTAGCAAGCTCATTAAGGCAGGAGGTTGGTTAGCTAGTTAGTAAGCCTGTGTATGCTAGTTAGCACCAGATTTTTTAAATTAGCTTTATTTGAATAAGCTTCATCGGCATTGTGTTTTTTACAAATCTACATTTGTATCTTTAATTGTGCTTAATTTATATTAGCTGGTTCTTTGCTTGACTAATAATTAGATTAAGTTGTTTAGCAAGCTTGTTAAGGCAGCTATGAGGTTGGTTAGCTTGTTAGTAAGCCTGTGTATATAGCTACTAGTTAGCATCGGAAAAATGTGTATCTTTAATTGTGCCTTAAATAATAGTATCTGGCTTTTTATTAGATGAACTATTTCATTTGTGTGTGCTTTGTTAAAATTCCAGGCATACAAGTCAGTAATTTGATTTATTTAGTTTGCTGTTTGCTTTGTTCTATTATAAAAACAACAGACTCCTGTTTTAACACTATTATACTGCTATTAAATTAGCTTGCAGAAAGTATTAGTGCCAACATGATAATGTACAGTGGTATGACCAAAGGAGCTGAAGGGAAAAGCAAGCTGCAAACCAAAAAAAAAAAAAAAAAAAAAAAAAAGCACACTTGTCCAATTTGGGCAGAAAGAAAAAAAAAGCTCCAGAGGAGGATAGTGTGCACAAAAGTTGTTCTGTTGCCCGTGAGTGTGGTGTCAGCCGGTCCCAGTCCCTGTGGCCCTCACCGTGCACTGTGCAGGCCTGACGGGAAACTGACTGCAGCTCAGGACATGGCCTCGTTTGTTCACGGTCCCCCCTCTCTGAAAAGAGTTATGCTGTCTGTTTTGAATGGACAAGCGTTTTTCTTTGTGCGCTCGATCAAAACAGAGGGCAAAGTTAGTCAGCAAGTTGCATAGCTTCTGCATTCTGATTCTTCAAGCCTCTTTTGTATGAAGTTTCAGCACAATGTTTTACACTGTGTTTGACCTGAATGGCATGCTGGAGGTAGGAATATTTTTTTTTGCCCTTGCTACACAAAATAGAAAGGGTTAGAATGTGATTTTGCTTGTTGAATATTACTCGCGCACGTTTTCTACTGTAGAACTAAACGTAACAAAAAAAAGAATGATCATATGGGGTTGAGAAAAAAAAAAACTCAGCTGTAATACAGAAAATGACAGAGTGCTGTGTCGCTGAAATATTTATACGCTTTTTATCTGATCTATTTCCTAACCACAAGGTATTCGCCTGTGAATCCCTGGCACTTTTGATATTACCTGAAGGCAAATGGTATATAGATTTATACAAGTTATTTACAACAACAGCCAAGCCATTCCTCTGGAAACTAGGCTGCAGATCAAAGGATTGTTTTGATCTCTACTTAGCATATTTGTTTAACCTAGCCAGTGATTCTGAAAAGTGCACAAGCTTTTCGGTGATATGCAGAGCACCCTTTATCCGTCTTTTTCTTCTGTTAGCTCTGGATTTAAGTACTTTCTGTATTTAGGAGACAACTGGATTTGCCAGCTTTTGAAATTTAGTTGCCCACTGCTAGCAGTCTTGGCACTCAGAAATAGATAACTAGGTATGTTCCACTGCTAATCCTGATCGGCCTTGTAATAGTATTTGTGGACTGTACAGCACTCAATTAGGGCATAATGTGCTATTTTTATTTCCTTTAAGTTGGATTAAATGTGAAAACATGTTTGTTTGTTTTTTTTGTTTTTTTCCCCGGTCTCCATCTACTGTTTACTGTGGGGGTACTTTGCAAAAGTATTGTTATATACTGTTTCAATCAGTAGCACACTCTCCACACAGGATTGCAAAATGTCAGGAGGAAAAACAATGTCCAAGCGCCTCTCTCTAAAAAAAGATGCCAGGGCAATCAGGAAATTTTCTGGAATGCTTAAGAGAATGCATATGCACACAATGCCCTAATTCTCCCTTACTTTGGGTTTGGGAAAGATGAGCCCAGGTTTATTGAGAGCCAAAAAAGGGGGCAGATGGCTCACAAGAGGGATAAACCTGGGAAGTCATGCTGTAAATGTGTTTTACAGAAAACAATGAAAGGAGCGGACAAAGCGATTGTGGCAAAGTCCTTTGGAAAATGGAAAAGCAGCTCTCTAAGGTCCAGGACCATGGAGAAGCCGGATGAGCCGTCCGAGGAGAGTAAGGAGGAGAGCCTTTCCAACTGCACCTGTGAAGCCCCCCAACTCGGCAAGAAACCAGTCGGTAAAAGAAAAAGTACCTTATTTTCTTATTTCAAGTCCATTCATACTGCTGTGTCTCTCAGCATTTTTTTTTTCTTATGGCAATGTTAATTATTACTGCGGTGACTTGTTTTTTTTTATTTATATATTTATATATATATATTTTTTCCATTTGACTCTCTGGCCTGCCATATCCGGTGAACAAACAAACCACATTGTTGGGCAGGAGAATTCCTTTTGAGGGAAAGTGTGTCTCCGGTGATACAGTGTTGCCAGAAAAAGACAAAGCAAAAAATAGCAAATACAAAAACAGTCACAGGTGCATGGGAAAAAGAGAGAAGCGAGTGAATGGTCACTGCGGTCCCCAGGAGGTCTTTCAGTGTTAGCCAGTGCGGTGGGTGGACTTCTGACAAGGACGTTGGTTCGCAGCCAGGTGGAGTGTGTAACTGAGAATGCCTCTGTTTATTCTTTTCACATGCTAATGTGGCTCCTATGTGACTTTAATGCGGCAAAACTTTTTCTTCGAGTTAACATTTTGGTTGTCGCAATACCTACTCTTGTATCACAGCAGTGGGCTGATTCAAAGGCTCCGCGCTCTTTTATATGGGTTTGGGTCGGTGCCAGGGATGGAGATATATTAGCTATACTGTATGTAAAGGAAGATTTCTACACGAGCGGCATATTTTCATTGTGGACAGGTACACATTTAGCTTTTGTAATAATGAGTGAGACATTGTCAGTATATGTGTTGAAATTATAATTACGAGACATGTTTTTTTTTTTTCTACATTTAATTCATATACGTTGACATCACTATGGATTCCTGGAGGAGGCAGGCCTGGAGGTTTTGCGTTGTGTTTATGTGGAGATGAAGCAAAAACACTCTAACAAAAGGGACACATGTCTGTTCTTTATCATTTATTTTATTTCATGGAGCATTTCTCATCTCATTTGAAGAGTATGTCTATTCTGGTCCATATAGTGTTAAATGTGGGGCTACAGTATCTTAATGTTCTTTTTTTTTTTACTCTTCTTAAAAAACTAAAATTAGGCTTCTGACATGCTGTAATGAAAGACTACATGAGGGCCCAAGTTCTGAGCAAATGCACCCCTATGTGGACAAAGTAAGAACAGTGGGGTATTCAGATGAAACAAACAGGCTCCTGTGCTCTCTCCTATGCTGCTTCCTAACTTGTTAGTGTAATAAGCTATCAATATTGTGGTAAACAAACTCTAAAATATATCTTAAGCCTTCATTAGTGGTTCACGAGACAGCCTAATGTCTAATCCAGGAGCACGGCGATAGCAATATGGCCTCACACTATGGGTCTCTTCCATACCTTGTAGTGTACAATCTGTAAATAGCTTAAAAGGCATTGCATCTGCCATCTGCACTTCTAGGAACTCTTCTGCATACCCATTAAAACAAGCTGTCTCAGAGGACATCATTCGTATTTCAGCCTCAACCCTGAATTACTGTGTGTTCATTATAATTATAAGGGAGGAGTGTTGCCAGGCTAGCCTGCAGAATGCCAGGTGCACACTTCCATAATCTACCATTTTAAACAACTCAGAGCATTAACAACAGTATCTACATGCTATTCAGCCATTAGTTCACTTTGGCTTTCATGCTAAAAAAACTCACATCAGTCATCCAAGCATTTTGTGTATGCCGCAGCACACATACAGGAAGAAAGTGCAATACTTTGTAGTGTTCCATTTTCCTAAGCCTGCTTAGGTTATGTGACTGAGCCATGCCGCTGTGTGAAATTTTATCCCGATACTGGCACTGTATCCTTGTGAGGGAGTCTTGTAAAATAGGTTTACTTAGCGCCTTTGCTGGCATTTTCCGAAGATAGCAAATGCACAAACACTGTCCATGATCGGATTAACTGTTCAACAAAATGATGTAACTCTTTGTCTTTCTTGTGTGGCATAGGTTTCTCTGCTTAAGTTTAGTGGTCATCCACAAGAGAATGGAAACATTTGGAAATCCAGTCACATCATTATAATCCATATATTATGAATATAATAGATGACAACCTCGGTTAGTCATCCTTTGTCAGATAAATGTGACACTGCAGCTGCCCCGGAGAGAATCACATATATCTGAAAATTCACCAGATTTCTCCTGATACGGTCTCAAGCAGCACAACAACAGTCCTTAATTAACACAAGTCCTAATTTGTAAGGCATTTAATTTTGAACTTAGCCTGATGTTCCTCTCCAGTGTTGAGGCACAGGATTTAAATTGCATGTGATAAGTGTGAAAGATTTTTTAAAGCATCCATGTAAAGTATAATATACGCCATGCCAAGTACACAGAGAACATGAATAAATACCTGAGGACATAAAGCTATACATCCAGAGTCACAAGGTGTGTCAAGACAAAATGTTAATTACACAATTTATGACAGAAATCAGTGGAAATATCTCCATGGATCTCGCTTATTTACATTTTAATTACTACTATTACTTATTCTTATTTTTTGGATGTGACCATAGCAAGCCCAATTCCTCCCCTACACTAGAAAGAAGCAAAATGACTGTTTTCCACTGGAGGTTTAGATGCTTGTTTATCACTTTTAAATACCATCATCTTTGCTGAAATCCCCTCTCAAAAGAACCTTTCACTTGCTGGAATAAATTCAAATTAAAATTTAAATCCCTCTTTGCATTTCTTCAGCCTTTTTTAAAATAGCTGCCTCCTTTTAGAAAGCTGTTTATGTAGTGATCTGTTCATAATCCAGTTTGTTTCTCAACAGCGAAAAACACAGAAATCGTATTATCACTATCTTGGAGAGATGATGCGAGAAATCAGGAAGTATAAATGTCTGGATCTGGGGAAGTTTTTCAAAGTTGTAAAAGCTGAAGAATGTGGCAAAAGCCTTTCAGTAAAGTAGTCTGTAACACACTGCGATTTGACTTGCAAATACGCAGAAATATAAAGTACATTGTGCTGCGATAACTCAAAAACATTTCCCCAACCTTGAGCAGAGCTAATGTAGAGATAGACAATGTGTGCTCGTTTGACAAATACGCCGCATTTCGCTGTGTTTCAGACAACATGTATACAGTTTTCTCCACATATACTGTAGAGACATGGCTTATCAGAAATGTTGATGCGTGTGACATACAGCTATTGAAGTGAGAATTGGTAGATTAACCCTTTGGCACTGTGGCTGACAAGTCATGCAGATCTCGTAAACAGCTCCTTCTAATCTTAGGGGCTGCTCACCTTCCGACATACTGAGACAAACAATATCTAATCAGAAATGTAACAAATATAAACAGAAAAAAGCAGACATTTACATGCAATGCCTTTTGATAACAATCCATTTCAGATGTAAAATGACACAGAAGAGGCCATAGGGAAATTTCATTTGCTCAAGCTAGATTGGATTTATTGTTTGGAAACAAATTATAATTGTGTCTCCAGAAAGTTAACCAAGATCTAAACAAAAGGAAATCAATGACCCACCCCCATTAATCACTCAAACGCAGCTACTTGCGCTGAAGAAACTTACTTCATAATCAATTTCTTTGTTTTGCTCAAAGGGCATTTGCATTTTAGTTCATGTCAGCAAGCTTCCTGTATCTGGCGCAATCAAAAATTGCAAGCCATCCACATTAATGGAGTTTTTTCTATTTATTCAAGTGCATATCTCTGAATACTCAAGATGATTTTAGCTTATTATGCAAACTACCCCACAAATACTTTGAAGACAGAAAAAAAAAGAAAACCTTGTCAAGTGGCAGACTTAACTTTTTCGGATGCTTCTCGTGCGTTGAGGTAAAACAGTTCTTTCTTTATGCTACATCATCTGAGACCATTTTTCTTTAAGCTTTAATGACTAACAACCGACCAATATCTACTCCTTAGGATCTTGCAATAGAGCCCCCACAGGACTTCTGAGACCAGACAGAAATGCCTCCTGTTAGTTGTGTCTAGACATACTATTACGGCCACCAAGGTCATTATCAAAGCACGCATTATACACACCTGTTACCATTGTTTAGATGCTCGTTTTCTTGGCTGAACATCCAAGCTCCTATCTGGCCATTTATAGGCGTGTCTGCTTCATTGTCTGCCCGCCTGAGTAGAAAAGATGGGCAGGGACCCCCAGAGACGCCCAGATCTGGACCTAACCTCTCAATGACACAACACAATGAGTGCACAGCCCCCGGACTACAAAAGCCAGCCATCGACTGACCGGTCATGCATTGATTTCTCAGATGTAAGCAATCATCTGAGGGCAGGGGGATGTAAGGAACCAGTAGTGTCCACTTATGAGTGATGCTTTTAGTTAGATTAGATGTATGATTTAATATAGTTACATACATATAGTTATATATAGATAATCCCACATTCATCTAGATCCATGTGGCTTTAGGAGTTACCAGTGCACTGCACTAGTGTACAGCCTTATTTGTGATTTTAAGGCTTGGTCACCTGTCACGTCTTGTAAATCTGGATCTATGGCTCATTATCTCTGCTCTCATTTAAGGGGAGTGTGGAGAGAGCAAGTAGTAACCCCCTTGTGGCCTAACTGATACATTTTATTGGTACTGATAAGGTAAATAATTTAGACCTGCAATTATACTGATAATTATTAACAACAACCATTTTAATCAATTATAGTTGTGGAAACAACTGACTTTCACTTCTCTGCATGAGAAATAGAGCCTTAATTGTTTGGTTACCTGTCACATCTAGCAAAACTGTGTAATCGGCCAATGAGTAGGACATTATATATATGATATGTAGGGTCATCATGATATGAGAGTAGGGGTGTTGCAATATATGATACGAGCGATATTACAAAATAAATACTGATATTGTGTTAATAATGAACATAAGATTATGTAGTGAGAATAATCCAGTACATGCATTACAGTTGAGTGAATTTTCTGAATTTACCAGACTGTTCTACTTGTTCTTGCCTTTACCCACTTAGTAATTATATCCACATTACTGAAGATTATTTATCAAAAATCTCATTGTGTCAATACTCACTGAGGTACCAACAGTCATCCCTGTAGCACTGTAGCAATTTGAATAGATAATGATATGATATGATGTGATAAATATATCTACAGATGTAGAGATACATATTGTGTAACGTAATATTATTTGTGGGTCATGTCGTCCGACCATCGCAGTTAGTCACTTCATTTGTTTTTGACGACTACCTGATTATTATATACCCCATGAGAGGAAGATTTTGTGACTTTGGACAATAAAATGTAGATATAACAGAAGCGACTTCCAAAGGCATCCATATAAGGCAGATAAGGTTTGGATAGGTTTGAGGCCTATATTTGTCCATAAAACATTTGATACGTTATTGAAGTGTCTTCAAAGGACACTGAATAAACATATTGTAAGGTTGCCCACGGTCACACACACAGATCGCCCCAAAGGGGATTGCTGCAAAGTAATCTAATCATTTCTTTTAACTGAGACACAGTGACGTGCAGTGTAGATAATGATCCCCATGAAAAATGTACTGTATTTTCAAAAGAATATTCCCTGTCTGCTGACATTAACATAAAGATAGTTCTACATCCTGGAGCCATATCAACAACATGTACTTATGTTTGCTTCCTTGTATTTGCATATGCAAATATTTTTTTAAAATTTTAATTCAGTCCTTTTATGTGACTTTCTGTGATGAACAAGCGGCATCAAGTGGTTGCACAATGAGGGTTCAGTACCACCAAGAAGAAGCATTTGTGTCATTTTCGACCGGGCTTAAAGCATTATAGCCGAAATTAACCACAGTTTAATATAGATTTTTACACGTCTATCATATTCAATGGCACAGTGTGAATGTGCATTGTTGTTCGGGTGTACGGGCTGCCATGCGAAATTAGTCGCGTTGCTTTGTTGAAATCAAAGGGGCGGGGTGTTGGAGTGAGGGGGTTTGTTGAAGTTATACTGCTGACATTTTGATCCCGCAGTGCATTAGAAGAATTCAGTTAAACATATTTGTGTAGGTTTCACAGGAGGAAGGTATAGTGCTCAAAACAACAGGGTGCTGTGACCCTTCACTTTGCTTACATAATTTGCAGCAGAATGCGAAAAGCTTTTAGACACAGATGTGACCCATTGTAATACCCTTCTAAATGCAATCAAACACTTTCTACAAATATGAGCAGGACTTTTTAAATGTGAACCCTTGTTTGACATGTAATTTTGTCCAACCCACTCCTCTTTCATTTCTCCATCAGCTCTCTCCAGTTATGCCCACATTTTCAGTTGATGAAATAGCTTGACAAAACACTAGTTTATGTTTTATGCCTGCTCTCTCTATCTCCCTTTTTAACAGATTTAACAGATTTGAACAGATGTTAGGGCCAAAAGAAAATGTTGCATTTTGTAATGGTGGTGTGGTGTTAGTCTTCAATATGTCGCTCTCCCACAATTTGTCATGATGGCTTTACATGACTTGATTCTTTTTGTGTATTCTCCTGATGTTTATAGCTCAGGACACAAAATAATCATGGCCAGAACAAGCTTGTTGTGTCCCCGCAGCGAGATTGTCTGCATCCGCAAATAAAGAAACATGTTATTTGATAAGATGCTTAGATTGTTGATTCTTTTACTTTCATATGTTTGTATGATTATCAGGCACAAATCGTGCAAAAAAGGGGGGGAAAAACTGAGCAAGTCTACTCTCTTTGTATGTCTCTTTCACAGTGTACCATGAATTGGCTCTTGAAGACAGTTAGAAATTAGACTTTCAAATGAGGCATTAAACAAGGTGATGATCAACTGCCAAACCTTAAGTAATGATATTCTCCATCCTCAAGTCCCCAGCCTTGCATAACCAAATGCACAAATCACAGAAAAAAGAACTGAAAATACATTATTATTACATATTGTGTTCACACGTCAGTCCCCGGGGACTGGGGGGGACATCACCGACAGATAAGCATGTTTGGGTGGCCCCTACCATCAGCTGGGGAAGGGCTCTGCTTGGATCTTGAGGGGCGAGGGGGGGCCCCCTCATGGGTATCACTTATTTTAAATCCTGAGCCACACCATACCACCCCCCCTCCCCTCTTTTGCCCCCCTCGCCCCAGGCTCCACCCAGAAGTGTGGTTGCCTTTGTCATTGTAATCTGGCCCTGTTTGCTAAACGCTTCCACTGTTTACTCTCTGCTATAGGGGCTTGTATGAACAGGAGTCAGCAGGACGCAGGGTGACATCACTTTGGCTGGGGGGGTGTTTGAAAAGCTGCATTTGTGATTTCTCGGGGCCCCCTTTCTTCTTTTATTCTCCCCCCCCGTCTCTATCCAGGCCTTGTCGAACGCATGAGCTAACTCAGGAGGCTAACATGGCCTACAGGGGGGAATTACACCTAATTACTTGAATAACAGCAGCCTTCCGTAGTCACCAAAAATCATTTCCAGGTCTCTGCCTTTTACTGATAGCCAGACTTCTTGTGACAGAGAAGCCCCGGACAAAAGCTTTTACATTCAAATTGTCCAGGAGAAATGAAACAGACTGACAGGTACAAACATTATAAAGGGGGGGGGAAATCAAATTAACAGACAAGGATTTCATATCATCTATTTTTGTTGTTGCCGTAGCGATAAAGTCGCAGACATTGAAACTGGTCTGTTGAGCCATTGTTATCATCCCTGGCCATCTGCTGCTGAGGAGTGACATTCCCTCTCATTTGCATGATGAGTGATGTATGAGGAGCTTGGGAGGGCATATGCCCCGGTCTTATGACAAAGCAAGTGAAAGTTTTTTTTTTTCTCTAAACACATAGAGCAAGGATCGATATATGAACAAGACTGGAGGAGAACGGAGGAAGAAGAAAATGTTGTTTTTTTTTAAAAATTACCTGTGAGTATTATGTGCACGTGTGTGTGTTTGCCTGCATGTATGTAGCATTTTCAGTAAATCTGTGGTTGTCTGTGCGTGTGTCTGTGCGAGTGTACGCGCGCATGAGTAGAGGCTAGTGCGCGCATCTGCCTTCTTGTGTGCCTGTTTGTGTGTTTTGCGGATGTGGGAGTAGAGCGAGGAGGGGGGTTGGTGGCTGTTGATGTGCAAATGTGCATCATGTTGAAGGGCTGTGAATGGGGAGGTGTGACGTAAAAAGGGACCCGAACGCAGGTGCTTATCTCGAGGCTGTCAAAGGCACAGTATGTCATATTCCTGGGGACTACCTTTCAAAGCCACAGCACCAGCTCAGCTATCAAGAGACTGGGAGAAAATCAAACTTTTTGGATCACAGCACTAGGTTGGTGTCAAAGTTCTTTTTATTTAAAATACTGTCAGTTTGGTCAGTGTTTATCACCACTGATACTCTGTATCGCGTATGTGAACGACAAGCCTTTTAGCTCACGCTGATAGACGCTGTCATTTGAAATCTGAAAACAGGGGCTGAAACGTACAAGTGTTGGAAACTTACTCAGATTTACAGAGATTTACCCAGCAGCTAAACTTGTGTTCTGTGGATTTTACAAGATTATGTGAAGCAGTATTATTCTGGCAATTGTTTTTGAACTGTGTCAGGGAGCATTTTGAAAAAAAAAACACTGCACTGGTGGTGAACATTGTTTGCTTGATACAAATCAGTGTTCTTAAAATCTTTGCTGGAAAGCGAGCGCAGCTTCTGTCCAGGTTTCAGACAGTTTGAGAGGAGATTAAATGGCTCGAACTGTTTTTTGAGAGGCATGACCTATTTTTGATCATCCAGATAGCATGAGATACTGTCTATCTAGATTAAATTCACAGCATTTGTGTGGAGTATAAGCTTGTCTTAGAGGAGCACATGTTCGTATTGTGTGCAGAGACAAAGCATTGTCAGGTTGCCTGTGGCTTTGACAGTGACAGCTGTACATACAAGACCACTGAGCCTAATGCACTTAAACATTGACTCTGTGTTCCAATAACATATTTGAACAGTCGGTGAAGTATTTTATTGCATCCTGTTCGGGCTTTTTGTAATTGTGGCAAAGTTTGAAAACTATATGCTAATGTTGAGTGTAGTGCGATAGTAAAATTATTTACAAATCAGCTTTTGTGTTTTACTTAGTGGGGAACTTTTAGATTTAAAGAAATTCAGCAGGGCCAAAGAAACACATTCTGTTCCGAATTTTTGTAATTATTTGCATTGTAACTGTGGCAAAGTTTAAAACTATATGCTAATTCTGGATGATGAGTGATAGTAATACAGCTACAAGTGAACTTTTGTGTTATACGTGGGCAAGCCTTAGCTTTGAACAAATTCAGAGGGGGCAAAGCACTCGACAGTTTCCAGAGCAACTATTGATTTAGGAGAACGGATGCTGGTAGGAAAAGTTCATCATTTACTAGTAACTTGCGGCACACTAATGGCTCTGCTTGATGACCCAACTTTAAGTTGATCACTGATAAACAAAAGCAGATTTAAAAAAAAACAAGAGCAGTTTGGCCAGAATTAGTGGATGAACTTTTAGTCCTCGTGGTAAAATCACAACTTCAGTGTCCTATTTAATTTGGATATTTATTCTCTCGAACAACAACAAGAAAAAAAAAGAAATTAGCCTGGAGTCAAAAAAATTGTGTAAACTAACAACATCTGCTCGATCTTCTGGTTATATCTATCGACATGTTTTTTAGAGACATTATACTCTGTGATTGAGGTGTTAAATAATTTTTGGGGTTTGGAGTATTTCAGTGAAAACCTTTCTGGTTGTGAAATAAATTGAAACCGGTTAACATTCTGCTTGTTAGCCTCCATTTAGTCACAACTCCATCAGCTTATTTCATCGTAGCCTCGCATCTCTCAACAAACAAGAAAAAGACCAACAAAAGACATTAGATAGCGCAGCTTTGTGTAACACCGTCACATCTCGCTAATCCTGCAGAAAAAAAAGTTTGGCATGTTCTTCAAAGACGATAACATGTGAAGGCAGGACCTGTAAGCGAGGTTATAAAGTTGCACCTCCGCTCTTTGTTTTAATTACAAAAGCAGCACAGACTATGGCAGGGATGTGTGGCAAAGCAGTGATAAGTAAGAGCCATTATTCCTCTCTGCTCCCCACCCTCCGCTTCAAAGCAGGATGTTAGTTGCTACACAACACATAAATGTAACCTCTGCTCGCCTCCAGGAACTGTCCATGGTACCTGCTGCCCAGAGCTCACAAACTTGTTCTCAACATCTGAGATAGAAAAACATGTTTAGACCAATTTTGCAAATACATTTGAATATATAAAGTTATTCAGGCTTTGGGATCTTTTCATTTCCAATTTCGTAATTAAATTATAAATCAACTACCGTTGGTTGTAGACGATATAAATGATGAAATCGCGCAGGAAAAAAGCTGAGCATACATGTGAATCTGATACATATTGTGTTACCTGTTTTGTACCCTGCTCAAACTTCAGTTAGTTAATCCAGGAAAATGAATTATGTGGATTTAATTCAGCAAGGTCTCAGAAATGATCCATCTGCTGTTGAGCAGCTGGTGAAAGGATAAATGTAATTAATTACTTAACTTTTGAACAGTATTACAGAAAAAAACAGAGCTGTTTGTGTGTCCTGCTGAAAAAAAAATGTAAAGCAACAGTGTGATATATACCTTTCAAATTATTTCCTCTCTCCTTAGTTTTTGTTAACATGTTTTATTTCTAATTATCTATTCATGAAGCCTGTAGTAACTGTCCAAAATGAGTCTTGTGTAAATGTATAATCCATGTATTTCTATGAATTTGTGACCATGGTAATATATCACTTTGAAAAATTACTAATAATATTGCATAAATTAGATTTCAGCCTATACTAAATTAAATATTATAATATGTAATTAAGTGCGTTGAATCCTAGATAACCATAATCCTCATTATATAAATTACATAGGCTTTTACTGTAATTTAAAAATAATTTCTTTCTGCTTTTTTCCTTCAGAAGTGGACTGATCCTAACAAGACACTCTAAAAACTAACAAGGCATTGAATGATCATTAGAACGTTCTGTAAAATCTTGATAATATGTTAGTTGTGTGTTTTCTATCTCACAGTAAAATTTCAAAATGTTAACGAGGTTGAGATTTTTCCAAAAAGATAATAAAACACAAGAAGAGATACCCTTTCAGTGAACAATTATATTTGCTTGACAAGGCAAGACTATGAAATGTACCCAAATTCATATTACATGGGGGGTTTTTTCCTGCCTCTCTCGTTTTTTAAAAATATATTTCAGAATTTACCTTGATTGTAATGTACCTCATTGGCTGTGGTTTTGTTTGTTGGCCTAACTATAAAGGATCTGCTTATACCCTTGTGGGTTGGGAAGAATTAGGATTTATGAATTTATTTCCTCTGTTGTATTGTTTAAACAGCTTTGGTTTAGTTTTGATCCCTTCCTCTTGCCTTTGAGGCTGTTCCACGGTGTCAGCTGTTGACTGATAGTAAGAGAACTGCCTCACAGTGTGAATGAAAGAAAACTAGCGGTTGGTAAACACTGATAAGGGATAAATAGAAAGCGGTCAGGCAGAGATAGTTCTGTGGGAGCCCAGATTGTGTGCGGTCTGTTAAAATGAGATTCTGAGCCTGTCCTTTTTATTCTTCCTCCCCTCCCCTCCCCTGTGCGGCGTTTGTCTGGAAAATCTCCAGTGACCCGGCTCGGCAGTCCCAGGCTGCAGTATTCTCTTTTTGTATTTGTTTTGTTTTCTAACAAGGGTCAAGTTGGCCAATAGACATGTCCCTGATGCTTATAGACAGCTGTCATGACTTCAAGTGCTTACAATAGTTACATTTTGCATGGATTCATGGTTTCGCACCAATAAGCACTGTAGCCAGAGATTTGCTTAAAGGAACTAAATGTACACGATTTTTTATAACAACCAGTTTTTCTATGCGCGTTTGTTACCCATCGTCATACGATTTACCTCTTTAATCCTTTAAGATTTTTCAAAAGCTGAGTAGGAGTGCTTCTGAACATCCACCCATTCATCCTCTCTTAGCTACTGCTATCATCAAGTCAAGGCTACATATATATATCACGAGGTTATATTAATTACAGTCACATAATTAAACATTTATACTCTCTTTACTGTAGACCCCGAAGAGTATAAATCTCACTTATCATCTGAAATCACTCTAAACGACCATCTTAATCAATTCTTATTCAGCCTGTTCTTTCTAGTAATCATTGATTTTTTTTTTTTACATTTATTTATTTTTTTGGTTCTGGGGGTGAATCTTTCTTTTTCACCATGTGGTGTATTTACACAAAAAATAATTCAGCCCATTGTAGCCCAGCAGCTAATGAGATTGGTTGTTAAGTGAATGACACAAAGGCTACAAAAAAAAAAAAAAAAAAAAAAAAAAGCTTAGCGTTTCGGGTGAATATCACAGTGTCCCTGCACACACACACACACACACACACACACACACACACACACACACACACACATACAGCAAACCAAACACACTCTCTCAGTAGCGAGGCTCTGGACTACCCCTGTACCCCACCTCGACATCCTTCTGCTCCGTCTCTTCCCCGACGTCACTATGAGAGGCAAAACAAAGGCTAAAGGGGGCATGGTAAGTCGAGCTTGCGATTCTGCCCTGTCGGACATGTTAACATGAGTGCGTTTAGATGTGGGAGACAAGTGATGCTGTTCGTCTCTGTGAGGATGTGCTGTGCTGTGTAAGCCTCAGGCTCAGATAAATAGCTTCATTGGAAGGGGTCAGTAACAGAGACGCTGTTTTATGTGACTCAGAATAAAATCACCATGTAGTACTTGACGATTCTTAACTTCTGAATTGCTGCTAAAAACTTTTTTTCTCTCCGTTTCTTTCTGTAAGCCGCTCTCTCGCCTCGCACTTAATGTTATGTGCACTCAATGCTGGATTGTGTCGGAGCTGTGACTTTTATCACAAAAGGTAGTTTGTTTTTTTTCCGCATCTGTGCCTGTATTGTTGTTGATCCTTGAGTACAGCTTGACTCTGTGTCGTCCGAGGATTTATCTAAAAATCACTGGAATGTATAATAGAGCATGACAGCACAAGAGAGGATCCTGTTAAGCAGCCAGACTCAGTTTGTATCGATTGCTGAACTGTTAAAATACTCTCTCAGAAGTGAATAGATGCTGTTTCGACACATTTTGAACACTGTGCAGAGTACACATGTACCTTCCCACTTGGACTCCTCTTTTTGATCTCTGAATAGTAGCACTGGAGGATCATTAGTGATTGCTGTAATACAAAAAAAATTGTAAGTGCATTAGCTTATCATGCTCCACTGTCAGGCTGGAAAGTGGGTTAAAGTCCATCGCGTATATTAAACCCTGGACTTAAGTCAAATTTACATTTTGTTAAAGATTACTCCTTTTATTGATGCATATAATCATATTCATGGGCCATCTGCTGATTTGGCAAGCGTGGATCAAACTCACAAAACAGCCCTGCTAACCTTTTAAGTACAAAATAGTCTGGCTTAACTCTGCTCGCCCCGCAGTCTGTGTGTGCGTATGTATGTGTGAGTGTGAGAGATTGTATGGATATTGGATAATACTTAATTTAGATCCTCCAGGCTGCTCATGCCATATTTTATTTTATCATGATCGCTTTGGTAGCAAACCAGGGCTTGTGTTTGAACAACTGAGCAAATAATGTGTGTCTGACAATAAGCAAAGCAGAATCTTGGTATAAGGAATCTGATTAAACTCTTGACCACAGCTCTGAGTTTATACCCGTCACCATGGTCACGTGCAGCACTTCCACCTGGCTGTGATCGGCCACGCAGGTCCTCACCTCTCGAGTGTAATAAAACACCACTTAATGTTTTTTCCTAGTTATTCCGATTACTGATTTAGCCGCAAACTATCTCCCAGTATGTGTTTCACAGAAATAGGAATTCACCATTGGGCATCCTTACTGCACGAAATACTTATGTTCGACTCATTCCAAACAAAGCTTACGCAGATTGAGAATTCATATGCCAGAGGTAAATCCGAGTTAACACGGATTTATACTGGCATGAGTTAAAGGACTAGAGTTTGTAATCCAGGTGGCCAAGGGATTTTACTATACAGTGGCAAAAATCACTTAAAACTCCCCCAACATCCTAAGCCACTGAGCTCAATAAGCAGACAGATTGTTCAGAATTGATGACAGCACAACTATATCAGAGCTGGACTCTATGTTTGTGTGTGTGTCTGCGTGTTTGTGCGTATACGCCTGTGTTTGTGTGCACATATGTGAACATGTTTGCTTCCTATATGTACTCAATTAGTACTAAAGGGGGCTGTTTAGAATAAGACCTTGACAGATTGGTATTATTTTGCTTCAACAGGGTAGGGGAGGTGTATGGGGAATACTGCCTTCTATCTGCATACACATCAGTGGCATAAATAAAAAGACAGCAACCCCCATTTCAACGGAGCGGCTGACTGATTAGTAAAGTGATCAAAGTCACTGTAATATTCAAATAATTAAGGTTTTAATCGCCTTTTGTTCGATCACCAGACGCAAGAGATAATGGAAGAAAAACAAAGGTGGGTCTCTATATGTGTATGGGTGAGTGTGTGTGTGTGTGTGCGTGTGTGCGTGTGTGAACGTGTGCACCCGTGTGCACATGTGTGTGGAGGACAGAGGAGCAGAGATAGAGTGGAGTTGTTTAATGACAGGAACAGCTGACTCATTTAGAGAGAGCAGTGAAAGGTAATTAACCCTGGGAAAACTACAGCTGCCATGCGAGCTGTTCACTTCAGCGCAATCTGATTAGGAATCACTGCTCAAGCCCCTGACTCCTTTCAGACACTGTGTGTTCGAGGTAAACTTTTCCCTTTGCCCCGGAGAGCCCCAGAGCACTGGAGACCTGCCTTTTGTGACGGGGGATTAGCTGGAACGGTTACTACGTTTCTCCAAATTGCAGACCACCTGGTAGCATTCATGCAACCTCCTCCATGAAAGGGCCTCCTTGGGCAGGAACAATGAGCAGGATTACTCTGCTCATTGTTACACCAGGCCTGGAACTTCTTTTTCCCCAAACACCTGTCCCCAAATTAGACAGGTTTGAAAAACCCATGTTCATGACAGAATTCAAAGATTCAAACTAACATGAGAGTGGTTCGGCAGACTGGAGACTTGCCAATGGATGAATTGTCTGCCACTCCGGTTATTATGCTATTGATTCATAGTGCAGCGTAAGAAGATACTAATTTTATTTGTGTGAATATTTTGGTGTTCTTAATTGGATTGAAATTCACAAATAAAATAGCATATCATCTAGGCCCCTTTCATACGATAAGGGAACTAAAAGCACCAGAAATTTGGTCAAAAACAGAAATTGGCTCTTTGATGTCAGAAGAAACAATCTGGACTTGGTGCCTCTGTGTGGTCCGGCTCCAGATGAACTCAATTTAGAGGGAAGGCTTTGGGATGACTTTGGAAGGCGATTACAAGATCCATAAATCACCTCTGCAAAGGTGTCACCATCTGACTCTTTTATGGGACTCTTGCTAACTCTGTCCAATAACAAGTTTCCCCTGTAGTTATGCCATCATAACAAATCATTGAAGCGATAGTGGCTAGCCAGGCTCCTAATTGTCTGTTAAGAATTCTGTGAGCTGTGTTCTTTTATTGAAGCATCTCTGTCTTGGAGAAGTGATAAGATGCCAATACGCTCCTCTATAAAAGTACTCTTTGGCAAAAGGCACAAACACTTTGCTTGGCCGTCAGGGTAGCTGTGAGGCTGTTATATCTGAAATCGCAGTTGACTTCAAGATTTTTTACTGCGTCTGCACGAATCCAGAAACCTCTTTCAGGCAGAGGAATGCTCATAAATTGCCGAGAGAATATTTTTCTTTCGGATACATTTTCAAAAAAAATTTTTTTTTACATAAACTGCACATTTTCCTTTCACTTAGTTTTAGATCTTTAAACAAACTCATCACTGTATTTGAAGTACATCCAGTATCCTATGGCCCTTTATTCAACTAAAAGAAGAAAATAATCCATATAGTCAAAGCAAATTTTTAAGTGCTGATTAACTGTCAATTTTATTTGGAGATAACCAATGATTTAATATCATGACATTTGAAAATCAGGCCAAGTTTTAGGCATAAATTAGACCTCTTTGTCCCCTCCCCCCTCCTAAAATGTATCTCAGCTATTATTCTAATGTCCAGCTGGGATTTAGGCACAGGGCGTATAATGGCTCCCTGGCCACCTCAATAAAAAACAGACCAAAAAGAGAAGAAAAAGAAAAGTTGTTTATATAAATACTCTCTGAACAAAAGTTGATTTTAATCTGTGAGCAGAGCTTAATTTACTCACAACGGACCCATTTGCATCTCAATGAAAAATGCCAAAAGCAGTCACCTGCTTTCTGTACACACGTTTACCTGCTTTCCACAGAGTGGGTGTGAGCACCATCCAAGCAGGTATATTCCTGCCAGCTCACCTTTTCCCTCAGCTAAGACTGGCTGCTTTATGTTTAGCTGCACACCTCAAGCCTCCTATAGGGAAAAAATATAAATTTGCGATCGCCTCGCTGTATCCTCATTACAAGGAAATATGAAAGTAAAAGGTGCTATCTCCTGCCGTTTGCTCTTTATTATACATAAACAGAAAAACACTTAGCATGTAAAATTAATGTGAAAATTATTCCCGGGGTAAACTCTAAACACAGAAGTTACCCCGCACATTTACCCTTTTTTTCTCCTTCCCCTAGATCAGAGTGTAATTGCCAGTAATCAGGTCTGTTTGCTGCTGATAAAACCACTCTGAATGCGAGGAACCCTCTTTGTGTGATGACTCAATTATGCCAGAAGTGGCTCATCAAACCTGGCCCATCAGCTGCTTTAATAAATAAGGAGGAAAACTTGCTGCAGGCGCATTATAATTCCATTCATTCCATAATTAAATCCATTCCAGTTTTAACCCTTCGCTCAGTGTGCTTCTGGAAGAGGAAACAAAAACAAGAAGAGAGGGGGGGGTGATGGTGTGTGTGTGTGTGTGTGTACACGAGTGAGGGGTGGGGGTGGGGGGGTTGAGTACACACCAGACAGTGACCTTGCACAGAGCACCCATCCGTTCCCTATAATTCAAAATGATACTGTTGAAGAAAGGTTAAGAGAAAAAGGCTCGTGGAGGAAAAGGATGGGAATCAGTTAAGACGCAGCTCCTGTGTTTCTTTTTTATGTATGCATTGTTTCCACACACAGCCTTAGACAGTAATTATATTAAAAAGAGTAATCTAATCATAACAGTTGGTTGGTTGCGGCACTGACATTTTGAAATCTTATTTTGGGTAATCTCATTTGCCTCTATCATCTCGCCATGTACCCCCCTATCTAAAGGAAATGTAAATAATGTAATTAATTTTATGGTCTCCAGAATCTTACTTTGCTACTCTGGCCTGCTTTATTGGCTCCAAGATGAGGTATCAGCGCGGTACCAGTGAGTTTTTTTCTTTCTTTTTTTTTTACTCCATCACAATAATGTCTGTGTTAATTACATGAGAGCGTCCCAAGTGCACGGATAAGCTGGGAACAAGGGGGACACAAAGACTCAAGGTCAGTGATGAATATCCACAGCAGCTGCACGGTATTAATATGGAATTATATGAAAATAATCATAATAGCATCACTTACAACAAAAAAACAGCGAGAGTGTGGTTAGAGTAATGTCAGGAGCGTCGGGGATGTTTTACAGATATTTCCTCTCCACCATCTCAGCTTGGATCCAGCCTTTTTCTGATAATGGTGCGAGGCAATGGTTATTCATGATTGCTGGACGGGGATGGTCTCTCTCTCTTTTCTCTACCCCCCAGTCGCAGCCCATTCTCTCCTCTGTGGTGGGAATGCTAGCAGATGGGGTTAGGGGGGAATGGGCTGGGCTCAAGGACAGCTAGCAGCCAGATTAACACATAGAAATCTCATAGACCCCAAGCATCAGGCTGCCTCCTTTTTCCCCCCCTGAGAAATCTGCCCTAGACACAGGGAAACAGCCCTCTGAGAAGCATTATTTGTGTTGGACTTGGGGTGTATGCATGAGGGTGGCAGTGGTGGAGGTGGGGGTTGCATAAATATGATTCAGCAGATGACGAACCAGCTCAAATAGTAGTGAGTCTTTTTTTTTTTTCATATGCTAATGAAACTGAGTGAATAACCCTCCCTCGCTCACCCCCCTCTTTTTTCTCCCCCAGTTTTGTTTTTCTGGGGAAGCGCTCTGTGAGCTATAATTAAGAAGATGTTGTGCGTGTGTGTTTTTTCTCTGTTTTTTTTTTTCTCCAAAGCTAACAGAAATAAATAATTCCATAATAAGATCTGTGAAGTGAAGAGGCTTAATGTACTCATTGTGTTCATCCTTGTTTTCCCTCTTGGATGTTTTGTATTAATTAGAAGCAAGCAATTTGATCTCTGTCAAGCAATCAATTTGCATCGTGCTCCTTATTCCATGTGAGGTATTAATGTGCTCTTTCCACCTCTTTCTGACTGTATGCTCACATTCTTGCCTCCAGATTATGAAAATATCAGAATATAAACCTTCAGGAAGATGGTTTTGCGTCGTATTATTGATTTAAGGTGCTCTAAAAAAGTTAAGAACACATTTTTTAAATTATGTCCGGTGTTTTTTTCTTTTTTATTGCTCTAGATAATGAATTACATGATCACCTCCTGAGAGATACAAAGTGTGAAAACATCAACCAGGGTGGACAGTGCGGATCTGGCATCTTATCCTACGGAGTGCTCGGAAAACTACAATCAAAGGTAAACACTCCAATGGGGGCATAAGTCCTTCATACAAAGTGAAAATAACTTTTTGTTAGGGACAAAAAAGGGATAAATGATTGTGTAACAGTGTTTTGGATAAGTAGCATACTGAGTGGTGGAGTGTCGCTGCTCCTTTGACCACAGTCATCACAACTCAGGCTGTTTTTTTTACTTATGCAGGACTGTGGGAGGCTGGCAGATAAATATACTCTTGAAAAGGTGTTGCTGAGTCAGCTTTCTCTAAAGTAGTGGGCTGCCTTTAGTTTTTGTACCTGATAAAACTTCCTTTGAAACCATAACAGGAAGTTGAGAGAGATCTGTTACGAAGTGTGAAAGAACATGCCGGTGTTTTTGATTATTACTGATGTTAAGGCAGGCATCATGTTCACTGTGTACGTGAGCTTGGATTTCAAATTAAATTATTAAAGGTAAATTAATGAAAGCACATCAAACATACATGAAGATATAAGCCCCTCTGCTTTGAAAAGTACTTGGCAGTGATGTAAAGCGAACATTTTGTCGAAAAATGTTAAAGACAAATCTAAACAAATCAACCTTATTGTACTTAGTGGTCTTATGTCTCTGTGTTGACGTTTGGAAAAGTCATCCTTTAACAATGCTGGTTGTTTCTTACAACATTTCATGTCCGTAGTTGGCGAGTGTACATAAAATTGAATGCCAGAGAGCAGGCGGAGATAGTGGAGGAGAAGAGGAATTTAGATGAAAACACATGTCGTTTTAGCACTTCCTGGACACAACATGACAACATTTTTAGGCAGAAATTTGAAAAACTGAACAAAACCTCTGAAAATCATTGTTTTAGTATTGTTTTGTATGTTGACAGATAAACAATACATCATTATGTGAATTATTATTCTGGAGTAAGACCATTTTTGAGAAAATGTAGTAGCACTTTGTCCCTATACTTCGCATTTCTCAGCAGTGTACAAATATTTGATACAGCGTTTATAACACACTATAATGTAGCAGTAAACAGTGAAACAGTAAAGACATGTAAAGTGTTGACAATTATATAATGCCTTTAATAATTACAACTTCATCACTATATTTGGATTAATTTAAAAAAAAAACTTTATAAGCTTTTAGCTACATTATAATGTAAGGGAGGTTTATTATATATAGCACCTTCCACAGAGCTAGCTCACAACGTGCTTAACAAATTGATTAAAACATTAGACGATAAAAACAGTAAAAGAGAATAACAATAAACAAACAACAGCAGATCAAAACACATACAGATTAAATGTGTTACAAACCGTTTATTAAATGTATATACATTAAACTGTGTACTAAATTACAAAGGCTAGATACAAGGAGTTAAAGGTAAGTGTTACTCTTCCGCTTTCATATATCCATGACTAAATTCTTTATTTAATTTTCACTATATTGAAAGCGAATGGTACAAAAGAATTGTCTCACAATGATGATAATAATGATCAAGAAAATGAGCCAGACTGTGTTGGGAATGTGAAATAAAAACGTGCCGTTTGACCCTGAATGTATCTATTTGTTCTGCTTTTGTAAACACGCGGCGTCACATGTTTGTCCATGTTGTTGCCATGCCAGGACTACCTGTTAGTACAGCAGAGCATCTACGGAGGCCTTCCTTGTTGTCTTGTTACTTGTCACTCCTTGTTACGTGAATGAGATAAACAGTAGCCTCTGCTTTGTCACAGTCCGTTTTGTCATAATTGTGTCTGAGATGCATGTGTGACGCGCTTTGATAATGATAAAAAAAAGCAGTGCAAACAAAAGGAAGGTTTAAATCTCCAACTTATATAACGTGAAACTGGATATGCACAAGCATAAGACTGACTATAAACTGAGGCTCTGGACCCGTTGCTCATGATTAGTTTTAGCATTAAAGCTTCTTTATAAAATTAAACTATAGAATGTTGTAATCATCATAAACATATTATTATACATTCAGCCAAAGACATTAACATATGCAAAAAATGAAATATTTAAGTTTAATGGTAAAAAAGTTTTTTTTTTTAACATTTAAATGAGACAGGCACCTTTAAAATGCCAAATAAAGTAAAAAGAAAAGAAAAAAAACATCCCTGGTAATAAACAAGTGTGAGTCATTGGTGATATTTTGCTTAACTGATAACATCATTTGAACTTTGATTAATGTCCATGTTACAATCTGAGGTTGCAGGATGTTGGAGCAACATTTTGCCTTTCAGAACAACAAATTTATACAAAACGTCGAAGCCTGTCTGTGCTGAAAAAGTGTTACAAACTAATGAGGTACATTCGTTTTTACAGAATGTAATCTATAGTGTTTGGGAGTTGTTTGTCTCAATAGGCTGTAGTAATCAAAAGTAATGAACCTATTATGAGCAGGACCTCTGAGGGCCCGGCGTGGCATTAAGAGTGTGGCACATAAAAGGTTTATTAAAGGAAATTAAGGTCCATCACTGCCACACCTGCTCCCCTATTATAAATGTATGACAGGTCAGTGCCTTCAATCACAACAGCAAACGAGAGAGAGGAGTCATGTTTCCCATTACCAGGGAAAAGTAACAGCATATCCTATGACTCACAGATTTCACTGGCCTGTGACCACTATACGCCACCATCAGCCTGGAATAATTATGTTTAATAGGTTTTATTTGGGACCCACAAGCAACAGCCAGCGAGAGTGGATGGATTTTAGCAACTATTTTTGTCTAAACACACACAGTGAGGTGCTGTCCGTACTTTAATGTCATTATTTGGTGTCATTACATTTTTTACTTACCACTGAAACTTTTCTCCCCCCCCCACTAACATTACACTTTATGTGTTTGCATATTACTGATGTTTTAAGAGCTCTTTGTGATGTTTTTGTGCGCTTGAAATTGATTTTTAAGGCGCACTGTTCTCTGGCTAACTGACCAAAAAAAAAAAAAAAACAATAATCTATAAAGTATAAAAGCCTTTTTTCTCTGCTTCAAATACAAGAAATGAATAAAAGCAGTAAAATAAATACAATCTGTATGTCTACTGGCTCATCTGTATGTCCCCTCTTTTGTTTTTTACAGATGGATTCTGAAGGCGAGGAGCAAACCCTGAAAGCATGTAACAGTAGCACAGGTGAGCACAGCCTTCCGTTCATCACTTTTTAGCTAAACACACGTGCATGCACACGCATATTCCACTTACCACCACGGGTTAGGGGTATCAGTTCAACAATCCAACTTTATAACTGTCAATTTTATGTATTATCTTACTGGTCTGAAGAGCACTGCACTGCCATTTCATTATTCAGAGGGGAATAACTTCATTAAATTGGAACACTGGCTCAAATTAGTTAAGGAGTGTGTATATATTGTGTGATTGAAAAACCTCTAGACTGGATATGTCATTATGCAAGTGTTCAGGGCCTCTGAGGCCTGCCTGCGCATGCTGGAGCTATTACTACATCTGGGGAAAATTCATGAAAAGTGTTATTATTGGTTGTGCTTCATGGGAGTATGGGGGCAGAACTTGTGAATGAGATTCACGCAGGCCTCTGGGAAAATTGATTTACCCTTTTAGATCATGTTGTCAATGCTGTCAAAGGATGAGCTACCGTTGGTGTCCCAGAGAATGAGCGGACCGAATGAAAAGCTTTTCAGATCAATGACGAGACCACTTCTCCATCCTTATGCTGATTATGCCCGATGGTGTAGTAAAAAGGGAATCAAATCTATTGTAAAAAAAAAAGAAAAAAAGAAAAAGGGCTGTGTGAAGCGGTATTAGCACAGGTGATGTCATCCCTAAAACATTATCTGCAAAACAAATATTTACAGAACATTGTAAAAAATTTTCATTAGCCGAAAAAAGTAGTGAGTCGCCTTGGAGCTTTGAAGATGAATATGTCGACAGATGCTGCGCTACTGTAGTGGAAATGTAAACACGACTTTTTGTCTGTTCTTTTTTTGGCCTTTATTTCACAGGGCTGGTTGAAGGCATCGCTGAGACTCACAGGTAAAACATTTTATGAACACTTTCATTTTTTTCATCTTCATGCCAAAAAAGAAATTATCTTCTTCCCAGATCATATATGTTACTCTTTAAAAGGGTTTTAAGAGTCTTAATTTTAATGGTTGGGGCTTTAAAATGAGCCAGACTCCCTCCTTTGTTGACCCCGCTGTGCTTTTTGTCCATTCCCCTCTTCCCTCCAGCCCATATGGGTCCATGGCGAGGAAGAGGAGTGCTCAGGAAGGGGTGCAGGGCGCCCCCGTCAACAAGAGAAAGTCCCTGCTGATGAAGCCCCGCCACTACAGCCCCAGCGAGGCATGTGAAGAGGAAAGCGAGGACCTGGCACCGCCACAGGACAAAGAAGAGCTGAGGAACATTGACACTCCAGCAGGTAAACAGATGTCCTGTTGTTTTGTCTGTTTTGATGAACAATTGACGCTGAATTTTAAAATCCCATCTGTTGCATTCATATTTCCCTCCCTCTGCCATCAGCCAGCAGCCGCAGTCATTGTGCAGTGGAAGTGAAAGACTACACTGCTGGGTCCACATTAGTTGTGTCTCACGTCCACAAATTGAAGTTTTGACAGCTGATCTGCCATGATATTTCTGGCGTGGCTTTAGCCTCTTTTGATGAGGCCAGATTTCAGACCCCTCATCTGTCCTTTTTCAATAGCCAGTCCAAACCCATTGAATCCATAGAATGAAACACTGAATGGGGGAGTGCACCAGCTCAATTTGATTTAAATTAAACTTCCTCCATTCTTTTAAACTGAATTTTTATTGAAGTTGCCTATTGTGAAAAACAAACGAGCCGTCAGCGCTGCTTGGCTTCATGTTTTACCGTTTTGTTTTTTTTACAAAGGCTTCACTAAACCTCCGAAACATTTCATCAACAACAGTTAAAAAATGTTTATTTTCACTTATGCCACTGTCCTTTTCAGGAGAGGAAATGTTTTCTTTTTTCCTAATGAATTGAATTTTGTGCATTTTGGCAACAATGCCGGCGGTGTACATGTGCATTCTCGCCCACTATAATCTGCACTGATTTGGTATATTTTTAACGATGTAACTAAGCAACAAACGTAATTGTCCCTTTCAAAAGCTTTTGTTAGGCCCTCTAACACAGTCTAATACATAATTAGGCATAATGTCTACAGCTCATTATAGTACACATGTGTGTAGTTAAATGGAGCAGGAGAGTAGCTCACTGAATTGTGTGGATTCATTGGAAATTGAATTTATTTGTTTCCTGGGTTCATATTACATTACAATTATCTAAGTAATTCACTGTGCATCGTCAGTTTTTCCTTTTGTTGTTGTGTGTTTTAGATACTTTTTCAATTTTATCATCCATCAGTTATTGACTGCTCTATATTTTACATTTTATTTGAACCTGATATTCAGTGGACAAGCTATAAAACAAAACAAAATGCTGCCAGAATTTGAAAGAGAGAGAGAGAGAGAGAGAGAGAGAGAGAGAGAGAGAGAGAGAGAGAGAGAGAGAAAGAGAACACAGATATTGATAAACAATTTCAGAACATATTTTGCTGTTATTGTCAGATTTGGGGGCTATTTTCTGTAGAAAAACAAAAATTGGAAAAGTGGACTGGAGGCAGCAAGAATTTTTGCGGTGGGAAGCTGGTCATATCTGCATTTTAACAAAAAGGGAGAAAAATAAGCCTCTCGTTTGGTCGGGCCACACTGCGTTCAACTCCAGCCAACTGCAGCCCTGCTGCAGAGAGCTGGTAATGGCTATTCTGGAGTACAAACTGTTCACCTGTTCCAACACACAAACCACCGCAGGGATCCAAGTTTTTTTCCTCCATCTCTTTCCTTTTTTCACTGCACTTCTGTGTCTCTGTGTTTGTATGTGTGTGTGTGTGTGTGTCTGTGTATACGTCTGTGTGCTTGTCTGACTGTATGCGGCTGTGTCAGGCCGGGGAGTCCATCTGGATGAAAAACAAAACCCTTGTTGCTTGCCTCATAAATGTAAATACGTGTAACTGGCTTTAATTTTTCATTCAACAGGGTTTGTCTTTAGA
Source organism: Sparus aurata (assembly GCF_900880675.1). Lineage (NCBI taxonomy): Eukaryota > Metazoa > Chordata > Actinopteri > Spariformes > Sparidae > Sparus > Sparus aurata. The sequence continues at coordinate 20,752,202 of NC_044207.1, forward strand.
CACCTCACATATATTTCACAGCGGGGGAAACTGGTTGTAGCACATTGTAAAAATTGCCTGAGTGCGTATGAAACCTGACATCTGCATTTTATAACGCACAAAATTATATATTAACAAAAAACGCTTTTTTTATTAGCACCACATGATTTAAGCTCTTTTGGTGAGGATTAAGTTTCTGTGCTGCTCCCGTTAATAAGTCGTGGCTGTCTGATAATGCGTGTATCGTCATCAGTGTGTGATCTGATTCTCACAATCCATCTCTATCTCAACTTATCGAATCCTACTTTTGGTTGGAGCCACTTAAGAGGATATAGGCCCACGGTCCAGCCTGCTGAAAGTAAAAACCCTCGCAGTCCAAAGAGCCTTAATCGAGCATAAGTTTGAACGGTTTTGGAGGATCAAGAGAGATTTTGTCGAATCAATCCAGATGATAGCTTTCCATTGTTAATCACTGACCATGACTTAATATAATCAGTGGTGTTAATAAAGTGTTGTTTCAGATGCATTTTGAGGGATAACCCTAACCCTCTTTGTCTGTTGCGCTGATCAGACTTTCAGTGTAAGGCTTTGCACAATCTTCCGGCTTTCTGCGCATGTGATCTGGATTTATACTAAAAGATAGACGTCAAAAGGTCAACACAAATTAAATTATTGAGAGCACTTAGCAAAATAAGCTGGAGGAAAGAGAATACAATCTAGAATTTAAGAATGCATATATATATACATATATACATATATATATATATATATATAAATAAACATATATTGATGTATATGTATATATTATTAATCTGCAATAATGGTTGTACATTTATCATATATAGTATCTTATTACACCCGGTATGATTTTACACCTCAAAAACACACATTATTTCTGACACAGACATTATTAGAAAAGCTCCTCTAACGCTCTAATTTGATAAAACACTCACAATAAAATGATCTGCCAATCTTTCCCTGCAGCATCTGGCATTTTAATGGTCTATCATGAGTTGTTTATATTTTTACACTAAAATGTGATCATCCAGAACATTTATAAAAAAAATAACTGAGCATGAACCACAAAGCTACTTCCTTTTACAAAAGCACAGAGTGTAAAGTAGAAAGAAAAAATACATGTAAACACTTCTTCCTTCCTTTTTAAATGTCCTGTTTTAGGCACACCCTCAATTTTTCAACTGCTTCCTTTCTCACGAAACTACAGGTGAATTGAAAATACAAATTATTTTCAAAATAAATCCAGATACTTGTATTTTTCACAAATCTCGGGTCACATTCAATAAGCGGGCACTGTTAGCTGTTGTGCTGTTAATGTTTTGATCATAACAAAAATTATTGTCAGTTTTTTGACTGAGGTGTATGGCTGGCTTCTTCTAAACTACATCCTGCCACGCAGACAGCAGCAGCTCACAGAGATTTTTGTCTTTTATCTCTATGTTTGTGGTTTCCTCCATCTGTGTTTTTAGGAATCCTCTTCACTTTCCTTGTTCTCCTCCCTCGAAACAACAATTACTTGTTTTTTTAAAATCAGTTTTTTGTGCAGACGACAACATGTTGCTGCCTAGCCTGCACTTAAAAATACACATAACTATTAAAAACTGATGTTCGCTGTCCACCCTGTGGTAAATCCTTCATAATCTTGTTCTAAATCTACTGTATATTGGGTTGTTCCTCCAATTGGAGACACAGGGGAAGAAGAAAACAATTGTGTTTCTCATCTCTAGGTTTCATGTTCAACTAGCAGACAGAAGGGTCAAATATGCTATTCAAAATATACTTGAATTGCTTCGAAATCTTATGATTATCACTTCTCTTGCAATATGTGTTCTTATTAATCCTCTAGAAGGTTATAAAAAAAACATGTTTTTCTCAAGATGTTATTTGCATAAAAGTAACCAAAAAATCTAAAACCTTTAAAGGATTTAGAGAAGATTATCGAGGACATACAATTCGTATCCTGTATATGACTGAGTGGTCACAACAGAACATGTTTGGTCGAGTCTTGAAAACATGTAAAGTAATAAGTGTTTTCCTGTTGTTTTAGATGGAAACTTAAGTGCAATCAATGGAGTTGCCACCAAAAATGGCTGCTATGACGTGTTGGCAGCAAAGTCCAGTGATTCTCTCGGGTGGTCAGAAGTAACATCTGACGGCTCACCGCAGTGTGAGCCGGACACATCTGAGCGTCTGATGGATGAAGATGATGAGGAGCTCCTTAATAATGAAGAAGAAGACCAAAGTCAAGATAGGATGAGTGGTACACCGTCGCCACAGAGTCCATTCGAAGACATGAGGGAGGCTGAGTGGGAGCCTCTGTCCCTGTCTGCCAAGATGAACGGCTCCGGCTGCAGTCCCTCCAGAGCCTCTGAAGACCTTTCAGTCAGGAACAGCCATGTGAAAGAAGAGCCTCACCCAGAATTAGGCAGTCTGATGGGTCGGGCAAGTATTTTTCAGGCTGAGGCTCTGAGATACAGGCCGCTCCCCACAGAGGAGGACAGTGATGGGGAGGTGGAGAGGCCACCTCGGCTAGACGGCTGGGCGCTGGGGCTCCACGAGAGAGGCCTGGAGATGAGCCGAGGACGGGTGAACTTCAGCCTGTTGGAGCAGGCCATAGCTCTGCAGACGGAGCAAAGACAGGTCTTACACCACGCCTACAGAGAGATGGACCGGTTCCTCATGGAGCAGATGACCAATGAGAGAAGGCACCATCGCATGATGGAAATGGACGGCAGACTCAACTATCATGGAGGAAAAGGTAATAATATAGATGTGAACTGAAGTCCTAAATTGACAATCGCAAAGATTTGTTGTTGTCTTTGGTGGCACCTGTGGTGATATGCAGTAATTGCATGTGTCTTTTTGGATCCCACTTCCAAAAGGTGGTGTCTGTATGATGTTTAGCAGAGACTGGAAAAAAAACAGTATGCTGCTTCACACACAACTGAACCGAAGAGCAAGTCTGTTGCATTAGCTCAGCCTCAGGTTGTTCCAATATCAGACTTTTAGTTTTAAGCAACTGGTATAGAAACGCAATAACCAAAAAGCCTTTGATACTACAGAAAAAAAAAAAAAAAAGTCCTCAGCATTAAAACACAATAAAGAAGTATTTTTTCTTTTCTAAAAAGATTTACAACATGCCCACAATACTGGGACAGAAAAAGTCTTGTACCACCATATTTGTACTTGTGGATCAGGTTTTTATATTTATTTTTTTTGATGGCTTTGGTACTTCAATACAAGCAGATGCAGATATCATATTATTTTAAACACATAGTTTTGAAAAAGTATTACACTTTTGACATTTGATTTTCGTCAGTGAGGCTCAATCACCATTTGTCAATAAATAGTGACTTAACAGACATGTAATTAAATTAAATAAAACATCTTTCATATCACTACTTGGTACTTTAAGAATCAAGGGTTATCATTAATGGCACAAACAGTTTGCACAAATATACCTCCATCCGTCATAAATCAGATAGACCACAAGTGATTTAGATGATTTAGCGCTCAAAAAAAACACAAAAAGGAATAAAAGAAGCATACGCAGGAGGGGAAATCAGAGGGAGGAAATCCTCTTAAGTACTAAAAACATTTTGGCAACAAGCGAAGTAATAAACAGACTAAAATAAAGAAGAACAAAATTTTTCTGATGGAATTGCTACTACTCAAAATATTGGATTTTGATAGGAATCAACCGGATATTTAACCACGAGCATAAGTCTTAAATCCTCCTAAAGTACCTCTCGTGTTTCCCTCTGATTCTTCAAATGACTGCAGCTAAATGTGTAATCCTAGATGTAATCTTTCGATGGATGGGCATTAAGAAGTGAAGGCTCTGTGTTGAACTGCAGCCTTAACTAAAATGACAGATTAATAGATGCATTTTGCAAAAAAAAGTGTCTAGCTTTGCATGATATTTCAATCTGTTGACCTATGTAGACAGGAAAGTACAAGAGCATTATATGTATATGTGACTTACTTCTACATTTCTTGATAGAACATCCGTGGACACAGCAGTTGCATTATAGTTATTTACTGTGATTTTGTTTTTCTGTGTCTGCAGATTCTCCACGTACAGATAAAAAGGATATAAAGTGCCCAACTCCCGGCTGCGATGGCACCGGTCACGTGACCGGCCTTTACCCACATCACAGGAGTTTGTCTGGCTGTCCTCATAAAGTCCGAGTTCCTCCAGAGAGTAAGTCGCACAAGCATTTCTGTGTGTACGTGCTGTTTAATGGATGATTTATCCTGAAAAACTGCCAGTTTTAGGATTTACAATCGGTTGCAGTAATTGAAATCCTCTTAGTACGGACCCAAAGACAAGAAAGACCCGCTTATACATTTAGTTCAATTCAAAGATGTGCATGAAACTTTTCAAATAAATTTAAAGGTTTTTTTTCTCTCTCTCTCTCTCTCTCTCTCTCTCTCCCTCTCTCTCTCTCTCTCTCTCTCTCTCCTTCTCTCTCTCTCTCTATCTTGTAATGTGTTGTAATGTGTGAATATTGAATTCCCCCCCCACACACACACGGCCGATTGTTAAGTCATTTCAATATAACTCAACAAACATTCGACATTAAACAGTAATGTTACAAAAGGAACAGAAAAAGTAATTAACTTTTTCAAAAAAGCGCGTGCTCTTAGACTGGAGGCAGTATTTGCAAATCAAAGGGCTAGCTAACGCAGCATTCAAAAATAAATAGACAACTCCAACAAACTAATTGGAGAATATGTACAGAGAAGAAGTTTCTAAGGATACAGAGCGGACCTTTAACGACGCGCTTGTTTTGAAGAATATAATCAGCTGTCTTGTTACGCTCCTCTTTGCACTAAGCTATTTACATTTCAGCCACATTACAGCATTCCTCACAATGAAAAGAGCCTTTTGCTTTTTTCTCCCGTTTCTGTCTCTGTAGGATCTTTGCTCTATAGGCACTAATGTACCAACCAGTTACATAAATCGCCAGAAAACATTTGTTTTAGTTCCAAAAAACGCTTCGTATATCTATGTATTTACCATTTGTATAATCTTTAAGCTTGATTATGTCTTCAATGTTGAATTATGTTTCTCTTTCTGAGCTTATCTCCTTTCCCTCTCTGTCCTCATCCCTTCAGTCCTCGCCATGCATGAGAACGTCCTCAAGTGCCCTACACCCGGGTGCACAGGAAGGGGACATGTCAACAGCAACCGTAGCACCCACCGGAGGTACATCCACCAGAGAGAGCCATTAGAAAATGTGCACCCTGTTCATAGCTGACTTACAGTATTAGGCTAATGTGTTTGATTTCCTCCCCAACCAGTCTCTCAGGCTGCCCCATCGCTGCTGCAGTGAAGGTCTCCAAACCTCAGGACGAGAGCCTGAAGTGCAGACAAACACCTGACCGCTCACCCAGGTATACTGCCAGATAGAGTGGAGGATTTTAACTGCTATCACTGTGGTCACACGTGCACGAAAATAATTAAAGCAAGCATCCAGAAATCCTATTCAGCTCTGTAGTGGACTGAAGTTGTAAAAGCGTAACTGGGGTTATGCAAAAAAGTGATAAACACTATTATTGTTGAGGGGAGTGTGGGATATTTTTATTCACTGATCCCAGCTGAACGCAGAGTCTATTTCGAGCTTTCCAAGCAGACATAAGCAACGGTTGCTGGTCCTGTGAGTTCCTCTCTATTAGAGATGATAAAAGAGCAGAACTCTTTGTTCCCTGTGGATATATCATGGGCAGGGTGCCCACTCCTACTATATTAATTAGTCTGGCAACCTGGCTGTGGATCTACAACACACATCAGATCCCAGACTCTATGTGTACAAAAGCACTGGCATCCCTGAATGGCTTAAAACAATGTCTATACTTAACTGCTTAATATGATAATATGAGCTTGTTGGGCACTTGTTATTTCACAAGTTCTGGACGATATAATGATTTTTTTTTTTTTTAATTTGTCTCCTTGTAGAGCCATCGGCTTGATAAAGAAGTTTGAAATGAACCAGCTGAACTACAGGCTCTCCCATCCAGTAGCAGCCTTGCAGACGAGCCTCACAAAAGACATGGACAAGTACAGCCGAATCCGCTTTGATTATGCCAGCTTTGATGCACAGGTCTTCGGCAAACAGCCTCTGATGGGGACCAACCAGGACCAGGAAATGTCACATTTCCCTGATTGTAAGTCTTCTACATTTTATTTGACGCAGGTTATAGAAAAGTGAATAAATTGTCAGATGTTTTTAAGACTCAGGTCTTTGTTTGGGCCATTGAATTAATATTGTTCTGTTTAAGGATAGATCTTTTTGTATCACATGAATCAACTACTAACTTGTTTTCTATGTGCTATTAAGTTTGAACACCTGGTGTGTCAGTAACTAAATTATTCGCTAATTATTTGTCTTTTAGCACCTCAGCAGTATCCTGGCTTCCTCGGTGCTCCAGGTGGCCGCATGCCCACCTCTGGTCAGCACAGCCCGCCGAGTCAATTCAAAAAAGAAGACGGTCTCCAAGCCGCAGCAGCGACCGCCGCCATCCTTAACCTCTCCACTCGCTACCGGAAGAACATAGAGGCTGTCGCCGGCCGGCCCTTGGCAACCTCCACAAAGGTAATCAAATTAGACCACTTGGAAAGGTATTTAATGTGGTCATTTTAAAGGAACTCTGATTTGTGTATAAAAAGGGAAGACATCAAAAGACAGAATTTGGCAAAGGGAGCTTGGCGCTCTGGTGGCAGACAAACAAGGAGGTTTCCACTCCATAAAGCTTTAATGTACACAAATGAAAATTTGTGTAATCACATCAAAAGAAGAAAATACAATCAGCCTTCTTTCCCAATTACAACTACCCGCATATTTTTTAATAAAACATGTGGTAGTGTATTTTGTTTCGACATCAGCTGGCATGTAAAAGCCTGAACTGTTGTCTGAAACTGCATCTTGCCCGCTGCAGATGGCAGAGGATATTTTGCTTAGTTATATGATCCAGCATAGGCTGTGTGTCTACACCAGCTAGTCTTTAAAAGCATTTTAACGGATTAAGCCAATCAGCTAAAGGAGTTAACATCTGAAAAGTTTAATTCACACAAAATCCAAACTCTTCTTGGAAATGTGCGTGTATCCAAAATCTCTTCTGCTGTTATCTCCGATGCGGCATTGTGCTCAGCTTTCACCAAACTCACTTCATGATTAATATTGATCACATTCTGTGGGTTACATACATGCACACTGTACTGTAGATGATTCAAGGTTTCCACACCTACACAGCACAGATCCTTGTCTCCCAGCTTGTTGAGCTGAGAATGTGGCCTTGTACCAGGTACCAGCCCACTGAATGAATAAAACAGTGTTAGCAAGTTAATCATCTGTTCTCATTTACAGCTTAGTTGTCTTGGAGAGATGCACAAAATAAAGAACAGCTTTCAGGTCTCGGAAAAATAGGGGGCCATATTTAGAGTGTTAGATGCTATAACTTATCTGCATATGTATATTACACGTTGAAATATCACACGCCAAAAGCACCAAATAGCTGGCCTTTAAAGCGTGAAAACAAGCTGATTTTACTTATTTAAAAATGTGAGATGATTAAATTACATCGTTAATTTAGAGACAAAAAAAGAACATTCTGAATTGTATTTTTAAGTTGTGGCTACAAGCTAAAATAAAAATCTAAATAAATCACAAAAAGTCTTGACACCAGTGTTATTTTCGATTAGGAACACGCGCCATCAAACGGCCGGGTAATTAAAGTGGACAGCCACATCACAATGTTCACGTAAATTATCCCCTTTAATTAATTTGAAAAGCTCCCCTTTGTTGGAAAAAAAGAGAAAAAAAACAATGATCTATAGGGTTTAATGAAACATATGCTTTGAATAATTGGTTTCATTTATGGGAAAAAGGATTTCAGCATTTAATGAGGTAAAACTTTTTAATACCATAAAACAGCCATAAGTCATCATGCTATTGCGTTTCAGCGTGGAAAAACGACAAACACATCTGTCAGCGGGGGAAACTTATGCCACATTAAGCTTTTTAATTTTTGCTATAATAATGATGACCTAAAACCACCAACCCCACCCTCCCCCCCCCCTCCACCACCACCCCCCAGCTGCCATCTTGGTTGTGTGTCCTAGAAAACAGATGACACAGCTGTCACTGAAAAACTACACACCAGTGATTATTTTTTTGTGTTCAGCAGAATTAACGCTGGCTTAGTTTGGTACTTTGTCTGGTGTGAGATAACCACTGTATGTATTATTTAAATGAATTGTTTGTTTGCGCTGCGTTTGCGAGTCATGTTTACAGAGGAAATGTTGCCTGGTTCAAGTTTGCCATATCGCTGCTGTCACATTAATGAGACATTGTGCTGTTTTATTTACATTCCTTTTAGCGTAATAAGAAGATAGGTTCTATTTCTTTATCCCCTGATTTATTTGTTCTCACATGTTAGCGATGATACGTGAGGCCCTTTCTTTATTCTACCCTTCTACAACATGGTATAGATTGATTAAATGTTGAGGAATGAACTTCTTGGCCTTCAGGACATGCTCATAGAGGTGGATGAAAACGGCACCCTGGACTTGAGCATGAAGAAGTGCAAGGAGAATGTAAAATCCCAGATAAAAACACCTTCAGATGACCCACTGTCCCCTTCCGAGTCCGCCGTGGCCAAAGGCGGGAGCGTGCTCATCAGCCCCGCCTTCTACCAGCCGCTGTGTGAGAGAGACAGCTGGGAGAGCCCCGTCCCTGTCAACTTCAGCAAAGCACACGTTTTACAAGACAAAGAGGTAAAAAGACACTGACAACTGACACTCTGGATGTCATCTAAAAAATGTAAGACGTGACCAGTGAAGGGTGAGAGTTTGAGGGTCAGATGGTGTGAAGTGTCTGGTGTGGTGTTGTGTCAGCAGACAAAGACATTTCACGTGTACACGTGCAAATAAAACTATGAGATAAAACACAAATGAACAAAATGGTTCATAGGAGCCAACACCCAACTCTCTAGTTTTCTCTAAAATGCTTAAATCATATCTCATATTCCATCCATTCAGTTTAGATGTGATAAAGATTTTCTGCAAGTTTCTTCTGAAATCTCCCTTTTATTTAATAGATTGTTTTGTTTCTCTGTGAATGTAGCCCAAAGGACTCAAACTCAGTTCTGTTTTTTAAACCATTTGTGTCGTAAAAAATGATAATAGATTTACTTGTAACCTTGTAACCTTGTAAATAAACGCAACAGAACTAATTGTACATCTCTGTTATTTCTATGATCCACATATTTGTTCCCAATTTACAGTTTCTTTCAACGAGTTCTTTATTAAGGATTTTTGTAGTAATTTACTGCCCTGAAATAAGGTGGTGCTATTTAATTTCCTTGAATGAAAGCTTAAATGCTGTTTGAATTGAAGAAATATTGAGTTTTCTTTTTATGTATTTAGGCTACTTTGTTAGCTCAAACTTTAGCAGATCGAGCGTAAAAATCATTAAAGTAGTCAAATTCGGTCCAAAAACAGCTAAAGTATTTACATTTTGGATAAAAAGAACTCAGGGAAAGTAGTTAGTTTTAGTATAAAATAGTAAAAAGTAATCAGATTTAGCTTAAAAACACTCCTGTAGGTGTCAATTCTAGTATTAGAATAATTAAAGTTGTCAAATCTTGTCTAGAAATTGAAAATTCTGTCTGTAAATAGTGAAAGTATTGTCCAAAAATAGATAAAGTTGTCAATTTTAGTCTAACAAGACTAGTCAGCTGAAACAGTTTTGTCGGCTGAATCAGATTAAAGGCTAAAATCCCCAAATTTCCTGACAGAATATAAGTGTTAGCTTCAGCCCTGCTTGTAACACACTTGGTAAGAACATTTGTAGTGACAGTATTTAAGACAAAGCAGCAGCTTCTCCAGTCAGATCTTCAAATCTATAAAATATATTAACTACTTTTTAGACTGAGGACTGGCGCTAATCTGGACTCCACATATCATTCTTGTTCGGGGACCTAAATGAATCTTAACGTGGCTTTTCTTCCTTTATTTCAATACTAGTATTTGTCAGGTGGTTTTAATTCATAGATGACATCAGGAGTTATCACATTTGACCTGCTTTTTAAATCACACAAGACAACATCTGGTGACTGCACAATCTTGTCTGTGAAAAAAAGAAAAAGGAAAATCCATACGTCATGGCCATACATGATAAATACTATGTGGATTAAGTATGACTTTAAATGGATGTATGGTTTACTACAGTATAAGTATCCTTAATCTCTTTCCCTTGCAACCCTGTAACCCTTGAGGGCTTGTGTTTTAAGAGTATTATACAGGGCTTTTCATTAATTATTCACTTTTAGGTCATTGCCGATTGTGGTCGGGTTTGATACTCTGGACAGTTAAGGCCAATGTTTTGACTTGGTCTTTGTCCGCAGGAGGATTACGATCATGCCTCCTTGGAGGACCAGCTCTACCAAGGCGACGGCAGCATGCTGAGTCCCAAAGCCAAGCTACTATTACGAGACGCAAAGAAAGAGCTTTTGAGGTATGCTAAAGAATGAGGCATCTCCAGGCATCTTTACTCGGTCAGCTGTGAATAATGTGAGCTTCCCTTTTTTAGTTGGCAGATGGTCAGTTCTTACAATGAAGCACCAAAAACCAATACCTTTGTTTACGTAGGATAGTTTGACATAAGCAAGTGGAAACACACTGAAACTCACCGTGTTACCCATCACTGTAACTGGTATGTCTGCAGGTTCATGCGGAGCAGAAATATATCTTTTTGAAAGTGAGTTTTTCTCCCTGTATGTCCTGTACAAGCTTACAACTTTTGACTCTTGTAGTTAGAGTGCATGCTCTGCTGGGTCTCCTCTTGAGAATCAGTAGGACCCCTCTAGTCCCTCCGCAGCACAGCAACCCCACTAAGTGACATTCAGAGTCATTATTACACCGAATGTCGAGCAGTATAATAATAATTTCTCTACTAAACTTCCCGCTGTACTAACTCTTTATTTATTTTTTTACGTTAATGCCCGTGAAAAGGCTGTCAGTTTAAAAGAAAGATTCAGTTCAAGCTTGGCAAAGTCTGTGGAAAGTAGAGTAATCTGTGCATTAAGTGCTTTGTGCTCTCCTGCAGCTGTCCAACCCCGGGCTGTGACGGCAGCGGCCATGTGACGGGGAATTATGCATCACATCGGAGGTACTGAAATTAATTACACTCTCATTAGCACCAGCCAACAGATATATAGATTGTGTAATGATGTTGATTGTTACAGCCGAAAACTTGTCACATCGCTTGTGAGAGTCCGATTTTTATATATATGTCACTTTCTTTTAAAAAACGCGCTGACATGATGAAGCTCTCCCTCGTGCAGAGGCAGTGGAATTGTGTTTTTCAAATAATTTTGTATAAATATGCATTGAGACATTGTATTAAGATTATTCAATTCAGCTGTGATCAAAGAGTGCATTAAAATGACTGTTAGCTCTTTATCCTCTCTAGTGTGTCTGGATGTCCCCTGGCTGACAAAACACTCAAATCACTGATGGCAGCCAACTCTCAGGAACTAAAGTATGTGTTTTGAAAAACTGTTATTGTTGCTAAAGGATTTTTCACGTTGAACTAGGCAGCTTGTCTCTGACTCAGCTTGGGTCAACGCTCTCCCCTTCTCTCTTTGCTTTCTCTTCCTTTCCCTTCTACTACACATTAAGCTTGATTTCTATGTACTCCACGTGAAGTTGTTTGGTGTTTCTCTCCATATTAGCATGAATCCGCTTGCTCTCCTCGCAGTCTTTTTGCTGTAAAAAACACCTGGTCTCTGTGTCTCTCAACCTGCAGGTGCCCAACACCTGGTTGTGATGGATCTGGACACGTGACTGGGAACTATGCTTCGCACAGAAGGTAGCAGAGAAAAAAAATCATGGCAACTGAGCATGAAATACATTTGTCAGATGCATGACATTCAAACAGATGGTGAAAGTCTCACTTTATGCTGCAAACATGCTGCACTTTTTGAATTCTTGTGTTTATTGATATATTTGGCTGCCTGTTCGTGTTTCTATGCATTTATGTAACGTTTAAAAGAGCCGTGTGATGTGCGAATGCAGAGTGCAACTTATGCAATGATTAAACATGTATTTATTTAGATTAATAGATTCATATTTGCAGCTAAAACTCCACAAAGTATAGAAAACATTTTTTCCATCATGTTAACCCGTTCTGTCTCCAATCGTCTATAGCTTGTCAGGATGTCCACGTGCCAGAAAGGGAGGTTTGAAGCTCACACCAAACAAGGATGACAAAGATGAGCAAGAGCTTAAGTAAGAGATTTTTTTTTTTTTTTTATTCCTTATCCCATACTGTCATGTTTTTTTAACAAAAAACATTGTGAGAATGCGTCATACTTTTGTGCCGGGGGGCCATTATACCTGCAGGCCATTAAGTTAAACAAAGAAAATAATACTTCTCTTGTCGTAACATTAGTGAATTATGGAAAAGGATTAGCAGCGTGTTTTTGTGGGATTTTTTTTCAGGCTTTTGTATTTGTTCCTATTTTCTGAATGGGGATATCTGGCTTATTACTCTTTACTGAGTGCTTTCTTTATAATTGTAGTATATCAAGAAAACGTTGAACTGGCCGCTCTGATGGCAGTGAACTCATTTGCAGCTTAATCGTTGTCTGTGAAAGTGTTATTGGGATAAAAAAAATAATAATAATGTAATTGATTTGCATTTTAAATCCAAAGTCAGATATACGAGCCCTTGTTTACTTATACATCTGGACACAGATTTTTTTTTCTTTTTAATTACTAATGCAACTGCATGAGCTTAGGAATTAGACTGGAATAGATCTCATACACATTAAGAGAGAAAGGGAGAGGAAGGGGGAGGGTAGCAAATGTCCCTAGATTATTGTAAATAGTGGGCCATATGGCATGCCTCCATTGTCCTGGTGCCTTGCATCAAGCCACCTACCTGTGGTAGTTGTAAGTAATGGGACTGGTGTTGTTTTGTCCTCTAAGTGCTGCTGTGCTGTCGAGTAACAAAATGCTGAAACAGGCTTTTTGCGGTGGCACTCTCCAGCATGTGTGCCATTTGTATCATCTCAGGTGACCTTTCACCTTTATCAATAAGGGAAGGGGTTAGCCACCTCCAAATTACATTCTTTCGCATGAGGGGATACATGACAATTATCTGTAATTCATGTCACTCCATTACTGACCTGCAGAAAACAGGCCTGAATTCCAACTCTTAATGATATTCAGCGTGAGTTGTGCTTATGTTTTCAAGCACAAATATCAGCAACCTCTGAATGAACGCACCGAACAGAGGCACTCGTTCTACCTCAAGTTTTAGTGGATTAGTAACTTGTAGTTAATGCGATTATTTCTAGTTTTGGCGAATTTATTTTTAATCAGCATTTGGCTGGATTAATCAACTTAATGGTTAACAAATCTTCCGGTCTAGTTATTGAAAGAGAGATTTTTTTTTTTTAATGATGTTGTTGGTAAATGTCTTTGTTTTGTCTGCATGGGGGGACATTTATTTTAAATTAAATGCAAGTTAGTTACATTTTTCCCTGCGTGAATCAGCAGCGTTTACAGATTTACAACATGCACGGCTCTTTGTTTGTTTCTCTGGTAGGTGTCCAGTAATTGGATGTGACGGACAGGGCCATATATCGGGAAAATACACATCCCATCGCAGCGCAGGCAGTTGTCCGCTCGCTGCCAAAAGACAGAAGGAGTCGTCCATCAATGGGCTGCCCTTTGCCTGGAAGTCCAGTAAACAGGAACTGCCCCATTGTCCCCTGCCTGGCTGCAATGGCCTTGGACATGCCAATAATGTGTTTGCCACTCACAGAAGGTGAGGTTGCCTGTCCTCCATTTTATCTCTAAACAATACCACTGGTCAACATGTTGCATTCTTACGATGGCACCTTTTGCTCTCATTCATTGATGCTAAACTTTGTCAATTTTTTGTGATATTCTCCCACCTAAAAAAATTGTCATTCACGACCTGCTGAACTAGCTTGTCGGGTTGCCCACTGAACGCACAGAGCATCAAGAAAAAGCACTCGGAAGATGAAATGATGACTATCAAACTGAAGGCCAGCAGTGGTAAGCTCCTCTGACATGGAGATATTTTACGTTTTTATCATAATTTTCAGTTTGAACATGATAAATTAGATGATATGCCTCAACTCAGGTGTTGAAAACAAAGACGATATTCAGCATTTGGATCATGAAATTGAAGAGCTGAATGAATCCAACATGAAAATAGAAGCAGACATGATGCAACTTCAAACCCAGGTAAATATCCACTCCGGCAAGTTTATCATTTTAAAAGACAAAGTGTTTGAGATGTTCGCTCACTCAATTTGACTCTGTCTTTTGTACCCCGAAAGCAGATATCGTCTATGGAATGTAACCTGAAGACAATTGAAGAGGAGAACAAGATGATCGAACAGCACAACGACAGCCTCCTGAAGGAGCTCGCCCGCCTTAGCCAAGCTCTCATTAACAGTCTAACAGACATTCAGCTGCCTCAAATGGTACAGTAAGCCTTGACCACAGATATATCTAACCTGTCCTGGAAGATATCTCATTTTTCTATGAATTGTCATTTTTCTGCTGTGCTGTTTTCACTAATAGTCAAACATGTTTTTGTTGCAGGGACCCATCAGTGAGCATAATTTTGAAGCCTATGTGAACACATTAACTGATATGTACAACAACTCGGAGCATGAATACTCTCCAGAGTGCAAGGCCCTCTTGGATAATATCAAACAGGCTATTAAGGGCATCCATGTTTAAGCTGTAGAGCTACCAAGAGGTTTCTTTGACTTGGGATAATGGCACTAGATAGCTCTATTTTACTGAAGAGTGCTGGCTTGGCTGCATGTATAAGACAAGGCTTTTGGAAATGTGTTTGGCATTTCCCGGTAAATACACTGCACTGAGAAAATTACCAGCCAGATTTGTAATGCTTTTACTGTTTCTGCATTCACTTGATATGTTTATCCTGGTGAGATTTTTACCCCCTCTTGCACTTAATTATTTTGTATGGTTTGCTTGATTTTAATCTATACGTGTTCATGTCATTCTTATATTATCACTATTTATTATTATATTTGTTCATCAGTGTATTTATTTCCCTCGATTTTTATTTATTTCAAAAAATTGTAAATGCTTAATATTTGAGAAATCTGTTCGACTTTCTGCACATTGTAAATTTACATAGAAGCACATTCCAATTTCATGGCATACTTTCGCCATCTAGTGTTGAAAAATATTATTATTATTATTATTATTATTATTATTATTATTATTATTATTATTATTATTAGACCATAAGTTGGATCTCCCTTCAAAGTAAAAACCTACCAAAATGATTAAGCGTCAATATTTTGAAGCATTGCTTTTGCTTTGTTTATTGGAAAAATGAATGTATGGTAAAGACAAAGTGAACACTTAGATTAAAAAAAATAAAAATAATGCAATGCAACTGTACTGTACCTTTATTCCTTCCTAACCAATAACAGCTGATTGCAACCAGGAAGTGACACATAAATGCAACATCAATTGTTGAACTGAATGTCAGATTCTGCTTTGCATAGCGTGCCACAAGAAGAGTGCAACAACAACAACAACAACAAAACAAAAAATCACAAATCCACTTTGTCAAGATGTCTTTTTTTCAAATATAGATATTAAACTGCCTTCTGTGCACACACTTTGGAGTGTGCATATAGTATGTGCCTAAATGTATATGAATCCATAAAAATATACGAGTACTATGTTTTGTGGTAGGACAGTATTATGTGGATGGTGTCTAATTTATTATACAGTACAATTATTTTCATAGGAGGAAACGTTCCTGATGACTGTTTAAATACTGTTGTCTCAGTAGCTGTAATCTCAGAGTCAGGTTTTGAAATATCACGACTGAGATCGAAAAAAAGTCTGGTGTTTATTTTAACTTTTTGCTAGCATGGAGAAAGAAAAAAAAAGAGGAAGGAGTGATTTAAGAAAAAACATCTACTCCTGTTTTATCTTAAACTGCTTACAAGCCTTAACACTTCGACCAGTCTTACTACAGTTTGAATATTCTTGTAACGCTTGGGGCAGATTTGAATAGTAGCTATTTCAAAACCGAGCTGACTACCACTTAAACTCATGTTTCAGTTTCAATCATGAAGTACAACAAAAACAAAAAAAAGGAAAAAAAAAAGAAATGAAAACATAGACAAATGATAGTTGTTGGCTAATCGGTTGTTTGTTTGCATCAATTGCACTTTTGTATTTAATTATTTTGTGTTTTTAGATCACCGCACTGCCCTCGACTTCAACAAAAAGAGCGAAATGGGACGCACTATACAGGTCTCAGTTCTACATGGAGTTAATACCAAGATGGAAAAAAAAACACAGAAATACGTTTTTTCTTTTCGGCAAAAGAGAAGTCAAAGACATGTAGCCTTGGACATTTCAAAGAAACAAAAGAGTAAAACAGCAAAAGAGCCAAATTACAGAAAAACAGGACCCTATTTTATCCAAATACTCGATTTGTTTTAAAGAATTTTAATCTTTTAAAAATAAAATTGAATCACATTCTTTAAACCTAACAATCCTTTATTTATAAGTTCTTATATTTAATTCCTCTACCACACATTGTTTGCTCAGGAAGTTTTGTGAATAATATTTATTTTTTCCCTGTTAGTATTTGATGTTTTGTATCGTGATATGCTTTTTTGTGGAACGATATTAGTATGATATGAAAATTGTATTGTATTTTTCTTTTTCTTTTACATTAAAATGTAATGCTTTTTTTCAGTTGGAGTAGTTTGTAAATTGAAACTTCCTATTACTTTTACTATTTCATAATAAACAGATATGCGCTGTGTTGTACAGTTTGTGTATGGTAGAAATAAACTTTTCAAATGGTCTTTGTGGTTTTTCTCTCACAGCTTCATTCCGTCTCATGTAAACCTGGTTTCCCCCAAAACATCAGGTGTATAGTTTCCTTTGGCATTAGCACCACCTTGTGGTCAATTTGTGGTACTACATGTAGAGTTACAGGGAGTGGTCAGTGGAGCTGGGACACTACTGCACACCAACAGCTGCTGGGTCAGCTAGTTATCAAAACAAAAGGGGCGTCATGGTGACCCAAAGATTCAACATATTGACCATTTGATTGTGAAATCCTGGATTCTACTCACTCGTGACTCCTGTTACATAGTGCACAATTCAGTCCTCAGTGTATTCAATCTACAGTTGGAACTGAGGATTATTTTCATTATCAGTTACACTGCCAGTTGTTCTCCATATTAACTGATAAATTGTGTGGTCTATAAAATGTTGGCCCAATGTGAAGTCTTCCCATTACTCGTTTCATCCAATCAAAGCCCAACGATATTTACTTCACCATCACATAAGACAACAAACAGGTCATTTTCACTTAGAACATAATTGTTTAATTAATAAGCGACATTTCTTGCTGACATAAAATCTGTCCAAGGAACAATAGATTAATCAGATAATTGTTCCATTATGTTATGATAATTACATTAATTAAGTCATCCGCAGCCGACAGCACATGAAATAATGCCTGAGCAGTTGCAACACTGACACAAACTAACAGATATTCGAAGAGGATATTAGTATAGCTCTGACAAAAAGGTGTATTAATCTCAATCAATCGAAAGTATGTAAATAAGTGAGTCAAAGGCCCACCAAATTCTGTACACCTGAAAAAGGGGCAATGAAGTGGCAATCAGAATAAAATCACACCTTCAAAAATTAACACTGTAAACACTGTAAAGCCAAAAATACAATAATTACAAGTAATGTTAACGTGTCCCATGTAATTCAAAGGTTTCACAGCTGTGAGCACTAAACTCAACTTGAACTCGCTCAACACACTTTAAGATGAATATGAAAGTTTTTTTCTGATAAATCGGGAGTCAAACCACTTACAGAGCAGCCTTTTGAATAAACTGATAGATATTCAAAAAGGGAAAGATGGTATTTTCGGAGCTCATGTGCCTACTTAGGGTCTACCCTTTGTTTAAAGAAGTGTATTTATCTAAATCAATTGATGCTGTAAGTAAATACAGCTTAAAACATGCAAAAAAAAAATAGCTTGTAAAAGGATGCACATCCAGCAACGTTACACACTAGGTGATGGACAGAAGTGAAAGTACAGAAATACAAAAACACACAAGTAGATAATGCTCCCATGAATATTATTCTACTTCCCTGTGTGACGTTTTGGGCTCAGGCCCATCTTCAAACATGAAGAAGACTTGTCTGAAGATGAAGACTTTGTCCGACCTCACTGTGAAGAAGGGCCGGAGCCTAAAAAGTCACACCTGGGGGTGATAAATGTTCATGGTGTGGAGACGGCCAATAAAAGCATCAATAAAAACAAAAGAACATCATAAAAGCATAAAATACTTACAAGTAAAGTCAAGACACACAATTCACGTCTCGGGAAAGTATCAAACATCATCCGGAAGTTCTCTGAACTCAACTCAAACTCTCTAAACCAGAGAAGGTTTCGCCTTCATTCAAACTGAAGTAATGTTTGAAGACTTGTTATTTATTATAAATCAAACAAGTCAGAGAAGCAGCCCATTTTTATAAACTTAAACCTGGCTCTACCATCAGCAATAACAAAATTCATGATAATTGCAACTGTAGTATAGCACTTTTCACTGACAAAAGTCACTCACATGGGCATTAACATACAGTAAGAAAACAATGATGCAACATGAATGATGAAGCGACCACCTGAGACACAAACATACTCATAATAATAAGAATAATACAGACAAAATGAGTAACAAAGACATTAAGTACGGACCTGGTGTATAAAAGTTACCCAAATGCCTGTCTAGGTTTGTACAATGCTGTCATGATAATGGTGAAAATGACACAAAAACGTCTTCCATAACATATTTTCTATCTGTTCACTGACCTTCATTCCACTGAGATATAAGACCCAGCGTATGAAAGATGACACTGATAATCAAAGTGTGTCGCAACGACACAGCATTCAAAATATGAGTCTGCCAGCTCGACGTTGCCACAGACGTTATTTCGGTCGCCACACGGGGCCCTCGCTTCCTGTAACGTATATGCTGTGTGTGCAGTGCAGACTCTGAGAGTGCAGATGTATGAGGTATCATGTTGGCCACGTATGGACTCTCTAGGTGTGACCGCGGCTCATCCTGCTGTAGTAAACAATGTCTGTTCTTATTAATCTCATAAAACGGGCAGGTACAGAGAACAATTTCACGACGGGGGTGAGCTTGGCAACCAGTTTCCTGTGTTTGTGTGCTACATTTGGTGTAGTTTTTATAATTCAGGCCTTATTGGGGACACTGAGGTCATGTCCCCATTTAGTGCTGTGACGACCCGAGGAGGAGTTCAGACAACGCTGCACACATATGTTTAATAAGCTCACTGTGAGTCTACAGAGTCACCAGCTTTACATTTTCACTATTTTTAGCTAAGTGTTTCTCCATTAACGTTGCATTCCTGGCAGCGTGGATGAACTTATTAGTCAACACTTTCATGAGACTCCCGACCTGAAACGGCCCTGGTGTCCTTCACCACCAGCTAACTATGACGCTAAAAACAGGCCCCAAGTCAGGCATTGTGTGACACCGCTGTTGATCGAAGGTATTCTATTTGAGAAGGTGCAGTATTCAGTGACTGACAACTTCAAGGAACCCACATTCAACTAATCTGTAGCCTCGTGTGTGTTGCGGTCATGTATGAAGTGCTCCATACCTCGCCATTATGCAATGAAACCGCTGCCTGAGGAAGTAAACACCACCTCACTTTTGAGGACACCCTGCAAAGAGAACAGCACTGCAAAATGTGCAAAAACCAGTGTGCAAAATGTAAAGCGAACTGACAACATACTGAGTACTGCCAGCCGCTTTAGGAACTAATCAACCAGAGGAAGTGACTGAAAACCGGGTAAACGCTGCCTTGGTTTAGAAAGTTTCCTGTCGCTTATTTTGCCCACGCAGCCCTCCCCTCCAAAAAATAAGCAGTATTATCAAGAGATGAGGTGAAGCCAGGTCCCTGAAACCTCAACCCAGACCTGCGTCTGTCTGCTGACCACGACTGCTTCCTTATTCAACCTGGAGTTCATCCATTCCCACACCGAAACCTGCTGCAGGCTAAATTTAGGCCTTTTCCTTTAGGGAACTGTTTGAGGTTACCAAGGTGGGTGAAGCTTTCCGACGATCTTTTTCAATTTTGTCCTGTCTCGTTAAAAAAGAAATAATAATGAGCCGGCTCCGTTGCAGCAGACCGGCCTTATTATTCCTGAAGTTTCAAGTGGAAAATTACAAACTAAAGTGCACAAAGTAGAGCCAGATTAAAGCTTTCATTGTCTCATTTCCAAGCTGACAACAACAACAACAACAACAACAACAACAACAAAAACAACATTTTAGTCCATGTGGATGTAATTTTCTCTAATTAAAAGTCAAATTGACTACACCTGAATCTAACATGCATAAAAAAAAAAAGTACAGCGCATGCACACAAGTAAATGAACCTTTCATGTTGAAACTAGCTCGGCAGAATGATTGTAAAAAAAGATAAATGCACTCATGGATTTATTAATGATTGATACATTATATCAAGTCAAAGACAAGGCTGTGATTTGCCCATTTATCATCTGGTTTGTCAGCAGGATTAGCAGGATTACACAAAAACTATACGACAGATTTCTACAAAATGTGGACAGAAGATGGATCACGGCCCAGAACAGACCCTGTTAAGTTTAGGTGCAGATCTGGATTAGCTGCAGAACGTTTTTCAACACGTTCCTTTACATTTTCTCACGGACATGTCACAATGAACGGCCTATCTATCTATCAATCTACATGGGTCGACCCCTAATCAAAAGTCATTTTTTGGTAAGTAGCCTATCATAACTACAAAGTTAAAGCAAATTAAACTTATTTACACCTATCTGCAACATACTATGGGTCTATACATCTGATTATCTGATATCCAGCAATTTTCTGTGTAGCTCTGATGCAATAACAACAACAACAACAACAAAAGGTAGAATAAAAGCACAAGATTTGCATCCAAAATCTAAATATTGTGGCAGTATAAAGTGAATTGGAAATACTCAAGTAAAGTACCTCAAAAGTGTATTTAAGTAGAGTACTTGAGTAAATGTGCTTCCATCTGATAGATAGATAGATAGATCTAGATGTGAGCAACAGTGCTTCCCTCTATCGACAACACTTCAGACCACGTGACCTGTGTTTACATCCTCTTCTCAGCTGTTTCTTTCTCCTTCCACTTCGACACGGCGGCTCCTCCGTCACTACTTTACCTTTTCGTCAAACTAGCAGGTTAGCTCGTTCGACCTGCTCGCACTTCTTTTAGCCCCCGACGGAGACTGCAAACGTCTGAAAGACACTGTCACCGACCGTCGCATTGCACGTCCGCACACACACGGAGTGAGTTAATGCGACACGGCACTGTGAGTATTATTATTTACATTTCTGTAGTTTCTTTACACGCTTTTGTGTCGTGAGTTATCCGGCTTGTGTTTGTCGGTGGTGTTTATTTTGTTGCGCTTTGTTAATATTGTGTCGCGCTATGCTAGCTAGTTGTTGTGTTAGCTGGTTAGCCGTGTAACGGCTGGATAACGACGCGAGCTTACCTAACCCGCTTTGTCTCTGTTTTGATGATGGCGCACTCAGGCCCACGGAGGCTAACGTTAGCTGTGGTCTCGCATAGCGAGAACCTCCACACACACGGATGTTAACTCATGCACCCCACTCTCAGTTTAAAAACCTCTTTATTTCACTCGTATGTGCGAGCAACCTTTTGTTAAATCCCCGCATTTTTCTGTCTTTTTTTTGCGCAGCTCTTTTGTGACTTTTTTCTGTCACACACGTTTGTTCCATCAGGCGGAAGAGAGGCTCCGAGAAATCGGTGTTGTCTTTTGTGTATTTGTTGGCGGCTGCTGGGGGAAAAAAAAAAAAAAACACAACGCAGGACTGATATTTGAGCATCTTCTCAACAAACCGGTTGAGCTAGTCGCTGCTCAACATTGAGGTTAATCGCACTGCAGAGAGCTGGCCAGCAAACTGCGTGTCGGTCGACAAGTGGGAACAAAAAAAGAAGCTGGATGAGAGCAGACAAACACACACTTGTGTTTGTCAGCTTGTGAAATGGATGCTTCACTCGTTGTGTGTTTATCTACAGATGTGGACGGGCAGGATTGAGGAACAGGCGTGATTAATAACGCTTGACAACATTTCGTGAAAACGGTGTTGTTGTTTTGCTCCATCGTCACACGCAGTGCGAAGAAAGCAGTCCCGGCTGCTGATTGGCTGACGGGCTGCCGTCTGTGTGGCAACTGCAACACGTGAGCAGGTAGACAGCTGATTGGTTTCACCAGGTGTCAGTCATGTGAACATCTGTGAACACCAGCGTGGCCAGAAAAATAGGAGCAGTTGTATAATTATGTCAAGCAGTGCTACGGAAGAGTATTAGGGTCATGGGTGGGAAACAAAAATGAGAGGAGGAAGTTTTTTGTTGTTGTCATTATGCACTTCAAGCTAAAAAGTCAAAATGTCGAGAATAAAGTTGACATTTCAAGATTAAATTCCACCTTATGAGACTACATCAAATAAATTGTGTAGATGAATTGGTGAAACTGTACTTCAGAATCGGCTTTAGTAACCAGGAAATGATATGACTTTTAGCTTGTAAACACAGTGTAGTCATCAGTATTAGGACTTTGAAGAGACTATAACACTTCACACAGAACATCGCACTCCAAAGGATGTAGTGATAGCAGAGACTATAGGCTCGGGCATTTCGCATAGCTGGATTTGATGGATCATAAGAGTTGACTTTATTTTCTTTATTGACTTTTTTCCTTGACGTACATAATGAAAAAATGAGTTCCTCCTCTCATTTTTTAGTCATTCTCGGCCCTAATACTCTAACATATAATAGACTTAGCAGTAAGCAAAGTCAACATGGCGCTGCATCCCTCGATAAAAATATGTTCAAATTGCTACGGCCGGCCCCTGATTAGTCTGGAGTGCATATTCGACAGGTGGCCAATTCTTACATATTGCACCTGCTCAAACCAGCTCACGATGGTGGATCTTGTTTGAGTTTATGTACCGGTGGGTAATTTCCTCCAAGGATCAATACGGTTTTAACTCAAACTATAACAACACAGCATCATTTATTTATCAGTTATATTTTGGTTTATTAATGTGAATCTGCAAAGTAAGAAAAGGCATTAAATTAATGTAGTGGAGTAGATGTATGATTGCAGAAAATGAAAATACAAGTGCACAAAAACAATACTTAAGTGCAGTCTCACATGTATTAAACTTCCACCCCTGGTTTAGATAAATGATTAACAACAATGTACAAACTGAACCACATAGAGTTGACTTAACACTTCAAGGACACAGGTACAAAAGCAATTGACAAGGGGTGCAACTAATGGCTACTGTCAGTATTGATTTATCTGTACATTATTTTCTCATTTGCTTTGAATATAGTGAAAAAGGCCCATCACAATTCCCCAAAGGACAAGAAACTATCATCACACTGCTTGTTTTCTCTTAAACAGTCAAAACCCCCAAAATATTAAGTGGAGTGTCAAACATGACAAAGACAAGCAGCAGGTCCTCACCTGTGAGAAGCTAAAAAACATTTTTTCGAACCATCTATCTGATAGCAAATCCTGATGATTAGGGCTACAACTACCAGTTATCAAATAATACACTCATCGCTTGCCAGAGAAATAGTTTTGTCTATAAAATGTCAGAAAAATACAAACAAATATCCATTATTATCTCCCAGAGCCCGAAGTGGTTTCTTCAGATGTCTTGGTTGGTCCCACCATCATTTGAAAAGCCAATTAGTATCATAGATATAATTGAGAAGCTAGAGCTTGGCTTAAAAAAAGACTTCAGCTGTGGTTGAATGCACATCTCTGTCACACAGGGACAGCAATTAACAACACTTAGAGTGTATGGATTTTCTGGCAGCCCTGCGATGCTATCATTCTCATTACACATCAGTGAAAACAAATAGATGGATCTTGAAGATGTGTTTAGACTGAAATAGGCTTGTCACGATACTGGAATTTCTCATTTTGATACAGCACCTTGAAAAATATCGATATTCGACACCACTGGGAAGAATTGACACAACAATGAGGGCACAATATTTTTGGATTACAGAAGCAGAATGAATGAACACATTTTTCAGATTTCTAAAAAAAAAAATACATATGTGGATGTATCGATACTGCAGAAAATAAGTATTGAAACAGTTTCAAATACACAGAATCGATACATATGGAATAATAGATATTCTCGACAAAACTAGATTAAAAGTGAAGTGAAATTTTGGAGGCCGTGCGATTGCATATAAAGTGAATTGCGAGGTTGCAGGTTCATGAAGGTGTCACAAATTGAGGGTCTGTGTGAGTTGAAAATGTTTAACACTTAACCCCGAGTCTTTGTGAGCTTCTTTTCATGAATGGACAATAGAATCAGCTGAAGCTGAGGTAATTCTTAAAACAGCCTGAGCTGTTTCACACAAACTCAGATCTCTATGCAGTCTGCTCCTGCTGTCAGCCTCTACTGTCACATCCCTTGGCAGTTTGTGGTTAATTAACACAGTCCAGCGGTCTGACTTGCATAAATAAAAAAAGAGATGCAAATAGACTTTTCATTCAATCTGAACGCACCATCAGAGCTCTAACACTAACCTGAGGGAGAGCCATATATTGTTACCTGAATAAATAGGTTTCATCCACCGCTGAGCATGAAAATGTTCAGAGGTTTGCATGGCAGCGCGAGGGCGGCACAAAAGGCAGGTTCATGATGGTGAACCTTGATATTATACTTCCACTGAGATTACACAACATAGCACTTTATAGAGGCATACCACTGTAATGGCAAGTATAAGGTAGAAATAGGTCTTCTGTAGAGCATTAAACAAATGTCTGTCTCATAAGATTAAATAGAAAAT
Organism: Sparus aurata; assembly: GCF_900880675.1. Taxonomy (NCBI): domain Eukaryota; kingdom Metazoa; phylum Chordata; class Actinopteri; order Spariformes; family Sparidae; genus Sparus; species Sparus aurata. The sequence goes on from NC_044207.1 coordinate 20,777,232, forward strand.
AAATAGCTTTAGCCTTCACACAACAAAATGCAGCTGCACCGAATAAAAATAAAAACTCTTAGCAAAAGTGTGAGCAGGGCCTAAGGTCATGGGGGTTAATACATTTAAATGGCTTCTTCCTGTTAGGAGCTTAAACTTGCTGCAGTGACCATCTGCCCTGTAGAATATGAAATAAGAGATTATGTGTAAAAGTTTGCTCCCGGGTTTGACACGAGGGAGGGTCAGTAGGTCATCAAACATATGAAAAAAAAAGCAATTCCACTTTTCAGAGTTTGAGGAATACTATGTAAAACTGGATATTTCAGTGTTGCAGTTTTGCTGGAAAAAAGGTCACGGGGTGACCAGAACCAGTATGATTTATCTTCTGTGTGCCTTGATTGGGAACTGAGTCATTAGCAGCGCTGCTGATGACGATTATTTTGAGTATTGATATATCTCCAGATTGTTTTCACGATTAATCGATTTTAATTTTTAAATCGTCTTTAAAATCATAGCCCCACGGAGGCTCATGTTTCTGGGTTGATATTAGGGGGTGAAAAATCTAAACACTCAAAGATGTAACGAAGGCAGGATATTGTACAGTTTAACAAGAAACATTATTGTCATAATGGACAATGTGCTATAGCAGTAAAGTTAACTGGAAGTGTAACATTTGTTAATTACTTCAAGTCAATAACGGCCAACCAATATATCAGATCTCTTTAAAATGTTAAAAAGTTCTAAAAAATGCTAAATGTCATGTCTTCAGATTGTTTCTTTTGCCCAACCAACAGTCCAGAACTTAAAGACTCTTCATTTACTATCACAAATGAGAAAGAAAAGCAGCAAATCTTTAAATTTTAACAAGCTGGAAGCAGGTTTGACATGCTTGCTCAAAAAATGACTGAAACAATCACTTGATTACCAGTTGGCAATTGCTTTTCTTGTCGTAAATTATTGACTAATCGTTACAGCTCTGATTAGTCGTTTTTGAGGTAACACTTGTCATTTAATAAAGTGGAAAAGTAATAAAGTTAAGTAATAAAGTGGAAAATGTGACCTGCTGGAGGCACTAGATGAGGTCCTGCATAATTATTAAATTCATTTGGACTGACAAAGACTGACTGACCAACCAAAATTGCTACAGCCGGGTCATTAGCCCCAAAATATAATATTTGTTACAGAAATGGTGTGTTGAACTATATGACAAAGTTCAGATTTTTTCTATGTTCCATATCAGTGTAGAGAAAAACAGCACAGCTCCTTTTACTTGCGTCTTCACACAGAGGAATACAACAGAGGTGCATATGACTTAATAATATATTTCAGGTACCTTTGTAGCAAAAACACAGAGCACTTCTATGAATTTAGCATTCGCTGAGCATATCTGCAAACATGTTGCAATAATACATTTTAGATCACAAAGAAAATTGTCCCTGAATTAATTTCCCGCACAGCCAGGTTTCAGTAATTACACCTTTTCCAGTCTTTTGTTCGGTATCATATCCTTCAGTGTGAACCTCACATGCTCACATTTCTGCTGAGACAAAACATTCACACACCGTCCTCTAGACATGTAAATTCACAGGCAGGATGTGTTGTGAGAGAATATGGAAATTATTAATGAGAAATGTATTTTTCATGGCTATTGTAGCTTTGAAACACAAGCCATTACAAATTACAAATGCTGTAATGTGTCAGTAGACATCACAAGTGATTTCTGTGCACACTTGATGGCAAACATGAGACTTCTGACTGTAGACTTATTGATGCATGTGGTTATTTTCTACTAATACACATCGTGTCGCTTTTTTTTTTTTTTGCTATAGAGGGATAAACATAATTTTCTTTCTTAAATGAAGCTGATAAAAAGGTCTGTTTTTCCACTGTAAGTGCTGATATCCAGGAGGTTACAGCGAGTTCAACTCACCACGTCTGAAAATGCTGCTGTGTGCTGCCTCGACAGGCCTTTGGTATTTAGTTGCAGCACCAGACTTGATCTTGTGTTGCCAGAGGATCTGTTACATGTTTCGTCACCCCGGATGGTTCACAGTTGTCCCTAAGCGGGTCATAGCAGCCAGTTGTGACCTGAGATGGCGTCGATACACTTTCCATACTCAACAGGGGGCAAGCCAGGACACCCTGTGTGTGTTTACCAGTTGATTCCCATTTCCAAAGAGACCGGCTTCACTTCGCCTTAGAGTGGGTGAATAATGACCCCTGTTTCGAGACTTATCACTGGCATGACTGTAAAGCAGTGTCCAAAAGCAATTTCCTTGTAGAATACCTCCTGACCCATTTTCCTAGAATTTCTTTCAACCGCTGGCAACTCAAAGGACTATGCTTTACTAGAATACAAAAATACGCTGCCATACAATCAGCGATGGTAAGCGAATCAATGATTTTTTTTCGCCTGTGAGAAAGAGCCAATGGAAAATTACCTTCCCAGGCCTCCCACTACAAAGTCACCTCTGAATTTAATCTGTATTAGCTGAGTCAGATGTGGAGATGCTGAGGAGGCAGAGAGGGAATTCAAGACTTGTCTCCCTTGGCTGCATCTCCAGTTTTACCCATTCGCTCAGTGCCAGCATGGGGTATTCCAGTTATCAAAGCAGCTATAAAACATTAAAACACCGCCATGTATTAAGAATTTTGTCTTTATAGCTACAATGTGGTGCTTGATAGTTCAGTATTACAAAGTAGAGCTATGTATACTCAAAATGTAAGTAACTTTCAAATCACCAGAGATCAGTGCATTTTTTAATTGACCACTTTTTAAAAAAAACTCCCTGCCCTGTAGCAGTTCCCTTGTCGGCTTGTGTACCTTCCAAAATTAAGGGAAACAGCTGCTTGTGAGCCTTAGTATGGGCATTAGGTGTGAGTAGATTAAAAATAGAGGGATTTTTTTTTACATCATTCAAAGCGTCAGAGTTACAATGATTAGGAGCAGTGAATATTGTAATTTAAAAAGGTTATAACAAAGCTTTTCTGACAAGGTCCACTGTGTAGGATTTAGGGCCAGACTTGATTATAATGTTCATAATTATGTTTTCATTGGTGTATAATCACCTGAAGCCTTTTGTGTCAGCAGGTCTGCTTCGAGAGAGTCCGACAAAGAGTGGACAAACCAAACACTGGCTCTAGAGAGGGCTTTTCATGTCTTTCTGTGTTTTTAATGAGCACCATAGGAGAGGCTCCTGATGATGATGCTGATGATGATGATGATGTGTGGTGTAGTAGTTTGTGGCATATTCACTTGGTTGCCTTCGGCAACCTCACCGCAAGATGGCACTGTGTCTCCTGTACACTGGACCTTTTTAAACTAGGCTAACCGTTTCAGCTCTAAAATGAAACAAAAAAAAACATTAAACATTTTATGAAAGCCTGTTTCTATAAAAGTAACACGAAGACTATGCTTGATGAAAAACAAATCCCATGATAGATGAATGAAAAATGAGCTTATTTTTTATTATTTATATCTTTCCTTTTATATTTTTTTCCCATCAAGCTTAATTCCATCTAATTAGTGTTTTCTTTAACTGGTTGAAATTTTCCTCCATACATTTAACTTTACATGCAGGACATTTATCTGTCCAAGATATATTGTAACCCACTCTAAAAACAGTTTATACTTCATTTTGTTCGGCCTCTCTAACATGGCTTCACAGAGCTTTTCCACAACACAGAGATTTGGTAATGTGTCTGCAGGAGTCGCAGGTGTGACAAATATTCATGATGGCTCTTTTCCATTAAGCATCCCAGTAAGACGTGGTTGCTGTGAGCCAGAATGTATTATACAGCGTCCTTGTAGCTAAATTTAATTATTGATTACACCTGGGCTCCTGCTGCTTCAAACATGTCAAAGTGATGTGAAAAAGGCGTATCTATGTAAAAAAAAAAAAGCATTTAATTAACTTCTATAAGGGAAGTGTGTGTTTGGGGGTTAACATGTCTGTAGTAGAAATTATGTGAATGGTCATCTTAATCTTGTTTTCAAACATGACCTTTTAGTGAATACGCAGTTTGCAAATAATATTCAAGTCCCTCATGAAGGTGTTGCAAAACATAAATTGTTGATGTTGCATGAATATAAATAAATGAAGTAAATGAAGTTTATCCAGGGGGGAACTAATTGGAAAATCACAGTTATAGCCTAATCAGTCTGTTTCTCACACAGTTTTTATTTTCATCAAAACACTATCTCAGTTGTGGGAGAATATTAATAAATCGTTACTTTGATCAGCATCTCTAATATGCACTCTTACTTGCAGATGTAACCAGATGGTGTATTCCCAAACTGGCATATTGTCATAACGTGTTCATGTAATTTTCTTTCAGGTCACTTGCTGCCTGGACATGACTGTTGTCTGAGCTGACATTTGAGGAGTCACAGCGGCAGCATCCTTCAGCTGGCCGTTCACCTCCATGCCACTCTGAGGACTCATCCTGTGTACGAGTTCGGCCCCTGTGTTTCTCTTCTCTTTGCACCATGGGGGGAGCCGTGAGCGCTGGGGAGGACAATGACGACCTCATTGATAATCTGAAGGAGGCACAGTATATTCGCACAGAAAAAGTTGAACAGGCTTTTCGGGCCATAGACCGCGGGGACTACTATCTGGACGGCTACCGGGACAGTGCCTACAAAGACTTGGCGTGGAAGCATGGCAACATACACCTGTCTGCTCCATGTATATACTCTGAGGTGATGGAGGCCCTCAAACTACAGCCAGGACTGTCTTTCCTCAATCTGGGCAGTGGAACCGGCTACCTGAGCACAATGGTTGGCCTCATCATAGGTGAGCGTAGTGAACTCTTTTTTTTTTTCACAGCTGTGATTTTCTCGTGTGTGGGAAGTGTTAAGGTGTCCTGTGAAATCTTGGTAAACAGATGTGCTCTGAAAATATAGAGCAATGATATCAAGCAATGACAAAAGGACTGAAATTATCATTTACTTTTCATTTCAATCAATCTAATGGTAGTAAAGATGCCCATCACAATTTCCTTAAAGTTCACTCAAAAATGAAAATGCATTCATTTTATTACTCACCCAATTGCTGATGTTGAGGCAAGTGAAGTTTCATAGTCCACAAACCATTTCTGGAGCTTCACAGCAAAACAGAGTTGAAACATTCTCCTCAACAACTGAAGTAGATGGGGACTTGTTCCTAAACGTAAAAAACAACATCAGATAAACATAGACTTGCACCGTAAAGCTTGTCCTGTATAATCCAAGTCACTGGAAGATAAAAGATGTTATTTACATCACTGTATAAGCCCAAATCTTTGCTGTAGCTGCTGAGCTAACAGCATTAGCATGTACCCTGTCTCAAGTGGGTGCATGTAGATGTCTTTTCAAATCAGTTTTGGAACTCAGGGATTCTGGAGACTTATGCTGGACGAGGTGTGTTGAATCTTTTTTATGTTCATTTTCTGTTACGTTTGAACACAAATCCCCATCTACTTCAGTTGTTTAGGAGAATGCTGCAACACTGTTTTGCTGTGAAGATCCAGAAAAACAGAAAGTCCTTACATTTGGCTTTTCTGCTAGAAAAATTACACTATTGAAGTAGATTATAATTATTTGGTCAATCAATAAATCAGTAAAAAAAGGTATTGGGTAAGACTAGGCATGGGGCGATATGACAGTTTTAATTAATACAATTACCTTGGCCAAGATAATTGTGATTCAAGATATTATCTCTTTAATCAAGTCTTAAAATGGAGCGGAAACATACTGGAATCACTTTACCTCACATTTTGTGAAAGAAACAAACATTTTTAATTCAGCACAGTTGGGACACGTCTTCTCTTCGTGACCATCCTTTCTGTAAAAAATAATCAAATAACCTTGAGAAAGGGAATCATGAATAACAAGTTCCTGTTACATTTATGAGGGATGAATAAATGCAGAGGACCTCATGTCCCTGTTGTTCTTTAGTTTAGAATGCATATTATTTTGACACATCTGATTTAACTTGTTTTGTGAGGAATACAACAGGCAAGCTGAGCCTTTAGCCCTGCTGATGGGCTCAGGGTTTTAAAATGACTGGAAAAATTCAGTCCCCTCTGTTGTGGCACTTCAAAATAAATGATAAAATCAATGTAAGACTTTATCTTATCAAGCTTTTCCAAATTACCCCGATAATGAAAATTCACCACGATTAACGTATCCCAGGTGTTTCTATCCCCTTCTGTGATACAATCTTATATCCTCCCATCTCCAGGTAATACAATGACAATATTCTTCCTGTTGTGTGTTTTTTCCCAAGGGCCATTTGGTGTGAACCACGGAGTTGAGCTCCACAAGGACGTGGTTGAATATGCCCGAGAGAAACTGGACGACTTCATAAAGAATAGCGACAGCTTTGATAAGTAAGTACACAATTTAGAGGAGTAATCCTTTTTTTTGGCAAATAAGCTAAGTTGTTTTCTTTGCTGAGAGTTAGATGAGAAGACTGATGTGACTCTCAAATTCTGTCCATTAAATGTAAGGTTGTAAGCTTAGCATAAAGATTGGAAACAGGGTTAGCCTATTAGCCTTGTTCTGTCTTCAGGTAACAAGTCTAAATGTTATTACATGTTTATTAATTCTGGACTAAAAGAGGCTTTAGAGATTTGGTAACCTTTAGAGAGAGGCAGTTGAGCTGTTTCCTCCTGTGTCCTGTCTTTTTGCTAAACTGAGCTGAGTGATATCGATCTTCTCATCAAACTTTCAGCAAGAACACAAATAAGCCGTGTGTATTTCCCAAAATGGCAGGCTATTCCTTTAACAGGATCTTTAATGTATTCAAACCACAGGCACTAGTAACAGTTTTACCTGCCAGTTTCTCTCCCTTTGTCTTGCAAATTGAATACATTTAAACCTCTCTAATTCTACTCCTCCGATTTGCATAATTTCTCTCACAGCTCACAAATTTGGTAATGAGCCTGTTGAATGTATCTTATCCACTATATGTGTCATTATTTTTTCACAGGTTTGAGTTCTGTGAACCCGTCTTCGAGGTGGGGAATTGCCTTGAAATCTCAACAGACAGTCACCAATACGATCGCATTTACTGCGGCGCAGGAGTGCAGAAGGATCATGAAAATTACATGAAAGTGCTGCTGAAAATTGGAGGCATTCTGGTGATGCCTATAGAGGATCAGGTAAGGATGAAACAGAATCAACAAATCATGATTGCTATACGGAATGTGAGCACATGAGGGAAAACAAGGTAAAATAGCTTTGACCTACAAGAGTGGTTATGCAACTTTCACATGCATTATTGAGCCACGCCTGCCCCTGGATTTGAACAGCAGTGCTAGGAGCACACACAGGGCTGTATAAATAAGATGTTTTATTTAAAGTGGTAGATGTGTGAGTGTGGACAGACTGTGGGGCATGTAAGAGGGCATTAAGAATATTTTAGGAAGCTGGTGGAGAAAATAGATGGCAGGAGCCGTTTCCAGTCAGAAGGGTTAAAGATCTTGACAGATTTTTGTTCACGGATTTTGGCAGACGAAGTCAAGTTGAGAAACTTTAAATATCATGACCCAAGATTTGTAAGTTTTACTCTGTCAGTTATTTAGCGAAGGCGTGAGCATACTCTGAAGTGAGTTCAGTGAGTACAGTGTATTTTAAAGTAAACCCATCAGTTATTATGCTGTGAGGCATTATTAGAACGAAAACAGCCTACACACAAATGAATCATGATGGAGAAAATAATTAAACAGAATTTTAATAAGAGGTCTTTGTGAGATCTAAATGGGCACAGACCATGGTCACGCTAATGTGAATACTTTTTCTTTTCTCTGTCTTGTTTGTCACGGCCTTTCATCAGCACAAAGCCAGCACTCTCTACCTCCAAAAGTAAAAGCTCATTAAAAAGAGGACAGGTGAAATAACATTGTTGAATGGGAAGAACCTGTGTTGACACACTTACTGTATGAATGAGAATCTTCAAAGACACAGCTGGGTACTGATGTGAAAAAGCCATGACGTTGAAGTCAAAGATGCTGGCTCGTTAAGACTTTTCCATCCTTCTCTGCTCAAGCAGGGCTCAAACATTGTTCAGTCGGCGCTGAGTTTGAAAGAGAGATTGAAGTTAAAGATTAAAAAATGACCACTGTTCGTTGCTTCCATTTTACTAATAACAACGCCTTGCTGCCAGCTGCCTGATCAATATTGAGCATGTGTAACTCTTAACAGAGATGAGAAAGACGCAAGATGTCCCTCTCCTTGGCAATGTCCATTATCGGTTCCAGAAAAAACGATGTGTCTTATTCTGACACAATAATACAAGTTTAAACATCTCCTAAATGAAGTCTGAGCTCCGTCTCAGCTAAACGCTCGCGACAGAGAAAAAGAGCATCTGCCGTCGGGAGAGCTAGAAAGTAAATGAAGAGAACACAGCAGTGAATCAGAGAAATAAAACGTGATTTTTATTTTTACAGTCCTAAGCACACATAGAAACACCTCGACACAATCCTGCAGATTATGAGATTGCAGCCAAAGTGCACACTTCACCTGCCCTTGGTCAAACAGGCACACAGACCTGCACAGCTCCTAACAGACTGAGAGCAGTAGAGAAAGATGGAGACAGCAATTTAGCCTGGCCGCTGCGTTTTTATAGAGTTTTGACCTTCTGCCTCTTTGGCTGGGGGCTACAAACTGCTGGCCAAAGGTTACCGCCCAGAAACATCCTGAACACAGCAAAATAAGAAGAAAGTACATGCAGAGGGCATAGCCACTTTAGATAAAGACACTGCTTAATACTCATTGTGGGTCATAGGAAATGATTAAGAGGGATTATTTTGGTCTTGTCATTGTTTTTTCAACACCTTCAATTTAACATCATTGTATCCATTAAAAACCCCTGGTCAAGGTGCAGTATTTACAACCTTGAATCAAAAACCTACTTTAAACTTGCCCATGTTTGCTTGAACTGTGGCTGTATTGAAAGGAAACAAATGAGTCAGTACATAGAGGCCTTGTGCTATGACGGTCAGTATTATCCTGTTGAATAGAGTAAATATGGCTCTGAATGGATGCAGCATCCTCTGGTATAAATGGACTTGTTTTGTGCCACTTGAATGCCCCCCCCCCCCCCCCCCCCCCCACACACACACACACACACACACACACACACACACACACACACACACACACACACACACACAGCAAGATATACACTCACGTTATCACCATGCATGATGAGTCCAGAGCTTCGTTAATTGTGTTTTGATCACTGTCACACTGTGGACTGGTAATTACTTGTTATGGCCTGAGCCACCAGATATCTGTCAGCGACTGAAGGCTAACGTCTCACACCAGCAGACATTTTGATGCTATGTCTGGTCAGGGGTGAACGATGTGGCAGTGCTCTGTATCTTATAACTGACATGATTTGTCACCAGTATTAATTTGCCTTTGATAATTTAATAATCATGTTTTTTCGAGTATAAATGACGAACATTTAATTGCTCCAGCTTCTCAGATGTCAGAATTGTGCTGCCTTTCCTTTTTCTTCGAACTTATTGGCGGATGAAACACGACATTTGAAGACATTTTGCTTTATGGACCAAACGATTAATTAATTGAAAAATGGTAGATTGTGATTATGAAAATCATCATTAGTTGCGGCAGTTTTCTCCCGTCAGTGGATTTTCTATAGTGTTTACATGGTAGTATTAGGCCACTGTGGGCAGTTATGTAAGTCATGAGCAGAGCTGATTGATGGCAGTATTAGATATTAGGCGGTATCTGATTGGATGCATTTTAACTTGAAAAGGTTGGGTCTTTTTTAGAGATGTGTGTCATTGTTTCTCATGCTGTGCGTCTTATCTTGCTTTTTTTAATTCCTCTGATGTCCTGCCACTCTTGCAGAAGATCTTAATCGATCTCAATGAGGCTGCATGATAAAATAAATGTTCAAATAATTACTATTTAGTGTGACTTTACATCATTCTGATAAAGTACTTTGATTCCCAGGCCTTTTAAGTTTGCTGGGTTAGTCAATTTGTAAACTTATTATCTGGGGATCAAAGACTATATATATCAATATAGAAATGTCTTCACCCTTTCGTTGGCAGTTTTCTGTTCAAATTCAAATGTATTTGTAACATTTGTAGTGTGGAGATGGGTTAATAATTCATATAGCAGCTCACATGCAAATGTAAAGGAGGCCCCTATTTCTTCTCCAGGGGCATGGTTTATATTTCTCTGGGTACGTAGTGTATGTACCTCTGCCAATTATAGTGAACACCTGGAATTTGCAGATCATTAGAAGTGTGAATGTTATTATGTTATTAGTAAATACTGTGCATATACAGGCACATTTTGAACGTGTATTGCTGGTATCTGGCAAAAATGAGGAAGGGAGCTCACCATTATGAAGAAGTAAAGATATTCTGGAGCAACTGTGCTGTTTGGACTCTCTGCCCTTGCTCCCCAGTGCCCACAGTAGTATTTCATATTTTATAAGTGTTCAGTGTTGAATTCAGGTTTTATCTCTTTATGCAGCTGACCCAGATAACCAGGACTGGCCAGTGCTCATGGGAGAGCAAAAACATCTTGGCGGTGTCCTTTGCCCCCTTGGTCCAGCAGAGCAGAGCTGATGGAGAGAAGCCTGACACTGTCCAGCTGCGTAAGTTCTCCGGCCTCCGTCCTCAACAAAACAAAAACCTCGGAGTCTCTGGGTGTCATTGTGCCTAACAGGGTTTGATGTGTGAGGCAGGCAGTATTTTAAAGTCAGACGCTACATTCAAAGTGATGTGATGAGACGTTTCCTAGAGCAATACTTGCTTTGACATATGAAGCTCACCCTGCAGCTGCTACATAGAGTCGGTTGTTTTTTTCCTTGAAATACTGAGACACAGTCTCTCTTTGACTTCTTTATGCTGACCTAGTTGAAGTGCTGGTGTGTGGATTATTCTTATTTGTGCGACGCATCGCCCTGAAGGACTGTGTCATCTCTCTTTGTCATCAGCTCCAGTGACTGTCCGCAGCCTTCAGGATCTATCTCGGATCTACATCCGCCGCACCCTCAGAAACCTGGCCAACGAGGACAGTCAGGGGAAGGGGGTGGTGCAAAGAGTCCCCCAGAAGCGCAAACGCAGGCGCTGCCGACGGCGACGCATCAATACCTACGTTTTTGTAGGCAACCAGCTGATCCCCCAAATGGTGGAGAGCGAGGAGGAGGAGCACCCCGAGGAAGAACACAAGGAAGTGGAGGAGGAGGAGGAAAGAGACATTGGCGACATTGAAATCCTCAAGCAAGTGAACGTGTTGAGAGACCAAATAATGGCTTTACCGCTGCCTGAGTCACTGAAAGCATATTTGCTGTATTACAGAGAGAAATGACTGTTTAACTCGAGATCCGCTCTTAACGGGTGCGGCGCCTGCTGAAATGCTTTTTCTTCACCCATTTTTTCAATACAAATGTAGCATTATTTCCATTAAATCTTGATGGCAAAACTGTAACAGAAAGAGACGTCATAGATAATTTTGGATAATAATGTTATGATTGTTATGAATTGTCAGTTTTTGTTCATTTTTCTTTCTGATTTATATTTAAAAGAACAATGTAAAAAGTATACTAAATGGACTTAGTTTCAGGAACCCGTTTTGAGATTCAGATTTTATCACACTGTCAGGATTTCTGCACAAGTGTGCAGATTAAAAATTGTATAAAAGAAAAAAAAGTTCTTACTATATTTGTTAAAATACGATCGTGCTAAGATGAAGACTTTTATTGCAGCTTTTTTAGAAGCTTTAACTTTCAGTATCAGCGTCGGCGATTTAAGGATGCCGAGAGGAGAGAGAAAAAAAAGGCGCTGAGAGGCAAACGAGGCCACATCCTCCCATTTTGAGTTTTGAGAGTAAGATGTTGCGTAATCACGAATGGGACACTTGTGTCATTACTCTTCTTGATATTAACGTGTTTTGTACCTTCCTATTACAAGAGATCATTGAGATTGGTTCATAATTTTTTCTACAGGGCGCCTTTTAATGTACCTTTTTCTACAGGGTGCTTACATACTTGTGTTTTCTCACTGAGTAGCTGACATCCTCTTTGATATGAGCAGGTGTTGTAAGCCCTCGCCCCACCTCCATGGTTTTCCTTTCATTGCAAATAGTTTATTTTTAAATGATTCATATCAAGAGGTTTAAAATAATGATAGTGCTGGTGATGGGTGTTCAGTGGTGATTCACATTTTTAGCTTCTTTTTTTTTTTAAGAAGGAACTGGTTAAGGGGAGATGTTTGTCATTAATGAGTACATGCATGAATATACTGTATACGTGTTGGCTGTTCCTGACTTTGCTACCACATCTTATGATCGGTCACTGGAGGTGATGTCCCAGGTGATCAAGTCCGGAAAAATAAAATAAAACAAACAAACAAAGGATTTTAAAGAATAATAATCAATTAGATGGCCTTGAGATAAAATTCTGTATAGAAATGCGCTTTTTTTTTTTTAATCGACGACAATGCAAATCAAAATCACTGAGGATTTTGAAGCCTTTTTCTATCCTGGACTGTCGAAAAAGCGTCCAGCAAAGCACCTTATCCTGCAGTCCTCAAGTGGGAAAAAAAAAGAAAACAAAGGTGCCATTTTTTTGGCTTAATTTCTATTGTGGACTGGACTTCTTGTAATGTAAACCCTGTTTAATCAAAGTACAATTTGCTTGCAGAACTTCCCCTGATAGTGATGGCTTTTAAGTGCCAACGTATCCCATCACATTAGGTGAATGCTGTGAGTGTCCAGCACAGTAATTCTACTCAAATAAAGTGGTATATTTCTATAATAATAATAATAATAATAATAATAATAATAATAATAATAATAATAATAATAATAAAATAAGTAAACATTCCACGGTGAAAAAAGAAAAAAGCACATCACTGATAGATGTCACACTTTTTTTTCATGCTTTTTACGGTCAAAGACTTGGACGTTTTCCTTCATCTTACTTTGAATGCATATTTTTTTAGTATTCCAAAAGCTGAGTTGAATGTTGTTGATATGAATTCTATTCGATATAAAAGTGATATATATGTGTTGTTATCATATGAATTCTGCATACAGTTTCATTTGCATTTTGGTTTGTCGTAGCGCCCTCTTGCTGTACTGTATCTTGACACTGGGAAACTCTGTAGATCAACAAACTCCACTGCTGTCTGTTAAATAGATAAGATATATTAGTGCTATAGGTCTTCAATTTTTGTTCTGGTGTACTGAAAAATCTTTTGTCTTGAGAAAAAAAGGGGGTGATTATTCTATTAGTAGTTTTGTGTGTGAAAAGGTAACATTTATTTTCTGTAAGGTTTTTTTTTTTTTTTTTTTTTACATTCATCAGAAAGCTTTGCAAGTAAGCAATAATGGAATAATTTCTCATTCTTATAATTACCAATAATAACATAGTCCCATTTGAGTTGCTTGGTATCCATTAAATTTCACATGACCAATTATAGGCATGCACCAGTTTATATACCATTATCTAAAATGTAATTGCTAATTAGAGAGCACATTAAGGATTGAAAGCAGGGGACCTACAACCTCGACTCTCAGGTCACGCCTTGCACCAAAGTTAATGGGACTGCCCGTGATTACATTTAATGTGGACGAGAGTCGACTACAATAACGGCACCCGCTGAAGACCAAGTCATAACCAATTCTCCGCTTTCATATTAAGTTAATTTGTCGAGAGCCAAAAGCGGTTCTGTTACTGTTTATCAGGCCCAGGTTGATTTTTCTCATAGTGTGTGCAGTTTCATTTTTGAAAATGTGTTGTTTCTCCGTAAATGTTTGGCACAAAAATAAAGGTCACAATCACATTATGCCTCTTCTAATCATTGTGGGAGCTATATTTATTTGGGTTTCTGAGTATGTCTGACGTGGGCGAATAGTCAAATGAGTTGTCACTGCAAGCGAAAGAAGATGAAGTGTGCGACCGCAGTGGAAGTGTCACCAACGACCTTTTACGTTCACGTCACTGTTCCATCTCTTCATCCGTCTCAGGACAAGTTCCCTGAAAAATGAAAATGTTGTCATTATCTACTAACCCTCACGCTGATGGGAAGTGAGGTCAAGTTTAGTAGTCTACGAAACATTTCTTCTCCACAGAAAAAACAGCGTGGCAGCATTTTGCTGAACAACTGTAGCAGATACGGACATAAAATGGTTGTCCAAGATCCCAAATTGACTTGTTAATATCATAATTACACACTACACAGCCAAACACTAAACCCTGGAGAGAGAAGTGCCGATCAGGAGGTTAATATTTCAAGCAGCCCTCGTGAAAACTGAAGTTGAAGGCAGGAAAGAGCCCAAGCGCTAATGGCTAATTGGCGCCACTGAAGCGTCTACAGCACCAATGCATCGACGTGAGGAGAGTAGATCAAGACTGGATTTTCATTTTTGGGTGAACTCATCCTTTAAGTGACAGACTGTGAGAATGCAAAGAACAAATAAACTTCAGTTTTACTTCTTGCAGTTCTTTGAGGCAGCATTAATCTCTCAACCAAAAACAAGTGAACAGGCCCCGACCTGCACACTAAACCCGATACAGCGTGCATTACAAATTCACAGTATAAATATATTGATGGCTGATAGAACTCCTCTACCTTTGACTGCAGGTAACTGAGAGGTAACATGCAAGATGAATGTTTTCATGAAAATGTAAGCAGCTGCGTGAAATCAATTATTGATAAGTCCACTTCTGAAATATGAAACTATAAAGCCGGTGTTTCAGGGTATGAATCCACTGAACTTTAACTCCCGTGAAGCCTCAAGTCAAAGAGGCAGATGTTAAAAGAATGGTCTCGTATGGAAACAGCAGACGAAAACAAAACCTGACGTTTAGTCCCCAGTGTGTGAAGCTCCACACAGACACTTGATGCTAATATCCTTATAATGCAACTCAGTAGCATCTTTCATCAGATGCAGGTTTCAAGGTCTTGTACTCGTGTATTAATGATATAAGAGAAGAACAAATTCAAATACACTCGACTAAACTTGACTGCACCTCGACTGTGCTACTTTGAAAAACTCTCAATTTGTACTCAGCTACACTTCTGTGCAGTAAGGTCCTCACTCCTCCAATTATAGTGCCTAATATCATTTGCACATTAATGCACATTTCAGTATAGCAGAAACACTTTAGTGTGGCTCAAATATGTAAAGAATAATACAAAACTAAATATCTTGGGTTAACTGAAGTTACATGTCAATTAATGCATTCTTAAGTGTATCTATAAAGACTTAAATATTATTATAAATAAAGGTGTGTCAAAATAAGTAGAATAAGTCAGTCAAGTGTGGTCACATATACTGCATATTTTGAGTTGTACTGCTCACATGTCATTAAATAATTGCTCGACAGTTTTGGTTATACACTTTGTTGTATGTTGGGTAATTATGTGAATTTAGTAACTGTTTTTAATTTATTCTACGTTCCATCTACCTGTCCAGGGACTACCGGTGAAAAATAGCAATTTGCTAAAACCCGGTGCAATGCATCTCTCCTTGTTATATACAGAGTTAATGTTTTATTGTGCACTGTCCCTGTTCAAATAAAAGGATTAATAATAATGAACCTACTGCAAGAGGGCGGTTAGCTTAGCTCATCTTAGCTCAGCCACAAAGACTTGAAGCTTCCAGAAAATTGTCATTTTGACACGTCAGTTTTGGTAAGTTAGTGATTTGGTTACCTCGGGGGGGCAGGATTGGCTCCACGTACATATCAGTAAAGGCACAATACATAACAAAAATGTGGTTTAGACATCAAAAACTGTAATGTGTTGCAGAAACAACCTCTCGATCAGGCGGCCACCTTCAACAACTTGCCGAATCAGCGTGCAGAAAAATGGCGTACACAAATCTGTTGAACATCCACAACATGAAAAAGAAAACCGACCACACGTGAGCCATGTTATAAAAGTTCCTATTTATTCATTTATTACACAGCATTATTTGTTAATAAAACATCTGCCGAAAAATAAAATAAACCTCACTTCTCTAGATCCTGTGTTGTAGGGGTACGCAACCGAGATGATTTTTTTTCTTCTTTTTTTTAAAGCACAAGAGCAATCGTTCAGGCTTTCTTTGCATAGACCGCACCACCATTAGTCTCCCTCAGACACTCGTGTCAGCTTAACAAGCCCCGCACGGCACCGAGCACTTTACTGATCCCATTTAATTTACCGTCCTCTAGAGTTTACTTACCCATGGGCCTCTTCTGTTTGCATTCTACTCTGTAAATGGAAGGTAAGAGCATGACTAATTGCGCTAATTGACCTGAACTCTTGTCGAGTATGATAGTTTAGTTGGCACTCCGCTGCATTTATAAACAGTTTAACGCAGAGTGAAGTTTAAAGGGGTGGGAGGGGGGGGAGTCCTGAACCTTTGGAGGTCATGACGCTACATATTTTTATATTTTCCTCTCACGGTGTGTCTCTATTTACAATCCAAAAAGAAAAAAAAACAAAAGGAAAAAAAAAAAGGATAAAATATTCTAAAAAATACACCATAGCTGATTTTTGAATTCTTCTTCTGAATTGGTCCACAGAGTAAAAATGATGAAGAGAGCACGAGGTTATGAGCTACCTACCTACCTCTTCCGGTGAACATCAAATTAACAAATGCCATAATCCCGACAAGTAATCCCCCAGGTAATCGCCGCAATTCATAAATCTTTGAGTTCATTTGAATGTCAGTGTTTATTTACAAAATCAAGTTTCGGTGTGAGGGGGGGGTAATGCTATAAACATGATGGAAGGTGTTTTTAATCATGTTCTGAGTGGTGTCGTCAGATAACGGTGGCGTGAACCTGATTATCAAAGTGTTCGCTCTTCGTCCGCACAATAGAAAACTACACTTTCAAAACAGCCTTTCTGTCCATAGATCCAGGAAAAAAGTTCTATTCTGCCCACTGCGGAGAAAAATAAATGAGCTTACTCAGTTTATAAACCGATCTGATGTACTCAATTCGTCCACCAGATCCGATTTCTGTCGCCTTTCGGCTTTTAGTTCGTCTCTAATTACGCTCCAGTGGACAATAAATAGTACTGCTGATTGAAGGAATGACTGCGAGATGAAAGTTTTCATCTCAAGAACACACAAAAGATGGAAATACCAAAAGCGTGGTCGTACTACGCCGTCATGTTCGGCCTCCGGACAAATCCTTGTTCGAGTTCAAGTGTCGTACTGTCTCATGTGGAACAGAAAAAAAAAAGGCTAAAATCTGATACGTTTTTTTTTTTTTCAACTCTTCAAATCTTCAAAACTTGAATAAAATGACGTAGAAAAGCAGACTACCTTGGGAAAAGAATTCTTCTTCTTCGTGATGTGTCGATTATAGGGATGTCTGAGGATCAAGAGGACAATTCACTTAAAAACATTTTTTTTTTCCTAATCACACGCTTTGCGTCCATTGAGCCTTTTTTTGTTTTTTGTTTTTTTTTGTTTTGTTTTTTGCGGGAAGTTTCTCAAAGAGGTTCATGTTTTAGGTCCAGAAATCCCAGAAAGGTATCAAGTATATCACCCCCAAAGAGGTCTTTTATTCCACCGGAGTATACGGCTGTCCTCCAAAACATTTTCCACTTCTCCCCGTCCACCGTTTTAGGCCCACAGTCGCCGCTAAGTGCAGCGTCCTTTTAGAGGGTGTCTCGGGAGAGCAGCGCCTGTCAAGTGGCGTATTTGAGTTTAGGAGTCTGTGAGTTACACGAGATAGTGGAAAGAGAAGGAAACCCAGTGGTAGTCGCGCTGCCCTGGCTCTCCACAAACATCGGGTCCAGGCAAGCAACTTTGGCAGCGAAGAAAGCGTGAATGCAATGAAGCACGGCGAAGAGGTTCGAGAACTCGAGCTCCTGCAGAGAAACAAAGACAAGACACTCAGTGGATTCACTCTGTCACCTTGTTGCTCTCCATATTCTCGTTAGGCATCTGGATTACCTTTGCTTCAATAGATTTGGAGTCTTGGTTTTGGAACAAAAACTTGATCTTGCTTTTCCCGTCATCGGACGATCCTTTCAGTTGAGAGAACTTGTATCTCCACAGAACGGCCTGAAACACAAGAGTCCAGCGTTAAACCCTAAACGACTAAAAAAATCTCTATTTCCCACAATCTGATTTGTAAAAATCCTCCTAGTGTCACCGTCACATGAATAATTCGTGTTTGAAATCCACCTGGATCCGGTGTGAAATGGGGCACGTCAGCAGATCAACAATATAGCAGGCGTTGTG
This sequence comes from Sparus aurata, assembly GCF_900880675.1. Taxonomy (NCBI): domain Eukaryota; kingdom Metazoa; phylum Chordata; class Actinopteri; order Spariformes; family Sparidae; genus Sparus; species Sparus aurata. The sequence goes on from NC_044207.1 coordinate 20,795,437, forward strand.
AGACATAAACTTGCACTTTTGCATTTGGGAAATTTAACGAGCCACAGCAATTTCACCTGAAATAGCGGCGCCTCGTTCGGTGATTCAATTAGTGCTGAACTGAAATAAGCAAAAGCTGCGCGGTGAGCCGGGCGACTGTCAGTATATCCAGCCCGAGTCCTCAGGTAGACAGCTGGCCACGCTGTTCACATGAATATGCATCTGATCGGTGCACGCTGCAAATACCGCGCTGACAGTTCCTGCAACTCTGATCTCTGACTCTGCTCGCCATGACGGAGGTGATGATGATCACCGTCCTCTCTCATGGCAAGTACCTGATATTATATCTGTATTGTGACCGACGTGGAGATATTCTGTGTTACTTCCACAACTGATTACAATCTCATGAGTCGCTGCAGTGCTGAGCTTTGTTTAATAAAGCAGCAGTGGCATGTGACTAATCAAATTAAGTCCTGTGTTATCATATATTTTATATTTTGACAACTATTGTACTCGATATTATACCCCCGCTGCATTTATGTGACAGCTCCAGGTGCCGTTTACTTCACCGATTTCATTACAACTGACTTTATAAAACATGCTAATAAATCACTTTAGATCAAATTACCCAACAGTGTAAATGAATTCAATTAGCGGGACTTAGTCCAGCTACGACCTTAGAATAAAGATTAAACATTAGTGCGTCAGTCAAAAAAATCCACTACTATGAAATACAATATGACACCAACAGTAACCTTTTCCCTGTATACCGATGTACTCCTGTGCTGCAAGAGCTCTTCATTATATAGTATTTGATTTGTTCTAGATTGTTTTGTTTGTACTAAGTTTAGGTATCGTAGTTTCTTTTGCTAGTTTTTTGTTTTGTCTTGTAAGAATTTAGAGACCCTAACGTTTCATATACCTGGGGATGTACAGGTGCAGCATGGACCTGGGAGGCCCTTTTTTTTGTTGTTGTTGGTGTTGATGTTGTAGTAGAAGACCAAGAGATTAATTAGTTTTTTGCTACAACAACAAAAAAAGGAAATTGCAAAAAATATGTCAATGGGCAATGAATTAACTAGGTTACTTTGCTCAGTCAAGCTCAATACTTCTTCCACCATGAAGGGGTTAACAGGGCATGGATGACCATGTGTTTTGTGTCAAATGATGGCTTTCCTACACACAAGATATAATCAGATTACTTTTAATGGCGTTTACAGTGCTGCTCTATAGCCAGAGATGGAATGAAATATTCATGAATACGCTTTCGTTGGTGAAAATACTGTTTTTTTCATGTTTTCATTTCCTTGGAAGAAAAGTTCATATCTACAGAATGAGCCGTGCCTCGTCCACAGAACCAGCCATGTTGCACGGCCATGTTTCTACAGTAGCCCAAAATGGACAAACCAGACACTGGCTTTAAAGATGACCTTTTTACGTGTTTAGCGTCCACCATATAGTTTAATGGTGCGAAATGTAAGAATTTTACTGTAAAACATGCAAAAATTTACTAAAATCATTAATAGAAACAGTCTTGACCATGTGCTGCTCCCTATCTGTCTGGAGTATGAATTCGACATGTGGCAGATTCTTACGTATTGCACCTTTAAGTTGGTTGCAAACTGCAACCTCACCACTAGATGCCGTCAATTTCTACAAACTGGACCTTTAACTTCTTCAAGTATGCTCCAAGATTTGTGTACATACCTATTTAGCTCTTTAAACTCAACGGCTCACTGAAAGGATTCAGTGAATCAGTTTCCAATGACTCGCTCGTCTTCTCTGGGTAGAACCAGGATTTTTTATCCATGTGTATTAAAAAATGTGCTTTACACATTATATTTCTTAATTGATCAAACAGACAGTAGAACAGTGAGTGCTTTATCAATTCTCCATTATCCACAGGTCACTGATCTACACCTGCAGCTGTTTACAGAGGCCAGTTCACTGAGCCTACATGCCTCTGGGCTGACAGAGGAATCTATCAGCGTGGCGAGAAAGGCCACAGCCAGCTGACCCCTCGCTGAGCTTGACTTTGAGTTTGACAACCACACACGTTCACTGTGATCACTCAGAGCTTACTTACTTGCTGCGAGGCGCTACTCAGTGCACAGCTGTGTTGCATTTTTATGCTTTCAATTATTCTCAGTAATTGTGCGAAACAATAGAACCGATCACAATGTTTACACTAACCTGTGGGTGGAAAATCCAGAGTTTACAGACGGTTTCATTGTATTTTTTTAATAGTATATACAACCAGTCCATCTAAAATGCATGGTTGATGCTTTAATATAAACAGTTACTCTGACGTTAGTTTGGAGACCATCGTTGCCACAGTCTAAAGAAAATAGCAGCTGTTGTTCAAACTAGCGGAGATGCTGCTGTGAGGTAGACAGTACAGAGAATAAATACAGCATAACAGCAGGATAGGTCAGACTATCGTGTTTTATATATATATATATATGTGTGTGTGTGTGTGTGTGTGTGTGTGTATATATGTATATATGTGTGTGTGTGTGTGTGTGTGTGTGTGTGTGTGTGTGTGTGTGTATATATGCAACAAATCAAAGAAACAGGTTTTGGCGATGTTGCATCTCCGCAATGCACATGAACTGCCAGTCGTCTCGCCGGAAGTGACTGTAGTTTGCACAGCGTCACAATGATTTCTTTACATTTCTTGAAGAATGAGGAGATTCAGCACGACTCCAGGGATTCTCAGCTGCGTCGCGGAGAGCATCTCCACCAGCTGCATCGCCGTCTATTATGGGAGCAGAACTACCAGACGCCTGCAGAGAGTGGTACAGACTGCTGAGATGATCGTCAGGGCACCTCTACCATCTCTGCAGAGTCCACAGAGCAGCGTGCAGCACCATCACCCTCCCCGCCACCAACACAGGGTTTGCACACATATGCCCTCCGGCAGGAGGTATAGAGGTGTGAAATAAAGGACCTCGAGGCTAACGGACAGTTTTTATCTGCAGGCCGTTACACTCATGATAATCCACTGCCTCTGCTACCACCCTCACCCATCTGACTGTAGAGAAAGCTTCACTTCTGCGCTTCCACCCCGACTCAAAACACATAAACACACTCCATACTGCACACACACACACCATTACCTCCTGTATCTGCATAGATTTTTCCTGACACTGCATATTTGCACTAATAATGTACAGCATATCTAACTGATACTGTATCTGCATCATTTTCTTATTATTCTTATATTTATTTTATTCTTTTTTTTTTTTTCTTTTTTTTTTCCCCTCATGTTTGATTGTAAAACTGCATTCAGAATGAAAGGCAAAGAACTTCTTATCCTTGTTCGACACGTTTCAAGTTGGGATGCACATTTTCTTCTTTAATCAGCTGCCTTCACAACCTCAACAATCATCAATAATGTACGACATTTGTCAGACATTTTTCAACTAAAAAACTGTTTTTAGTCACCGACTGGATGTTTGTTCGATGCAGAATCAGAGCAGGCTGTATTAGGAGTTGCGGTAGAAGAAAAAGTAAACACCAAGTTACTCGAATCATAAACTAATTAACACAAAATAATGACTTTGTGTTGTCGGCGGCAAAATCCCACATAGATTGAGGCTTAATAATATCCGTTGGAATAGAACATCTTTTTATATAATTTTTAATTAAAAATCACTCACAATTCTCACGACAGTCTTTTGTATTTTATTCTAATATATTTAACAACAAGTTGTAACAAGACACTTTTTGATGTATTTGCACCCATCTTTTCATATCTGGGTTAATATGATTAATCAATCCTAGTTTGAAGTTATATTTTTAAGCAGGAAAATTGCTGCTTTTGGTTAAGAACTGGAGCACTGGAGCGGAACATTTCATTGATTCGCTGAGCCTGCAGATTAGGGCTCAAGTTGTTGAACACAGTTATGTTTGTGGCGTTTTCCGATTGAAACTAATTCCAACACGGGTTTTTAAAATTTGCCAATCGCGGCTCTTAATTACAGAGTAATCCCAGCCGGCGATTTGTGAGCCATAGCAGTGTACATATGGATTGTGTTTTGTGCATTTCTCTCTGTAAACAATACGCTGGCAACATTTTAAGCGTCCTTGGGGAACATTGTTGCTTCACATTGCAGGAATCAGGGCCAAAATCTTAGAGAACAATATGGCAGTGCTTGTGTCCTGCTCATCCACATAATGTGCACCAGTGGAGTAGTCTGCGTGGCTCTCAGACTTGGGGAAAGGCCAAAATGAACTGCAGGCAGGAGTGAGATGTTTGAGCTGTGAGGGAGGGGGGGGCAACCGTCAAAACAAATGTGCTCATACTCCCAAAATGCACACAGTGCAGAATAAGGTAGCAGCTTTTAAAAAAAAGAAAGAAAAAGGGAAGGCTGAGGAATTGTGATTAGTTTCATCACTCTGTGTGCAATGTGTGTCTGAACTCTCCCACAGAAAGGATCTCTTTTACTTATTCTTACTGATGAGAAAGGTCTGTCCCACACTCACCTTTGAAGCAGCATCAAAGCAGACAAAGCCCATGCTGAAGTCAACTGTCAGTCCCATGAGGTGGCTCTCCATGATACAGGCATATGTTTTACACTACAGAATAAGAGAAGAAGACGTTAAATACAGACAGGAGCTGCGCAAGGACACAAAAGCTGCCTTTGCTCTTCTGAAAAATGTCATATGAACATTATCAGTCTTTGTACTGAAGCCACTGAGCTGGAACCATGTGCCGGATTAACATCATCACGATTCCCTGCACGTTGCCTACTGTTCAGGTGCAGACCTGTATCCTCTCCACCTCCAGGAAAGTGGCCATCTGAAAAGCTTTTTCCCAGATCAGCAGCTCGCTGTCCAGTTCCACGCTGAAGAACAAGTCCTCCCCGCTCTCCGTCTGGACGCTGAAGCAGTGCTTCCTCTTATCCAGAAGGTCATTATCCTAAGATAAGACAGTACGGCTGCCATGCTGATCAGGTACAGATGGGCAGAGATAAGACAACGCAACAGCAATGCAGTTTCCTGAAGCTAAATGGACGTTTATGTGCTCTGATGGCAGAGAAAAGACTGTAGACGGCAGCTTTAAGAGCACTTGAATCCATTTTTCTCTCTATCCTCAACACTTACATAAAGATAGTAGCTATATTTACAAGCTGAGCCACAAAATGTATTACACTGCTGTATCTTTATGCAGCTTAATGTAACCCAAATGGTGCAGTGAAAAGGTACAGTGTAGGTCGGCCTATATCTGATGTAATTCGTGGATCTATGTGAATTAGATTAGCTATAATGAGTTTGGAGATAATGATTTGCAGATAGATTCTCACGATCATATTCAAAGTGACCTCGAACCTGCAGAGAATGAACAAAACAGTCTGAACCTTGAGCGTCTCTGTGGGATCGAATAAGAACACATGCAAATATATCAGTGAGTTATATGGTTAATATTAAGTGCAGTCGTCAGTTTTCCACTTTATACTAATTAATGTATCCGGTGTGTGTCTCAACGTTTAAGAATGGCAATCTTGACGGGTTCCTTACCTTTAATATCTTGCACATGATCTCATACACGGTAAAGCTTTTCTCTGCCCTGGTCCAGTCCCATGTCGTCACCTGAAAAAAGGCAACGTTTGCGTTCAAGACAGGCTCGGTCAGAACAGGAAAGAAGGTGAAAGAACTATCAATAAGTAGCAATTACAAAAAGACAAGTTTATGTCTGATAATTCTAAAAAAAAATTACATATAATCAATTGCTAGTCACCCAATCCAACTCTTTAATTACTGTTTCCAACGAGAACAGACAGATTTACTTCTTGAAATTTCTCTTTTGCTCCTACGTTTTGGCACAGAAGTAAACGAAAAGCAGGATTCTCATTTTGTAGGCTTAGCTACGGCTAGCTGGCTACTAACTGTAGCCAGCTAGCCGTAGCTAGTGCTGAACCTAAAGCTCAACCCAAAAGACATGGAAATCTAGGAGGAGCACTGGCCGAACAAGTATTAAAAAATGTATATAAAAATGTCATTAAAATGTTATTTATTACAGCAGTGGTTAGAGCTGTGCTTTACGGTTTGTATCCTCAACGATTCGTGCATCATATATATATGATGATCAATATGATTTACCTACAGGCTACAAGAGAGGAGGATCTGAGGATGAGGAATGACTGATGGGTCTGGCAAACAAAATTGCTATCTAATGCAAGTTTGGCCGGCGTCGCTGAAGTGTAAACTTGCTCAAACCAAATAAAAAGCAGTCGGAGCCATTATCATTACTCTTTACGATAGCACCTTGGCTTCCAACACCACGATCAGGTATTTTTTTATATAGCTAACCTGCATCTCCATAAAAAAAGTCGGCTATTGACAGGCCCTCCATTAGCAGGCGGCTAGTTAGCCGGGCATGCTACCATTTACAGCTTACGTCAGAGTGGATCAAAACCGTTTAATGCATTCCTCACACTTGTTATCTTGGTTTTGAAACCTGAGCTCACACCCTCCATACTGTAAAGATACTGAACCTCACGCTCGCTACAGTCAAACCTGTTCAGTTTCAAGTTCCAAGGCTTTGATTGGACGAACACCGTTCAGGGTTTAGTGAAAGGTTATTTATTGATGTATAGTTGTTGAATTCAAAACGTGTCATCCTGCCACATCAGGGAAAACACTCCTCAGTGGTAACTAGTATTCAGTCACATCGTCTGCTCGTAGCAGGCTGCTACATTCCTCCATCCATTCACATTAGCATATTCCATTTATATCAGGTTGAGCAGGCAATTTCAGTTATCTATCAATCTTCTCCCATCTCCAGCACCATCGACAGCTTATCCCTCTTGTCATAATCACTTAAGTGGCTGGCAGAATGTAAACAGATTTAATGATCACCATCAATCAGCAGGAAGATCGATGCAGCACAAATGATTATGAGTGAGCTGCTTCCTCGTGTTCGAACAGGAAAGCATTTTCTCCCTCAACAATGCATTAACATCGGGTGAAAAATCTCCCGCGGAGACCAACGGCATCAATTTCAAAAACATGGAAAGTTTGACGGTTTAAAAGAAGTTGGTGTAAAACAAATGAGGACAGAGCGGAGAAAAACTTACGGGAGGCGCTGAAAACTTGAAGAGTGAGGAACCCCTCAAGGCGAGGAACTTTGGTGAATACATTCGGTCCTGAACGGAGTCCTGCTCCTTCTCGTCAACCCAGCCCATGTAGATGATCTATCAAGCAGCGTAAAAGAGGAAGATACAGACATGAGGGATATGTGGGGTGTGATAACAGGGATAATCATCAAAAGAATGGGTGGAAGGTTTGGAAAGACAATGTTATTCAATATAACAATGTCACATATTTCTCTCAAATTAATCAAGAATCAGTTTAAACGTACTCAAAGAGATCTGACATAAGCTCATTATTTTTCTTACGATACACTTGATGAGGGGTGACCAGATTTATATTTGAATCGATATCAATAATACCGACACTAGGCCTTGTTTTTGGTATCAATACTAGCCTCAATGGGAATGCTGATGAAAAGCAGCCAATATTAAATATTATTGAATATCGCAATATTTGCCATTACATGCGACGCTTCTCGCAATATTAATTATCGAACAGTTGTTACAGCATCTGAGGGCTCGAACACATTCAAACATCCATCATTAAATCACTGATCAGCAAGTTGAGTCATTAACTGTTCGCTTATGAAGTGCTCTTTTACTGTTAAAAGGGCATTTGTAAAGGAGATCTGTATCAGATTTAAGAAACGACGATGATGACACAGCTTCCTATTTTGTTGATTATCTGACATTCTCACAGATCTTTGTATTTGTGTTTCTGGGTGGTTTTCCGGTTGGAAAAAAAAGGTGAAAAGACACCGGTGAGACTTTTGTTATCAGCTCGGGTTGTTTGTGTTCGGGGCCTCTGTGAATCAAGTTTGATCAAACCCACAAAGCACAGTGTGTCTAACTCCGCATGTCTAATATCTTAAAATGTTGTTTTTCCATGAATGTAGCTCGCATTGCTGCTCATTTCGTCATGAATATCTTATTTTACTCTATTGAGAAACATTTGAGATCTAATTCCAAGTTCTTAGGGGGCTTTGAAGATTAACCGTGGAAGGTTTGTAGCAGTTTAAATACCTGTCAGGTGCTTCATCACGCTAATGCAAAAAATACAGTATTATCGTTCTGCGCCTTCGCTTAGTAACTTTATTATAGTCCTAAACTAAAAATGTATAAACGCTGTGGAAAAATATTCTTGTGTCACAATATCCTCATATTGGCAACATGAAGGCGAAAAAAGGTATAAAATTACGTATTCAGGAGGGAGGAAAAAAAAAAGAGGGGAGATGAGACGAACGAAAGCAAAGCATCAGTAAAAAATGTTCTGAGACATGATTTAAGACACAGAGTGTGTCTTGCCATCAGCGCTCATTACAGTCTGGATGATTGCAACCCAAGTTAAAATGTTTACTTGTCTCTCTGGCTTTTTGATGGATGGCAAAACAAGTCAGTGAAAGATTCGTGACAGGCAGCCGCGTCTCCTGCCGTTTTTATTTTCTTACATGAATCGTCGAGTGGATTCACAAGCTTCTTTTTTTGTGTGTAAGGCAGAATAAATAAGACAAAAAAAAGGGTCCCCCCCCCTCCCCCCCGTGTTTGGACTGAAAGACACCACTGCGAGTTAACCGACTGAAGGCACTTAAGTTGTTTTCTGATCATTTCTCGGTGGATGGATTCTAATGATGCAAACACTCTCCTTGCGTTGCAATAGTCGGCAAGACAGGGCCGTGTCCTCGCCCTGACTGGCTGACCTGGTTAGATGTTTGATGTCTTGATTTATTTTTTTGAGATAAAGATAAAATATATGAAGTCAAAGCAAAAGGAAAAAAAAAAAAAAGCAGCAGCTGCTCTTTGCTCTCCTGCTGCCTGGAGAAACATCTTACCTGCTGGTTAACTGGAAAGTTTCGGTTAATCTTCTTCACCTGTTGAATTTAACAAGAAACATCGATTTGTCATTAAAATATCTCCTGCCAACAACCACACACCAATTACTGGTAAAACTCAAAATAGCCGCCGTGAGCTCGGCAGGGACCAGAAATCACTGACAATGTCTCGAAAGAAAACAAATAAGCGATGAATCACAGTATCTTGGCTAACATGTTAAACACAGCACTGAAGGAAGAACACTCGAGCTTCTTCATTTAATTCAATGCATGCAAATTACGAAATGAGATAGAGTCATTTCCACAAGGACCCGAGGCTCTTCCTTAAAAAAATCCATTTAAAAAAATCCATTCTCTCTGTGATAATAAAAGCAGGGCGTAGGGGGGGGGGAACTACTGAGAGAGCAGTGAGGCTTTAAATTAAAACACTCTGCTCACATCACAGGTATCACTTGCTCCTAATCCACACCATGCTATCAATATAACGCTTCCTCCGCAGCACAACACCAAATTAAGCCGTCCGGACCCGATCCCGTCCTCCTATAGAGGCCGGAACAAGTCACAGCTGCTTATTTTTTTGAGATGTTACTCAGAGACAAGATGTGTTTTTTGTTTTTTTTTCGGTCAAGGGACTGAGAGCAAACAGCCAGATAACTGTCAAGATGTGAGGACATATGGGAGCAGTGACAGTGGGTTTGTTCAGATTCAGCTGTGTGGCTGTGAAACTTGAAAACCCACCTCGCAAACATAACCAAGAAAGGGAGCGGGGGTCCAATTCTTTAAAGTTATGAAACACACATCTCTTACTTCATCCAAAAATACATACAGGAAAACTTTCAGTGGAGTGTAAGGGTGCCCAAGAGGCAAAAAAAGTACCTCAAGTAACGTAGTAAAGTAAAAGTGCTGTAGTTGCCATTTTCTTTCTGTTTTGAAAGACTACAATTCTTGTTAAAGGACAAGTTCACACAAAAATGAAAATTCAATCATGTAATCGCCCTCATGCTGATGGAAAGGTGGGGGAAGTTTAGTCGTCTACAAACATATCCAGAGCTCCACAGCAAAACACATTGCACCTTCCTCTATCAGATGCCGAAACTCTGGAATCCCAGAGATCCCGAATCGACTCGAAGGACACTATTTACACCCTTTGAAAGAGCTTGTGCACCAACTTCTCACGGGATGCATTCTAACACTTTTATCCTAGCAGCTAAAGTTAAGATGCTGGTGAAAAATAACAACTTTTTGGGGATACATTTGGGATCGTGTGGGGCTTCCAGAGACTTGGAGTATGCTGCATGGGCTGTATGGAGCAATTTTATGTTTCTTTTTCTAACCTTTTCAAACAAGTCCCCGTCTACATCAGTTGTTTCTGGGAATTTCGCTGTAAAAGAATGTTTTGAGGACACTTCATCCACATTTCCCTAAGCAGGCAACACCGGTCACCCAGATGCTCACTGAATTTTTCCATTTTTGGTTGAACTGTTCCTTAATGCGACATTTTGCAGTCACTGTCACAAACAGTCGATGCCCCTCTCGATTGAATGTATTCTTCATCGCTTATACAATAATAAAAATAACACTCCACTGCAGGTAACTCCTGTGAGGTTCCACGCCTGCTCCTTGTAATGTGATGCGACGGTTATCAAGAATCTTTATTTAATCCTTTGAGTCAAAATCGAATTTTTCTGGGGACGAGTAAAAAGAGACTGAAGAACAACATTCATATTTTCCATTTGCGGAGCACAGATCACAATGAAAACAAATGCAAAACAGAATGTGAAATAAATCAATAACATCATTCATAAATAAACATCACTCAGTTAAAACAATAAAGACAGCATGCTCCTAAAAATGCCCTGAAGGTTCCATACAGTCTCAATATACACTTCAAGTGCCAGTACTTTGTAGTACTGCAACGCCGACGCCTCGTCTCTGCAGTCTCTGCATAAATGTTTATCTTATTTTACTTGTGTGTATATGTTTTTGATGGTACACTGAGTATCCCTTTTAATCACGTCAGAGTCACTGGTTAAGTTGCAGACTAACATCTTATATTTGTAGAGTGCGACACGGCTGCGGAGTGGATCCTCCTCCTTTGTTATCGCTCACAGAGCTGGAGGCATTTATTCATGACGAGTGGTGCAATATCTGACTATGAACAGCGCGGTTCAAGTGTACGAGAGCTATCCGAGAAGGACTGAAGCCGCTGTGCGCTCACAAAAGGATGACCCTCTTCTTTAGCGGGTCATTCACATTCTCATATTTTTAGGTGTTTGTGCTATTTTTGACATCTCATTTGCAAGGTTTTCCCATTTAGAAGGCGAGGTGCATTCATTTTCATTTCTTCAAAAAGGTCTGTCTATGAATATTTAGCTTGGCTTTTTAAAAAAAAAAAGCAGATGCAAATTTGAGAACACAAACCCCTGTAATACATTCTCTAGCTTTGCAGTTTATTGTTTTTTGTTTTTTTTTCATTATTGGTTTTTGTGGAACTGTGGCTAATCCTCAGCATGATGGATCAATCAATACATCACTTCATTTGTCCCTAAAGGGCAAACGAATAAAGGACATTCACAAAACATGTGAGTAAACACAGAGTGTGTGGGTTAGAAATACGTTTCTATTGACAGAGAAAAACGTGAAGTTATAAAATATGTTCTAATCCGGACTCTGATTGAAGAAATGTATTTGAAAGATAGCAAATTCATGATTTATTGTATCTGTACATTGTTTTTGTTCTACTTTGTTCCTTAGTGTTATCTGAACTACTGTCGGATGGATTGTCACAAAGGTTTGTACAGACATTAGTGGTTCTACTCAACCAAGAGTAAACCAACTATGTAATGACAGCCACTGCATGTGGATGATTTGAAGACTAAAGTTTGGCATGATAGCCGTCACCATTGTTGTTTTTTTTGGACCCAGAAGTGACCACATCTGGACGAGAGGGTGGAGCTAGGGAGGACATCCTGACTGGATCCGACCGACAAGTCGTGGACACGCCATGGTATCAACATGTCAGTCACAAGCATACCTTGCTCCACGGACAACAACCTCTTGATCAAACTGCTTGGTGATGTAGCAAAGTTAAAAGCAGGGGTCATTTTTCTCATATGCTCACATAAAATCAAAGCACAACCTGGCTTCACCTTTCAGTTCCGTGAATAACATGAATATCCAGTGACTTTTGTTTTAGCGTCTCGGCGCTAATTAGCAAACGCTACAATGCTAACACGCTAACCTAATGTGGTACACGTGGTAAAACATACCTTCTGAAAAGCCGCCCTTTAGCAGCGGCGTTGTGAGCGTGTTAGCATAGGCAATCGCAAAAAGGAATCTGTTTGTTATAGATTAAAGGGGACAGAAATCAATCCACTTCTTTAGATAGGTAGGCGTCTGAAATAATCAGCCAAATGAGGCAGTAACGTACAATAAGACATCTATTCTTTGAGCACAAATCTGTGTGTATTCCTACACCCATCTTGGCTATTAGCTTACACTCACACCTCAGCAAATGCCAAGGCCAGAGTGAGAGACACACTCTCGATTGTCGAAGCCATTCGCTTCGTCCACTCCAATTAACCGTCATTATTCCCTGGAGTCTCTCTCTGGCATACACACACACACAAACACACACACACACACAGCAGCCCTAGCTCTTTCCCTCTCTCACCGCACACTGATGGACTGGTGATAATTACTAATCCCTGGTTTTCACTGCTGCTCACTTCACGTCATATTCATGTCAGTTTGAGAGCCAACACTCCCTCCTAGATGCATATTTCCAGACAGCCATTTAGCAGGCTCTCTATAAATACAACTTGTATTATACTGCGTGGAATTAAAAAAAAAATCCCACCTTTAATACGCAGATAAATGTGTCACAAAATGAGACACAGTTTGTCAGGTTTTGCATGAGCGAATGCACATGATGGAGCTTGTTAGCCGTGTTTGTTTTTGACCCCCCTGCTGAGCGCCATCGCCCATCTGGATCCACAGAAACATCTGTTGTTTTTAAAGCTCACAGTAAGAGAACGAAGAAAAGCTTTGTTTCCTTTTTGTTTGTTGCTGCCTTTTTTTCCCCCCCGTCACTCCCCTGTTACGTATCATGCTGAATTATAGATAATAAGTGCGCAGGTCTAGCTGGGGGGAGTGAGTTTAGCGCGGTGCAAATGCTTTTGTGACCTCGAGGCTCTCAGAAATAAGTGTTCGCTTAACTCACTGTGTGAAAAGACATTAGTATGTCTCTACTTAATGCCATGACATTTACAAAGGGACTGTTAGACGATGCGCAAATTGAAAGGCAGCTGAGCTAACACCCAACCCAATATCTCATTGGTTTACATGGGAGACTTGCAAGAGGCGGCAGAGCTAACAAGTGTTATTGGTTCACTGGCTACTCACATTGTGCTTGGTGAGATTAGAAATGTTGCCTGCTATCGCCTGAAGCCAGTCCAAGCAGTCTTCAGCGGTGGGAAATTGCACGACTCCGCTGCAAACGCCGTCCACAGCTATGACCTGGAAGGCATTTTTCCTGGAAGAATTAAGCCATAAAACAAAAAGATGATAACATGATTTCACATTTTTTTCAGTCCATGAATTACAAATTATACAGAACATAACTCTTCTGAGCAATTCGCAGTGTTCAAGGAGGCCGTTTGCTTCCGTTTCTATCAGTTAGGAATGAGGAGCGACTTGCAAAGACCGGAAAATCAATGTAATAAGCATTTTAATCAACTTTATCTTTGGGGTGGTCCAACTTTGATCATCACAGGCCTTTATTCAATTTTAAAACTCTGGACAGTCTCTCTAAAAAGTTCTAGCTGATATCTCCATGGCTGTTGTTGTTGTCGTGTTGTCGCTCTAGGACCTTCATTGCAACTGACTAATCAGGCTGTTGTTATGTCATGGCTTTGTGACTCGTGTTGGTGTCGCTCTAGGACTGTTAAGTTGTAGCAAAAAAAAAAGAGTCCGAAATGCAGACCCCAGGCAAGCAAATGGTGGAACAAAGAGCGAGTTTTAATGAAAAGCTGGCAGGCAGAAGGAAAAACAACGAACCGAGGAAAAACAAAACAAAAACCAGCACAAACCGAATAAAGCGCAGGGAACTCAAGACAAGAACGCAGACGGAACACGAAGAACGAACACTGACAAACTGACAGCAGAAAGAGAGCAAACACATTGGACTAAATATGCGGAGGGATAATGAGGGACTGATCAGGACAGTCACGATGGAGGAAAACAAGACGAGACAGGAAACAATTAAACTGAACAACATCATGACAAGGACCATCATCTCCATTCACGGAACATATTATTATTAGTTTTACAATAAGATGACTTATTATTTTGCATTCATTTTCAGTTTTCTGTCACTATTTGGTTTTGACAGGCAACATAAAATCCGTGATTGGTTTTAGTTTGGGTTAAAATAGACTCTTTCATAACGTTAAACATAGTTCACAAAGAATAACTCCACAAGCAAAACAAAAACATTCGTTAAGGTCAATCATGTTTTTGACATTACAAAAATATGATTGCCCTCAATTAACTATGATTCGCCTTGAACAACACCAACACGCCGATATCAGACTCATATCAGGCTTTTTTTATGAACTGGTCTGTTCTCTGCAAACATTTCTCATATATGAATGTCATGTTTTTCTTTGAACCTGCGTTCACTGATCTTCTGGTAACGTGGGGTCAGTGTGAACAAGTTATTAACACAACACTGACATGAACATGCAACAGCTGGTTACACGTCAAGCGGTCATGGAGCAATAAAGCATTAATTTGAAGTGGCATTTATGGCCACCTGTCGAATGTGCGTTGAATATTCCCTTGTTTCACCCTGACCACTCACAGGCAAGAACTCCAGACTCATACATGCGCCACTTTGCGCCTGAACAAGGCTGGATCTGATATACATCACTGTATGTGTAAATATGTGCTGACCATTTTTCATTTATATGGTTATTTTGTTAAGATGGAATTGTTGACAATCCTTTTAATTTTATTTATATGTTGTTGATTTTGGAGGCCCCTGTTGACAAATCTGTTAAAAGTGTGCGTCAAAACAGCAAAATATAATGTCAAAAATAAAACTAAATAAAGAAAAATCTCATCCTGCTTCCTTTTAACTGGCTAACGATGCATGCTACTCACTGCAATTCTGCTTGGGAAAATGTTAACCAGGATGATAAATACTTTAATAGAAAAAGTCAATATTCTTGCTGATGGTCTTGTTTCATACTGACTTTGCTGTTGTGTTGTATTGCACAATGACAATAAATAATCATGAAGACTTGTATCTGTAGCTGCTAAATGCTCCACTGAGTTCTTCAACTTAGTCGCTAACTTCTGGCTGGCTGGCTGGCTGCTTTTTGGGGCGGAGCAGGTGGAGTACAATCGGAAACAGCTGCCTGCTGTGGCTGAAAATTACTCAGACAGTAAAGTAGCAGATCTGAACCCAGCTATAATCTGAGGGGAGCTGCAGGATCAGATGACAATTGTTTATACACAAGAAACAGAATACGTCAGAAATACACAGGAAATGTAGATTATTCAAGTTGTAAGAGGCTAAAAGTTTTAACAAATTAAAATCATTAGTCTAGTTTACTTGGTCATTTTGAGGCGCTAGGTTTGACATTGTCAGATCTTACAGTGTTTGGTAAGTTGATCTTTGTTGCTATAAAAGAAACTGAACCCATTAGCTACTCTTCATCTGATCGATATTAAACTTATGTTACTCTTTTGCAATTTTCTATCAATGGGGCTCACACACATGCCAAATCACAACTGTGGTCCATTAAGAGTCAATCCACAAGATCATCATCATCCACACTGTCACCAAACTTCCTTACTGACAGCGTAATGGCTCATTACATCATGCTCAGACAGCCCTGACGCAGAAGCACAGGACTCGTACACTTATTTAATTGTGTTTAAATGATTATACTAAATAGCAGAAAATCTGCTCCATTTAAAAAAACCCAAAGCATTTAAAAAGCGATTGTGAGCCTAATAGGGGAGATACCAGCGCTTCAAGATCGAGTCCTGCAGCTCACCTGCAGGCGTCAGAGCCCGGGATGTACTGCGACAGGCGAGAGTGAAGCAGCGGAATAAGGCGCAGGTCCACCCATCTCTTCTCCCAGCGCAGCCCCGGTGACGTGGGCCAGGACGAGCAGGACAGCGTGTCCTGCGGAAGTGTGAAACACAATGTAGAGGAGCGCGTGGTGTCAAGAGCTCTAGTCCTGCCGCTGCTGCTGTAGTAGCTGCAGGTGTATAGGCAGGCTGCAGAGGAAAGCTGATTCACTCTCCTCAGAACGATAAAGATAGAGCATCCCAGTTATCAGGGAGCGGTGACAGTTGCATGGAAACAACTTTCTGGCAGTGGGGACGCTGCAGCATGGTTACAGAGGGACAATTATAGAATCACTCAGTCAAAGAAGAGACTAATGGAAAAACTACCGTGTTGTTCGGATGGTAGTTCAAGTGCAGGCCACTATCACACAGAGGAGAGGAGGTCCCACTACTCTGGTCGCTGGGGATGCCTGAAAACACAGCAGGGACACACACACACACACACACACACACACACACACACACATACACACAAAAAAGCCAATAAACCCTACAAACTCAGAGCAACACCCCCTGTCTATTTCAAGGCTTCCAACTGCAGTGAATCATAGCCATCAACCAAAGTGTGATGCTTTGTTCTCCAGCACTGTAGGGCTCCTGCTTTGTGCCAATTTGTATTCAGTTGACTGGTTGGATGGCCAGTCAACCTGGCCTACATACGCATATGAAAGGATTTTATAAAACGCTTTCATGTCTGATGACGGGCTAAAGCTTTCCCATGGAAGAGCAATCAATGGCGCCACAATGAGCAACGTCATATTTTTCTCTCGTCTCACATCCGCTTTGAGGTTTGAGTTACGTACTTCGCTCTTTTTATACCCCTCTTTAGCCAAACGTCATCTTTTTTAGAGCCGGATGTGAGGCTTTGTAAAATTTTTCCCAGGCTCAATTCTATAGTCACCAGGACAACCGATCCATGACAGAAAATAATACCAGCTAAAAATACTCCTGGTTAATTATTTTGCAGTGATTATACACTTCAATTAAGCGGTGTTTGGAGAGCTTTCTTACACGTGCAGTCCTCACACAGGGGCAGTTTCAGGAAGGCTGGAGTCTTCTTCAGGAACGAGACAGTGAGAGTCACTTCTTCACCAGCGTTTCTCAAAACCTGGACCTGCGAGATAAAAAATGCAGGGATATTTTTACAGCGGGAGCTGTAAACTGTGTTTTTCTGCCGATTGCGTGCTGTGATGAAACATGGTGTGCTAACGTCTAACTAAGAATGGAAAGCCGAGATAAGGGATTTACACAGAGACAGAAGTTACGCTCCGTACACACACATTTCTTTTAGTTGCATTCAAAAAAAAAGAAAGAAACGGGATGAAACAGACACAACTGGCTTTACAAGTCAAAAGGATACAAATCATAAAGTGAGACAAGATAAGCCGCTGAAAGAGCTGTTCCAGTGTAAGAAAATATGAGATATGAGCTGACAGCTTACCACTTCCTCGTGGCGATAACTTCTAACGTTTATTCCATTTATCTAGGAAGAACAATAACAGGGTTACCCTAAATAATACTGCTGGCATCATATCACTGTAGCTCCATCTTCAGAATGATTAATGAGGCAAGCACAATAACTGTTATGGCATCTGCGCTGAAAGCTGTAAACAAGAGAGTCACATCCACAGTTGCCATGAATACAGAACGCCTTTGGCTGTCTCGGAGATGTTTCCTCGGCATCACACGAGCCGGGAGAGATGAGATGTGGGAAGAGAT
The DNA here is from genome assembly GCF_900880675.1 of Sparus aurata. NCBI lineage: Eukaryota > Metazoa > Chordata > Actinopteri > Spariformes > Sparidae > Sparus > Sparus aurata. Next base: position 20,813,204 of record NC_044207.1, read on the forward strand.
TTTTTTTTTTTTTTTGCCTGATATACTTGTAACCAATGAATGAGCGGGGATGTGACATTTGCGTATAGGGTCGCAGTTTTTGCGGACATGTGGCAACGTGAATTATTAAAGATACAGCATTTGTTATTTTTTGCAGTGTAGGATGAGGTGCGTAAACAAGCATTAATCTGAGTTCTGGCATTTCTACCTGAAGGATGCCATCTCCGATGAACAGCAGGCCAGAGAGTTCAGCTGGAAAAGAAAAAAAACATGTCAGTAAAACTAACACGGAGAGTAAGATGAAAGTAAAAAAAAAAAAAACACACGCACACAACAAAAACAACATACCTTTTTGTTCTTTTGATATTTTTGATATCACAACAGGGATTTTGTGTTCTGCTCCACCCTGAGGGGACAAAATCAAATCACATTAAATTGACGAAGGTATCACAAACCCTGAATGAGTCGAGGACGCTCGCGAGGAGCTAATTTTTCCAGCGAATCCCTCGGCTGGTGCTGTTTGACAAGAAAATGATCAATAACACTTGTTCAGACTTAATTTAAAGGAGTTGTGAGGAGCAGCCTAATCAGCTGGGATCTAAATTACCTTGATGCTCAGACCGAACCCTCCAATTGTCTGCCTCCGGATCGTTACAGTCCTCTCCTGCAAGAGACGCAGGGAGAATCAAGAAATGACTTCAGACTGACGCTGAAGCGGCCGGAGCTCTTACAACAGAACCAATACGGAAAGGTTGCTATTGCCACAACTAAAATTCAATCAGGAGCAACTTAAAACCTGAAAATAAAATCCTTATTTATTTGTGAAAGTTGCATCTGAGGTACCAACATAACTCACTTTTCCACTAAAAGGAAGCACTAGTAATTCAATATTGTCGTTTTTTTAGACGTTTACAGGAATCATATGGCGATTTACGCGTATTCACTTTCTTGCCAAGGTTTAGAGAGATTGATATAGATTTACATGTCCAGCATACGCATTACATTTGAAGATGGAGCCAGGACGAGATTATCTTAGCTTAGCATTAAGACTGAAAGTAAAGGGGAAACAGCTAGTCTAGATCTGTCCAAAGCACCTAAAGCTAGGCAGTTGGATCCACGCACAGTCAGAGTAAAAGATCATTTGTGGGTTTTGGTGGAGTGAAGAACATTTTTTCACTCCCCGCTGCAGACAGTCACTGCTCCCGGCTGTTGTTTGGCAGCAAACAGTTACAACGCAACTTCCCTGTGAAAACCAGACGACCAAAACTAGATTAAGATTTTTACACTTTTGTTTGATTTCTTTTTAAAGAACTTTAGAGGTGCTGGTAAGCAGATTTTCCACTGTACAGTTTGACAGAACAACACTAGCTTGTTTTCCTCTTCTTTCAGTCCTGATGCTAAGCTAAGCTAATCACCTCCTGGCTCCAGCTCAGTGCAGAGACGTGATGGTATTGACCACATCCAACGTTACTTTTAGAATAATTTTGATACATTTTGATGTGAATCTGTTGACAATTGCAATATGTGTCATGCTTGTCATCAATTGCAACTTCATGAGGCCAATCAAAATAATGTTTATGAACCACATAGTAATTATTCACCATATACAAAGTATTAAAAACATCAGTTGCAACTTCATAATAAAACAATTCCTTAATAAATGTTTTAAAAGCATTGTATTGTTTGTTAACAGTGAACTAACCATCAACTGAGGTTTAATTAACTAACTTCACCTTAATAATGGTTACCATAAAGTTTTGCTTTGCAATGCTACTAATATTATCTATAGCCATTCCAAACTATGTGAGACAACATTTTGAACCTTTTTTGACAAGCTACTGGTGGATGGGGACGGAAATGACACATTTTTAACGTTCATTGCCCACCTGGTAGACAGGTGCCGAATAAAAGGAAATGATGCAAAAGAAAGTGTTGGACTGCCATAAAATGTCACTACTAAGTTTATTAAAAATTTTGAAAATGCAATGTTTTCTGCCGTGCAGCAGACCTTCGCCGAGCAGCGAGCTCACAATATGAAAAAACAACATCGTTAAAAAGAAATGATCAAAAAAGTGTCAAATTCATGAGACAGTGACAATAAATTCAGACTCTTCTGAGGTTTGGATATGAAATTTTGACTTGTTGTTCTCCTCCTTTCTTTTAAACTCTCTTATTTATAAAAAATTGATTTTCTTTGCATTGCCCATGTTGTTTTTCTTTTTTCTTTTGCTGTTTCTTGTTGTTTTCTATTTTCTTTTATACTCTATAGATCTTAAGATCTATTATCTGTCGCACTCTGTTTTTTATTGATCCCGTAATTGTCTCTGGTGTTTGAGATTTGACACCGTTTTTCTATCGATCGTTACGGCCCGTAGCACTCGTATAAAGATGTTGTTTCATATCGTTCCATTTTTGGAATTTGATGCCGACAGCGTGCTGACAGCTTGCAGGAATTCTGCATTTTAATTTCTTTTTTAAATATACACGTTTAATTGGTCACCGAGGCTTAAAAAGATCTGCAGTAGCACTTTCATCCTTTACATTAATTAGTGATCATGTTTGAGAAGACACGCGCAATTCCTCTATTTCGGCTTTGACAGCAAAAGGTTAGTGGGTGAAAAATAACGTTTTGGGAAAGGTCATGAACTGAGGGGTTTTAATGAGAACCAGTGGATTTGTACAGAGTTGTCAGAGATGATGACAAGTGAGGTCTGAATATCTCTCTGTATGCCAGGATCCGGGAGGTGAATCACTATTTAATAGCTCCATTTGATTTATGAGGAATAGATTAACTGATTTGTCATTGACGCAGACATTCACGGTATCTTTATGCTGCAACCTTCACTCACTGTGCCGTACATGTTAATGATTTTTCAATGTAACGTATAGAGGAGAAGCACCGGGGGCTACTTACGCTCGAGTAGAAAGGCTCTCCCGACACACAGATGACATCTTGCTCTTGAATGGTCAGAATATCTTTGGCCAAGTGTAGTCGAATATTAAACGGCTCCTCATTACCTTCTTGCATCAAATAAATCCCAGTCTTTGTCTGCAAACAGTCAGAGAGATAAAAATCATTCATCATCCCTCCGTGACTAAATTAACTGGCCATGAAATGAAAATGTCATTGAGAATACTCGTCTGCAGTATGAAAATGTGAATTGGGATACAGACTTTTTCTGTTGATTTTTGTTTTTCAGTACTCTCCTTGTTAACGCCGTTGTTGGAACAAATAAACCGGCACTCTGAGTAATAAACACACATTTAGAAAAGAAAAAAAACACAAGACAGCTGTTGATTCATGGTTTCTAATAATGAGCAGACCCTCGCTGAAATTGATTCTTATGATTCATGCCCTCTGTTTGCTTTTGTACACATGCACCTTGAGATGAAAAAAACAAAACAAAAAAACAGAAATTATACCATCTCATTTACATTAAGGGAAAGGCTGATGACGGTGATGACAAATTAAGAACCTGTGAAATTAAGTGGCTTGAACCAGGCTCTACAGTTGAATCTCCCAGCGTGAGGACTGTGTCTCTTTCCAATGATCCATTTAAAACATGCTAATCCGCATAAATTTGCATTCTGCATATACTCCCTCCTCCCCGGCTAATTGCGATGCCTGCTCTGTCCTTGACTTAAAAAGGTCTAAATAAAAGAAGCACCTTCACCTGACAAGACTGCTAATGGAAAGAAGCCACCAGTGTCAGCATCCTTGTCGCCTAGCGTACGTCGCTCATCAGTTAACAAGACAGTCGGGCGGCTATTCTTAGAGCTACCATCTCGTCCGCAGGTCAAACTTGAATCAAAGTCAGTTTATGGAGCATATTATCTTTCAACCCCAAATGAGGGATGTTGGAGAAGCGAGCCTCGGCCTGCAGCTGCAGCGTGAGGAATGAATTGTGGGACGCATTAATTCACATTATATGAAGTAATGTGCGTGCGAGAGTCATTAGCCGAGCAAAATGAGGGCAGTAGTGCCGTAACTGTACATAGCTGGTTCAGACAGTGTCTCACGTGGCAGAGCACTGACCCGCTGTAGTGCTCGCATTGTAGCTAATTAGCCTCCTCACTGATCCTGGTTTATGTTTCTCTAAGATTCTCCCCTCCATTATTATCTACACCGTGATCGGAGCAGATCCGCAACAAGGACATCTGTTTCTCATCCAGGGGTGTAGAAGGGAGGGGAAGAGTTCAACATGGAGAGTGTGTTAAAGACATTGAGCTAAAAGTTAGTTTTTCATTTTCAATGTTGATATTGTACATCATTGGCTTTAGATGTAAGATGTTACCGTTGGTGGACTCACACCCCCCTAAGAAATGTGAACGTGGTTTAACCCACACCTGCAGCAATTTGTCCCCAAAGCATTACATTATTATTCAAAAGTGGATTTGGCTGCGCTGCTCAGACTTGCTTCCAAGTTTATCCAGCATTTCCCCCGACAGACCGCGATTATAAAAGAGACATCTGTAAGACAGTAAAACCGTGTGCTGCAATTATGGGACAGTTATGACTCTTTTATGACTTTTGTGAAACTTTTCTCAAGCCGAGAAGAGCGGCTTCTGTGACGTCATCGCAATGTAAAGCCTGTCCTCCATAAGCAAGGAACCTAAAAAAAAGAAGGAAGGGTCATCATGTCAACGAATGTCGCGTTGGGGCGTTGTAGACTGTGGTGTCAGTTGTATTGAGGTCAACGGGAGATGTGTGGAGAAACACACTTCAACCCAACATATCTATGTCGTTTGACTTCTGATGAAGAAACGCCTCCGGAAAATGGGCACACACTTCAGAGAGTAGGTTGGCGACTGATTTTTTTTTCTTGCTCATGGTCTAAGTGCAGTCTCATCGGTGGGAATCAGTCGGACCTGCCTCGTTTGATCAAAATATTATCAGCCCCGTCACTCAATTGGGGGAAATCCTGTGGTTAACCTCCTCTCTGAAGTGTGTTCGCTCATTTCCTGAAGGCATTTCTTCACCAGCAGTCATTCGATGTACATATGGTTTTAGTGTGTTTCTAAATGCATCTCCTGTTGGCTTCTATACAGCTGACACCACAGTCTGGGCCCAAATTTGGTGACGTAATAACCCTTCCTTCATTTTTAGGTTCCTTGTGCGTAACCAGGAAGTAAACCTGGAAGCTAAGAAAACTATTTTGGTGTGTGTGCCAGGTTTTTTTTAAATAATTTGTATCTATCCATACATATGCCCCAAATTTGGTAATCTGTGTCTGATGTTAAAGACTTTGAAGCAGTCATTCCCCTTTAAAACAATTCAATCAACATCAGCCTTTCAGGAGAAAAAAGGAAAGCCACACTGAGAGCAACTTGCTGGCAGTGGTACGTATCGTGGTTTGCCAGTGATTAAACAGTTTGCTAGCTGATAAACGACGCAGAGCTGGATTTTGTGTGAGAAACAGCCACATAACTGCAGGTCCATCATCACCATCTTCTCATGTGATTGAGGACGTGAGACATGTGGCTACTAAAAGCTATTTACTGCAGTTTACACTGAGCAACGTTAACACAAGTCAGTTTTAATAATGTTTATACTTGTTGATGTTGATTTTCTATTTATCTTAATCCTACCCACTGGGATACCTGCAGACTCTGGAGTTATTCTTTTTGTCACATCTCACAGGCGCTTTATTCTATCGTATCAATTTTCTCATGTATGTTTCGGGGCCCTGGGGGATCCCGTTCAAAGGCACCCAGTTCTGCCAACGCAGATTTAGTAGATGGAACTATTTATTGAGTTCATCTTTGCCGAGGCTCCCGATAGAAGGTTTGAAACACTATCAGGGGGTTTCAGGGCACTGAGTCATTTAGAAGAGACAGACACAGTTTAAATAGCATTTCACTTGTTTTATATTGCAGTGTTTCCCACACGTAGAGATATATAAATGTAAGTATAAATACAAGTATATTTGGTGACTTGTTTATGCACGTTGTGCTTTTATTTCTTTCTAATCCATCCGAGGGAATTACGCCATGCACTCTAAAGGAAATTGCCTATTTTAAGGCTATATCAAAATTTTTTTCATCTCTTCAAAAGTACACTATATTGCCAAAAGTATTTGCTCACCTGCCTTGACTCACATATGAACTTAAGTGACATCCCATTCTTAATCCACAGGGTTTAATATGATGTCTGTCCACCTTTTGCAGCTCTAACAGCTTCAACTCTTTTGGGAAGGCTTTCCACAAGGTTTAGGAGTGTGTTTATGGGAATTTATGGCCATTCTTCCAGAAGCACATTTGTGAGGTCACACACTGATGTTGGACGGGAAGGCCTGGCTCTCAGTCTCCGCTCTAATTCATCCCAAAGGTGTTCTATTGGGTTGAGGTCAGGATACTGTGCAGGCCAGTGAAGTTCATCCACACCAAACTCTCTCATCCATGTCTTTATGGACCTTGCTTTGTGCACTGGTGCACAGTCATGTTGGAAGAGGAAGGGGCCATCCCCAAACTGTTCCCACAGAGTTGGGAGCATGGAATTGTCCAACATCTCTTGGTATGCTGAAAGATTCAGAGTTCCTTTCACTGGAACTAAGGGGCCAAGCCCAGCTCCTGAAAAACAACCCCACACCATAATACCCCTCAACCAAACTTTACACTTGGCACCACGCAGTCAGACAAGTACCGTTCCTCTGGCAACCGCCAAACTCAGACTCAAGCACGATTTGTCACTCCAGAGAACGCGTCTCCACTGTTCTAGAGTCCAGTGGTGGCATGCTTTACACCACTGCATCCGACGCTTTGCATTGCACTTGCTGATGTATGGCTTAGATGCAGCTGCTCGGCCATGGAAACCCATTCCATGAAGGTCTCAGTTGACTGTGGAATATTTAGGAGTGAGGAAATTTCACGACTGGACTTTTTGCACAGGTGGCATCCTATCATAGTACCACACTGGAATTCACTGAGCTCTGAGCACCTGGTTTCAATTATTTGGATAGGTGTCATCAAATTTCACAACTGTTTTGTCCAAATACCCCAACATCGATACTGTGAAAATACAGTGATGACTACTGGTACGTTATATAGTCTCATATCAACATAACAATATGATATCGATCTGTTGCCCATCCCTAATTCAAATACTGTCAACTGTAAATTACTGAAAACTTCATCGTATCAGAATGAGAGGATGACAAATAAACATATAAGCTACAATTTGTATTAAAGACAAGTATATATTTTTATTTGACACAAGGTGCAGATTAATAGAATAGAATAATATCAATCTGTTTTGATTTCAGTATCATAAATTACATATTTAGAGGGAAATAGGTTGACATTTTGCTGTGATTGCAGTTTCATACAGTCATCTATTCCAGCCCGTGGTCCCTGGGTGCTCACGTGCTGGAAGAACGAGGGGTTAAAGGGGAAAGGGGAGGCTGCATTCGCACAGATTTATGTGCTATAGCACTGTCCAAGCCGCATGCTTCCAGGCGCTTGTAAATGTCAGAGCTGTTTCTGTAATCACAGTCATTTCACTGTCAAAATGTTACATTGATTGAATCCCACCAACCTCTTCATTTGAAGTCTTGAAATCCATGTGCTACAGTGCAGTGAGGGATACTGCAACAGAGAGAAACAAGATTGAGTTAGACTGTGGGGGCAAGCGCTGACTAGCGTGACCACGGAACCGCATGGCTGATTCCAACTAGCATTGTTAGCAGGATATCTTTTTTCTATTAGAGCTTTGCTTTTCTTACACAATGGAGGGAAATAGCTCCTTCATTGTAATGCGCCTCCTCTAAACTCAACTCACATTCCCAGCGAGCAATCTCGGGAGAAAACCGGAGACTATTAAGCGTTAATGAATAATTCATTAGCAAAGGTGAGAACCCAGGTACCCTAATAAATGTTTCAATATCCAATTCAGTGCTCCCAGAAATGAACCGTGTTACCATATCTGATGTCTCGACAGGGAGAGAGAGAATAAAACTGAGCTACAGTAAGGGAGGAAATGCCACAATAAAAGCACAAAAACCTCAGTGGTGCTGTGGTTTTTAAAAAGAAAAAAAAGGAGCGACACCACAAACACACACACTGGGAAATCATATGAGTCGCTCCTTTCAGACAAACACACAAGTTGTCTCGAGGTACCTTTTTTTTTTGCCAGAGCCCCATTTGCATAAACCAGTTTCTAATCAGACAGCCACTTGACTCGAAAAAAAAAAAGAGTGCAGATAAAAAAAAAACGGCTCACACTCGAGGTATAGAACCTGCGCCGCAGAGGGAGTCGACATACCTCAGTAGAAAGGCCCCCAGCTCTTTGGACGGTGAGATCTAGCCATCGAGCAGCGAGCTGATCCCTGATCTGAGCTGCAGCAGAGGGCCTTCCCGAATCATGGCTGTCAAACCTGGGCGGTGGGGAGAGCAGCGCTGTCACCTCTCCTGGCTGGATGGAGGATAATTCCCAGTGGAGCTGATGCTGAAGAGCAGAATGAGGCTAACGTTCAGTGAGGGATCGGTGGCTGTGCTGCAGTAACAGAGGGAGGGATGCAGTGATCATACTAGGAAAGACTCAAAAACGAACAACAAATTATTGACTATCTAAACTACATTTAAATACTCAGATTCAAAAAAACATGCATTCATCTTCTGACTACGGCTGAAGAGCTTTAATCTACAGATACGTGTGATGTCAATACGTCTACATATGTATGTGGGACGAGGAATCAGAAGCGATTCACAGATTCAAACTCGAGACTGTGAAATCCCTCAGCCGACTGATGAAGGAGCCACTCAAACACCTCGCTCGTAAAAAAAACAAAAAAACCTGTGGATTCATGTGCACCAATGCCAGAACGCAATTAACTCATATTCTTCCATTTTCTTGGATCTTTTGTACGCCGAGCACAAATGACTCTTTCCAAGTGTTTATTAAGTTCCAGTAGCACACCCTTGAGAAATCCTCCTCGTTAGTATGCATTGTTTGCTCAGCGCCACCTTTTTTTTTGGTTGTGCCGCAGTGTTGCCTCTATGATCATTGTTCTAAAAAAGACAAAAAAACAGTACATATGCATTTCAAGCTACATTGCATGTATAAATCAGTGGGTGCTGATTATAGAGTTGGAGTAGCCTTAATGAATCTTGCAAATCTGGTGGTTAAAGCACTGAGAGGGAGGAGAGTAAGTCGTTAATATGGCGTTAGTCAACGCAGAAGCTCAAGAAATCTTTACTTCGATCAGATTATCTGACTTAACTTTACGTTTGAAGAAAAGAAAAACATAATCCATTTCAAAAAGGCACATTTTCTCGAGCCAATCTGACCCTTAAATCTTTGTTAGTTAATTAGCTTTACAATTACGTCTGGTATTTTTAGTTTTCTTAAGATGGTTAGGTCATTCATCTGGTGGTTGTGGTTTAATTGAATGTTGTCCTGTATAAGATCTATTGTAGCGCCTATAAAGTTGAATGAGAACCAGCTTTGTATCAGTAGACTGTTGGGAGTATTTGCAAATTACAAACTCCTCTCCATTTTGCTTGCAGACGGAGCCCCGCAATCTTTTGCCGGTGAGCATCGTCTGTCTCACCATGTCTTGCATCAAGTGAGGGACGTCTCACCGAACTCTGATCTAAACTAGGCAGTGCTGATGAACTATAAACTGAGATTCTGTTACTACACTGCCAATCTCTCATCTCAAATGCTCAGAAACATAATTCAGCATACTGTTTAGCTGCACTAGAGACAGTTTGTGAACTGGACGTAGCCACCATATTGTTCCTGTCCTGTATGTTCGAATTTATGCTGTATTTCTCTCCTAAAACATATCAGAAACATATTTTAGTGTATTGCTGAAATACCAAATTATGTGTTACCAGTTGGCCGTCTAACAGTTTCCTGTTTCAAATCAGACTCAGTGAAAACAAAGCACCGCACAAATCGCAGTTGCTGGAGGTGGTCTACCCTTTGAGCAAAAAGCAATACCACAGCCCTTTTTTCTGTTTCCTCTGGTCATGTCTTCCTTCGGCATAGACAGCTTTCCAGCAGTTAAGTACTTTGAGTCCTTCAGATACATTTTTCAGATAGAAAATTTCTATTCCTAACCTTGGACAATGTCCTTTGGGTGCCTTGACCTAACAAAGGACTCAATGAGAAGCTACTATAAACCTGAACCACTTCCCTGTAACTCCAGCGTGGTTCACAAATGTACTTTTTCTTTCAGTCAAAGAAAGTCATAAGATAAAACATTGGCAGTTAACATTTGTATCATTCGTACCATACTGACATTTCTACAATATGTATCGTATCACATTCACCTTACATGTTGATAACCTGACTTTCATGTCAGAAGCAGAGGGGATCGTGGTGGAGTTACAGGCAAAGAAGGCTGTGACCACTGTTCAAGACTGCGTAACAAAAAGCTGATTTTTTCAGGACATCTCCAGCCGTGTCTATGGTGACCAATCCAACCTGTTCTGACCACCAATCCAATTCTGACCATGTGATTTTTATCTATATTGTTTTTCAGTAACTGCAAGTATATGTGCTCCACCGATCTATCATGACTTTACGTTTGACTCTACAAATTCAAGTCGACACACAATATCACAGTTTCTCTCTTCAGCCTTGCTCAACCTAACAACCTACACATGTAGCTGTCTGCCTCAGAGACAACTCGGCTCTGTAGGGGCTGTTAGAGAAATCCTGATATCATTTGTGGACCCGCTTTTAAAAATGAATGCCTTCACGTGGTCAGCCGGAAAATGTGTCTGCAACTCGGAGGCGAGCACTTTGCCTTCGCGGGTGCCCTCCTAGTACATCCCATCAGACGCCAGCACTCCCCCCCCCCCCCCCCCCCCCCCTTTTTTTTTCTGTGAGAATCCAAAGATTAAATAGGCCGAACCTTTTGTGCCTTTTAAGTCGAGTCAGCGCAACTCCTTTCACAACCGTGCCATCAGATATTTTCAGTCAATTTGCCGAGCGATGTTTTTCAAATAATGCTCTTGTCTTTGACACAATGGCAGGAAGCACAGGGAGAGAGGAGGCGAGTTAGATTGCCTGAAAAGATGTGGAGATTGTAACGTGACATCTCCATCTCTTAGACCTGAGGACAGCTGTGGCCCATACAGGATGATGAATGGCCGTTTGTTGCGTGCAGGTGGAGCGGCTGTCTGTGGAGTGCTCCAGCAAATGTAGTTTTTTACTGCACCTAAATTGAGATGGGTCTCACTTACTGTATGTTCACTTGTTCTGCGACCTGGAACATATGGTGTCTGGGAGTGCAGCTTTTTAATTTGGCGAGCGATGATAGCAGATATTATGTTACTCAAATGTGATGGCATCCCAAAAGAGTCCTGCTCAAACATCAAGAGCGTTGTACTGAGCATTTCAAAGGATCTGCCCAGACCGCGTTAGAAAAACATAATTAAATCTTTGTTGCAAGCTGCCAGCAATATACACCTTCCTCTGTCTGGCTCTTTAAACACAATATTTCCATAGAGAATGAAAAATAATATTCACGATTACTTATTCATATTGTGTTTTAATCTTCGTCAAACATTTAAGATATATTTTTTGATCAGTTGTGACATTTTCTTACCTCAGAAAAATGAACATTTTTCAGTTGTGAGGGCTTAAAGATTTATCTAAATCTGACTTGTTGGCCAACTTGTTCTAGGATACAAAATGTAATTGGTCTGTGCTCAACTTCTGTGCTTGTTAGGGACCGGCAGTCAGCGTACTGTACGTAAGCCCCTTTTTGTCTCAAGCGTGAGAGCTGTAGCTGCCTCGTTGTTTCTGCTTCTGTGTTTTTTTTAACTGTTTGTTTCAGGTGGGTGTTTAATTGGCATGCTATGGAGTGAGATGGAAGTTTTAACTGAAGTGCGGGTGATTTGATTTTGTATCTCCGGAGTATTAAATATGGCCTCACAGAGAAAGAAAGAAAATCTTCCTGTTTAACTCGCTTCCTCACTTCGAGCTGCAGCAACCTTGTTTAATCTGGGGCAGATGATTTTCTCCATATATCAGTTGAGGTTTCGGTTGATATAAAAAAAAAAAAAGCCCAGAGGCAATGTGACATGTACAGGCTGCTTGTCCTGTGTGACCAATAAAAATAATTCAAAGATATTCAAATTCATCTCATAGAGGACTAAGTAAACCAACAAATATTTACCCTTAAGAAGCCAGAGCCAGTGAGTTTCATCTCCGACTGTGGACTTCACTTTCGAAGCCTCATCTTAAGCATTACAGCAGTCTACATCTTGTTTTATTGCAGCCAGAAGTGCACATTTGGGTGAGTTGGTAGGAAAGCATACCCTACTTTATTGTCTATTTCGCTCTAAGTGGGATGATAATTTACTAAATGAGCATCATGCTGTGTTGAAGAAGACTTGAAACTAGCAAATGGGACCATAAACCCATTAGAAAACTGTTTTACCGAGATAATAAATTAAGTGAGCAAATTTTTTCATAAGATTACATACAATTGGACTTCTTTTTGCAACCAGAGGAAACACCTCTTTTCTGGCCAAGTTGATTGCCATTGTATCCCTACATGACATATCACCGTTCCCAGAATAACCAGCATGCATAACTTAGACATACACATGCAGTCTGGTTAGGTTTAGGCAGATAAACTAAATGAAATCTACATAAATCTTCATAGACTTTTGGTTTCACACTGGACATGAACAGGCATCTTCAGGGTGAAAGGCTCTCTGACTGTTCAGTTCAGTTCAGTTCAGACAACTTTATTAGTCCCCGGGGGGCAAATTCAGTTCAAGAACATATTTGAACATATTTGACGATTTTGTATTTATTTGGGGTTCAGGGATAGTCTTAAATGGAAATTGTTTGAAGTGTGTTTCAGAATTGGTATCGCACTACACTGTGTTACTACTTGTAACACTGAGCCTGTTCTCCTCCATCGAGCATCATGAAATGCTTCAATGTAAAGCGTCACATCTCGCCAACTTCCTCCTTTGCTGCCGTAATAATTACCACAGCCACTAGAGGTCGCCCTTTCTTATGAAACATAAATATCAACTGCTTTCAGTTGAACTGTCTATCAATTCACCTGCCAAACTATTTTCTCACTGAACTACTTGGTCTATAAATATTTTTTTTAAAAAAAGGTCCAACAAAAGCTTCAAAAGCCCAAGGCTACATCTTCAGATATCACGTTTCGTGCTGACCTATAGTCCAAAACCCAAAAAACATTCAATTTCAGTGATGTAAAACTGAGAACAGCAGCAAATGCTCACATTTGAGAAGCCAGAAGCGCAGAATGTTTCAGCTCTATATGGTTTTCATCAAAAGAATACGTGTTTATAGCAGAGTGGTGTTCAGATTCCTCTCCACCCCACAATTCATGATTATATTAATAAACTCAGTCTGAAAAGTTCTGTACTTGCAGAACATATCTTGCACCCAACATTGCTTTTTGTGTGCCGCTAGAGGTGCCACTGCTCCTTCTATTCTTTCAGATTATGTTCCAGACATATCATTCAGGCAGGATAGAAGGAGTATCTCATCATGTTTTCGGTTCTTTCGGGGCATTTGTCAAAAAATAAGCCTTTCATCACCTCGTAAGTCAATACCTGAGCTCCTGCGACGCGCTCCACGCCAGATGCTCATGAATGATAGGCAGAGGAGTAAATTAGTGATGGACACATTTATGGACTGAGCTCTTGACCTTCCTGACTATGATGTATGTTTTCTGGCAACAGGGAGCCACCAGATATCAGGTGGGTGCCAACTTAAATCAACGAGAATCATTTCACAAACTGGTTGCCTGTTATACGGCTGGATACCAGGGAGCAGAAATAGACATACACAGGATAATAAAGAACGGCGAGAGGAAACTGATCCTGCAGCATGTTTGCTTCTGACAGCTTCCTAATGGGATCGTAATCTTTATTTCTTCTTTAACATGTGGTATTATGGTGCAACGCCTGCGGATAAATGGATTGGCCAAGTCAAGCATGTTATCTTACATGAAGGTCTTAATTAGGCTCAACCCAGAGCCTTTACACAAGACCGAATAGCATAATTCACTTTCCTAATTAAACTATATACGAATAAATGTATGTGCATGTAGGCACGTCTGTAATTCAACCAATGGGGCCTTGCAGGGGAAGACTTGGGGGCCTGGAAATGGCCCCATGCTGTGTGGAGTACATGAAAGGATTAAAAAGCTCAGTATATTGCTGAAGGCCAGGCAACATTGAAATGAAGCCGCGCAGTCGAGGGACACATCTGCTCCCTTACTAAATATAAAGTCGGGAAACATACAGTATTAGCTACCTCTTGATCGCTCGGGTAAATTATGTATGAATTCAAACCGTCTGACATGAGAAAAATTACTATCTTAGGGATATAAATAATGTGCTGTACATCAGCGGGTGTTTACTTTATTTCCTACAGGATTTGCTTGATTTCCTTTGGGTCGTTTCCAGTCGCAAAATGTGACCTGTTCACCTTAAAAACTACAAAATACAGAGATGCAACTGGTGGTCCATAATCATTTAAGCCCATGACATTTTTGATCAATAGCAAAACAGTTTAGTCAATAAAATGTAAGAAAATAGAGGACAGGGCCATTCAAAAAATCATTTTCACCGTCCATAAGTCTTTCAATAATTCTCTGAATTAATTGATTAGTTGTCGTAGTTCACAAAATGTCAGAGAAGGGTGACGACCCCCTTCAAATGTCCGACTGTTGATTAAGGAAGTTCTGTAGCTCATTGAATGTTAACTTCATTTTCTTGGAAGATTTTCATTTCCAGCTACAAACCGTGACCTTTGACTACATATATGCAACTAATGACTCATAACCATTATCCAATATGCTGCTATTGACTTTTTAAATAAGAGTTAAATGTTTTATTCAATAGAGTATAAGAAATAGAGAACAGGGCTAAGGAAATGACACATTTTCTTGTCCATGAACCTGTCGATCGGTTCACCAATTAATCGATTAGTCAAAGTAAACCGTGATAAGGAAATTGATGACTATCATACTGTGCACGTTTGCTTCACTACAGTATTGAATTCTGCTGTATTAGTGACGTTAAAAGGATAATTCTTTAAGTTTTTGTAAAGTTCGATGTGTGTCAGGACATAATACTTTGTGAAACTGAAGCGTTTGTTCTGTTGTCATCCCTTTAAAAGGTCACTGTGAATGAAAATAATGAAAAATAATTGTGTAAACCGTATAAATTAAAATGTGATGGGTTTTTCTAGATGGTTATCGTACCGTGAAATTCTCATACTGCTGCAACGCTGTTTGGTGCATAAAATGGTGAAAAATGATGATCACTGTTTCCCAAAGCCAGAGTGGAATGTCCTCAAATGTCTTGTTTTGTCCACAGTGCAAAGTTATTTAGTTGGCTGTCACAGAGGAGTAAACAAAACAGAAAATATGCACATTTGAAAAGCTGAAATCAGAGAATTTAGGCAATAAGTGTCATTGAATTGACTATTTTCTGAAGCTCTCACTGAGAAAATTATCCCAGAGGCCAAAGTGATGTCTTCAAAATGCTTTTACAGACTGTAAAAAAATAAATAAAAAAAAAATCAGATTAAAAGCATGAATAAGCTCGTGTTGTGGATAATTTCAAAACTGTGAAAGTAAACAGAAAAAAAACAAACAAACTATGATGTCCACACAGCCTGTTCTGCTATCATAAGCAAAAAAACAACAACTGTGAAGCGGGTTAATTGCTGCTCGGGGGCTATTTTACTGTTCACAGGTTGGATGGATTGCAAATGTTCCGAGGAAACACAATAATGCAATTTACAGTACAAGACTGCCTTCTATCAAGGTTGAGCTGCTGCTGTGGCGTGCTGTCAAGGCAGCGGTGCTTAACGAATAAGCAAGACTCTCCACATTAATCAAATGTGACCCAAAATTGTCCAGCCAGGGCCAGGGCCACACACACACACACACACACACACACACACACACACACACACACGTTGTAACGCTTAAAGAAAAAAATGCTGCTTTCCCCCTCGACAGAAACGTTGAAGGTATAGATGTGATCTCGGAGGGCTGGTACCATAAATCGCTGTGTATAATCTAACCCCTTATAGCTTTTCTTAGGGGGCAGTTATCACCAACGTGTCGCTTTCATTGCATTGATCTGTGCTGCGGTCCTGAACCTCTAAATCAGATGGGCTGGTATATGAGGCGCATATAAATGAGAGTTGTGTCTTCTGCCTTCCCCACGAGACTTTGGTGTGCATTCGCTTCATTAGCCATCAGTCTCCGCTAAACCAGACTAATGGTTTTTTTCTTCTTGCATGACAGTGACTCCATGGCACGGACCAGTGATATTTTATCCTGCACTCCGGGAGAGATAACTGCGCCTCCTTTGTATGTTCGACGCTCGTACATCACAGCACAATAAAAGCATATGGCTTCTCCTCTGTGATTTTCAACATCTGGAGCGTTTCATGTGGATGGTCGACCAAACAGTTGCTATAAAAGCCCCACGGCAGCAGCAGGAGTGGTGCATTTTGTCTCTCCGCTTGCCAGGCTCTGGTGCTAGATTGTAATGAAGATGTCCAGGTGACATACTGTGGGCTCTCCCTGCTGCCCTTTGGATAGAACAATCGCTGGAAATGTTAAAGGATTGCTCCCCGACTGGTTCCTTTTAATAAACCCTGTTACAGCCTTATCTCTAACTTTCCCTAAACTCACTGCGACTAATTTTTTTTTTTTCCATTTCTCACTGGGAACCTGTCAAGTTTATTTTTTGGCGCATCATTTTCAGCAGAGCAGCACTCCTTTTAATGGCCAAAATAGGTCACTGAATAAAGCCACGCGGCATTAAAAAGAATGAGATGATGCTTCGCTGAGTGCTGAAAAGTGCAGCCCCTCATATGCATCGAGCTGCAGGGAGTGAAACAGCACTTTGAATGTGTTAACATGCATAATTGATGCCAATGTGTACATTCATCCCTTGGACAACATATCCCACTTGTACATTTCAAGACGTTTAGCTAGTCGGTATTTTTAACAGACCCGCTGAGATGCTGGGGATTATTGATCACCTAAGTAGGGAAGATAAAGTGTGGAGGAACTCTCTGATGTGCAGCAGATCTTTGTCGCGTTGGGTGAAACTTTGTGGCAATCTCCTTCCCTCCGATTGATCCGGACTGCGACACAGGACTCGGAGGATTTTTCTCGTCCTCGCTTCCCGCCTGACACATTGACCAGACGTGACTGACACCATTTCACTCAGGCCCTGGTCTCCTGCCAGTGTACCTCTGTCACTTGGCCAAACTGCTCTTTGATTTAGGACATAAGCAGAAATCAAGGGGGAGGGGACGCGTGTGCTAGGGCATAAAATCTTCAATGACATGCCACCATCTCCCACCCCCCACCCCCGCTGTAGGAAATGAGACCTCCAGTACATCAGACAGATTGCTCCTGACCTATGACCGGGCCAATGGATCGGCTGCGGATTGGGCTCAATATGCCTGCATGAGCTCGAGTCTCACTCCTTAGATTGTCTGTCACACAGTGATGGGAGGAAAAAAGGAAAAAAAACAAGCCGCGCCAGGTTACAGTTAAAGAAGCAACATAAATTTTGTGAAACACTGGAGGGGCTTTGGTGCCAGGATGATAAAACACAGTGGACCAGCAGCAGCAGCAGCAGCAGCAGCAGCAGAAACACTCCTCAGGTTCATCACAGATGGACTGCCTTGGGAAGATTCTGCGGATGAGCCATTTGTGAATACCTAATTGGCGTTCGGGATATAAAATGGCCCGAATATAAGTAGGTATGTTGATGATTATTGGCTTGCCCAGTGCAGGGAGAAGTACTTTGAATAGCAGCTGAATAGCAGCACTATCCATTGAATAGGAGGTCTGCTGCCTCTGCACTGGCTTGAGGAAACTGCGGGTGCAGCTTGTGTACCTGCAACTGAGGGCGATGTAAAGAAGAAAAAAAAAGGGCACTTCTTCTTTTTCCCACTGCAAGATCACACAATAACGACAACGGTGTGTGATGATGATGATGATGATGATGATGAGGCCCATCATCATGAGTGAAGTGCATCACACAAATGTGACCGTGAGAGAGGATGTGGGTGCTTCATCATCCATCGGGATCACATATGTGGCACATACATCAGCATTAAGGTTGATCAGATGAGGGGGGGGATAAGTGCATTGTAAAGGGTTAACGTTTCGTTTCATGGGTGTTTGGCATCATAATTAACTACCTACGTTCGTCATGCACTGTATCACCACCAGGCACTGTAAATGCAAAACAGGAGGAATAAAACGTCTGTGAGGCTTACCTGATTTTTCTAGTAACAGGTGGCGATCTCTCTCTTTTTTTAAGATCCCTTTGGACTCCACTCCCTCGTGCGACGGGCTTTTTTTTTTCTTATCTTAATTTATGCAACGGTGGCTAAAACATCTCAGCGGGGAAAAAAAAGAAAAAAGAAAACAGAAATCACAATGTATCCCTTGTGGCAGCATCGCCCACACGGCATCCTGGTCCACTCACTATACTCTGTAGCGCTGTGCACATTGAAAAAAAAAAGAAGAAGAAGAAGAAGAAAAAAAGAAAAAGAAGAACACAACACAGAGAGGTAAAGACGAGCCACAAGCACACTCGCACGGGAAGAAAAACGGATCATTTGTCCATATTTTTTCTTCTTTTCTGTGTGTGTGTTTCCTGGGCAGCGGTTCGGGTTTCAGGGATTCCTCTCCTCCGTCGACATCTCTGGCAGAGGGTCCGGCCGCTCGGCTCCGTCTCTGCCTCGCATCGTGCTGCCAAAATGACTGAAGCTCGGGGAGAAGAGAAATCACATGCGGCGGGTTTAACGCGCGCGTCAATCCGCTTGGTTTACCCGAGGCACCCGCGCAACTCTGGATGCATCAATATTACATGATGACTCTACTTTTTTCTACTGTTTCCAGGGACCGACTGACTGCCTGCTGCTCTTTCCAGCGTCACACTCCGAACGTCTCGCAAAGCGTTTTTCTCCCCCCCTTTCTGCCAATTAGATTTGCGTGCACTGCGGTCCTCTCTCCCTCTCTCTCTCTCTCTCTCTCTCTCTCTGTGTGTGTACATATATATTTATTTATATATATATATATATATATATATATATATATGCGTGTGAATCCACTCGGGATTCATGCCGAGGTTTGCCCGCTTACAGATGAGATCTGCGGCAAAAAAAAAAAAAAAAAAAAAGGGAGAAAGAATACTGGATTTGTTTCATCGTGGCTCATGCTTCAAAGTTATTTTACATTACATTGACAGTGTGAGTCTCTGCATGTGGGTTTACAGGTTACCTGAGCTGCATGTCACTTAAAAGCGAGAAGAAACTAGAGCCACATGATATATGTAGTGACAGATGGAGGGAAAATATATCAACATTAAGGGTTCCAGTTGGATCATTTCCGGTAAGAAGCTGCATGCAACATGCAAGGGGACAACCGCTGGAGATCAGCAAAAGATCAATGTGCTGATCAGTGTTCGACCACTAGTCATTGAGTTCATTGATAGAAACCAAAGTTCATTGAGAGAAACGAACAGCAGTTCCTTTGACATGCCCGGCCAAAAAAAAAAATCTGCTTCTAATGGATGCAAAGTTGCAGCCATGACAGTAGGACAGAGCTTCAAATATGGACGTTGCTCTAGAATCTCAAATGCAGAGGCTTCACACGTATATTCAACACAGAAGACCGACACCAACCAGCCACTGCTTTCAAATGGTCTGCCTAATGTCGCGTAAGTCAACGTCACACGGCCAAAAAGGCTCATATCCATGGACACAGGGCCTTTGGGTTGTGAGACAGGACCTGAATGGGTTGGACGTGGAATGATTAATTTCCCACAGGTTCCTCGGGCCATTCCTGTGCAGATTCTACTGGGATGGCGACAGGTTCAGTACCATCCCACATGCTGCTGTCTTGAGGGGGTGTAGTCGGTCAGTGAATGGCAGGACCCAAGAGTTCCCAGCAGAACATTGCATTGTTGCGAGATGGTCGATGTTATAAACGTCACCTTTCGGTCCTTTTGTCAAGCTGTTGCACTCGGTGGGCGAACAGCGTTCAAGGCCGACTACTGCGGGGACGGATATTGCTGTCAGATTCCGAAGATGTACTATGTGTATATTTCTATATAGATTACTCTATATGTGTTTATGTAGCATGGAGGTGTTCATGAACCTCCATTTCATTGTTCAACCTTGTGCTGTATAATGATGAATAAATAACCTTGTCCCTTTTAATTGCGTGGCTGATTGGTGTTTGCAATCACCACAGCTTGACGGTTGATACCCAACATCCGTGTCAGCAATTCAGTATCCGAACAAATGTGAAATATGGTGACATTCTCCCGTCTGTTGCTGAGGTACATTGGAATGAAACGTGGTCCGAAAATGTTGTCATTTCAACATTTTATGTGTGCTGCAGAAATGAGTCATAAAGCCCAACAGCAAGTTAGCATTCTTGCACTTCTGGTTGCCTCGTCTTAGAGTCAGTGTCAGAGTTTTCAGTTAAGCGCCTGAAACAAAAAAGTTTTGTGGTTAAAATATTTCTGCGACATAAAATACGTCAGTACGTATCACACATGTGAGTCATAAAGCATTTATGCGTCTTTAAAAAGGCGTTTGCTAACAAGTAGCTGGATGAGACTACAGAGGCTGTAGGGGACATTGAACATCGTCATACCAAACAAAAGACTCATCTACTATCATACAACGCTATCTTTCAAACTTGTAGATGGACCAGTTTATGGTAAAGTGTTTATAGCGTAGTGCAGTGGAAAGTTTAGTGGTGGAAGTCATGCACCTGCGATGTACAGTAGTTTGTTAATAGCCTAGCGTTAGCTTTTTACATGTGGCGAATACATTTCGGTTTAAAAAATGAATAAAGTGGTGTTCATTTGTGAGGATTATCTCACTGAACAAAACATCATAAACTTGTGTTTGCCACAGATCTTTATTTTTGTGCAGTAAACCCAAAATCCAATTGAAAAGTCCTGTAGGCTTCTTGTCGAGGTAAACTGGGCCGTGCTAACTTCCATGCTAGCCCACAAAAATATGTCATTCCTGCAGTGCTCTATTAGCCATTCGTGGGACATTTTGTCAAAATAGTGCATAAATTCTTGAGTTATGGGCAAAAATGTGCTTTGTGAGGTCACGCTGACTTTGACCACCATTCATCCTTGACACCGTGTGGACGTTTGTGCCATTTCTGAAGAAATTCCCTGCAGGCGCTTCTGAGATATCACTTCACGAGAATGTCACAGACGCCGACACGGAGGCTTTAAAAAGCATGGGTGGATTTTCTCATTCCCGTACAGTCAGACTCTTATGACTCAGTTTGTGTTGTCAATGATCACACACCATAATCTCCTCACTCCTCACACACACACACTCACTGTACATACATACGTGTTAAGTCACTCGGTAGTATTTGGTCTCTTTCCCCGAGGCCCCGAGCGTGAGCAGCTGCACGGGGCTGACCAGGTGCACCTCATTTTCCATGTTGTCATCGAGCCAGCTGAAGACTCCTGCTGTCTCCCCACATGATGCAAGTCGGCTCTTGCAACGTTTCATGTTCCCTACCAACCTGAGCGGCGCGTCACAGACAGCTCATATTCATAGAACTGTCTGTGACACACACATGCCACACACACACACACACACACACAGACATGTCAAGACTCTTATTCTGAAGGGGTTGTTAATTAAAGGTCAAAACTTGCAGCTCTGGACCAGAACACTGAGTCCTGTTGATCCTGCAGCCTCTAGCCGTTCTCAGGCTTGTCTGCTGACTCAATCACACTTCACTATACAACAGCAACCTTTTGAGTGTCTACCACTGTGAGGCTTTTCCATCCCCATCCTCCCTAATGGCTTAACTGTGATCCATTAGCAAATCAAAGTTAATTCACACCCAGATTATGGCACTTGTATAGCCTTCAGGTCTCACCAGAGGCCTTGTTAAAGTGCTACATTTGATCTTACTGTACCCTTAACCAATCTGACCCCGGTCTCCGGGATGTCCTGATGCGATACTGATCCAGTGGCTTTGGAGCTGCGCTGATTCTGAGCTTATTAAGGGAAATGAGAATCAGTCAATAGACAAGTTAACATCCAAATGTATTTCGGGAAAAAATGGGCAAAAGAAAATGCAAATGAATGCTCATTTCCATCCAATCATTATGCAATCATTAGGTGCCAAATCTCCATTTAGAAAACCGTCATACCATTGCAGAAGAACAGAGCGAAATACGCCTTTTTTCTTTGTTTCATGTGTGTAAGTTTGCTATGGGTTGTATTTGAATTCATTACCACGTCATTAAGGAAGTACTGACAGTGGGAAGCTTAAAATACTTGATGACCTGTGAATGAGCCTCACCAATCAACGATCCTCCTCTCGCGTTTTAAAACCTTTAATCCAGGCAGGTTACATCAGATCTGTGTGGATCGATGAGGAGGCTGTTTTAATCTGCTGCTATTTTTTAGTCTCTTCAGCAAAGCAGAAGCTTCAGCCAGAGCAGGAGCAGCTGATCAGAGTGAAATGTGCGCTATGTGTTAGAACCTGTTCAGAAACGGTGGGTCCATCTCCCACCGAGCGCGCGTACTCCTTTTTTGGAAAAAGGTGATAAAACCCTCTCAAGGGAACATTAAAAGCCTTTTGCGATATTCAGAACGTTTTCTTGAATTTCTATGACATGTGTGACAAAATACGCATGAAAAACATTGATGGAAACACGTTTAATGACAAGACCGCTGCACTGTAGATATAAATTCCTTGTTAACGTCATCGAGAAGTTCAGCATTTAAATGCCATTTACATTTGTGTATTCATGACTGGACTGCTAACTGCTAGTTTCTGCCATTTGTTCTTCACAGTGACATATACTAATTTTAAATGAGGGGTCAAGAGAGGACAGTTATGGGAGCATTGGTCTCCTGCTATAGTAAGTCTGCTATTGGCTGACTATTTCAGTTGGCCTTACGTCATCTCCTCAGATAAAATCTGTCTCTGTAGGAACAACCTCCGAGCTAGCAACATACACACTAAAAATACAAGGCCCCCTAACCTTGTTGCTAACGGTATATATGCGAGAAACGTTTTGCTGTTATCACTGGGTTTAAATCGGACGGCACTGAGGTGGGAAAAGGTGATGTCACACGCTTCGTTGCACCAATCAGGAATGAGCAACATTTGAATCAAAACTGTTGCAAGTACATCTGATCAATCGACACCTGCACAGTCTTAAGAAGTTTGTCTATTTTAACTGATGCTCATTTAGTCTTGAATACTAAGGTTGTTGGGAAAAACATCAAATTTGAAACCGCGTTTTTAGGGGCTTTAACCAACCTGACCTCCTTCACCGCTTTAACACGCCATGTATTCTATCGGTATGTATGTTAAAAGTGTATGTGGATTAGAAGTAAACAAAAGTCTGTGCAGGAGAGGTGGGAAGTCAGAGACAAGACAAGCAGGAGACACTGAAAATGAAATAATGAGGGATTAAATTGCAATTACCAAACAAAGGAGAAGAAGCACAAACACATAAGCATCAATGCTGGATGCAGTTGTTCATCCGTCAACACAGGATGTCACCAGCGTTGGTACAAGAGAAAGAGGACGATGAATGATGGGCGCCGCAGGTCTGAATTCAACACGTCAGCCTCCAGATGAATTGCTGCAAACAAAAAAAGAAGATGATGATGTACCACCACCGTGTTGTGTTGAGAAGCTGCTGCTTCTCAAAAATGAGCGAGCGTGTCATCCATTTACCTTGTGCTCGACCAGGAAAAAAAAACAAACACATGTTCGTCTGGTAATTGAGCACATTTCCGGTCGTGTCTCACTGTCCTACTACGACACAACACAGGGCCAAGGATACATGGCTTCCCCTTCTGTTAATTAATTTCCGAGCTCATAAACTAACAGCCTCTGCTTTTCAGAATTGCTGATATGATTTAAGTCGGCACATCATGCTTTTCACTCCCTCTCTTTGCCGCTGTCAGTACGGAGCAGCTTCCACATGCTCTGAATGCAGAGGACGGCGCCGAAGCATGAAAAACACACGAGGAGGCATTTTACACCTGGCCGTGCATGCTCCTGCTCCTCCTGGATGTGTTGTAGGGGGGTTTGCGGGTGCTATTAATTTCAAAGCATTATCTTTTTAAACGCTGCACAATGTTTTTTTTTTCTCCATCCTCCTCGCCATATATAGAGCGCTGAATGTGTGACAGTAGCCGGGAGTTATTATGCACAGATAACCTTCCCTTTCCTTTATAATCCAAGCAGGCACAAAGGGAAACTATTCATGATCTACAATTATGTTTTCCTAGATAAGATAAGCAGTTCACAATTAACTTAAGGCTCGCCCCAGACATAAGGAGCTTTTCATATCTGCTGACCTAGCCAATCAAACAGCTCCAGGAGCTGCTTTTCAATATCACCATGGCTAAGCCTTTTGCCTTTGTGTGCTCCCTTCTTCTTCTCTCCTGCCTTGGCACTTTTCAGATGTTCGCCTCACGCCCCTCTCAGAAGAGCCCAGTTGAACACAAGGGGGCGTAGACTGCTAAGTTTGCCTCACCTTGTCCAAATCAGCAGTAGCAGAGGCAGCACCAGCAGGGATAGATTTGATTATGGTGTCACGTCCGACCTTGAGGGGGGGAACCACGCTTGAATTTACATTTCAAGGAGGAATGCCTTATTGCATTATTGGCAAGGGGAATGTGTGGCTTTCTCCACACTCCGACTAAACTGCATTAGGAGTGACTGGCCTTTGGCAGCGGGGCAGGCTGGACCAGTTGTTGGATCATGAAGTCAACAGTTCTGTCCGTTCAGTAAACATCCTCCGTCCGAATCATCATCATCAGCCATTAGGAGAGCTGGTGTCGGTGGGAGTGTTCTCAAGTTTTTAAATATGTCACTCATACAGGATAATCAAGTCCCCAGAGGTTTGTAGCACAACAATCAGCAGCAGCACACTCGGCGCAGTGATTGCATTAGTGATGGCATTTTAAATAATCCTGTCTATCTCAGCAGGTAGCTCTTATTCCTGTTCTTTTCATCGCAATCGTCAGCGATCTGTTTATAGCTGAAGGAATGAAAACAGCTGCTATTTTATTTGCACAGTTTAGAGTTAAAGGGACATTACACATTAATATCATGTTTTGTAAATGTGCCAGCAGTGTTGTAAGAAGTACCAAGAAGTCATACTTGAGATAAAGTATAGATATATTATGTTCTACTTTTACTTGTACTTTTGTTACTTACTGTGAGTACATTCAATATCTGATACTTTTACTCAAGTGCTATTCATATGCGTGACTTTGACTTTTACCAAAGTAATATTTGAACATTTTGATTTGATTTTGATTTTGATTTTATTTGTCCCGTAGGGAGATTTGTCTTCACTGACAGTACATTACACATCTTCGACGTCAACGGACACTACATGCACATCAACAAACAAAAAGAAAGAGACATACATAGCAACAATAACAACAAAGACAAGTTATATGACAGCACAGTATCAAGTAAACATTATATCTTTACTTGTGGTTCTTGTTGCACACTGTAGCACAGCAGTGATGAAATGTAACTGAGTACATTTACTAAAGTACTTTAATTGAGTACAATTTTTTGTACTCAAGTTTATTAGAGTATTTCCATTTTCTGCAACTCTGTACTTCCATTCCACTACATTTTGGAGGCAAATATTGTACTTTTCTTTAGTCAAGTAATTTTAATTACTAGTTACACTGCAGAGAGCTTCTCCAGAGCCAAGATAACTGTTTTAAATTGATTTATTTTAACAGCAATTGGATGAAAAAGAAAAACACTGATTCTGATCATGAAAAAAACGCTGAATATCGTATACAGTAATCGACCAAGCCGATATACAAGTATATGCATAAGTTTTTTTACTCATACTTTTGCCACCAAAGCACCTTTAACATCACATACTTTAAGACTTTTACTCAAGTAGCCTACTATTCATATGGAACTTGAACTTTTATTAAAGTAACATTTCTGCACGATATCTTAACTTTTACTCAAGTACATTCTTGGGGACTTTCTCCAGCACAGTGGGACAGCAGTGGTGGAAAGTAACTAAGTACTTTACATAAGTACAGTTTTGAGGTTCCATTTTCTACTACTTTTGTACTTGGAGACAGATATTGTACTTTTTTGTTCAAGTAGCACATTTAAAATTGCACAAAAAAAACAAAAAAAACAGATTCTGATTATTGTAAAAATGCTAAAATTAATTTCCAATTATCAACCAGACCCATAATATACAATATATACAAGTATATACCTTTACCCTGTGGTACTTAGTACATTTATTATCAGAGACTTAAAGGAAGTATTCAAGTAATATACATATGGGTGACCAAAGTTATATTTGAACATGATATCTTTACCTTTAGGTACTTTTTACACACTATGGCACAGCAGTGATGGAATGTAACTAAGCACATTTACTTACGAAATTTACTTGAGTTCATATGGGTGAATTTCACTTTTACCAAAGTAAAATTTTAACACAGCATCTTTACTTTTACTCGAGTACTTTGGGTACGTTTTACAACAGTGCGGAGCAGCAGCATTGTGGGCTGCAGCACACATAAAACAAAGCATGCTCCGGGCTATCTGAATAAGTTAGTTTTAAAATGTATTTTAAATGAGTTTCTGATGAGTTTGAGCTGCTCTCACTGAAAGAAATCTGCCTTTATTTGCTGATGATTCTCTCTGCTGCTGCTGCTGCTGCTCTTCTGGTCTCCCCATGTGCACTTGCATCTCTTGAATCAAGCACAAGTTTAGCACATGGCACCTGTCTAAGTGGAGGAAATGGCACTAACCCAGCCCCTAGGGGGGGTTGTGCGCTCCCATAGGCTACAGACGCATTTGTGGTAAAAGCGAGATTTAATTGGTTTGAGCTTCTCGTATATGTAGATGGCAGCGGGGTGACTCCTCCCATGCACCTGATAGGGAGTATTTACAGCTCTTTACAGCTTACCCACTGCACTGTTTCCAAGAGCGCAGCGCTGCACCATGACACTCCACTGGACCTAAGCTTTAAGGATTTCCGTCTTCACTCTCTAAACCTGCCGCTATATTTTCCGAGAGTGTGTGAGAGAGAGAGCGAGAGAGAGACAGAGAGTGAGTGAGAGAGAGAGAAAAAAAAAGTTTGCCAAAAGTTGTCCACTACTTGTTTTTCCAAGATGCCACGCTCGTTTCTGGTCAAGAAACACACAAACTCCGCAAAGAAGCCAAATTACAGTGAGCTGGAGAGCCCGACAGGTAAAGTTTGACCAAAACTCTCTCAAAAGTTTTTCTTTTGCGCAACTTTCTGTTTGCATGTCTTTCTGCTCATCCAGGCAACATGTGATCCTTCATTTCCCCTTTTTTTTCTCCACTTTTCTTTTATTTCCAGTGTTCTTCACGCCGCACATCTACAGGGCCCTTCCTCTGCCCGTCATCCCGCAGCCGGAGATCCTGAGCCCGGCGGCGTACAGCCCCATCACAGTATGGACTACCAGCAACTTGCCGCTGTCTCCGCTCCCCAGCGACCTCTCCCCCATCTCTGGATACCCCTCATCGCTCTCCGACACCTCCTCTAAAGACCACAGCGGCTCTGAGAGCCCGAGGAGTGATGAGGACGAGCAGATGCTGCCCAAGCTGACAGACCCTCACGGGGTGGAGGCAGAGAAATTCCAATGTAGCTTGTGCAGCAAGTCCTACTCCACGTACTCTGGACTGCTCAAGCACAAACAGCTGCACTGCGACGCCCAAACGAGGAAATCCTTCAGTTGTAAATACTGCGAGAAGGAGTACGTGAGCCTGGGAGCTCTCAAAATGCACATCAGGACTCACACCTTGCCTTGTGTTTGTAAAATATGCGGGAAAGCTTTCTCCAGACCCTGGCTGCTCCAAGGACACATCAGGACGCACACCGGTGAGTGGATGTGGGGGAGACAGAGGGGCCCTCTGAGTGAGGAGGCTGCTGCTGCTGTGGGCTAATTGTGTTCAATGTATACATGATGTAACAGCCTGCACACATAGAGTAGACTTCACAGCCCAGATTAAGTTTGTAGTCAGGCTGATGTGACAAAACATAAACTCGTAGATATGTTTCGGTGATGCATCGCAAAGGGACAATATTGCTTTTTCTGACAAATGTCATGTTTTGAATCAAGCAGCGACTGAACCTGCTCAGCTGAGTGCCTCTCTGTAAAACGGCAAAACAAAACAAAAAACCCAGCAGGCCAGCACTCTGACACCGTTTTCTATTCAAATGTGTCTGCACACAATCTCTGACAGCGTCTTCTTTTTTTCTCACTGACAGGAGAGAAGCCGTTCTCCTGCCCTCACTGCAACAGGGCGTTCGCAGACAGGTCCAACCTCAGGGCTCACCTACAGACCCACTCGGATGTGAAAAAATACCAATGCAAGAACTGCTCCAAAACCTTCTCCAGGATGTCTCTTCTGCACAAGCATGAGGAATCTGGGTGTTGTGTAGCACACTGACTGAACTGGGATACTTTCTCTTTTTTTTCCCCCCACCATCATCAGAGAAAAAAAACAAAACAAACTGTTGCTTCTTTATGTTTTCCGAGCCCGGGAGAGCTGTCAGGGAATCACATCGAGGGGGGGGGGTTCTTTCTTTTTGTTTTTTTTCTGCTTCTTCTTCTTATTCTGCGTCTTCTTCTTCTTCGATGATTGGTCGGTTTCATTTCAGAGCTCTGTGGGCTCATGTGCCTCTCGCCTCAAGCAGTGTTTCTGTGATTGCAATCAGTGTCGAGCTTTGTCATGCCATGTACTCACCTACCTGTGCTATTCATGCACTTTTTCTGCATGTCTAGAATGTTGGTTTTTTTTTCATATGCCTTCACAATGTTATCCGCAGTGTTTTTGTACCGATGTCTCTCATTGGCTGTTATGCAGTCCTCCACTTCCTTCTTTTTAACTTTTTGATATTACAGACGATACCAAAAAAGGCGCATTATTATAAATGACAGTATGAACAGAGGAATGCTGAAGCCATTGTTACTTAGGGAACAAGTGCAAACTTAGTTTGTTTTTTTTTAGGGTGAATTTACTTCAACTTTTTGCACAGTCAGTAGAAACAGTTTGCCAGCACTCAAATAGCAAAACAGATGTTTCTCTCAAGTGCCTCAGTTTTACTTGGCAATAATATGTATGTTCCCTGTTTTTTTGTTTGTTTCTTTTTGTTTTATATATTTTTATATATTGAATGTAAGCGTGACTGAGATGATTGTATATCAGCAGTGAAAACTGTGATGCTGAATGATTTTTGATATTTTTTTCATATCCTCATGACACTTTTGGAAAATAAAGTTTCATGACATTTATTTTTCGTACACATTTCTGGCATTCCTTCAAGTCGCCTTTTTCATCCGCCAAGGCCGGCTGTTCCGCAGCAAGGTGATTGTCACGCGCTTCAAAACGGAATAAGTCGCACAAATGATATTTAATCCGGCTTGCCCCGTCTCGTGTTATGGAGATGTAAAAAAAAAAAAAAAAGTTAGAATGAGAGAAGAGGAGAGAGGTGACTCAGCTCTGAATCAGGCCTCAACCTGTTCCCCTGCGAACCTGTCCAGACATCAAACAATCTTGAAATTTAACACATACAAGCTATATTGATCTGCACTCACTTGTTAGACCCTTTGAGGGCCCATGACGCCCTCTTTACCCGAGTGTGTGTGTGTGTGTGTGTGTGTAAAGCTGAAATGTGAGGGCGTTGTTCCTGTTAAGAGAATAGCTCTTATTTTAAAACTTGTGTCATCAACCCGAGGAAAAGTGTGTGGTTTTTTTGTTCAGTTATCTCAGGGGCGTAGGGCACTCCGATATCTAGATTTTTAATATGTTTTCCCAAAAAGCCCAGAATTTGCATTTGCTTTGAGAACCTCCTTGAGTTTCTGGGATGCCTGCCATCGACGATTAAATAGACTTCCTTGGGCTACATCTTGTTGTCTTTTACCATATGCCGTCTACTTTGCAGCAGATCGAGATTAGGGCCCCGAAAAGCGGTGCCTCGAGGGATACAGTCAAAGTTGAACTCTTTCTAACAAACCCCACGGTGTGTTCCCGTTTGCCCCCTAATGCCCAAAAGCTCCTGATCTGAAGGATGTGATCTGACAAACAGACACTTGTTTTTCTCACTGCGAGGCCTGAACTCCCCTGTAGGTAGATTCTCCTCGCTGTGAGTCATCATCGAGCTATTCCAGGTGCTCGGATTGGGCAAGGTGGCTCCGGGGCTCTTCAAGCAACCCCCTCGCTGGAAAGCAGGTGCAACCAGGAGCACTTAAAAAAAAAACGCAGCACCAGCTCCAGAGATGCTGTAGAAAAACCTCAGCCACGACCCTAATGTGGAAACAAGCAGCAGGTCCTATTATTCAGATCATTTGCCTCATAAAAGGAAAGTGGCATCGGGAGGGCACTCTAAACTCCAATATCGCAGAGAAAGTGAAGCTGTTTGTCCTGAATATTCTTCGGAGGATCTTTCCTTCCATAGGCAACGCTTTATCACGCCGGTGTCAGAGAGAAGCAGAAAACAATGAATACATAAAGCCAATTAGCTGCGCAATCTTGCAAGATTTGCCTTTTTACAACAACAATTAACTGCATGACTGATTCCTCAGATAACAACGTGTTAAATGCTTTCCCCCCTCAAACATGAATATTTGATTTAGCTGCTGTGATGATAGTGGGAGGAAACGGGGCGGAGAGGGAGCAGGAACTCATTTGTTTGAAAGCATATGGCTATTAGAGGATGTGTTAAAGAATGTGAGATCAAATGTCTGTTAGGTGTGGAGACTGTTAATAGTCTCGCCGCTGTGATCAAGTTGCGAATCTCGCAGACGCCAAGCGCAGGTAGATACCCTGCGGGTGTTTTTGTGATTAGATAGGAGAGAGAAGAGTCTTTGTGCCGACACGTTGTGAAGATGAGGTTAAATGTGATTGGTGCATCACTGTTACAGAAGTATTATTTCAGTACCAGCAGTTTTACTTATAACTGAGTAATAATTCAGTGATGTAACTGTACTTGTACCTGAGTGGAGATTTTCTGTACAACACTGACTAGAATTAACATATTTGAGGCCTTGATTGAGCCATTTATCACACTCAGTGGTAAATTAGGGGTTCAAATAACAATTAATAAGCAATTAACGATATCATGCGTAACATTTATATATAAAAACAACAAGACCTTTGTTATATATATTTTGTTGAGTCGTGTTTTTCCATTTCTCTCAGTTGTTTCCAACAATGTTCAAACTCAGAGAAATCATAAAAGTAAGTAACGGCTTTAATAACGTAAAACATCAGAAGATACTTCAGAGACTAGGTAAGGAAGTCAACAATAGTGACTAAACACAACGCGAACAAAACCTTTAGACATAGCTCGTGATTCTCATCAGCAATGGTGGTTGTTTAATAATGAGGACAGCAACTCCCATGATCCCGCGCTGCTTAAATCTTTTGTTTTGATTGAGAGATGCCTCGCAGCAGAAATTACACACTGTGTGATTAAACTGTACTTAAAGATATGATATTGAATATGTCTGCATTAAAGTGCCTGAAAACGACTCGACCATTGTTGTATAATTTGTGGAGTTGTGTACAAAAATGCGCACAATCGTGATTTTTTTTAAGTAACAGTGAGTTTCAGTTGGTTGCGAATGTAGGAACATGGCCAAAAATAACACAAATAAAACTTTATTACCCAGTCCGTAAACGTCTGTGGTTGAGTTACGTGGATAGTTTTTGATCAGCAGTGTAGAATACAACTCCATGATCCCACTCTGCTTACGTCCCCTGTTTTGTTTTGATTGAGACACCTCTAGCAGCAGATGCTGTCCATTCAGCTGATTCATTCTTGTCAATCAAAGCCCTGTGATGTTTCCAAATTGCTTATTCTAATCAGCCGGCAGTCCAAAATGCAAAGACATTTCATTTAACTTTCACATAGTACAAAGAAAAGCATCAAATCCTCACAAATGAGAAGCCTCAGCGAATCTTTGGTCAAAATGGATTGCCGATTAATTTTCTGTCTGCCAAGCGACTCGATTAATCAACTTATTGTTTCAGCTTCGTCGCGAATAAAACCATTCATCTTTACTTTGGCTGTCATTTACTTGCATCAGCCCATCCTGTTGATTTCTCCTCATTATTTAAGCCTGCAATCATCACATACTTTCATTTTATCACGTACATCTTAAATAAATGTCCTCACTGGATACATATAAGTGCTCAGGGGGACATAAAAAAAAACCCACAGCAGCTTCTCTGTGTCAGACGTAAAGCAGGGCCCAGCTCTCAGAAAACCTGCTGACTTTATGGTGAATCAGGGAGTATGATTCCTTTATGACCATCAAGTGGAACAAATAAAGTTAAGGGCGTCCTCTGAGGGCTGATTGTCCTAGCCGGGAAGTGATCCCCAGCCCTCCTCTCTAACCCCGCCACATCAGAAAAAGGAGATGATTGTGTATTCCCCTTTACTCCGACCGCCTGGAGGAATGTTTGTCTGTTTATTGAGCTCCCCGCATCTTGTTAAAAACTATTCTCTTTCATTTCAGCTGTCTCCTCAAGTGACTGGGTAGCTGCACAGAATGGCAGCGCCTTTTTTTTTTTTTTTTCCAGCTGGAGGTGCATATTCTCCAGATAATACTGTTTGCCTCTAATTGTGTCGCGTCCTTTGCATCTGCGCCCTATTTGTTGATAAATTGGATTCATGCAGATGGAGCGAGCATAATTTAATCACCAGGGGAAGATGGATTCTTTTGAAGTGTCTTATAGTCTTGTGCATTTACCTCGTTAATATAAAAAGGGTTAATGTAAAGAGACAGGAAAATGTCGTTGAGAGACTTAAAAAAGGGAAAAGTAAGGCGCTGGCGGCCTGTTTCATGTGCGGCAGGCTGCAGTCGTGTGACCCTCCATGTAGGTCAGAAATGATTTTTTTCCTCTGAAGTGGAGAGTCCAGCGGAGACAGACGAGGCTATGTTGTCTTAATCAATAGCTCTGTGGTCTCCTTTTGTTGCCTCCCTCTTGAACAGAGGTCAGCAGTCAAAAGATCCTGTGATCTTATTTATTACTTGATTGTATTTCCTCCTAAATGTTCAGCCCA
Organism: Sparus aurata; assembly: GCF_900880675.1. Classification (NCBI taxonomy): domain Eukaryota; kingdom Metazoa; phylum Chordata; class Actinopteri; order Spariformes; family Sparidae; genus Sparus; species Sparus aurata. Next base: position 20,846,309 of record NC_044207.1, read on the forward strand.
CTAAACCTCATGACCACAGCTGTAAAAAAAAAAAAATCATCACAGCAGTCCTTTGTGGCCACAGATGATTTGATGGATGGAAAGTTGTCGTTTATATAAAAAGTTTTCACTCCCAAACAGTTGTCACAACTTTAGTGATAAAACGGTTCTACTTCATTTTTTAGCCTCCTGAAAGCCTTAAGCCTTTAAAAACAAGTCATGAATGTTTTACAGTATAGCAAAGAGAGCACATTAGCCTATATTGAGTTAGGGAAAGTGCTCATTTACGGCCCTGCACTGCAGTGAAGTTGACTAGCTTCAGTCCATAGCCCACGTTGAGAAGAAGGCCTGTCTTTGTAGCTAGCTAGCAGGTCTCTGTCCGTTTACAATAAATATTTATTTAAGTAAGAATTAAACACATTTAAATTTCTGCAGGATTTAAAGGTTACTCCTCAAAATATGAATTCCACCAGAGTCAAAAGCTGGGGCATGTTAGTCTGTTGCTGCATTGCTAACATAGCTTGAACAGGAGTCACTAGGTTTATATTTTCTCAGTCGTTATTGGATGTACGCAAGCGGCTGCTTTATTTAGTTATTTGGGTGAAACAAATTGGATTCCAAAGACCATGAAATGTTATATTTTGTATGTACAAATAACAGCTGGGGAAAAATCAATCAGTAAACGTTTAAGCTAACATTTATCCATGTTTATCTCAGCCGCTACCTTTCAGTCAAGCTACAAGGCTGCTAGGCCAGTGGCCGTAGTTCGAGTCTTCGTTTCAACATTTGTAAACGAGACACCAGTGGATAATTTTAAGGAGACCTCAGGACATTCTCAAGGTGTTTTTTTTTAACAAGTCTTGGGAACATCTCCAGCCATGATCATGGCTGTCAAGATAGCTAGCCAAAATATGATCTTTTCCAAAACTGAAATTCAACCTAAAGAAAGTGGCGACATTAAGAAACAGAACGTTCTAATTTATCTGTGGTTTTGCAAGAAATGTAGCCTATAGCATATCTGTTTAGCTAGCAGGTGCTCTTTTTACCAGTAATATTTATTTAGAAATAACCAGAAATTAACACATTTAAAGGATCAGACTATGTGTTCCAAACGTAGCTTGGACGGCACTTATTCTACTTAAGCTAGTTAGCTTACACCGGAGCTTTTTAGTTTTTATTTCGTCCATCATTATTGGACCTGCATAAGTGGCTGCCTCGATTAGTTATTTGGATCAACAAAGTGGATTACCAAAAGCATCAAAATTGATATTTTTTTCATGTACAAATAACAACTGGGGAAAAAAACTATCAATACATTTAAATTTAGCTAGGGCTAGCTTCCAGTTGATAAACTTCAGGTCTAGCTTTTTTGACCTGTCTGATTTGACAAAAACTATTGTTTTTAATATCCTATGACAGAAAGTAAATACATAGCCTAATGAATGTTTGGCAATTGAACATATTAATTAAACATGTCTTGAAACTTTATTTATTTCAATATGATGTGTGTATTATATTAATTAGGCTGGTAGTAGTATTTCTTCATGTATAAATGTTTTTTAGTTATAAATGAAGGATTTCACCAATTTATACACTCTCATGAGAAAACTCCAGCTCCCAGTTAAGGCCAAACATCGAAAGACATCTGGTAAATTAGCCTTGAGTTGGAATTTTTTTTTCTTATTTTTATTTATTTAATCAAATTAGCCTTTCCTAAACCAAGAATGAACCTTGAGGCTCGACATGCTGTCATGGTTTTTACCAGTTTTAAACAGTTTTGAATGTTAAGTATTGTTCATAAACAGGATACATATTCGCCTACATACCACAAATACTGCAAAGGTATGTTAATGTGTCATCAAATATGGTAAAGGCAATGTAACACCATGTTATTAATCATTCAATAACATGTATACTCCAGTCACAGATAGGGGAAGTTAAACTCGTAAACCACTTGTTGTTGTTTTTTTTGGCCTATGACTACATTATACAGTAGTGTTTTATAAGAAATATCGTATTCATAGTGCAATTCATTTGATATTTGGATGGCTCAAGTGTTATTTGACAAACCTGAGTGGTTCTGAAGCATTTTCTAAAATAGTGTGACTGTTATCTTCATCGTCTTTTGTGAAATTGTGATCAATTATATTTCAGTCCAAGCCCCTTAATGTGAAAAGAATTGTAAAAAAGTTATCGATACAGTCTCTGAATATGCAATGTGTGTTTTGTATGTAGAGCTTTTAAAAAGGTGACGCACATGTTGCCACATGATTTGCTGCTGATGACACAGATGGCAACTCATTTGGATGATATCTCCTTCAACATGCAGCTCTCCAGAGTCGAATCTTAAGTCCCTGTCCTCCACGGGAACAGAGTCCATCCAGGCGAATAATGTTTTCAGAGTCCTCTCCACTGCATTTTCAGGACAAGCTGATGCTGGTCAGACACCGCAGTTATCAAATAATATACTGACAGGGCCCTCTAAATGGCTGTCAGTTCCACAAAGTGAGGCAGGAGTTTGATGTGAGGCTGCTGTCACACTAAATGGGCGAAACCTGCTTTTAATTTGAATAATGATGATGTCACGCATTGAAAAGCAGGTGCAGCAAATTGCTCATTTTTAATCCTTTTAGACTTCAGAGCTGCCTTTGACACCGTTGATCATCCAATTTAAATTTGAATGGGTGGTATTACCTGCACCCGCGCTTGACTGATTCATCCCCCTCCACTCAGACAGAAACCTCTATTTCGCCAGTGGAAGCTCATCGTTCTCCTCAGCGATCATATTAGGAGTTCCTCAGGGCTCAATGTCTGGACCATACCTTTTTTCATACACAAATTGCCTGGGCCATATCAAACACAACGTTTAATTTTGTTGCTATGGTAATTTCATGGAGCTATCCTTAAACTACGCTATACTGGTCAAGATTTTTAGCTGTGCTGGCTCAAACGCTGGCAATGTGGGTCCGTCTGTCCGTCTACTGCTTTAGGTCAGGCTGAAATATTAACATGATGAATCCTACTGACTTCATTAATCAACTGTGTTTTTCTCTTGAGCCACAAGCAGATCATCTCTCAAGTATCTCAACTTCTGCTCGATGATATTCTTCTAGTGCCACCATGAGGTTTACATTTGCGGTTTTGAGTGGGATTTTCTCAATAACAATCAGCTGAAATATATAAATAAACATAAATTGATTGAGATTCATGTCCACCTCAGACTAAATACCTGCAAAACAATGACACTCTCATCAGCCTCAGTTGCACTTTGTGTTTAGCTAATGCACTAAACAAAAACTGCGTGTACCATTAAAATCCTGCCCCGGTGTAGTTAGCAATAATGAGTTGTGTAACACAGCTGCATCACCACCAAGTATTTTTTAAACAATGGTATAACATGGCAATAACATCATTCACCGCCCCTGTTCAGTTGATCTCATCCTCTGCTCAGAGGCTAAAAGGAGCTCCAGGACTTTGTTGTCTCCCCAGTTTGCAGACATCTTTAGTTGATGATGTTCTGTTTTGAAGTCTCCTGTGTGAGTACTTCTCATCGATTATGGCTTAAACATTAAAACTGAAAGTTCACCGTTAAGCTTGTTAACCAAACAGTCTCTCTTCAGTGCTTATTTTTTGTAGCTGTTCTGGAGTTTTAGAAGCAAAATTCTGGATGAACCGGGGTCATCCTGACTCGAACAGATAAAAGAGCCAGACATGATTAAAAGACGACTATCATCTGTGACGGCATTTATTACCACAGAAAATATATCTTCTCAGAAGCTCTCCAAAGTGAATAAACTTGAAAAGACTGGATTCATTTCATAATGTCAACAGGGAAAAGACAGCTTCTTACGTTTTTTTTTAAGGGTTATTTGTTGTTCGGCAATGAAACCTTTTCCTAAAGAAATGTCCCAGGTTACATTACAAACAAATAAGACATTCGTTTTACTGAGGAACCAAACCATCATAGCAAAAATATTTGTGTATCACCTGTTCTACTTTATCACTATAAATAGATCATGGGGAGGTGTTTCATTTAAATTTGTATTCACAACAAGAAAGAGGTTTTGATCCTTATTTTCAGCAGCATGGTTTTCAAAAAACATCAAATATTAATATTTCCCTCATTTAGTAAGACAACACACAACTTGGTACAAGTCTTTCAGAAGATGTTGTAGCAGCCATCAGAATTCACAGGCAAATTGATCCCACTGGAGCTTCCCATACTGTATACTGTCTGCATTCACACAGGAGAGTAACTTGTCGGTAATTGGTTATCGTGATGAATTTTAGGCATCAATAGTTCCTTTGTCTTTAACCAAATAAAAAAAAGCCTCCCAGTATCAGTTAATGACAGATATATAAGAAGATAAAAGACAGTAATGGGTATTGAGTAACATAACGAGCTTCAGAGTTGGTAAATGTTTACTTTAATTGCAGCACACATGGGTTGTTTGTCCTCCAGGAGCTTTACTGTAACTCCATCCATGTGTGCTGCAGGATGGGCAGACGCACCACATCCTCACTCTGATTCTCTCACTTTTAGAGGTGATTGTGCTATTTCACAATCAATTCTGCTCAGAAGAACAAAATTAATAGTGAGGTAGGTGCCTATGCCAATTGCATATTTACCGAAACGCAACTGTGGCTGCATTCGTTCACATCCCGATAAGGAGAAGAAATTGCAGAACCGGAACGCACCGGACTTTTAAAGACAAATAATCATCATGGAAATGGGATTTGCTCTCTAATTGTATTGCGGTGTCCCAAGTCATTTATTCAAATTAATATCCTCACTGTGTTTACCTGTTGTGGGAAGCGCTGTGCATCTTAATGTCCTCTATTTTTCTGAATCCATTACATACTCTCAATATAGACAATGTTACGGGTCACTTTTCATGACGTCCACTGATGAGGCGGCGCAAAGTAAAAAGCTATTATCTTTAATTGATTTCCCTCTCCGAATCTATACCAATCACAAAGGAAGAGACGGATAAAGAGCAGATGAGGTGGAGGAGGGTTCACGAGACAATAGGTAGATGTGGACTGTGCTACAACAAGATTCCAGGAAAATAGGAGCAAGATTACTGTACATTCATAGTGAATTATTTTGATCAGTGGGTAATCTCTGAGCAACCCCGGATGTGCGCAATTGTGGATGCAAGAGTGTGAGTGTGAGATGATCCCTGAGAGGCCAGCAGACCAAGCCGGTGACCTAATTATGATGAATCAGAGCTGGGAAAAGCTGTCTGGCCACCAGCCTGTTCTAAGTGGCTTTCCGGTCCACAGCAACAGCATAAACGGCCTCAACAAGGCAACAAAACACAACAGGTATTCTGAGAGCTCGACAGAGGCAGCACATATGTTGCTGAGCACACGTTATTGGTTGTATGTGCTGAATACTGAGTCAGATGTGATCAATAAGACAAGATGGGGGATTTTTGATGCTATTAAAAGCTCCTAATTGTGACAGAGTGATTTTTGAGTTCTCATTCCCAACTTGTCAAATTGATGTGCAGGGTTTCCCAACTTATCGAAAATTGCTTCAGTATAAAAATGTTCTTACAAATGTAACTAGGCCGTCGGTCGGCTGCTGGTCAGTGTCAAGGCTGCTGCTGAGCGTCGATCACCCTAGTTTTTGCATTGTGTCTCAAACTTGTGGCACTAGTCGCCCCTTGACAGTTGTAATTTGGCCATTTGAGCATGTTGAACTGGCAGCAGAGGCGGTCAGTCAAAGAAATCACTCTGATACTCCAGCCATCCATTGTCTGTAACCGGTTTATCCCTTTTATGGGGTCGCGTTTTTTTTTTTTTTTTTGCTGGAGCCAATCCCATCTGTCTCTGGGCGAGGCGAGGGTTAACCACACATCAGGAGCAATTTGGGGTTCAGTATCTTGCTCAAGGACACTTCCACATGCAGCTCAGCGCCGCCCGGAGCTGGGATTCCCACCCATGACCTTCCGATCACTAGCCGACATGCTCTACCCGCTGAGCTACTCAGCTACGTTGTATGTCATTTTTTTTGTCTTGTCGTCACTTTCCACTTCCTGTCTTGGTTTTTTTTACCTCCCTTTTTGTGTACACCTGTGTAATCACTTATTCATTAGCCCTTGTGTATTAAAGCGTGTGATTTTCCTTTACTCTTTATCAGTTTATCTGTTTTTGTTGTCCTTTTTCCCTGTTTGAAATAAATGAAAATACAGACTACCGCCACCTGTTGGACTGGAGACGTATTTCCCCTCAGGTGGAGGCATGTAGGGCAAGCTAGTTGGCTGCCGGCTGTCTTTGTGGTGAGTTTAGGAGCGATTTTTTTCGCAGAGAAACTGGTGACTTAAAGGGGGGCAGCAGTCAAGCTTCACCCCGCTATTTTTTTGATACTGGTATGGTGTTAGCTTAGCTTAGCTTAGCTTAGCCTTGAAGCAAGGGGGAAAGGGGGCTAGCCTGATTCTGTCCCAGGGTGACGAAGACACCTCAAACGCTCACTAAATCTTCAGCGTTATATTAGGGACCGTACTTTCACTGGGTGCAGTGACTTCCTGTTCAGTCAAACAGAAGTCCTGGACATAACTCCCTGTGAAACCACACCAAATTGTTTGAAGAATTTGATTTCTGTACAGATTAAAGACGTAATATTTCGATTAGTGAGATTCCCCTGTTTCCCGTCTTTATGCTAAGCTAAACTAAGTGGCAGCCTTATAAGAACTGAGAGTGAGATCAATATTTTCATCTCACTGGATATCTAAAGTTGAAGGCAAAAAAAAAAAGATCTAAATTGTGTGAGCTTGTCATAGAAATATGCAAATCCCTGTAGAGTCCCAGGTACCCAGATCAAAGAGCAGCTGTTCGGGGACACACACATTACTGCATGACCTCTCTTAACTTATGGGTAAATAGTGAAACAGAATACTCTGGGGGCTTGAGAAAGGCTCGCCCTGTACTCTGGCATGACATTGGGCCTCCGAGTGGTATTAGGCGCTCTCCGCGACACATTTAAGACTTGAATATGTCGCTTTGAGGAATTTCTTGGGTTTCTCAGATGGATGTTCGAGCCTCAAACCATGAACGCAGTATGAAATCGGCCGACAATATCCACCGAGACACCTTCCACAAAGAGCCAGTGGCAGCCACAGCATCTCCTGGGATAGTTTGGAATTTTTTTCTTCCTTTCTGTCAAGTGGTTATCTGATCGTCAGTCAAGGGAAAAGGTGAGTATGGAGCGCAAACAAAAGGCGCTTGAATAAACTAGCTCCCGGCCACATTATTCAGACTCTGGGTATTGTATTCTGCTGACAAGCCTCAACAGGACGCAAACCTCCAGAGCAGCTTCTCTGGGGATGGGTAGGACTCCTTTGCTCTGCCTGACAAGGATCTCAGTGGAAGTTATGTACATAATCAGTATCTTTACTGCTGCAGGTAACAAATCACAACTGTTGTACTCCGCTCTGTGTCACAATTTAAAAAAAAACAGAAACACCTGTAACATATTATGCAACGCAAACTACAGCCCCGCTGGAAATACGACTTCCCATTAAATGTTGAGGGTTTTTTTTCCAGACTGCATTAGCTGCGTCTGTGTTGACTCACTTATGTGGCTGGACTTGATGTATTTTTTGACTGCTTTATGTTTAAACTTGTTGCCAATATTTTTTCCACTTTACTGTAGAAACACCCAATAGCACAATGCAGTCAGTCCAATGACAGCGGAAATTGCCACTTAGAGTTCATTTGGTAGAGTTGACTCAACGTTGTTAACACCATGTAAACTGCATTTATATAGCCACAGTATTCATAGTGCAATGTACAGGCATTTGTATTTCTCCTCAGTATGTATATATTGTATAGATCATAATCTCATTTAAGTAGATGCTGTGATGGCACTAATTTTGCTAAAGGAATCTTATTTGGGGTCTATTACAATATCTGTTCTTTAAAAAATCTGTTCCTTTCAATCTCTTTGTGGCTCTCTGAAATTAGGATGTATGTACTTTTGATGCCACACCACATGTTTTATATGTCAACATGTTTTGAGCAAATCAACCAAGATGTGAGTCTTCGCTCTCAGACTGGTTTACTTGAATACTTTCTATGGGTCTAAAGAGGTCAAATCAGCCCTTCATTGATAAAGATGGGTGAAAAAAATGTCTCTTGTAGAGATTAGTTTTTCTATTTCTTGAAAAGTTTATTTTGGAGAAGAAGAGTACATTAATCAACATTCAAACAAATGTAAAAAAACAAAAAAAAAGCACCTGAGTTAGCTAAACAGCTGGTTCTCGTCATTGGATCATTGTTCATATTTGTGGGTGTCACCAAGCTTTTCTGCTTTTCTATCCTGTTGATCACCTCTCGACATCTCAGATATATTTTGAAAGTTTGAAATAAGAAACAGTTATAGCAATACGATCTGTAACAGGCTGAAACTGAAAAAGAAAAATGGTTATTTCAGAAGTTTGGCCTCCAGTATTGATGATGTTGGTCGGTTGGTTCCTGTGGCACTTTGGCTCAAACAAAAATGTCTTCAGATGAGTCATGAGATGAGATTATGGATAATTATGGTTTCAAGAGGATGTTTTATCGTTGATCCACTGTTTGTTCCATGGCAAGTTACTAAAAAACTAGAAGAAGAAGGAGAATCTTTATTTACTCCATAATGTACGACATACTGAAACTAAAAACTAAACATTTCCATGAAGTTTAGGTGTGTAGATATTCATGGTTACCGGAGAGGGACTTTGAATGCTTTTGGCTTTTGAAGCATATTCTTCCCAAAGGATGAACTCATCCATTTTGGCCCTTATATTAGTACTTCTGGCTAAAATCTTACCTTTGTCCATGAGATATCTGACAGTGGGATTCCCGTTGGATTTCTTAAGATATTTACGGTACAGAAAACCCTGATTTTAGTGACCCCTTGATCTCACCCCTTGCCAAATTCTCCACCTGTACTGTAGAAGCAGCACCAGACTTAATAGGCCCATCATAATGAGATTTACTGAACACTTTCAGTCTCCAGTTGAGTTACTCATTCCGTCTTTGTGTTTTTTATGTCCCCCGTTATCAGTTTGATGAGCCAAGAAGCTCAAGGCTTTGAACAGCCTGAACCAGGGCCACAGTTACAAAACCTTTATCGCGCTGTAAATTATTCTGATGATGGATCTCCTTAACGGTTGTTTTTTGTTTTTTTTTTATCTAAAGAACAGAGTGTTACTGAGGGTCTCTTCTTGATGTAATTACCAGAGAAAACTCTTATAAGCTTGTTTTATTACAACCCCCGATTCCAAAAAGGTTGGGACGCCGGGACAGAATGCAATCATTTGCAAACAAGTGTTTACAAAGTGTTTTATGAAGTGTTCTCCGGCCCATAATGTAATGTCCTTTACACGGTCGTGTTTCACAAAGTGGTGGGCATCTGTGCTTTAGAGTTGTTTGACTATTCAGGGCCGCCATACATGCAAATGTTCGTCCCTACTACAGGCATACTGCAGGCCACAGTTCAGGATTAAGTGGTTAGCAGAAATTGGTGGTCCTCTTCTTTATGTATGGTTCCAGTATCTAACCAGACTGCTTGATGTCCTGCAATGCACCTGTAAGTGACGAGGTTAACTCTGCAGCACCTTTATCAGCAGGTGAAACTCACATTGCCCTCATTGTGTTTTTTTGATGGACCCAGTATTTTCACAAGATCATCTTCACTCAACTCCATGTCGTCCTGTATTGTTAACTTTCGCAATGAAAAGAATAATAAATACATCGGACGCAATGTTTTTTTGCCAGATGACGTATTAAATAAACACATATGAGAAAACAGACTTTGTTGTGGTATGCTGGTGCACTCTCCAGCGTGGTGACACATTGTGACGGGATATGCGTCATGAAATACCATCTGCATACAAAACTAAAATTGCAGAGCATCATCCGTTGTTCTGTTTTTAGGCTGGATTCTCTCTGTGATTACCGAGAGATAATAGATGCAATCATGTTTACGACAGTATCCAACAAAACCTTCCACAATGTGTTAAAAAGTTATTTGGGACTGCCGCTTTTTTAATTTAGCTTGAATGCCACTTGCTATTGCTATTTTTCCTGATTTCCAAGAAGACTCGGAAATATGTCAGCAAGCTAGGATTTCAAACATAAACCACCAGGCAGCCGAATACTTGTGCAGAGCAATGTTTTGCAATAATGAGCCTTATAAACACTGCATCAATATTACAATCCCCCCTCCGAGAAATAGATTGTTTGTCTTTCCAAGCTAGTAGTCACAGTCTTCCCTGCCATAAATATCCTCTGTCATTGGTGCATTCCTCTCCCTTCACCACAGCCTTTGAGTCTTTTCGGAGATTGCCTGGTCTGCACCGATGCTTTCATTCCAGTGGACTGATCACAGGAGACCTGATCCAGCTGTGTCATGAGTTGCGGAAAAAAAAAACCCTCGGCTGATAAGAGACCAAGACCCTGAGTGATGTGGGATAAGACGTGACTTTAAAGGCAACAAGCAGCATTTGGATTGTATTAGGAGATAATGCTAATGACGTTCAGATTAGCACTAATTCAGCCCTCTGTGACTGAAGGGAGCACATACACACACACAAAAAAAAACCTCTGGCTTTAGATCACTGATGATAGCATCAATATGAGACATGCCACTGAGCACAGGAATGGATATGAATCAAGGGCCTGTAGGGGCAGACGTGTCATCATCCCGCAACAGCAGCGTTAGTTGCCACAGACAGCTGGAATGTTCCACTGGGATGACAGAAGGTGTGTCCGATCACACAACAACATCCCCCCACCTCTCTCAACGCCACCCTTCCCCATCAACATGCCTCCTTGTTGAACCCCCCACCAGCTCTAATCTCCCCTGTCCCTGTCCCTGTCCCTGCTAAGCGGTCAGTTGAGACAAATGGCGGGGAGCTGCTCGGTGGTGAGGACGCAGCAGGTGCTGCACTGTCAAAGGCCACTTCACACCTCCTCTCTCTCTCACACCAATGCCATTATTGCCCCCATCCATTCCCCCCCGCGAGCCACAGCCACCCTCGTCACGGGAGGGGTGAGAGGGACTCTCCAGGGTCTGCTTTGTTATCAGCATGCTCCAGCTTTGAAGTGAGCTGGGCCAGAATCTGGACTGTGTTTACTTGAAGGCATCTCCCTTGTTGTGTGTGTCAGCCTGAGGTAATTACGGCTCAGCAAGTAGCCCTGACCGTGATGACACGGTGGGGTAGGTGTGGAGAAGTAGGCAGGGCCTGGAGTACATCAGCGTCTGAGGCGGCTCTTACTCACTAGGATGTGGTGTAGACAAGGGAGCTCCCAAGTGGGGTCTGCTTGCATGGGCATGATTTGTTAAAATAAGCAGCGACCACGGCCAATAATGTCCTATAATTGTATTGTTATCATGAAGTGCAGGCATGCTGTGCTTTTTTTCTCAGTGGGGTGTCACATCAAAGACCTGTTAGGCAAAGCAGTTCATTTGGAAGTACAATTTCTGTTGCATAATTCTAAGTGACAGCATGCTTAAGTTGTTATTTTGTAGTATTAATATATGGTAATGGATTTTCCTATTCATTCTGGTTCAGGAGTTTGAGAAAGAACCAATAACTTCAGACAGGAAATCAGTGTTTTTGTGTTTTCGCTTTTGCTTCTATGAGTTTTAAGTTAAGATGTATTATGTAAATAGTTCAATAATTTGGGTAAACAACTGTATTTGCTTTCTTGCAGAGAGTTAGCTGAGAAGATTGATACCCCTGACATGTGTGTATGCTCAAAATGAAGCTAGCTGGTTAGCTTATCTTAGCATAAAGACTGGAAACAGGATGAAACAGATGGTCTGGTTGGTCAAAAGGTAAGTTTGCTTGTAAGAATGACATGTTATGGTATTTTTACGTGGGGCTGTGTGCCATGTGAATATCAGAAAGTTGGATATTCTATTGGGAAGAAAAACAAATATGTGTAGTCCCAAAATGTTGAACTTTTCTTTTAAAAAGTAGGACTGGCAATATTCACTATCACTATATATTATCTTATTCTCACTGTTTTCAATTCCCATGAAAAGACCAAAACCAACAATGTGTTTGAACATTTCTCAAAACTTTTCATTCAACTCTAAACCCAGAAGACTAAAAGCAAATCATAGATAGAAACTTTCAGTTCTAAAAAAGGCTGAGTAAGTTCCCAAAATATCTGACTGATACACAATTTGTGCTCTAGTGAGTATTAATGCCACCATCAAAACGTATGTGGGTATAAAGATAAACTCCAGAACACGGGGGAATATTCCTCGGTGTTGACCTTCAACTACGTAGGCAATGATAATAATCACATGGCTGTCCTTTTCATTCATTTGTTAACTGTAAGATAATTACCATCTTTTACTTCTCCCCCATGATACCTCGTGCCAGTAATGTGCATCCTTTCAACGAACTGGATCACTGATGTAGATCTAGATGAGCAACTTCTACTGTGTGAATACTACACTACACAGTATTTTTTATTTTTTTTGCTTAGCCCACTTTGCTAATGCTTCATATCCCACTCCAATAAATGTTTTTTCCCAAAACATCACTATCGAAATATCTACGTGAGGGGTTCTATTTAATACAAAGTATTTCCAACATGTTGAGTTCATGTGAATAAACTGAATAACTTAATCTTACACTAAAGATCAATTAAGTTAATGCAATCTTTTAAGTACTGTACATAAAGGTTATGCATTACATATTGATTACTTTACTTGCAAAATTGCATCAAACTAATTTAAGCTGAGTGCCTTATTCACTTTATTCATATAAACTCAACATGATAGAAATCATTTGCATGAAAGAATATGCTTATGTAACTGAATAACAGGGACATTTTATGTGTAACTGGAACACATAAAGTCATTAGCGTTCCAGCTGACCATCAAAAATGTCCTTAATATGGAAACTACTAGAGAATCATTTTGCTTATTTAGCTTTGCCAATTATTTTCAGCAGTTGTACTTTTCATAGAGGACTCGAAAAACAAGCCAAGTCTATCAGAGTCGTTCCAAAAACTCTGGTCACACATTGCACAAGCTCACTGGTGAGAGTCTGATAATAAGATTTCTCCCTCCTCCAGCTTACGCAGTAGCTAAAAAACAAGATGTAAGCAGAATACCAAATGACTGCAGAAGCCTTTAAATGAAGACACAAGCTGTTTTTTGTTATAGATCACATTTTAACCCTAAAACAATCTTGTTCCTCCGGCTCCAAACATGTTGATGATGTCAGTGTTTGCATGAAGTCAAAGGTGAGACTTCTACGTAACGCTGCTGCAGACCTTGTAGAGGCTCGTAGATACACGGGCACACGGACGACTGGATGTAATCTGCAACTAACATGACGTGGAAGATTGGTGCATTGCAAAAGGTCAGATATCCCCGTGCAGGCCTGCTGCAGTTGTCAGAGAGGATGTGTAAGCTCTCTGTCAGAGTAATACCACGGAAAATAAGGATTGCATCATGTCTGTGAGGTGTATTTTATAATCACGCGCATCACCATCACACAGTGACTTATTATGAAATCCTGTGCTCTTTGTGCTGACTGCAGATCTTTTTGAGGTACATCTCAAAAACAAATCTAAGCACGATTAGGATATTTATCTTGTCATTGTCTCTTTCAACTCGCTACAATTAATTTGGGATGTTATCCAGATTTAATAGATGTTCTTGCTCGTGAAAGAATAATTGCCCGTCTGCTTTGAACACTGCCGGAGCACACGTAGCTAATTTGAAAAAATGTAAATCAACTCTGTTTAATGAATAAAACCTGTCATTTAGAAATATAAATTAAAAAAAAAAAAAAACAACAGCATGAATTCCCACACAGACCAAGGTGACGAAACACATATGGCAGAGAGTTGATGTGACAATGAAAGCTTTTTTCAAAGCAAGTACACTCACAGATTAGGGAGGATCTATAAAGTCTATCGCAATCTGATAAGACTTCTGGTGTTTTCATTGGTGAGTGTCTGCTTTTATCTCCTACAACTGCTCAGCCTCTCTTATCATGTGCAGCACAGTCTGGAATTCCAGCCTCTGATGATGGTCTCGTAATCTTTGGTTACCCAAGCAAAGAGTTAAAACTTACATGGATTGTGAAATATTTCACAAACTGGCCCACAGCCCTACCTGTAAGTCACAAAGATCGATCTTCCAGCTAGAACACCTTCAAATGTTTGTTTTTAACACCGAACTTCTCAGGTAGAGGAAAAATATTTTCTATTTATGATGAACTGGGATATGGATGGAAATGGAGTTTGGCTATAACAGAGGAGCAATGGGAAGAGGTGAAGGGAGTGCAGGCTGCTTCAAATTTGTACCAGGCACCGCCTGATGCAGTTCACAGTGCTGCATCCATTTGAATTTCGCCAAAGTTAAAGGAATTGTTCGACTTTTTGGGGAATATGTTTATTGGTTTCCTTGCAGAGAGATGAGAAGATTTAGCAGAAATGAAGCTACAGCCAGCAGCTGGTTAGCTTAGCTTACCTTAGCTAAGATTAAAAAAGTGTAATCACAGGGAAAACAGATTGCTCTCTCTGAAAGTGGCAAAATCTGTCTAAAAGCACCTGTAAAGCTCACTAAGTCAAATCTTATCGTTTATTCCATTCAAGTACATTGAGTACATGGAGTCTGAGTACATGGACAGAGACAGTTTGTTGGTCCTTACAAATGTCCTCCTTGACGAACACCAGGGTAATTAACGACTCATTTAAAAGCATGAATAAAATAAGTTCTCAGAAGATGACAACTCTCCTAACAGAGTGCTGAATTCCTCCAGCGTGTGGCGGGTGCTTGGTGCCACCGTTTACAGAATCAATCATCAGTGTGAACGATCACATCATTATCTCTATAGTTATCGTTAAAATTCATGGTAACGACGACCGCTTAGTGTCCCTAAAGGTCAAGCTATTCCAAAACATGAGAGAGGCTCGGGTGTGTTTTGTGTCCCCCATGAAATGAGATCATTATCTACAAACACGTGCAAACCCTCCGCCACCAATGTTTTCACTTGATAAGAAAAAAGCCAATTAAGAGCGTTATAGAAACTGTCATAATAAATGCTGTTTGCACTTCTTCATTTCAGAGGTTGTTTTATTTTTCATCCCTCGCTGCAAAATAAATCCACTGACATGAAGCCTGGAGGAATACAACTTGAGGTAAGGCTCGTCTGCCTTGATGCCAAGAGAAAGCAGAGGCAATGGTTGACCTTGTCCTTCTTTGCTGTTGGTCTGTGGGTTTGGGCCAGGGACAGGAACTCCCTGTACAGACACTGTGTCTGCGATTGCTGAAACTACTCCACAGTAGAACGCTTTGTTCACTGCCACCAAGGAAAACCTAGACAACAAAAACACACACACGCTGGAAAAATGAACACTTGAGAGGGGTCGTTTTCTCCTCAAAACGTCTTGCTTGGGTTTCAGCGGTAAATAATATTCCCCTCGGACGGGAGGGGGGAAAAAATCATGCAGCTTCACAAAAATGCCTGGAGATAATACACACAAGACCTGTTGTTATCAAACCATTAATCTAAATCTACAGTAGTGAGGGGTTATGATGTCTCGTGTCGCAAGGAAAAAAAAAAGAGCCCATAACCGCAGTGTGACCCGAAGATTTAAGTTGTTTAACTGTGTGGGTGTGATTGGAGTGGGAGCTCATAACTCTCTGAAAATTAAACAGTTTAGAGGTTATGTGGTTATTTGTGTTACTTAGAAAAATCTCGGCATGAGCCAGCCAATAGAAATAACAATGGAACAGCGTTTTTCATTTTTCAGTCGGATATCAAGATGGATAATTTGATTTTGAGCCGTTTAATCCCATACTGGCATCTAAAAGCTCAGTGACTCTTGCGACGAACGAACTCGAACACAAGATATCTTTCGCGGCCACATGCTAATAAAAGATTAATGCTCCGGCGACAGTTTTTTTTTTTCCGCAGGCCGAAGAGCTACTTGGCATTTTTCTTTCGCTTCCAATCCAGCTGACCAAATATCACTGGCAAATAGTGTCACTTCAATCACCGTGCCCCCAAAACTGATAGGTTATCCAATTATGTGCGTTGATGCATTTCCTGTGAAGCTGGAACATTGCTCATGACCTTTTCTTGATAGAAATGAAATTTTCTCCCCTTCGGGCTAAACAAAATCTCACAGCACTCCACCCTTTGAGTGAGTCATGCTGGGATAGTCAAACAAGCCCACACGATGAATCCACAGATATTACTGGTGGAGAGGAGCTGTTTAGAAACCCGGCCGTCGTGTCACATGGCTCGAGCATGTCTGGGGGTTTTAGAGAAGGTGGTGACGAGGGGGGTGGAGAGTCCTTCACCGCCGCCTCAGAGCAGGTTATCTCTTACTGCAGCAAGCCGCCACGCGCCTGTTGCACCTGATTGTCTCATCGGCACATTCCAGGTGAGAGGGCCCGACAAGCCAGGACACAGCACCCAGACAGTGATACACTTGTTCGGCAGCCGCAGGTGTAGCTGCCCTCGTTTCTCTCTGCGCGCTCCCAGAGGAATCAGTGGAAGAGTAATCTGAAGGCGAGGCAAGGGAAAAAAAAAATCAATGACAAATGACTCTGCCTTTTTTTTTTTTTTTTTTTTTCATGAAGCACAGCAAGAAAAAGAAGAGGCATTCTTATGTGTGGTCATCTTATTGACCCACATCCCGCTCCATCATTCAAAGTAGACTCTGGAGTAAAAAAAAAAAAAAAGAAAGAAAAAATACAATAGTAATAGAGTGAGTGGTGAAAACACCCGGCGCAAGTCATTATAAAAAGGAATTATTCAGTACATTGATTCCACCTCGGTCCCTTAACTGGGACAAACATTGTTAGAGTGCGCTCAGTCTGGAAGATTGCTGCGGTGGTCTGAGAGAAGACAGGGATGAACAGGGGGTGGACAAAATAACAGAGATATGTAGGAACGTCTGTTTCAATGCTGCAATTGTTTTAGCTGAGCTTAGTCTCTTCACTGCATGTGAGTCTACCATGTAATTTTATCATATAAGTTGGAAGTAATGTGTCACATTTAATAAGTAACTAGATGTTTGATTAATTAAAGGAGACAATTTCCAATTTAAAGTTTTTGAATTTGTACTGCTTTCAATTAAGTAAACACCTGAAAAACACATTATGATCATGTAATTATTATGATTAAATAAACCCATATTGATTTAGATGTTCCTCCTAACAATAATTAAATAGGCACTTAAGGCTTATAAAACTTCATCATAACTGTCATTGATTCATTTCACTGTTAAAAATGGTGAAAGAAAGAAAGAAAGATCCGTATTCTTCGCTGTATGTTTGTACATGAATGAATAAAGTTTATATTACTTGTCTTGAATACTCTCAGGCATACAAGACCCCACAAATGCGTAGATTTTTTAAACAACACGACAACAAATCCCAAAAAGAAAAAGTAAGAACCCTAATTTAAATAGTTTTCATCAGCGTTCAAGACAGTAATTGCATGGGAGAAATGGGAGAAATTAAAATAAATACAATTTACAAATCCATCTTGCCTTCTAAGTAAGAAAAGTCAAAACATATCAAAGTTCCACTCATGCATGGATGGATGCATGGATGGATGGATAGGAGGGTGTTTGTACAGATTGTCATCCTTGGAGGCAGATCTGTAGACTGTTGGCTCTGTAAATGATACATTTTTATTACCAATTAACCTGCAAAGTATTTTCATGATTAATGGATTAGCAGTCTGGTGTATAAAATGACATAAATGTGTAAGATGTGTAAAGCCTGAGTCGATGCCCCCGTTACTTTGTCCACCACCTGAGCGCATTAGGTGCGACGCCTCAGAGAATTCACTTTAAACGGTTCCCGATTATGAATTTAATTCCGCCCTCCGGAGCAGAATAATGCTCTTGCGCTCTATTACTGTATCTCCAAGACATTAATAACTCCCCTTCATCCATTCAGACATACACTGGTACATGCCGCTGTCTAAATTTATGCCTTTGTGGGTCTGTTGGGCTGCCACTGAGGGGTGATCAGCCATTCAGGGGAGGGAGGAAACAGGAACTGAAGCATTTTGATGATGTAATTGGCAGCAGATGTGGAGGAAGATGGAGATAAAGGAGAAGGAATTCAAAATAATATCTGTTTGGGCATGCTTCGGAGGGTTATCGTGAACGGCGAGGGATCATGTTGTGACTTTTGTCTCGCTGATTCGCTGTTGCTCAAGTGCTTTCATTTTTACTGTGGCCTGAGCTCTGGAAGTCTGATGTCTCAGCGCAGCAGCAGTGGTCATGTTGTGGAAAGATATTGCGGTGTCTCTGAAAGAAGCCTCTAATAAAACTTTTCTATCCCCACCTGATCGGAGCGCACACAGTGCCAGTACAGAAGACAAATTGGATATGCTAATATTCGAGGCACATTGTGAGCTGCTTGTAAACATTATTATCAACCCGACTCATTTTTGCGAGCCTCAACATCAACCGGGAGGAGGATTTCTCTTGGAAAGCTTCCTCGGCCTGGAAACAATCCAGGACAAAAGTTATTCTCTCATGTTAAATTCATGGCAAAGAAAAGCGACCAAAGAAGGTCAAGAAGCCACCTTTTCCTGCCTTCCTTGTGGTCTGACAATAAGGCGGTGAGAACAACAAGGCAGGGCTGAGTAAGAGGATGCAGGGGGGGTGGGGGGTGGATGCAGGCTGGGACCTGCTTCAGCATTAAGTTATGCCTTTGTGAGGCAGAAGCACTTGCCTGTGGCAGGTGCAGGTAGCAGACATGACGCTGCCGAGGTGTTTCTATTGAGGAGTACCCAACCTGCCGAGTTGTCGGGACAAGTTGGAGGACTCAGTCACCACCCTGCTCTGGAAAGCTCACCAGATCCACATACTATGACTTGCACTTCTAAAGATGGGATGGAGGAACTGGAAAATCCCAGGGCTCCAACATAAAATTATCGGATTGTTTGTGATGCTTGTCACGGCGGCTAATGTGGAAGATAATACATCAAAACAGCAATTACAATCCCAGGGATTGTCTCTTTTATGTTCCACCCTTAAAAAAGCACTATGAGCGTTTGCAGACTTTACAGTAAAGTCGTAGATCTTTCGCAGAGTTCTCAGCAGTCTTATTTAAAGTTCAGAATGTTTTTTTATGGGAGTGGACTCATCCTAAAGCTAAAAGTTTTAAAGGGCACGTAATAACCGGGGCTCTAATGAAGCTTTAAATCAGAGGATTCCCAATTTCCACTTCAGAAATGTGGTGCCGTTTCTTAATGAAACCATCCTTTTCTGTTCATTAAGCCCTCGGCCCTCCTGCTCCTCTCCTGTGTTTACGCCACGGAGGCACCTGTAGCTGCAGTACAGCGAATCGGCGTCTTGCAAGTCTGGCCATGTCATGGGATTCCTGTCATCACACTGCAACAGTAATCATCTGCGCTGGGGAGTCTGAGTGAGGATAAAAGCGAATGAAAAGGCTCAGTGTGAAAAATGCGAAGAAGAATCTTCTGAAGGAAGCGTGACTCACCATGTGCTACTAGCTCAAAACATTTTCTTGTTGTAGGAGTGGCGATGGATGGCCCAAGGCAATCATTTTTCAAGTTCAAAGATGTTCTATGCAAACGTATTTCTGACATACTGCGGAGCGAGGGAGCTTCCTCGCTATGGCAGTGCGTAGCCAGAACTTATCAAATCCAGAGCCTGTTTCAGCCTGTGTTGAAAAAAAAAGAAAAGCGCGGGTGAGATGACTCAAAAGATTTTCAGCCCTCATGCTGGTCTGGAAAATCAAAGACCACGTCAATGCCCACCAACATGGAGTTAGAGGAATTTAAATATACGTCTTTAAGCCCTCTTTAAGCCTCCTAGCCTGGAGCGTTTCTTCAGCAGGTCATTTCAGAGCGGATGTACACAATTTTTGTGTTACTCTCCACGGCGAGTGGAGCAAATTTAAAGATATCGATCTGAAAAAGTTTGGCTGCAATTATCCCCCAAAGACACCTGAAGAGGCTTTTTTCACAATGAGGGCAGAGTAAGCAAAGCGATCCGTCCTCCCTCCTTCTGTTTGCTTTGCCTGAATGAATAGCAGATCCACCGGCATGGCAGTGTCAGAATAGATTAGCACCACGGTCCATCTCCCTGGCTTCACAGAATAAAATCCTCTTAAAAGCAGGGGGATGTCACTCAATCTCCTGAGACGTGTACTTGCATGGTGGAGTTTGGAAAACCTCACTACTGGGAAATATACCTGCACAAACAGAGGGAGTTTAGACTGAGACAGGCAGCCGAAAAGGTGTTTGCGAAGATATATGAAATCTCCTACGCTCCGGACCAATTTTACCTTACACAGGAATGCACGAGCTATTGAAGGTAAAGCCAGTTTGATGTAACTGCAGAAGGGCTTATCTGAAACACAAAACATCCACTTAGTCTTTTACGAAGACGTACTGGGATGTTTAATGCTGAGGACGACAGGTTCAAGTAGCTCTCTTCTGGGAAGTATCTCCATATTGCCTTCAGCTATCTGATATGTTATAATCATAGCCCAAGGCTGGGAGTGAAAGAGGGCCTTTCGAAACCCATTCAGGGTTTTCAATCCGCGTGGCTAAGAAAACAACAGGAAGTTCCTCTGCGACGAGCCCAAAGGCAGAGGTTAAGAGTTCACTGCTCACGGATACACTTCACTCCTCTCCTTACAAAACAAGTATTTATCTGTTCAGATTGGGGAGTGTTTATTCACATACAGCTGTGAATAAAACAAATTATGTAATATACTGAAAAGCAGTAGACATATATGTATGTCTCTGTTTAAGGTCTGTTTGAATAATCAAGGTATAATAATAAAGGGAACACCTGAAATATTTGTTCACATGTGTCACTATAAGTATATTTTTCACTGGGCCCGAGTGAATTAAGTTGGCACACAGAATATATTAAAGATTTTTCCAATTTTCACATGAATATCCCTGAGGGATGAGTGTTCCAAATCTCCAGCACACCATAGCAAAAGCTCTGATCATTACTTCTGCCAACTTTTGAGGCAATAAAGTGAATCAGAACAAAATTAGAGAGGTTTTAGTACAGAGTAATAAGGCAGAATCTCAGATTTTGGCACAATTTGGCACCATCCGTGCCATTTAAAATGTATCAGGCACCAAACTGCTTTTATGTTTTTTATGTCACCCTAGGTGCTGCAAAAATTAACCCAATTGGGCTCCGCTCGGGCTTGACAGGTTAATAAAAATTCCTGGACCTTTGATTAGTTTCTCTTCTTTCTTTGTTGCATTTGGGGCAACTAATCGCTGCACTGCAACTGTAGAGTAGCCCTATTTCTGCTCAGTTGTATTCGTACTTTGTTTCGTATTCTGCATTTTGTTTCTTGATTTGAATGACTTCATTGTTATTGTAACATTTATCTTTGTTTTGTTAAAGAGTGTTGCAGGACTAACTCCTAAAACGTGACTGGGTCTTGTGTTAGATGCCTGGAATAAGATCTGTGCTTCAAACAAGCTTGAAATATGTCCATATGCCACACGTGCATTTCAAAGCATATACGTGTCCTTTAAAAACAAGTGTCTAAACGTGACTACGGAGGTTGTCAGAGAACATTGAACATCAGTATGCCGAGACTCATCTACTCACCAGTCCATCATTACAGGCTGACTATTCTAATTCGTTACAACTTGTAGATTTATCAATTAATAGTAAAATGTGTATAATATAATGTAGAAAGACGCCTGGTGGAGGGTGACGTTGAGGTCATGCGTCTGCAGTGTAGTTTTTTTGTAGCCTAACATTAGCTTTTTACTTCTGGAGATACATTTATGCTTCAAAAATCATAAAAGCGGCGTCCAAATCGTGAAAGTATCGTAAACTTGCTATAGAGTTTAATTCCTGCAAAAATCCAAATTCAAAATGAAATGTCCCGTAGGTGTTTCTGTTTCGGGAACCTGGGCGATGCTAACTTCCAGGTTAGCCTACAACAAAAACATCATCCCTGCAGCACTCTGCCGCTCCCTGCCTTGGATATTTTGACCAGAAGGCACATACAGTCTGCGTATGTGATGAGGATTGCAAACTGTAAGGCTGTGAATGCTGATGTATGCGTGGCCCTGGTCCATGTTGCTCTATATAATGCTACATTTTATCTCTAAATAATGCATATTACCTGCAGCGATGACTTTATCCTGTTCTTAACTATTCCACAAAACACTCCTTTTTCCTGCCACATCGCACACCAACCGGCCCTCATACCCTTATTTTTTTATGGCAACATTTATTTTGAATACAAATAAAGAATGTCTTTGTTTTGACTTTGTGTTAAATTCAAAAATCTTTCACATTCTTCGACTTAGTCTCGTTCGAGCCTTGTGAAAACATGTGAGGTCATCCAGTCTGCTGGTTCTCTCGCCTCCTGACGGTAACACACACAGAGCAGAGACAATACAGATTGCCCTCTGAGATATCCGGGGACGGTGACCTGTAAGGTGAGTTACCTGTCCGGGGAAGGAGACACAGTGTTGGCCTGTCAGCTTAATGCCTACAGCGACTTCAAAGGCTGTCAGAATGATCATGTCAGTGCAAAACGCTTGCTCACACATTATGTAGATGTGGATTATATAAATTCATTTACAGTCACTCAACACCAGCATTTCTTTGTCATTGCTGCTGTTTCACAGGAGCTGCAGAGAAGTCAGTGTTTTTTTCCCCCTGAGCTTCAATGAAGCAGCCGTCATTTGAGGACGTAACATTCTACATTTTCAGCATAGCAGCGTGTAGCTCCTCTCAAATTTATTGGAATCACTTTTCCGTAGCGCAACAAGAATCCTCTCCACTCTTTTCATTTCGTAGTCTCATTGATCATCAGAGCTTCTGAGAAACAGAGAACAGGTGTGATCATCATCCTAATGGATCTTCTGCGGTGCACGCGCGAGTGTGTAGGAGTGTTTCGTGTGTGTGTGTGTGTGTGTGTATGGAGTGCAGCTAACATTTCGACGAATCCACTCTGGTGTGGTCTGAAAGTACAGTGAATGATTGTTGGCACAACATTCGTAGTCATCCATAATTTATCTCCGCTCAGAACACTTTCCAAAGCCTTTTTTTTTTTTTTTTTTTATGTTGATTTTCATCATTCCGTAATTTCACGTTGCGCTAGATCTCGCAGGCCAAAGTGCACAATGCGATACCTTTCAGCATCTGTGTACACATGTTTATGTGTGCGTGTGCTTGCATGCTACGTGCATGCAAGCACACGCACACATAAACATGTGTGTGTGTTTGTGTCAACGCTGGCATAATGATAGACTGACAGTGGGAGCGACAGCACCACCCCAAGCAAGCAGAAAAGCCCTACATTCCTGGGCTGCGAGCTGTGAATCTGAGCACAGATTACAAGTTAAAACACGCAGCCAGGAGCCACCACTGTTTTAGTAAATACTTTCAGAGCTAGTGTTTAGAGATCATAGCTCCAGGACAAGGGTGGGATTGATTTCCCAAACAAGGATAGTGTGTTGTGGTTGTCCGGTTTTATTGAAGGGTGAAAATGGAAAATTGGCTTCAACTGCTATGGAAAGGGGCTGAGAAAGATTTATGGATGCATTAATAAAAAAAACTGCTCTGGAAAATTTGCCTGTTCGCTTTCATGCTGAGAGATAAATGATACGTTAAATGCGATGCTGTGTAAAACATGTTGAACAGAATGTCAGTCATAACGTGTAAAAAGACAATATGTTTAATGTTTAAACCACATCAGCTTCAATGATTTATGTAAACATCTGCTTATTCTCATTTTGATTCCAGCAACAAGCGTCAGAGAAGTCGGGACCGGAGCAACAACAGACTGGGAAAGTTGTGGAATGTTTCAAAAACACCTGTTTGGAACATTCCTCAGGTAAACAGGTTAACTGGTAACAGGTGAGAGTGTCATGGCTGGATGGAAAAGAGGCGCTCTTGTAAGGCCCAATAATTCACAATCGAGGATGGAGCAATGTTTATACATTTGTTGATCATATTCAGGTTTTTTAAAAGGTTTTATAGAGAGTCCCAACATTTTTTTAAATCAGGGTTGTAAATAAGAAGCGAGTCAGCTGCCTGTTAGCTTAAGCCAGCATTAACACTGAACGTAGCAGGGAGGCATCTAGCCCCGCTGTGTCCTCTGGTAACAATCCATCTATCAGCACCATAGCTCTATGTCAGCTCTATCTATATGTGAAATTACACATTGTTGATTTCAGACTTCAGACTGACAACAATCGGTTAGCTTAGCTCAACTGCTCTAACTGTTTTTCTTTATATATATACAAATAAAACAACAAAAGCAGACCTCAGTTGAGACCATTTGATCATTTCATCCAGGCTGTATGAGAAGATTGGACAGGCTACCTGACTGTTTCTGCACCTAAAATCTTCCACAAGGCTAGGCAGACATACTGCTAAAGCTATCAACGAGCTCGTTGAGCAAGAACAGAAGTGAAATCGTAGCCAACATTTCACAACAGCCATGTTCATTGTTTATGTTAGAAATGGGTTAATACTCATAGGTTACGGTCCGGCAACTAGCTAACTCAGTAGCACAAAGTAAACAACACCCGATTCATTCGCGACAGCTACGATTGTGGCATTATTTATGGTTATTTTTGTATTTATCAGACTAAAAAGAGCTGAGAGAGCTTGTTGAATGCAGCAAACTAGCCAGTGGGATGAGAGTGGGATTTTTTTTTCAGTGAGATACTTTATAATCAATTTAGCCTAGTGTTTTTGGTTTCTAAATTCTTACCAGCGTAAGATGTAATTGGCAAGAAAAAATATGTTATTAGGTTTTGTTACGATCAGACAGATCCAGGCAAGCTGTTTTCAGACTTCATGCTAAGCTACCTGTCTCAAGGCTCTATCTTATCTTTCGGCACATTTACTCTATTTTCATATTCATATCTGTAACATACAGTGAATGTGTAAAAGTAGGCTGCCCTAAAAGAAGAGGCTCCCCCATGGATTTAAGCAGACGGTAGTAAGAAATTATGGATTTATCCGGTGGTTCACTCTGGCTGCATGGATCTGCATAGATCACCACCTGCCACTCAAATCTGAAACACCTGCTTCCTCCACAGTGTCCACCGCCAGCTGGCTTACTGCAGAAAACACTCAAATAGCCATAATAAAAAAAAAGAAAACCTCAGCTCAGAACCAAAAACAGTATATCTCCCACATCAGAGCATTTAACATTTAATCCTATACACATTCAGAAGAATAATTCATAGGTCCTGTGTATGCCTCACTTTCCTAATGTTTATTCCCCTCTCTATTAAACATGCTTTTTCCCACTCTCACTCCAGCTGTCTCGGGGTTGACTGAGCTACGAAAGGAACTTTCCTGAATTTCCATCCAAGAAAACCAAACAGAAAATGTTCCTAACAATAATACACACACCCTGGATTTACTCAGTAATCTTTCCCCTCTTTCCTTTTCTTTAATTGAAACATTAATCAATCCGACTAGGTGGTTGCTGGTGTGACTGTGTAGAACTCAATATTCCCAGGTAATAAAGAGGAGGACTGGTTACGGGCCACCAGATCAGTGTGATTTAGATGGCTGTCAGATTATCTTGCTTCTTGGGAACATACAGGAAGGAGGATCCACTCCACCTACAGGTTTCCTCAGCACATAACAAAGTGAATCTCCGCTTGGCTGTATTAGCTCTGCCCAGCATGCTCTGCTGAATCCTTTCAACTTGACTTGATAACAAGCGTATTTGGCTCCTCTTGTCTTCCTCGCTCGCGCCTGTCTCACTCTGCCTCACTGCCTCTCTTGTTGTAATTCACTGTCGTTTTGCAACATTTCTGATCTGCGCCGTTGAGTTCAATTCTGTCTGATGCCCGTGGTTCATTTGTCCACTTTTCAAATCTTCACATGCATTCATACATTCGTATCCCCTGTATCCTGTTGTCAGACTGCAGCTTTTAGAGAGAAATGTTGTACTTTACACTCCAATTTATTTATCTGACAATTAGAATTATAAATTACAGTACATTATTATAGGTTAGGCTACCCAATATATAAATTGGAGCTAAAACAATTTAAGTCAATCAACAGAACATTCATTCTCAACTATTTTGATGATTGATTGACCATTTTAGTATTTTTTTTTTTTCTCGCAAAAATGCCAAACATTTTGTGAAATGTAACATTCTCCTGCATTTCTTTGTCATACAGTTTATGATAGTAAAATTATTTAATCTGGGTTTAGGACTATTGATTGGACAAAAAAACCCAACAATTTCAAAACACTGGACAAGACTAAACAACTAACCGACCAATCACTAAATAAAAAATACTTGGTTTCAGCACTAAACCAGCTGAAATTTGCTTCACCTCCACTGAAGCATTTAAATGTAGATATAATCTGATGATATTACAGTATTTTTACTTTCAACACTTTAAGTACCTTCAGCTAATAATACATACTATTACTTACATTGTAACTATCAGTTTAATGTGCAGTATTTCCACAACTAACATTTAACAATAGCTTTCTGGCTCACGTTTGACCACAAAAAAAGTTAGCTTAAAACATGCATTAGCGTCAACTTTTTTTGTGGAGTTATTATAGTTCCCACCAAGAAATGCCCTACTTGGTCTCTGGTTGCTCTCTCTCAATGCTTGACTCAAACTGGTAACGGAATATACATTGGTTTATGAGCTGTAGTGTCCCCAGTAAACACACCGACCTCTTTTGCTTTCTTCCCAGTCTTCTGATCTTCGGCTGCTCCTCTCCAGGTAACTCATCCTCTGGAGCAGCTCTTCACTGCCATAGTGTCTCTGGGCCAGTCAGAGCAGACACTGTAGCTGCCATAACCATATAGATTGGTGTGTTTACTGGGGAAACTACAGTTCACAATATGCTGTAACAGCTCCACTGCTGGCTGTTTGTCTTACAAACCTCAAGACAAACACAGACACAACCTGTTAACACCAGGCAACCACAGTAAGGAAATAGCTGGCTAGCAAACTTATTCTACTTATTTATTCTAGTCTCTTTTGTAGTCTGATTAAACAGCGAACTTCCAGGGCCACGAAAATCTCAGATTTTTCTTTAGATTTTCATGAAAGGAAGAAGTCACCCATCAGATAAAATTTGCTGCGTATCTCACTTTCCCCTGTCCAAAACACTTGTTGGATGTACTTAGAGTTCCAGGACCCTGAAGCTGTCAAAGCTTTCATTGTACAAAAATGATAGACACAAGCCAGTCAGAGGCGGAGTAGGGTGGGTCTTATAAGAAATGCATCAACCCTAACCCTAACCCTCTCTGTGGGTTTTGTTGTGACAGATGACACTGGATGTTGAGTTGGCTGTGTCTCTGATTTTTAGGCTGCAAACCTTGCCAATAACTCAGTTTATATGTCTCATGCCATGACTTCCAAGTCAATGTCAAATCAAGAGTTTCATTAGTAGGTAGAGCAAGTCTTAGGTTACTGAGGGAGATTACTTGTGTAAACATACTTACTTAATTTCAATAATGTGTTTTATATACAGCATATTAAAAGCAGGATCAGATGACGATGAGGATGATGATGCTGTGATACAAATAAATCTATTGTACTGTATTGGTATTTAATGGATGAACTGGAATATTAAATCCTTTCAGCCTGAACGGCTAAAATCTTGGATGCGTCTTGTCAAACAAAGCTGCTGCAGCTTGTCCAAATCGAATGACGCAAACCCACCAAGTGGAAGGTTTCCAGGAGAACGTCAGACCTGCCTCAAACTTGAACTGACTGGACGAATTTCAGCGATTGTTTACAGACGGATGTCACTTAAGTCCAAGCCCGATGGTGACACATTTACTGGCTGAAGCTGCCTGTTTTGTTGAAAAGAGGCCGTATGTTTGACAATGTAACTCAAATTAAAATGTAACAAAGCCAGCATCAACCATCTTTGATCAGACAGTACATGCAGAATTGCTGTAATGAGGCTCCTTTAACTCGCTAAACGGTGATTAAATAAATGAATTGAAGTGATTACAGTAACTTTATTCTGTGCCTATTTTCAGGGCTAAACGAGAAACAGTTTGAGGCTAATAAAAAGCTTAATGCTTACCCACAAAGGGACATTTTAATCCCCAGCGGTAGACTGTTGGGGTAAAGATGTTTATCATATTGCCTGGAGCTAACTAAATAGCCTCCTTTTATGACACAGACAGACCCGCATGGTGTAGGAGCGCGAGGTGGTTGTTAGATCGGATGAAATAAGGGCCTGTTGCCACCAGCTGGAGCAGAGCTGCAGTGCATCATCACCTGCAGGGAACACCTGGACACAAACAGACAGGTGTGTTCATTCACTCTAATGAGGATGCTCTACACACACTGTGGTATTTGGTTGGTCAGAGCAGCATGTTAATGAGAAAAAGGTGAAATTAATGTGAAAACAGTGTCTGTATTCTGCAGAGGTTGCTTATTAGAGACAAAAACAAGCTTTTTAATTAAGAGCAATCACCCTCCAACCAAAGCTGCGATGCATTTAGTGACTCTGTGTGATACTGATGAGCATGGCAGCAAACTGATAACATTTTTATGAAACCTGACAGGCTTTTTCACCGCGCTGCTGCATGTGGCCAGAAAATGGTTGAAAGCACGGGGCACGCAGGGTGCCATGAGCAATGATTCACATGGTTGTTAGTGCAGATTATCATCCAAAAACGAGGAGGATTAGTCAGAGAAAGTATCCAGATCCTTTGTTTAGGCAAAAGTGCTGATACCACAATGTAAAAACTAAAAGTGCTGCGTGGATCATGTTGGTCTGATATTTTTTTTTTATGTATCACTCATCTGTTTTATAAGCAGTGTTTTAATCTTGTGGGGAAAATGTAATTACTTTTTATGCTTATTACACATAGTATACTTTTGCCTGAATTTGTGCATGATTCAGTCCACCCACACAGGTGTTTTTCATATGTGACACCTAATTACACCTCTTCTCAGGATGAGTCAGGCACGAACAAACGGCTCCTAATTGACATCCCCCTCACCTTTCTTTTGTTTTTGTAGTACCTAGTTAAAAAAGTACTATGACAATTTATTTTTTTAAAACACCAGCGCAGTGGTGAAAGAGGTTTTATTCTGGGCACGTTCTTTCCTCTCAACACACGGTGCCTACATTACCCACAATGCCAATCGACTGTCGGACTGTTCTATTTGATGGTCCGTTGTGTAATGTTAATAATGTCTAATGTAGCCTGAAAACATTGGCTGGATGGTGATGTCCTGTCCTGGCCAAAAATGGTCCCCATCCAACACCAAAACTTCAATGTGGTTACAAGGCGGACGGCCAGATGGTGATGTTGAATCCACGTCCAATAACGGTGCAGTCATGATACAAACCAGGAAATATTGATCATGTTGTTTGTGTGAACAAAGGAACAAATATTTGTGTTGTTTGTTTTTAACAAAAAAGGTAGGGGATCTGACGCCTACTCCATCTACAAAGACAACATCCATTTTTTTCAAAATATAAAGGCACATAATTATTCACGTTTATCTAAATGTTAACTTCAGAGAAAATAAAAAAAACTGTGATGCACAAAATGATCATTCCCACTAGCGGTGGGCCATATCAAAATAACAATACCTGTCAAAATAATCATAATATGATGGGTTTTTTTGTTTCACTACTTCCATTTCACTATTCTTAACCATATCTTGCTGGGTAGTTTCAAGCTGCAAGCCTGTAGCAGCGATGATCGACATGCTACAGAGGTCTGGTAAACCTCCCACCCTCGGATTGTTTTCACTCTCAAACTTGTAGACTTAGGCAACAACCTTCTCTGACTCAAGTGACGTCAGCAGAGACTATCAGAGTTTTACACAACTGCCCTGGGAGCCATGAAAGTTTTTCCCTTTGAGTTTATCGTCTTCATTCGTGCATTACAGTATTCCCACCGTAGCTGCACCCAGCGTGCACCTGACTGGAGGTCTAATCAGCCAGAGCAGTTGAAAACACCCGAGTGGGTGTGCAAGAGCCCTCTCATCTGCAAAGTAACTAGTCAGCTGTTAAATAAATGTAGATGAGTACAGTGTGCAGAATTTTACTCTGAATTTCCTCTGAATTTAGAGGACCAGTGTGTAGGATTATGTGGCAACGCAGCACACAGTGATGATTAGTTTCAGGTGATTATGCACAAAGAATATTCCTCTTCTGCCAACAGATCCCACTGTATCCTAAACACTGGGCCATTAATCAAAGCTCTTGAGTAAATGTACTCAGTTACATTCCACCACTACGCAGGAGGGCCGGGCAGTCAGCGGAAGCAAATCTCTAAAGATCAATGGTCAGTGGAACAATGGCATCAGGAGTGAATGTAACAAGTGGCTCCGAATCAAATTCCAGTTTGTACAGGAAGCTGTAGAAAACCAGGAAGGACACTGCCCTCGCTCTTCCTCTGCTACGTCAAAAATACACCAGCTCAGGCACCAGACGCTGCCCCATCAGGATCCTGTTTTCACTCTTTTTCTGTTCCACATTTGTCGTTGACAAAAAAGGAGAAGGGTCAACGTTAAAGGCAGCATGAGCTCCTTGTTGTACACGTGACCAGACGTGAAGGCCGTGATTTCCCAAGCGTAGGCATGCTGTCTAATTTTAGAGAGGAGCATATGATCAAGCAGGAATAATTGATGACTGATCTCACTATGGGCGCTGTAGACAATCTGCGTTTGAAAGGTTTGTCGTATGAGGAAGTGATCACTGCAGCAAAGCAATGATTCACCGAGCTATTCTCAACTCCTGAATCCATGTCACAATATCAAAGTGACAGTGATTCATAAGTCACTTGACATTATTAAAACAGCCCTTGAACATTCAACAACTTATTTTCTCTGACCTTTAAGTACCGTTGAGATATGTCATGTGTACAGTATGTAAAGGATTAACGCATGCATAGCTGTGAAAAGTACAATGTTTATTTCAGTATTACCCAATATAAGCTGCTGTAGCGTTCTACTCCACCACATTACATCTTATAATTATGAGGAAATGTCAATCATCTTTTTTTTTCAGATAGACAGATGTGGGATGGTGCCGCCTGAATTAATTTACTTGTATTTCCTCCTTTGATTTGAGACACTGGATGATATTAATGTCACTGGGTAATATGAATTCATCTGCATTGTGCGTTCCGCCAATAACTTTGTAACAGCTATCAAAAAGCATCCAATAAAGTTTGATAATAAAAACAAACAAACAGTTGCAGCAGCGATAGAGTGGAAATTCCTGATCAGGTCACAGAACACCTGTAACCAGATGTTGGGAGTATGAGATGCAGCGGTGATATTACAAAATAAGACCTCTCATTTTTTCCCTTCAGTGCATTTTAGATTTTACATAAAAACTTACCATCAGCTAACAAAACACTGCCCAGCTGGCCTGCTAGCTCTAACAGAAGAATCAAGGGTCAGATTGGGACCTCTCGTCATGTTTCAGATGTTTTCTGAGTTGTTAGCAGTTTCTGCACAGAGACACTTCCCTTTTTTTAGGCTTCTCAGATGATGTCATTAGAAAAACTGCTCAAGGCCCCGAAGAAGCACAACTAAACCAAAGATAAGAGAAGAGTCACATATTTGTGCAGCAGAACTTCTTTGGTTTATATCTTTGTTTCTCTCCCGTTAATCATCTCTCAAGCCCCCAGATAGATTATGTGACCTGTTGGATGGGGCATGTCCCACTGGACTCTACTCACGTCTACTTACATGTTTATGCAATACTAGCTGAACTTCAACAGGCTACGGGAATAAAATGCTGCTTTTGGAACTGATGCAATTCATCAGTATTAAAAATAATGATAAACTGTATGTAACATACCAGTGAGAGGGCATGTTGATTTTGATATTTTAAAGCTTATTTTTCGTTGATTTTGGCGGCCACTGGGGAAAAAAATGTGAAAAGCACCAACGCCTTGTGTCACAAATTATAATAATGATAGTAACTTTTTTTGT
Source organism: Sparus aurata (assembly GCF_900880675.1). Taxonomy (NCBI): domain Eukaryota; kingdom Metazoa; phylum Chordata; class Actinopteri; order Spariformes; family Sparidae; genus Sparus; species Sparus aurata. The sequence goes on from NC_044207.1 coordinate 20,878,241, forward strand.
ATAGCATTATTTAAAACACACAGGTACAAAGTACTTCAAATATCGGATGAAGTGCACAAGTTGAACCCAATGTACGTGCATAGATTCATACACCAGCTCAGGCACAATGCACAGACGGAAAGAATTTATAAAAACACAAACCTATAGAAACTGGTGCTTAGCAGCCGTTTAAAACTGCGACCAGAATCAGCAAACCTGACGGACTGGGGCAGACCGGAAAAAGCCCGGTCAGCTGTGGATTTGAAATGTGAACAGGGAGCAGATAGAAGGGCCCCGATCGAATGATCCGACAGGAAGGCCGCAACAATAAGGGCTCAGTAATTCTGCTATGTACGCTGGTGCCAGGCCATGCAGGGCCATGTATGTTATTAATACAATTTTGAAATTGATTATATGTTTTACTTGAAGCCAATGATGGGAGGCAAGGATCAGGGTGATATGGGACTGACGGGAGGATCTTTATCCGTGCAGTTGTCTTGAGTGAGCGAGTGAAAGACAGAGGCAACGTATTCTTTATGTTATTATTCTTCTACAAGCACACACAACCCAGTGACAGGCATATACAGCTTTGATAATAACTATACAGGAACAGCCAGTCGTCTCCCTGATGGTCTCTTATGTGGGTCATCCAGAGGCATCATTATTAAATTGAGACTGTGTCATAACCAGTGAAAACATCCTTGTAGTCCATTTTACAGATAATATGTGAGCGTATTGCTACTTCCACTTACATAAAGAACCTGGATTCTTCGTCCGCCACTGGGAACACAGGAGTAGCTCGGCCAACAGCATAAGTAATGCACCAGAAATGGGAAAGTACCATGTAATGTAGTATCTGCATTCAATCTCCATCTCCGTCCTTGTTAAACTATAGCTGCTGAGCTGCACTCCAACTAAGCACAGGGGCTGGACTTCCAGCTGGAAATGTTCTATTGGGCTTTGGGCCCATTTCCTATAATCTTTGCTAATTAAAAGCAGCCCCTCCTGCTTTATTCACATGCTCTGTGCAACAGAATACCATAAATCCTTGTAAAAGACCGAATGTGTGAGACAGAGGGAGAGAAAAGAAGGGAGGCCGAGGGGGAGAAAATGAGACAGAGAGAGAGAAAGAAAGAGAAATGGCCAGAGCAATTACTCACCATCATGATTATTGTAGGATGAGATTTATTTTTGTGAAGATGTAGTTTGTAGATTCCAATTTTTTTTTCGAGTTATTTGAGAGAACTGCACAATTTGATTGTTGGTCACCGCATGTATTTTAATCAATCTAGAAAGGGAACGACATAACATGGTGCACCTTGCTTATATAATGTTAGCAATGATGTGCGCAAAGCAGGCCGTCCACATGCTCTATCTTTACCAGTGTTGAATAATATCAGCTTTATATTTAACACAAAGAGTTACCAGGTAACACTATCATCTTGATTTATTATCCTCCCTACTACAGAGAGAGGGACAGCACTCAAACACACAGTATCTGTACAGTGTGTCTAAATTAAAACAATTAAAACAAAAGATGTAGTTTGATGACGTCAAGAGGTTATACGGTCGCTCGCTCTCTGACGTATCATCTGATGTTTCCCCTGAAGTTACAGTGACTTGACCTGACACATGACATGTTTTGTTACGAGGACCAAGTCGTTTTGAAAAGGACATAGAGATACTTGATGGGTGATTGAACCAACCATCTGTCCATCACCGTCGCGGGTGAACGTCAATCGTGCAGATCGACAGTAGAGAGCGCGACCACCAGCACAGCCAGTTCAGCCCAATCACCAGATAAACGTTCTCAAAGTACATTTCTGCAAAACCACAGTTAAGTTAAAGTTAAGTCAAGACCCAATTTTAATTGTCAGTCAGGTCACAAACATGTCATGTGAACATGCATTGACACAGTTTGTGGAAATGTCAGGATGGTACACTGCCTGTGGCATTTGAACATATCCCTGGTTCTTACCAACAATTTATTCTGTCCAAGTCTGTCCAAAGCCACTCGAAAGCTGATGCTGATGCTACTGCAGCTAAGCTAACCTCTTGAGGTCGCTTATCTTGCTGGTCGTCACCTCAAAACCTTCCTGTAGCTACCTCAAAGGACCGTATGTGTGTGTTCGGCCACTAGGTCATATAGCTTAAAGCCTGATGAGCCTGGCGAGATCAGGAGACCAAATGAAAACGCACCGCTACATTGAATAAAATTGCACATTTGTTAGAAATATTTAGGGTAATGTAAGTCGACAAACATCTAGTTGTTTTCGGACATATTTAAGAGGAAATGTTTTATGTCACAGCTTCAAGACTCAATTCTCTAGTTAAGGGATTCTTCAATGGTAAAGCGGTTGGTATGATTAATAATTTGGACACTTCTGTAACCAGTGAGACAGAAACTGCTCGATAAACACCATCAACAAAAATGTGAATCATGTAATTTTCTTTTATTTCTTGATGTATGGCTTTGATATTCGCCAGTGATGAATGTGTGCTGAGTATTTATAATCAGATTCCTACACAATCAAGCTTTTGGGGCTTTTCTGTTTGTCTGCGTGAGAAATGACTAAGACCTTTGGAAGAGGGAAAATATGCACCGTTAATTAATCCTTTGATGTAATTTTATTAATATTGACCCTGGATCACTGCACAGACATTTACAACATCACAACAGGGGAAATGCTGCTTTTAAATTAGTGACAGCCTTTTTCGTCCGTCTCTTTAATATGCATACATTAGACTGCAAATGAATGCAGACGAATTGAACACATTTAATTGGATTTTAATTAAATGTTTGCGTAAACTCAAACGTTTGTTTGTCAATTATGAGTCGCGGCGACGCCTGTCAGGGGAGTCATTGTGCCGATTTAGTGAAGGCTGCGAGGATCTGAGCGATGCGGGCCGATCAATAACATCATGGTCTGAAGTGACCTCCAGGAAACCCCTTTTCTGAGCTGTCACCAAAAGGCCCAGGCTCAGGAGGGTTTGGGTATTACACAGGCGCGGTCAGGGTATGTGGGTAATGAACGTGAAGATTTATAAAGGTTATTTATGGCAACAGAATAAAAAGAAGGGGTCAAGCGACGTCATCTTACTTAAGAATTTTCTTCCTCTTCCCTTTATTGTTTTGCTTTTTCAAAGGCAGTTTCTTCTAAATTTAGATTTTTTAGTCGGTGGCTTTTCACAAGCGTGAGTCAACATGTGGACTGAGGTTATGGGAGCCGGTTTCCTTAAATAAAAAAAAAAAAAAAAAAGCGAGGTGCGAGCCATTCCGTGAAACAAAGCAAAAAAACAGATCAATAAATTGTGTTTGTTTGTGTGTGTGGGTGGGTGGTTGTGCGTGTGCGTCCGTCTGTGAGAACAAAAAAAAAAAAAAAAAGGTCATAAAATACAAAAATAGAGCCTCCAGATGAAAAAGGCTCCATAATCCTGAAAGTGTAAGTGTCTGTGTGATAATAGTGCCGGGGTTTTTCTGCGTAGTACTGAGTTTGCATTTTCTCTAACAAGGGGTCTGGCGTCCCCGCAGCCCGTCAGTGGGATCCACGCTGGGCCCTTTCGCAGTAATCAGCCAGACTGTCTTGCTCTAATTGTTTCCAGATTTGTGTGGGAGGTCAGAGCCCCGGAGTGCTGATCCTTGCCAAGTTTATAAACAGAGCAGTGTTTCCAGATGGCCACTGGCTCCAGACTGGCTAGCAGGTTGATTGGGACCAGAATAATAACAGGTGGAGAACAGACAATGAATTCCTTGACACTTCTCGCCTCGCACACACTCACAGACGCGCCGACACTCTCTTCGAAACGCGCAGCAACACACTTTCAATATGGTGAGCAGGAGAGACTCCTGACGCCGTCTCTGCGGTCTGAGCTCGGCAACAAGCAGATCTGAGGGTAATACCGGCAGGATGTCGAGCACATTTTGGGAGCAGAACAGAGCCTGTTTTAAGGTTTTGCACATGAGAGTTTAATGTAGCAACAAGCTAGACGATGTCAGTTTGGAGATTTAATCATTTTTGACTCCAAAAAAAGCACAATATTTGACCTTATTGAGTCCTGGAACATTTCTTTAAAAAAAGAAGACTGACTTCTCCTTTGTGTCGACTCATTTTGACATTTTACAGTGTCTTTATCCTGACTTGGCCCGGTCCCAGCTTTATGAAACCTTTCCTTCTTGCGGGGGAACAATGTCAGCTGTGAATTGCAAAAGAGCAGATTACAAAATATGAAGTTCCTACAGGAAGCCAGCTCGCGCTCTCTTGTGTTGTTTTTGGACACCGCGTCAGTTTGTGAAATCACTCGGAGTCTCCGAGGCATCTAATTATTCCTGTTTTCACATTCTGTCATTTTTTTTCCCTTCAATATATGTATTTTTAGTCATGTCTAAAAAAGCCAAAATAAAATGAATTCCCAGGAAACGTAAAGAAAACAAATGTTGTCACGTACAATTCATGTATTATTCGAAAATCTCTCTCTCTCGCCCTCTTTAAAGTTGTCAGTTTTTGGAAATGTTCCTGTTGCAAACTTTGTCAAAAGCTGAAGGTTCACAGTTTTTTTCCAAGGGTGTACTCACTGTGACACACACACACACACACACACACACACACACACACACACAGTCACAGTTTTTCAAAGTGGAGATTTCAGCAGCTCCAGTGAAGACATTCCCACCACAATCACATCATTAGCTCCACCATGTCTCTTAATGCCTCTCTCAAGTTTTTGTTTACAGAATCCAGTCCTTCCAAGGTCTTTGTAATAGCTTGAGAGATCTCTGGGCTCTGGTGCAAGGGGGGGGTTGAGGATGTGTGTGTGCGTGTGTGTGTGTGTGTGTGGAGGGGAGGGGGGGGGCTGCCTTTCATCGGTTTTGCTCTGCTACACTTGTTTGGGCCAAGGTTGGCCCCTGTTTTTCAGTAAGCGTACTCCACTCCAGATGTGCGGCGGCTCCAGAGTGGCTGCCATGTACAGTAAATCGGCATCTGAGGGCTCGTCAATCTGTGGGGTAGAGCGCTGCGGTGTCGTCAGCCCCAGCCACTGGTATAAACGGAAATTTGTACTGCTGAGCTCCCATGAGGCCTTGGGGGGAGGTGGTGCGGAGTGGGGGTGGCTGTTGGTGTTGCAGAGAGGAGAAAAAGGGGGTGGTGTCGGAGGATATTTGGAAGTGAGAACTCAAAACTGATGAGTAGCGAGGGACAGGGGCTGTTAACGCGCACAAAAGGTGCAGCAAATGTCTGAATATTCCCCGTCCAAAGGGATAATGAGCTCAGTTGGCTCGGCGCGCGGGACGGCAAATGAGCAGGCGGGGGGAATGACGTCGGCACGAGAATAAATGATGACTTTCGCAGAGAAATTTATCCGCTGCTGAGAATGGAGACATGAGTGTGGAAGCAGGTCACAGTCATGGTATTTCAGCATGCTTTAAATCAAATCATCCAGCCCCCGAGTAGATAAAAATGATACAAGTTCATAAAAACGAGAGCCGGGGCGATCCTACGAGCCTTGAAGTAAAACAGGCAAACATGAGGAGGTTTTTACTGAGCTGCTGCTACTTCTTCCAAGGCCAGAACTAAAAATACGAATAGAGAAAATGAGGGCTAATAGCAATGATGCAGCATCACTTGTTAATGTAAATACACCAGCCCGAGTCATAATAAGGCTCTTTTCAGAGAGGACATAGAGCAGACTCTGGAGTGCCATCAGGGCAGACAGTGTTTCCCCCGCACATTCCTCCCTTTACATTTTCCCATGCTCAGAGCTCCGGCTCTGACTCAGCGCCATTATCACTGGGACCAAGTCATAGGAAAGCTGCTGATGACTTACAGAGTGAAGCCTTCATGTCCAGACTAATGTTTTAGCTCCGTCCTCGATGTGGTTTCCTCCCCGTCTGATGTTATTAAAGGTCAGCCATGTTTCTGCGACCCCGAACAGACTGAGGCATGAGAAAGCTGCGTATAACAAAGGGAATCGAGAGGGTGAATGATTCATTTTCAGTTTTTAAGCGTCACTTGGTTAAGAGCTTTATTATAACAATCAGTTTGTTTACAAGCACTTAAATGACTGGGTTAAGACCATTTTACTCTGTGCAGCATTATCCCTGAAAGAAATGTGTTGAAATCATTGATCACATAATACTTCAACAAGGAAAATAAGTTGGTTCCTAGTTGTTGTGAATCGAAATGTTATGTATTTTTCAGTCACTGGCACGTCGAACCGAGCTCATTAAATTGCGTCGCTTCGGTCCCAGTCGCACTTCTCGGAGGGGGAAAGGAGCCGATTCACTGGAACACAGTCGAACTTTCTATTGGATTGAACGGTACAAAATGCAGCCAAACGTTTATGCCCACCCAATATAACAAAAAGTATGTCAAGCCAGCAAGTCTGGCATCACTGCGCACCAACTTAGAGTGTGGCTCGGGCTGCATTTCTCTGTCTGAACTGGACCGAGTCTGAAAGAGTAGTAATCGAGCCTGAGCTGAATTTGACAGGCGTCCTGTTTTTTTGAGTCCAACTCAAACGCGACACCTGAAAAGTAACAAATAGCCTCTATGCTGTGTTCAAAGCACTATGTAAACAACAAATCCCAGCCCATAAAAGGATGTACAGCCCCGTCACAGACAGTAGGATCATTACTTATCAGGTTTTTTATTTTATTCTTATTATTGTCTCCACCTGCATCTTCTTTGTCCTGCTTACAACATCGCGCTAAGACTCACCAGACATTGGTACAATGTCCAGAACATCATTGACACCGAGCATCAGTGATATTGATCAGGTGATCAGGCTAACTCATCGTCCACACCTGCCTGAAATAATTGTCTCTTAATTTTATCATTTTATTTTTTTAAGTCACAGAAAAGGGGCAGCAACTACCTTTTAGTTGCTCAATTATGTTTATTAACTTGGTTTTGAATCTCGAGTCGTGAAAAGTTCTCAGGCCATGACATTGAACAGATTTTATTTGACATGATTGTTGTTATTGCATGATGTTTAGGTGCCACTACAGAAAGCCGTCTGCGGTAACGTGACTCCTTAAATGTCGTGTATACGGGAAACCAGACATCCATAATTGGAGTGGAGGATTACGTCATCTCGCCGGCTAGATTTCTCATGGATAACGCCAATTTCTGGGCCATGCAACCGGGCTTTCAAATTGACTTTTTCGATACACACGTGTACATGACAAAGACTTCAGATGGGGAAAGTAACAAGAACATGAAAGAATTAAATGAGGGCCCGTTAAAAACGTAGTGACGCATTCTGATATTTGAATTTATTCCGTCAAAAGCCCAACTGAAAATAGACCTCACACCATACTGGGTGGATAATGTAATGGTGTTGGTGTTGTTTTCCTTGCCCACATCGTGACCTTTCCCTCTTCGAAAGACAGACCCACTGCCCGACCCCTGTCCCTAGTTTCCTTTGGGATCCCCCACACTCAACTCTGGGTTTTCCCCCCTTTGGCCAGTAACGAGGCAAGGCGTCAGAGGCCTGATTATTTGCACTGACCCAGGTCTGTCTCCTCGGGGCGGCTGCCTCGGCACAGTCGCACTGGATCCCATTGACACGGTGAGAGGGAGAAGGAAGGGGGGAGGAAAACAGACCCTGGCTCCAGTCAGTCGGCCCTCCTCGGCAGGTTGATGAATGTCCAGGACTTCACGATCTTTGCCACCCAAGCCAGCGGAGTCAGGCTACAATGAGTTACAGTCTCTCGGTTAGAAAACCCTCCTGCCCGCCACCGCCGCCCCCCTCCCAGCCAGCCCACGAGCCCCACAGTCCCCCCAGAACCCGAGCTGGCCAGCCTCCCTCCCTCCACAAACACTGGAGGTCTATCCTTGACTGCTCCGCGCCGCACTCCCACCACCACCTCCCTCGCCCTTTCAACTCTCGGCCATGACTGCACCGATTCTAACCGGCAACACACACTCACAGGTCCGACCGCAAGCTGGCACGGGTCGCCTCCACCACCCCGAGCTGCTTATGTCAGGTTGCTGCAGCATTGGTGCATTCACGAGCCTGACACCTGACTGTTTGAAGATAGACGATGAAGTTCATCAGATAGTTTCCCAGCAACACGAACTACAAAAAGAATATTTTGTCTTCCTGAAGATGACGAACGCAGCCACTAAAACAACACTAAATAATAAATGTGCTAAATATTTTATCGCCTTTCTTTTGCCCCTTACGTCACGTCTCCACCGACTCTGTACCTAGTAAATGCGAAACAGAGGTGAAAACGTGTGCTGAGGATGCCCATAAAACCGAAACCGCAATGGCAGGAGGAAAACAACAGCATTGTTAAGGTCGGCCCCCTGCTGCTGCAGCTAATTGTGCTCCAGTCATGGGCTATTCACCGTCACAGCTAGCTGGAGGCGAGACTCAACTGACTGAGGAACTCTTGCTCAAGTATTTCTCTCATCATTTGTGCACGAATAGTGCAGAATGGGCTGATGATAGGGGTTCTGCAGGAGGGTGGATGTAATCACAGGCTCATACAACCGTTCCGTGACACTCACTGTCTCATGTGAATACAGTCCTCTAACTTGATTGTCTCAGCGGGCTGAAAGGTTACTGATAAGATGGAATCAACGGAGAGAAAAGAAAAAACAGTAGGAGGTATGATGAAACTAAACTATACGGAGCCGAAGACAAATATGCCGTGCCATTAGAATTGCAATTATTCATTATTACGGCAAAGCGCGCTCATTATGTTACCCTACAATTGAGACTGGCAGCACTCGTGGTAATTTGATGACGCACAAGTCGTGGTGCTGCTGGCTGCAGAGAGCGAGGCTGAAGGTTTTTCACGCCATTTTTCCATTTTTACTGACCTCTTTAATCCCCTCAGAATTACCCTTCTTCTGACTCCTGTCGCCTTGTGAGCATGTATTTAATGTATAAACACTTCAATAATCTTGACGTAAAGGGGAAATTAGTTTGGTCTGTCACTGCCTTTGTTTGATCTAAATATACAGCCTCGACTAGCAGCGGAAGATAGAAAGTAATCCAGCCAGCCAACGGAAAAGTGAAAACAAAGTATGGCTTCTGACCTATAATGTTGCCAATTTCAAACAACTTTAGATATAAAAAATAATGCACTTCTTTCATGTTACAGAGTCTGTTTTACAACTTGTTCTGTTTTTGAAGTACTTTTGTATTACCTCAAAGTAAATGGAAATAAGGCATTATGTAACTTTTCAACCTTAAACCAGCTTTAAAATCATTTGGATGGTGCAGTGTTCAGGGGTTGCTTTTAAGAATGCTGTGTATTATTATCAATATATCATTATTACTGATGTGTTAACATTTATCAGAATTTGAATGACATAGCTGCCATAGTTTATGTGATATAGTGTATATAATATAACATTTATATCATTTTTTGCATGTAGAATCTGAATAGTGCAATATTTACCTTAAGTTCTACTACACTATAGGTTATAGATTGCGGTGTCTTTGGTTGGAGGGTTTCAGCACATCACACCAGAAAACAGGGTCAAAGGACTTGTAATCAGCTGACACAGAGACTGTCAAAGGATTCTTTGAATGGCCTTTCAAAGGAAACACTGTCCGCGCACGGTCCATCCGTCTGTTCCCTTTAAACCACATCTAACTTCCGTTCAGCCCCCCCAGTGGAGCAGGAGACATTCCTCGCAAGATGGTTGAATGGCGGCCCTGTTGCAGGTCAGCCTCGGCGGCAGCAACAGGCAATTTACAGGGTCCCTGCTGTGTGGAGCTGTGACCTGGCCCCAGAGCAGTGCTCCCAGGTGACAAATAAAACACTAGCCCTCACAGGAGCGCGACTTCAGGCTCCACAATGCTAATTCAATACAATGCGTCTAATTGTGGCCTATTTCAGAGCAGCTAGCATGATGCTCTGCCAGCCATTCAGTGGATTACTGCTAATTGGGAAATAAACGTGTGGTAAACGAGTCTGGGATGAGGTAGTTAATGTGGAACCCTCTTAATGGACACTTAGAGCTTATTAGCTTCATTCTCACAAAGCATTGTTTGATCTGAAAGGCTCCTTTATTTTCTCTTCACGGTGTTTCATTAGATTTGGTGTTTTTCTTAAAATACACTGATTGTTTTGTTAGGCGCCACCAAAAGTCGGCATCAAAGACGTTACGCAATGCTGCTGCCACATATCGTTTCGGTTATCTTGGCAATTTCATGTCATGCATTAAAGCATAATTCATACAAAAGCATATTTGAGTAATTGGCATGGGAAACTGTAGATACGGACTGCTCACCACAAACCCAGAAACCAGACGGCTATGGAGCTTATCAGTAATGGCTTCATTTGATTTTTTTGTAGAGCTGCTCCACCAAGAGCAGAAGTCTGTTTGTTAGAGCTTGTACACCAAGAAAAACCTGGATTGATATTGCTACCAACACTTTGAACCTGAAGGTATAACATAATCCTTGGGTAAAGCAGCCTACAAATCAATAGCAAGTGTGTGTTGCCCTTAGCTATTTGTACTGTATTTTTTATATTCACTCATGTTGTATCTGCTTTTAAAATGCTGTCTTGGGGTGGGCTGTTTTTTTTAAAGTTCTTACATCATAATCCATGTGAATAGTTGATTTTGGTGAAAATGGAGCTTGAGGTTGGAGATGTTATCCACAACTTATGATTAAGAAATGCTGACCATGAGCATTTTGACACCAAAATCAGCATGCAGGCTTTTGAAAAGCTAGAAAAATAGGCGATCAATTCATTTCTCTTCTATTTTTTCCCCTTGTGTATCTTTTCTGGTGTGTTAAGTTCGATGTCACAGACGTGCCAGAAAACAGGGAACAGCAGAAAGCAACATGGAGGATAGTGACTGCATAAAAATGGTTACCTTTTTTTTCATCTATCTTTCACTTAGGTCAACTCTTTCAAACTCAGCACTAGCACTGAGTAAACACTCAGACACTGCTTGAAGATTATTAGTATGCCAACGTCCTCATTCAAAGCCAGCATCACCACATTTTGCAAGAGAAGAGGCAGAACTTAGCATGTCTGCCAAACTACTGGCTATTAATGTAGCGTCCACACTTCAGTTTTTGTAGTCACGGCTCACCAACAAAGTATTCATGAGGAAAAACCTGCCAGCAAGTCAGACCCTTTATAATCCTAATGAAATGTCAACCCACAGGCACAGCTAGCTAGACAATGTAATTAACACTGTAAAAGAAAGGGTGTCCCATCAGGCAGTCAAACGTTAAGGCAAACGTTAGCTTCATTCATTTATCCGTAGACACTTGTCACAAACTAATTCAGAATCTCTGACGATGGGAAGCTGCTAACGTTAACTTAGCATTGCTGCACGCACTCGATAAGGACACATGAGTGAAATCAACTAACGTCAAGGTGAAGAAATAGTATGGTCCAGTGGTGGTGTGTCTCAAATTGTATTATTAGATTCTACCGTACATAAATATGGTAAATATTGAGGGGATCCAAGTTTTAATCAACCCCGCAATTCGAGCCCTGTCTATAACAAATAACTAAGACACATACATATTCACTTCTGCTTTCAGTCCAGTACCATGCATTAAATCCCCTTTGCAAAAAGTAGTATACTTGAAGTTCATTTTATTAAGTATGCTTGAGTATAAGTATAGCAAGTATACTATGGACCATGTACTTGTAGCATACTAGAAAGTACACTATTTTAATACTTCTTCGGACTAAATTGGAACATTTCAAGTTTATAAAAGTATACTTTAAGTATACTTTATAAGGTCATTTTAAGTTTACAGAAGTACACTTTCAAGTATACATCAAGTACACTTATCTATATACTACTAGTGTACTAAGTATATACTTCTAGTCCACATTTTAGTTTATTAACATGTAAGTTTATAACAGGGGTAATACCTCAAAGCAAATGTGTGTAGTGAAAAACATTGTTATTCTGCTAAATTAAATGTAAGCACAACTCAATGACTCAACCTTTTCAAGATATTGTAAGTATTAGCACTTGTTATGTGTCTGTCTAGCAAGAGATTCACCATTTATTATCATACATGCCCACAACTTAATGGACGGGATGTCTCTCCCGGAAAACACCCCTTCACTCATGGTGCCAACATTTTTATCATCTTTGTTAATTCGACACAATTTAACCACAGAACAAGGATGTGAATTAAACCGCAACCGTCTTACACATCATCTTATTCACAAACACATTCACGAACCATAATTACACCAACAACAACAGAATACCCAAGAGTCTTTGCGCCACAGTCCACAGTGTACTAAAGTACAAGTATAAGCTTTAGTATTAAAGTATAAGTCTAAGTATTAATGTACTTAGTCTTAGACTATTCGTTATACTTTTCAGTATAAGCCAAGTATACTTCACTATACTTTTCTTAAGTATATAAAATATAGTATATAAAAAGTACACTTCAAGTATACTGCCTCAGTTTTAGTATAAAATAAGTATACTTGTAGTACTCTTGAATTAACTACTTTTTGCTAAGGGTCATCTTACATTCAAATGATTAATAGCTTCGGGTTCATGTATTTCCAAAAGGAATAGGTTCCAGTCTGACCCAGAAGGGATCTTGACCTAGATATAGCTGTCCCATATGTAAAAAAAATATATATATTATATCGCCATCATTTCAGTGGCAATATGTCTTGTTGAAGTAACACCTATCTGTTGTGCCCTCAATTTCAAGTTTGTGGCATCAAATCGAGGGCTTGGATACTCTGGGCCATCAATAAGACAGATGGTCTATGAAGCGAGAGTCACTCAGAAGCACCGCTGCATCACTTTGGCTCCAGCCTGGCACAACATGGTTTTCTATCTCAATTAAATGGGGTGAAAATGATCCTGAAAAGCAAATTGAATTCAAGTGTTAGCTCTCTGGGGATGGAGCTCAAACTCTGAAGGGTAAGAAGGATACCAGAACTGGCCGATGACCAAAATATGTTGTTGTTTCAGTCGCTGATAAGATTTACTCCCATTTACTTTAATTCATCCATCAACAGAAAGTTATGCATGTTCTTGCCGTCTCAAATTAATTCCATGATTTAAAAAAGGGGCTTTTGGTTGCCAGACTGAAAAATGTCCTGAGTTATAAACCTGTTGCATCAGTGGCTCAAATTATTCTGCGGTCTGAATACACAGATTAGATCCTGGTGATAATCAGTGTCATAGGAACATTTGATAAAAAGATGGATGCAATGAGGTTTTATGTAAGTAGCAATACGAGATTCATTATTATATATGTCTAAAGGTCTTAACATAACACACACTGAACTTGTCACTTGTCTTTTGCTCCACTTTGCACAGCAGGAGATACTGCATGTGTAACTTTTACTGACCTTTTACATTCTTAATAAGCTGCTGCTCAGTTGTACTTGAAAGGTCACATGGGTGGTTTTGCATAATTTTGCCAATTCATCCTGAGTTGCATTTACTTTAAATTTTGCTGACCGTTTTTGCAAAAGCAAACTCAAACTTATAGATTGCCAAGTATCCTATTGTTTTGAAAATAAACTTGGGGAGATCTGAAACCTTGATTTACCAAAGTAAACACTTTCTTTTATTGTCTGTGTTATGTTATTGATGCATGAGAATGAGAACACAAGGCTAGATATATTTTTTTTTGCCGGTAAAGCCATACACTTTTGAGTCAACTGCTAAACAACAAACTTCATAATGAATGTTGAGCTTTTTCCAATATCCATTTTTGCCTTTTGTTTGTCTAAAATCAAGGCTTATTTTGACTTTAGAAGTCTGCACCAACACCAATAACGACGCAACAATAACAAACCTGACAAATAAATGTCGTCCACTGTCACACATTATCTAAGATTAGTTTCATTTTTTGAATCCCACAAGCATTATTTAATGGATTGCCACCATTTATAACTGCGGTTTTAGAAAATTTAAAAGATGGACATTAAAAGGTACTTAACTAATGGCTTTTATAAATGGTTACCATTAATAAAGCCATCAATTACTTCTTAGAAACCCTATCAAACTCCTTATTATTCTTTAAACTGATTTCTTTTAACAAGAGCATTGACCCCTACTTGCCTCTTCTCAAAGATTTGTAAAACTTGGAGTAAAGTTTCAAAATTGTAACTATATTTAGACATTTTGCTGCTCTTCTTGAACCCTTGATACACGCCCACTCTATGCTCACAATGGGAGTCACCACCAGTTCACCACCCACAGAGAGTTTTTTTACAAGTCCCATCACAGAGCTGAGTCTGTCCTGGCTCGTGTAAAACACAGAAAGTGACTTGTCATGTTTATAAATCCTCTCTTGTCTGTCCAAGATTATACAAGAAGTGTTGTGTGTGTGTGTCCCATAACTGCTAAATGACATTACCTACCACAATTAACCATAAGCATGAGTCTAGGACTAAGCCAGACCTTTAAATTTGTGTTTATTGTATCAGTTCTTTAAAATACAGATCAAGGAAAGACTCTAATGTTGTTTTTATTTTAGGCTGGATATCTATATGAACTCATAGAAATGGGAAAGGGGGGCGAACAAGTACATGGTTATCTAGAGGATTATAAATGAACTTTTCTTTGATAGTCTACTGGTTGACAGTGGCTGTAAAACAGTCCAGAGCGAACTGTCTTCTGGATCAAATGGGCAGGTTTCTCAGCATGCTATCAGCACTGTTAACTCTGGCTGTAAACCAAACCTCCCAGGAGGTCAGAGGTCAAAATGTTTGGGCTTCAGAGAGACGCCATAGACTGAGCATGGCCAGGATTTAATATGAAGTCTGACACAACGTTACTGCATGTGAATTAGTGACCTTAACATCCTCGCTCATATACTGTAGGACCACAATATAGAGAAAGTCCAGATGTAGATCATCCAGGCAGTAGAGGCAGGGTACTGTGAAGGTAAACTCACACTTTTATTGTATGGATAACACTGTCGTTAGTTTTATAGGTTTCTATATAATAAGTAGATGTTTCTGTTTTCGCCTTTATGGCATGTAAGTGTGTTTGCTAACAACGTCTTTTGCTTTTAGCTATGCTTGTAGCATGGCGGTATAGATATTTGTACACCACTTTGGGCATGATTGAAATATCTCAACAAATATCAGATGGATCGCTACAAAATGTTCTAAAATATTCATGGTCCCCAGAGGATGAATTCTACTGACTTTAATAATCCTTGACCCTTTTACTTGCGAGACAAGTTATCATAAGGACACTGAAATTGTTAAATACATTTGTTTATTACTAAATACTTACAAAAGTGACAATCTCATCCGCCCATTCTTAGTGCTAATTAGCATGTTAGCTAACATGCAGTAACATCACTGTAAGCATGTTAGCATGCTGACGTTAGCATTTAGCTGACCCTGTTCACAGACTGCTAGCTAAACTTGGCTGGTAGCCTATGTTTTACTTTATCCAAAATAATCTTCTTAGCTAGGTTGTTTTTGTTATTGTTTCAGGATTTATTTCCCTTTGTGGGGAGTATGGGGGGGGGGCACCTTCAAAAGGCCATTTAAGTTTTTCCTGAATTAAAATTGTATTGTTCTGTTAAGCTAGGCCTTCGTTAACAAGTAATCTCAGCTGTAGTTTTTGTTTAGTGCTAATTAGCAAATAAATGAAGATGGTAACCATGGTTAACATTACACCTGCTAAACATGAGCATTTTTGCATAGCCCACTGTGTATGTTAGCATGCTGATGTTAGCAGCTGTGAATTGATTTGATCTCACTAGCAAAATCCTTTTTTAAAACCTTGTTGTTCCATTCAGCTACTTTAACAGGGATGGAGATGGTTAACTTTGCACCTTGTAAAAACCTGATGATACATTTGTTCTGATGAGTAAGGAGCCGGTCAGAGAGGTGACGCTGGATGAATTAACAACGTATCACATCAGTAAAGTGGAAACGTGTCTCATCTGTGGGGCACGGATTAACCTCTTTTCAAACAGACAGGAGCATGTGTGTCATGTTGAGCTGCACAGCCGAGCTGTGTTGCTTTCAGACACACTGGTGAAAAGCAATTTCCTTTTGTTTGCAGGAGTAGTGATCTAACAGAGTAATAAACATATAGAAGTGGTCAAACTGCTGGCTGTCATATATGTACCCTTATATAAAGACCATGTAGTTTCTAGTTACAACGATCTGCCCCACAGGGACAATAGAGAGAAACAAGACGTAAACAATATGCCCGAGTTGTTTTATGAAAACCATGAAAGCAATTTTGGCAGTAAAATAATAGATAACAAGCTTGTTACTCACTTTTATACATTTTAGGGCTCCATTAAGTTAAACACAAGCTCCACCTGACAGAGAAACAGTCTGTCAAGAGGACAATGTTAATTTAAAGCTCAATGGGGTTTTTTTTTGCGTGTGTCCCAGATACTTACATGATAAATAAGGCCGATAATGAAAGTGCCTTAACACTGCGGTCAGGAGACAGCGCTTTACTGTGCAGGGCCTAATTGAAGGTTACTTCAAATGAATTATTTCTTTATAGGGAATTTCAATAACACACAGATAAGAGACTTAGAGCACCCTTGCCTGCTTCCCCTTCTTGCTCTTCATTTGGCATGCTTTTTGGCAGGCACCTCAATGCACTGCACTCCAGGGTGGTGCAGATGATAAAGGGAGAGAGAGGCAGAGAGGGAGAAGGGTAGACTCGTCGTGGGGAGGGAGGGAGGAAGGTAAAAGTGTTCCCTTATCAGGAGCTGAAGAGCAGCAGCCTTTTACCTGGGATGTGCACCTGCTGGTTCAGTGTGTTCTCATGGAGGCCGAACCCCCCACAATGGTACATCTGGATACACTTGAAACACGGAGGCTAATTACTGGAGTATTAAAGTGTTCTTGTCTGGTATCACAGAGATTTGTCCGCACAGCACTCTTACAGTGGCACAGCGCCGGATTTTCACACATTTGGAGGTCAACCAAACTAAGCTCAAGGCATCCAGCCACATGTGCATTGAGACACCAACTTTGGGGAGATAAAACTTACAGGAAAAATTAGTCATTTTAAATTAAAACAACAGTTCAACATTTTGGGGAATACAAGTGTTGACTTTCTTATAGAGAGTTAGGTGAGAAGATTGATATCACTCTCGTGTTTGTGTGCTAGATATGTAGGAGGTGGTTAGCTTATTTCATCATAATGACTGGCAACGGGGAAAACAGCTGGCCTGGTTCAACCCAGTCACTAGATGATAGTTCAAAGATCATGTTTTGGCTTTCCTGGTTCAAAATTGTCCCAACATCATGTGAAGAATATCTGGTTTGGGGTTACAAAATGTCCCAACGTCTCGTTTAAAGTATCTAGTTTTGTTGCAGCTAACACGGCGAAAGAAATGTTGTGACGTCTCATTAAAAAAGACCAGTGGTTTGGCTCTTGCAAATGTTGAAACGTCATCTCGAGCAGTAGTCACTCGCTTGCCAACCGTCTCTCCCAGCTGACAGTACGGTAAGTATACAGCTGCTGCCAGTTATCTGCAAGGTTAGCTAGAATAAAGACTTGACAAAGATGGAAACGGCTAGCCTGGCTCTGTCAAAGGGTAAAACAAACCTTTTTTCCTCTAAAGATCATTAATTAGCCAGCCTGTTCTCACTTCCAATGCATCAGTTACAGCAGTGGCCCTATGCTTATAAGGCTGAGTTTCGATTTTTTCTTTTTTTCAATCCAAAGTATGATCTTTTCCTGAACCTAACCAAGTACTTTCTGTTCCTGAACCTAACCAAACGTTTGACCGCATTAAAATCATTCCAAAAGTTATTATATAAGAACTAGTCAGCACGCTTTCTCATGAAAGTCTAACTGGATGTTATACTTATGGTTGCTAACTCGACCGCGGAGCCCCTCATGTCCCAAGCTGGTGCTAGGGGGAAGGGAAGAGTGTCATAGTTTAAAGGTGTTGACCAAACTGCCAAATTCAACAAGTTGGGAGTGGAAATGTGTTGTAACTCACATGTTACATCGTGTTTGATTCATCTTGTTCCACTTCCATTTTTGTATGAATCAAACAAACTTGACATAACTCTTTGAAAGCTTCTTACTCCTGTTTCCGGTCTTTATGCTAAGCTACACTAACTGGCAGTAGATCCATATTTACCATACATACAGGAGACTGGTATCAAGACTCTTATCTCTCTCATGAAAGTGAATAAGCATATTTTTCCTGAACGTCAACATAATTTATGAAGGTAATTTGGTTTCAGATCTAAAGGTAGTTAATATGTTCTTCATATGTCTCTGTATCAAACAATATCTCTGCAGGGACTGATTGCCCTCTTGTCCCTCCTGTGCGACTGAGCCCCGAGATGAGAGCTATTGTAGGGAGCGTTAATGCAAACCAGATGTTAAACTTGTGTCCTCAAAATGAATGGGCCTATTGGGAAACCAAGGCAAGTCTCTGGGGACATTCCACTGGAGGCTAAGCTGATTGGTTCATATTGAAACAACATGGCCAAGATAAACTGGGATTTCAAGAAAGGGGGTCTCTGGACGCTGGAGTCTAAAATAAATCGTTAGGGCTAAAGGAGGAGCTTAGCTCATCCTCTAAGGAAAACAGTGAGTTTTGCAAGTGACTGACACACATGATGACTGTGGCGCCAGGCAACCTCGGTCTACGGCCCAGTTGTGGGCTGCATGGGAAGTGGGGAGCATCAGGGGCCATGCTTCTTTTGTGCTGATGTCACAAAGCTGCAGGGTATTACTTTTTCCAAATTGTTGTATTTATTTTCCCCTCACGACTCGACTGCTTTTGGCAGGGAAAGAGCCAGAGCTGAAACAGTCTTGTAAAGACAAAGATTTACCCCTATGATCAGACATTTTAAACGCAGCTCATTTGTTTAATCTTACATAAAGGCATCAAAGGAATCATGTGTGACTTGAATCTGGAATTAAAGATACATCTTGATTTGTTCATGTGGTTGAGATAGCGCGCGCCAGAACATATCAGTTTAAATCGATTTTCCAAGCTGATTATTTAAAGCAGTTTTATCTCAAAGTCCTTGTTTTCATATTTTTGACATTTTAACATTTTATTTATGAGTCACAAAAACAATCATAGTCAATACAATGTGCAGTGAAGTGCTACACTGTCGTGACCGAATGCAACTAACTACATTTACTCAAGTACAATTTTGAGGTGCTTGCACATTTCCATTTTCTGCTACTTTATACTTCCAATTAGCTACAATTTGTTTAGATTACTGGCAATCAGATTGAAAATCTTGAATATGAGATCCCATAATAATTTAACGTCGCTTGTTTCTTAAGTACACGTATTGCTAGAAAATACTTCATTTTTCACAGTTCACTTTGTATGTGTTTTCAGTAGTTTACCGTTTGTTTTTGGGTACATTGTTTTTAAAACTTTGGATATTTTCAATACATAAATAACCGTTAGCGATGTCAGCGAGCCACACGCTAATGTAAGCTCACTATGGCTCTTTTTTTTTTACTTGATTAATTGGAAGTGCTGCCAAATATGAAAGTGACCTTATTGCTGTGCAGAGCTTTTCAGGAAGTTAGCTAGGCTGGCTGACACGCTAATCTCGCTAGTTAAAAACAAAAAACAAATGATTATGATTAACAAAAAAAAAAAAAGATTATCTAAATGATCAAAAATGCTTTATACAAAAAGGAATGATAAAGCTTTACAATAAAACAATATCAACAGAGTAGAAACAGAAAAGTGAAGTGGTGTCGATCATTGTCATGACAAAAACCAGAGAAGTCTTGTTTCCCAAAATGCCTACTTATTCTATAAGGGGCCAAAAAGGTTGGAAACCACTGACATAATGTCAAAAAGCTTTCTCATTTTATATCATTGTTCTAACTTCTAAGAGTAAGAATAAAATGTATTTGACTTTTATTTATCACCATGTATGCTGATTCTCATTAAGTCCCATCAGTGTCAGCAGTGAGGAGATGATCTCAGCCTCTGGTTTTGTCTGTTGTTGTCACAACACGGTTTGTTCTCACAGAGTGGAAGTCCAGTTGTTTGGACCTCCTGTGGGATAAAAAACAAAACTCTCAAGGTCACAATAGTGGCATTTTAATTACCATCAGCCCAGCCACAGAGGTAATTGCTGGTGCCATGTCCTTCGGTACTCTGAGATGTCAGGCTTCACAAAGAAAGATCTAAAAAGAGAAGCACGCTTTCCACACAATAGCGGGAAAAGCAGGAGTGCGGCGGTGCTTTCCTCTGTCAGTGGGCTGGTCGGCCTGTTTTGTAAGCACTTCCATCCTGTGAAAGCCCCTGGTAGACCTCCACCTGCTAGCTCACTACTAGTCTGCTGCAACTTCTCAGGGAGAAGCGAGCCAGCCTCTCCCCCTCATTTCACTGGCGCCAGCGCTCAATGGGCCCTGCACTTTGATTATTTGTGTTAACAGTTAATTTAGCACCACAGACACATGTGCCAAAGCTGGCTTCACTTCCTCATGCATCACCAACAAATGTGACTTTTATGAGTTCCTTTTCACAGGGCCATCCCCCCACCCTCGCCTCTCAACTCTCTCTCCTAACCCTCGGCGGACTCCCCACACACATACACACTCACCCATGCAGACACCAATCTCCTCACCTCCTCTCACCTCTCCTCGCTCCCTCCTCCCCCATCTCATTTTCCTAACCTCCCGCCTCCACTCGCTCATTTCGCTGGTTAAGCCTTAATCTCTTCCACATCTTGCCGGCGAGAGTTATTTCTGGCTCCTCTGTTCCCAATGTTTGCATTTATCAGGAATACATTTCATGTCAATTTATTCGTTGGTTAAATACCACAAGAGAGTCACTCTTTGGGAGATTTTGAACTGCAGTTGAAAAAGAATGCTTATCCCCCCGAAAAAGAGGGACCTCTCAACGATTTCTGACAACTTTTTCCATTTTGGATCCGAGCTTACAAAAATAACTTCTAAAGGGGGGAATTAAAGGAATAACTGTTTCATACAGTAAGCTCACTCAGAAAAGACATTACAAACCACAAAGAATGCATACCTTACGGCATGTGATGAGAAACAGTGCTATCGGCCAGGCACCCGACCGAGGACGACCACTTCTACAGACTTAAATGTTCCAGATATTAAACAAACCCGAGAGCATGACCTGCACTTTTTTCGGTGTTAGGTGACACAAAGATATAATCTGCCGTTATGAAAACCTCTACCCTCAATCCCGAGTGGAGCCACAGTCTGGTGGGTAGTGGGGAAGGGAGCTCAGAGGACTTTGTCAATGCCTAGTTAGCTTCGACATCGATACTTACAGACTGGGAAAGAACAGTGCTGAGGGAGCACAAACTAGCCGCACACCGATGAGCTCATGCCAGGACTATGCAAGCAGAAGGCCACAGGAGCCATGGAAATATTTGGACATCTATTTTGCTCCCCCGCTTGTCTGTAGCGCAATCCAGTGCATCATCTTTTGTGGTTGCAAGACACGTTTTCAAGTGGCCAGAGGCAGAACCTTAAAAGGTCGGTCTTGCATATTTTTTTTATTGTGTGACTGCATTTCAGCCACTCAGCAGGAGCAAATTGCAACCGCATCTTGAACACCGCAGATTCTTCTTCATTAATCCCCCATCCGTGCCATGTAGTCTATCACTGCTGGAGCACTGATTCATGCACAGCGGTCTGCAACAGCACGGCCCTGCTTTCAGTCAGACCGAAATGGTCACTGCTGGTATCCCGAGGCAGTGTTATATGTGGTGAAACTGCTCCTGGAAACATGAGAAAATCTTATGTAATTGCTTTTTGCTTTAACATGAGCGCACACGGGGTCTGGGTCTCTACGGTCAGGCAGCTTACTGAGCTCACAGAGGTGCCGTAAAATCTTTCATTTGGATTATATTTCATCTCTTAAGAGGCTGAAGTCTCGGCTTTAAACTAACAGCAGGTGAATTAAAACACTTTATATCAAACCCTGTCTTTAGCATTTTTAAGCAGTATATAAATGACTAATAAATGGTTTATAACGCTATAATGCAGTTGTAAACAGCCATGCCAACAGTGTGGCACTAGGGGTGGGAATGATGGTCGATCAGTCTTGTCTAGACTGAAATATCTCTATAACTGTTGAATGGGTTAGCATCGTCCTTTCCTTGACAGGACAATAGCATTTTTCAAGTTCCAACTACACTACAAGCTTACTATACACACTTTACTGAATCTACAAGTTAAAGTTAGAGTTAGAATGGGTTACAACCTGAATCCACCTGTAAAATTGGCCTACTTAGTAGATAAGTCTTGGTGTTTGGCATGAAGATGTTTGATGTTTTTCTTAAAACAAGGCTGATATCATACAGACTTGTGGCTTCTACAGGATCATATACCATCGTTTCACAATCTTATAACTCGTGGTAAGTCTACTTTGGATGGTTAAGGCATTGTGGCCAATAATCAAAATCCTCAATTCGGAATATGAATGGCATTTCACTTCCAGAACCTCACTGTTGAGCTCTATTGACCACATCTAAGCTAACTGTGAATCTCCTACACTGAGAAAGCTTGATTACACTTACACAGTGACACATGTGAACATCTGTATTTCATACATACAAACTCACAATCACTAAATTGATAGCTGTTCTACAAAAGAAAATGAACACTTCAATTAATAATAATAATAATAATAATGGATTGGATTTGTATGGCGCTTTTCATGTCACCCAAAGCGCCTGACAGGGTTCCAGGTTCCATTCATTCACACACAGTCATACTGGTGGTGGTAAACTACGATAGTAGCCACAGCTGCACTGGGGCAGACTGACGGAAGCGTGGCTGCCATTCAGCGCCTACGGGCCTTCCGACCACCACCTCAAACATACAGCAGTCAGACACATTCACGCGAGGCAAGGTGGGTGAAGTGTCTTGCCCAAGAACATAGGCCGACCCGCTCTACCACCTGAGCCACGGTTGCCCCAATTAAAATGATGTGACAGAAAATGTGCTATTGTAATGAAATTACTCTTCTTTATAGCTAGCTAACATTTGCTTGCTAGCTCACAGGACTGTAGCTTTGTGAGCTTAGAAGCTAAGTAGCAAAGCTGTTTGATACTTTGATAATGAAGACAACAGATAAACACTGCAAGCTTTTACTAACGCAGGTGTAATTCAGATATGTAATTTAAACTATATTGTGAAGATAGCAGATATTTATTATAAGCAGAAAGCCTCAAATCTAGTCATTTGTGAGAATAGGCTCCATACATATAAGGTGCAAGCTTGTGACTCCTTGGAACTAGGTCTACATTATAGTGTGTTATAAATAATTTATTATGGGTTTATACTGCTTTCGAATGCTAAACAGGATGGTTAAAATAAAGAGCTACTGTGCATTCTTCTGAACCTAACCGAATGCAGATATCACCCTCTGGAAGGAGGAAGGAAAACCTGTGAAGAAGCGAGACAAAATGCAATCTTCATTCTCATTCCTGTCACACACAAAAGGTGAGAGGATGACAAAGTCTATCCTCGGGGGAAGGAGGGGGGAGAGGAGGCACAGGGGAACGATCTCAGAGACACTCGTCTGACCGGGCTTCTGCACACAGCTCCGGGATTCCCTCCTCTTCCTTCCCAGTATTGTCTCACATCCTGCAGGGCCCGGCTCTCCTCTGCGGCCAGTCGCTGCCACAATAGCGTCAGCGGGCAGCGGGCACTGAGGGGTGACCAGAGGGACACCAGCAGTCAGCCTGACAGGATGTGACACACTTCTCTCAACAATTAATGAGTACAAAAGGAGCGGCTGACACGACATGACAGCTTAGCGTGGCACTTCAGGCCTTAATGGCTCGCTGAGTGGCATCTTCGCACCCGGCCATCACACTCGGAAACAAAAATGGCCAATGATGGCAACACAGAAAACGCTTGCCGGTATGGTTTATTCAGCAGGAGGTCAACACTTTGGAGAAAAATCACACTGCAATAGGATGAGAAAATGATGAACATGCTCAGTGGCGGAATGCAGTGAAGTGCAGTACATCTACTCTCATAGTGTGCGTCTTACTTCGATTGAGTATTTCCATTTTACTGACACTCAACTGCAAATAATAACTACATTATGTTTGTTTGACAGCTAAAGTTACTAGTTCTGTTGCAGCTTGAGATTTTTCTTTCATAATAAAAGACAAACTACACAACAGTATACAAAATAGCTAATATTAGCTTCACTTCAATGTTACAGCATAGAATACTGCAATCACAGTATATTCGTCTAATTTCGAGTCCAAAGAATCTCTTGAAAGGAGACATATGATGCTCATTTCAAGGTTCCTCATTTTATTTTGGGTTACAACTAGAGAAGGTTTACATGCATTGATGGTCAAGAAACACAAGTTCTCTCTGTCTGAAATGCTCCGTTTTAGCTCCTGTCTCTTTAAGGCCCCTCCTCACAAATACTCAGTTTCCTCTGATTGGTCAGCTCGCACACGCCTAAGCCAGCACAGCTAACAACAACAGAGCAGCTGTGCTAAATTAATTATTACATGCCAAACTAGCAGCCATGATCCATTGATACGAGACATAACCACCTACTAAGCAGCATTTCAGTGAGATTAATAGAACTTTTTTTTTTTCTTTTTTTTTTAGCTTTTTTAACCTTTTTGTTTTTTAATTCTGATTTGACTTGTGTCATTGGTAGAGGTCAAGTCACAGGTTGACCAAGTTCAATCCAAATCACTTAGTTTCCGCCAAGATGCTGAAGACTTACCTGCAGTATCCAGTCTTTTAAAAAAAACACAAAAGCATATCTATTTCTTGACATCTTCTCAATCAAAAAAATCAAACATAAAATGAACACAGACAAGCTATTTGATTCGAAGTTCAAGTCTCAAGTTATTCATCCTGTCAAATAAATTCGCAAATCATCCAACCAGTCGCCTGGAGTCCACATCTCTGCTAATATATGTAATCTAACTTTGATACTTGACGTGCACTTTGTGCTAACACTTACAGTACGGCCTAAATCTGAATACTTCTTCCAGGACAGCTCGCTGCTAGTTGGAGCCACAACACGAATAACTGCGACATCTGTGATGCAACAGCAAAGTCTTCCCAAGTATGATCAAATGGCAAAGGAAAACAGCATCGCGATGAGTAAATACATGGCAAAGTTAGTTATCTGTCATCGTATTTGTAGGGAAGAAGTTTGAAGAACCACACAGAGATAAAACATTCAGCAAACTAGTATTTATATCCTCTCTCCCCAGTGACTTCTCTGGCCTTAGCAAATGAGCAAAAGAGCTGAATTTCTGCCTCCTCTGGCGCTCACCGACTGTGAACAGCAGCTTTCTCAATATTAATAATAATATTACCGATGGCACCACTGAAAGAGAGGGATTAGTGCTCATACTGCTGAATGAGAAGTCACCGCTTGGCTGGTATACATGTGGGATTTGACTTGACTTTTCTTTAAACACAGCAAATGGGAAGCCAAAAATCTTTTTCATTTAAGAGCAATTAAGTGGATCCCAGAATCACTGGCTCCAGCACGCCGCCGAGGCTTTTTTTTTTTTCCCCTGGTTTTATTACCCATTTCCTCTCCCTTGCGCCAGCAGAAGGAATGCTCACTTTTCTCTCACAAAGCCACATTTCCAACGCCAGAATCACACAGGGACCACCATGATTAAGTGCAAGCCAGTGCTTCCCTAAACATGTGAGACATTACAGACCCCCCTCCTCCTCCTCCAAACACTGGAGAAGTGTTGTGTTCCAACATTTATGTGAAGTAATTAAAAACATCCACCAGTAATTTAATAGTTCTCACCAAGTAGAGACATGAAGTCTACACAGTTTTTTCACTCTGTATAAATAACTTGGAATGCAGTGAGTACACAGACACACGATTTGGTCTCTCTCTCTCTCCCTCTCTTTTTTTTCTTCTTCTTCTACTTCTTCCTGCCTTTTGCAACATTTTGTAAGAAGCCCTGTTCTGTGTCACTTTGACCCGATGCGAGGTTGCGCAGTCACAAGCGACACGCTGACTTTTACAAATGCATGTTCAAGATAGCATGATCCATATATCACGCGCTGACAGCACATTCAAATCAAAGCCTCCCCAATAACTTGAGACTGTCATATTCTCAGAGCCTTATAGTCTAACGTCAGTGAGCATAAAAATGACCCCGGGCTGCAGCGGCGTATCCAAATGTGGATGGCTCTGTGGAGTGCATGTCAATAGCCCAGAGAGCCGGCGCTGCGGCAGACATGTGTTTCCAATCGCTCTCTTTTCTCACAGCGAGAGACAAGGCCATTCATTTATCTCACTGTAAATACAGCACTTAAACACTCAGCAGACACACTGTTCTCCAGGCCCCTTAAAGAAAAAATTGTTCATGTAGGGAATTAACTTAAGCTCACAGTGTCGTTGTTACTGTTTTGTTTTTGTTTTTAATAATGCATTCTCTGCAACCATTTTGAGCTGCTGGAAGTTATATCTATGCAATACGTGGTTTCAAAATCTAAGCTGGTTAAAGGGTCAGTTCGCCAAAATAAAGAAAAAAGAAGAGGAAATTCTACTATCTACTCACTCCCAGTAGATAATCAGTGACACAGCATTCTCCTAAACAACATAAGAATATCGGAGCTTGTGAATGTATGTAAGTTGTTTAGGAGCTAACACTTTTAGCTTGGTGGCTACAGTCAGGATTTCGGCTTTAAAAATAACGTCTTTTCGAGTCTTTTTGGATTACATTGGACAAGCCGCATGGAGCCACTTTACCGTATGTGTGTTTTTCGGTCCTCGGCTACTTCAGTTGTTTAGGAGAATGCTGGAACGCTGTTTTGTTGTGAAGCACCAGAAATGTTTTGTTGGCTACAAAACTTCACCCGACTCCATCGATGGTGAGTCGATAAAGACTGAATTTCAATCTTCAGGTGAACCTCTCCTTTAAGTCTTGGTGACAGTATTAACATAAACGCACTACACTGCACATTATATTACACCTCCGATGTTAAATTACCGTGTTATTGGATGCACATCCATTATCTAACACATGCACCTGTCACTCTGGCATATATCATCTACCTGGATATGATACTGTACGTTAGATTGCACCACCGCTTTTGTTCCCATTTAATTATTGGTTGCAGACGTCAACCAATTTTTGCACATCTCACTCCTTTCTGCATTGCAGTCCATATCACATTTAAAGCTTGAATAGCCCACTTCAAAATTGTCACAATTGGATGTAAGACACTTTCTCTGTATACTTGCATACTTGGTTCACAGCACGTTCTGATTGGACCAGTGCTGTAATACATGGTCAGATCTGTTTATACCAAATCCTCTATTGGTTATTTTGGCTGCATGTTTGACAGTAATCGGGGTGAGAAGCGAGCGTGGCTGTAAAGACCCTGGAGAAGGTGAACAACAAATCTAATTTATTGAAAATTTAAGCCTGGTGCCCGATTTTCCTGTTTCAAGTTGCTTTGATGACTCAACCTGTTCAAAGCTTGAAGGTCAGGGGGGAAAACACTTAAGGCCGCGCTGAGCAACATCTTTTTATTACTTTATTATATTAACATTCGATCAAAGAACTACATGTAATGTGCATGAGGTCACCCACTGCGATGAAGCCACAGAGAAAGTAGGTCACAGTAGAAAAAAGCTTTAATAAGCCCACATAGCGGTGGTGAACATAACCGGAGACGTTGTGAGAGAGGTCACACACCACTTAAAGCATTTTGATGATGAAGGTCGGAGCGCCTGAGATGGTGCAACACATGTCCCGCCCCTTCGCTCCTGAAAGTCAATTGTCTGCTTTATCACAGCCGAAACCTGGAAAAATATTAACCAGTTGTGTTGTTGCCCGGTTCCGATTCAGAGGACGGTTTCAACCAAGGAAGATGAGGTTACTGAAACATCAGACATTTAACCTTTACATTCATTCATGTGTTCTGGTGGGATGAGATGACGGTGTCACATCGTGTCACTCTGGATTGGAAGTTGTATGACAGGAGGGGAAAAAAGCAATTCATACTTATTCTGGATGAAAGTCACCACTTTTTAAGTTATTTAAAAAAGAAAAAAAAAGATTTAATCAGATTTGACCAATGATTATGCAGTTTTTACGTCTCAAGTGAAGTTATGGCTCTCTCCCCATTCATTTAGATAGGGCCCTGGTCTTGTTAGCCTGAAATATCTGGCCAAGGGCATTGCCAAGATGGCTTCCAAGTGGTAAGACTTGCCTAAACGGACTTTGACATAACAGAACATTTACTGTAGTAGCTAAAGACTCCCGCACATGCTGGCAAACTGCAATACCAACAGCACAGTTGGCTTCCATTGAAGGACAGAGCCGTACACTTACAGCTCAGTGCAATACATAATATTTATAAACAGACACACTGAGTGTCTCAGGACCAGCTTCTTGTAAGGTTGAGGAAACTCATTCCCAGACTGAAGAGCTAGCATCACAGATATGTGCTAGTCAGGGTTTAAATGTGAAATATGTAAGAAATTTAGTTTTTAAAACATTTAAAAGTCACTCAAATTACTAACAGAATGTGAGGGAATAACAGTTTTGATGTCAAATCTATGACGTTTATGTATTGTGGTGCAGTGATATCCACTGAAGTTAGCATGCTAATCAGCTAGCCCCAGCCTATCCCTTTTCTAGAACACTACTCCTCCCAGTCCGTACCACTAGCTGCGTGGGTTATTAAGCTAACTAGCTGACAGCATCTCCAGTTAGCAGTAGTAAGCTGTTTCTCAGATGATATGCTGCACCCTATTTGCATGAATTTGAGAGGCCAATTCTCACATGTTGCAACTTTAATACCAATATGAGCACCTGCTGATTTAGGTTCTGTGGTTACCCTTGCATATCATCAAATTATGAAAACCCCAGAATTTAAAAAAGAATGTTAAGCTCGGGTTTAAAGGAAACTTTGACTGTTATTTTCGCCATTGTCTGGTGTTTGTTGGTTTGCCAGCATGATTACATAAAAACTATTGAACCAATTTCCAGGAAACTTGGCTGGAGGATGTGTCTCGGCCCAGAATAGACCACATTAGCTTCTGGTGCGTATCCAGATAAAGGGGCAGATCCAGGAATCTTTCTTCGTCTTCGCCATTTTTCGTTAATTTCTCGTTATGTTCTTGATGAAAAAAATCAGGTATATGTTGGTGGCTGGTATGAATGACTGAGTACAGAAGGGGACTGTTGGGCCTTGGCGGAGGTATGCGCTCTATTGAGTGCCATTCTAGTTAGACAATAATGTACATGTAGGTGTGGTGTGTTGGTAAGATATCACCTTGTCACTCAAACTCTTTCATCCCGTACCACCATGAAAACAAGTCTTGAAATGTATCGTCATTTTCATAAACTGAACTTTTTCTATGTTTTTCTTTTTCAATCTGAAGCTATGGATTATATGAGCTCCTGTCTCTCTTAAACTCCACGTGTGAGTTATGGCGAGGATGTAAAGAATGGTAACAAATGGAGTTTCTCAGGAAGACAGACACATTCTCCCTTCAGTGGCCATAAAGAAGACAAAGCCTTTTACAGTATCAACAGACGCAAGACGTGACCTTTTGGCCCCCCGGGGCAAAAGGTGAGAGCTCTGGGAGCAGAGGCCTGGTTCCAGCAGTCTGCCGGCAGACGAGACGTATGTCCTCCTCACCACATTCCTTCCCATCTTAGAACACCGAGCAGCTCTCCCTCGGCATTCTGCCTTCAGTCCCTTCCAACCCAAAGCAATATAACTCTTTATTTCAGCCCGGATGGCACCTTATAAAGAAACCAAAATAAACGGGGAGGTTCAAGCGCAATAAGCCCTGTGAACTTCCAGTGCGGCCTCAGCTGGTGCTTAAGTGCAGGTGCTTGAGTTTGAAATTCAGATTAGTCTGATGCGGCCGGAGGTTAAATAGGTAAGGATTTCATTCAAAAAGAGATGCTCCAAAAGAAAGAGTGGTTTCAGAGAAGTCTACTCTGGAAATACATGTGGTGAATAAAGGCATAAGCCAATGTAACCCGGGGCTGTGTCTTTTATATCTGCCGATGACTGTGCTGCTGAGCGAACTGGCTGCAACACAAGCCGCTTCTTATTTCATATTCATGACTTCCGAGAGGAGTGGAGGAAAAAACACACACAAAACAACGAGCGGGGAGAGTATAGCTGATGGAAGCAAGGCCCGTATACTGACTGTCACATCCAGAAAGTCAAATCTCGTCTTGCTCAGATTGAGGAAGAGCGAGGTCATCCTCCGCAGCAAGCACTGACTCATCTCACACCCACACACACGCACAGAAAAATTGAAAGAAGAAATCTTGCTCGCATTCAGAGATCTAATGGCTTCATAGTACAAACCCGAGTTATCTATCAGTGTGCACAACCTCAATAGCCCCCGTGACAACACAAAGGGGACACCGGCAGAGAGCCTTTGTGACAGTAGCCTACAAACAAGGCGGGCTCGTACTTCCCTGCAGCAAAACTGCAAAACGTCACTTTTCTAAAGAATAATGACAGCGTGCACAAATGGAGCCTGGAAGCATCACTGTGGCGCTTGCCTTTTCAGACAAGTCATGTCCTCTAAACAGGAGCCCCCTTCAACACACGGCCCCTTGTCAAGGACATACATGAGTGCAGAGCGCCCTCTAGGGGACAGAGCTCCGAGTCGATTGGATGTGAAGAGCGATTAAAGTGCAACACATCAAAGCTCACCCCTATGCAAATGCAGCGTTGAAAATAGAAATAGTTAAAACAAATGTGACTTTTTGATATGTAAATGAAGCCCAAGTGTTGATTTATTCACAGTCCATGTGTTTTCTTCCTGTGTTTATATGTTGCTTTACCATTTGTGCACATGCAAACGTCTCATTAATATTCATATGAAGTAAAACATACTGACACAAGATGCCTTTGTGGTTCTTTTTATCTTAACGCAAGTCAGCTGTTTTGGCATTACACACAGATACAGTATGTGAACTCCAGTGAAATCATGTTTTTCTAAGGGGGGATTTTTTTTTTTTTTAATCATCACCAACTCAGATCTCTCGCCGTGCCGTATTGACAGTGTTAATGTGGTATAACGTGGCAGACAGACGTGTGCTCATCCCAGGACCCAGAGACAAGCTGCCTGGAGTCAGGCTCTGCTGCGGCTGGAAGGGGGGAGATATACTGCCAGGAGGTCACTCAGGTCGAATGTGGAAGCCACCACAGTTCATCATTTTTAGATGTCACATGTCTTGAAGCCTCAGATGCTTTTGAGGACATAGATTTATCAAGGAATTGTAACAAATGCTTACAAAGAGGAAGCCTGCAGCTTTCAAAAATTTAACATCCATCATTATGGTGTTCATAACATTGGGTCAATGTCACAAGAGGGGAGGGGGAAAAAAAGATTGGAAAATTGAATGATTTGACTGACAAATATGAATCCTTCCAAAAGAGTCTGGTGCCAGTGGATAATGGGAATGTAAATTGCCAGAAATCGCCCCCCCCCCCTCGAGAAAATGCAACTATTAACCCGGCCTCACAGACCAACTCCTCTTCCAGGCCATCACTGCTGGAAGAAGAATGTTGTCGGCCTCAATTTTCCTGGTAAATAGTGTTTTAAAAATAGACGCTTCAGCTCAATGTTTAGCAATTATTTTAAAACCGGGTGCACTAACGGTAAAAGATTACGCCATCTGCAGTGATTCCCCTTTAAAATGCCCATTTGGTTAATTAAACTTTATGAATAATCAAACAGCTGAAAAGCAACAAAAGGTCACATTCTCAGAGGGAACAGTAGCCCTGCTTCTCACCACCACACAGGGTATATCTGCCACCAAATGCTGTGCAGTGTTCACGGGCTAAAAACGAGACAACATAACAAGGTTTTGGAGGGACTGTCAATTAAGAAACAGGCTTGTTCATCTAATTAACAAGCCACTAAACGAGAACTGCAGTGCATAATAAATGGCATTTTGATTATATCATTCTAATGAGCACGGGTCTCATATCAAGTATCTGCACAAGTGTGGTGTCACCCAGCAGTTTCATTAATCTGGTTTCCATTACATGGCACAACAGGGACAGCGAGAGCTTACTCACAACATAATGCATGACTAGTGCTCGCAGTTGCCACCAGGAGTCAACTTGTCAGCTAAGGCCCCCTTGTGGGAGAAGTGGCAACAGAACGTGCAGCTGGAGAGTCAAATAAAAACTTCAACCATGGGATTTGTTGGGAGTTTTTTTTTCTCGCAGACAGTGATTTTAATTTCAGAAAATCACAAGTTCATACACCTGCCATTTTCACTAGAAGTTAAATGCAAGGGTTTCAGAACAGAAC
This sequence comes from Sparus aurata, assembly GCF_900880675.1. Taxonomy (NCBI): domain Eukaryota; kingdom Metazoa; phylum Chordata; class Actinopteri; order Spariformes; family Sparidae; genus Sparus; species Sparus aurata. The sequence goes on from NC_044207.1 coordinate 20,910,452, forward strand.
AGGCTTCAACGTCTGTTACATGTCAAAGAGCTGCAGAACAGAAACATATTGGTATCGTGTCAAATACAGATATATATATATATATTTATAAAAAAAAAAATCTTTCTTACCTTGTGACACTACTTTTAGACTACAGCCACAGTTTAATATTCAGCAATCTGCATGATATCTCAATGAAACCTGCTAAATTTGACTAAACAACTCAAAAATGTGGCTTCTCCTCGACTAGGTATTAGTTACAGAACATGCCTTCATACACACATCTTGCTGTTTTACTTCAGTGATCAGTCATTTTGAACAAAAAAAAAAATAAAAATATTGGGACTCTGGTACAGCCTCTGCGTGGCGTCATGCTTCCCATCTTCAAGCCCACTCAAGCTGGAACACGTCGAACATAAAAGTCATTGTCAAAGTAACTTTATTAAAAGGCGGATAACTGTGGTCTTGTAGTCTTAACTATCTATTTCAGTGCTTAACTGCAGGGACATTTTCATTTTTTTTCATATGAGCTATGTAATAAGAAAGTCCAATCTTGCTCTTGCAGACGATATTGTTGATGTGCGAAGTGAGCCTCTTGATGATTTTACACAATATTTCTAAGAGAGTAAGGTTTAAGACAGAGGGTCGAAACAATCCATTACGATTAAGTGCTGAAGGTTTGTCCTTCTGGTGGTTGCGGAAGCTTCATATTTTCTTTGGCCATCATTAGACGCCTTAACTCTTGAAGAACAATTTTAATGCTATAAGAATTCTGCCATTTTGATAATATTGGTATGCTACGTGAATCCACCTGTGAGACAAAAAGAAAAGAGAAAAGAAACAACCAATCAGTCATTGTGACAGGAGCGCTGACAGTGAGTTATTGCAACCATCACATGCGAGCGTCACGAAAACTGCAGCGCAAAACAATTTCCGAGTTCGACAATATGATACGACGCAGAGCAACACTCATATATAACCATGTCAGACTTGTGATGACACTCACCGTCCCGTTGGAATTATTTATCCCATTCATGTTAATTTTTGTTACAAATCTAACAGTCGGGGCTGCCTCTGGGTATCTGGATCCACATTCCACTTTCAGACTGTATATCCTGTTCTCATAATTGGTCTGAAAACAACAAAGAAGAAACAGAAAAAAACATTAACATCAGATTTTCTGGCTCTGTCGGAAAGAGAGTCCACATGCTGCGTTTGCTCGGCTCACTCTTGCTGGTCCAATGATCATGCCTGTCCACCGCGTGAGGGTCATGTCTTCGTCATCCTCGAGGCCCCAGCTGACTGTGCCGTCACCTTCGCCTTTCTGCCCCTCTTCAAGCTCCTCCAACAAACGAAAATTGCGTGGAACTTTTACTCCTAAGACAACACAAAACAGAATTTACAGATATATATATTGTTTATCTATGTCTCCATTGCTGTCCATAAACTACCAAAAATCCCACATCAATCAGCCACATGGTTGCACTGTGTGACATGTGCCATCATTATGATGTTCATGAGGATTGTAATTTATTTTGAGTCGATCCGCTGTGCACCGTCCGCGCTGTGCTGCTGTAAATACTCACACAAGGAGGACCGAATGTGTATAATCCGCAGCCGAAAAGCGCAGCTCTCAGCAAATGCACCATTTTCTCCTCTTTGAATAACTTTTTGCTAAAATCTACAGCCCCCGGCTGTTTTATGAAAGCAACGAGACGCTTATAAAAAAGAGAAAGTATATATTTGTAAACTGTTTTTAAAGATTTACATCTTCAGTAGGAAATCAATAAACTTGAGGCCGAGAGCCCGCCAGGGTTGAAAAGTCTGAAAGTATTGTAAGATGAATGAACACATTATTGGTTCTGGTCTTTTGATGGGATTTGGAGGTAAATAAAAAATAAATATCTACATAAAGAGAATTCCATAATCAACAAGTTTAAAGCCAACTGGTCTGGATTCACTTCAAATGTGAGGATTTGGTGCTTTATCTTCTCGTAAATTGTAGCAAACTGAATAGCTTCGGGTTTTGGGCAAAACAAGCAATTTGAAAACTGTGATGGGGAGCTAGTGCTATTTTCCCATGTTTTATAGACCCAAAGGGTCATTGATTTATCAACAAAACAACTGGCAGATGAATCAATACAGGCAATGGGTTGAAACCATTAGTTAACCATCAGATTATCAACCAAAGAAGGAATTGCACTGTGAGTGCTTGATGTTGAAAAGATGACACTAGACTGCAGTGCTGGCTTTGTCTGATTCAATTAAGAAGAAAAAATGACAAATATTCTGTGGTTACTTAATTCTGAGATGTTAAGTTTTTTTTGCTTTTGCCAATGGATCAAATTAAAATCCTTGACAACTGTTTTAGTAATAGATAATCAAGCAAAAATGTCAGCAGCATGTTCCAGCTTCCTAAATGTAAGGATTTGTCATTTATGGGTTTTGAACTGTTGGGTGGATAAAAGAAGCATTTTGGGGGACAGGAGAGCACATTGTCCATTTTTGACATCTTATAGACTAACTGATTAATCGGTTGATCGGGAAAATCATCTGCAGATTAACTGATAAAGAAATCAAATGTTAGTTGCAGCCCTTTTTGACAAAATTGTGAAAAACTGACATAACGATTTTTGTTTCCATTTCACTGACAAGTTAAATACTCAATGATTACTCAACAAAGAGAAAAAACTGCCATAATTTGTTAATAACTTGTACCATTTACAGTTTTGCTCTAAAAAAATAACGAAGACATGATTATCAAAGTGTTTTGTCGCTGTTGCTGCTCCAACTGTGCATCCTTTCATCAAAACGGCAGACACACGTTCATCTTTCTAATCATAGAAACATAAAGCATGCAAATGAGTTAGTGTTGAATAAGTGCTAGGCATGACTCACTGAGACGAGAAATAACTCAAACGACTGACGGCTACATGCACATGGCACAGCACATTCTGATGCACCTACTGCACATCTACTGTGATGCCTTGTTCACATTTGACAGACATTTGTGAAGACATTCAGGAAGCTTCATATATGCTGCACCCTTGACAATCGTTTGTTAACAGTCATGAGATTTGGAGCACATGGGCCTATACTGCTGACTGTTAACAAATGATTAACAGGGCAACATCCACTCATCTTATGACTGGTTTAACAGCTGACTTGATATCATTCAGAACTCGTCGATCAAAGTATTCAGCTACTAGGAAAATGTTCTCAGTTCAGACGCTGGCATTACACGCAGCCTGACAGGCGCTCACAGAGGTGTAAATGATGAACCACTTACAGCTTATGACTGCAGGAGTGGTGGAGGTTGAGGGAATAGCACTTAAGTTAAACTACTGCTATTCATAATTATGATCCTGAAGACAGATTCTCAGAAAGGGAAGTGAAAAGAGCATTTAAAAAAAGGCTGGGTGACTGAGACAAGAGACACGGAGAAAACATTCAAATTGTGCACTGCCAATGGATCGTTCGTTTCACCCCCCTCTAATCTCAAACAACATTCATCACAGTCAGTCTTCACAGATCACTTTTTGAAATCAATATTTCACATCTGCTGTGCCGTCGCTGCAAAGAAGGATCGACTCTCAAGTGTCTCCTCCATTTTCTCAAAAGGCATTTGCTCACAAGACTTTCAGTCCTTTATCAACATACAAACACTTGTAAGGAATGCTTCTGGCTAATTTTAGCTCACCACAGTGTTACTGGTATGTTAGCATGTTAGCTGCTTCGTAATGAGAAACTGCAGCACAAAATCATTTAAGATACTCAAAATAAGTTAGGAATATTGGGATATGTGTGCATGTGCATGGATATGCAATAAAAGTCAAATGGAATTTGTTGCGTGACAAAATACAAATTCAGACTTCACAGAAAAAACAATCAAGTAAAACACTAACATATCCCTTATTAATTTTGAATAGTATGAGATAATAGGGCTGCAACTAACAGTTACCAACATTATCAAATTACATTCAGATTAGTTACTCATTTAATCAACTGACCAAGCAGCCTTTAAAAAGAAAAACACTCCAAAACCGAAGACAATCAATTTACTGTGATGCAAGACATAGAAAGAGCAACTAAAGCTCACTTTCAAGTAGGGCTGCAGCTATGAAATATTTTTAGGATCAAGTATTCTACCGATTATCCCATCGATTAATCGAGTAATCTAATAAAAAATTATTTTGCATTATTAAACAACAATACCAAATAATGCATAATGAAAATGACAGGCCTGTTAGATAGATCAAGCAAATGGCTTTGTAGATTTGTGCATCTGCAGCATTAACCATTACTACCAAATAACCTATTAATAATGTCTGGAGTAGGCCTGTATGGTGTGGTGGTAACCTCACACTAGGAGTAAGGAGGAGTGTGTGTTTGATTGTGTGTGCACGCGTGCGTAATGGAGAGTGAGAGAGAGAGAGAGAGAGAGAGAGAGAGAGAGAGAGAGAGAGAGAGAGAGAGAGAGAGAGAGTGTGTGTGTGTGTGTGTGTGTGTGTGTGTGTGTGTGTGTGTGTGTGTGTGTGGAAAAGAGTTATTTGATGTAGGCTATTACTCTCTTGCAATTAGTTTCCACATCTTAACATGATATCTAGTCATACCGACATCAGGCTACAGCCTCTACAAATACCATACGTTCTAACTAGCGATGGTAGGCTACATTAAATTAGCTAACATCAATGTTTACGTTACATTGTGTCGGCGACACTTGGTCAGCTGGTGTTAACAACTGGATGCTTTCGGTTCAGATGTTGAATCACTGTTGATGTGCTGTTGTGTTACGCCAGTTCTGCTTTACAGTAGACACATTGCACGGTGTGTGTTCGCAATAACAGTCCGTGTGGGAAAATTACCCCTGAGCTAAGCAGGCCACATAACGCGGGTGATAGGAATCAAGCGAATCAAAGCTCTACTTTCAAGAAAAGCTGGAGCCATTAAATGTTTTACATTTTTTCCTTGAACAATTACTTAAATTATTCACATTTGTTGGTAATTTTCTGGTAAGGGTAACTCCAGGTTTACCATTATTGTTACCATATATTTTGCATTTATAAACAGCCCTGCTTTACACATTTTCTTGGTCATGTCTTAAAAAAACAAATTTAAAGCAATAATATGTAACCTACTGTAGAAAGACAGTTGATTGTGGAGTCTGAACATAGTGCCAAAACCAGAAAAGCAGCAGTATTTGACAATCTGTGGACGACACTTAATCAAGTACACCTTTCTCCAGGAAGTTACATTTCGCTTTAGAGAATCCTCATGAAAAGTGTTTGTTTAAAAGCAAATACTGGCCCATATTATATGTTCTTACCAGTTTTTTAAAAAAACCTTTTAAGAGTACAATGTAAGTGTAAGCAGAGTACAATGTAAGTGTAAGCCAAGTAGCTGCACGTTTCAAGGAAATGAATACCTTACAGGGACAAACTGCTGATCTAGTCTCAATGTTTGTGCAAACATGCTTTAGTAGAGGCGACTACGATCCTCCACGATGACAGAGACAATAACTCAGTGTGTTCGGGCTCAGTCGCAGTTTGAGCCTCTCATGTATATTCATTACTGCGGTTTCATTTTTATTTCTCTCTGTTGTTTGTGGTTGTCGAAGGCTCGCCTGTCCTCCATATTGTTACTGATAAGATAAGCTCCTATGAGAATTTGAAACATGTGTAAAATGAAGCTCTTGGGGAACAAAGTATTATCTTACAATCAACTGCAATGATGATTTGAACTACAACATTCCTGAGTGATTCACTTCACTCTGAAATCTAAGCACTTCACTACATTTCAATAGCTCACAGTGTGTTATGGCCTCTTGGCCCGTCGTTTACGACTCATGCCATCTATGGCACCAACTGGTAATCGAATCCTGTCTAGGTTAAAATGAATCAGCAGGTCGAGGCAACTTGGTCCTATGATAGTTTCGATTATGAAGTTACTTCCCTGTTTCTCCGCTTTGCAAAAATGTCCCTGTAATGTGTGGTGAAAAAAAAACTGACGACGAATAAAATAACTTAAACCTTGCGATAATTGTTATGTTATCAATGGTGATCTGTTTTTCAATAATTCAGAATGTAATTTGCAAGTTTGAGAACCACGCTTCCTGCTGAGCGCTAACGCAGCCACGGGCTCCGACTATTTGCTGACACAAAGCGTGCCCACTACAGTACAGCGTTAACGTTTTGTCAATCTGGTGCTCTTCTGCACTCCCCCACCCTGCAGTAGCGACGAGTGTGTCACACGCTTAGACTGTGAATTATTTTCCTGCATCTATTTTTAGATTAGCGGGTAGGAATCCTGTTAAAATTTGACAATAACGTTGGCAAGAGGCGCGCTAACGTGACGGCAAAACATCAAGCTTCGCCGTTACCTTTGTGCGGCGTTTCAGAGGCAAAATCAAAACCCCCACATCATGATTCCCACCTTTAAATTGTTAAAGCTTCACGGTTATTAAGGCACATGTAAGAATTGTGCCTGGGCAGTTCATACAAATAAGAGTATGTTTATGGCGATCAAGTTGCTAGTAGCTAGCAGGGCACAACGGGATCGACACTTGCAACCGCGCGGTGTTAGAATATTCTAGTGCCCAAGTTGGCTAAGCTAGCTAGTTTACTGTAGTACCGTCTGCGGTTGTATACGATCCTCAAATAAACGGCAACTCACACACCTAATTAAACTTTCACATCATCTCATTAAAGCTATACACCTTTCTTTGTGACACACATTCGTTACAAGCGACACTGACGCCTATTTCAGACACCTTGTGCTATTTCAGCTAACTCACGGGGCAGGCTACTCGCCCGCTTAAGCTAGGTTAGCCAACCCAGTCGCTCCATGAAATAGACGGCCCCCGTTGAAGACCAGTGCCATACCGAGAGGAGATATTATCGGGTAAAAATGTCAATTTGAGGCAATTTCGAAACGATTTTAAGAGAGCATTTGGCCGTGTTGTCTGGCTAAGTGGGCAGCGCGACCCCGCCTTCGCCTCTGGTCTGCGTTGCTGTAAATGTTAGTTTGAAGGCACACGAACCTGAGGAGGCCGCCATCTTCTTCAGCCGAGTCCAGAAGCACACAGAGCTGTGACATCACAGCGGGTGAGACCGACAGCAACACACCACACCGGCGGGTCCGCGCACTGCAAGCCGCCCCGCCGCACCTCCAGCACGCGGTCTGCTGTCAGAGGACACTCAAAGACAGCAATTTACACCCGTGGGGTCTCAAACCCTGATGTTTTCCACTTCTATTTCCACAGTCGCCAATTCTAGCTGTATTCTATTTTAGTACTAATGACGTTTAAACTCTTCTTCAACTCAGACACAATGCAACTCAAAAGTGCTTCACATTGGGGCAGACAGTTCAATTAAAAGTTTAAAAATTGCATTTGAACGAACAAGTAGGAAGACACTAAGAAACAAAACATTGAAACAAGTTCAGAACTATGAAAAAGGTTTAAAAGGGAGACAAGACTAGAAGACAAGAATAAAAGTCACAGTCCAGTTCAAAACCTAGAAATTGCTCCAATGAACAGCAGTGGCTAACAGGAGGGCCTTCAGCCTCGATTGTAAAGAAGTAGGAGTTTGTTCCAGATGTGTGGTTTATAATAACTGAATGCTGCTTCTCCATATTTAATTTTGACTGTAGGGACTGAAAGCAGACCTGCACCTGTCCACCTCAGAGGGTCTGAGTGGTTCATGACGTAGGCGTAGCAGAAGATCAGAAATGTGTTTTTGGCCCTAAACCATTCAGTGCTTTACAACACCAACAGCAGGGTTTTGAAATCTGTTTCCTTAACTGACAGGAAGCCGGTGTAAATTTCCAAGAGCGGGAGTGATGGGATCTTTTTTTTCCCCATCAGCGTTCTGATGGGTTGTCTAAACTAAAGACACTGTCACGGTAGACGAGTCTGCAGAAGATAAATGCATGGGCAAGTTTTTCCAAATCCGTGATTGTCAAGACACAAGTCCTTTTTATCCTGGATATATAACATTAGCAGTTTTAAATAATAACGAAGGTAATACTACAAACTCAGAGATATTTAGGTGAGATGTTCTCAGAGGAAAATGAGGTCCCCTGAATACTCAAAGGTGGCAGGGTCCGCCAAATATCAACAAAGTAAAACAGCGTGAGATTGTGTCATCCTTCAAGGTCGGTTTGTTTCAATTTTTTCAGTCGCAAAAGAAGAAGAAAAAATTGTCAATGAAGAGCTTTTGCGTCTGGTTAACAACGTAGTGCACCTTCAAAGTTACTTTATAGTTATTGCTCAGAATATGCAGTGTGAAAAGCCCTGGAGTAGCTGTCAAACACATTGCATAACAGGAAGAATGCTTCACTTGTGGCCAACAAGCTGAAACGTTTTGGACAAGCCCAAATATGTTGCTCTGACAATGAAGTTATTCATGTGTGATGGGTGTTGCTGCAACAGCAGGCAGTTATACAGTGTTATTTATATACAACACTGCCTAAGAGTACAGATTCATTTGATTGCACAAATAATCCGTATAGCAGTGCAGTTCTAAATTGAAAGACGGTGCCATTTTGTGATACAAAAGGTAAAAAAAACAAAGGTGACAAAGCAGCATTACGATGAAGTACTGTGGTGGTGGATGGATGTGCTGCCCTACAATTCTTGTTCTACAGATGACAAGACTTCATGTTCCATCATGTTTTTTCAATGAAAGCAAGAACCGATGGAAAAATGATCACTCTGACCAATTGTGAAACAGGATTTCTTTTTGACCACAGTGCTGCCCTCATTTCATCAACGTTTTAAGCACCAGACTGCCGCAACCGGCAAAACAGGAATTTCATTCAACCAAGACGCGCAACCACTGGAAAAACAACCTCTCAAGCATGTTTGGTGCACAACATTTTATTTTCTCCTCTATTAACAAGCAGCCAACGTTAACTACAAGGACAACTCAACAATGAGTCACTGGCTTGACTCTGATTACAATGTACAAGGATGTAAGAAAAGAGCCGTTTACTGTAACATAGAGCTCAAAAGAGCAAGAGCATTACTTCAGAACAGGTAAACAAACAATACAAGCACTTTTAAATATTAGCTCCGTTATGTTTTGTTTTCTTTTTCCTCTTTTTTTTTTTTTCCCCCAAATCACCACAAGAGTCATGCGGTTATTCTGACTCAGAATCTAATACACCCAGCAAACACATGGTGGATCAATTATACAAAAGTATTTTACAGCATGAAAAAAAAAAAAAAAAAAAAAAAAAAAACAGGTTGACACAGGATAGGATTTAAAATTTAGGACTGTACATAATTGCAGGGTGTGGCTCAGGCCAGGAGACGGACGGTCTTGCCAGTGACCGTCAAGTAATCCTCGTCGGCCAGGGATCGGAGCGCCTCGTCGAACAGCTCCTTCGTGATGGCCTGAAAGAGTCAGGAGGAAGTCACGATGGGTAGAAGCGGCAAGTCACTTCCTTTTGCTGATCAAAACCAACTTAAAGGCCAATTTGTTCCTTTATTTTTTTTTTGTACAAAACGTCAAGAGCGTAGAAGTCAAATACTTACAGTTTCAGACTGTCCTCTGAGGTCGTCGAGCAGCTGCTGATATTTCATGGCAGGCGTCTTTCCCTTGGCCTGGATCAGTTTCTTCAGGGCTTGGGCGACCTCCTCCTTACGCTTGCGGGCGGTCGCGCTCATACCTGGAATCACAAATGAGCAGAGTCAGATAAACCATCCGGCTGCGAGTACTGGTCATTTCATTGTCAACCATCTGCAGTTTGCTTGTTTTGGTCGACCAACATCCAAAAAAAAAAAAAAAACAACCCAAAGACAGTGAGTTTTGTAGCACTGAAGATGAAGAAAAGCAGCTATTGTTTAATAGTTTTAATATACTGACATCTCCTATTGTTGTTATTCCCATCAGCTACTTTTGTTACCAAGGACGCACTTCGGACAGAGTGCGTCTCCCATTTCCTCCATAGAATAGTTTCCATTATTTTAAATGCATTACGTACCCGTTGTGAGAATAGAGATGTCGACGAATCCTGTTCTGGGGTCGGTTGCCGACTGTTTGAGGGCCTCTCGGTGCAGCCGCTTGGCCTCCTCCACGTCGATGGTCTCCACCTTCTCGGAGAAGCGCACCTTGGCGTGGGCCTCTGCCAGGCGGATCAGGGACTCCAGCTGTCTCGGGTAGGCGGACACCATCCCGCGTCCACTCCCGATCTTCCTCATGTCCACGTAAGCCTGAGGAGCAAAACACGCACGAGATGGTTCATGACTATTGCGTGACACTTGAAGAACAGTGAGCGAGTTATCGAAGCTGCAAAAAAATTGACATAATGTGAAGAAATTGGGTGAAATCTCAGCGAAAACCGACCTCGATGAGAGCCTGGCTGGCTTCCTCACTCAGCCTCGGGTTGATGTACGTTCGCGCGTATGCGATGTAGTCGCGCAGCACGGCCATGTCGAGGAACTCTTCCTCTATCTGCTCCTCGCTCTGGTAGTACAGCGACACCAGGTGGTGGGCCAGCCTGCGGTCGTAAGCCTCGTCCTGGGGATCCAGCATCAGGAAGATGAGGTCGAATCTGGAGGGAGAACACGGCGCAGTGTTTAAAAAAAAAAAAAAAAAAAAAAAAAGACATGACACAGAGACATGGACCAAAGAGGACATCAGGTTAAATGATCCCTTCCTGTATCCATTCCTTGTGTGATGAAGTCTGTAACACGTAAGGGAAAGTGAATTAGGAGTACTGGGATTGCAATTCAAGTAATCGGTTTGTTCCTTTTGTTGCGAATGAAGCTATAATTTAGCAAATGTAACCCTTTCACAGGTAACGCTTCCAGACGCTGGCAATAAAGAATCTCCTTAAATTAAATCAATACAGACTAATGACGATGTCACACGCCGTTTTCGTTTCAAAAGTAATTGGGGGCTTTTTCTTTTAATCTTCTCTAAATGGTCGGTATGAGAATTTAACGTGACACATTTTGATCAGATGGGACTACTTTCCCTCTGATATGCGACTAATATTTCATTGCTGTAATGAGGGGAAAGGAAAGAAAAGCGTTTCAGAGCGCAACTTAAAGTTCTTCTTTGATTAAAGTGAGCAGAGGCTCATTAGTAAAGGATCTGGCACTCCATTCGAGACAACGGCTTTAGAGCCAATGTGAAAAATACTGGATCAAAAATGGGATGATGCGTTTGAGAGCAGACGGGACAAGTTTTGAGACTTTTTTTTCTCAATTACTTATTTATGTTCTCACTGATTCACTCGCGGAGATGCTTTGTCCTCCGAGGAGCTCGCGTTGCTTTATAAAAATCCCACTCTCTGCCAAAGAGCCGATTGCCAGACCTGGTTTATAGCTGATAAACGCTGCCAATTTTGCAAAACTGCCAACCTTTTCAGCAAGATTTTTATTTATTTTTTTTAACCGTGATCCAGAGAGTGAGAATCAGGTGCTTCAGTGACTGCTGGTAATCACCTGGACAGCAGCGTGTGAGGCAGCTGAATGTTCTCGATCGTGGTCTTTTTGGGGTTCCACTGAGATTCAACAGGGTTGGCAGCGGCCAACACAGCAGTGCGGGCGTTCAGCTGGCAGATAATTCCAGCCTGTGAACGTAGAAGAAAAAAAAAAAAAGTGAGTGAGAATCATCAACTAACTTTATTTTTTAACTAAATAACAACACGTTGAAAACATGTTTAACCCTTTGATGCGCAACATATGCGCACCCCTTCTAATGCACAACATGGGTCAAAAATGACCCGCATTCATTTTCCAGGTTATTTCATGCTGCCTGAGTTTTTCTTTGTTCTATCTTTTGAAATTAATTAATATCATGATTTAATATTCCAAGTATGCTTTAAATATCATGTTTTTGATTACCACTAATCATTTTTTCAATTTTTCCTGTCATACTTTATGCACAAAAATTTTTTTTACTACATCAAATTTACACACATGGGTCAAAAATGACCCATTCATCCAAGTGTGATTTATAATTAAAAGACTTAATACTATAATAATAATAATAATTTGTTTCAAGTAATTACTTTATCAGTGAGTGGGGCCAAACACCTATTTACTTACTTACTGTACATAATATTTGCAACATTGTCATTTTGTAACACATACACACACTGTCAGGTTTTGGGGGTGGTGAAGTGGGTGGACCCAAATGCAGAGACCATAAGCCGAGACAGTTTGAACAAAGCATTGGTTATATAAACAAAAAAAGAGTACAGGAAAAATCCAAAAAAGGGGAGGAATGAGGAGAACACAGATTGGTGGGTAGGACACTAGGAGGCAGGGATCAACAATTGATACAACAAGACACAGGTGTGGCACAAAATGACAGGTGTGAGCAAAGAAAAAGACAGGAAGTAAATAAGAAACAGAACACAAGAGAAAAACTACTACAAAATAAAACAGGAACTAAATAACAACCATGACACATACCTCTGATAACAGATAACACAGCTATTGAACTGAACTGTAAACTGGTGAAATGTGACCTAACAAAATAAAATACAACTTAACACATAACTAGAGCGAGAATTGCCACCTGGGCCTGGGCAGCTCCTCAGAATATTATGGCTTCTTGTTCTGCCATGAGTACCCAGTGGAAACGAAAATTGGAAAAGAGATCTCAGTAGCGTCTCATTCATTTCTCCTAGACAACTATGAGATCTATGTGAGACCAAAGTGAGGCTGTGGCTGATTTCTCCTGTTTCTCAATTGTTTCTCCTAAGAAACAGGTGCAGAAAAGCTCAACTTGGGCTCCCTGTAAGTTTCAAAGGAGATCTCATCAAGCTCTCAATGAAGTTTCAGAATGTCTCCCCAGTGCTGGAAAGGAGCAAGGTTTAAGCGGTAAAGTCTCAAGTCTCACCTATTGCTCCTAAGGAATTTTAGGAGAAACAAATGAGAAATGTTTGAGACCAAAAAAGACTACAACGAGACTGAAATGAGAACTCTCATTGAGCTCCTTTACGGCTCCATAGCCATAAAGGAGCAAGCTTTGAGATGTAAAATTTTCCTCTGGGTGGGGGGATTCTCATTCTAGTAAGACCCGTTTTTACTCAGTCTACTGGACTGAGTCTGAGATTCGTCCTCTGAGGACTCATCAGACGAGTCATCTTTATCATCAGAGGAGTCTTCATGTAGGAGAGCTGGATCCCCAGACACACCCACAACTCCAGCTTGACCCTGTGGCAAATATTCTGGGTCATCATCATCAGAATTAGTTGTTCTGTCATTAGTTTCAGTCAGGAGCCTTTTCTTGCAATTTTTAGCTTTTCAGAACGAAAGACGCATGTTTTTGCCCTTTGTGACAGATTAAGTAATATTTCACTCCAAACTACTTTTTCAAGTTGGATTCCACTCAAAGTGTATGAACTAACTGTAGCATTGCAAACATGATTTTAGTCATTACTTTCAGTCAGAAGTCTTTGCTTGTCAATTTGAGGTTTTCAGAGCGATTGGAGCCTGTTTCTACCACTTACAGTGCAGTAAGTTGTATTTGAATGAGAACTGCTTTTTCAAGCGATTTCGACTCAAAGTGTCTGAAATTCATCTAGTTAGCTGGACTAACTACAATAGTAATTAACTATAGTATAATTAGCTAACTAAAATAGAATATGTTAACAGCTCGCTAACTAGCTCATAGTAATTACTTTTAACTTTCTGTCAAGTAATGTACCCACTCTCAAGGTAAACATGTTACGTACAGTTATCTTTCACAGTTGTCATCAAATATTTTCAAAGGTAATGTTAGAACAATTGAAAAATATTGACAATACTTACACAGGGAGCAAATTTCACAAGCACAGTTTACACCAAATTATATAGCAAACTTATGTGGGTCGTTTCTGACCCATGTGTGTGAAGTTGATGTAGAAATACAAAAGCTGTGCTTGTTCATAAAGTAAGAAAGAAAAAAGAAAAAATATGATTTGTGTGAAACACAAACAAGATATTTACTGCATACTTGGAATAATAAATGCTACAATTATTTTTTTTTTCAAAGAAATATCATAGAAACACCCAGCAATCGATGAAATAGCATAGAAAATGAATATGGGTCATTTTTTACCCATGTTGTGCATTAGAGGGGTACTGATACAAAAGGGGTTTTTATTCTAAAAGTAAGAAAGGAAAAAATAAAATAAAGATGTATGATGATCAAAAACAAGCTAATTGAGGAATACCTTGAATACTGAATGATGAAAGTAATTCATTGCAAAGATATAGAAAATTAAAACTCTGCCGGGTCACTTTTGACCCATGTTTTGCATCAAAGGGTTAAAAAAAAAAAAATGCACCTTGGCGATGGAGAGCGTCTGCTGCTCCATGACCTCGTGCAGCACCGAGCGCGTGCTGTCGCTCATCTTGTCGAACTCGTCGATGCAGCAGATGCCGTTGTCGCTGAGCACCAGAGCTCCGGTCTGCAGGACAAGCTGCCTGGTCTCCGGGTCCTTCATCACGTAGGCGGTGAGACCCACGGCGCTGGAGCCCTTCCCCGACGTGTACTGGCCGCGGGGCACCAGGTTGAAGACGTACTGCAGCAGCTGGGACTTGCTGGTGCCGGGGTCTCCGCACAGCAGGATGTTGACCTCGGCGCGGAAGTTGCCGCGGCCGGTCTGACTGAAGTCCTTGCGGGTGCCGCCAAACAGCTGCAGCAAAATGCCCTGGAGCCATCGGAGAGGGAGAATGAATCTGCGTTGAAAGCTGTCAAACACCAATTCTACACCTCTTCTTTCAGTCATTGGGCATTCTCGCAGGTGAGTGGGTGCATCTCAAAATGTCTACTGTCGCAGAAGGCCACAGTAGTGATTAGATTTCTGTTGGCCAATAAATGCAATGACAAATCATGCATATCGTCCTTGTGTTACTGGGATCTTATACAGGCAAACACTCATATATTGGCGTGCATCCACTCATCCACACACACACACACACACACACACACACACCTTTTTAATGTCCTCGTGCTCATAGATACTGGGTGCGAGGGCAGAGGAGAGGCGTTCGTAGACGTCTGGCTTGGCTGCCAGTTCCTTCAGGGTCTGCACTCTGTCTTCGGTGAACAGCTTCTGTTCCGCGTCCTCGTCCAAGCCGTGCAGGCGCTTCTCGTCCGTCTTCCGGAAGTGGATGGCGTCGATGTGAGTCTTGTACACGGACTTCACGTTGCTCTGGATGGGGCTCACGCGCATGGGGACTGCTCTGTAGATACCTGCGGGGACATGAGAGAGGCTGTTAGGATGTTGAACTGTAAAGTGGAGACGTGGACTGATTAACAAGAGCTCTAGAGAGGCGATCGGTGTTGGAAAAAAAAGAATACGCCGATTGCGAACAATTGATTTATCATTAGTTAATAAAAAAACAGCAAATACTTCTTGACTCCTGCTTCTTAAATGTGACGAATAGCTTCTTTTCTACGTTTTGATATCAGTTAATGTCATCTTTGGATTCAATAATTGTTACAACAGAAGTTTATTGCCAGAAGGTTGATATCCAACCACTTTAAATCACATTTAAAGCAAAAAATAAATAAATATTCGTTAGTTTCAGCTTCTCATCTGAGGATTTGTTGCTTTTTAGCCATTTAAAATTCATAGACTAATTTTCTTTCTACTGACCGATTGATTCATCAACTCATTGTTGCAGAATCTAGTCAAAAAACACTATGAGGATGTCTTCTTTAGCTCTTTTGACTATTTTATGGCATTTTATTGACCAAAAACAGCCATTAGTTGCGGCCCGAGCTGGTTTCCGAATTCTCACCCGTGATGTTGATGCGGTCTCCTGGCTGCACTTTATCAACCAGGTCGTTATGAGCATAGACAATGGTTGTGTGAGGCGTCTGACCGGCTGGCATGTCCTCCGGAGACTCTTGAATTTTGATCTGTTATCAAACAAGATCGACAAACGAATAGATGTCATGACCTCGTCACTAATTATCACCCAACATATCATGAGATTAGGTGGCGTTCACTGTAAGCAATCTGCCTGGTGAGCCACCCCTCGACCCCGCCGGCTCTCACCATCTGTTTGTCAGAAAAGGCTGAGCGGTTGTGAACAAGCGCCAGGCTGTGGGTGTTGTTGCAGTGGCGACACACAGCCGGCTCGGCGATGCGGCCGCGATCCACCTCCACACGGGTGCTGTAGGCGCACACCTGGCACTGGAAGAATGCCTCCTGCATCTCGGGGATGAGCTGCGAGGTGCGGATCACCATGCCGCTGATGGTGATCAGCTGATCGATGTCTGTGCGGGGGAAACACATGCAGCAGACAGAAGCTTTAGCCCAACGCCAAAACCTCACATTTCACGTTATTCACAAAAATCCCACTCTAAATATGGGAAGGCGTGTCTCAATATGGTAGGCTTAATAAGTGCAATTTCACTTTATTTGCATCCGTCATCACCAGATTAATGAATCCACACACCTTCTGGGTTCAGGCTCCTCATGTTACGGGTTTTCAGGGCGTTGTAGGGGCGGACTTGGATCTGGTACTCTAGGATGGAGTCCGGGAAGCGCTCGAAGAAAAGCTCATTGACCGCCATGTCGAAGGTCGGGATGACTTCCTGCAAGGAGAACAAAGTGTTCACTTTAGATTATAAATGTGCTGTCAAACTTCCACCACAGACAAAGTATACATCAGATGTATGACAGCGTATGAGACTTGTGACTCGATTTGGAATTTAAAAGACTTCAGACTTGACTCAAATAATTCAAATGTATTTGTTTTTGCGTGTGGTTGTCAATGATTTGCCGTTTAAACGCGATGGGAGGGAATACTTTATTAAGAATAAATCAAGAAATAAATATCCTCTCGTATTTTTACGCTCGTTTGTTTTCATTTGATTGCATTCACTTCATTTAATATCAATAACTCAGTTCATCTTCATGCTTTTTAAACTGGCTTAATAAATTGGCTGATAATATTATTTAACAGCTACTAACACCTCGTCATTTCTCTTTGTAAAGACTGCATATTGCAGGTCTGTCCGGTACTTTGAGGGAAGAGAAGTGACTTGACCAAGAAAAAAAAACAAAAAAAAACAACAACTTTGAAATACTTGAGTCACATGTGTGGTATAATTAAGACTGATTCAGGACAGTATAGCTTGGTCATGAATTCTCTCTATAATAAGCAATGGCTCCACAAGTATAATATCTTTTTAAACCGCGATTTATTATCTGGCTGTTTAAGCACTTTCGCTCGATGTGGACCAAAATGAAGGTTGATACTCTCTTCATTTAATAACTAAAAAAGAACAATGCAAAAAAAAAGAACAATATTTATCCAAAGGCTTTGCAACACACATGAGCTAGTGAAAATAGCTTATTATGAAATATGGGACATTACCTGTGGGTAGCAGATGAGCTGCCTGTAAAGCTCTGCATCAAAGGACTGCACTTGCAGACAGTTCACATTCAGCACTGGATCCCCAACGACGCTGATCTGTGAGACAAAGAGAGAATTATTAATAGAATGCGATTTTGTGATGTGTTGTCCCTTGATATCCCCTCGTTTCCTGTATAATAGGAGGTAGAAATTATCTCATCTAGTGCGAGTTTGATTTAAACCAAACTACATATCAGCCTGAACAGTGCTAGTTAACGCGACGGACCAGAATTCAATAAATAAATAAAGATGAATAAGCACAGCACCTCTTCCAGCTTCTGCATGTATAGAGGCTCGTTCAGGTCCAGACCAGCGTTCTCGTCTTCAGTGGCGGTCGGGTCAATGAACCTCTGCAGGAACCTCTGAAGGCAAAGTGGTCCACAGCATGCAAACAGTTAACTCCCCTGTACAGAGTCAAGACTATCTCTTAAGAGATGCAAATGCAAGGTTTCATACCTGGAACTTCTCCTTGCAGGTCCCGACGTTGACGTCAGTCCCCCAGATCACCAGTCTCTGGCCTGCGTTTGGCTCACTGGCCACAGCACCATCAGCACTGGGCTGCAGAAACACAGAAAAAGTGTTAAATGCTGCAGTTTCAAGGAAGTCATTCATATTGACTTTACGTAGTCTATTACAATATACTGTCTAAGTAATTCTCCGAATATTCTGGACTCCTCCACTGACCGGCTCAGAGTGAAGATCGACTTGTGGCGCCTTCCTGACTGACCCCAGATCAGGGCGCTGTCTGGCAGGAGTGCCACGTACGCTGCTGCGAGGGGTCCCCTCAACCCTGGAGCTGGGGGTCCCATACATCAGCGGGGAGCTCATGTCCACTTCATTGGGGAGGACTGTTGAGAAGAAAGACATTTTTAATCACACTGGAGTTAACTCAAGTGTATCGAAGCAAGAAAAAAAAAAAGAAAGAAAAACGTTGGATGTTTGCAGAGGATGTGGCTAAAACAAACCAAAAACTGTGTGGATGCTACCTGAGGCCCGCGGGCTGGAGAACAGAGAAGTGTCCTGAGGCGCTGCTGGACTGAGCATGTCGGTGGCCGGGGAGGTGGGCATCGGCATCAAGTCCCCATTGGAGGAGTCCTGGCCTCTGCGTCGCTGAGAGGGAGGGGACGTGGGGCCCTCACTGCTGGCTAAGGATACACAGGACACAAAGACAAGTTAATAACAGCACACACCAACAACCTACAATCACGTACACATCTTAGGAATCGTTGAGCAAAACTCACGTGTGGCCGGGTTGCCATCCCTTCCACGTTTGCGGCCCGGAGTCGAGGTTGGGGAAGACATTGTTGCCGAGAAGTCTGAAGAGCAGACAGAGTCAAGTTAACCAAACTCTATGGAGTACAGTAAAGATTTTAGCATCATCACCCAATTAGATATTAACCCAATTAATTTGCTTTAAGTTAATATTTCTCATCGGACAAAATCCCTCTGCAATCATCTTCTCCTTTGTGAGGACTGATGAGGAGAGGGTCTTCATCATACCTGGACCCTCAAGTCAAATTTGGTCCATAGGATTGCGTTAAAACTTTAACACCTTAACCTTAACTTCTGAGTTTAGGTTTTGTGCGGCTACACATTTGAAAAGCCTGATTGATGCAGGTAAATGTACTGAATTTGCGTAAAAGTGTGTTTGGACTCAGTGTCGAGTCTTAAAACTGTTGCCCTGCCCTCCAAGTTTCTTTGTTTTCTGGCTCATCACTGTGCTCTGATCAGTCTGCTCAGTGCTAGATTTATAAAAAAAAAAAAGAAAAAAAAAGACCCATCAAAAGAGATTTATTTGCCCCAATTAACCTGTCTTTTGGAGCCACAATGCTTTTACTATTCCATGTTTATTTCTTTAGATGAGATCAGATGTTTGGTTTAATACTTGACTTTATTTCATTCACCCGTCAAGTTTGAAGGCCCAGATATGCAACTGGGAAGTGTGTCCTTTACAGTCCCCATTTTGAGTTGTTATAACACAATAAAACAAAACAGCTATTTATTACCATTTATTTGAGGCTATGAATATTTGCAGTTTGTCTACTAGTTTTAACCAACACATTTGCTCCTGAGCCACAGCTCAGTGGGTAGAGCTGAGGACTAGTGACCGGAAGGTCACTGGTTCAAATCCCTGGCTCCCCTGGGCGGGACTGAGCTACAAGCCGAAGCATCCTTGAGCAAGATGCTGAACCCCAACACTGCTCCTGATGTGCAGTTGGCACCTTCGTGGCAGCCACTGCCATCAGTAAGGGCCCTGCGATGAGCTGGCGTCTCATCCAGGGAGTACCCTGGCCTTCGCCCATAGAGCCACTGGATTTGGCCCCAGTATCCCCGCTCCACCTTGAAAAGGGTGGTATAAAAAGCGGTAACATCACCCGCGACCCGCATGGATAAAGCGGAAGAAAACGAACGAACATTTGCTCCTATAGTCATTCTGCAGGTTCACAGGTTAGATGCCAAACACACAATGACGTCGAAATTTACAGCTACAAAATACATTTCTCAGCTTGATCCAGCGTCACTAGGCGAGTCCTCAGAGTGAATACAGGCCTCCTGGTTCACAGTTCAGACTCGAACATGAAGTAAACTGACATCATTTTTACTTTAAAACACTTTACTGCTGCTACCTTATGTGCAAACATATTCTTTTGTCACAAAACATCGTGTTTAGATCCTGTTATTGATGACTTTTAGTCAGCCAACAATAACTCCTCCACCATCTGACATGTGGCTGCAGAGGAAACAATAAGATGAAACTTACTGCCTCTGTCTGACCTGATTTAGCACGTAAAGTGAGCACGTAAATAAAAATAATGACTCGATGCACAATCACACAAACACCCGCAACTACACAAACTCGGAATCAATCAATAGAATCAGCGCGTTGATATGAAATAAGTTGAGTGAATCAAGAATATTCTCACCTGCTCTTGTGTGTAAGTCCGAGTGCTGCAGATCTGGCGCGAACTGCTGGTGACGTAATTTTCGCGCGGAACTTTAGACCAATGGAAAGCCAAGCTCGTCGTTTTCTTTCCGGTAGAGTCTTCCACCGCAGAGGGAGGTTCGTGTCGAGTTTCAGGGAGTATGACTCAAATTCAACATGATAAAATTTCTAATAAATCACATAAAATAGTACAAAGTGTAACGCGCACTACGCGTTTTACTTTGTATTGTAGTTAAAATACATTTTGCGTTTTGTGCGTGTTTTGTTTTTTTTTTTTTTGTTGCTGAATACCCTGTTCTGATTTGGTTTGGTCCAACAGTGAACGCTTTATTTTTTCTGGTTTATCTTTATTGAGACAGCCAGAATATAACAAACTAATTAAATTAAATAAAATATAATAAAATAATAAAATGTAATGGTAACAGAGGAATAATACAAATAAAAAAACATACGTAAACTAAATCATGTCATCATAGTGCATTTTATTCATCCACAATATAAGAATGTGTATGCTTATCTACTGCAGTGATGGGATATGACGTACATTTACACAAGTTCTGCATATTGGTCGAACTTTCATGTACTTGTATGTTACTAAAGAGAGTTCCCATTATCTGCTACTTTACACTTTGACTCCACTAGAATCTTGGAGTCAAATATTTTTTTAGGCCGCCACATCTATTTGATAAATTTAGTTAGGCTGCTAGTTACTTTGAAGACTGCATGCTGTATGAGATCCAAAGTATAGAATACTTATTTTATTAGCAAACAAGTGTATATATTTAAAAGAAAGGTTACAATCATCAATAAAGCGCTAAATATCTAAACCAATAATCAGTCAGGCCAGAAATTAGTCTTCCCATGGTATACAGTACATACATACATGAATTCAAATTTCCTTTACTTGTGAGTACCATCTGTATGGGTGACTTTCACTTTTACCAAAGTATTATACCTAAAATCAGTCAAGATAAGTAGAGAAATCCAAGAGGTCAGATTAGAGGGACAGTTGTAAGAGCAAGTGAAAGAATACGGAAGACAAAATTGCGAAAATCAGAAACAAATACATAAATTAATTAATTAATATGCCATTAAATGCACACAATACATTTAAAAAAACTAAGGCATGAATTTATCTATGAAGTGTGACATAAACTGATATTTCTGCTTTAATTTGTCTCTGTATTTGTTTATCTTTGCATTAAGGTAACCACCTAATTCCCATTTAACTTTCCGATTGATTAATAATGTATTCATTTTGTGTATGTATTTATTTATGCATTCATTTCTGCATTTGTCTAACCTTTGCATTTTCCCCCATTTACTTCCACAAGCGTATTTATTTCTGTACCAATTCTACATACCTTCATCAGTTTCTGCTTCAGGATTCAAACGACATGGCTGTCGATCAAAGCGCGTCACCAGGTCAAACTTTACGCCCGTTGGCTGATCAAGTCCTCCACAGGTGTGAGGTAATGTCGACTTAGATTTTACTCAGTAATACCCATCTAACCTTTTGATGCACTTCTTAAAAATGAATGAGGTTATTTCAAAATAGTTTTATTTAATGAAATGTGACTTTATCCTGCAGGTGCGTTTGTTGACCACCAGGTGGCGCAGCCTCCATTTCAAAAGGGGCTTTGGTAGAGGAAAAGTACAGCACACTTCCTCAGGGAGAAAACACAGGAGCATTTCCGAGAAGTGTCAGCACATGTGTCCCTTCAGGGGGGCCTCCATTGTATTTTATAATAAGGTGGAATGATGTTAATAACTTTTGCTTACAGGGTAATTAATGTCAATAGACTACACTGTACAGACTCTTCAACGTCATACATTAATAAAGACACTGTTTATACGCTCAACATATATCAATAATGAACCATCTGTGTATGAACAGTTACTTGTTATTCACACAGTGTTTATTCCTTTATGTAACAGTTTGACATGTATAGATAGACTGTTGTCCAGCTAAACTGTATGCTTAAATTTATTTTAAGTTTGTAATTTCTGGTTAATTGCTCCTCAAATCAAGAGCTACTAAGCAGATTTGTCACCTTTGCACGTGTTAACTGGGATCACAGGAAATGAAACCAACGCTCCGAATCCCAAAAGATGTTCAATATATGGATGAATCATAAATGACAAAGAGAAGCAGTCATTACGCAGAGAGGCAGGCACCAACAAACGTCTGGCACAAAAACCTGATCGACTTATTAATTGACTGGCCTATCATAACAGCCGCCAGATGACAAATTAAATAATTGCCCTACTGTCAAAATACTCACTTGTAAAGTTGTTTCAGAAACTGTGTCACACGTTACATAGACACGCACCAATCAGTGGTGTTCTAACAATGCCAGCAATAAGTTGTTAAGTGCATCAGGTAGGATAACACCTGCCAATTTAAGTTATGAATGAAGTGAGAGGCCCAAAATACATTTTTATGCATGTCTGAAGGAGTGTGTTGCTTGCCGTCTACTGCAACATTTTCATCACATTCTACTTTAGATACCTGACCACTTTTGAAACTAGTGGTGGATAGTACAATATAGTAAATAAAGTAGTGATGACGAGCTTCACTATGACCAGCCACAAAATTAAAGTGGCACTTAGATGTTGTGTCAGTAATAACAACAGTGCTTAACTTTACTTGAACATTTTCATTTTCTGCTACTTTACACTTCATCTCTTTACTCCATTACATTTATTTGATAACTTCAGTTACTAGTTACTTTGCAGATTGCATTGCTGCATCACAACTGAAGTTTTAAAATTATTTTATCAGATAGAAAGAAACAACAACATATGTGATAATGAGAAAATGCCCAATATCGGATCAGATAAACTTAACTTAACATTTATAGCCATAAAATTACTTCTGATACTCAAATATGTTTATTATCAGACACGTTAAGATATTTAAGTACCCTTCATGTTAGTGACTTTCACAGTATCTTTACTTTTTCTCAAGTTGACTTTTGAGTTCTTTTCTATTACTTTGAGTAATAAAGATACATCAATATTATAATAAGACAGAGAACATTCTTTAACTGTTGATGCTTAAAAATATTCTGTGCTTGATGGTTTCATGTTAATGCGTCAGTAACAACACTGATGGAAAGCTCATTTACTTTTGTGGGACTTTCCAAAGTATTGGATTTTGAATGTAATTATTTTATCTGCAATTGGAACGTGACGTGACACTGATTGGGAGTAATGCTGATATGGGGATCCTAAATCGGCTTGACCCCTAGTAAACAGGCTATATGCCAAATGTGTTTATGATTTACATTTAGTTCTTTTTCTGATACTTTGATACTCTGATACTTTAATATTTACAATATTAATGAGATGATAATAAACTCAGAATTTCTCTTTGTTGTTGTTGCAATAACTGAATAAAAAACAAGCTGTTCTCAGAGGAAAACGAGCCCCCTGTGAACAGTGTTTGAAGCTGGAAAGGTGGCAGGGTCCGCCACATGGTCCTTTACAAAGAGAGTTTGTTTATGTAGTTTGTTTAGGCATCAATTAAATCAGTCAGCGCAGATCTCAGAACTGCGCTGAAAACATTTGTAATGGTGAAAGTCACATTTTAAACATGATATCTTCACTTTTACTCAACACCGGTGCTTCCATGTGTAATGGAGTAATTTCACGGTGTAATACTGCTACGTTTATTTAAGTAAATGATCTCCCAGAACCGTTTGAGGCAGACATCACTGGGAAAATTAATCCTAATCCAAGACACCCGGAGGCTGAAGTATGTAAACAACTGTGAGCCATTCATACAGTCGTAGTAAGAAGTGGGTGTCAGGAGCAGCACGCCCCCTCTCTCCTCAAATGGGAAGTTAAGGCACACCACGTGACCCCCGTTTTGCCTTGACTGGCTCGTGGGAGGGCGGCACTTGTGACGTCAGAGGGCGAACCATACAAAACACTCCGCGAAAGTTGAGATGCCTCAGAGAAGTGTGTGAGTGTTTTCAATGACAGGAGCCTGACAGTCAACACCCAGGGATAAAACAACAAAAAACAAAAAGCTACTTTAAAAAAAAAAAAAAGGGGAGTGCGCGTGCAACGAGCCTGAAGTTGTTACTGTGCTGTCACACCTGTGGGTTCACTTTTTTAACACCTTTATTTACTTCCTTCACCACGTGGATTCATGTGTGACATATACAGCCTGGACTCTCACTGCGTGTCTCCACAATGCAACATGAGTTGGGCGATGGAGCCTGCTAACTTCTACGAGAGCACCAAGCTGGGTGGCCCGCAACAGGGGGGCTGCAAGCCGGGCAGCAGGGGCGACGGCGCGGCCGAGGACGGCACCATGGTGGAGCTGAGCACCGCCCCTGCCATGTACGACGACGAGAGCGCCATCGACTTCAGCCAGTACATCGAGTCGATGACAGCCGTGCCGAACCTGGAGCTGTGCAACGACGAGCTCTTCCTCGACCTGTTCAACACCGTGAAGCAGGAGAAGGTGGACTTCTACACCATGCAGAGCTCCCTGCAGCCCGGCGCCATGCAGCAGCTGTCAGCCGCCTACACAGCGGAGAGGAGAGCGGACGGCGTGCTGGAGAAGGGGGCGTTCAACGCGCCCATCAAGCAGGAGTCCGACTGGAGCGACAGCGACATGTCCTCGTCCCTGCCCTCGCAGATCGAGACCTGCGCGCAGACCTCCGTCAGCCTCCCCACGGGGCAGCCGACTCCCCCCACCACCCCGGAGCCCGTCTCCTCCAACGGGAGCTCGGCCAAGTCCTCCCCGCGAAAGATGGGGAGGGAGAAGTCGAAGAAGTCGGTGGACAGGTTCAGCATGGAGTACCGGCAGAGGCGAGAGAGGAATAACATTGCAGTGAGGAAAAGCAGGGACAAAGCCAAGATGCGCAACTTGGAGATGCAGCAGAAGTTGCTTGAACTCAGCTCAGAGAACGACAGGCTTCATAAAACCATCGAGCAGCTAACCAGGGAGCTCAGCGGGCTCAGAGATTTCTTCAAACAGATGCCCAACTCCACCTTTGCGGGCTCCTCGAGTGCAGAGAGCCGGTGACAGACTCATTAATCCTATGAACTGAGTTTTAGGAGACATACCTCAACAGACTTCTTGTTTTTACCATCTGTACCAGATGTATTTTTAAGCTTACCATAATGGCACTGGAAAAAGTATATGATGTTGCTGCCATATTTTTGTGGGAATTTTTCTCTCTGTATTAAATTATTTTACCACTGCATTTACATGATGTTATACCTGATATGGTACATGTTTTATA
The DNA here is from genome assembly GCF_900880675.1 of Sparus aurata. Classification (NCBI taxonomy): domain Eukaryota; kingdom Metazoa; phylum Chordata; class Actinopteri; order Spariformes; family Sparidae; genus Sparus; species Sparus aurata. The sequence goes on from NC_044207.1 coordinate 20,936,019, forward strand.
ATTCCAAACTTTGTATAAGAGCCAGAGCATGATCTTTTATATAGTTTGTATGAAACCTTGAAAATATTTGTTATGGAATCTATAATAAAATTGCTGAAAAATGAGCAGAAGTCGCCCCGTCTGTGAGTGCTCTTTTGCATAGAGAGGTTAAAGTTGTGTCGAGGGGGAGTGTGCTCTCACAAGAAGTGCAACAGGAAATAGAAAGCAAAGTCAGCAAAAGTACAGCTTTTATTGACACATATTGTTAGTAATCTTAAATACAGAGGTAGATGAGTTGGAAAAATAAGTTTCTTTCTGCGCACAAAATCTGTTTATAGTCAAAAAAAGTCACAACCCATCTGATGAACCACGTGGGCTGCTTTGACACACTGCATGCCACTGGTCTACCCTTGGGCTGTCAACTCCTGGTCCTCAGGCTCACATATCATTAACACAAACAAGACCTTGTCTTCTTGCAGCCCAGCACAGCCTGAAGCTGTCAAGGAGGCCTTCAGAAGGGGGGGGGGGGGAGAGGCTGAACTGGCTCAGGCCGACAAGTCCTAGTGTGCAGATCCTTGGAGCCAGCTGAAGCCTGAGGATTGATATCATCGCCTTGACAGCCTCACAGGCTGATCTCTTCCAGGCCGATCCAGAGGGCAGGTTTCCTGGTGACGACTCGGACGTACACGGCGAGGGGACCAACCTCTTTTCCCAGGACATTCTCCACATCGTAACCTGGGAACTGAAACATAAAACTTTAAAACACGCTACTTGTTGAGACTGTTGTAGGTCCATTAAACCTTCTTCCCCTACCTGAACACACATGGAAAAAAACACAACTTGCAAGACTTTTAATCTGATTATGCTGCAAGATTATTTGAGTGCACTCAAGGTGCTGGCCTTTGCACATTGATCAGCAGTATTTCTTGTTTATTCTGCACCCATCAGTTCCCCATTTAAAGAGCATTAACGCTTACATAAAGATTTAGAACTCCACCATCTTCATGCAAACTTAAAAACATCACTAAATACAGGAGGTGGTGGAAGATTATGTCATTATTTTGACTCTGGGATTCTTATTGTTCAGCACAGAACAGGCTGAGATGTGCAGATGACTGTGCTTTAAGAACATATTGACAGAAGATCAATGCACTGTGCAGTTCAGCCCCAGCGTTATGTAACCGTTTGTAAAACGCAAACATACCTCAGTGCCCTCCAGTGCTGCAGTGTTCAAGATGGACATGATCGTCTTTTGCTGCAGCTGTCGGAGAGATAAAGAAGGCGGCGGCCCGTTAATGTCCTTTTAATCATCATCTTGATGTTGTAAACACAAATGCAGTGCAAACATAATGTGCTCGCTGGTGAGTCACAGTCTAGTGAAATGGGTTAAATTATTAATCGGCTGATAAGAGGAACACTGATAGTTTTATCACTTTGGCTCACTTTGTTTTCTGATAAGTCGAGGCAGGTTTTATGTAATAAAAATGGTGTCATGCAGATTTTTTATTTTATTTTTTTATTTCCTTGACCTTTTGATGTTTGATGATTATTTTTTTAAATCTTCTTCTTATAGTCTAGACAGGTTTGTTAGTCAGAAGGTTTGATGCAGCACACCCACTCAAAAAACCAGCTCTCTGATCACTGATACAATCCGAGCTGATATGGCCTTAAAATAATTTTGCAATATTTTTAAAGCTGTATCACTATACATAATATATATCTCCATATTTAAAAATCTCCTCAAAAGAACTTCATAAATAACCTGACCTGCTTACAAAATCAGATATCCCAATATTCTTTAATCAATACCTCAATATCAATATTGTATCAATATTACAGGCATGACTATTGGTATTTCCACAAAATATGAACACAACAAGTTTTTTGATAAATATCACCAGTAATGTGGATATAACAACTAAGAGGGTAAAGGGAAGTATGACGACAATATGCTTAGCGGAGGTGCTAAAACGGGATTATGAATGGTTGTCTCCCTAGTAAACACACTGATCGCACATCTATAAATGCTCACGACGGCATAGGCCACTTGCGTAGGTTACGGTACAGCCTACTTGCAAATATAAATTGGCATTCAGACGATATATGGTCTCATATCAAGATAACAATATAATAATCAGTATATTTACTTGGCCTACACTACAACCGGCAGAGGATTATTTTGGCACAAAGACTAAAAAGCAGAGACACAGCTAGCCTGGCTCTGTCCAAATGTAACAAAATTTGACTGTTCACACCTCTGAAGTGTGGGAGAAGTTGCCAGGAAGTCACTGGAGACTCAAGGAAGTTATTTGTCCCAACCAAGAAATAGTCTGACACATAACCCCCGGAAATCATCACTCTCATGCTCTGGCTTTTGTACAGATTAAACCAAAGAGATATAACGTGTTACCGAGAGGTGCTGTTTTTTTTCTAGCAGTTTTCCCTCGCTTCCATTCATTTTTCTAAACTAAGCTTACTAGCTACTAGTGGTAGCTTTATATATACTGTCGAGACATGGGATTAGTATCAATCTTCTCATCTAATGAGCAAAGGGCTTTTCCAAAAATGTTGAACTATTCCTTTAAAACATGCACTTGATTTATTAAGATTGACTCACCATACAGTGGACATCAACATATTGATACTGAAATACATGTAAAATAATGAGACTGTTCTCACCTTAACTTTTAAAGTGCAATTCGTTAACGAAGAACTCAGGAACACTTCCAGTTGGATCCTCGTGTTTGGCCTGTCCACCACCGCCTTGCAAGAAACACAGAGAAAGTTTTCACTGTGGAAAGAAAACCAAAGAATAAAGTTATGATTTCCATGAGGTTTAAACAAAATGGGGCCATTTTGATTAAAACTCGAGAACTTACGCTCTGTCAGCCAACATCTCCAAGTTGTCACTCCCACAGTGGTTGCAGGTGGGCCAGGAGTAAGCAGTGTTTTCATCCACACCCACTATCACTCCTGCAGACAAAAACAAAACTATTCAAGTTTAATATCATCTCACAAAATCATCATTGGAAAACATCTATGCACATTGTACTATTCTACATGGTGACTGAGCTCTCTTGGGACAACATATTTTTTAATTGTTCATTTATATTTTTAGATATTTTCAGCAGGAAGACGCATTGACGCCTAACTAGAAGGAACGCGGTCGAATCGTCTACGCACAGGATTGTGTGTGTATGTTTGTGACGGGTGAGGGTGTGAGATAAACACATCCCTTTTCAGTTTTTATCTAAGATTGCAGTGATAAATGCAACACAGTACTCCCTGCCTAAACACCATCTTACTTAACAACCAGAGCTGCTGCCTAACAAACACAAACATAAACCTTAAATAAGATACTGCGTTTAACAGAGATAAATCGATTTTGTACAATCCGCTCTCTGCCCTTTTTTTTTCCACTGGTAATTTCCAGAAGATAGTATTTGCGCACAAGTGCAAGACACGATAAGTTTGTTTTATTTTTTCAGCCACCTGACCAAACACGTAGGGCCAGAGAGGCCTGAAACTAGAGGGTTCACAGTTTGATCTTTGCCCTCAACTGTGACACAAAGTCGACAGGTGCAGATTATTATCTGATTCAGGTCGCTCCTTTGTGCACCACATTTACATAACAGAAAAGGAATCAAAGAAAGCAAAGAAATACAAAACAGATACTTTTAGGAAATGGAGTTGATCAAAAGCAGCAGCAGTTCTTCTATACTTGAAAAGTTTTTGTTTTTTTTAAAATATACACATACCTGTGGCAATAAAGCTTAAAAATCTAAAGAAGCATGCAACCTGACTCCTATGTCACTTCAAACTTCATTTTACAATGTTACTGCACCCTCATCTGAAATGTAAAGCCATATGGGGAGCAGGCACATTCATCTCAATTCAAACTGACATGGGAATTGTAAGAAATCCAGCAAATTTTCATGTGTTTGTATTTCATAGTCCCAAACAATGACAGCTGGAATACACTGAATAACAAACAGCAGAAAGTGAAGCCTTGAAGCCACATCAAGGCCTCTGGCTGAGCTGTAAACTTGTGTATGAAAAAACAAGTGGTTTTCCTCCCCCCCTTGCAGAACAACACATCGGGCATGTTCAGCAGGAATCACTTCAGATGAGGCGAGTTACAGGGAAACCGCAGGCGTCTGTGAAGGGGTGGGGGGACTGACCTGTGAGAGAGCAGAGGGAGTTGGGTGTTATCTCAGGACTCACAGGATCCAGTCTCACAGGTTGGGGCAGGGTCTTTGCCTCAGGCTCAGATAGTGACTGTGAATGTGAGTTTGGCCTGGCTGAGGAGTTGACTTCAGGAGCCACGGGGCAAACCTCAACAACCGACTGCTCCACACACAGAACGACACCTAGATTTGGACATTTAAAATTTAAGTGGTATTACAAAGGAAATGTTTATTGTAAAAATCTGATGCTGATTTAGTTTATTCCCAAGCTAGCAGACAAGTTTGGGTGCAATGGTGGAGGAAGTACTCAGATTCTTTACTTAAGTAAAAGTACCAGTGCAACAATGTAGAAAGTACAATTTCACCATTCAAAATCATTCTTAGAAGAGTGTTCCGCTTGATAGAAAATATCCAAATAACAACCAGAGATAACATCTTTTTTATCCCACACATTCTTCTTCAAATCAGGCCTCAAGAAAACTCAACTGATAAAAGCTGGTTGTAATGCAATCGAGTGGCAGTTGATTGAACATCCCCTTCAGTCAGAGCAAAAGCGCCTAAAGCCAACTCTGACGTCATATATACAGAAATATGTTGGATGAAAGTAAATGTTTGATTGACATTGAACACATGCAATTTGTAATATGGTATAAGGGTTGTAACTGTTAGTCGCTCTCCCCACAGAGTGACCTCGATTAGTTTGAATAGTTATTTATTAGCATTAACCATGATAACAAGTCAGGTAAAGGAATATTTTGTGGTTTGGGGGAATGCACTAGTGCAGCAATGACTCTGCTGGGACAAAATCATTTTGTAAGACGAAGCTTCAAACATCAAACAGCTATCAACAAGTTTTTTAAATGCACTGATGTCTTTTTTTTCGTCTATGTTGTTTCCACTTTATGGCTTGAAAGCTCATGAACACACTGAAGTTTGAAGTTTTTCCAATACATGTAATTGGACCATCCGATGAGCAGAGTGAAGGGTTATTGCAACTTTAACACTTAACAGTGTGTAAACGGAATTTGACAATTTCAGCTGACTGAGGTGAAACTACTATTAACTACTTTACATACAGTTCTGTAGTTGAGTTTTTAAACATACAGGTTCACAGGTTAACTAAAGTCATACATTTCTGCTACACCAAATTTGTATTAATTTTTTTTGTATTTTTTCTCTAATATTTGCCTGAACTGCAACAACTTATTTTTTAGGTTACTTGGGCAACATTCACATATAATAGTCTTTAAGTTGACATGGCTAACTTGATTTTTGTTCCTGAGGAAAATATTCAGCTGTTTAGCTACTAAATGCTCCACTCCACACCAGCTAGTCTTTATGTCTCTCTGCTTTTGGTGCTGAGCAGGTAGTGAACATTGAGACTTTGAATTTATTTTGCTGACAACAGCTCAACAGCTGCTGCTTCTAACAAAGCTAAGGCAGCAGTAAGAGTGAACCTGAACAAAAAAGTTGTGCTAAACAAACAAATGAGCCACGAAGCCTTGTTCTCTGCATGTTCGTCACTAAAAACAACCATTTCAAATCATTATTTTAAAATGAAAGCAATTAAAGCTGCTTAAACAATATAATAATGTGATGCATAATAAAATATCAGGCACATGGAACACTTTACTGTGCAACCAATACTTTAAATGCAGGATTTTAAAACTTCTAATTGAGTATGTTTTACATTATTGTATTTGCCGCTTTATTTAGGTGAAAGATCTGAGTACTTTTACCGCCACTGCTAACTAACAACTATAGCTTTCAGATTAATATAGTGGTTTAACATTTTTTAAATATTTTCCTTTTTAAATATATTAAAGTAAAAGTATAAAGCAGCAAAAAATGGAAATAGTACAAGTACATCAGACTTTTTTGTGAGTATATGTTCTTATTTACTTTCCCTTTTTGTCACATGTATACACAGTCCTACAAGATAAAACACCTTATGAGATAGTGGTTGAATGGCACGTCAGGTCACAGTTAAGCTCTACCATGTTCTCTGATGGCATCTCTGAATGACATGCGACAGGCGGCAGGGGATTTTAGTGCTTCGAGGACAGAGGAAGTGAGCACGCAGGAAGTGTTCACACATAGGGCCACTGTTCGCCTGCACGGCCTCTCAGGCTGCTCCTCCTGAAGACTGGGGTCTGTCAGCACCAAGCAAACCTCACCCTGTCCTACATCACTGCTCTGAAATAGCAACCAAGACACAAAGGAAGATAATTTCTTAGAAACATGCACCCAGAGTGACCTAGAAAGAGCCAACTTAAAGGAAATATCATGTAACACAAGCTTAAAATGCACAAACTAGACACGAGTCTTCTTTTATGTTTAAGAATAATCTGCTTTGATGAGATTATTCATTCACAAGTGACACACAATGGTGGTTACTAGTTCAACAGTATAAGCTGTATCTGAGTTTCAGTGGTGTGAGTGTGTGGCAAAGTCCACCACTTTGTTCTGAGCTGCTATCTCATCTTGGTCAAAGTTTAAAGGTCTCACCAATCAATGATGAAGAACGCCCGACAGTCATACACACAGCAATATGAACACTGCCCTCTACGTCAGAGCTCAATCTTATCAATTTGTTGGCAAAAAAGATCCCAAAAAGACGACAGAGAAGCTCTAAAGGGTGCAATGTTTTTATGTTCTTCAGACAGTTTTATGGGGATGATTGAAAAAGACAAACTTACCTGCAAAATTCTCTTGTATATGACAGTGGCAATAAAACTGCAGCGACAGCTTTTAAGCTCAGTCTAATAAAAAAGGAAAAAAAAAACACGTTTGAGATCAACCTGCTGGAGATAAGATATCACAATCAGCAGATTTCTTTTTGCATTTTGTGTGTGTGTGAGGCAAACTGTTCACCTGCAGTATGTCTCGTAACGTTTGTGTTGTTGGTGGAAGGTAAAGCGGGGACACAGTATGCCCCTCAACGGGTTCAACCGAGTTCTCCTGACCAGACAGAAGGTAGCAGAAACTTGGAGCTGGACCTGCAGATCTACTTTCCTGCAACACCAAGATATATTGATTACTAACTCTCATGTCAAATTACACAGACTGAGCTATTCTTTATCCTGAGGTCATAACAGACATACTTTTTCTACACTTCAGGAAAACAGATTTCAGTGTTTTTTTCTGAATTTGCATAAAGTTTTATTTTGCCCATGTTTTATTTCAATCCAGCTTTTTCTTTGTTGAATGGATCAAAATGTTTTCTTTATTGTAGTGTTTTTTTGTTTATCTCCATGTGTTCTGGAAATAGCTGTTTATTGTGCTCTCAGGGCCACCATACCTTCCAGCTCTTGCATAAATAAATACTTTCTTTTACACTTGGCTCAGCTCTGTTACTACTGCAGTAATAGTACATTTTGATTTGATTTAAATAAAAAGCTGAACCTTAAAGGTGCACTGTGGATTTTTCTTGTAAACCACCCCATTACATTAAGCGTTAAATACCAACACACATTTTGTGCATCCTAAATGTCTAACAAACTTGTTTCTTTGATGTTTGTTCACTCACCATAAAACATCTGCAAAGCCCGTTTTCCCAAAGAAATCTGCATATTGTCATGTTTGAAAACACTGGTGTGACTGTTTATTGCATCAACTACGTGTGCGTGCATGTGCTTGAGACAAAATAAATAAATGAAATAGAAATTACTCCATAGTGTTAGCAGAGGCCTTCAAAGAAACTACAGCTTGAAACAATGTTAGCCTGTTTTCCAGACTGAATCCATGCCTATATCTCAGATTTGTTCAGCAATTTATGGAGATGTGGTGGTGAGACATCATGACGACTGTTTTCAAGTTTAGCATTATGACTGTCACCGTCTGTTTTGTTTGTTTGTTTTAAGCCAGAAGTGACCATATTTTGACGCAGTGGTCAAGAATGTCCTTATTGGAACTCACTGACAACCCGAGACACGCAGTGGTAGCGACACGTCAGTCACAAGTTAGCCACACCAAAAATTACATCCAGCTTTTTCCATCTATTTCACGCTTAAAGTTTAAAAAAATTAACATTGTGCTGTATTGACAAAGACTTGAAACCAGCGATTGAGACCATAAACACACCAGGAAACAGTTTCCTGAGATAATAAATTGAGTGAGAAGTGGGGTCATTTTCTCATAAGCCTAAAGACATCTCCTTTTTGTAACCAGTTGAGTTGGCAAGAATGCTTATTTTTTAGGCACTTCAGCAGTGGCTTCACTTTTCAGACCCAGATACTCTGTCTCATTAGTGTTTATGATCTAAGTCAGCTAACATGAACACGATGCAACATGTAGCGAAGTGATAATTCAGCCAGATCAAAAGGTGAAAACTGTATTCCATATTTAAATGAATCTACTGTAGGTATAATCCTATTACAGTTGAAAGGATTAGTCAGTAATCCTTAGAATTAGGAAAACTAATCAGCGTCTCCAATAAGAATTTACAAAAAGTCACTTTTTGTGCAAATATACCAAACTTAGTTTCACAAAAGATGCCATTTGATATCATTACCTCCAGCTTTCAGACATTGTAACAGGCAATCATTTTTATAAAGTTCCTGATGTTTTAAATGCCAAATAATCCCTCAAGAAAATAGTCAGCAGATGACTAATTCATGAAAAGAATCATTAGCTGCAGCTTCAGTTGCTTTTGTAAAAAAAATGAGAATACATTCCCAAAAGATGCAGGATTCCTGCTGTGTCAAAAACTTACACTGGACATACAGGGTGTGTTTCCATGATCTTTAACAGGCATCACTGGGGGCCACAGACTGTCTATCAAGCTGAAAAGCCTGGTGCGCCTGAGGGTGAAACAAAAAAGAGGGGAAAGAAACAAGTAAGGATGGGGGCACTGAAAAGGGGGGAGAGGGAGAAGAAACAAGCAAATAAAGGACTTCTGGGAAGATAAAGAGATTTTACAGCCAGTTTCACTACCAGTGAAATATGAATCTGTTCAGACAGAGCTTGTTTTAACGTCACTGAACATTACTGTAACACAGAGCATGCTCGGGCTGGCAGAGCAGACATACAAAAAAAAAGAAAAAAAAGAAGAAGAAGCAGGTTTTGAGTTACTGAATGGTGGGAAACAGTTCACACCCTAAGTTAATCACAATATCATTGTAGTGCAAGAATAACAAGGTTGAGAAGTGACTTAAACAGCAAGTTCTAATAGTATAGTCTCTCACCATCTTCTTAATCTCAGTAACAACAGATTGAAATTAGCCCGTACTCTATGTGCTATTATGGTGATTCATTCTGGTCAAACAGAGACTGGAAGTATGGATTAAATTATTAAATGATCAAGTAGCAACTCGGACAGGACATGTCAATCTCCTGATTCATTGTCTCTCTTCTAAGAAGCGCTTGTTGAGTTCAGAGTGGCTGGTAAATGTTACTTATTCATCCATGTATGTGCTGTCCTATCAGCCAGTGGTTAACAACCTGTTAGTCAGCCTGTAATCACAGGGTTTCTTTGTGTGGAACCAGTTCTGCAGCCCAGTCAGGTCCAGTGAGGGCCTGCTCACAGATGAGCAACGCCAACACTAAGAGGACTCATTGAACTCATTGTGACTGTGATACTGAGTTTATACACTTGTTGGGCACATGTTAATGCAGCCTTTTAGATGTTTTAAGGTGCAGCTGTAGTTTGGAGTCACTGTAATTCAGAGCAGAGGTGATGATCAATAATTTAAAACACAAGTTTTCGTTTTCTCTTTAGTTGGCGTACTTCCAAGAGGCAGAAATTTTCTTATGAAACTAGTTCCCTAGCTCCTCTCCAGCCAATACTGATAGGAAACACTATTCACACAGGTGCCAGGGTGGCTTCTGAGTATTTGTTCAGAAACCCCACACCCCTCACAGACTGATACTGCTCAAGAAATAGTTTGACTTCAGGAAATTTAATTATTTGCTTTTACTCTTAGTGAGCGCTGCAGGAATGAGCCCTAGATCCCAGAAATGAGTTAGCATTTTTGTACTTATGGCTGTCTCCTCTAGAAGTTGAAAGGTTATCCGAATGGGTTTTTGTTTAGATGCCTGAAATAAGGTCTGTGGTTAGAAAAAAAAAAATCATAAAAGTTTATTAGCAAATATTATCTTATTATCAGTATCATAAACTGCAACAAACCCAAAACCCAACTGAATAATGCAATCGGCTTTTCGGTTAAATACGTCATCCCCACTATATCCGTCCATTGAAGCTGCAGTCAGGAGAAATTTTGTATAGCTTGGCATACATACTGAAATCAGGGAAAAAACAGCCAGCCTGCCTCTGAAAATCCACCTACTAAAGCTCACTTATTAACATGTTATATCTTGTTTGTTTAATCTATATACAATCCAAAGCTTGAAAACAACCATTTGTGCTTTAAGGGGGAGGGTTAATGTCAAACTATTTCTTGGCAGACTCACTTCCTCAAGTTTTGTCATTACAGTTATGTTAATTAGTGAGCTTTAGAGGAGCTGGATATACATTTATCTAACCTCTGGGCAGAGCCAGGCCAGCTGTTGAACTGAGCTAACAGTCTCCTGGCTGTAGCTTGAGTGTGGTTTCAATCTTCTCAGCTTATTCTCAGCAAACATGCAAATAAGCGTATAACTGTCAAACTATTCCTTTAAGGTATGGATTATTATGACACACTTAGACTTCAAATATTTACTGGTTCTAAGAATCTATGGAAAAAAATGAATGCCTAATTTATCCCAACCAGAGACACGTGTTTTTCCACTGGAGCTAATAGGATAGCCCATGTGCCAGCACTGAAGATAGGCCATCCATCACGGTGCGGCCACAGACAACCTCCAGAGACATTATAGGCTGCGGTGGCATTGAAAATACCAAAGATGTAAACATACCCCCAGCCAGTCTCTAAATGTTCCCATGTCAGTTCTTCTAACTGCTTCTAATCTTGGATCCTGGCTATGGAAACTCACAAGGGACAGAGAGTGTGTGCCTCGGTATCACTTTACATGTAAACACAGTTGCACTGCTGGCAGCTGAGCATAATCAGGTGCATATGAGTGCAGACTTTAAATTCTTATTGTATTGTTTGCGGGTGTTAATGTGTGGGAAAGGCATTCGAAGATATACTTAGCTGTGTTTTATATGATGGAGATTCACACTGACAGCACTTAACGCCAATATGCAAATGTGTTGCGGTTTAGCTTGAGGCTCAGTGCCTCTTTAGCAAAAGGCCCTAAGGCTTTAATACTAGCATTTGATATCAGGACACATCTATCATAGGCATTTACTCAGGGCTGTCATCCCAGGTGGCTAAATAGTAAGATAAGATTACCTCGCATAGAGCAGAAATCCATATCACAAATTAGTAATGGTCTACTCATGGCTGTGATATGATATTCAGATAAAAGCTGACCAGACTAGGAGGCATGGGTACATGCACACAGAAGAGCGTGCGTGGCTCTCACCTCTCTCGAGTGACCCGCTGCACCACGTTAATGCCTGTCAGCACACAGGTCCTCCCCTGCCACATGCGGCAGTACTGGTGGAGGTCGTCCTTGTGGGGCAGGAGATGGAGCTGGACCACGCTGAACATCCCGTAGCTGTCCTGGACAAGCACACAGAGTCTGGGAAAAAAACACGAAAACAGAACGTTTAATTTAGTTAAAGACAGACTGAAACAAAAAAATCTGTTTAGTGTGTCTTAACCCCATCTTTGTATCAACTGTTCACTCCTGTTTTGTGAAATAAATAACAAAAAGGTCTCGCATGTCAAAATCCTTCACTCTTGATATGTTTATTTTTTTCAATGACTCATCATGAACTGGGGGGCAGTTACATAAACCTTTCCAATCTATTGTGATCTGGGGAGACCATACTTGATAGTTAGCATGTGAGTCATGGCAGCCACAGTGACATCCTCCTCAACCTTCTTCTCCTCTTCCTCCTCCTCAACATGGGTTAGGGTTCTTTAGATTCAAGATTGAAGATGTTTATTGTCCCTCCAGTTGTAAAAGTACATTTGTGTGAAAGCCTTTGGCTGTGAGGCTCTTCTACAGAACATAGTAAATAAGTATACATAAGTAATAAAGATATGAAGAGACTGTAACTGCAGTAAAAGGTCTAAAAGCAATAAAATGTTTGAAGTGATAAAATGTATAAAAAAGAAACATAAACAGAATGCAAATAGTAATAAAAGTTACTACAGCAAAAGGTATAACAGGAGTAAGGCGCATAAAGCTCCATGTTATGCTACATTAGCTGAGCAGCAGCTATGTAAGAATTCATACTCCCAACAAATAAGCGTGGCATATCACCAGAGTATCACTGCTAACCATTGTTGACTGTATTCTGTTTATCCATCCACACCTGTAGCAACTGTTAGCTTGTTGTGCCAAGATAGCCAGACTACCTTGGTATCATTGGTGTTTCATTGAAAAATACCTAGATTTTTTGAAGGAAGCACTTATGGACACTGAATATTTAAAGCTCTCAAAAGTTACCTTCACCAACATAGGCTGTTTTCACACATGCATTAACACAAGATCACACCCCGAACTTATCTGGAACATTATCCAGACAAGCTGTTTGTGTGAACGTAAATGTTTGAATCAGCTATCTGCCACATTGAACGAACTGTACACTGCCAGCTCCCTTGTTCAAATTCTGTGTAATGTTCGGTTGAGCCAATGTGTAATTGAGGGAGTGGGTGTACTGATGACTTTGATGACTGATTCTTGGTTTGCCGAAACCGATCTCCTTGTCCTTGTATGCAGCTTTTGTCCTGGCTACACGTGTGATCTACTGGGGATGAATGTTTACAATATACAAATGCCTCTATTTCTAAAAGACACCCTCATGAATAACTCTAAATAAATAACATGTCATTTATACAATTAAGTATTTATAACAATGAAACACCTCTGCTCCGAGTGTGACAATAACAATACACAGTTAAGGCTCAGTGCTGACATATGGAAGTGTTAGTGCTGCTGGCTGGTTTGACCGGCTGCTGCTGACAGAAAAGCCCTTTGACCTACAAAGTTATGAGGCAGTGAACGTCTGTGTATTCCTGCACTCTGCTGCTCCCAGTGAGCAAGGAGCAGGAACTGCTATAGGCTCCAGTATCTGAGTCAGTCAAGCCCAGACACAGCCTCGTACCAGCCCTGAGAGTAAACAGTGGAGTTCATATCCCCTGGTTAGACAAGCAACGGCCAGGGAGGAAGAGTAGGAGGAGGAGGAGGAGGAGGATGAAAAACAGGAGTGAGGGAGGAGGACTGTCAGCCTGCCCATCATGCATGTGCGTGCATGCGCACATCTCAGACGTTGGGAAAGTTTGGAGACTGTTTTCAACCACCTGACTGGGCCTATAAATGTCCTCTGTTGGTAAACATGGGGTCGGTCTGTGTTTGTTCTCAGAGACCTGGAAATAGATATCTAAATAACATTCCTGACATGACTTTTGGTGGTGAAGGCCAACTTTTTAACCAAGATTATTCTCGGTTGTTTGCTTTATTCGCAATCCAAAATCAGACCTAAACTACATCTTGTTAAAACAACAAGGAATGTTGAACATACAGAGGTGAGACAAATGTTTTCTGTGGTCTTTGTGTTTATGGTTATAAACTGTGGTTATGAACAGAAAAGTTGTGTTTATGGTTATAAACACAAAGTTCAGACTGCAACAGGAACAGACATCAGGACAAAGATATGTATTGATCAGAGCAAGGTGACATTGAACCCTTTGTCAAGTAAGACAAGAAAATGCACCATGGAAAATATAATTCCTAATTAGCAAACACTTCCACTTCCTTTCCACACACAAATCAAAGTAACAGGCTTCTGTCCTACAATGAACCCTGTTGCAGAAAAACACAAATACTTGCAACCAATGGGGCTCAACAGTTATTTTAGATGCATTGTTTAGTCTGTATAACATCAAAACAGGAGGAAAATATTTATCTACTGTGACTGACAGTCCAAAACCCACAGACATTAAATTTAGAGTGATGTTACACAGAGAAAAGCAGCTAATTTACACATTTAAGTACACTAAACCTATTGGCCTTTTTTGTGTTCGATGAATGATTGACAAATAATTGAATGTTAAAATTGTTGGAAACTTCAGATGATTGACTCAACCAAATTCTCAACTAATCCTTTCAAGCCAACAAGAAGCTATTAACATATAACGTGTTTTTTATGTTTTTTTTTTAGACACTACAGTCTGTCAAGATTATGATTAACGCAAATGCAAACCCTTGGTACAACCAAAGGAAATGGTTTGAGGGTAACTTCAACTATTTTACACATTCAAGTGTATCTACAGGTCTTGGGGAAAACAACTGCATATTTGAAACGGTAGAGTAAAACCTTCTGCGGCTCCAGAGGAAGCCACGCATAATCTGATAACCTGTCTCCAGTGATGTCATCCAGTTGCTAAATTGCATTGTGGGTAATTTAAGCACCACGTTATGAAAAAGGAAGAAAAATATGTGGCATAAAAATAATAATCGTATTTTAAACTGACTTTAATGATTCCAACAGTGCTATAGTGCAATGCTAGGTGTTCCTTTTAGAAACATGGCGCCAACATTACCCACAGTGGAACTTATCCACTGAGTGACATCATTGGAGGCAAGTTATCAGATTACACGTGGCTTCCTTGGGAGCAAACAGGGGAAATAGATGCAGATTAATATACATCTGGTGCTCTAGTGAGTATTAACATTATTTTCCATTATTTATTTATTATATACAATAAAGAATACATTTTGTCACACATATTCTTACATTTTATAAACATGTACAGGGTTAAACCAATAAACCAATATTTGCCTCCAATAAACAGCTGCAAGACTTGCATTCGGTGGGGATAAATATACACTTCCACTTGTGGAGCTTGTCTGAACTTGATAAAACTTGGAATGAAATGCGATATGCCACTTGACAGAAAGAGAAGAAAAGGTTGATGAGACATTTGGTGGTGCCAGCTTGACATAAACAACCAGCTCCCCCCGCTTAGTTCCTCTTTTCTGCCGTTCAGAGCCCCACTTCCTCCAACAGCGACCCCTTACTCCCCAAAACCCCCAGCCATTGGCCGCTTTCAGTCACAGGCCGCTTTCAGGAATTTGTTATTGTGAGCCATCACAGAATTCTCAGCAACTCAGGTTTTCTTCCAGGAACTACGATCCACTGAGCCTGTGCAAACACACAAGCTACTCCACACACACACACACACACACACACACACACACTCACAGTCACACTGTGTGCGCATGCTAGCCCACGCACATGCACATTACTTGGCAACACACTAAGTAAGTGACCCACACATTAAGAATACAGCAGAGAGGCCTCATTGGTGGGGGGTGGACAGGCGGGATTCCTTCCTATGTGTTGTCCACCAATCAGTGCAGGCAGAGTGATAAACATGGTTGTAACTAGATCCTCGCAGCACATTGTGTTCCCTCTCCACTGAGGGAAGGAAAAAAAAAAAACAACTAGCCTCTCCTCACTTCCTGCAAACAGTTAATCTTCTTGTTTATTCTATTCCGAATTTACGGGAACTTAACATCTTCTTCAGGCGTAAATATCATACTGGCCTCTCTCCCGTGGGTGTGTGTGTGTGTGTGTTAACGCAGAGGCAAAACAACAAAAGGATCAAATAAGCATGCTGACCAGTGGAGTGAGTCATAGAGGCTGGGGACACAACATGAGAGGTACAAACTGTCCTTGTCTTTATTCAGAATGGAGCCAGTGAACTGCCAAGTAAACTACCCTCCTCTCCACAGAGCAGGCATGCATCCTGGAAAAGTACTATAAGAGACACATGGTGCGATAAGTTGTTATTCCTGAGCAGCAATTCAAACCACAACCTCTCATAAAAAGGCTGAGAAATGACAGAAGTGTTGGGCACTTTTGTATCTTATTATATTCTAGACAAATAATTCAAATTTAGGATTTAGACTAAAAATAAAACTTTCGAGACAATGTTCAAAGTCTCTCAACAAGTGGTCAGGGTCAACCAGATATTCTGAACTTGAGTCCTCGTGATAACCTCCTAACCTCCACTCCACCTCCATCATTTCACTACCAGCCCAGCCTGTTGAATCTGGTTGAGTTCTAGAGAACCGGAGGGAAGGGCAGGAGTGTTTCCGGTCAGAGGGCGGCGTTTGTTTACCAGCTGGAGAGGCAGCATGGCGGGACCAAGTGTCATATTACACTCAATGCTGCTCGTTTAGTCAGTTAGCTTGTCAGCTGACCGGGGCTCTCCTCCCCTCACCACAGAGCGCCCCCTCGGACCGCTGCGCTCAGAGAAACCAATCCTTTTCTTTTATTAGTCAGCAAAGGACAAAAACAACGAGCCCCGGGGAGGGCCAGGCAACTAAAGGTCAGGCTTGCTGGATTTGCTTCAAGTAGAACATTCACTGATTCATTAACTTTCACAAGACCACTCGAGTAAACTTATGAGACGTTTCAATGACACAGGAAGCTCTGAACAGCTCACACTGCAAGTCTTTAAACAACAGTTAACTATTGATATGACTCAGACTACACCTCAATGGATCAAAAT
Organism: Sparus aurata; assembly: GCF_900880675.1. Taxonomy (NCBI): domain Eukaryota; kingdom Metazoa; phylum Chordata; class Actinopteri; order Spariformes; family Sparidae; genus Sparus; species Sparus aurata. The sequence continues at coordinate 20,952,721 of NC_044207.1, forward strand.
ATGCTCTTGTTTCATCATTATTTTTGTCGTGATAAGACTTAGAGTCGGAATATTCTAAAGCAGCACCAATCAATATTCTTGTATCAACAAAGGGGAAAAACAATGACTTGAAATAGATCAGTCATAAGCCTCTTTCACACATAGTTCTCGCTAAATTACTAGGATAATCTTTCTGGCACAGCTAGTGCTTTTCGCTGTTTCACACATGCCACAGCAATGCCACAATAAATGGAACAAGGGACAGTCCAACACGTGACGTTAATGCGACACTTGCTGATGTCAACCGCCATAAAACTCAACAGAAGAAGAGGACGGGGCCAGGCTAAAAGCTGCCATAGGTGCTGTCATCGTTTCAGCCAACTTCCTGTTTGTTTTGCAGTCAGCAATCCCATCCCTCCTCTCCATGTCAAAAAGATCATTTACCACAGCTTAAATGTATGTATGTAGACAGCGGTAGGGTAGGAGCTGTTTTTGTCGCTCCTGTAATTTATTTAATATTCAACAAACAAGTATTGGTTATACGTGAGCATTTAAAAGAGGCAGACTCAATTACAACATCAGCATAGTCTTATGATTGTTTCGCTTGCTTCATGAGACAGTGTCCTTAATGAGACAGACATAACCCTTTAGGCCTGGTCCCTGAAATGTCACTCCTTTCATTCACAACAGTCATACCAGCATTTACCCTGAACAGTGACAACCCTACAGAGTAATATCATTCCACTCTGCAGTTCCCCCTCAGCTCTGCTGCACTTTTTAGTGTCTTTTAGTTTATTTTGGCTTCACAGTCCACAACTTTACACATTTTTACCCCAAGAAAATGTTTCCTAGTCCCATCATCCTGTAATGTGATTTACATACATACTTGAAAAGAAAATAACTGCAGTTCTTTCAATAGCTTCCAGCTACCCAGTGACTCAAATCAATACTGAATTAAATGACTACCCTTGACAAAGAGTAGACAAACAGGCCAACACTGTCACCATAACAATCTATAAAGCTATGATATGCCAGTATTGTATTTTCTTGTTTATGGCTCCTACAGCACAAGGTAACATCTTAAAATGTCCTGTTTAGTCGAACAACAGTCAAAAACCGAAAGATATTGAGCTTACCATCATGTATGATGAAGAAGGTCTACTAATCACTTACTTACTTCAGCTCTAATAAATGTTATTGTTTTACAATTAATATTAATACGTTTATGGGTTCACATTATGATAAAGTAAGCAAAGCTGCAACAAATCTGACCTCATTCCACACAACTGTACAGTTTTTAAATGCTGAGAATAAGACATGATGACATTTCAACACCCACATAAAACAGAGCTGTATATACTTGCGGTTTACTTTTGAGCATTAAGGTAATAGAGGCTGTTGCAAACCTGTTCCACCCAGTGGTGAACAAGTGGGCATCGATTCAACTCTAGCTTGCTGGTGCACGAAATACTGAAAACATCGTGTTGTCTTCCCTGAGAATTGGCCTGAATCACTCACTGAGCGGCTGGATTCAATTAGAAATGTTTGTGTCCTTTGTCAAACAATGCCATATGGCTGGAGACAGCGTGAGCACTTTGTGGGGGCTTGCTGTGCTGTGAACAATAGCTCCACCACTGAGACTCACACTGTGCCACCAAGGAGAAGCATGCAAGGTCTGAGACCAAGAAGACCAGCATGCATGTTTTGTTTTTTTCCCAAAAAAGAATAATTCATGTTGTGGGAGAGAAACATTCACAGCAGCTGAAATATGATTCACTGTATTTTAACATCAAGTGACAAACCAAATGTCGCACTGGGTGGCTCATTATAAGCCTGTCTAATAGTACCTGGTTTTGCCCTTTTCTGCAGAAGGAGGAGTTGTGGAAGACCTGGAGGGAACTCTGGGTTTAAGGATGGTCATGGGAGAGCAGTCAGGCACTGGGATGGAATAAACTCTCTGAACCACCACCTCCACGTCCTGCCCCACAGAGCCAGCCTGGCCCAGCCCCTCAATAGCTTCCAGGAGGGAGAGGCAGTGTCTCGTCAAACCTCCTGAACCTCCGTAACTGCACAGAGCATCGAGGGCTGCAACCTGAAATGGAAAAAGAGAGGAAAACAAAATTACATAATTTTTGATTTTGTATTTCACATTCAACATTTAGTCAATTAATCAACTAGCTTATCAGCATATTCATTTGCAAGTGTTTTTATAAGCGATTCGTCAATTTTTTTAAGGAGACCTATTATGCTCTTTCCCTTTCCTTTGTCATTTTATAGACTTTGTGACATCACACTACGTCACCACGTCATGCTGAGTCCAGACACATCACACCACGTTCTGTTGTTGCTACCAGTGCTGGGTCAGGCGTGTGTGTGCTGACCAATCAGAGAATAGTGGGTATTTAGAAAGGAGGTTCTCAAAGAGACAGGAGCTAAAACCAGGTTTTTTTTCGAGCGTAAACCTATTCTAGTAGAAATCCAAGACAAAATTATGAACCTGAAATTGAGCATAATAAGTCTCTTTTCAGCAAAAACAATGCTTGCTTCATCTTCTCAAGTATGATTAATTTACTGGTGTTTTATTGAGTTTGATATCATTTAAGACTTTCTTTGAGTCTTGGCCTGCTGGTTATTTGAAACAAATGATTAAGGTACTTAAAGATAAAATAATCAATGTCGATAGTGACAATAATTGTTAGTTGCAGTGTAAAATAACATGAGAGTTGTTTTTCTTCCTATCCTCTCAATTTTTTTAAGTCAATAGCCACAACTGTGCAACATACAAAACACAGTACTTATTTCACTTACTGTTTACACCATTACAAACTATTTGCATATTGTCTGACAGTACAAATCTTGGGTATGAGCAGTCATTCCCATGAGGATCAACTTTTTTTACATCATTCACTCCTTTCAAAAGAGGGTGTGTTGTTTCTCAGACATGACCAGAGGTAATTTATTGGTTAATTTATTAGTATTTGCTTGTGGCAACTGAGATTCAGAGGAAATCAAACATGCATGTGAGCCAACCGCTGATGATATTCTCAGTGTACAGACTGAATGCACCTGTGGCTGACTGATGTGGGTTGAGCGCTACAACGAGACTATTTATTATTCTTTGTACAAATAAACACTGAGAAGTGAAACTGATGTTTCACACTTGCACCTGTGTTTTAATATGAATTCAACATAAAATAAAACGTGAGGACTAAAGCCATATTAATTATATGAATACTGACACAAGTCTCCCAATTTGTGATAATGGACTTTTTGTTGCATCTTTTGCACATTAACAACTAAACCTGAGGAGACCATCGAACTTATGGCTAATACCGTCCTTCACACAATTTATTGTAGCAACCACCACAAGCTGTGTTTATATGCTGATCTAGTGGACTAATGACATTTTTCAGTAACTGAGTGTGCACAGAAAGTGAACGAGGGTTTAAAAGAAGTTAGTTTAATGCCCTATATGACCTATGATATACAATAACAACAGCGTGAAAAACAATGCATTTGTATTGCACTTGTTTCTCATGGAATCAAAGCATACACACCTGTTTGGCATCGTTCTCTTCTGTGGTCCTGCATGCGTCCTCCAGTCCAAATGTCTGACACAGAGAATACGGACTGCACCTCTCTGCTGAGAACAGGCCTCTGGGAGTGGACGTGTTGGCTAGCTTTGAAGCAGAGAAGACTTTCTGGCTGAAGTGTGTGTTCAGAATAATATCACAGCTGAACCCCTCGATGGACAGACTTTGCCTGCAAAGAGATAAAGTTAATTTGTTTTAGATTCAGGGTACAGTGTTGTGTCAGTGCTTCAGTTGCATTATATACTTGGATTGTGCTGTCGTCCTAATTAAAAGGCACAAAAAAAATGAATTTAGGAGCTGAAATTAAACACATTTTAGGGTGTTGGGCAATGCTTGTGATTATGTAGATAACAGATGCAAAAACTCAGATTTTACAGCACATTAAATGTTCTACATTATTGCACAAACGTAGGGGGGCGAGAGCTCAAGACTGAATGTCATGTCAGATAAGGTAACAACCACCTCCGCAGGTCTGTTCAGTACGTAGCACCCTGCACAGAGTACAAGTTCAAATAAGTTAAACTCCTTAAAGTATAAATACACACTGGAAGCATTTGTCCTCTTTAACTGAGGTACAAGATGCATTTTCCATGTAATTGAGGTTCTTAAAGGCTACACCTCGCAGGGCTGCACAGCTTGATTAAAACGCTTTCCAAATGTGACATCATCTGTGGAAAAAAGTACTTCATCGCTCGTCACAATCAAACAGACCGGTGAGAGCGCTCGTTGGTGAGCTACACCAAATCAAATGAAAAGACTGCATATGTGTGACCTCAAGTGCTCCTGTGTTGGAGTTTAATTTTAAACCAGTTTCAATTTTGCCTCCATCCATGTGTGCCAAGTCGCAGATGCTACTTCTCTATATAATCTTAAGGAAAGCATTTCAGGTTGTGTTCTTCAGCTCATCTAATGGAACACGTACCTGAATGGGACCAAGCCTGTGAAGAAAATAGGTTAAATAAAAAGCCAAATAATGATATGGCATGTTGTTTGTGTTAAGTTTGAGTTACGACTTAATTAATGTGACACAGATAATAAGAGTGGTGATGGCTTATCAGTGACTCAGAGCCAAGTGCACTCGGTGACTGGAACTTCAGTACATGTCGCAGCTCGTCTCGGGCCTGTGATGAAAGTTGAACCAGAGAAATCAAACACAGAGATAAAGTGGAGGGAGCTATTTGTTTAGACATGTAGTGAAAACAAAAAGGGGAGAGATCTTTATCCAGGGACCAAATTATTATATACACTCAGATGTCAGTTTTAGGTACATGTAAACGCAGCCTAATGTGAAATAATATGGTCATTTTGGAAGCATTATACGTACTGGTGCTGGGGCATTATCAATAATAATTAACTATAGACATTATCATATATCTAAAAGACAGATAATTAGATATTCAAAATTAACAGCAAACAAAGTAGAAAGAGGTCCTGACATAATTACACAAACATCTGTAACACTAACACAGTTAAGCGAAATCAACACCTGAGGCTGTCAAAATGAATTGAGGATTTTAATCTTTACAGCTGCAGTTTTTATTGGGAGGTTCCTGTACTCAACTGTATTTTACTGTACATACAGTTCCTGGCAGTGTACTGTTTGCCTTATCATGGTGGTTCAGACACTTGGATGAATCATCCATGAGTCAATCAACTGAATATCAATCCACTAGCACCATCAACAATCTCAGTCATCTATCAAGTACACATGCCGAACATTTGCTGGTTAAACTTGGAAAAGAGCTAAAATCTTCTTGCCAATTTATAAATTATATTTTTAAATAAATATGCTTCATCATTTTCAACATTTCAAAAACTACAAAATTGTTACTTTACAATTTAGACTTGAAACTTGAAATTCAGTGGCAAAGGAAATTGTCTTTACATTGAATGACAATAGACACGTTTTGACATTTTGACTGATTCCCTATAAACCTCTCATTCACTATGCGATCTTGTCTGACACCAAGGACAAAATATCCTGGGAAAATTACAGCTAACTGGTGATCTGGCACCATTTTTGCTTGATTTTTACATCTCCATTATAGACTTAACAAGTGAACAAACTTATGTTTTGTCCTGTGTTGCTGGTAGAAGAAAACTATGGTGCCACTTAGAAATGCTAGGGAGAAATTTTGTCAGACATGCATAGTCCTTATGACCAGATATGGTGGAGGTGTTAAATAAATCACCCTGTAATGTTTTTCCTTTATTTTCCTCCTTTTAACTTTTAAGCAAGACATACCGATTTTGCACCCTTTGCATTACTTTTGTGTGCACACTTGAAGGGTTAACTTCGGTCGATTTCAACATGCAGCTATATTGCTAAAGCTACCCTTGACTTGCCAGTATCGAAGATGCAAACATTTTTGGTCCAACCCTTACAGGGCTCCTTGAACAGAGAGTTAGCATTGACAGCTAACCCATGGGGGCAGATTTAAGCGTCTTAACATGCTCCAAATCTCACCCCAAAGGTTATGCAACATCAGCAGACACCTTACAACACAGCACTGCAGCGTGTATGACTCAAAATGAATAAAAAAGTGGTTAAAACAGTGCGTTTGTGCAAGCAGCCACATACGGGTTTGTTTACAGCCCTGTCTTCCGGTAGTCCAAACAAGTCGATCCGTCGAACCGGAGTATACAGATGAGGAGTTACTTGCACTAGAGAACGAGAGAGTGGAGAGAGAGGCGCAGAGAGCGAAACAGGCAGAGGCGGAAGCTCGACGGATTGACTTGTTTGGACTACCGGAAGACAGGGCTGTAAACAAACCGGTATGTGGATGCTTGAACAAACACACTGTTTTAACCACTTTTTTTTAATTCATTTTGAGTCAAACATGCTGTAGTGCTGTGTTTTAAGGTGTCTGCTGATGTTGCATAACTTTTGGGGTGAGATTTGGAGCATGTTAAGGCGCTTAAAACACAGTGTAAAGTTCTGCCCCCATGCGTTAGCTGTCAATGCTAACTCTCCGTTCAAGGAGCCCTGTAAGGTTTGGACCAAAAATGTTCGCGTCTTCGGTGCTGGCAAGTCAAGGGTAGCTTGAGCAATATAGCTGCATGTTGAAATCGACCGAAGTTATCCTTTAACCTCTCCTTAAATGTACAAAGCTCCTATATCTTGTAAAAAATCTGTGGATGGCAAAAGACATGATACTGCCCTTATTGTTGTAACAAACTCTGAAAAAAAAATAAAAATAAAAAAAGGAAAGAAAGAAAGGATGAAATGGGGGAGGGTCATCTGTTTCCACTTTAAGTCCATTTCAGTGGTGTACTATACATTACAATTTTTAGGTTCTGAGGTTTATACAAGTATTTCGATTTCATGGCACTTAATCCTAATGTGGTCCACATTTATCTGAAAATATAGTTGAGTGGCAGTGTAGCTTTAGTTATTAGTTGCAGATAAATCTTACATTTAAAACACATGATGCTATGATATATAATAAACTAAAATAAATAAAATGAATCATCAACAATATGCTACTCTTCAACCAAGAGTTGCATGTTGATGCATCGATTTGTATGACTAATATTACAATATTATACTAATATACATACAACACAATATACTAAGTATTCTCTATTCTTCCACAATCTCATCTTATTTTTTTTATTTTCTATTGCAGTCTTGCTTCATTATGCTGTTCTGACACATAAATATATTCTGATTCTGAATATACTACTGACAAGTTAAAATCTGTACTCTGCATTGTTTACTTAAACTTTTATTTGTATCATATTTTGATAATACTTTTTGTTGCCTACACCTTTACAAAAGTAAAACATTTAAATGCAAAAATGTTACTCCAAGTTTGGTGTAATATTGCTGCTTACTTATTCAAACAGTACTTCCTTCAGCACAGTTACTCATAGCATGTGTAATCAGTCCAAACATCTGATCAGAGATCAGCAATCAGAGAAAGCATTACTGTAATGTTAGTGGAGCAGAACGTTCTGTTCGCGAGAACTTGTACATGATCCAAACAGGAAGTGTGGCCCCATTGTGAACAGGTGAGTGGGCAGCTGTCATCATCATACAGGTAGCCAGGTTAAGGAGTGGCCCTGGCTGCTCACGTCACAGCCCCTTAGTGAATCATAACTGCAGGTATTTCCGCTCAGGCGTGGGAGGTGAGGGGAGGGAGGAGCCAACCTACTCAGTGCAGGAATCGCGGGGGAGGCCAACTCCTGGAGTGTCACACCGGAAACTGTCTGACAAGTGCTCTAAATTCCGGGTTTTTCCACTATGGCCTATCCTTTGAGCTGTAGAGTTAGATGAATGAATATTTCTTAAGGGAGATGAGCTGCTGTCATACATTTCATAATATATATATTTCATAATATATATATATAATATATATATAATATATATATTATATATATATATATATATATATATATATATATATATATATATATATATATATATATATATATATATATATATATATATATATATATATATATATATATATATATATATATATATATATATATATATATCTCTGACATCAGCTTTGAAGGTTTTAGGGATGTTTTATTGAGTTATCATATTGGTTAAATATAGAATATAGACCAAATGCTGAAGCTGCTGAAAGTAATTTACACAAACAAAGCAGGATTTAAGGATAAAAAAGCAATTCTTTGAAAGAGTAAATGGGTGTGTTTGGTGGTGGTGGGGGAGCTCTACTCTATCTTGTGATTTCAGGAATAGAAATCAACAGGGGAAGGAGAGGTGCTAAAGCCAGAGATACTCAAACCGCCATGTGTTTTCAATCTCAGGCCTTTGGCTCCCTCCACTCTCTGCTCCCAAATGCTCCAGAAAATAATCCTACTGTGTTTTTTCCCCCGGCTTGCTGGAAATGACCTAACCACTGCCAGGAAGAGGAATGTGAAGCATTCCCTGGAGCTGTTCGTGACGTCAGAGCGCTGAGGAGGCCCCTGCGCTTCCGCCAGCTTGGATATTCCAGAGCGCACTCGACCCAAACTCCCAACAGCTGGAGTCAACTGCTGCCTCGCTCCAGCTCCAAAACAATCCCGAAAAACACACGCTCCCACCTCCTCCTATCCTCTCTGCCCCTGCATGAGAGGGACTTTTCTTCACATCTGAGTCTCTACTGCTTACTATTATGAGCTGAGAAGAGAACATTTTATACTAAAACCCCCAACTGATTGTATTTATCATACACTATATGTTTAACACTTAAAAGTCTTCATGTGTAGTATTCTGTCTTTCAGTATGCCTCCTCAGCATTATTTTGTGAGATCCTGTTATTCTTTATGTGGCTACTGAGTCAGTGTTGTATAGTGTAACTGTTAACAGTCCATTTTTCTTTTGGTAGGTTTTGATCACCTGCCATGACACAAGTCCGCTTTAAATTGCAGGGAAATGCAAGTAAATATTTCACTGATTAGTACAACATTCATCTTTTACTGAAATATGCAACTCTACCAACTGTCAGTGCATTTGGAGATAGCTGTAGATGTGTTGTAACGTGAAGTTTTTTGTGCTTATTACACCTGAAACAATTCATTTATAAGTCAAGTGGCAGTAAATGACCAGAGTTAATGGGTGCTCACTGTAGGTGCCTTTAGCTAGTAAACTCAGTTTTTAGCCAAATTAGCCATGCAGCTAGCAGCCCAGACAGGGAGTCCTTCTGTCCTTCTTTAGCAGATTAAAGTGAAACCAGTCTTCTAGTGTCAGACTCTGCACATTCATCACTCTGCACAGTGGAGGTCAGACGTCATGGTGAAGTAACAATATTCAGATGGGGACTTTAATGTGCGTCATGTATTGCATCCTCTCACCATGGTGGGTATATGTGGATGATATCCCTCGGTGCAGGGAGCAGCTGGGCTGCAGTCTCTCTGTTGAATAACACCAGCATGCGAGCTCTCTCCTCAGAGACAGGATTCTCGTGCTGGTGACCCTCTCCGGGGGGCCGTTGGTGCTCGCAGAGCGCCAGTTGCATGCTGCACTCCTCCTGAACCTCCAGCACCTCCAGCACCAGTACGCCAGGCCTGTCCACTGGGGAGCACAGCAACAACAACACAGATGTTGAGTGTGTGTGAGTGTGTGTGTGTGTGTGTGTGTGTGTGTGTGTGTGTGTGTGTGTGTGTGTGGGGGGGGGGGGGGGGGGGGGGGGCACAGAGCACACACGCTCTCACGGACTCTCGCTTTCTTTGGGAGTCATTATGTGTTATGAGAGTAATTCACTTGTAGCATCAGAACAATTCGCACTGCATAACTGTAAAAGCTGTTACTGACTCAGGCTGAGTTGGACATGAAACACAGTCAATCCCACTGGGTGAGTGTGCAAATGTTTGGAATTTTACCACAGCACTGACTGTGCTCTTGGCCTGAACACTAAAGTCAAGAGATGATTATGGAGAGCAAATCAAGACAATGCCCCAAAGCTATAAATCATGCTGAGATAAGAGAGCAACTTGGCTGCATGTGGATTCTGTGTGTAAAGTTGATTGCACTGCATTGTGAAAACTGCAGAATGAGGGCACACAGTCAGTGCAGCTCAGTGTATGTGTAGTTAACGATGCCTGAAAGTGGCTGGAGGGAGGATTTTAATATGATAATAGTAAATCATATCAAAGGGATCGCTAGAGAGCGTGCATTTGCACATGCATTTGTCCAAACATGAATTTTAAGTAGGGATGCAGGCTTACTTTTCACACTGGTTGCACAACATAATACATTTTAATTTTGTCACACTATATTTTAGTGATGGTAAACAGGAATAAATGTATGGCAAATCAAACTACAAAGTGCTGATGTTTAAATCAGGGCTTTATAAAAAAACCATTGATTGATACAGAAGTTTAGACTTAATGTTAAAAGTATATACTATAGAGCTGGCTCTAAATTATGCGGAAAGTCAGACAGGAGATGGAGGAGAGAGGGGAAGACATGCAGCAAAGCGGTTTCAAACCACGGCTGCTGCTGAGGACTCAGCCACTGTCGATATGGTGCATGCAGAACCAGGTCAGCTATCAGGGAGCCACAGAAAAACTTTCTAAGCCGAGTGATCATCTACAACTCTCAATTGAGCGTTTGAACTAGACTGCAGACTGGACTCTCTTCTGACTAAATACCTTTTATAAACTATGGCACTCCGGGGGGGGCAGGTGAAACGGTTTCCTCCCCCGATGATAATGGGCCTGGGCTGGGTCTTTCAGAGCCACGAAAAGTCAAAGCAGCATTAAAAAAAATTCAATAGCCTACGTAAAATGAATAGAGCTGTTTAATGATGTGCTGTCTCACGACTTCTCTCATTCACGTGCAAGGAATGTGGGAATAAGAACAGGGCGCGGCCTCGCATATGCACACGCACATGTGCAATATATGCACTGAACCTTGCTGCACGCTGACATCTTAATATATAGAAAACTGTAGACCGTGTACACAGCCAGTTAGTGTTTGTTCTAAATATTTTAATTAGTTACTTTTTTCTGCTAGTTGCATCATTTGTGGATTTACGTCTCAGATTACAAGATCATCAGAATTACCACCGGCAGCGAGCCAAAACTCAGATTGTACTCGATTCCTCCTCCTGACCTAAAACGATCTGATAAGTCATATTATGTCAGGAAACAAGTCAAGGTCAAACGTGCATGTATGAGCACGTTTACATAACATACAAAATGATTTCAACGATTAACAGGTGTCATATAACAGCAGGATCTAGTCCGCTAACAGTGTTTTTTATGCTTTTGTTCACAATTTGCCAGACAACAAATAACTTCTTCAGAAAAAGACTAATTGTGAATAAATCTACTTGTGTTAATGTTTAAGAAAAACTTGACGAGGACTCTCTGATGTTGAATAAACGGAAGCAGGTGTCTTCAAAACAGAAACAGCCCATATTGATTTGACTTTAAAAAAAGCTAACCTCCACACTTTAACCCTGAACTTAACCCTTTACACGTCACTCTAATCAAACCATTGACTGATCTCAAAGTTGGATCAGGTGGGTGCTTTCTTTTTCCACAATCAACTGCCACCTTTAAGCCACTGTCCTATTACAGGGAGATACTTAACGAGAGAACATAAGTGGTTTGGCACACCACGGAAAGGAAAAAAAAAAAAAAACCTAGGCAAGCAGTTTCCTGTCACCTACATATTGAGTTCACAGTTCAGAACCACGGTGATCAACGTACAGCCGGCACTTCCTTAGCGTGGCCTCCCCATACAATCACACATGCTCAAAGACCGAGTCATCCCACTCACAAAATCAAAGTACATCGTTAAATGTGATAGATAGAGTGCGAATAAAATCAACATCATTAGTAGAACTGTGGATAATAGTGTGGGTTTGTGTGGATCACCTGTGGCCGTTGAGGCGTCAGAGATGGACTGGTGCCTCCAGAAGCTAACAGCTGACCTCTGTCTGCTCTGGAGTCGGTTCAGCCTCTCAGCGAGACCTCCGCTGTGCACACACACACACAGATGATAGATGATAATTGAATGATGTTACTTGATAAATTCACAAAGCACACGCACACTTGAACAAAAACACGTGAAAAAATGTGTATTTCAAAGATTTTCTGATGCAACAAAACAAGCTGTCAAAGACTACAGATAGCCATCTGTCAGATTTGGTGGGCTTGGAGATGGCAATGACATTTAGCACCCACATCATGACACCAGGTGTCCCTTTCATCATCAGCTCTGCCGTGGAAACATTGCCGCCAAAGTTTGAGTGTCATCTGGCAGCAAGAAACATGCTTTGTTGCTTTGTTTGCTCTTATTATGAGGCAACAGATATACCAGATGAGTATTGGGCCAATATTGACCTTATTAAGATCAGTTGTCAGTGACACAATACATACTAAAGCTGCATCAATTAATCGATTTACTGATGAGTCAACTATTTTGATATTTAATAAACTTGAGGAATAAAAAAAGAAAAAAGTCAAAATTCTCTGATCCCAGCTTCTTAAAAGTGAATATTTCCTGAAATCCTGAATCACTTTGGGTTTTGAAAAAAACAAGACATTCCAGGACGTCATGTTGGGCTTTTGGGAAACACTCCGACAATTTTCACCATTGCCTAACATTCTATAGACCAGACAACATAATGTTTAATTGAGAAGATATAATCAACAGATTTATTGACTATTCAACCACGAAAACAATCATTAGTTGCTGCCCTAATAAGTATAGTTTCTTCTTTGTACAGTTCTGTGTTCAGGCTGTGAGAAGAAGCTGAATTTCTGTTCACTTAATGTTACTTTAGAACAAAAGCGCAGAATTTCAAACCTTTGAAATTTCCTTCTCTTTTTGGCAGAGTCTTCTGGGGTCTTGGACTGCCTGGCGAACGATTTCTGAGGCGTCTGCAGCATAGCCTGAGCAGATCTGACCCAGTCACTGACTGACCTTTTGCTGCCCTCACCAGTTAGCAGAGGACAGCTCTCAGAGTCCAGCCTGCTCGACGTCATCGTGTGGCCAAAACTCTCACCGTCAGATGCGTAGCCGGAGATCTCTTGCTCTGCCATCTGTGGATTAAGTGATAATCACTGATTAATTAATGAAAAAAATATTATCATTTACCTCATTCTGAATGTCACGTTTGAATTAACTTTAATAAATGTTACATCACAGATAAAGTACCACTATATGTGAGGGGGGTATTAGATATTTTATAAAGGCCTTCAGTAAATTAATCACAAGTTATAAAATATCAAAATAAAATCAACAAACTCAATAATAAAGTGGGTGGATATGGTACACTGATACAGTGACAGGCTGATTGATTCAGGTAATAAAACAATCTTTTTTGCTGTCTCACCGCTCACTACACCTGAGGGAATCAGTTCTCATGGAAAAATCCAGAAGAAACCTGAGTTCCTGTCATGTGCAGACAAGACCAGCATACCAGGCTCTGTCAGCCAACGAGCTCTCTTATTTGAATCAACTTGACCCTGCTAGGCCGAGTGCCAGCAGACGTCACACTCTAACCAGCTACAGAGAATAAGGAACACTATGTTCCTGGCTCCGGCTCAAAAATGTTTTCACCCGGCACTGAAAGCATTGTAAGTACACAGCTCTGCGCAGCCTGATTCACGCGCATGTTTTCCTGAACAAACAGTAGTAAAAAAGATGTTTATAGTCCTGCTCTGTTGACACGGCCCTGATCTAGCATAGCCCTGGTGTGGTGGAGGTCGCTGACCCCTTTGAGGGAGGGAGTGGACACGCTTCATCTGGGAAGCGGCCGTCCTTTTCGGCCTTGAAACACGGAGTCGACCCTCACAGCTCCGCCTGTCCACTTACAGCGCTAGTACAATAACACAGAAATCTGGCAGATGTTCCGCAAGTGAGTCAGCCGTACATTTATCTGGAGTAATAAACTTTGACTTGGACTGGGATCGTCTCCACTGTATCCTGTTAGATCCAGTTTGATTTACAATTGGCTGAATGCAAGCATGCTTTCCGGGCAGCACAAAAATTCAAACTAGGTTACATCTTGCTGTTCCAATTGAATCAAAATTGAGTGCATGTATAATCAAATATAAAGCAGAACTATTATAATACATGTTCAGTACCAAAATGCTATTACCAATAATGAATATGCATTGAGTGCTGAACAATCAAACTGTGCATACACTTCAGTACGACCGTATATGAAAACTTGGGACCCTTATAGAGTCAGTCTTTCGAGCCGGACTCTGACCACAAGCCTCCTTTTAGGGGATCTTAAATCTTGTTTGACCCCAGAGAGCTGATAGCAGCAAATTAAAGTGTGACAAGAGGAAGTAGCTGGGTCTGCGGCAGTGATGTTAATCTGAGTACAGGCTTCCTCTCAGCACTCAGCCTGCAAATTTGAAGCCTCATCACGACACCCTGGTTGCTTGAATTCACCTTGTGTTTTGCAGTATGAATATGTTTGATTAGCGAGCACTGTGCTGATTCAGTTGATTGCTTGTTCAAGGACATCTTCATAAAACCGCCATCAGCCTGACGGCATCGCCTCATAATTTGACCACTTCTAGGCGATCAATTGCATGTTGTAATGTGTTCTGCCATGACTAAATGCTGTGTGTGCTGTCTTAAACCCAAGTGCTAAACCTTCACCACTCCTAATACATTCTCTCCTCGCCAGCCCTGCCTTGGACAAACACTGTGTCTGAATGACTTCAACGAAGGAACAGTCAATCCAAGTCTCCACCGCATACAGGAGGGTGCACAAAAGATTGACTTCAGTGATAACACAGATGTATATTTGTCATATGAAGTACCAAGAGAAGCGTGTTCAGTGCATGCAATATATTGAGTCATATTTTGGCGGTTATTTTCATTTTCGGTTGATCTGCTGATTATTTAGTCTAAAATTTCAGAGAACGCTGAAAAAAATACCCACTGCAATTACTCATTGATGTCGACATCATTGAATGACTTGCTTGTGTCTTGAAAACAGTCCAAACTTCCAATTTAAGGTAATGTTACCCCAAAAAATAGTAAAAATGACTTTGTGGTCAATAAATGCCCAAACATCTTCTGTCAATCAATTAATAAACTGTGTTGTAGCTCTACAGTGTTTTGACTTTCATAAGTAACACTAATGAAACCTATTTATTTCTTCACATATCAGCATTTCAGAGGGAGCAACTAATGTCTTTGGAAATGTTCAAAGTGTACTAACTGTTAATATCAGCTTTGGATCAATGATTACTTGGCAGCTCCACACTCTGTCTGTGTTTTACTGCTACCTCAGCCTGTGAACTTTGACACTTTGGAGCATAACCCTGAATCTAGAAGGTTCACAATGAAATGTTGGATTGAGCCTGTAAGGCCCTTTCAGGACACGTTGACTGCAATGCTCCACCTGCTGGTTGTGTGATAGTTTAAACATACAGTCAAAACAAAAAAATAAATCAAAATAGCTACAAAACATACTGACTTAAAATGAAAATCAATATCATTAGTGTCATTTTACATTACACCATCACATGTGTCAATGCCATCAGGTTTTACACACGCAGTGAACAGAAAGACATCTGGAGACTCTCTGTACTTTAGGAAAAGTACTGACCCTTGTGGTAGTACTTCTAGGAACAGGGCATACACTGGAAGTGAGCAGATACCTTTAAATTAGAAACATACAATGGACTCAAACGGCTATGTAGGATTTAAAAGGTCGTGTGGCCCCATCTAGTGTTCATCTAAGCACATAACACCCTTGAGAAAAGAGTAAACCACAGTCTTCCAGAAATATTCCAGCGTTTGCCCCAATTACTAAAACAACAATGTTCCTACTAACCCGTTTACATGGATAATGAAAATGAATATTCCTCTAACAGTCCGGTTACAAGCAGCCATGCATATTCCAACTAACAAACACAGCCTCTGTCTTTTTATTCCCACAAACAACTTTTAGAAAATGACATTGCAATATCTGTGCATATGCAAAACCTGTTGATATCAAACTCTTTCATGATGTGTAAATGTAGGTGTGTCCCTCCATATGATCAACTGTCATATTTGGAATAATAGTGGATAATCAGTTTGCATGTAAACATGGTTATTGTATCTGTCTAATGCACCTGATTCATGCACTAATAACAATTGCATAAATGATTGTAAGCACTCACATTTGCACTCACATTTGTTTTAGGAGGCAAGTCTTCCGGTTTTTCATCGAAGGACTCTGACTCGCAGTCAGAGATTTGTTGCCCACTGTCCTCATCAACATCTTCCTCAGACTCATCCAGATCACTGTCTGTGTCAATAACAGGAAGATCGTCTTAATAAATAGAGAGGGACACAAAATTTAATAAAAAAAACAATGAGTACACACATGTACACACAAGGTCTGTTTACAAGGTTTTTTTTGGAGCAGTGGACAGAGAGTGCTCAGATCTTATCAAGTGGCTAAAACCCCTTAATCAGGTCACAGGATGATAACTGAGTCAACTCCATGACAACTGAGAAGACTCAGGACTTTGACATTTTGGAAAATATGTGTATTCAACAATCTCATATTTCCCAGCCCTGACTCAGCGGCTAAAAACATCCATTCACCTTTATCAGTGCCGAGCATGCGCAGTGCTCTTGTGTAAGACTGGATGGGAGCTGTGGGTCTGGATGGTCTCCGAGGACGTTGCTGCTGCTGAACCACACCTCTGGACAGATGTTGCTCCTGGGTCTCATTATCAGACTGTTCACTTCCACTGGAGCTCCACGCAATGTTCACCAAGTCCTCTCGACTGTCTGCATTAAGAGAAGAAAATAGCGGTGGGTGTTGTTTGAAATCAAACAAAATCCCTTACTTACAAGCATGTTCTTCTGCTAGGGATGATAACGATTAATCGCCATTTTGACATATTAAAAAGTATCGACTGCCAATCAGAGATGGGCACGAACACATCAAGAAGTGCCATGTTACAAATTACAAATACTTTCTTAGTTAGATACATCAAACTTAATTAAATACATTTCATTAAAATACAACTGATTTGTAATTAATACAAAAACACACTACATACATAACACATATTCTTACATTTAAGCCATTCAGCAGCCTGAACATGGGAGGAATTTTAGCAGGCCCAATGTTAAATAGTGTAAGACAGGAACTCACAACTTAAATAAAGCAATTTCTTTTATTTTTATATATAATTCAAATAACTACACTATTACTTGATCTGTTCTTTTGCCTCCTGATATAGCCCACACTCATTCTGCGTGGAACATGGATAAACGTCCAAAAGAACAAAATAACATTCAACACCAGGTTTCACATCTTTACTATTTTGTGATCATCTGTGGGACATTTTGTTGGAAACAAAAAATAAAAATAGGTTTGATTTAATCCAAATAAAACTGTAGATGTAGATCTTAACTGAGAAGAGCGTGAAGTCTATGCTATGATTGCAGCTGTGATAAAACATCAATATATTGCACAGGCACTTGATGTGTGAAGCAACTGAATTAGACTTAAGTACAAGTTACCTAAAGCAGGGGACTGGGCCAACTTTCTGATGGCAGACAGTTTCCTTCCAGATGAGTTCAGGTTCTACAACACAAACAAGCATCGACACCGTGAACAGTGTAAAGAGTTGTGGTTTGGGATTATGTTGTAAGTATTATATCGATTATGCCTTTTTCAACCTTCATCAGTGGACTGTCCAGAAAACTGTCCCCACACTTCTTCCAGCTCTTGGCAGAAGACACAGATGAAAGTGCTGTTGGCTCTCTGCCCACTTTTTGGAGACCATTTTCCACATCATCGGGAAAGAAAACACACTTTATGTCCTTGTAGTGTCTTTTACGCTGCACAGAATGAGCAACGGGGACAAACGGTGAGGCCATGTCAAACACGTTTTACATCACTTAATGAAACAACTGGTTCGACAGCTCTTATTCAGCCCTGCGTCCCATTGTGGCTGTCCTGCAGTAGTTTTTGTTTTATCTTAGCTTAAGCAGCTGTGTGTTTAGTTGTGTTGTGAAAGTAAAGAAAATCTAAAAAAGTTTTTTTAAAAAATGAGTTGACAGTTCAACTCATTGAGCTGTGGGCGGGCCGAGGCAGACAACACAGCTAGCTTAAAGTGGATAGCATGTTAGCTAGCTAGCTAGCTAGCTAGCAAGGCAGCAGGTTTCTTACCTTTCCGAAAGACATGGCGACAAAATAAAACAAATTCGCGCTACTGTGGTAGTGTATCTGCGTGTCCACGAATCGTTATCTCATTAAATCTTTTTCACGAACGCATCTTGGTGCTGTTGCGGTTTGCCGGTGGTTGCTAACTACCTCTCCAGTTTGCAGACGAAGCTAATGCTAACTAACTTGACTGTTACTCAACCAGAGGAGGGGTGTGTTTGATTACTCAACAGCGTGGACCGGAGGCGGGCAGCCTGTCAGACTCCCTTCAGAGTGATGGCCATGATGACTGACAGTACTTTTTAATCAAGTGCTGTTTAATCAGGTGAACGTTTGAGTTATTTATACTTTGTTCGACATGATAAATATTGTAGTGTTGCTCAATATTATTTATACTTTAAGCAGCATTTTGCAGTTGTAGCTCCTTTAAAAGGGAGCCTGTTCAACAATATATTTAGGTATGTAAGTGAGAGAATGGACATTTTGTATGTAATATCAACATATTTAAATACATATAGCTGAACTGTTCATAATTTCCTGAGCCAATGCTGATTTTAGGTTATAAAACAATTCTGATATATTCTTGATCTTGATATATTGGCCAATAAATGCAGGATATTTTAGTTTAACAAAAGTTTAACAAAATAAACTTAGTGCACTGAAACAGTAAACTTCACAGGGAATTTAATCATTACAAATCACCTCAGGCTTGTTTTTCTGCAATATACTCTACTCAAATTTAGGGATACTGGGACACAGTTGCATATATGCATGTGCATGGATATGCAATAAAAGTCAAAATGGAATGTGTTGCATTGTTTTAGGGGGGCCAGATATCCTCACAAAAATAAGTTTTCATATCGGCCCGTATCGGACAACATAAACACCGGTACAGATGGATAAAACAGACTGATAATATCAGCCAACCAAAATATCATTCTGGCTTGAGTAAATGTACCCATTATAGTTATTTGTACCCTTCAGATTAACATTTGACACATAAAACAAATGATACAATTAGATCACAGATTATATTTCACTTGTAGGCAGCATATAAACTTAATATCAGCTCCACCTTCAAGTACAACATTAAAATGCTAACAGAAGTCTAGTTTAATAATAATTCTGTATTAAAGCTGCACATTATAGGTAAAAAAAAAAAAGTGACATTGTGAATATTTTTTACTTTTATTGCAGTTGCGATATGATTCAGGATTAGTAGGACGAATTATTTGTGCTGCAATTTTTCAGCGCCTGTGTTGTACGAAGGTGGTTTCTTACATCACTGCAGCTCAGCAGTAGTTGATTATTATGCTGTTTTGTCTACAGTTTACCTTCATCAAAAAACTGCAGCTCCTGCCATTTGGAAAATTGGAAAAGTGTGGTTTACCTCAGTGAAAAGTAGGGGCACCTCTTCAAACACTGCTTGCTTGTATGGAGTGTTATCAGCATACAAAAACGGGTATGGTAAATTATCATCTATTGAAATATTTAAACACTAATAATTAATATATATTTGATAGTTGAAGCAGATAACTTCATTTCCCAACTATGACCAAGTCTAGTTGCTGCTGTTGGAGTGACAGGACAACGCTCCTGTGGACTCAAAACGCAATTTTATTACAGCAAATCCATCCGAATCTCAACAACTTTCAAATTGCAGGTTAACCATACAAAAAGCTCACTTAACATACTTGTTTTTTATTAAATATGTAAAAAGCAGGTCAAGTTATTCACAAATAAAATGCAAACATGCAACACGTTTTTTGGGGAATGCATCATGAGTGGGACATGAAAAAAAAACATTTACCATTCATTAATTATTGACAGTACATGTTTACATTCCTTTTCATTTACACAATAATATATGACTGAAGCATTATGGTGCACTGCCCGGTTCAATATTAGTAAATGCAATATTAAGAAAGGGTATACAATGTACTTACTGGAATATAGCATGGCAAATTACTCAGTGAACTGACTCATCTCCCTTACACCTGTGGTTTAAAAACAAAAAAAAAACTCTGAAATCTGAACAGACCACAAGTTCCAGCTGAGGTTTAAAACTTAAAATGCTGCATCATAATAAGACTAGTTCACAATTATGTTTCTTCCTTCCCTATGAAAATGGCATACCGAGTAAACTATATCACCAAAGCACCTTGAATGGCGTGAGTAACACATTGTTGAGCACACTGATTATCTGAAATCTTGTAATTTGTGAGGATGTCAAACAGTCATAAATTGGCATTATACTACATTTTTATTCACAATTCACTGAATGTATCGTCCTCCTTCACGAGGAAGCAATGCAGGATCTTGCACTATTTCTAAGGCTTAATAATAATAATAATAAATATGGTGAGGGTCTATGGACAGATTGTCCAGTACAGAGTCAAATGTCAGTGCAACATATGGAAGGAGGTTAAATAAGAGCTACTACGAGCCCTTTCAGGGCTTTCCTTATTGCATTCTTGTGGTTAATATTGTTGATATGCAAAAAAACAAAAATAAAATGAAAATAAAAAGGACAGAAGCTGGGAAGTTAACACTTGCACTGACAGATAACTGTGATCTGTCTAAACTTCAGCATTTCATCACATCTACTGTAGCTTTTGAATTGATTTTTCCACCCACACAGTCCTCGGGAAACTTCTGTGATGGTCTGAGCTCGTCTGCCACAGCAGTTCACCAAAAGTCACAAAAAACATCGAACAGTGAGCAGAGGGATACAAAAAATAAAAAACTGTGATGGTGCTTCTATTCAGGAGGTTGCTTCATGTGCTCAGTCTTAGAGAGGACAAAAAAATTAAACCATGAGGAAAAATAAAAATCCTTTAACAGTTCTCACATATTAAAAAGGAGGATGTGACTGCGGTGAAGGATGAAGGCAGTCAGTATTCATCCTGCTCCTCCTGCTGATCATCTGGTGCCTCCTCGTGGCCTTGCTGGTCTGCTTCCTCTCCGTCACCCTCAACCTCACCCTCAGCCAGCTCCGCTCCTTCCTAAAAACAGGGGGCAGACAACGGCTTACTAAAATGCTACTTAATTTTGCTCCAAGGCAAACATGTGACTACACAAACAGACTGAGTTCTTATCTGTCACCACACTATTACTTTCACATGACTTTACCACTAGTAAAAAAGGCTCAAAGACATTTCACTGATGTTCACTGCTTCAAAACCATATTTAACTCAGGATAAAAACAGCATCCGACTGTCCTGAACCCAGTTCAGATCAATCTGGGGTCACTGACCTGTTCGTCTGAGGCGTAAAGGACCTCCATTAGCCGATCGACAAAAGGGGCGTTTTCTTCACCCTGCTCCTGGCACAGCAGCTCCACCTCTCGCAGCTTGCTGAAGTAGTAGTCCCGCTCCTTCTCCACTCCTTCCAGTGCCAACTTTAATGTGTTCACCTACAAAACAAGAATCCACAAGATTACTTTTACCATCCATATCGGGATTCTGGTTAAAAACAACTGATTATTTGAGAAGTAGTCTAAAGTGCACAGATCTCCTGTAACCAGAGAGGTCTTGAGTGAGCTGCTTAATTGATTATTCTATGGACTAACATTCAGTCTTTATCTTACTATTGTTGAGATAATCTATTGATCCGTTTTGTCATTTGTCAAGTAAAACTACCATACATATGCAGGTTGCGGCTTCATACATGTTAGGACTTCTCTATATTAGATCCTAAGGGTCACTAAATATTGCAATAATGATGGAAAAATCTGAATGCCGTCCATCATTTTGACGGTTTAGAAATGTTCCCCGACTACAAAACTCTAGCATTAGTGTTGCTGTTAATTCCAGTCTCCAGTTTGGCCGCAGAGGAAATCTTCAACCCTCAGACCTCAATTAAAACTGCCATGACAAGTCATCTATCCAAAGCAGGGACACACAACCTAATGACAATCGCATCTGCAGCAATCTCCCTCGATGCATTTTAGCAACCTTGATTCCACAACTTTCTTTTCCTACAAATTCAGGATTGAGGTCACAAGGTCCGAACATGAACACCTTCAACAGGATTTTATCACTGAGCAAAGATGGTGGTATTTTTGACAGGCAGACGACATATTTACATTTCATTTCTTCCACTGTTTCAAGAGCAGCAGTCACAGAAACACCAAACAGTTAACTGTTGTTGGTTGTTGTCTGTCTCTGCACCAGCTGTGTTCCTGATGATCTGCTGTAGTGCTTTAAAGATGCCAAGTATGGAAGGGTTCCATGTTTGATAAAGCCTTCTAATGTGGATACACGGTATACTGAATTAGGTCAAGATCAGGCAACACATCATTAATCCTGTCAAAAAAAACCAACAAACTGCACCATATTTTTTTAGACCAGCTACTGTCGTATGTGGGTCAAGCTGGTCGTTTTAGTGAAGGGGTAGCTTATAAAGAGGAAGGCGTTTTTAGTATAGGAGATTAATAAACTGGCTACAGAAAGATTAATAATACATTAACAAGTAGCACCATTTGATGGTTTGAGTTACACACCAGCTCTGATTCTAGCACTTCTCTAGTCTCTTCTGTGAAAACACACACACAGTATCACTGCCGTCTAGAGCAATTAGTCAGCAGAACCTTGTTAGACAACAATTTTAATAATCGAGTAATTGTCTCATTATTGTTCAAGCAAAAAAAAAGCATTCCCTGGTTCCAGCTTCTCAAAAGGGAGAATTTGAAACTTGTCTCTGTCCTGCATATTAAACTGAATGTCTCATTATTGATTGTTGGTTTCAGAATAACAGTGAAATTTGAAGTGCAGCCATCAGAATTTCCATGAACACACCTGTTCGGTAAGTTGTGTGACCTGTGCTACCAGTTCCTTCTCTCCTTTGGCAGGAGCCGATGGCACGGGGATCTTTTTGGCGGACGAGGGTCTAGATGTTGGTGTTGAGGACTTGGGGGTTGTTGAGCTCGACCTTGACGCTCCTGCAGCAGAAAAAGGGTTTATTACTCAGGGATGGATGACTGACAATGTAATAATAACACAGTTTCTTTCTCACAGGAAATTACACAAGGCCTCTGTGTTCTGAGCTCAGAAATGACCATATAATAAACAGAATAGGTGCATAAGGCCAGGTATATAAACATGAAAATATGCCAGTGTCTGCAAACACTTCACATACACTTGGATATCAAAAGAACAGATGATGCTTACCTGCCGTAGGGGAGCTGGCTGCATGGTGGGACTTCTTTGGCAGGTTGAAGATCTGCTCACCAGGGTCAGGTGGGGGAATGGCATCCTGACCCTGTCTGGCCGCCACCGGGTCATACTCTTTACCGTCATAATTGGCATCAAAGAATTTCTTAAACCATTGGATGAAATCAAGATTGTCCTGAAATCTGCCTTTGACCAGTTTCTCCACAGGAATTATCTGAATCAAGGACGAGGAGGGAGAGAGAATCAACATGTAATAACGGACAGTTTCCTCCAAGCATGTTATAGTGCAGAGCATAAAATAAGAAAACGCACCTTGTCCACGTTCATCCTTTTGAAGGATGCTTGTAACAGTTTGAAATTGTGAATGTACTCGTGCTCCAGCTTAGCTTGAAACTTGACCTTTTTAAGACTGATGCAGCCAGGGAAGAGCAGATCCATGAACTGGCAATAGGCAGCTCCTGAAAACAGAATAAAATGTTAGTTGAGTATGCATGCCTCTGCTCAAAAATGAGATGGCTATGATAAAAATACAAGCTGGGATTTATCAAGCCTGATGGATTTTTTTTTTCAAAGGGTTTGGGAGCTTTGTCTGTACCCATATCACTGCCCCCGTTTCCTTAAAAAGAAAACTATTATTGCACATTCTCAGTAACATGGCTAATATTAACCTAGCCCTTCATCCAATTGAAAAACAGGGCAGTAGCTGGCAGTAGGTCAGGTATTAGCTGAAACTCGCATAAAGCCAACTACAGAGCACCTAAGCAGTAATCTACATCAAACAAGCAGCCTACACCTTAAGAAAAGGGGAGTGGAGGGTGTTTCTGTAGGCGTGACAGTAGAGTAGAGTGACTGAAATTGGATTACTTGGATCACAGCAGGAGAACATGGGAGGCTACACGTTTATTTTTAGACAGACGACTCTCTGCCGTGGAGAGGTGAGCACAATTCCACAGGTTGCTTTAACTGCTAGCTTACAAAGAAAACTATCTGAACCCTGTGCTGTACTTGTGAAGGTGTAGTCTCGGACTGCTTCTTTAACGAGAGCAGAGGGAAGAGGACAAGGTGAAGAGAGGGATAAAGTTTTTCATTCTGTTCTCACCTGAGGAGAGCTGCTCCACTTTCGTATAGTTTAGGCAGAGGATGTCGTTAACCCAGGCAGTAATGTCATGCCTGCTCATAGTCTCCTGGGTTATTGAGGTAGAATATACGTTGACCGCCATCCCCCAGCTGCAACAAAAAAAACAACAACACTTCAAAACAGAAGCAATGCAATGACTGAAAAGGTACCGTTTCCTCATGCGGTCAGTTTCGGATTTCCGAGACACAATGAACAAACATAACAGCCAATTCATGTGCATTTTAGAACAAGCACATACAAGCACTCATAAAATAAAAGACATAAATGGAACACATACGTATCCTCTCAAAAGACCAATTGATAATGATTGGAACAATTCGACCAGACCAGTTGTATCGTTCTGATGTTTAATCAGTAACAGCATCAAATCACGTAATATAACTTTCAGTAAACACACATCAGGCCTCTGAAGTGTGCACCAACATGGCTACCAACAACAGCCGACCCCTTGCCGCTGCATGCCACAGGTACTCATGTCCCCTCTACACTGTGAATTAACCTCATATTCTTTGATGTGTGACCCCTGAATACAGTGCACCCTCTGTCATGCAAGGTTAGACCGATGACACAAAGTAGTCAAGGCTCTATAAATAACACATTTTCATTGACTGGGCAGCAGTAGCTCAAGCGGCAGAGCAGATTGTCCACTAATGGGAAGGTTGGTGGTTTGATTTCCCGGCCCCTGTGGTCTACATGTCTCTTGGTGTGTATGAATGGTTATTGCTCCTGATGGGCAAGTGGTGCCTCGCATGGCAGACTCTGTTGCCAGTGTGTGAATGCAGATTTGTGATGTTTTTGTAAATGCTAGTTAATTGTATGGTGGCCAAAACTATACAAAACAATCTTTTTTTTAAATATCTATTTATGCACATTTTGTTAATTTTACAAACAAGGAACAACAGAACAAGAAGGCACATGTGGGTACTTGATAATAATAACAAAAGTACTACTAATAATATAATAATAATAATGATGAATACGATAAATAAGTGGGTATATATCAACATACACATATATGTACATACAGACACCCAAACATTGAGTTGGCGTTCTACTAGTAGATACATAACAATCTTGATAATTGCTTCACTAGCGTAAAATCTGCAGGGCTGCGATATCTTACACGTTATGGATTAATCTGCTGATTAATCAATTCATTGTTTAGTCCATAAAATGCCAGACAATGATCGTTACAATTTTCCAGAGCACGTGGTGATGCTTTAAATGTCTTGTTTTCATTTTCACATTCAAAAAGCTGAAACCAGAGAATTTGGGAATTTCCCAAAAAGAGACTCATCACAGTTTTAAACAAATATCAAAATATTATTGCACTTCATACCACAAATCTGCTCTGCTTGAGGAGCAAAGAATGAAGTATAGAATATACAGTACAGGCCTTATAGACCTCTACCTATGCTATAATAATATCTTCGTTGAAGAAGGCCTTGTGGGCCTTTATTTGCTTTGATTTCACCTGTGTAGTAAACAGAAGCTGCAGCATGGATGAATTAGAAAGATGTTGTAATTTTACCTGCTTGCAAAACAGAGGCCCCAGAGCATCTGCCCCATTTGAACTGAGGATATTCAAGCCTACAGTATATACCAAAAGCGTATCAAGTGCCATAAAAATGCATCAAGAACTCAAACTTTGATCCTTAAGCTACAGATGGTAGTAACACGGCACAGCCACAACACAATTCATATATATTTTTTAATGTTTTCGTCTTAGTAAGCAGCTTCGTTCAGTGTTTCCCACACACTGGATATAAGTACAACTCAACCCTTTCTTGTAACAAAGCAATTCAATTGATTATGCAGAGAGAGATTTTACTATCAGTTCTACAAATGCAACGCCCTATCTCCAGGTTGCCTTTCAAAATGTGTGTTGTGTTTTTTTATACTGCCAGTCAAAAAAAAGGGTATGTTTGCTCAGTAACTGATAAGACACTATAGAGTTCAAATTAGGGGTCGACTGATAATCTGCTTGGCTGATTATCAGGGCCGATATTCAGCATTTCTGATTATCAGTATCTGTGTTTTTGTGTCTGATTGCCAATAAAATAGATCATTTTAAAAATGCAATACTTTGGCTCTGATGCAGCATCCTTCCTCTATCTGTGGTTACCTCTCTGTGGTCGTACTCAGCATCCCACCCACAACATCTGGCTGGTTACACATCAGAAATAATAGTCCCTCAACACCGAATAATCTGAAAAGTTGTCAAATAAATGTAATGGAGAGGAAGTATAAAGTAGTAGATGGAAATGCTCAGGTAAAGCATCTCAAAATTGTACCCAAGTACAGCAGTTGTTAGTTACATTTCCTCACTGCTTATTATACATTTTGACTCTGACATTTCTACTTTTACTGCAAATGTATATCAATTCAAAATATTGTTTAAGAGTCTCCTTGATTACTCATAATGACTGATGTGCCTTTTCAGGACTGATAGGAATCAGTCCTGAAAAGGCACATCAGTCAGTCTCTAGTCCAAACATTTACATTTATAATAAGGTAATACTTAGTAACATTTGCACAATAATCAAATGTGCAGTCCTGCAGCATAACCATTTGAGCCAACTTCAATGATGGAGAACAGCGGGACTTTTGCATTGAAACAGCCCTGTCACAGCAGCCTCTGATGTGCTATGAAACCGTGCTAAATCATCACCATCACTATCACGAGCTAACCCAAACCAGGGTATGCAGGAAAAATAATAACCCTTCAGCAGCATTAAAGTTGGTCTATCACAGCACTGCAGGACAGAACCTTGGTTGACTGATTCTCTGGGAGGAAGGAAGGAAACTGGGCCAGCCGATCTCATGTCAACAAAGCGGATGTATGAGCTGCTAGCATGCTTTGTTAGCCGGGCAGGGGATATTAGCCAGCAAGCCGGCCAGCCGACACCAGGGCTGGGCTGTTGGCTGGTTTCAAACAAGGGGGGTGGGGGATCGGACTTGTGTAGCAGCTCATGAGGTGTTCCACACAAGAAAAACAGCAACCCAGACACACCACACATCGTGATTTTAAGGGATTACAAGGTAGCTGCGAAGTGTCATGTCACGATAGGAATATTCTAGCAGCAGGAGCGGCGGGAGCAGGGGCGGCTGTCTGCCTGTCATTTGAAAAAGCTGGACCCTTTTTTAAGATCCACTCCTCCACATGAAATACTCACGCTACTGCACACCGAAACACTTTGACAGGGTGTATTCGAGTGCTGGCAATAATCTGTGGGTAGTGTACACCAGCAGGAGCGGCGTTTTAAGCTAACTTGGGAAGCGATTTACGCCATGGTGTCAGACACGTACGGAGAGCTAACATGACAGGAGAGACAACAGGGGGAAGAGGAGCGGATGGGTGCAAAAGCAAAACCAGCACACGACGAAGGAGGAGGTGCAGGTCCATGTCTGCAGCAGTGTTTGTCCTTATTATATGGGGTTTCTTGTTCGTACATCAAAGCAAATGCGACGTTACACTGATTTACCTGTAGGCGCGCTCTCCCCGCACTGTATTTTTCCTGTAAGGAATGATGTTGGATCCGTTGTCCGGGACGATGTCGTTGTTATTCTCTCCATTTGGGGAAAGGGCTTGGGTGGGACCGGGCATTTGGGTCTCTAAAATGTTGAACAGATACTCTGTTCTCTCTCTGGTCGGGAAAAGAAAACAACAGGAACGATGCAAACGCTAAGAAAGTGCCGCACCTCCGGGGCTCTTTCCCTCTGTCTGCTTATTCTTCACAAATCTCTGCCCTAATGACGTTGCTGCACCGTGTACCACGTGACTGATGGGGCTGGCTGCCTGTTCCTTATGGTGGGCTATTTCAGTCCACCAAATTACATTGATCACTGGTGCTAAAAAAGCACCACTATTGGCCAGATCGATGCTTTATGCCTCTCGCTTTTGAGGTGCAGATCGACTTAATGGCACCCATCAAATGATCAGAGACAATAGCCAATCAACTGGAAAGTACTGATTTGACTGAAAAGGAAAATGCAGCCCAACCCAGTTTCACCTACACATCTAAACATTATTATTTGTTTTCTTGGCACGACGACATCCAACAGATGTGGGGTGGAAAGACGAAAGAATATGCAGGCAGATCCCTAGTAGATCAAAGTGGTGACAATGATGGTAGCGTAATGGTATGAGGAGGTAAAGTAAAATGTTTTGATTACTAACCATTTGAATCAATCGAAAATATCACCATGAAACTACTCCACGTACTGTTACTTGAATGATAGTTGCAGAACTATTTGCTGATTGATCAATTAGGCAAATCGACAGAAATTTCATCAGCAACCATTCTGACAATCCATTAATTATGCGAGGTCGTTTTAAGCACAAATTCTCTGATTGAAGCATTTCAAATGTGACTTTAAACATTTTCGTTTGCTGGGCCCGACCGATATATTGGCTGGCCGATATAATTTGCCAATATTGGCCAATCACCGAAAATCGCTATTGGTGGTGTCTGATATCAGCTGATTTGAAACTTTTTGGTTTTAAAAAGGAAATAATGCAGAAAAAGCTTCTTAGGATGATTTATAATTCTTAAATGTCGAGTTTACATAACAACATTAAAATATATCACCTTGAGCTCTGAGTGCTTGTGATTTTTTCCATGTTTCCTGACAATCAATAAACCATTAATGAAGAAAAATAACAGGCAGACTAATAGATGATGAAAGTAATCCTTATTTATTATTATTATTTTTTTTTTTGTTTGATCTACAGATTGTTTTTTAAATGATAAAATATCATGCACACTTCTTGTTTTGTCTCACTTACATTACAAAGCCCAACCATATTCAATTAAGGGCTGGGTAATGTATTGCTATAATATACTTAGTATATCTTGATGTGGAATAAGTGTTTTTTTCCTGGATTTGAAACCTGTATTAAAGAAAAAGGATGCAGTTTTCTGAACTTACCAGACTGTTCTACTTCAGCTGATAACTCACTTTACCCCACAGAGTCATTATATCACACATAACTGATTATTTAACAAAAATCTTTTACTGTTAATCTTTAATGAAAGTACCAATAGTCAATATTGACACTGAGACGTGGTCAAAAATGTAAAATGTGCTTTTGTCACTCAGATCTAACATTTTTAATGTGCTTTTGAGGAGATTTCAAAATATAAAGATATACCAGTATATCATGTATCACGATATAGCCTAAAAACATTATATTATTTCAAGGCCAGATCACTTGGCCCTTATTCAATTTACCATCACAGATTATTTAGAAAAGATAGCTAATAATCATATTTGACAAGCTGAAACCAGTACTTTTTTCCCATCAAAATCATTTTCTGTTGCCCAGTTTATAAAAGTTTACCTGCCCCGATACCTGATTCAAATGAATGAGTTGATATCATGCTTCAGCAGAGCTTGATGATGAGCTGATCATCCACAATGTGCATGTATGAATTTAAAAATATCCAGTTTTGGGGGCAACAATAAGCCTTATTCTCACAAGGATCTTAATTTAGTGCATATGGTCTTTAAAAAAACAATGCAGTCCTGTGGTTGTTAAACTATCTCTTGTTTGTGTTTCCACATCTGTTGTTTTGTGCTGTATATTCTGCTAAACAAGTTGCTCTGAATGAGTCAAAGTAAACTACACTGTTCCATTTAAGTCTTTTACTACATAAAAAAAAAAAGATACATTGGCAACTAAAATGAAAGTTACGTATGTAACTACAGTTCTATGAATCCTGGATGACGAAATAGAACTTATTTTTGCCCAAATCTAAATTTGCCAATTGTGGGAATGACAACATATCCACATGTCCAGTGAATCATTACGCCAACTCAGTCCAGCCTTATACGAGCATGGTTAGTAATCAGTGATATAAAGCTATTGTATGTGGACCAGCAGGTACAACAGGCATGATGGAAAACTGACAAAGCGCTGCACACAAGCTAATACACCGAAGCTACAATGTTTTATGCAGGAATTTTATGCAAGAAGCCCAGCCATTCATATGGCTTCTAACTCTTCTCATAGATCTTTACCTCTGACGGCAAAGGCCTCAGGGCAAAGATACAGCATTTCTATGAAGCTGTAAAGCCGTTTTACTGCCTTGATTTTTTTCCTACAGTTTAATTGTTATACCAAAAATGTACATATTTGTGTCATTGTCTTGTTGCTACATTCAAAAAGTCTAATCCCAGCAAAAAGGACAATATTCCTGCACACACTTTCACAAGACAGAAAGTCTCTGTGATTAACACATGAACGTTTGTTAATTAATTGAATCAATGCAGTGGTGAAAGGTCTGTGTAGGAATTTGTTCTTTTTTACCTAGAAGTGGTGTGTGAGTTGCCTTCACCTTATCTTGCTTTATTCTTTAAAAAAGGGCAAAATTTTCCCCTTTGGCAGTCTCTTTAGTTTTCAGTCAGTCATAGCGATTTTGAGATCAATACCATGATCCATCCAGCTCCATCATGAGTCCACAGGTCAGCTCACATATCTAAGATAATGTTTAAACTTTTTTGTGAGTCAACACTATCATTTCTGGAGTCAAGACAGGTCCAACAGGTTTTGGAAACATCAGCAAGGTCACAAGGCAGAATGTTTTGTCCAACACACCTTTTGTGCTTCTTCTGGTAAAAGCTCACTGAAGCCCAACCATTGAAGCATCTTCTATTAGCCCTTAATACAACTTTTCAACAGACATTTAATCTTCCAGTGTACTCTTCTACCTCCAGCTGCAGTACCAGCAATTCCTTTTGCTGTCAAAATGCTTTGAAAATGGATAAGGCATGTGAAATACTCACACTTGAGCTGTGTTCTCACTTAAAATTGTTCCTCTACTGCCACCATCAGGCCAAAGTTGAGGTCTATTAAAAGGATATATGATAAATCTCACAGACATAAAGACATGAAGTCTGATTAATTTCACCCAACAGTATTGACCTCCATTTTGAGTTTTATCTTGTTATGCAAGTTAATCCAATTTTTACTACAACTCATGGTTACTGAACAGGATTTTCGTTCTCTGTATGCACAGCAACAGCTAGATGGGGTTGCCTTCTGTTGAATGATACAGGATTTCCAGTAAAGCTATGCTTTGAAGACGTTACAACACATGTTCCCAATTCCAACTGCGTTTCACTGTGAAATTGTGGCCATATTTTACATCCTCACTCTCATTCATTCAGCTTAAACTAATCATGCTGGTGCTTTAAAAAGTCACATGTCAGCAAAGCGGATGTATGTGCTACGGATTCCACATTTGACTGCAGTAATTCACAATTGTTCTGAAAGTGTGTTAAAGCCATTCTTTTCACCGTTGTGAAAATATTAGAAATAAATCAAGGCAGTGACATTAAGGCAGGATATCCATCTCTAGTGTATTCTTAAAAGATAAATATTCAGCCTGTACTAGATCAAAAGTACTCTCTAGTCTTTACAAAAATTCCTGCAGAGCCAAGCACAAGGCATAACCAAATGCTAATGCCATTAAATGACCAAACTGTGGACACTAGAAATGTCTCTACTAGGAACAAAAAGCATGCAATGCTACATTTCTACTACAGAAATGCTAAGGCCTTCTCAGACTGGAAAGTGGAGCGTACTGGTCTCATCAAAACATGACATTGAGCACAGAGGCAAAAGTGTTCCATGGTGAAACTTCAGGCTGATGCGGGATGTGCTCGTTCACATGGACAGCAATTGCACCCCCCCCATAATGAGCCGCTTGGGTGGCAAAGCTATCACCAGGCTGTCATTGAAATGAACCTGTCACTTCCCAGTCTGACAGGCCTTACAGTGTCACCACAGAGGTGAAGCATGCATGTCCTCCCTAAAATAAATGATCCAACCGTGAAGCTTATGAATTATATACATGAATATTAGGCCACAAGAAAGAGACGAGTGCCCTTTGGGTCGTTTTTGCTTACGCCATCACCTGTAGAGGGGTTGTCCTCCTTGGTGCTCCTGACAAAAGGCTAGCATTTATGTCCAAAAAACAAAAAATTAAAGACATACCTGCAGTTATATTGCAACAAAAGCACAAAAGGTTGAGCATCTCCTCGACAACATTTTGAAAAGAAAGGCTGATGTGAGAAAGCTGTCTGTCAATGTATTACTAGGCTTTCAGACAAAAAACAGCATAGTGTTGTAGTGTCAGATACCGGTGAGACAAGTTTAAACTAAAGGTTGACCAATTAATCGGCACTACTAGGACGTTTAACATACTATTACTGGCTGAATTTGGCTTCAGCACTCACACAGGGATTTACAAAACCATTTTACATTGAACCTCTATACACAAAATCCAAGTGATGTCACTGTGTGCCTGAGATCATTTACATCTAAATCAAAGTTAACTTTATACAAGACAGCTTTATTTATACATTTGGAGCATGATAAGGTTGTTGGTTATAGAATGGTATTTTTAATACATTAGACTAAAGATAGCTGCTGCTCTGCCAAAAGCATGCCGTCTCCGTTTCGCTAGCAAGCAATGGTTATCCTACTGGCTACAGCAATGGCCATAATGGATCATTTGAGGGCCTTGTGCACGTGATTAGACCCTGATAACACCAGCACATCTTTTCTGTTATCTGCTTTTTCCTGCTTGAAATTGTTATGGTCTGTATAATTCACTGTCGGTTGACCTGTAGTTTCATTGGCCAATGCAGTGCATTAGTGTATTGCCAGATAATGCTGTCTTGTGATGACAAGTCTCAACTTTTCTTGCTGGACAACATCACATCTGAAATGAATCAGGGTGCTGCTTTTTTTTTTTTTTTTTTTTTCCTCCAACATTTTAAATGAAGTAAAATAATCACAGCAAAGAGCTCATAGGTTTGAACCCCGCAGGGTTAGGGCCTTTCTGTGTGGAGATTGCATGTTCTCCCTTCACTCACTTGGGTTTTCCTCCGATACTCCAGTCTCCACTACCATCTTAAAGTGAAACTCTCGCCAGAAAGCAACCAAGGCTGTATTTGTGATTGAATATGAGTCAAACCTTCGTGTAAAAGCATAATTACGACGAAAGAGGCAATTTTAAGATTTACGTAGTTTTGTTTTCGGGCAAGCTAATTTTCAATTGAGTGCGGGGGCACTGGTACGCTAGCATCAAAATTGCCATTTTTAAAACACTAAGAAGGCTCGACACGAACATGAAACTTTGCTCGTAGTATTACCAGGGTCTCTATACATGAACATGAGCATTGAGAACATTGTTTGTGTACACAGTTTACTAAAAAGAAGGTTTTTGGACAACTCACACTAGCAGTAGCATCTCTGGCACGCCGCCGTCATGGCAGACAAAAAGTGTTGATCCCCAAGTGCAACCTAACAGGAAGGCTTGAGGAGCGGTCCACCATTACTCTCCTGCCTGTTAGGTCGCATGCTTTTACACAAAGGTTTGACTTACATTCAATCACAAATAAAGCCTTGGTTGCTTTCTGGCCAGAGTTCCACTTTAACACGCACATTGGGTTGATTCTCTAAGTCTGGTTTACAATCTAGAGTTCGTTCCAGCCGGGTGCTGTATGTTGGCTGCCCACTGCTCCCTCGGGATGGGTTAAATGCAGAGAACCAGTTTAACTCATTGTACATTGTGTGATTGTATGTGATTAAGATCTCCTTCTTCTTCTCAAAGTCTGCCAAGACTGGTGAGTTACATATAAAATATGCAGTAGGGCTACTTAGAGGGGTTAAGAATGGAAAAAAACAAGACTGCAGTCAAATTATGTATCAAGTTCAGTGTTGTATGTTTGGGAAACAATGACCACAAATGTTATGTTTTGTATTTTAATTATGTATTTGTTGGCACTGAGTGGGTTTCGTAGCTATCCAGACACATGGCACGCAAGCAAGATAATCTTGCTCTAACCGTCGGCTTTTATGTACGTGTTGCTTTCCGTTTTGTGAAGGTGGAGTAGCATGTTGGTAATGCACAGCTTGGAGAAGCAGTCTCTGTTAATGCTATATGCGAGGCTACAATCAATCACTGGGCTCTTGTGTGTGAGCTGTGCTTGCTCTCTCCATCCATATCTCACCAAGCTGGGTGATCAAGTTGGGTGGGTGAGGGGTGGATGCTCCACCCAACAGACCCAGCCCTCCATATTCAAAAAATAGCAAGGAGGTCATCCTTATCTGGAATTGCATGTGGGATAGGTTAAAGGGTTTGCTAGTTATTTGAGGTTTCAAAATGGCAAAGAGAAGGGTGCTTTTTTTAGGTCGCAAACACGTTGAGGGGAACCTCATATTTAACCAAAATGAGAGCAAAGGGATGGCCAGGACCAGAGAGGATGGAACACTGCTAGTCTCACATCCTAAATGAGTATCTTTTAAAGCCATCCCTTACGATATCACATGTGTGAGAAGAAAAGCTCTCATTTGCGATTTGACAGGGGGGAATTTGGCGGCCAAGACAAAAGAGGTCCAATTCACCCCTTCATCTTCTTCTTCTTCTTGTCTGTCCCCTGTGCACATCACCGATCAGAAATAGCTTTAACTGTCGTAACTGGTGAGGTGGAAAAACACGACAGTCTTTGCTAAATCTGCGATTTTTGAAAGCAAGCCCGCAACGAAGCAGCTAGCTAGTAAATCTCGTTAAATGAAGCTAACTCGGCGTCGTGTTAGAAATGACAGCTAAATAAGAAACAGTGGCTGGTAAGCGAGCTACTACACAGTCAAACTATACCAAAGCAAAGGAAGAGTGTTTAATGAAGCCAGACGTTACTTATGGTTGACGATAGTACATGTTGTTCAGCTAACAGCCAAGTTACAGTAACGTTAAGCTAATTTTGTTCCTGCCTACACTTTGTCAGAATAGTGACAGCAGACATATGCGCTGACCCCGGGGTAACATCACCGTACGAGCCGCCGAAACACGTCAAAACGTTCCGGTTTTTCCGCTTACACACCCTGTCGTACGTTTAAAACAAAATTACAGACCGTGAATTGTCCAGCAAAGCAAATGTGACTCACCAGTGAACTCCAATCCGCAGGTTACAAGGTGTTAAAATTTGCTGTTTTCCGGCTGAGTCACCCCACCCTCAAAACGCCTAGTAAACGAGGAGGTGAAAGCGGGGTGCT
Organism: Sparus aurata; assembly: GCF_900880675.1. Taxonomy (NCBI): domain Eukaryota; kingdom Metazoa; phylum Chordata; class Actinopteri; order Spariformes; family Sparidae; genus Sparus; species Sparus aurata. The sequence continues at coordinate 20,988,282 of NC_044207.1, forward strand.
GATTGGACGGCGCGTCATCGGTGTCGCAGCGGATTGGTCCGGCAAAGACATCTGTCGTGATTTTGGCCAATCGCGTTCTGATGCGTTGATAATTCAGAACAGTAGACAGCTTTCCGTCCTGTCGCTCACATCAATTTTCCCACAGAGAAACGCGATAATCTGTCCAAATCTGATAAATATTAGCTCAGACTCAATCCATCATCATCTAAAATGAATATAAGATCATATGTAGAGCTTTTATTAAATAAATGCTGTAGAGGAGTATACCGGCACATAGCCTAAATAATAATAAAATAATATATAAGGTAATAAATATTCAGAAATATTACTAATATACTTATGAATACATAATATTAGACAACATTTTATGTTGTGCGTTGCAATATTGTAGTGCTACTGTGATGACAAATTAAAACAAAATTTAATTATCAACAAAAATAAATTATTAATTATTCGATGACTAGAACCACTGAATACTATATTGGCACATACTTTGATAAGCAGTTAGTTGAAGTAGTGGTTTAATCAAACGACAATATCGAAAAGACATTTGTGGACTATTGGTCGAACAACCAGGAGACATTTGAAAAGGTCATCTTGGGCTATTGTCAGTTTGTGATCGCCATTCACATTATTTATTTATTTATCTATTTATTTATTTATGGGCATTTCCTATACTAAATCCTTAATGGAATTAGTAGCTAAAGTTATTCTTCATTTTTCTATGTTAAAAAACGTATTACAATCACCCTGCTGAACCTGTAACATGATGACTTATTGAGAAATAATGTTTTTTTTACAATAATTTTTACTCACCAAATTATAAATTTTCACAGAGGGGAAAACAGAAGACAAAGTTTGCATCATTTGACAGACGTCTAGCTACTGACAGAAGTGCATTCCCCATGTTTTAACACCAGGGTGCAGTCATGTATCGAGACAGGACAAAATATATCCTGAAATTGCTTGGTTATTACAGCTGCTTTGCTAACTAAGCTGATAGAGTAATCACAATAAAGACAAGATATAGAAAGGACAAATTGCATGAAGACTCAATTTTACTAGATTGTGATAATTATCTATCATTATGGATGCAGTAAATACTGTCCTTGAGCGGTGAATGCAAGGGCCTGTGTTGATGTTTCTATGAAGCACTAATGGTATTCCCACTAATAAAGACTAATATGAGTTAATTCATCTGCTGATAATATTGCATGAGCCCGAGAGCAAAATTCTCCGTCCTAATTTTCACATGAATGAGGTTCAGTGCTGGATGGCTGCTTTTATGTTACCTCAGATGGTGGCTCCATGTGATGAATTATAGACAATAGGTTGAGGGCAGCCAACAGTGCATTTATGACAGATAATAAATGTGCACTGCCAAACCAAGCCAATTGAAGTGTGCCGTTCTGGAATGGAAAAAGAAAGAGAAAAAAGGAGTTCATAGGCAAAAATTGTGATATTGTGTCAACACTTTATTATGCGTCACCACCATGCAAAATCACTGCTATGAACTTGCTCAAAAAATCAAACTAGACATATTTCACACATTTATGATTCTAGATTGGCTTGCCACTTTTTTTCCCCAAAGTGACTGAGTAAAGTTTCACGCACACTCAGGAAATACATCGGGAGTGTGTATGTAAGTCACACAGAGAGTGTGTGAGAGCTAATAAATGAAACAATGGCAAATGATCTGTGGTCGAACCTTAATTCATAAACCATTGGTAGTAAACACAATTTGTTCAATGCCCTTGCCAGTGTAAACCTTTGAATTTCGAGTGATTCGCAAGTCTCTATGTTACATCTTTTTCAGTGTATTTTGAACCAAGATACTAGAACCAATCCTCCTATGTCTTATATTTAACTGACAATGTATATGTAGACAGTGTACATATTTGCAAACTAAGTCCCTCAGCAGACAAGATCACAACCCAGCATCAGATTTAATGAGTTTAGCCTCATTTGTCCAGCTAGCGTTGATGCTGAACATGTCTGTTTTGTTGTTAGCTACATGCTGCGTTGACAGTTTGAATGTGCTCCTCATCCAATCAGCTAAGGCAGTGTGCATTATTTTAACTCATGTATCAAATAAAATAAACATCTGATTGGCCTGCTCCAAAAACAAAACCAAAAACAATACAAAAGCCACTCGACAGCAACAGTAAGAAATCTATGGAATAGCGGTAAAACCTTTGTCGGAGTTACGCATTTACAAAATATTGCAAATTGTTATCAACCATAACTGCAGCCCGACATAACGTCAGGTTTATATTTTAAATCAGATGACAAACAAACAGTTAAACCTGCTTGACTGTTTTTTTCAGAAACATGAGTACTTGAATGAATCATGTTTGCCACCCTGTACTAACAGTGTTGTTGTACATTTGTTTGACAAATCATATAAAAGCGATACAAATTAAGCAATAATTCCCCAAAGGTCATGTGTTTTTTTGTTGGTTTTTTTATGGCACCTGTGGTATCATAGACAGCTCACTAATTAATCTCTTTACATCAGCTCACAGTTTTACCTTAAACATGTGGTTGGTTAAAAAATATATCTTTACATAAATGGATTCTATGGTTGGATTCAGCCATTTTTTCAACTTAAAATTCTTCATATCTTCAGTGGTCGGTAGCGTCATCCCAGTGTTGTCTCGTCCAGTGTCTTCTACTATTGTTGCTTTTCATATTGCTCGCCTGAAAAGAATACAGAGCAAGTTACGAACAAGCTCGATGAAATTGAAGTGCTCAACATATAAAGCGAAGAAAGAGATTCATATCTCTGTTTCAACTTTATCCTGGTTTATAAAGCGAAGACAGAGATTCATATCTCTGTTTCAGCTTTATCCTGGTTTGAGAAACCAAAAAATGCAACCTGGAGGATGCCGAAACCTTTATGCTGTGGCATGTAAGCAGTTTATCCAGGTTTTCTAATTGCTCTCTGTAATGTGGGCTCCTGATTTCTCAAATTCAGATTTTATTAAAAGATAGTCAGTCTGACATTTAGCCTGATTGAGATCCGGCACCGAAATGTTGCGTATACATATATTTTTGGAAGTGAGACAGTGTGCTGAAGTCAATTATACAGCTGTTATATGTGTAACTGAGTCAAAGATACATTTGTATTATGTAGAAATATATAATAACATTTATAACTTGCAGCTGCATTTTTACAATTTTCAACATCTTAGTGAATGTTAACATTCGTATTCTTCATATTATAAGACTGACACCTACCAGTCACCTGAACCAACATGGTCACTGCTGCAGCGTCACCTGAACCAAAGCACAACACATCGCGAAAAACACACACAGCAGGTTAGGACAAGTACCGACAAGGATTAATTCAATAATTCAAAACACACAATATGCCTCCTTCTTCTTCCAGCCCGGTCTCACCATGCATGTCTTGTCTGGTTCCTGCCTGTGCTTCATTAGCTCCTCCAACTTGAGCTCTTCCTCCAGCTGCTGCTCCAGATCGTTCTCGAAGCTCTCCTCCTCTGCGGCGCTGGAGCTCCTGCGACGGGAAACAAGACACGAGACCTGAAATGAGCTTGAGAAGCAAATCAATTGGTGCAGCCAAAGAAGTTTGACAGGTTAAGCTGCAGTAATCGATGAGCTGTGAAAGAGTATGTACCTTGGTTTATATGTGAATAAGGGGTCTGAAGAGGCCAATAGGTCACCACGTCCAAAGTCTGAATCCACAGTGCTCTCAGTCTCACTTCCACCCTCTGTGGGGAAAAAAAAGCTTTTTATTCCAGCTGCTGTATGTATAAAAACTCGGAGAGCAAAATAGTAGCTCTTTATTGACTTATTTTTACCTGAGTTGAGTTCTTTAACCAGCGATGACATTGTGTTGGTGATGGAGTCAGCAGCAATGAGTAGGTCATTTCTCAGATTTCTCCTGGGACCTTTGAAACAGTTTTAAAACGGGATCACACACAGCTTCTAACCGCACTGTCGACATCATATCCGCAAAATGAATGCTTCTGTGTTACCCTGAGCGAAGGCCTCCTGAACATCCCCTCCCACGCCCATGAGTGAGTCCTGAGGTGTGTGAGTCGGGGTCGTGCCGGCAGAGTCCGAGTGGATCGGTGTGGGGATCGGCCGGCTGATGGTGTGGCTGGGGGAAGAGCGTGGGGAGCCAGGACCCTGAGTCTGCAACAAGTACAGATGATTTCAGTGTCAACTAGTCAGTGTTTTTTTTAAAGTAGTTAATGGTTGAGTAAATGTACAGATATCGTGTTAAAAAATATTAAGTCTAAAATTTTCTGGCAATGAATGTACAGTGAGGTCAAGTCAAGCCAATCAAAAATACGATTAAAGTAAAATTATAGCTATATTTACATTTATCTATATACACTGTATACTTGTGGTTTGTTTTTTGATTGTTAAAAGAAAAAAAAATGCTACTTTGGCGATCATAAAGCCTGTAATGCAACTAGTAACTGAAGTTATCAAATACATGTGGTGGAGTAAAAAGTGCAATGTTTGCAAGTATAAATTTGCAAAAAATGGAAATACTCAGGAAAAGTACTGTAGTTGTACCTTAATATGGTACTTAACTACAGTAAATGTACTTAGATGCATTCCATCACTGCAACTAGTGACACCGTTTTGAGAGACAAAACCAAGCTGTTATGGCACGACTGTGAAAAGAATATAATACAGAAAACCTTTATGAGTAATGCAACGACTTACTCGTCATTTTCAGCGCTCAAATCACAGCAAAGAAGTGACTGTTCTCCCCAAAATCAAAAACATAATTAGACATGTCTATCTAGATTCTTTTGATGTGAGTTACCAAGTTTCGGAAATATCAGCTGCAGAGTTGTCTGCCTTCTCTTGAACATAATGGAAGTAGATGGCTCTGGCCTAAGGTGCTCAAAGGACCAAAAAAATACATGTGAAAAACTCGACAGCAATGTCTCCTTCCAGAAATCATGACCCGGTTACTCGAGCTAATTCTTGCTGTAAGCAGATTTATGCAGGAACTGTTTTCTTTATGCGTAACTACACCTGTCGACTGCAACACTGTTCATCATCGACGAACATTACAGCTCAGCCGAGGAGGACGGCATTAATGTTGACATCCAAGCTTCTCATCCATGAGGAGATGCACGTTTTCCTTCTGCGTGATAATATGGTTTGGCGGGTGAAGCTTGGTAGATGGAAAATATGATAAATATGATAAATATGATTTTGGCACTCCAAGCTGAGTGCCATCCACTGCCATCGTATTAGAGAGAAGTCAGACATCTCTACGAGCGATATCTCACACCAAAATAATCCAGATAAATAAATAGCACTACAGGTGAGAGGAAAAATGTGTATTTAGATTTTTTGTGGGGGGGGGTGAACTGTCCCTTTAAAAAAGCAGTTCCAAACAAATGAGGTCAACAGTTTTTTGGGTCAGCAGGGAAGCTCATTTGTCCTAATAGATTCATGAGTAACAAACATGCTAGAAATGTACGGTATGTGGGGTCATTAAGCTGCGTTTAGTCAACATGCTGTTTCTCTCGAAAGAGGCGTTCTAATTATTCCCACAGACCAAAACCAAACGAGTTCATGCTATCTGGTGAACACCATGTGTCTCCACATTTCGGATAAAAAATGAAGAATTTACGGAGCAGTGGAGAGACAAAGTCTTCACTCAACAACAGCTGAGTATTTATTCCAAACATGCAGTCAATCTGAATCCAAAGTGTAGCTTCAGTCCTCTTTTTGCTTCATGGTTTTCACACTTACAGCTTGTTTCCGTTCCTCCTCCAGCTGAAAAACAATATTTTATGGCTCATGAAACAACAACCACATTGCATTGAATACTTCTAAAAAAAAAAAAAATAAATAAATAAATTCCAATCAGTATCTCCTCCAGGAGGCGACAATCATGTGGCTTCCTCATGCAAGTTTAATGGATTAACATTGATCCTTTCGGGCTAATTAGATTGATATCCTGCCCACTTAAGCCAGTGTGGTAAGCAGTTTAAGCAGGCTTTGAGGAACTCTGGTCCTGTTGGCTGCAGAAAAGATTCTCACACCAAAGGTTAGACGGGGGGCAGACATGTTGGCTCGTAAAGTGTGATGGAGTATAATCCCAGACTCAATATCCTGTTCTTAACTTGTCTGTCTGGTGTTGTTGTCTGGCAGCTTGAAATAACTTTACATGGCTGGTGAAGGGCGCATGTGCACCCGCTTCCAACGAGCTGTGTGCTAACGCCAAAGTGAAGATTTCGGTTTAAAACAATGTCTTTTCAAATCAGTTTGGGCTTTTAGGGGCTTCTGGAGACTTGGATTACATCGGTCGAGCTGTAAGGAGCCATTTTATTTGATTCTTTTTCATTTGTTTTTTACATTTCAAAACAAGTCCCCATCTACTTCAGTTGTTTTCGGAGAATGCTCCAGAAATGCCTTCAACAGACGTGAGTAGATAATGACTGTATTGTTCAATTTTTGTACAAACTTATGCTTTGACAAGGCAACAGCGCAAGGTGTCACTTAAAAATCCACTGACAGGTCTCCGAACAGGACTAACAAAGTGATAATAATTTATTTTTTAAATGCTGTTAAAGGTGTGTTTACATCAACACATGTAATATTTGGTCAGGTGAGAAACACGCAAAAGCAAATATTTCATCTATAACTCAAAGTATATGTGAATATCCTGTAATTTTTACAGTAAAAGATTTACAAATTAGGCCTCTGCAGTTTTTGACCATTAAAGTTGTGCGCCCTCTGATGGATATGATGGGTAATTTCTCATACATTCCCTTCCCTGCAGAGTGCAGTATTCGCTTCACATTAGCTGGAGCGATCCCCCACAGCTGGGAGGAACTGCCACAAAAGGGGGATTCATCATCCGGCCATATTGCTTACCGCCCGCATCAACACGAGACGCAAAAACCCACAAGTTTCCATGTCAGTCTTTACTACGCTGATGTGATTTACATTCGCACATCCTCGTCAAATCTCCTGCACTCTGTCTTTGATCCGCCTCAAGATTTAGTACCAGTGACGTTTATAGTACACAATTATTTTATTTTATATGATAAGGTCGGGTGGTCTTCTCTTCGGTAGAGACTGAATACTCGCTGGTATCTTTTAATCTATAAAACCCTTACTGGAAAATTACCATATTACCTTTTGGAACTGCTTTGCCACTCAGATGGGCTTTATCAGACATGCTTTGCTGGCCGTCTCTTCCGTCATGTTTCTTCATGAGTTTGGCCCAAATTTGGAAAAACTGCTTTTAATTTACCTGATTCCTGGAACAAAATATAGCACCTCCTTGAAAAAATCAATATACTTATACCTTTTGGACATTTAAGAAATCTTAAAAGATCTCAAACACCCCAACTTCGATCAATATTTTATATGTAATAATTCACCTAAACAATAATCTAACCTAATCGCAAAAATTATACGATTTAAAAAATATTTCCATAATGGTACTGCCTTTCTCTGTTGCCGATTCTCCTTGTTCTTGCTTTGTTTTTACATTTTCTTGTTCCTGTAATTGGCTCGCTGTCATTAGCTGTGTTTACATGGACCGTAATAGTCCAATCAGAATTAAAATTGCCTCATGTAACCACCTTAATCAGACCAGACTGATCAGATTCAGCAAGTATTGCCCACGGAGCCACAGTTATTTGTGAATGAGGGTGTCCCCTCAATGATCTCTTCGGTATAAACAAAGTGTGAATGAATGAATACAACATACAGCTGCAACAGAACCGATCCTGTCTAAGGAGCTAACAGCCTCACCGTTACCCACAGGAAACAGAATGTGTGCGTTCAGTAATCATGAAGGCATCCTAACCGCACTCTGTATCTGAGCACTGTGAAGTCAGAGAGATGAAAGGCCCGTCTGTGGTACCTTGAGAAGCATCATTAGCTGCTCCAGCTGCACCATGAGTTCCCTGCGACTCTCCTGCAGAGTAGACATTCTTTGTTCAAGCTCATCTTTGCGTTGCCTAACAGAGGAAACAAGTTGTACAATGTGATGGTACCAGAATGTCACGTCAGCGGCAATATGGGTAAAAAAAAAAATAGTGTACAAGCATTTGTAGACTAACATATGCTGTTTAATTTAAAAGGTAAGCAGTTACAACATGTATGCTGAATTGCAGCCAAGGCAAAAAACCCCGTCTGCTATAAACACAAGGAGTTACCTGAGAAGTCGTAGCTCGGCCAGCAGAGTGGGGTTCTGCTGACCCCTGTCAGGTGGAGGCTGGGAGGCCTCCTCATGCTGGAGGCGCAGCCGCTGGATTTCCTGCAGGATTTCTCTGTGACAGGCACAAAATGGATAACATTTAAAAAACCAGGTTCTATTGCAGACATCAAAAGTCAAAACAGAATATGTAGAAACTGCATATATATATAATGTGTGTATGCACTGTCCAAATCTGACTATGCAATGACTGCAATGACTGATTTTTTTTGTCCACTTGGGGGCAGCAGAAACAAGCTGTGAACATTCATCAGCCTCTGTTATTTACAGGACAAGCAGATATGGAGCAACATTAGTCAAATATTCACTGTCTTTCAGCTGTTTTTGGTCTCAACCAACTCCTGAGGGAAATATCTGACCCTTTAGCTGCCAGCTCATCACGTCTGCAGGTACCAGACACTTTAAGGCTTTTTAGGACCTTTTAAACACCATTTTCAACCACACTTAAGACCGATTTCTTTGGACAAATCATGATTTTTCTCATTCATGAACTGTAAAAAGTATAAAGGTATGTAATACATATGTGTTCATGTAGAGAAGTTATTTGTATGTAGGAACATTATTATCAGAGGGAGTTAATCTGTATTTTGCCAACAGATTAGAGTATAAAGCAAGAGGACAGTACTGGGGCTCAGTGGTTTAAAGATTTGTCACATCCAAAATATGGACTTTTACGCAGAAGAGCTTGACTCGTTTTGACAAAATGAAATTAAAAGATGAATAAATGAAACTGGATAAAATGTGATGATTTTAAGGCCATATAGTCCTAATAGAAATACTGCCTCACGATTGTATGCCTCGACGCACCAGGGAGGAATACAATTTCATCATTTCATGCGATAAGATATTACTGTAAAATCTTGTCATAATGATTATATGAATGGTTGAATACTGGCTAAAATGTCTTTTTTAAGGACACAGCAACTTTGATCTTTCACCTTTGACCACCAAAGACTAATCAGTTCATCAATGGTGTCCAAACGGATATTTTGTGCCAAATTTGAAGAAATTCCCTGAAGGAATTCTTGAGATATCACATTAACGAGACTGGAATGGATGGACGGATAACCCCAAAACATTTGGAAAATTAGACTCATAGAATTTATGACAATTCAAGATTTATTTAGGACCTGCAGACACACACTGATAAATGCTCCACTCTGGTAACCAGCTAGTCAATAACCTCCATTTGGTGGTGGAAGGGCAAGTATGAAAGTGGCAAGAGTTTGCCAAAGTTACATGCAGAGAACCCCAAAGAATGAGGGTAAAGACACTATGGGCCTTTTTCACGACAGGTATTTGTGACGTGTCATTGCAAGAAAAGCACAGGTATCACGAATTACATACATTATGAAGCCTCAACATTTGTAGAACTGAAGGTAACTGCAGTCTGGTGGTTAAGCTTTGTCATCATACAATCATCATATGATCCATTGTTTTATATGAAAATATTACTTATAGCTTAATATGTATTATGCAATTGTTCACTGTTGGCTGCAACTGAGCTTTGTCTTTCTATTTTACTTATTTTAATCAATTTGTAAAGCACTGTTAATTTGCCTTTGTGTGAAATAAGCTCTAGAAATAAATTGCCTTTACTTGCCTTGCATGGCCTATATCTTATACAGCATATAAACAGTTAGATCCCGCTTTAAAAATGGTCATATTTAGTAAAGAATTATCATACCTTGGCTAACAATGACAGCTCATGATCATAACAACGGCAGCTTTCAGTGATATGTGTTGTTTGTTGTGTCAGACTAGGATTCCCTTTATTCTCCAGGTGAATTTCTTCTTGCGGAGGTGAAAAAAAGAAGAGAAGAGACAAAACAGACGAGATCTGAACAGTCTCACTGAGGCAGTCATCCCTAACCTGTTTTTGCTCTCGAGCTCGGCGATGAGCTGCCGCTGCTGTTTGTTGGCATCCAGAGAGCAGGGCAGGTCTGTGGGGACCCTCTGCTGTTGAGCCTGTCGGTGAAACCAAGCAAGAGACAGTCACGTGAGCTGGCTTTACCTCTGGATGATGTCATCCACTATCTTGTCTTATATATCTCACAGGGAAGGGGGCAACAAAACAGTCAAGTCACCAGCCATCCATCGTGCCCTGATCAGAGCACAAACAGGCACACGAGCCAGGTTTGAAGTGATCACCACCTGTAAATCCTTTCGTCGTGTTAACAATAAGAAGGCCTGAAATCCCAAAGGCACTTTCTTCTCATCAATGACAGGTTTTTGGCAGGGGACACAGATGGCATTGTGCGCAATAAATATCACATATACACAGTATCTCACCGCAGCATCAGCAGCCAGTCTAGCAGCATAGCGAGCGATGAGACTGTGCTCTTCATCTTGGTGGTTACTGCTCTCCAGCAAACTGACCAAGAGGAAAATAGAGATGGAGGTCACAGAATGAAACGGTTACTACAAGCTACAGCAGATTCAGGAAAGACATGCAAAAAAAAAAAAAAATAGAAAAAATCCAAGAAAGTTTGGCTGCTAAAGAGTCAGATTAGTTCTTTGGCAGGAAAGCTTCATAAGTTTTACAACAGAGGCTCACATAATCATGCTAAGCTACTTATGCAAAACCATAAAAGCAGGAATGAAGTTGGGTTATTATATAAAAGGGGGGGGTGAAGTAATTGACCACTTGTATTTAAAGACCAGCGGGGTTATTGTATAGTCTGATGAAAAAATATGTTTATGTATTTGCAAGCACACATACAGTAAAAGCACTCAGATTCACTCCAACAGATGGACATGGGGGGGATCTACGGCGCTGCTAATATAATAAAAAGAGACAGAATGATGGATGACATAGCAACCAGCACAAACCACACACCCACACACACACCCACACACACACACACACACACACACACACACGCACACACACACACATACAAGCATATTAGTGCACTCACACACACTGCAAATACAGGCATCCCAATATTCATGGGATGAGGAGAGCCTAAGCCATATTCCCAGTTATACAATAAAAAACAGTCAGCGTGAGTTACTGGACCAAACACACCAAACTCATTTTTGATATCACCGTATAAGGAAGCAGTCAAGTCTCAGGAAAACACTAGCTAAAAGTGTTTTTCAACATAAGGTACCAATTATTGAACCGATCTGCACTAAGCATTTGGAAAATAAGAGTTTCAACATGACAAATTATTAACAAGGTATTTCTGATTTACCTCTCATATTTCGATAAAATTTCAGTCAAAGACAACAATAAGTACATTTTATTGTAGTTGTGACACATCAGCTGAGAATCTCTGTAAGAAACCTGTTGGATGTGTTTAGCAGAGAATAACAGCAGTACGAAGCTTTCGTTGCACATCAACGATAGAAACAAACCAATCACAGGCAGAGAAAAGTGGGTCTACCAAGAAGTGGGATCCATAATAACTTGCAAGGCTGATTCTAATCTTAAGAAAAATTTAATTCTTGGTTTCAGGTGATTATACACTAGTGAAAACATAATTTCTAAAGCCTTTATGAACTCAAATATGAAAGATGGGCAAAGAATCAAATCCAAATGTCAACCTCTGTCTTGGTAGAAATAAACTCAATAAACTGGCACCGTTTTGAGCATAAACCAGGCAGGAAACAGCTACTGCTAGTGACTAACACTAATGCTGAGAAGACTAGTCTGTAAAAACTGACAGCATGCAGCGTTAGGGCTGTAACACACTCAGAATACGGTTAGATCAGGGGAAGGATTGCGAGGTGGCAGTTCAGCAGAGCAAATAGTTTCCACTGGTGTTTGGCAAACACAGCACCACACCGACTAACCATGTTTTGGGGTTGTTTTGGAGCAGATTCACATAGAGGCCTATCAGAGCATGTTCGTCAGCAAGTCTATCGGCAACGTCGAGGTTGTAGTTCAACCTGGAACAGTGCAGGGTTTCACAAAGCATAAAACATTACATTACACAGGTGACATAGAGGGACAGGGGGGTGAGAGAGAGGGGAGGAAGCCGCAGGAGAAAAGGAGAGAAAGCAACAAAAGAGAAGGAGGAGAGAGGCTGAAAAGCAGCCATTCATGGGTGACTAGAGAGAAACAAGGCCATATTATGTTTGGGAGAGACACTGATAAAGGCTAGGAGCACGATTAAGGACATGCTCAGAAAAAAACAAGAAAGAAGGAAGACTCTAAAAGCTATGTGCACTGTTTACATTCTACAAGCATCAATCACTCAGTGCTCTATTATTAAAACTATTGAAAGTCGTTATTTTTGGAGTCAAACAATTTACCCTCCGAGACATGTCAAGCATGCAGTCTTTTTGATGTAGCTCCTTTATTTATGCAGGCTTACCACCTGCATCACAAGCCCCTAAAGCAGCCTACTGCTATGAAGCTACTTGCAGAAATGTCTGACAAAAGTTACAACAAAGAAACACACCGTGAATCCAATAAGAAAAAAAAAGTGGTGAACCTCAAAAACTGGCATTTTGTTTTATTAACCAGCAAGCTGACTTGGTTCCCTGGTTACATTCATTAGCTAAGAAACCATCAAGCAAATTTAGCAAAGGAGCTACAAAAATGTACCAGCGACTGCATGTTGACCTCATAATGACGGCTACAATGCACGCTAGCCACAAGCTTATGTTTAGCAGAGAAACGGAAAAATGGATTTGCTAAACCACATTCGCTTAACAACATTAACAACAACATTACAAGGCCAGTAGCTTATGCAGTTTTAGCTAGCAGTAGGTAAATATTCAAAATAACTAGACAGAATTTCGGTGCATCATTTGTTGAAACCGCAGTCATCGCTGTGCTAACGTAGCAACTGTGGACTGATGGGTGAATTAGCAGAAATAATTCAACATAATAGCTGAAAAGATTGAGCTGGCTACGAGTAACTTAAGCTAATAGATAGCTAGCAGCGTGCGTCTTTATAGGCATATTGTTACAGTATGATAGTCATCATCTCGTAGGCCTTCCTCTTCAATGTTGAAAAACAGGAGGCACTACATTTGGTATTATAGTACCGGTATTTGGTGCTGGGCGGATAATAGTTTATCAGAGGTTTTTGCTGCGTGAGAAAAGTAATAGAACAATCAAGCTGTGGGCCATAAAACCGAAACAATTAGCTGAGATGAGGGGACCTACCAATAATAATCTACCTCTATGAGCAACCCCTTTTCACATTACACACAGTCATTTAATCCATTGTCAATATAAAATTATTGGTAAGTGCAGCTTTAACAGAATGGCTGCATTAAAACCCGAGGGTATGACATTTGAAAGAGGTGGCCATTTACCAGGAAGGTTTATTGTGTTGCTTCATGAGAAATGTGGGGTAGCTTGAGTAACATAAAGGACTAAGGTTAAGGATATATGTCTTTATGAATGTGCAATACTAAATCACTAATGCGATTGCTATTTTAGTGTATATTCCAGCAAAATCAGGGCAAAAGACATTCAGTCACCCTCAGTCAAAGCGCTGTATTATATGGTGTTTCAGTCTGTTCAAACAGTAACCATTCAGGTGCTCAGATATGAACATCAAGAACAACCTAAAGAAGGCCACTCATTCATCACATCTATGTTTTTCTATAAGCCCGAGCTATGAAAGGCAGTAGTGTTCCCAACAGAAACACCTTCTTCTGCAAGCGCAGGTGCATCGAAGCTCAGCAGGCTTTTACTAAAGAAATCAGGATCAAACTGTACGGAAAATACGTATAGGGAATCACACAAAAAAAGTGAATCCCATTTCATCCAAACTTGTTCACATAAATCATAAACAATGAGCCTGGGAATGTCTACTGCTTAACTGCTACAGCTTCAACAAAGATGTGATTGAGAGTATCATTCAAAGTGGCTCGCATTAGAAACAGTATTTCCCATTTCTATGTGAATGAAAAGATTTGTAATAGGCACCCTTGCGAAATAATTGCCAATGATCTTTATGATGCATGCTTCATCTAGCGTCTCGGAGATAGCCCCTCGAGTTCAACAATGTAAACCCCTCCATAAGAAAACTAGTCCTGTAATAGTTTCCTTAGGACGATAAGCACGCCACATTTATGCCCCATGATCATTATCTATATTAGATCACACATGCATTTGAGCTACAAAGGCATTCTCGAACGCACACCTGTGTCACTTACCCTCTCCCTTTCAACAGATATGGAGCAGGCCCAGTCAAGGGCTTTCTTTGCTCAACATCATTATTCTTGCTGTAAGGCAAACTATTTACATTCAGCAGAAGAAGCCACAAAGAAAAGAAGAAGCACGGTGACACACAAATGTTCACGCACACACACACACACACACACACACAAACACACGCACGCACACAACAGTTTGGGAAATAAAGGAGAAGAAAATAAAGACAGTGTGGGTCACAGAGTCTACAGGGCATGGGGCCTTTAGGGAGCGTGGCAAACTGAAAGGATCTGCTGTAAAATCCAGGACATCCATTGTTCAGCTGTTGCACTCACTTTTTGGTGGAGTAAGGGTTCCCTGATGTCGGCATGGAGTGGGAGAGTGAGTAGTCATTGGTGATGTTCATCGGTCTTGGTGGCCTGGATGGGAAAACAAATGTTGGTTTTAATCAGTTTTCTTTATGCTACAGAGACGGCAAATTTTCTTTTCTTTGTTGTTTGTCTTTCATTCATCCGATCTTGCCGTTTTTCCTCCAAATTTAAAATCTCCGGAATTCAGTAATTACTGTAGATGAACTGATGTAGGATGTTGCAACAAAGTCAGATATAATTAGTCGCGTAGGGTGTGGTACACAATGAAAACATGCAATGAGGGGGAGGAAATGATCGACAAACACAGCAAGTGTTTCAAAAGAAATGAACAATAGTGACTGTCAGTAACTAGGGTGGATAGGACTTGACAACACTGTATATGATTAGGACGGTACAAAGGATTCAAACCTACATGAACAAAAATGTGCAAAGACACATTTTGAGATGTGTTAAATAATCAAAGTTAAACTCACCACGTATCTCTTGAGGAATATACAGAACAAGAAAAAGGAATTAAAATAATTTATTACAATCAGCCCAGCAAAGACTACGCTAAATGTCATTTTAAGAAAAAAACAAAAACAAGGTATCCTCTTACAACAGATTCTGGTATCAGCATACTGATTGTATCAACCAGTAAGTAACAAACAATTGTTCTTGTGAGTCATAAGAATCAAACATTGAGTGTAGTTTATTGCAGACAGTTCACATCTGGAGTATAGTTGCATGATATGTATGTATTTACATCTCCATAGCCACATCTCGTTTTATGTAAGCTTGGTTACTATTGTGGCGATGTCACAATTCTACCAGTTTTCACATGAAGCCACTCTTCTGAGTGCTAACAACTACTTTTTGGATGAAGTTCAGCAAGCTACATGTAGATTACTTGAACCTGCAAATGTTGATTGTGATATAAAGTCATCATATTTCTACAGTTTCTTACAATTACGCATGAATGGTATTTATCATACCAAGACCAAATTCACAATCAAGCGATGTTAACAAAATTGAAAAATAATTAATGTATCTGCCACGTGATTAAGATGTGCTCCGACAAACTTAAAGAAATCAACATATCTGTGGTTTACTGAAACGTACATTTCTTGTGGTTATTATTCACATACTGTCCTTTGCTGCAGCACCTGAACACTCCATTTAAGCACCTGTCTCTTTATGGCACCCCTCCCAAAAAGCCTAGTTTGTGTGATCAGATATTGCTCACTGTGTTTCTGCATCAGCTCTGCCATGTGTTTTCCGCA
Source organism: Sparus aurata (assembly GCF_900880675.1). Taxonomy (NCBI): domain Eukaryota; kingdom Metazoa; phylum Chordata; class Actinopteri; order Spariformes; family Sparidae; genus Sparus; species Sparus aurata. The sequence continues at coordinate 21,004,272 of NC_044207.1, forward strand.
AACACGGTCATGCTGGGTTGATGCTGACTGTATAACTGTGACATCACAAACTTACAGGAATTCTGAAAATGTGTGCATTTTTTTGTGGACAGAGCGTTTAAGACATTGAAATCTCACTTTCTACAATATGGGCCCTTTAATTCAACAATTGTTTTTGTTTATGCAAAACTGATATGTGTCATCAAATGTTTCAATCCTTAAATACTAATATCATCAGGGATCTAAAAAATCCAGTATTGTTCAGACTCTACATTTGACATTCAGTTGTACGCAAACAAAACTGGTTGCCGTAATTGGAATCCTCTTGCTTTTTTAAGGGTTATAAAACACAAAAGAAAGGGAAGAATTTCATTTTTACCTTTGATTTGAAGGTAAAAGAACAGACTATGTTTTGCACCTGAAGCAGACTTCTGTTCCTATATCTGATTTAGCCACAATAAAGAGCCTCTGCTTGCTACAAAGTCTGTGGTTTTGTTTCATTATACATAAAACAACACAACCATCAGTCAAGTCGAGGAAAAGGTAGCCGGAGTGTTGCAGATTACAATCATTCCCAAGGCTATAATTAAGCCTCATTGATCAGTTGACCCAGGAGATTGACTGGAATCACTTCAGACTTCGAGGCAGCAACAAGATAATTATCAGCTGAGGGGATGGAATCAAGCATTTTGAAACGTAGAGCAGAATGCTCTGAAAATAACACAGCTCTCTGACTGCAGGACTACAGAACTGGATTGTTTCAGTTTTATAAAAAAAAAAAAAGGAAAAAAAAGCAAGAAGATGAACTTACACAATATGAGCTAGGTTGAGAGGTTTCTCTGGCATTTCAGGAAACATGGGGTGAAGAGGCTCTCTGCTCGATGCACAGCTCAGTGACTTACTGAGGGCATGGGATAACTTCTTAGCAGGGGATTTCTGGAGAGAAAAACAAAAAGGAGCGAGGGGCCAGTTGTGAGGACGTGCGGACACTAATTTCTTTTCATCATTGCAGCAACACCACCACCACCTGCATCGAGCATTCAGCATCCTCACATTGTGGTGAAGCGGAGCAAAAAATAGCCGCTACGACTGGTCTAGCGCAGACACACCTCCCTCAGCCCGCCCCTCTCCTCCTCCTCCTCCTCCTCCTCCTCCTCCTCCTAGTCCTCCTCCTCCCCCCCTCTCCTCTCCTTACCCATGACGTATACTCCTTCATTTGGTGCTGGTTGCTATGGGAACCGCTGGCATGCCCCCTCCAGAAGCAGTCCTGACAGAGCTGGTAATTATGACATTGCTGGCAGCGGTAGCGGAAGCCCATCATACTCTCAGTATGGCAGTAGGAGCACTCGACCGGGTGAAAGACTGCAGGCAGGAGAGGAGAGGGGTCAGACACACACACACACACACACACGTGCGCAGATGGACAAACACATGCACACAGACAGATGTGATAGTAAAAACCAGATATTATGCACATCACAACCAGCAGAGGATTAATTTCCAATTAATTTAAGGACAGATGTGCGATCGAGTCCACTCTGACAGCAAAATTCGTCTCATTTCGACCGCACGAAGCCGCACCGCTCCAGCGCGCCGTGGATGTGTTTCTCCTGCTCACTTGGAGGTGACTTGTGATGATGACTGCATCACAAAATACGCACAAGCACACACTCATACGCAGGGTGTAAGGTCCCTATGGGTCATCATCACTGGAGGTGTGTGTGTGTGTGTGTGTATGTGTTTCCTTGTATATGTCTGCTTGGCTGCTTGTGTGCATGGTGAGTCAAGATTATGATGCAAGGCTGAACTTTACATCCTCCCAGGCCCCTGCCAGCTCTCCCGTTTCTAAATATTCCGCGCTGTGTCTTACCGTTCTCCACGTTGGCGAGCCGATGCATGAGTGGTAACCACACCAGACACTGAGGGGGCGGGTCTGACATCAACGTATCCAGGAATGTATTGAGGGAGACCTTTTTCTGCGGAGGAGAGGTGAGATTCAACAGGGAAACAATTCCCCCACAGCGTCGGCGCCAAACCAATCACAGATTCACTAATATCACCCTAGGTGGTAAATGAGCCCTCACCTGCTGCGCAAAGCACGTTCTGGAAGCTTGCTCAGTGTAACCAAAAGAAGGTCCCTCAAAAACCGCCATAGGTAATTTGAGCACCTCCCTCAGAAATTGGTCAAACTGCGGGTACGCCATTATTCCAGTGGAATCTGATATCTGTGAAAAAATATCTGGGAACAACGCGGGCAGACATTACGCGAATGAATCAAACTAATTGTCAGTTGCCACCGCAGTCAGCTAATTACAGTTTTACACAATACAATTATCCCACTTATTTGTGAAAACAAATCAAAGTGAAGCAGTTATTCAAATCAATTGTTATAATACATCAGCAACCCAGCACTCCCCCACCCCCTCCCCATTCACAAGCCATTGCAACTGCTCCCACGGATTTTGTACATTATGTAATACACTCTATCCTTCAGATAATGCATAATGACTTCTTCCAGCCATGACGAGCTAGGCCAGCACTGCTTCTTCTTTTAGGAACAATAGACTAAGAACAGACAGAGATATAGATAACACAGACACTAATAAGCTTGTATTATAGTTTTCCGAAGCAGCACTCAGACTCGAAACTGTGTGAACTTTACAGAGACAATTAGCTGATTTATCACAGGTAAAATGGGTCTTTTTAATTTCATTTTTCACAATTAAAAAGTAAAATAAGGCTTTGCTGTGTTGCTTACATCTTAATTTATCCAGAATTTTCCCTCCACACATGGTTGCCAGGGCCATCTTCACAACGAAGACAGATATCTTGCCATGGCCCTCCCTAAAAAGGAGCATGCAAATGTTACATTACGGTCATAGATTCTTTTAAAAGGAGCTGTCAAGGCCAAAAGGAAAAGCACAACCTTTAAAGGCAAACTTGAATCACAGTGATCATCGTCTTAAAAAATGTTTAGCTTGGCTTTTATCACCTCTCGCACTCTTCACGAACATGTTGTGACACGACGGAGGTGAATAGTCTGTATTTTCACTCCATTTTGGCAGACACTTCCGAGTCACATTTCACACCGCATCAGCTCACGTCAGAACCCCACGCGTGAAAGTGCCCGAGCAGCGGCCACCCGTCATGTGACGTGTTACTCACGGGTCATAGGCTGCCAGCAGGAAGTTGAGCAGCAGGCTGATGGAGTGCTCCACGGTGATCTGGTGGGTGGTGGGCATGCGCTTGTTCAGCTGGTAAAAAATGGTGGACAGCACCACTTCTAGACGAGCCACAGAGAGGTCAGCGTTGAGGTCCATGGTGTTGATGCCGTTCTCTCGGAAAGCCTCTATGACATTCCAAATGTCAACCAAGTGCACTGGAAAGCAAACAGGAACACTGAACATGAACCGTCGCTATGAGCGTAGTGATGTGGTTAAACGCGCACTGTGTCATACTCACAATTGCATTTCTTCTGCACAAATCTGAGTTTGCAAGCGGTTCTGTATGTCGATAATCGTATGGAATCCAAATCTTGAGCCCCTGAGGAAGAGTCACTCATAATCAAATCACACTGGAAATGTCACTGCCAGTTTACAGATAATGTGGAAGTCTGGAGGGTGAATTGACGGAGCAAGTGTACAACATTAGTATAATAAATGACACTATGAAATAAGTCATCGTATGAACACTATAAACATTATCTTGTGAAATAACCACATAAACCTATAGCTCGGCTCAACATTATGAATTCTTTTTAATAGAATTTATTTTCCGTGTTCCTTTGTTGGTTTGATTGTCAGCAGGATTACTCAAAAACTAAAGAGCGGATTTCCACCAAACTTAGATGAAGGATGCCAGAATAGATGGCATTAACTTTTGCCACCCTAGTTTTAAATCATTATTTCACTTAGTAGAAGCACAAGAAATGATCAAAACCAGCTTTAAATAAGTATGTTTTATGGAGTGTTGACACAGGTTAAGCCTTGGCATTGTGAAATAAAATAGTCACTTGGAAACATGGTGATGTGCGATAAAAACAGACTATGTACAAAGGATATTTTAAAATAAAAATGAACTACAAAGTGCAAGAATTATGATGAAAAGCACTGAATCTCAAAAAAGAAGTGTATTATCTAAAAATGTCAAGGTAATATTATGTTGTGTGCAATTATTAGTAAGAGTTCTTGCAATACTTTGCATCTCTATAGACGCGTGCCTACACATGGGGTAAAAAAAAAAAAAAAATGAGGTCACACTGGTGTCTCTCAGTGTTTGCAATCAGTCTGGGTGACACTAGCGGGGACACTTGATCTTCATGATATTTGATTTACATGAAAGTTGCAGAGAAGAATTTGCCATTTTTATGGTCGGTGAGTAGAACAGTCTGACATAGAGATCACACTGGGCCGAGGCTCCGAGCACTTACTCATCTCGACAAACAGTTGCCTTCTATCTGCCATGTTGTCACCGCTCTGCCCGTAGTCTTCAATCATTCTGATCAAGAGGAGAGAAAGCAATGTCAGAGGCTGCGTATCCGTGCTTTTAACAGAAGCGGTTCAAGCATCCAGAGGCATTAATTAAACTACTGTGCGTAAAGAGTCTTTAAAACACAATTACTTACATTCCAATTACATGTGTTAATTTCACTTGAAATAATCTTGACCATCTTGATAGTATTAAAATGTTCTGGAAGCATTTACTGATGCCACACAAAGTTTCCAGGTTCACTGTTTGGTGATTGACTGGGCATTGACACCCCTTAGCCGTATGCATTTTAAAATACCGGCAGCAGATTTATCCCTCAAGACTTATAGTAAGTTTTTGAAATAATGGGTTCAGAAAGAAGCAGACAAAATCATCTCCCCATGTCTAATTCTTTTGGCTGATGTGACAGCTGTGGCTGGCAGATTTTTATCAGTTGTAGCTAATTAATTAAGCTAACGTGAGCGCCAGGAGTTACTTCAAAACTCTGGCTGACTTTTTAAAAGTCTCAAGCTAACTGTTCTGAAAATGACAGCCCTAAAAAAGAGGGTCTTAAAGATGCAATATGTGAGAATGGGCGCCACCTGTCAAACGCATACTCTGCACAAAAAGGGGGCAGCATATCACCAAGATAAACACTAACTGGTATTAACTGTAGCTGCTGTTAGCTCAGTTAGCCATGCAGATAGCGGTCTAGACCGGACGTTCAAAGCGCTGGGGGAGTGTTGGTCTTGTTTAAACTGTTGGAAAGGGAGCTTTGGACTGACAGGAGGAGGTTTTTCAGACAGGTGCTCGATCATAACATCAATACTGATATTTCCTCACAGTCTGTCAATCATTTTAGTTGATTTTTCAATGTTTAGAACTAAAATCTGTGCATATTGCACCTTAAAATACCAACTGGATGGTTACAACCGTAATATTGTGCTGAAGCTAACGCTGCATGTTCCAGGCAAAAGTAAGCATCCTCGCCAGCTAATGACCGATGTAGTAGATGGAAATAACACCATTGTTCTCGCATTGTATTATATATGTAACATGACACTGTATCAGGTAACGTTGTGAAGTTGCTGGAGTGTGAACCTACCAAAAGAGCGGAGCCTAGCCGCGAAAGTTAGCTTGAACTCTAAGAGCATCCAGGAGCAGCATCAACACAGCTAAGACATGCTATAAACTAGATGTTCTAGTTGTGAATGGCTGTTTTTTCAACGTAACTTATAATCGAAAAAAATAGCAAATGGAAGCATGTTTGGTACATATGTGTTTAAGAAGTTAGTGGGAAAATGCCAGACACATGCAGATAAACAAACTGATTAATGGATTCAATTCTGCTGTTGGGATTTTTTTTGGTTTTGGAAAGGCTAAATTTAGGACACCACCCTTTAAACTCAAAGACAAAACGGTGTTATTACAGCACTGTGCACACCACTTCAACATGTGGAGGAACCCAGAGCGTGACGGGCCAGCTGTGCTGAGACATGGTTGCAAAGCTGTGATTGGACAATTGCTGTTTGGGAGAGGAGGTCCAGCAAACAGTCAATGACTGGAGCAACATAGAAATCATAGGGATCTAACAGCAATTCGGGAATAAGTGTCTGTCTCATAGAGAGGCTCTCAGTTAAAATGTATCTTGAATGGTCAGACCTTTATTATTTCAAGTCATATCAAGCTTGTTGTGTACATTTCCCTCAATAAATGTGTGCTTGATTAACTCACCGAAACCTAATTAATAAAAACTAATATTGGTGGTGGTGGGGGGACAACAGCTCATTTTAACCCAAGGACCCCCAGAGCAGCTTCCTCCGGCCCTGATAAAATACACACTGACCTCACTTTTCCAGTTCTTTTTTTAATACATTTGCAAATTGAATGTAGCACACTACAGTGCTTATCAGAAACGTGTGTGTGTGTGTGGGGGGGGGGGGGGGGGGGGGCACAGAAAAACTTAAGTAAGACAAGGACAAGACTTTCAAAGGGGCAGAGCAGCAGAGAGAATGCTCACACCATGCCTCACTGCACTCTGTCCGAGGCAATCTAATACACCTAGTCATGTGGTTTGTTGCCATGGCAGCAAAGATCCCAGCCGCTCAGTTCGTAAAAACATAGTGCTAGTCACCCCCCCAACACACACACACACACACACTACGACTCCCACTGCAGATGAGCAAAGTTCGTCGACAAAAACTTTCTTCTCACAAGTTAATATCTTTTGTGATATATCGCTGGATGGGATGATAGCTGAGAGCTCGGTGGCACTTTTTGGCCGAGTGGTTTTAAAAACACTTTTTTTTCTGCAGGAGACAGTCATTCAGGCATTTCAAATTACTTTGACAGTAATTGGGAGACCCAAAATGTTACGCTGCCGAGACCCACGGTGTGGAAATTAGAATTCACCTAGTGTTTAAAAAGCAAACAACGGCATACGTTTTTTCCTCTTTTTTTTGCTCTCCTCCCTGTTGCTCTGATTTCAAGTCAGCACAGGCAGTCGATTACGGAGCTCTAGGAAACTCTGAAATCCAGTTTAAGGGGGATTTTAGATTAAGCTAATAAATTAACCTGGAATTACAGAATCAATCATGGAGTATTTGAGAAAATTGCCTCACAGCAGAGCAGTGTGTGCAACAGAAGAAATAAACAGCTCATATTATCATGACTTGACAGAACATTCAGCCATCTTCACAGGGTTTAAATGGGCATTAAGCAGTTTTGGAGAAGGAATTCAAACTCCGAAATTCAATATTTACAGCATTAACGAGGTAATAATATTAACATGGAAATACTGCATATTTCAACAAGCTGTTCCTCAGAGGAAAATAAGGCCCCCAGAACACTAACTGAAGCTAGAAAAGGTGGCAGGGTCCGCCACATTTACAAAGTAAAACTTTGTTAAGTTTCTGTTATATGAAAACTTAAGAGTTTGTTAATTTAGTGTGTTTAGGCATTCTCCCCTCTCGGATTACAATTTCCAACCCAATCGACATAATGCACCTTTACCAATGAGAAACCTGTAAAAACAAATATAATAAATGAGTGTTTCACCAGTTATGAGGCGATGATGAATGCACCTACAGCAGTAAACAGCAGGCACAGATATATACATACATATATACATACAGCGATGTCAGGCAGACGGTAGTCCAATGGCCTCTTCATAGTAATGGATATGCAAGCCCATTCATCACGTACAGAGTGAGTAAATGTAAAAGTGTAAAAACATACACCATCTTAAAGATCAACATTGATATCCTTCCCACACTGCAAGTAAACACATCCTGAGTCCCGGCGACGTGACCTTCTTGCAGTCTGTTTTCAGCCTCAGAAATAACTGAGATTGATACAATCTACTGCGAGAGCTGATATTAAACCAGCACAGCTGATACAGGCTGATACGTGGGGACGGCGAAGGCAACAAGATGATCAACATACCTCTCATAAAGCACCATGGTCGTACTCCTCACGCTCGCCTGGGATGAGTTATTACAAAGCCAAGTTCAGGAAACACAAACTCCTCTCTGACACGGAAACGTCACAACAAAAGCAGCCCAAATGTACGGGGGGCCACACTGAACATATCTGAAATTAGAAACTGTCAGCTAGGATACAGTCTGTGCTGCCTCTATCTTTAACTACAAATGAGAAGGCTTCACATTCTTGTCCAGCTTTACTGGCTCTCTAGTTGCAGACCCCAGACCTCATTCCTGGCATGTGCCCAGCAAACATCACTCTTCCTCCTGTGGCACCGTCACACCGGCAGCCTGAGAAAATAAGCGCTCTTAAAAGGGCAAATCATCGTATGCCATTAACATTACAGAGAGACTGGTGGGGCCAGGCACTGCCAAAAGCAGAATAAGGGGTCTCGCAGTAATGACTCACTCTGTCTTTTAAATGCTGCACAGGGCTTCTGTTGGCCGAGTGTTCAAGTGCCATGTCAGGCCAGCAACAAAAAATTAAAAGCCTTATTAGTCACTTATTTACATTATGAGGCTATTTCTGCAGCGGCTCCATAAAACAAGAGGGGACGGTGCTGTTAATTCACGTCCTGCTTGATGTACTTGGAACAGACTGTCATGCAACATTTCCAAACACAAGCACTAACTTGAGTTGGAGAGCAATCTGTGTTTTGGCCGGCTCAGTACAGTACATCGCAGCTGTTACCACTGATTGGCCAGAGTTATTTTTACATCACTGACTATAAACTACACTGGCATCCAAGTCCCATCCCCTGACGGATAAAAAAAACCACGCTGCGGCATTGACTTAAGGTTAATCAGCAGGAGCTCGGCGTAGCCAGAGAGATGTTGAGCTTTAACGGTCTTCCCCCTTCCTGTCTGGTACCAGCCGGTGATGTCTGCTCTGTGTCCCTGTGCTGATGATCACCATGGTTTCAGCTGCAAAAAGGCCAAAACTTTGGGGACCCTGAGAGCGCAGCTACAAATTTACGGTTTTGCTGGTGCTGGTGCTGGTGTTCTGGAGTTCTTTGCTCACAAGATGAGACAAATAGGAGCACAGTGTGTTTGCCTGTGTAAATGTGTGATGTCATAGCCAACACAGATTTTGCATTTCAATCACAAGCATGCTTAGAGTTCGAGTTATGCATACAAACACAATTACACCACAGGAATAATACTCTCCGAGGCAGGTATAGCTGCAGCAAGAAAAAAGGCAACAGGCTCCTCATGGTAAACACTGGGCTCAGGCATCACCTGTCACGCCAGAGACACCTGTGTGTCCCTGAGACAAAAGGTCTCATTGTTACGCGAACGTCTCCCCTGCACATGCGACCGCATTTCTGATGTTTCTCTCCTCGCACATCCTCCTTTCTTTTCTTTTCTTTTTTTTTGTCTTCTTATCGCTGCAAGTTGATCGACTAACTCATCTCACCCCAGAGTGACAAAGTAGGTTAAGGTCGCTCCTCCAGCAAGCTGCAGCACTTTGCACGAGACTTACCAGTGTTTGTTTCGAGGCATGTCATGCAACATCACTGTTTTCCATCCAGGAAGCCGACAGCCGGTCGTGTCCCGCGGTGCGATCAGGGTTTCTTTGGTGTAGGCTGCTGCATCACTGCACGAAGCGGCCGTCGTTGGTGCCGCCGCCGCCGCCGCCGCTGCTCTCCCGCAAAGCTCGTGTAGTGGAAATTTTCGGGCGAGCGTTACTGGCTGAGCCGAGCCGAGCCGAGCCGAGCAGAGCTCACGGGGCAGCGTTCGCCTCCTGTATGTGGCCTTTGCGATGACGTAATGCGGAATCTCTTTACTTGCGTCAGTGTGCTCCGGCTGCAAAAAATGTTTTAAAGTTTGACACGAGAGGAGGAAAACAACAAAGGAGCGGGAGGGAGGGAGAAACACGCAGATTCACTCACATATGGGCACAGAGGAGGTCACGCAAAGATGCGTTCACTTGCTGTTGTTGCAGCTTTGGTGGGGAAGATGACGTCATGGAATACATTATTTCAGTAAATCTTTTGTGAATGAAGAAAATAATTCACTTTGCGACAGATCTTTGTTTCAACGTTGTTCTTTTCTTAACATTTTTTTTTAAAACGATGGAAATGTTTATAAAACTGTTACAAAACAGGCAATTTGGTTTGAAAAACACTGAAAGCATCTCTACAGTAGATATTATGATATTATTAGTAGTATTATATTAGGGCTAGACTGATTACCGCCCCTGGTCGATATTCAGCATTTAAACGATTATCAGTATCAGTGATTTAAAGTGCCAATAAAATAAACTAATTTGAAAATGTGCTACTTTGGTCCTGATACAGCATCTTCTCACACAAAGAGAAGGGGCGGTGTCACACTATCTGATCGGTAATCACAATTAATAGCCTATAAACACTATAATAATGTGAATCTGCGAGGTAACAAGGCCTAACTAAATGTGTCAAATAAATGTAGTGTAGGAGAAGTATAAAGTATAAAGTTCTCAAGTAAAATACCTGAAAATGGACCCCTAGATAAGGGATACACAATACATACATACATAGATACATATATATACAAGGAGGAGAAGGAAGAGCACAGCTTGTTGTGTTCATGACGTCAAACTGCTACGCCTGGGTAGATCCATGCAGTGTAGCCTAGAGAACGTATTTTTACAGTTTCAGAGGAAAACATCACACAACTGCAGTTTACAATACATGATTCTCAAAGATTCTGAGAGGTGGGAGAAAGTAACACAAGAAATCTTATTTTTTGACATCCATTTTTGCTCTGTACATTTTAGCCTTTCTTACACTCAGTTCTGCACAAGACCCCATCATCTGTTAGACTAGACTACTAATAAATCAAATAATCATTAGACTGCAAAAGTTTTCCAACCACAAATGAAATATGACAAAAGTAGCTGTTTAGTTTTGATATGATTTTTTCATATGAGCTGGTCTATGTTTGAGCTTTTTAGCTTTCCAAGCATTGTGTGACACCCACTCAAGAAACGTCCAAATAATGTTTGCAGGGGGCTTGTACTGTGCTGTATTCGTGTAAGCACTTGAAGCACATTGAGCTGCATTTCTAGCGTGAAAAGTTGCCATACAAATACAGTTTATTATCATAAGTGTAACTGCATCACAGGTGAAACTCAAAATAACAGGTCGACCGATATGGCTTTTTCAGGGCTGATGCCGATACCGATTATTAGAAGATCAATGAGACCGATATTCTTTTTGTCAAAATTTTACAATTTAGTCAAGTATTGTACTTTACTTGAGTACTTCCTCTCTCCTATATTTATTTGATACATGTAGTTACTAGTTACTTTGCAGATTCTGATTATACACTGATTGTAGGCCATTAATTGTGAATGTGTTACAATCAGATAGTGTTGTAACTTGGACATTGTGAGAGAGGATGTTGCATCAGAGCCAAACTAGCACATTGTTAATTAAGTTTAATTTTATCAGCAGTCTGACAAAAAAAAATGTGTCATACTAATAATTGGAAAATGCTGAATATCTGCACCAATAATCGGCCAGGGCTGATAATCGTCTAACTCTTTTTAGCCTATGATCAAACCAAATCATCATAAATGTATCACACATTACTGTATAGCAGTAAAAATGAAAGCATGTAATCATTATAATTGTGGCCTTATAGTATGAATAGACAACAAACACATCTGAAAGCCTCACCATAATTGCCGAAAGTGATCTAAATCAAAAACAAATTCAATTTCAAAATTAAATTACTCCCCCATTAATTATTGTATCCTATTCTATCGTTTGCTTTCACAAAACGGACAGGAAACACCCATCAGTGCTGCTAAACAACAACTCAAACCTACATTGCTGCTCTTGAACGCAGCTCCCCCGCTGCCCCTTGTTGCCGAGCAACCTCGGCAGTAGATTGACAGCGGCCGGAGTTGATTCATCCGTTTAGAGACTTTGACAAAACTCAATTTTTCTACGGACAGCAGCAGCACAGAATAACAAAAAACAACCCACTTCAAGGACAGCTAACAGTTAGCTGGTAGCCACAGGAGTGTTAATACAAGTAAGTTGATAGCCTGCCATTTTTTTCGCTCTCACTTTCTGCCATGACAACGACCCCCCGACCTGCTCATGAATTTATCATTAGCTGAGTTAATTAACCGTAAATTTAACGTTAGCTAACAGAGAGAGTGAAAGGCACCAGCTCCAACCTAAGCTAACGCCACCTAACGTTTAACTTTGTGTGAAAGTTTAAAGGCTGTTATTAAACCTTTTGTGATGTGTAAATAAAACAGCCAAGCTTAATTACAGTGCAGCAGTTTTGAAGCCTGAAGGTTTTAAGATAATCTTGAACGTCTACACCTCGTCGTTTTCCACAGGACGGTGGAGGTAAGACTGGTGGCGTCTTCCCTAACGTTAAAAGTATCGGCCAAGTTTCAGCGATGCCAGACGTTGAACCGCTCAGATTCCCATCACGGGAAGGACGACCTGGCCAGCAAGGTGAGAGGAGTGACCGGTGTGTATGTAAACACAGTGGAGGAGGAAGTATTCAGATCCTTAAAAGTAGGAATACCTCACTGTGAATATGCTCCACTACAGGTAAAAGCGTCCTCAAGTATGGTTTGCAACATTTGATTTAAACTATAAAATGTTAAAGTAGCCTACTCATGAATGCAGACACTGCCCCCTGTCATTGTTTTTGCTATTATATATGATGTTTTGGGATTAATATTACTGCTGCATTACTGTGTATGTTGCATGTTACTGTTGTAGATGTTACCTTACATCTACAGAAATCATATTCTGTAAGATCATAATACGTTTGTGGCCCTCCTGTGGTAACCATGTATCTCTAAAAAGTTTATTTAACGTAAACAGTAGTAGAATTTACTCAAACTATAAACACTAAATTAGACAGTTTATCAGAAAATAGATAGATGAATAAATTCAGAGTTCCCAAAATTCTAAGATGCAGGTATGAAAAATGTAATCTGAAAAGTAATTATAGCAGAGAGACAAATGTAGCTAGTTGAGTAAAAAGTTAACTTAAAGTTAAACATTTGCCTCAGAGATAAGAAGTATAAAGGTGAGAAGCATAACGTTGCATCAAATAACAAACTGAAACTAACTTGCTTAGAAAATAAAAAACTAGCAACATAAAAACATTTTTGTGAACTAATACACTTCACCTGATTTTCCATCCACATTAGGGTGACTGCATACTGACTGAATTTTCATTTTAGGATGAACTTATCCTTTAGATACTTTAAGTTTGCATTCCAATACTGCTTACAATTGTTTAATAATTCTTAAATTTTATTTGTGAAATAAATTAGGTTAAACCTTATGCCATGATCCATTTTGTCACTGAAAGAAAGAAGTTTGATGCAATTACAGTCATTTTCTAAAAAAAGATTGGATGATAATTAGATCAAAATATCTAATATCATGAGTGAGTTTGGCAGGTGATTGGCCCTCAGGCTCACACGGGCCTGCTCCGTCGCTATAATACACCCTGCCAGTATGATTTAGAGCTTATTCAGCCTGCTGATGACATATTGCCTTACCACCTTCCTACCCCACTTGGTTCTTTCACTGTGTATTATTCATTTGAAGTGCTCAGCAACAGATGGCCTTTATTTCGGGTGTCCCTGCAGTTTTTCCTGGACTGTTCCTGTGTTGATGTGAGTCAGCTCAGTCACAAGCCACCCTCCAAATTAAATATCATGGCAACAGTACCAGTTCATCACTCACCTGTCTATCTGCACACAGTGGACATAACTTTAATGAAGTTGCCGAAATGCCAGATGTCACAATGATAACACCCCTGAAAAGACAGGTGTGTCATCACCTGGTGTTGCAGGTCACCCCACCACTTATGATGAATTGAAGATACACCGGTCGTTTTGCATGTTCTTCCTTTCGGTGGTATAGTTTCAGTTTAAGCAAAATCTGTGGCTGGACCCTTTATCTCGGGCTAGTCCTCACACTGCAAAGCCGAACACACACTTACTGAGTGAGAAGCAGTTTTGGCCTGACAGAGAAACACAATCAGTGTTGTCTATCTATATTCCATACATCTAGTCCTAGCTCTCTCCACCTCGTTTTCGTGGACCTGGCAGTGAAAAAAGAATGCTACTTCCATCTTACCTGCTATCTGACAGTGCAGCTTACAGTATAAGACAGTTTTCATTAGTACAAAACTGAAGTGGATTGAAGATCGAAACAATGTCCAACTCCTGTTATATTTGGGGTTATTTCCTCCCTTTCTATCTACTTATATATGTATCTACAAATTAAATTATTCTTGATTTCTGTGAATTTCATGTGAGAGATCATATCAGTGTGACAACATAAAGCACAGGGACCAATATTTCAGTTCTTCATACAGTGAAATTAATTTGTACGTGAGACAAATTTGTTCCAAATCCTCCACTTGACTGTACATATTATTTGTGTTCCATTAATAACTGTTCCGTTATTCAAAATGATTGATTGAATGATGATCAAAATGGTACTATGATCTCAGGCTCCCTTGACTGGATGACTTCACTTCACCCACCATGATAAGATTATGAATGATAACTAATGATTAGGGATCATACGTATTTAATGAAAAAATAAAATGGCAAAAATAGGGATTTATTTTAATATCCCAGATTGAACCTTATGGCAGGCCAACTTTGGCCCACAGTCCTGGTCCTGTGGTGGAATTATTGTTTGTGGGAGCTTTCATATACTGTACATTGAAATTATATCGTGACATGTTTTTGTTCTATGATATAGACAAAGGACTTCTTTCCAAAAGTTAGTTTGTCTTAAAAGTTCCAGAGTAGGATTGGCATCCAAAGCACTGGTGTTTTTTTTGTTTTTTTTTACCCTTTTTGTCAGCCAGATGGCGTCCTTTCACCACTAAGAATTGTGCCCTTGGGTTTGTCTTGAGACGTTCAAATGAGTTTTTCTCTGCTCTCTCACTGATGCTCTCAATATATTGCAGTCTATGCAAGCAGAATCAAAGAGAAAGTAAAGACCCAAAGAACATCTTTCACAGCCAAATACATTTTTGTAATTACTTTTCAAAATAAAGTTAATGAAGAAGGGTGAGTGTTCCAACAAAAGTTGTTTTCTGGTGTCTTGAGGAGTGTTTGTCATAACATATTTCAGGGGGCTTTGAAGAAAAACTTTAGGCAAGGTCAGTTATCATGCATTCTCTTAAAACTATTGATTGTTGGTGATAAACAAAATTTAAAGTGGATTTACACATTTCAATATTTTGTGTTTCTCAAGATCAAGCAGATCTTCAAACCGTCTGCTCTGGTAGACGTCGCACATGTGCTTTGCTCAACAGTCCCTCGCCATGTGTCAGCAATGGGATTTACCATGTACAAGAGATGAAGATGATGGTGGAAAGTTGGTGTCAACAGGTAAACTGATGTCAGATGTGATCAAATGTATGAACGCTTGTCAGACAAGTATAAGATAGGAGTACAATCAATTTAAAATTATTGTTTCCTTTTCCTCCTTTACCAGTCTGGAAAATATCACTCACAGATTGATCAGGACAAGCACCACTGCAACAAAACTTTGAGGTGAGGTCCTATGTTGTTTTGCTCCCCTACTTCTTTTTGTTATATTCAGTAGGACTTAAAATATGACACAAGTTTAACTCCCTTTAACAGATTTCAGTCCAGAAACTCGGATACCGAATCTGTGACGTCTACAGAGTTGTTCGTCGAAGGCATCGCAATTAGCGCAAGAGGTGGGAAACAAACAATTCTGTCATTTCTAAAATATTTATTTCATAATTTGTCTTATACCATTGAAAAGCAAAAGCACATGAAAATAAAAGAGCAACACATAAGTGTATGGTGACCATTCTCCTCAGAGAAGCTCTGGGTTTAGTTATGTTTAATTCCTTCCAGTAGTGGCTGGTCAATGTGAGAATAAATGAGTCTCAGTAACTGGTTCACATCTTTTGTCTACATAATAATTTGTCAGATACTATCCAGTTTTCACCTTTGCTAATAATATACCATGGATCAAGTTTATTTCTATCTCCACTTTGTAATTGGTCACATTATGTTATCATACCTTTCCAAAGATTAGTTTACTTCTTCATGCTTTCTAGTTGAAAGTTATGATGCGGTACAATTCATTGTGCAGATCTTGCTTAATTTTTCATCCTCTAGAAAGTTGTCCATTATCGCCACTATTGAAGAAAATAAATGATGTCCTTGGAGAGGTTGTGTGTCTGATTGAGCGGCTGGAGGCTGATAGGCAGTATGCAGAGGAGGCTCTCCACAAAGAGAAGAGGAGAAAAATACTTTTGGAGAGCAAAGTTGACAGCATCGCACTGTGGAAGCAACAAGAGCACTCTTTTGTTGTCCAAAAAGGTCAGTGACTGAGAAGTGTGTTATCATCGCCCAGAGACATATGTGTGTCTTATATTTTGATGTATTCCTTTTTGATGATTCCTCTTTGTAGAGCACGAGGCTTGCATCAGAGACATCACTGAACTGAAGTGGCAACTTAAACTGGAAAGAGAAAAACTTGACCAAGCCCAGGAGAAACTGTCGCACGCTGAGCTGTTGAACCAGCGCTTACACGAGGACATCAACTTTGCCAAAAAACAAGTTCCCATTGTGAAAGAAAACATTGACCTCCAGAGAGGCATCGTAGATCAAATTAACTCTGCGCAAGCTGAGGTAACTTTCTAATTTGATTGATTCTGGAATTCTTGTGTTTATATTTTCAAGCTCAGAAAGGTTGGACATTTTTGTGTGCCAGGGATACAGTTAATAGCAATGTCTTGTCCTGTGGTAAATGGAGAATTATTTTTGAAATTTTTGCAAGAATTAACCAGCGAATGGTGTAAAAGTCTATTGTTGACACAGTCCAGTTGTGTCAAGATAACATCAAACATTGGGTGCATTCATACATTAGCAAATAAGCACAATAACATAAGGAAATCAGGTTATTTCTATTGTTTCTGATTAATTTCTCCATCATGCACTAGCTCTATCTCACTCAGCCACTCTCTCTTTTCTAACTCTATTTTTAATCCACAAGTGCCATGGCTTTAGGAATTACAATATTTGTTGGTCTATTGGTCCAGTGGTCATCCAACAATTTGGTCTAGACTAAAATCATTCCATTTCAACAATTGACTGGATTGCCATGAAATTTGGTACAGACATTCGTGGTCCCTAGAGGATGAATCCTAATAACTTACATAATTCCCAGACTTATCATTTAGCTTTTCTTCTTGTTCATTTCTTTAGTTCAAGTCAGGATGCTTCAAAATCAAATGACCAAATTCAGCCTCGGCTGTACCGTTGCCGTCAGGCAAATATGCCATGAAAGTGTGCCAGTAAAGAGAAGACACAGGGAACAGGGAACATGTGACAGGTCAACTTTGACTCAGAACCATTGCATCTTAATGGTTGATGAATTTAACAGCAGCACCGACTTAGTGTTAATACGAATGAAATATTTGTTTTTGCTTGTACAACTCAACAAATCATTGGCTGTGGGTGCACTGAAGATAATAACACTGGGCTCTGATGTTCAAGTGTGAATCTTTAAAAGCAGGCTTACTGAAAGCCCAGGGTTAACAGACAGCCTTGGGCCTCCTGGATTTTCTCAGATTTGCCAAAGCCAAAAAAATAAGTAAAAACCCCTTTAGTGTGTAGCCTCAGTGTTGACTTGTGGCAGATACTTGCTGTGTATATGGGATTCACAAGATTTAGTTTAAAAAGGTTATGATTTGATAACAGGATAATGTATTGTTTTAATCAGTACATGAAACTGCTATCAAATAGTATCTAGGAAGAATAAAAGCCAATGATTTCCCCTTTCTTTTTCAGGCCAACAAAGTATACTCAAAAACACAAAGTGATCTTGCACTGGCTCAGAGGGAGTTTAAAAAGATAGAACTGAATGCCAAAAATGAAAAGACATCACAGGAAAATTCCCTGTCGGCTTTGAAAAATCAGCTTTCTTGCAGACTGTGAGTATCTATCCTACCAACATTAGAAATAAACATGTTTTGCATCACTGTACTAAAGAAGTATATAATAATTACATATGACATAATGTCTGGCTAGAAGGTGTCTGTTAATAACACCACAACCATACTACCATTAATGATGAAGTGTCAATGTAACAGAACGAGACAGTTTAACCTGAAACTGATTTGAACATAAAGGTATAGCATAAACAAAAAAAAAATAGGTATTATTTATGTTTTGTAAAAACTGACCAAAAAAAACTTAACTTATTAGTTATACTGTGGTCATGCTGTCTTGATGATGATTTTCTTGCAATATATGGATTATCATGAGATCCTTTTGTCATTGTGTTGAGTTATCTCATTATTCCCAAAAGTGAAAAGTGAACACTAGACTTCTACTTTTAATATATCAGCTTAGTAACAAAGGACAAAACTGTTATTTTTTTCTCTCTCTTTCTATCAGGGAGGATTTAAACCAGTTGAAGATGGAGGAGAAAGATATTTGTGCTGAAATAAAGGATGCTGAGAAGACAGTCGCTCTTACAAAAGAAAAGTGCGCAGTCATAAAACAACGTATCCCTGAAGTTATGGCACACGTGAAAACTGAAAAAGAACGGGTAACTGATGTTGTCCATCATTTCATTTTTAAAGGTTTTATACAGAAATATTCAAATTCCCATTTTTTTCCTCTTTTATGACAGATTTTGCAATTGAAACTTCAAATTGAAAATGAAATGCAACGGAACAAAAAACTGAAAGAGAAACTAATTGCACTGAAACAAGACATTGAGAAAACTGTAAGTATTGTTACAGTAGTGTCAAAATGTCTCTATAATCTTGGTGCTGCTTTGGCTAGTTATGTGTGTCTTGATAGTTCATTGGGTAGAGCATGGCACATAACTGGCAGACTACATTTGGACTCTCAGTGGAGCTATGCATGCTAATAATGTCTGAATTCATTCGCTGTAAGGTGTTTTGGATAAGTGCATCCACTCAGTGTCGCCCTGTATGTTACGTTATCCACAGAGACTAAATGGGGAAGCAGAGGTTTCCTGCATAGAAGAGCAGCTCCATTCAAAACGTGATGCTTTTGCAGCCCTGCGTAAAGAGAACATGGAGTCTGAGCAGAACGTAGAAGACTACAAGCTAAAACTCTCTGAAAGGTACAGTGTTAAAGCCAAAGTCATAGCAGAAGAGACAACATCCTATATTTGGTATTACTATATACAATATTAGGCCACTTATTTGTGTTTACTGTTACTTTTCTGTGTGATTTTCCTTAGTGCGAAAGCAGTGAAGCAGATGCGCGAGGAGAGGAAGCAGATGCTCCAGAAAATCATTGACAATGACGAGCAGTGGGAAAAGGCCAAGGAGGAAGTGACCCAAGTTGTAGCCCAGCACAGTGTCGCCCAGACTAAACTGGAAGAGCAGGAGCAGCTCACCTTCATGGAAGAACAGAGGGCCAGGGTCAGTGACAACATATGTACATGTGCTATGTATACTGCATGGGTCATAGTTTGTAAGGAAAATGGCTTTCAGTGCCCTTTCTATGCTTTACAGAAAGAGATAGAAAAGCTGAGGAAAGATCTGACAGGACAGATGACTGCCCTCGAACTACTGAAGGTAAATTCATGAGTCTGAACCCTGAGTACCTTTTGCTCAGTCAGACTTTAAGAAAAATGTTATCACAAAATTGTCATGCAAACAAAGTAGATTTAAATTGAAATCTTCAAAATATATCTATCTATTTTTGCAAACTTTTTCTGCTTCTGTGGAACACTTTATAGCTGTGATGAGAGAGGCATGAAGAGGTGAAGCTTCACAAAGCACAGTCTCAATAAAAACCGCACATTATACATTTCATAAAGGTAGTTTTAAATGTCTGGCTGTATTCAGCTGCATTATTTCCCATTAATGTCTTCACACTCTGTACATGTTTGTAGACTTTAAGATAATGACATTCTGCTTTTTATTTTCTTTTGCATCAGGGTCAGTGTGCAAATAAAAATGAAGAAATGAGTCGACTGCAAAGGAGCTCAGAGCTAACCAACCGAAAGCTCAAAAAAGAATTTGAAGATGTATCCTCAGCAACAAAAGCTCTGGAGACAAAAGTGGAGGTACTGATGAAACGTAATAGTGATTAATCCTAGTGCAAGTATCAATTTACATTAAAGATGTGTTCAGGTTTTAATTCAACTGCATTTCTTACTTATTTGTTTTGTATAGCAAATCAGGAAATTGACAGAAAATCTTGAGAAGATACAGTGTGAACACAAGAACACATTAGTCAACCTCGAGAAGGAGAAGAAACTAAAATATGACCACCTGAAAGCTGCTCAGGTAGGAAAAGAAAAGTTAAGGGTTGCATAAAGCAATTCTTCTTGAGTCAAAGAACAGTTGCTAAGTCAGGTTTACTCTGCAAAGCTCATTGAGCACACAGCTATTCACAGCTATTTATCTTGTCATTCTTTTGTGGAACAAAATAATCTCCTGCTCTAAGCACTTTGAACAAAATAAGGTTAACAGAAACATTAACGTTGCTATTTGTTTACAGGATATACACACTGCCATTGTAGAGAGATACGACAACACCTTGGGCAAAATCAGTGACCTTACGAAGAAGAGCGAAGAATACCGAGACGCATCAGATGAAATGGAAAAAACAGTTGATAGCATGCCAGAGATCATGACAGAACTTCAGTAAGTTAGATATACACAGGAATCACTTCATGTAATAGTTTGATATGTTTGTTGGAATAACACCACCTTTTCTTTTATGTTAGCGTTTTTGACAGAAAATTGATAAATAATGAAAATACTCTAAAAATGTTTCTTTGAATATTTATTTGATAAGGGGTATTTTTATTTTATCAATGCTTTGAATCTAAATTTCTACCTGCTATGATTACTGCGTCAGTGGGAGCGCTGATGCAGTAATCATATATTTATGATACTCAGAAACGATTTGAGGAAAATAATCTAATTTTGTGTGTTTGATTTCTCCTTCCAGAAGCCTTTTTGATGTGGCGGAATTCAAAAACAAATCAGCTGCTCTCATAATGAGCACCTTGCAGTCTGATATTAATAACTGCCAACGACGAACACAGCGATCCATGCAGACACACACCGCTCATGTTACAGCAAGAAAAAAAGAAATGGAAGACACCAAGGTAACAAAATGCAGTTCAGGATAACTCTCTGTAAGTACATGACTTTTTTTGTGTCAAATACTGTGCAATCAGAGACGAGCTGTAAAAAACATCTCATTGTTTATTTGTTTGTGGATTAGTGTCAGCACATTGCTTGTCACAATACATCCCTTAAGATGCAGAGAAAAGAGCTGAGTGCAATTAAAATTACAAGCCATGGTCAATCTTGTTTAAGTGCTTTTCCCACAAATGACAACTCAGTGTTGTTATAGTCTTTTGTCTGGACGAATTTGATGATGCGTGTCGTGGTGAGATGCTGTGCACATTTTGTTACCTGTAGGCCAACATTTTCAATACTAATTTCCTTGTAAGCATACAGTTCACAACATCAAATATGCATATAATCCTGAGTGTTTTTTTATATTACTGTCAGAAATAGGCTCGTGTAGAAACACAAACGTGCTGTGCACAGCCTGGCTTGCATTTGAACACTCCTTTGTAAGAGAAACCCCTATTTATTGTAAGGTTTTCATCTGCAGGATTATCAGCCCCAGCCAGAGCCTCTTTGCTGATGGGGGTTTCACATGGCTTATCTAATGTGAAATCGCCATGTGGTATATAGTTTCATTAAACGGTGATCAAGAATGCATTAGTTCAAAACAAGAAAAGGCAATGGAGCTTAAGCCGCCATGCATCCAAGTGCAGCAACTTTAAAGAAGTTGTTGGCGTGAGACAATTTAAGAATTAGAAGTCTTCCTCATAGACACAACTCCCATTAGCCAGATAAAAGTTAGCCATGCAAAAAAGGGGTTTAGTCTCTCCACTTGACGAAATAAGATGATATAACAACAATACTCCTCACCAAATAAAAAGATCAGACAGACTCTCAAGTTCTAAGGAAATTGGTCACTTTAATCATTGAGACCAATATACAGCACACATAATGTCTGCATTAGCATAACATAATAAGGAGTGTGCATTCAGAAGCCACAGTGCATGAAGCAGAATGGTTAGGCACTTGCAAATATTTCTTATAGAGGAGATTTCTTGTAAAACGCTGACCAAATACTATACTCTTATAACCTCTGAAGGTTGCAGACCTCTGTGAAATGGGTCAGTACAGCCAGCAGCCTGATGGCAATTTGCATGTATGTACTGCTTGCTGATGGGTTATTTTTAAAGATACAAACACAGGGTATGTCAAGGTGAAGCAGATTGACTTGTCAGCCTTGTGAAGTCTTTGGTCATCTTCCTCCAACCCTACATGTCTGGAATTGTTCCGTCTTTCATGCATGCACCTATTTTTTGATCTGATCAGTGCTTGTCGTTTGGCGAGCACAAAGTAAACAATGCAAACTGCCGACGCTATCAGTTTCTTATGGGCAATGAAGTGTAATTTGTTCCATTTACACTTCACAACAGCATCAGATGGGCTTTGTCAGTGCTGCATGGAGTAATTAAACCTGAAATCAATAGCAGGCATTTGTCATGTTTACAGCCCCTCTTTCTGCTGGGTTAAACTCATCACTTTAGTGCTGTTCTGTTTTACTGCAGAGACACACTTCATTATGTCTGCAGGTAGACTTGAGATATTCACCAGCCACATCTCCAGTACTTGGGAAACATTGTTCAAATGAAAAGAGGACATGCAGAGAGACACATACTCACTGTGATTTATTTGCTTGATTTCACAGAAAAGTGTCAGTTGTTGTGTGCCTGTTATGTATATGTTTAATTAACAGCACAAATACAGAAAGCATGTATTATGCGCACACATACTGTATCAGGTCAGTGGTACAACTACAGTATCTTCCCACTGCTCAGTGTGGGGTTATTATACAGTATGTTACAACTGTATAGTGACTCTCCAATGCCCTTCGCCGTATAATATTTTCTTAGGTAAATGTACATAGCAGATTGTGAGTAATGAAAACATTGATTTATGTGATTATTTATTATGTATTTTACATCTGACTAAATGCTGCCACAATGGATTGGCTGTAGCATACAGCAAAAATATTGGTAAAACAGTCATCATACCAGCAAAAAATCAATTTGTACAGTAAATGCTATATGCTCTAACTGTGAAATGAGAGGTACTTGGATCCTATCCTTGTAATTTATCTAATATAATGGTGACAGTTAGGGTCAGGATACAACAATAGGGGCTGATATTGACCTTAGCCATGATGTGACTGATCCACAAAAAATGGTTTATATGCTAAATGGACTCTATGTAATAACTCGTATCAATTAACATGTACGGTGATGTGAAAAAATTGACATTCCCGTCTCTTTTGGCTGCTTATGTGTGGACAATTTGTTTAAAGTCATTTAATGCTGCTGGACAGTGGATTTCCCTGTGAAGGACTCGATTTTCAGTGACAGTCCACAGGAAGTGACTTGGTACACGTTCTCAAAGGCCCAGCCTCAGTCCCTCTCTCTGCTGCGCTAACAGAGAGCAGCCATAACTAACGTTAGTTTAGAAATGGAGTCCGCTAACATAAACTAACAACCGGCTTCCAGCACAATATAGAAGTTCCACAGAGCCCCTTTAATGTTGTTATAAAGGTAATGTTTTTAGTAATTCATTAATTAAGTCACAGAAGAACACTAGCTCTAGTTATAAGCACCACACAGTGATCCCTAGCCTACATTAAAGTAAATCCAGTGAGATTTGTGCAGTAAGACACATACATTTCATTGATCAGAAATAGGATTGTCAGAGTGACAGTCAGTGCGTTTACATGCACATCTTAGTCGGATTACAGCCATAGTTCGACTATGCTACTCAACCAGACAACTGCAATTATGCGAGTATACATGCCGGTGAGAAAATCGGATTATTGGGCCGGAGCATGTCATACCCCGGTGCACTAGGTGGAGCTGTACCCATTTCAACTAGTGGTAACAGAGCTACCTCCGGCTGACCTCATTACGTCACCAGCTGCCTCGGCATTCAAGAAAGATGGGGTACGAAAAGCCAGACGAAGCTACATCTTTGTACATTTCGTATAAGGTGTACATGATAATTACACAAACTAGGTGCACAATGATGCTCTTTCTTGCGGTGATTTTGGAGGAAAGACGCCGCCGCCGTCCGTCTACTTCCGGCTCGCGGCCCCGGGGAAAAAATCTCGCGCCTGCGCAGAACGCTAAATCCGATCCGATCAGATGAAACGTATACATGCAGGAGTAATGCGACTATCAATTGAATAATCTAGGTGCTTTAATTCGACTAAACTAGAAATCCGATCCGGTTCAATTTTAGTCAGACTAAGGTGTATACATGCATCTTAAAGATCCGATCATAGTCGGACTAACACAGTAATTCTGTTTTCTTGAGTGTCATGTAAACGCACTGAATGTAGTGTAGGTATGTCACTAGTTATAGTACAATATACTTCTGCAGCTGACTTTGCACTTGCTTTTATCCTGTTTATTTAAAGGTCCGGTGCATAGGATTTAGGGGCAGAAACTGAATAAAATATTCATAGCTGTTTTTTTACTTATGTATAGTCAAATGAAACTACAAATCATTGTTTTTGCTTGCTTAGAATGGCCCTTTTATGATAACAAAGAGAGAGGGTCCTCTTCCTCAGAGTCCGCCATGTTGAATTGCCAGAGCAGCCAAATTTAACCCTGGCTTTATAGAAGGCCTATCAAGTTTGTAGCAGCCACCTTTGTGGAGGGCGAGATGAGGGGTGTTCAGTTGGTTACAGTCTGCAACCACACCGCCATTAAATCCTACACACCGGACCTTTAATAGTATGTGTAAACATTTGACTTACCTCTACTGTTTGATCTAAACCTTTTGTTTTCACGTGTGTGTAGGAAGCACTGAAAATTGCACTAATGGAAAACAAACAGCTGGCAATCGAGTACGAAGGTCTGAAGAAGATCCTCATGGAGGCCAAACAGGAGGCAGCGTATACTCTGAGCGAGAGAAACCATGCACATAAATCTTCTCATTATTACACTCAGGTACAGTTCATATTACCTTTTGTTAAATTTACTATCTCTCCACCCCCTCTCTTTTTAATTATGGTTTATGACTGAGGACTTTTGCGCTGTTATCTTATCTTCTATGTTATCGTATGTTCTATTCCACGCTATTCTTCTTTGCACCAGATAGCTCTTCTTTACATGGGCAATAATTCTAAGAAGGTTTTAGTTTGTCAAACCAGTGAGGAGGTTACTGCAGCAATCTAATAATGATGAGATAACTTGAATGGAGGAGGATGATGGATGTGACATAATGTAATGATAGCTATGTAGTTTTGCCACCAAGGGGAGTAAAGAGAGAGGTTGATGGTACATGTAAATACTTTACCTTCTCCATTTCCTTGATTATAGTTTTTGTGAGGTGGTCAGAGGTGAAACATTTTATTATCTGGATGCCACAAATGTGCCCTTGCTCACCACAGCTCACACACACCATTTGTTAGGGATCAGCAGCAAACACAGGTTAGGATCAGACAGCAAATGTTCGTTTAGTGCTAAAATAGCACTGGAGGTTTTGACTAGTTGAAGGAGACACCTCAGCAGCATTTTCCTGTTTAATCTTTATAGTTTTTGACGCTATTTAACTGGAATAAAATTACACATGACAACCGTAACACCGGGAAGAAGCCACACTGATTCCTGCAATGAAAAATACATATTATTTGTTCCAAAAATGACTAATACCTTTACTTGAGCAATTCCTCATCTAACTGCATGAATGTTATCAAGTGAAAAATGCATGCAAAAATAAAATCCTGTGGACAGGATTTTCCACGCTCATGATCAAAGCCTGATTTTCTTTTACTCCGGATTCAGCTTTCACCATTTTTGTTTGTTTCAACTCTACACTTCTACAACAGCAGCCTCTCGGCTACTGTTTTATGCCTGAATTTAGTTTTTATAACAAGTTTATAATCCAAAATGTTTCTGAAATGTAGATGTAGGCCTATCACATTTAATCTGATTTCAACAGGAACATCCAGGCACTCTTCTTTCCAGTTTTATATGTGTATAATTATCCTTATAATGTTGGATTTTATGTCCCAGTTAGTACACATATTACACAATGTTACTGTCCTTAATTGATTTGTTTGTAACTGGAGGCAATAAGGTAAAGGCATTTAACATTGTCAGGATCATTTGAGAGATCAAACATTAGTGCATGTGTGTGAGATGCCTCACACCACTTGTGTGCGTGTGTTTGGAGAGCCCATAATCTCTTTAATGATATTCAGCTGAGGGATACAATGAAACCATCTCTTTAGTATCCTTTTATAGAAATATAATCCTGACAGCAGGCAGCCCTGACACAAAGTTCAAGTGACAAGACAAAAAACAACCCTTATTATGCTGACAAGATGACAACTAAACAGCACATAATTTGCTTTTATAAATGAATTATCTTGCATCTTGATTGTTTGTGTATATATTTATATACATATATGTAACGCATCAAAATCATTAAGACCTGAAATATCTCTAATAATTGATTAAGAGTAAGCTCATAAGTGTGATTTCAACTTTTTCAAGCCGTTGCATCACAGCCCATAGTTAATATTCACATTCACATTTTCACAAAATGCAGGTTATAGTTCCACCTCTGAAGCTGAAATGATTAACTTTCCACAAGTTGTCACATTGAAGTACAGCTAAAGTAACAGTAAGTGTTGAGTGAATCGTTACCAACCACATACCTTGAATTTTTATTCAGTAACATGATGATGGTGGAACTAAGTAAACTTTTTTTTGGTGGCAATTTTTTTTGAATACACCTAGGCTACATGAAAGCCTACAGGAACCTTGATTCAGTTTGGTGATAGAAGTAGTTTTGTTAAGAAAACTAAACTCATCAGCATTCTTGTTATTACAAACCTGTCTAGGAGGAAGATGGCCAGTTCAACATCAGTTTTGAATCCTTTCAAATCCCACAATCCTCTCCATCTGTTGAATGACTGTGTTTACTCTATCAGTGTTCCTGATGGCTTTTTCTTGGTCTTCTTCGATTCTTTCTTTTTCTCTTTGGTGATCCTGCCCCAGTTGTTCGTGATAACCACAAGATATAAATTCAAAAATGAAATTATCTAGAGAAAAATCTCCTGTTTACTTCTAACTGGATAATATATTATGCAGTGCTTTGCCTGGGAAAACAAAGGCTCTCGTAGTTTTCACACCGTAAATCGTTTTTGCCAGATTTTGTGTGGGGATCCAACCCAGTGAAGGGCATGAAGAATAACTATCATAATTATATAGAAATAGCCACAAGTGACATTTTCAATTCAGGATTTTTACTTGTTATGGATTATTTTTCTGTAGTGCACTGTTACTATGTTAATTAGATAAAAGATGTCTTTATCCACCAATGATAATAGTGAATTACATCTATTTTTTCTGCATTTAGAATAAGGACAGGTGCTATTAAGCAACCATTATCAATCAGCATTTTTTAATTGCAGAATTTGGGGATCTTTATGCATGTAAATGTGTTAGTTTCAGTGATTTGGCATACTACACTATAACAGATGGGATAGAAGTACATGTATGATTTTTCACATTTTTTTTTCATATTGCAGCTTTAATATGTTTGTATTTCAGATACAGATAAAATCACTCAATGAAATAGCTTAAGCCACACAACTTAGAGTGTTGCACATTTTATGGTATATGCATGCTGTGTACGTTTTTGTTGTGGAAGAAATATGTCCTATTTATTAATTGTCCAATCAAGACACACTTCAGCTCGTTTAAGTAATATTAGCCATCTTTCTTTCAAAAACAGGCAGGATGTAGTATTGATTTATGTATTTACAAAATTCAACAAGTATAAAATACACTCATATATTCAGACTCTCATTTATAAATGAAAACATATCTAATAAATTAGCATCTGATAGTTCTTGCAAGTATGATCCTCCTTTAAAAATCCTCTTGATTCTACTGTACATGTAAAGTGTTGCTTTGTTTATGTGGAGGCTTTCAGCTCTTGGGTTTTAACAGGGTACACCATAAAGAGCATTCTTGTTATTGTCTTTCCTTCAGGAGCTGATGACTGAGCTAATTCGCTTTAGTTTTCAATGCACTGGGGAACACATTGCCAAGCAATGATAAGCTTTGTAGGGAGAGTAGAGAGATGGAGGGGAAAGAAAAGCAATGGCATCTATCAGAATTTAAACCTCTTTGCTTGAAACTGTGTTCAAATAATAAAGCAAGCAGCATGTCTTTCCAAGAGACTAGGAATAATTTCTGGTTTCAGTGGGGGGTTCATGACTCTGTGTGTATGTGTAAAATATGTCTTGAGGGGATTGGTATAAAGTTAAACTGGGTGAAGTAGAAATATTTTACTCATCAGCTTTGCAGTCACAGAGTTTGCCTCGGCTAGAACAAAACTGCTGAAGCATTTAGAGAAAATTAACCCCCCATCCTGGCAGCCAGATGTGACTGGATTCTGATGAGTGCACACGAGTGGGCAGAGAAACCAAGAGACTGTGAAATTCCTGTCAGGCCCGTGTACTGCAGAATGGGCTATTGACTGCTTTCTCTATTCCCCTCCATCATTCTTCTTGAACACTGCCATTAATTTCCTCTCCTGCCTTACCAATTCCTTTTCTCTGCCTTCTCTCCCCCTAGCTCTCTTTGTTGCAGAAGAGGATGCACAAAGCTTTGGTGAAATACTTCAAACAACGCAGCCTCTACAGCCGGGCTGAACTGGACCGGTGCCAGGCTCTTTCTCAAGAGACCGACCAGAAAATAAAAACAGCCCAGGTATTTGTACATATACATGTAAAACAGGCTGGAAAACTTCACAAACTGCCATTCATTTAAATGGTAAATCCCTTTATTCAACTTTTATCCCAGTGTAGGTATTCTACCGGATGGAAGCGTATTCTTTTGCATACCACAGTAACTCCATGTTATGCTTGGCATTGTTTGAGCCTCATCCGGCTAGTCAGTCGCCTTGTGTCTTCTTTGCCAAGCAAGGGCAGCCAGGCAAACATCCACCAAGGCTTTGTGCCTCGCTGCTGTGGTGGAGTTAAAGACGCCACTCTTACATTACAGTCTATACATTCACTCATCAGCTCACAGACTGGTGTGATGGATGATGTGTCTGCGAGAGTGCCTATGCAGTGACTCCGTGTCTGAGGGTAGCTCTGCCTCTTGAGATAACTCTATATACACGACACATTGTGCCCGGTCACATCACATCACCATTTGAGCCTGTTTCCCGCTTAGAAGGGGCATTTGTGGCTTTTGCGGCTAATTCGGGGCGAGTTCAGTACACGGCATGACAGAAATTTGTGTAACAGCCTTTTCTTTGTGAGTAGGATAACCTTCTGTCTGTCTTGCAGAAGAGTAGCGGCATATCCTGCAAGGTTGAGAAGTAAGGATCTTCATTTAGAGGATAATCGGTGTCTAATCTGTGCTGTGATGTGAGATGAGGTCAAAGCGGACAGAGAGACAGTGATGAATCTTTATGAAATGTCCTGTCCAGCATTAATGCAGAGCCAGGTGGCATGCAACCGTATTATGAACTACTTCCACCCTTTTTACTTCTTCCTTACTTTATCTTTGTCAGTTGCAATCTGTAGTTTTTGTTATTTGCTAGACATCAAATTCAACTTCATCAGATATGCTGGAGGCAAAATATGCTCAGATTTGATTAGAGATTTTTTCAGGGGAGTACCCAATGAAAATACTATTAAGTGGTTTCCTTCTCAGTTCCTCCTCCTCTGACTGCTGACATGTTTTTTCTTTTTTTTTTTGATGGGTCTGGTCCAGACATTACAGAGAGCAGCCATGTCTCACTGGCCCAGCCTCAAAAGGCCCCAGCAGATCACAGCTCAAGGCAAGGAGGAGTAGGGCACAGGGGGGAGGAGCTATCAGAGAGCTGCAGAGTGTGAAGGACAAAAGAGCTGGTGTATTCAAGCGCA
Organism: Sparus aurata; assembly: GCF_900880675.1. NCBI lineage: Eukaryota > Metazoa > Chordata > Actinopteri > Spariformes > Sparidae > Sparus > Sparus aurata. The sequence goes on from NC_044207.1 coordinate 21,034,254, forward strand.
CCACACCGTCACCCGTCACAGCTCAGCACAGGGTCCATCAGAGCAGGCAACACTCACTTTAAACAGGCTCCTTGTGAACAGTCCAGCTCAGGGTCTAACCTCCAAAAAGTGTAGATAAACCTTTATGAGAGAAGAAGAAAATACCTTGATTAGTTTATGAACAGGCATAAACAGCTAATCTGCATGATTGCATGAATATAAAGACCTTTAACGTGGTCTTGTGATCCGCAAAGAATTGCAGTAACAGTATGCAGATAGTGATAATGCATGTGAGATTCACAATTACACAGTATCGTTGCCACTTTGTTACTGATACCAGTTGTAACTGGAGTTGAACCAGGCTGAATCCTGATGAGGCCTGTACTAATCCATCATGTCCACTTAACCCCACAAGCAGAACATAAGAGAGGTCAGGTTCGCGCTTTCACGGCTAAGGCGTGCTCGAATCAGACGCCAAATGGCAGTTTTCTCTAAAGTAGCTTGAGGGGAGGAAGGCCAGGGAACCCTAGGGTGAGCGGGTGGGAGTGGGTGGGGGGTTGGTGTTGGGAGCGTGGGGGGCGGCGGGCTGTCATCCTGTTACACTCCTGCCAGAACTGGCAGTTCAGCTTTGTGTTCTGCGAGTTTACACTAGGGATGGCATAATTGACAATGGCTAACAGTGGAGAGCAGTGCAGAGCCTTGTTGAATGGCCAGTAATGATTGGAGCAGACGCCCACTGCCCCAGTCCCAGGGGACAGTAATCCAAGATCCTGTTGCTGATATAATTGTTAGTCAGAGAATTTCTGCATGGCTAGGCCGGTTCAGATTCCCAAGCTGGTTGACAGTGCCAGGCAGTTTAATAGAAAAACTGGATGCTGAGGTTTTTAAAACAGAAGAGCACTGAACCTGGACGTGGTTCACCAGGAGTCTCTTGTACTCCTTCCCCACAAAAATAAGAACAAGATGGTAACTTTACTCTCACAATTGCAGATCCACCATCAGCAGTGTGTGTAGGATGCACACCGAGTAAGTCTTTCTGCAAAAAACAGCATTTCCTTAATTAGCTTGTTTCCCATTTATTGTATTTGTCCTTTTTTTAAAACAGGAGATGTTGTCAGGAGGAATTCAGCTCATCTCTTCGTTCCTGCAATCCTTGACAGATGACTCTACTACCACCGATGATGCTGGGGCGAACAAACAAGCCAGTCCAGATGCGGTTGGATCGAATGAGTAGATGCCTTCAGTTCAAATAGCAGTGTAATTGGACATTCACCTGTACCAGACAACTTACTTACCCTAGCACGCTTCACTATTCCCCCCTCTACTTGCAGCAAATCCATAACAATGAAACAGGTGACTTTCATGCTGCTGTCAGGACTGATCTAATTTTAGCTGGGTGAATGATTGCAATTGGCTTTGCCTCATCAGATAATTAATCTATGTCACCATTAATTGGAAAAGAGAATAATTACAGGCAGTGTTGACAGAAATTCTACGCTTCTCCAGATTCCAAGATCTAATTACAACTAGTGAAACCCCGTGACCTTAACTAGCACTTAGTGCACCTTGGCCACCTTGACCATGCCATGTGAAGACCACTGTCTCTCCGAAAGACCCTGTTATTGTTACCGCGCTCCGCGCTCCGCACTCCTTCACTCGCCTCACTCTCTGAAAGCTGTCTCCCTCAATCACTTTTCAATATTCAATCTTAATTTTGTGGAAGTTTAGCATTTTCAATGAGCTGGAGATGAATGATTAATGAATAAATTTAAATGCTTCATTTTGTCCATGGATCATTAGTTAAGTCCTTTGTGGGAAGGACCTGAGAAAGGAGTGAAAATTATTGAGACATTAGCCTGAAGCAATCCAGGGGTAAATAGTGTGCACAAAAGGATGTTGTGTGCGCACTATCCACTGGCTTTCTAAAGAACCCTGGGGAAACACTGTTTTCAATTTGGAATCTTAACTGAATCACATTTAGTACTTGTGGAAAATTGATTTTTGTTTCATCATGTTTCAACAATGTCATACTAATGGTACACGACACTAATGCCCGTTCCATATAGACTTTTAAAGCAAAGTAAGATGTCTCTGGATAAACAATACCTGACTTAAATATTTTCATTTACTAAATAATTATGCACATATAATCCTTCAAAGAGTACAATTTGCTGCTGATTTTCTTTTTGCAGTTTTAGTGTCAAGGTCGATGCTTTCAGGCTGCTCCTTAGAAATATGTGTTGCCCTTTCCTTCTGTCTGTGTCTGGTTGATAGAGATGCTTTTGTTTTGTTGGTACACGGGATGCCTCTTATACTTATGGGGACAGAAGGGGGCAGTGTGAACACAACAACCTTAGAAAGACATAATTGACTGCAGCATGGTCCATTCTAGTACCTTCACATGGCCCTAGCATTTAATCTCAAATGGAGGATTATTATTAATCTGTCAATTGAAAAAAAATAATTCAAATTTTTATAGTCTTCTGAATGCAAAAAAAGTTTTTTATCTGCTCTTTTTACTTAAATATGCTGTACGATAATTGTAGTCACAAAAATGCAAGCATGATGGCTCTAACCTCATATCAGCTACTCGCAAAGCCATGATGCCACTAGATCTCTAAAAGCACCTTGAAAAGAAAAATGTTCGGTCGTCTCATATTCCTTACTGACTATATGGTAATATGTCAAATGAAAGTGCCTCCCCAACACATTTATCTACTCTCTTTGCATCTAATCAATCCCCTAAATAAATGAAAGTGAGCCACAACTAGATGTCATCACATTTATCTGCAGGCATGCCTCACAGTGCACACACCTTAATGCTGTTACTCTAAAAGAGGGTGGACTGTGGAAATACTGATGGGGCTATTTGACAGCTCAGATGTATTTTCTTCAACATGTTTATTTCATTATGATGAGGATGGAAAATATAGCACAAGCCTTGCTGTGTTGTTGTATTCTGTGAGACATCAAAGCTGGTTTAGATGATTTTGTGTGGTTTGGTATTAAGGCTTGTTTTGCAAGAGACATGTTGGGAAAATCTGATTTACAGGCAGCATGATTCTCAATTTCAGCCTGGCGCCACCATGCAGACGATGGGCCCGTTTCGTTTGGATTCACCCCGGTGATCGCTTCTGATCGTTGACGTGAAGCCAAGTGAATCAGAGCAACGTTCTGTCTTCTCCAGCTAACCTAAACTTCTGTTTTGAGATCTTTTAAAAACCAGGAAATACGGAGGTGTCCAGTCAAACCGTCCTGTCTTTGTTCATGAGCAAGTGGAGAGTTGAGCCATGGAGCTGATGGAGTCAAGGAAAGAATGTGAGTGGAGAGAGGTGCTACTGTGTCTAAAATATCAATGAGGGAGATGCTGCCAAGTTTTGGAGCACACAAGAGGGAACAGGTCCCCTGTTAACATCGAGTGGACCAGGCAGTTCTGCACTGCTTAACTGTTAATATCTTTTATCCTACAGAGAAGATTTTATTTTATTTTAACTACATCATTTTAAACATCGTCTACTGCTCCCTTCCCTCAGTATTTATACACCGCAGTGAGTTATTAGGGAGTGTGTTCCTTGAAAAAGTTTAGGTGACTACAACATCTGTCATTCAGTCATACTGTGGAGCTTAACAATACACTGGAACAGTGTGTTTGCCCAGGTGAGTCTTTAATGTGAAACTCTGCAGAAAACATGCCAAACAAATTCATCAGTAGAACAATACATGTTCCTTGTGTTTCCACACTCGTTTGATTTCGAAGATATTTATCTTAACAGGATAATAATTTGTGAAAGTCTCTGACATTTGTGGCTAGCTAGCATGATAATAAATCCATGGCTTGGAACATTTTTTAGTTAATTAGAGTCAATCAATCCAAACTTTGCTCACTTACCGGTGTGAAACCGGAGTATAATGAGCAGAAATCAGCATGGTGATTGGAAAACACAAATTACAGCTGTTAAAGAGAAACTCATCCACTTTTCTTCTGTTGATGCCAATGCCTGCTGCGAGGATTTAAAATTAGCATGGCATTCCTTTAATGGATGTTGGGGGAATGTGCTCCTCTATAATTAAAAAACCTGTTAATATCCTTGCAGGCTAAAATAAGAGGGGTTAGTATGATTAAATGACAAATCTGCAAGAGGACATATTGGTCATTTGACTGTTAAATGTGTCTGCATTTATTTATCCTTCGGAGAAATACACACCTTAATTACTGAACACTGCTTTCATACAGTATAAGCTGTTTATATGTTAGTTTTCCTGTTTATGTGTATTATGAGCAAATGAAGTAACACTACATAATGGTGTGTGACCATACCAGCGAGGTGGTCAGCACTGCTGCTTCAAATATATCATGTGGCATATTAATGAACTTCCCTGATACGTATGGGACATGGTTATGGTTAAAGGCTGTGTGTCTATCTGTGTGCAGAGCTGCATTCATATTATTCTTGACACATTCCATGCACCTTGCATTCATGGTGTAATGATGTGAGTAATAACCTGGTGATGTTAACAGCACCCCACACCAGGACCTTTATCTGTAGCATGATATGACCCGACTGTTAGTGGTCACAATGTATATGACCTCAGCTGGTTGTAATTTCCTCTCAGGAGCTCTTGGAAAGGGAGAGCTTATGTTGTTGAGCTCATGTCGTCGGGGCTGCTAACAGCAGCTTGCCATTGTATTAATTATTGTCAGGGAATCCAAGGGGTGTAGATAATACAGAATGCACTGGTTGGTCCCATTTGTTTCACTTGTCAGTGGAGTGAATAATTGGGAGTGCTGACCATATTAGACACAGAGAATTTCTAAAACATACGACTCAAACAGTCGCAACACAAAAGTATGGCTGGGAAATTAAAAAGCTTAATGTCTGAGAATTTCAAATCAGTATGGAATAATTTGCTGGCTTCCCATTGCCAAAGGAATTTACTGAAGTTTAACTCTGACAACAGAACAGAACAGTTATTGTGATTCACAGTAAAACATACCCTTTAGAATATTGTTTTGAATTACAGAGACCTTGTTCATGATTGTATTTTACATTTACTATACATACTACCTCAACATTATGTCTTTTGTTAAAGATGTTACTTTAAGGCAACCTGCATCTGCCTCTCTGATGCACCCCAACTTTATTCTTTAAAGGCTTGAGAACATTGATACACTTTTAGTAGAAGGGGGTTGCTAATACAATGGGGCTCATCTTGCAATTCTCCCAAGGAATAACTATCAGTCCTGCTACAGCGGCTTCAGCGTCCCTAGGTGACCGCGCCACTGAGCCCATGCTCGCTCCATCGCACCCCACTCCACGCCTGCTGCCACCCTGAAGGTAGATGCATCACGCTGGGGAGACTGCGCAACAGCAGCCCCCTCTCCCACCAGCCCTCCAAACCTCCTCCACGGCACAGTGGCCTCCTGCGGCCCCTACATATCTATGGGTCTCCACTGCAGCCCCGGTCCCACTAGTCCAGACTCTCCCTCAGGTGAGTCTCCACACCACCTCCATGTCTCCTCCCACATGAACCACACAACTGGTATCCTTTTTGTCATTTGAGAAATGCCACACATACTGTACACACACACATACACACGCTCCTGTGCTCACTCTGAAGGGGACACCGCCTGTTCCTTTCTGCTCACCTCCCGGCTGCCGGCTGACTCTCTGAGCCGTGTCTGTGGTGGCTACGCCATGTGTGGGGATCTAGGGGCTTCAAACAGCAGGCCTCCTGTACTCCCTGAATGGCAAATATAAGTGCCTCCAATTTATTACCCCGTGGACGCTTTATGAATCATCTCTGACTAACTTTGAGCTGAGATGACATGCATGTGCTAATCAGTCTTAGTATCATTATATACGTCAAAAATATTGAATCGAGTAAATCGCGTGACTGCGTCCACTCAAGTTTACCTTGTCCTCACTTTTATTGAATCATCAAGTCAGGGCTCATGTCAGGTTTTCACTACATGGTTATCGTGACTGAAAGAATTCACGATGAAGACGAAATTGCGATATCTAAAGAAAATCTGAAAAAAAAAGCTAGCTAGATGCTGACTGATATATCGATTGTCTGATATTATTGGCTGATATTGGCCTGTGACAGATAAAACGGTATCAGCATATATGTTCCCAATATACACAGGTGAGAAAATTTTTTTTTAGATTACAATGCAGAAAAAGACGCTCAGGATAATCCTCAGTAACTTGACTGTTTCACTTCGCTGATTTCATTTTGGAGCCTCTGCTACATATCGTTGTTTGTGTTTGATAACCACATTTGAGGGACCATTGCAAAAAATAGTGTGTATATCGGCCGATATATCAATATCGTAATCTTTTACTTTGGCTCCAAATGTCAAGTGTCAGTCAGACTCTAATGTCAACAGTCAAATTCATCTTCAGCTTTGTGTATTGTGTGTTTTGTCTCTATTTTGGCAATTACACTCAAAATATGAGTTAAGGGAGCAGGAGAGAGAGTCTGTAACCATAACTGTACAAAAGATACAACAAGAGCACCTTACACATTTTTGGGGAATTTTATCCCCCTTAGGCCAGGTGGCACTCAGCATAAGGGGGCATTAATGCCACCTACTATGACAAAGCAAGAACGGAAAGAGACGGAAATTATATAAGAGGCGATTTTATTACATTATCATTAGGGATGGGACAATATAATTTTTTACTGAGAATCGGGATAAAAAAAAAAACACACAAGTTAATCGTAGTGATTTTTATTATTATCGAGATAATAGTGAATATCCTCACATGAATACCTTGAAAAGGCTGTCTAGCTCGTTGCTGTACAGTCCTACCTCGGTAAGCCTGTCACTGTGTCAGGGCATAGCTTGCACTTTGTATCCCCCATAAAAACAAATTATATGTGTGCATCATGTGTGTAAATACTATGCAATCTAAACTAAAAAATCAACAAGGAGATGAGGATACCACAGTTTATTCTTTTTTGTGCAGGAAGACTTATGATAAATAAGTACTTACCTAAGATTCTTTGATTGTTTTTCAGTTAAAATGATGTGTGTCCTGTCTGTGATGCAATGATGATTTTCTGTTTCTGAACTAAACGTAAGGTGAAAGTGATTCCAGTCTGTTTTAGTTTTGTCGATTGTGGGATATTATCGTGAATCACATATATGTTGGACAAGATAATCATGATCTGAAATGTTCATGTTGTCCCATGCCTAATTATCCTATGTGCATTATTAACGTGATATAAATCTTTCATTTTTAAACATCATGGTTATTTTCAGTACTGGTATATTGTGACATCCCTACTTCAGGTGCAATCTTGTGTCACTTTTATGTCATAGCTAATATCAGGATGTGACAAACTGGTACAATCGTTGCCACAAACAGTTAAAGTTACAGTTTGCTGAGATTCTGTATCAGGAACTCCCAATCAAATCCCCTTAACCCCCTGTTTCCATATCCAGAGCAGTGATATCACATTATAAGATCATTTCACACATAACTGTGATCTCTTCTAAAATCATTTAAATACACTGAGACAGATGTTTAAACAAAGGAACCCTGCTTGTGTTCAGACGTTTGATTTAAATGTTACTGCTGATATAATGCTGCTTCATAATTTAGTATTTACTGTAACCTGCAGTTTGTATTCAATCTTGTCTCACTAAAGCCTTTTTAAAGATGCTTCCTGCAGCATCCTCTGTTTTTCCCCCCTTTAAACGTTTTTTATCACACAAAAACCTCTAAACTATAACAGTTTCACCAGCACATAAATTACAACTTTCACTTTATAGGTTGCCATACCACACCACACTTAGTTAACAAATATTTTACAAACAAGATGCTATCACCCTCTCCATGATATTAATATGATATGTTCTCTGATCTGTAAACAGCTGGTTATCTTGCTTTTCCACGATAAGAGAAAGTGCTGAGGATTTACGCTTGGTGAGCACATTTGGGCTGAATCTTTCACACGTCACAAATTGCAGATGGGAAGCAGTGATCTTGAACAGCCGATCACATTTCCGTGACCATCTGACACCTTCCATTTAGGAAAATAATACTTTCTATCTTAGCATACCCCCTCTGCAGCAGCCAGCAAAAGGAATTATGCCTGGTAGACTTTGCTATTCACAACTTTGGAGCTTCTCCTTTTGTTTTGTTCCGTTGCACTGATTAGATTAAAGTGTTCACTCTTTCATCAGTTATTCAATGCCACAAAAACGTCTAGGTTTGTGTTATTTAGTTTAATTTTCCTGTGTTATAAATAAAGAGACTTTCGTGCTATAATGTAAGCATTTCATAGGAAGTTGTGTAGCTGAGGATAAAAATAAGGAGCTTATTGTATGAAGTAGATAATCAGTGCTGGGATCTGTTGTGTACCTTTTTTTTTGCAGCATCTCTTTGAATGAATTACAGTATTTAAATCTCATGTAACTTGTTTTTTTTTCGCTCTAATATCTTCCCTCTTGTGTTCCCATAATGTTGAGGACAAAAAGACTTTTTATCCATGGAGGTAGATATGGTATCTGAGTAATATGACAGATAAATATGAGTCGGGTTAACTGGTACAGAGAGTTGTAAATCACTGTGGTGTGATTCTTTGTCTCAAAGGGTTTAATTAGTCTGGAAATTCTTCTCTTATCTGATGACCCCCCCCTCCTTCCCTTCCCCTCCCCTCCCTCTGCACACTGCAACAACTTACAACCATAAACGCCCTGCAATCTGAAGACCAGTGGCCTCAGGAGACTGAGTTGCTACAAAGAGCTGAAAGAGTTGGAAATGGTCATTTTATTGCGTTAGAATAGCTCGCTTGAGACTTGGGTAATGTAGTGCTAACTGAGTGCTAACACAGATAACAGTATGTGGCTCCGAAGTGAAATACAGTGGACTTCTACTGTAATGCTCTTTGTGGTGTCAAGTGAAAACAAGGCAACACAGTAATGGCCGTACACAACAATGCAAAACACAAATTAATACTACAGTATCACAGTTTTCCTTCAGTGATGATTGTTATTTGAGATGCAGAGCACAGTCTAATCAGTCATCTCATAAGAGTTCATGTAGATTGAAATTGCTCAGTATAACTACAAGTGGGGGATACGCAGGCTGCGTGCTTGTCAAATACTCAAACATCAAACCGCTTCCATCTATTATAAATGCTACCTATATGTGGCCTGTTATTGCTTGACGGTAGCATGGTGTTGCTCTATTTCATAGTACATGAACAAACCCATTTATCCCTATCTGTCATTTCATAACTTGTGAGGTATCTGTCACTTGCGGTCCCACGGGAGTCCTGCATGTAAGTTTTTTTACTCTAATTGAGCTCTTTATTTAATTGACAGTTTACTGTGTCCTAATAAGTCATTTGAAGCTGTTTGTTTTTGATTGGATTTTTTGCAAGAATGTGATTTTTTATTTTGTGCTTATTTTAAAACCTGCAACTATTTGGTGTGAACCTGATGATGATGATGATGATTAGAGGTTTTCTTGTTGCCTGATTATTCATGATGAAAAAGGGTCATAGTAGGGGAGGGAGTTTTAATTTTGGATGATGAGATTAGACAGCTTTGTTTTCAAGTTTTTCAAAGACATCCAGACCCCAAACTTCACTGTGGCTGACGTGAACGAAGGTACCTTAACGTATTAAGACATTAACTAGATCATACAGGACTGGAAGTACCTCAGGGCTTTTTTGTTTATTGGTTGTTTTTGGTAAAGTGCTATTAATTACATATATGACAACAAGGAGTCTTTCTTCATTATCAGTAAACTTAATGGGAAAACACCCGGTCTTGTGAAAGTGTGCCGGTATATTGAATCTAAATATCCAAACAGGACTTTCACATACAAACACAACACTACTGTGCACTGATGGATGGTGTATTAGGTTTCCACCCTTTGTGTTTTCAGGCCTGCAGGTAGTGACACAATGACCTGATGACAACACTATTTTTATTTTGTTTCTCTGTTTTTATAAGTTTACATCTCTTTGTGCATGTGTTGTGTTTTCATGCTGATGCTTTTGTCACACACAGATTGGGGGGGGGGGGGGGGGGGGGGGTATGTGCTTAATTCTATAGCATAAACAACGTGTGTACATTATAGTGCATGTGTTATTTATGATACAGATGCAACACTTGAGTTTGCGTAGAGCACCTTTCTTTTTGAAGGACTAGCAGGAGCAGAATGAGATGAGGGGTTATTTTGGCGATGGAGATTAAGGCAGGGGCTTTTTGTCATTTGTGCGAGACAAGCCATTCATCCATCCAGTTCACAGCCAAAAAAAGGCTGGTCCCAGAAATTAGCAGTTTCAGCTCAGCAGCAAAGTCGTCGGGCTGTGAAGGCAGAGAGAAATTGACTAATTAGCAATGCGCACTAAAACTTGACGGTTCTCTCTATAACAGCGAGGGAAAGACTCGGTTTTTCTCCCCCTTTCTCTTTTCTTTCTTCCATAGATGTTTGAAATCGCAGTCATTTACGCTCGACAGTTTTTACAATAGCCTTGAGCCATAATTTTGCGAGTCTCTCCAGCATCCATACCCCTGCATGGTCTCTCTCCACCGGCCATGCACGACCGTTTCTCTCCCCAACCGTGGATTTCCTATTACTCTCGTTACGACTCACTGAGCCCCAGGCCCAAGGATAATGATGTGTTGTTTCTTGGTAGCATAATTTGTCACACGTATATTTCTTCTTCTTCTTCTCTTGCAGAAAGCACAGCTCCCTCTCACACACTCACACACTTCTTGTTAATTCAGAAGAACAAATGATCAACGTCAACAAATAACCTGAAATAGTGACTTTATGAGTTGGAATCAATGGTTATTCTGAGGCACCACCGACTATAGACTTAAAAGAAAAGAGGACACTTCTTTTTTTTTAAAAGGAGAACAAAGGAAAAATTCAAGGGAGATTATTTTGGGGGAACCTGAAGCTTACTTTCTGTTTTTTTGTCAAGAAGCTGAAGTCAGGTAAGTTTGGCTCCTTCTCAGGCGAGCTGCTCACATCATTTAGTTGTGACAGGCGCTTTTAGTGAATCCGGCGACAAACGTTTGCAGCACGCTTGTGCCAAGTTTTACACACATTACGCACATAGAAATAGCTTTCGTGTAGTGCCGAAGTAACGATCGATGTGCATTTTTACGTTTAACTTTGCCGAAAGCTCGCATTTTCAGGCGAATATTTTCTCGATACTCACGTCCGCGTAACTCAGGCAAGGCTAAAAGAAAAAAAAAGCGAAAACGCGCCCGTACCGCTGCTGCTGCTGCTGACGGCTCGGAGACAAACTAATTGCTTTTTTTGTATGACTCCCTTAAAATCTGTGCGATGTGTAATGTCCTCATTGTGGGGGTGTGCAGCAGGATAGGAGAAGGGATAAGTGTACGCCGAATGCTGCATGTTCTCCGTCCACCGTGGCGGCTCGTCGCTTTTTCCTTATCCGACAACTTCAGCCGAGAGCAGGGGGGGACGCGCTGCAGCATCTCCGTATCCTCGTTTTTTTGTTTTGACAGCGCCCTTCACAAACCTCAGCCCCTCCATTTAAAACCACCACGCGTCTTTTTTCCGAGTTGAGAAATGAATAAGACCGGCACGCCGTGGGAACTACTGCGTTTTTGTTTGTTGCTTTATGACCAGAGCTCAAAGTTGAAAGCGACCGGAGCCGTATTGGATGTTGATTGTCGCCGGCAGGCATGGCGTGATGGTCGCTCCCCGCCGGACGGACGCGAGATCTGTTCAATGACTTACTCGAGAAATCGTTTTCTGTTGTAATAGTTGACTGATCGCATCTGTAGGCTACCGTGTGTTGTGCAAAATAAATGACCTGAGGTAAATGGCTTGCATGCTTTATTTGTTGCCTAGGTGGCGTTCACAGTCAGGAAGTCATGTCCAGATCGGGTGATAGAACATCCACCTTTGACCCAACACACAGTGACACCCTGCTGCACGGGCTCAATCTGTTATGGAGAAAACAGCTTTTCTGTGATGTGACTCTCACTGCCCAGGGACAGCAGTTCCACTGCCACAAAGCTGTGCTGGCATCCTGCTCCCAGTATTTCAGATCTCTCTTCTCTTCTCATAATGTCATCAACAATGAGGGGAGCAAAGGGGACCAGGGCAGCAGTGGGACCCCCTCATCCTCTCCCGATGACAAGCTGGTGACCCCCAGCGCCAGGCCCATCAATAACCTGGTACTCCAGGGCTGCTCCTCCATTGGACTACGATTAGTGCTGGAGTACCTGTATACTGCCAATGTGACTCTTTCCCTGGACACAGTGGAAGAGGTGCTGTCAGTCAGCAAGATCCTCAACATCCCCCAGATTACCAAGCTCAGCGTGCAGTTCCTCAATGACCAGATCTCTGTGCAGAACTACAAGCAGATCTGCAAGATTGCTGCACTCCATGGACTGGATGAGACCAAGAAGCTGGCCAACAAGTACCTGGTGGAGGATGTGCTGCTGCTGAACTTTGAGGAGATGTGTGCCATGCTAGATGCTCTGCCACCTCCAGTGGAGTCAGAGCTGGCTCTGTTCCAGATGTCAGTCCTCTGGCTGGAGCATGACCGGGAGACTCGCATGCACTATGCGCCGGACCTTATGAAGAGGCTGCGCTTCGCCCTCATACCTGCTCCAGAGCTGGTGGAGAGGGTGCAGTCTGTTGACTTCATGAGGAGTGACCCTGTGTGCCAGAAACTACTCCTGGATGCCATGAACTACCACCTAATGCCCTTCAGGCAGCACTGCAGGCAGACCGTGGCCAGCAGGTGAGGATGAGACAGACAAATGTACACAGACACAAAAAGAGGAAAACACACAGACATGAGTTCACACACACACACACACACACACACACACAGAGCTCTGAGCTGTTTGAGAGTGGATGGAAGGCGATTAAATGCCTCCCCCTTGTTAAATTTTAACAAATTGCCTACTCAAGTATTGCCCACTCGCTCAACCACTGGTCCCACCGCATGTGTAGTCTGGACCATGTAGGTGGTCAGTCAGAGCTGTGAGGTTTGAGGCCCAGTAAATGAGGATTGAGGGGGTTTTCCTGTACAAGAATGCCAGCTGTCAGGGGGCTTGATCTACTCTCTGCTACACTGTATCCACAATTACAAGGTTACCTCACATTTTAGTGATGAAAAAAACAAATCTTTATTTCCTCACACATCTGTGTAATTGCTCTGTAATCAGTGTAGACAAGATGCAGAAAACCAGATAAAGGCGTTGCGTTTGATGTGTAGCAACTCATGAATACAATTTCAAATGCTGTAATTGAATTGTTACCAAAATTACATGGTAATTGCATTACAAGAATACGTCAGCTATTGAGGCCACAGTAAGCAAAAATACAGTCAGAGGCAATTTAATATATATTCGAGTGTATATTATATAGAAAATGCAGCATTTATCAATGAAGCAGCAATCTGACGATGCTTCCTATATTCAGGCTAGACGCACATGTCTCACTCACTAAGAAATAGGCCAAACTGCACGTCTGACTTCCGGTTTTGTCCTGATCAGCACTTTGAGGAGTAGGTAAATAGACAGACACTGTCAGTGAGTTGATTGATTGACGGTGCTGTTGTCAGATTTTGTTTACAGTGCTGGCTGTACAGTCAAGGCTGAAATTATTTTGAGTAGCGATGGCCTCAGTATTCAAATTTAATCTTATATTTTCAAGGAGCAATTTAGAGCCCTGACACTGAGAATCTCCAAACTTGAAAATCAATTTTAGCACGAAGAATCTTCAAGTGGAATCATTTTCCATGTATCTTGTTTTCCTCATTATCACAATAACATATCTATCCCCACATATGGACCTAAATGAGCAAAGAGTCAGGAATCCTCATAATTAGTTTCACATGCCACTGTTTCTCTCCTCTCTCAATTAATCACCATTATCTATGTCCAGGGGCTCATTTGCATATGAATAACCCCAAAACACTTCAGAGTGGGCCAGTAGCCGAGAGAATGTACCGAGACGACGGTGATTTACCCAAGCATAAAAAAAGAAAATATGAAAAAGGGGAAAAAAAGGTGAATGTGACTGAATATAAAGGCCAGCTACTCTTAATCTTTTTTACTGCATATTGTGATTAATTGGTGGATTTGTTATGAAATCCATTAGGCGCCAGATAATGGTCATTAATGTACAGTAAAGTGTGCGGCTTTTGGGTTATATATCATATACAAACAGCAGGAAATATCTCACGACTGGCTGAGAGATGTCACATGAATCATCTCAGCCAATGAAATGGAGACACTGTATAGGCAGGTTTATGTACTCAATTGCGCTTTTAGCCTCCAGCATGGCACCCTGCACGACCATCTTCACTTCACAGCTAATTGAAAAGATATCTTTAGAGTACAATAACCATTCAATAACACATCAGTACTCTGTTGAGCAATTGTTTTGTTAATCATGATAAACGTGACCACATATTGCTTTATTAGTATTCTCAAGTTCAGTATTTGTGCACAGGCAATAAGCAGTTATTCATTTAACCATACATGTGTTCTTTATTTAATTCAATGATTACTCCATTCATACATTTAGTATTTTCAGAGTGAAACATAAGAAATATGGCGTGCAAGTGCTTTTAATGCTATCAAAGGAATTATGTAAATGAAGGAACTGAAGGTGTCCAGGCTCCAGTGTTCCTTCGGGGGTTTTATTTCAAGCCTTAATACCTGTTTTGTTCTCTGTTTCCTAACACTTGTCCACACACCCACACTTTCTGACATTACAGAATCCGTTCCAATAAGAGAATGCTGCTACTGGTGGGTGGGTTGCCTCCTGGACCTGATCGTCTCCCCAGCAATTTGGTCCAGTACTATGACGACGAGAAAAAGACATGGAAGATCCTCACAAGTGAGTAGCAAAAGGCTCTGCTGCTCTTCTTTTTTCCTTCCTTTTTAACCCGAGGCATCTTGTGTTCATGGCTTTTATGATGAGAGGAAGTTGTTCCTATGGATGACTTTAACACAGGTTAATTTCCAACAGAAAATGAGGGGAAGGAGTTCCCTAAATCCTTTAGGTAATAATGTATCACTATCACTTTTAATATAAGTTTTTAATCAGAGCGTGACTTCACAGCACTGTGGAGCGTCATGCCCGGTTTCCCTTGTTTTTTGCTGAAATATGCTGGCAGGATGCATGATGAGATTTACTCGAATCTAATGATCTATTGTGGCAGAGATAGAACAATAATGAATGCCATCTATTCCTCGATAGCTTTTAAATGTAGCTTGATTAGTCCCTCACAGTGATCGATACATGAGATTGAATTACCCCATTCGTACTAAAAGGTAACATGGAATTACCCTGCTGACCTATGAGTTAAGTATTGAGAGACGGATGGTGTTAGTGCAACACAGCTGCTGTAATGAAGTTGCAAACATTCAAAAACATTGTATGAGAAAATTGACTAAATAGCAAAAATTAAAGACATATCCTGTAATCTGTAGGGATTTTTACTAGGGTGCAGTTTATGATATTGTTTTCATGATGTCATATTGAAAGCAAGTTGCACTCATTTTTAGAAAAATCTACTCTTTTGAAAAAAATGTTGTGTCCATAGAGAAAACATTTGAAGACATCCCGCAGATCTCACCTCTTTAAAGTGTCCTATGCTCCATTTTCTCTCTGTCTTCCTTGACCTTTTGAGGCTCACCACTACATCGTTGCCATATTGCAAAGGTCAAGTGAGAGCTAATGGGAAACCATATTTGTGCTTTGAATCATCATTGCCGGATATATTGAGTTTTTGTCCTCTTGTTTTGGTTGGAACCATATCTCAGCAGCGTCTCTTCATTTGTACATATTAGCCATAGGGTCTGTTTTTTTATCACTGTGCAGTTTGTGTTAGCACTTGATGCCACAAGTTTTTCATGAATCCAGCGTGGTGTCTCTCTTGTTGTGTCTTAAATTCAAAGGAAGTTTTGGACACTTTCTCACCCTCTGCTGGAAAATTTCTTGGCAGCCGTTTGTTATTTTAGCTCCTGTTTGGACAAATCTATCAGGGTGCATTTTACCAAAGGAGCCGTTTATACACAACAGCCTGAAACTCACTGTTGTTTACGTAGTCATTTTCTCATTTAGCTCACACTCATGGGTATAAACTGCAACAAGCAAAAGGTCAACAGGGATTTCCATCACTCAGAACTAAAAAGTTAACACTCAAATGGTCCGTGGCCAAGTGGAAGGACAAAACTGCAAAATCATCCCCTTAACACATCAGTGACCATCTGATGTAGCCTCCACACAATGGATGTGGAATAGAAGATTATTAACATTCAATCATAACTTTTCAATGAGGCGAAACCTGAGAGGGACAGCCTTTGATTAAGACATTCATCAACACAATTTGGGAAAGAATCTGATCCCTCCACGTTGATATATCTACTGCTCGCTGATTCCAGTGTAAAGTTTGCCATCTAGTGTACCCACAGCAGCGTGGACAGACACGAGACAAAGGCAGACACAGGCTCAGTCACAATGCTGGACCATTCCCCCTCTCCTGCTTTGATATTAAAATCTCCCACTTGGAAATGGACCTCATCTACGCAGCGTGGTTTAGAACAAAGGAATTCTGCTCAGCAGGATGCAATTGTAATGGTGTTAAAGGCACGTCAGAGCTCGAGCAGCAGTGGTGCATTAGCTGTGGAGTCATTCAACCAACCCCGACTGTGCCTCTATGCAGAGGTTTCTGACTCCCTCTAGTGAGCCCTAGAGCTCACTGTAGACTGGAGTGATGGCGTCCATCTCTTAAGAGGACGTGCTCATCCTGCCATCCTGTGGCTGTTCACCCCTGGGGTTAGTGAAAGATTTCAGGGAGATAGGTGGATGAATTTCACCCTCTTTTTTCAGGTTATATTCTCAGTAAAGCTCTTGCACATTGTAGAAGGGAGAATAATTAATGTGTTATTATTTCCACCAGACTATTATCTTAGTGATTATAGCCTGCCACTTATACCACAGTTCAGAGGTATCTGAGAAACCTGTAGAGGGAGGGCAAATGTCCCAAATCCTCCTACAGTGCTCCTCTCACTGTAGCCTGTGACATACTGTAAAGCGGTAATCTTCTTTTCACGTGGGTGCGAGATGATTTTTAGTATGAGTACAAGTCGCTAGACATCAAATAAAAAGCCGCCCATCCGTGTCCTATATACTGCTGACTGAATGATAATGTAAATAGCATGTAAGGGAATTTGGCAGTCATATGGCACTCGTCTTTGAGGTGCAGTGGAGGCAGGCAACCTAATCCCCTCGTTCGAGATAAAGCTGTGTTTAGTGTATGTAGTATTAGTTCCTATCTGAGACTCCCCTCCCATAGAGGACCGGCACATGTCAGGCAGCCAGAGTGAGATTGCAGGGAGAGGCCAATTGGAAAGAAATGAGATTCAAGGCTGTCTAATTTTGCAGCAACTGTGATCCATCAGGCATTGGGGGGGTGACAGTGGAAATGACTGATGGAGACAGACAGGTGGGCTTTAACATTTCACTGATTTGTGCTCAAAAAGCACCGGGCCTGAGATTTATTGAGTGAACACGATCATGTTCATTATGACTGTCACCTAAGACCATTTCTCTACATCTCAATGGGGTCACTTCAGCAAAAAGAAGATGGAGGAGAAGAGAGGAGGGGAGCACAAAAACATACACAAGGGGAAATCCTCCACGCAGGGCTCTGCTGCAGCTGTGGGGCTGTAGCCATTGATGCTAACGTGTGCTAACGTAGAATGAGCAGCATGACACACTAAAGATCGTATTTACTGAATATGCGCAACGTATTTCTAGATAAATGGCTGCTGTGGGATATTTTGATATTAGAGGAGGAGAAAAGGAAAAGTGTTGCAGTGTAATAAAAAGTTTGATTCCTTCTCAGATACATAGATACAAGCAGATAGACAGTTAGTCAGATAGAAAGATGGATAGAAACAGCAGTCCGTTTACTCTGCTTCATACTTTCATTTGTTCCAGCTTAAGAGTCAACAGGCTTGATTCCCCACAAGAAATCACTTCCTGTGGATGGATGACTGGAAGTTTACAAAACCAAAGCAATGAAGAGGAGAAATCAATCCCATAACATTGGCTCACATTGACAATTGTGAATAGATCTTTTCCTGTGTCACCGTAACAAGACTGTCGGCCTGCTGTAGCGAGTACATCGCAAATTAAATCAATGTTGACATTAACATGAGCACTCTCGTTAAACAATAGGACATGCAGCATGACAAAAATAAAAATAGTCCCTGGATGAGAAACACAGCCAGGACAAATACTGCATTGTGTAGTGAAGATAATAATTTTATAGATGTTATATGAATTGTTTAATTGTGACTAACTTTTTTGAAAGCTTCAATGTAGTTTTTTGTATTATAATTCATTGAAGGAAAAAAAAAGATTTTCTTTTAGGATTATGTCTAAGGGCATTTATTTTCGTATGACGGGAAATTCTTAAAAAATAGAGAAAAGAGTGCTTAGCTGCAGCGCTAAAGGTGCAAAATATAAGATGTAAGATTTGAGTGTGCAGATGTTTTTTTTAACAGAGTTAAAGAAGTTTATATGAAGACATTTGGCAAACAAACAAAAACCCCTCCTGTACAAAATTCTATGTTCTGGGTTGCACGACTGAATATGTAAATTGGTAAAGCTTTACATTCTGGTCCTTCTAACAACGAGACTATATATGTGTTAATAATGACATAGTTCAAACATTATGAGACATTATTAAACAATTAGATGCACTTACACAAAACTTGTTCAACCCTCCGGTTCTTAGGGCTCAATTACACTTCTGCTATTGTGCTAAAGGAAAAAGCCAATAAAAATAATCTTTAAAGAAATGGTTAACAGGTGCAAAATAAAGGACTTATAAACCTTAACAGGGCACTGTTCTCATTTTAGATTTGGAAGCTGCGTAGTGACCTTGTAATGAATTCTAAATACATAATGATTAATCCTATGCTTAGTAATGGTGTAACAATAACATAATAGGCATGATAGTAAAACTCAATATATGTGGTTTGTAATGCAGTTAACAATTGTAAAAACTTAAAGAAATGACTAACTTCTGTAACCAATCTTGCATGCTTGTGACCTAACAATGGACATGTTTTATTATTAACACTTATATACTCTTATAAAGATTAATAAGAATCTTATATGTACCTAATATAAAGCTTAATCCATAAATAAACAGTGGTCTTGTTTATTCCGAGATAATGTTTTCAGCACCCTAATTGTTACAACGATTTACTGTGTTTTTGAAATTAAACTTTATGTTCATGGGGTAATTTAGAGTAAGTTTATTAGACTCAATATAAGTTCCTGGGTTGCATCAGTATAGATATTTCACTGTATTATATGTGACACATGTAAAATAATAATAATAATAATAATAATAATAACTTTTATACCATGAAATTAGGTGTTTGTTTTTTGAGAAGGTTATCATTCCATGAAAATGTCATACCATTACAACCCTAATTAGGGTTAAGGTCAGGGCTGCCTCCATTTGGGGATATTCTACCACACAATGTTTATTGGGGTTTACATTAGCCTTGTATTCGTAATGTTAACTATGTACATTTATAAGACACCATATAAAAGCTTTCATGTTTTCGTGACTGGTGCCTTTGATTTTTGTGTCTCGTCCAGTAATGCCTTACAACAGCGCCCATCACTGCGTTGTGGAGGTGGAGAACTTCCTGCTGCTGCTGGGTGGAGAGGACCAGTGGAACCCCAACGGTACAGTAACACCACAGACTGAACGTCTCGCTTTGCCAGGGACCTCACGCGGCAAATACGTCAGCGTTTAATTAATTTAGAGAGCGCTCCTCTGCGCCAGAGTTGATGCAAGTTCAAAGCCATCAGAGTTAATGCAACACTTTCAGATAGTCTCAAACACTCATCCCAGAGCCAGATCAGCTCTGAGTGGACAAACAACACTCCAGTCAACACTTGTAAATAATTGGCAATGAAAAATAACTGTTACTGACACTGAAATATTTGTGGTGTAAAAGTGTTTAGTGCTTTTTGTGAAAACGTTGGTAACGCCACACCGTAGAAAGAAACAAAGACTGTAAATGATAAAAAATAAAACCAATAACCTTCCTGTTGTTCTTATTACACTCATTATCATTACAATACAACAGTAAACATCAACACTGTTTACAACTGGCATTTCTATAGTACTTCATGAATCCAGGACTTTGGCAAAGAGCTAGCCAATTAGAACCGAGCATTGTCATAGCCTGCATTGCACCATTAAGACTCACTGAACTACTGTAAGTCATTAAAGTAGCTAGTGGTACTGATCTTGATTTTATCTGTTTCACAGGAAAGCACAGCACAAATTTTGTCAGCCGCTACGATCCCAGATTCAACAGTTGGATACAGTTGCCTCCGATGCAGGAGAGGTAAGTCTGTTTGTGGCTGGATACAGAATTGTTCTTGTGTAGGTACATTTAGATCTGATGATGAACAACTTTGTGGTGAAGTGATTTAATAGATTTAGTATTTTTTTCTTTAGATTTTTTTTATCAGTTTGCATAAAAACACTGTACTGTAAGTCTCTAAATTACTATCTTTACAATTCTGTTTATTTTTATGAAGTCATTATAATTCTAAAAAAAGTCTTAAACCCTGAACAGATCTTTTTCTTTCCACCTTACACATAAACTGGAAAGTCCTATGATATCTCTTGTCATTGCTGGTTTAATGATGTTGTCTGGTTGACACTTCCTTCCTCAGGAGAGCCAGTTTCTTTGCCTGCCGCCTGGATAAGCACCTGTACGTGATTGGTGGTAGGAACGAGAGCGGCTACCTCTCCAGCGTGGAGTCCTACAACCTGGAGACCAACGAGTGGAACTACGTGTCGTCTCTGCCGCAGCCTCTGGCTGCCCATGCTGGCTCAGTGCACAATGGCAAGATCTACATATCAGGTCAGGAGAGAAGCCGTCACTCAGTCACAGTCAATATCTTGTCACCCTTTGTCATGAAAAACCCCATTTAAATTCCTGCAATCTATTATCAGTCTGCTAAGTAAAATATACAAAAGGTATCTGATGTTCATTGTTCAGCATATGAAAAAGATAAATACACACATGCATTTTGCTTATATTAAGAATATTTATAATTCTTATTATCAAGCTGGATAATGTGTTGTCATATTAGAACAGCAATGACTATAGACAACAATTATGAATACATACAAAGTCCAGAATAGAGCAGGGATGCAACTAAGTACAAAACCCAAGTACAAACTTCATGTATTTATTAGAATATAGATTGTTTCCTTTTTCTGCTACTTAAAACATCAATTCAACCTCAGGAAAGGCTTTTGCACAATTCCTTTTGTTTGACAGCTACAGTTACTAATGACTTTCTAGATTAAGATTTAATACATGAAACGTGAACAGTTTATTAAATACAATGCATTGTTGTAGATTATATTCTGTAGATTAAAGATAAACTATACCCTTTGCAACATTAAAGTGCTGCTAACACAGTCATTCTGCTTCATAATAAGCTCTCACTTTTAAATGTTGCTGATAATGCTTTGGACTTTTGAAGCAGAAATGCTGCAATGTTAGCTAGCTAGCAATAGCAATGTTAGCTAGTACAACAAACTGGCAACCACATGAAAGGGCAGATGATTCATACAACAGCGGTGTTGCTCATGAATGCAATGGAAGCAGGGGATGGATTGCCACATTTAGTGCCTGAATGTACTCAATAACACCTTTAACACAGCCAAAAATTCACAAGCTCCATTTGAACAAAGTGCGAAAGTGTCAACAGTAATACGATAATATTGTGTTTAAAGAGCACTGATTTATCATCGTACTCTTCTAACAGACTGACTCACAATGAACAGATTTAATTTAAGGATCAAAATCAATGCAGAACGAGATATATCTTGGTTTATTCACACATTCTTCTTCCTTGTCCAACTCCTACATTAATTACTACATTAATACTACTATACGCATTATTGCCACACAAACTTTTACAACTTTATTTCACATATGCAGTAGCAGTCCTTAAGACCTGTAAACAGGCTTTGATGTGTGAATTCACTTTCCCTTTAATCAGGAGCTAGTGAGTGCTACATCTTTTCTGCCTGTCTCCAGGTGCCCAACAGCAAATTTCAAACTCTCCCGTCAGAATGATGGACAGAAAAACAAAGAAGAAAGGCATCCTTATTCCTGAAGACATTTTTTCAATATGAATTCTATACAATAGTAACACTGTCTAAAATCTATAACGCTGCCTCTTGTTTTACTGACATTTAAATCAGTCAAAGACTCATGACACTGACGCAGTAAGCCATAAAGTAAGACAAAATCCTCCTCTTCCGAAAGCTGACTATCCCTGAATCATCAGTGAACTGTGACGTGGCTATTGTACCATATTATGCAGCACAGCAGCCATTAGAATATGAAATTGAAAGAAAGAAGGAATAGAGGCACTAACCTTGAGTGGAACCTGTGGTTGAATAGAGCTGGAGAAAGCACCATTAACACTGACACACCGCTAACCATCAGACAAAAACAAGACATCTAGTCAGTGAAGATAGCATTTGAAAAAAGGGCCAGTAATTGTCTCTGTGAGCACATGTGGCTAGAAAGTATTAATTTATATGTTAAAGATAATTTTAGGATATGGTTTAACATGAGAACCCCGGTAATTATAAGGTTCAGCAGTAGATCAATACATTTTTTTTAATGAGGACTGTCATTGATCAGAATACGCGTGTTTGCCCTACAGCCTGTGTTACAAGAGCAGCCAGTGTGGCACAGCATTAACGGCACAGTTGTGTGTCTACCTGTTGCAGGAGGAGTTCACAATGGAGAGTACGTGTCCTGGCTCTACTGTTACGACCCTATAATGGATGTGTGGGCTCGGAAACAGGATATGAACACAAAGCGTGCCATTCATGCCCTAGCTGGAATGAACGACCGTCTATATGCTATTGGTGGAAACCATTTGAAAGGTAAGTACCCGAGCGTTTCAGGAAATGAACTGAAAAACAGGTCAAGATTGTATAATTTATATTTTCAACATTGTGTGACAGAGAGCCGCCATTGTGAGTGCAACGATGAACTTTATTACGCTCTCTGACCTAGAAGCAGTCTTTCTCTTTCACAGTTTATCATTTAAGATACAAATAAAAAAAAAACAGGACAAACAACTGAGTTGCTGTTTTCTTTCATGCAGTTTGTATTTAATCATTTTAATGGGAATAATAAAAGCAGAGATACTGTCTTTCATTACTTACTTAATTGGCTTTTCGCTGCCACTGTTTCAAGTTCAGCTTGTAAAAACTTTCCATAAGTGCTCTGAGATCTGTCTCAACTGTATCCACATTCAAAAGCAAACTGTTTTTTTTTCCTTTCTGTTTTGTCAGGCGTATGATTCATTACTGCATGTGTGTGTCTGTGCATATCTGTCTTTGTCCGTGGTTTGTTTTTGTGGCTTCTTTACTGTCTTTACTATGTGGCTGTGTGTGTTTGTACGTCCATTTCAGTGTAAAACACATTCAGTTATATGTAGTGAAATGTGCGTTATTAATAAATGGCCTTGGCTTCAGAACATGGCAATATTTAGGTGCTTTCAGGAAAAAGCAGATACTGGAAATATAATCCACACAGCTTCAGAGGCCCTGAGAGGAATGAGTGAAGAAAACAACGACGTCGATGTGTCATTTGTTATTTCTCTCCTTTGTTTACCTGACTATACAGTGTAGTGGCTGTTATGTCACGATCAGTGTATACTGGCTGAACAGTTTAAAGAAAACAGACTAAACTGGACATCCTGTACGGTTTGATTTTATTTTTAGTTGCAGCTAGCAAGTGCAAACAACCCCACAACTCAAGCATGTGGCTTTTTTTTCCTAACGGGGTCCCACCCACTGAAAAACCAGTAAGAAGAGCAAAAAAGTAGATTGCAATTGAGTTTTTTTTTTTTTTTAAGTCCAAGTGGCTTATTTCTTGTTTTCTTCCTCTCTCACAAAGGTTTCTCCCATCTAGACGTCATGTTGGTGGAGTGTTACGACCCAAAAGCTGACCAGTGGAACATCCTGCAGACGCCAATCCTTGAGGGTCGCAGCGGCCCGGGCTGTGCTATTCTGGATGACAGCATCTTTCTTGTTGGAGGCTACAGCTGGAGCATGGTATATTCTCACACATCAGATTAGATCATGTTTAATATAGCAAAGTTCTATATTTGTATTAATATGAACAAATCCCATGAAAAGACCTACAATGCTCTTGTCATAATTCGCTTCTGCTTTGCCTCGATGGGTCTAGACTACTTTCCATTCTTAAAAAGGCTAAATAATATATTTAAATATCTGGGCAATGTAGTTTTTTAGGAATAAATAGTGAATTTGTCTGGGACTATTTTGAGCTGCGGATCCATATACATCCACATCTATGACACTATTGTATATTTAGTGTTGGAAAACATTCCCAAAAGTAAAGTAAAAGAAAGATATTGTGTTAAAGTATTACCGTTAGGTCGTTAGTTTATGTTGGTGGACTAATGTTAGCAACTGTAGCACTCTGTTACTGAGTTACTAAGACGATGCACTTGAAAACATGCTTCACATCCTTTGGACTGTCATGGAAAATCTGAGTCCTTCACAAAGAAATCCACAGTCCAGCAGCAATAAACAACCTAAACAAATCACCCACAAGCTTGTATAGACAACTGAGGGAGATGGAGAAGGGCTCATTTTTCCTGTAGTGTTACTATATGCTCACATATTGCTAATATAAAGGTAATTAATACATATAAATTGTTACTAATTGCTACATAAAGCCCCTTTAAATGTAATCAAGTATCAGAAGTACAAGGAAAAGTAAATCACAAATATATTGATGTGCATGTTTATACTGTATGCTGGGGTCAATTGATTATTGGATTCTATAGTCAGCATTTTTCTGATTATCAGAATCAGTGCCTTGTTTTTTTGTGTTTTTTTTTAGCTCTGATGCAGCAAAGAATCAGCAAAATAACTAGTAACTAAAGATATTAAATAAATGTGGTGGAGTAAAAAGTGCAATATTTGCCCCCAAAATGTGTTGGAGTGGATGTATACCGCAGCAGAAAATGGAAATACACAAATAAAGTACTAGTATCCCAAATTGTACGTGAGTAAATCTACTTAGTTACATTCCATTACCCATTATATGGGACAATACCCAAAGAAGAAAGAGTTTGTTGATTGTAATGGAGGATCATCATCACCAAATGTGCCACCTTGTGTTTTTTGAAGAACGGTGCAGTTCTGTGTCACAGAGCAATAAGCTGCGTCAATCCTTGAATACTCGAGCAATGTTTATTAGTGGGTTTATTGTCTGTTTTTGTGATATTAAAGAATTTTCTTCCCAAAAGAATATAGAAAATCACCAGATTTCATCTTTGACGTTGTCCCACATGTTTTTTGACTACATGCATTTATATAAAACCGTGTTTTCTTAAGATGACTGAAGAGAGTAACTTTGTTTCCTCTTTCCCTCAGGGGGCCTATAAGTCTTCTACCATCTGCTACAGCCCAGAGAAGGGAACATGGACAGAGTTGGAGGGAGAGGTGGCAGAGCCTTTAGCGGGCCCAGCCTGTTCCAACGTCATACTGCCTGTCTGCCTTCCTTTTAACAAATGACAACTACTGGCGTATGAGGGCGAGAAGCAGCAAAGTAAATGGGGGGAGGACGATTGATAAGCAAAACGGTCGTCCACCATTTTGTGACAAACCTTCCGGTCAGACGACGGGGGTGTGTATAAATTATTTTTTTACAGGTTTGACCAGAGCACTTTCGTTATTCCCTGCTGAAAGTTTGACAAAAAAAAAGAAAAAAGAAGACGAAGAAGAAGAAGAAGAAGAATTGTGTAACTCATGTATTTAAACTCATCTGTGTTCTGAGAAATGGTCGGTTTCATGTTTGATTTAATTTAAACTGATAGTAAGTGTTTTTGGCTTCTATAGCACGCATAGTGTTGAACTGAATTATAGCTTTCAAATCCATTGTATCTTGTATTCAGTAGAGGCATAATTCCAGCAAAATGCAGTGTTGTTTCATGGACTGAAAAAGGTGATCAGTCCCAATCTCGAGTTAAACTAGGGCTGGGTGATGATCAAAGTGTATAAATATTCTTCATGGCTCACGTTATAACTCACTTCTCTCTGGGTGGATTGTGCACTTATCCAGCAGCATCACCTCGATGGATCATAACACAGCTGTTCTGTTGTCTTTCTCTAAAAATGAACATATCTTTGTGTCGTATCAGAAACATTCCCTCACTGCGGTTGTCATTATTTAACTCACATTGTAACAACAACCTGATTACTGTAAAAAGAAAAGACACAGTTACACACCAGTCTTTGAGGGTGTGTTCATGTCACCCAGCCCTAATTTTTAACTGATTATCTTGATAATAATTTACATCCAGACGGAAGTCGTGTTTCTGTATAACTTGTTGAACAGAGAGTTCCTCACGGGTTACCTGCTCGCCACACATTTGTGGCCACTGCTCTTCATGATGCAAGCAAAACAAATCAAGGTTTGCTGTTTATTCTGACGCACTAACGTTCACATTAATTATACAGTGATGGTACAATCAAATTGTAATTGCTAGCCGATGTATTTATTGGTGGCGTGTTAACAGATGAGAGGACGTGCGTTTGGTTTGTCCTCCTTCCTATGTTAATGCCAGCAGGCCCGTTTATGAGGCCGCGTAGCATTACCTCGATTTTAATCTTTAATGTATGGAAAACAAACGAGCATACAGTGGCCCTGAATGCACTAATAGTGGACTTTTAATACAGCACTTTTAATTCACTGACATGTAAATTGATTAATGTGCTAAATATCTTCAGTGCAAATGAATCCAATGAGTCCAGTCTAGTCTACGTTATTAGGTGAAAAAATTTACTCTAAATATCGATGCAGTACCTGTTGAATTCTGTAAAGATTTGTTGATTTCATTCTTGTACATAATTGCTTGCAGTGAAACATTTTTGTGCACTCGACCTTGGATTTATTCTCAAATCCTGTTATGTCCTTTGCATTTTAGAATATGAAAATAAATTGACTCTTGATGATTAAAACACCTTTCTCAGTTCTTTGACATTCTAGACACAGGTATGGTTTATACCGGGGATGCTGGGTACATGTCCTAACTGCTTTTCAAGAGGATAATTAGTGTGACGCTGACTGCGCTGTTTGGTTCAGTGGCCAAGAGGTTAAAGCATTGAGCTCATCTCCATGCTCTCCACTGCAAAATCACTGGTTTGCATCCTGGCTCTTGGTTAGGCTGTGTGATGCAATTCCTGCATTTCTAGCAATCTGCATTACAGCGTTCACGCTGCAGTTTCAGCAGGAAATTCATTTTCCAGTTTTTTATAAAAACAATGTCCGAAAAGTAACTAGCACCAATACATGTTATCATACGATACAATCTGTATGCCCGCCGTAAACATCTACTTCGACCTCATACAGTACCCCATTACACTGCCTAAAATAGCATCTGATGACTTTTTTTCACCGGAACCCTCTTATTCCTCTTCCACTTTTCTAGACAGGATATGAGCAAATTTTCTTGAGGTTTTTAATGTGAGTGATGAGATGGGAGACAATTCAACATATTTTAACTCAAATGAAGCCAAAGCTGTCTCTAGAGATGGGACAATAAAAGCTTTTATTGTGAATCGTGATGAGAAACAAGTGATGATTGACCTCCAATTTCCTGATTTATTTTGAATTGCCACGAAGGGGATGGTAAGATGAAGTGATTCCAGTACATGTTTGTGCCATTTGAGGAGTATAAAGCATGTTTTTGATGATTACTGGGATGATATCCCGAAATATATCTTGGCAAGGATCATCAGGATCATAAATGTTCATAACCTCGCATGTTAACCGTCAACTGTAGCTCACATTTGCTAAAAGCGACTTTGAGATGGACTTGTGACACAGGAAAATGTCTTTCTAAATTCACAGATCATTCTCAGTCTTTTTTGTATTTTTCTTGGAATCGTTTTGTGCGTTCGTTTTTCTTCCGCTTTCGTTTTGTGCCTGAAATTTAATCAAATGGCAAAATCATTCTTTGGTTCAAGTGTTCACCCAATCAAGTAGGAATGGCTTTAAATTGGGATTTAAATTATGAACCAAAAGTTTGAGGGACAGATCTGTTTAATAACGCATCTACATGATCAGAAACACAACTTCACACATTGATATGAATGAAGCTCAGAGACACAACACGAGCCAAGTGTTCGCAGCTCATAAGGACATTAAAACTGTTTTCAGGAGGAACAGTTTCCCTTTCTGCTCGCTCCACTTGTAGCCGCGTCACACCAGAGCCAGACCTCGATACTTATCTGATCCCTCCACTTCCTACAGTTGACTTGTCAATGTGAACTAAAGAGAGATTCATTCCACTTGCAGTTCACCTCAAGCCTCTCCTAGACTGACTGTCGTAGATAATAAAGCCTACAGAAGCTATGATTATTAATAAATCTGACCTTGAAACACAGCATTAGAAAAAGGCAGGATTCTGTACATGATATTTACCCTCAGGCCAGCCTCTCACGCCAGACCAGATTTGATCTGCCAGCCATTTACTACCAACTGTCTCAAGCACCAAGCAGCATGCTCGTCCCCACGCACGCCATACACCTGGTGGTTTATTTCCAGCAGCCTTTTTTTCTTTTTTTTTTCTTTTTTCTCCCCCCCTTCTCAATGGCAGCAGTTTCTCTGCTTGACGTCTCCACTTCATGCATCCACTTGGCCACGTGCCTGGAGGATAAGACGGCAATTATTTCCTCACTGAGATGATTCTGCTAGATTACATAAATCCATATCTAATTCACACAATATGGCAGCGGGACAGCAGAAAATACTCAGTGTTCTTCTTGTCGGAAAAAAAAAAAAAAATTCTCAGAGAAAAACATGTCAGACAACAACCCACTGAGGAGGTATTTGAGTGCTTTCCCTCTCCGGTCAGTCGAACCACAGGAGACTCGATCACTAACAAATGCACCAGGACAAACATTTTAGAGGTCTGGACTGAGAAATACTGAAATACGTGGAGCCTGGTGAGGATTTTGAAATCTCCATTTACCCTTCAGTGCCGGTGGAGGCAGATGGTTTCTGCTCCGCTCTCAGTCCCACAGCTAACACCTCCTCCCCAGCCTGGGGAATATTAGGAGTGGTTAAAATGAACAGAGACGACCTTTTAATTAAGTACATGGACCATCATGGCTCTGCTTTAATCACAGACAAAGTATTCTCTGTCCTTGGCTTTGGTTTCATAATAGTTCAGACACATGGAGGGAAGGTGGAGAAAACCTTTATCTTCATATATCTCATGAGCACAAATATATTCAAGATATTTTAGAAGAAAGCATACAAAGCGTTTTAAAAAAGCATCATATCGCAGTGGATAGTGCTGGAATAAATAGTTTCCCCACACAAAATAGCAACCATTTATCTAATTCATTCATGGTTCCGTGTTGTCTGTTTCTCCTGAGAACATGGATTTAGCTTTAGAAATGAGCTTCTTTATCCTGAAAGCTTTTATGTTCCATCTATTCCTGCAAAGGTGCCGAATCAACGTACAGCAGCTGCAGGCTCCTCTTTTCATATTCAGTCTTTTTTTTTCACGTTTGCTAACGAGAACGTTAAAAAAAAAAAAAAAAACCCCGCAGGGTGAAACTGTGCTTCAATCCTGCTGTACCTCACCTACCCCAGCATCTTATTTTTAGTATCTATTTGTATTTGTAACCTTTTATGAGTCCACTTTTTTCTTCTAAACATGGATAAAAGTTCTCTGAGACTTCAATTAGAGATTCAGATTTAGAGATGCACTGTAGTCGAACTCTTTGACCCTTTTACCCAAAATGCTGGGCTTGCTCAGTGAACAGAGTTTGGTCAGCCAACTGAGCTATATATGTTCATCTTCAGTAATGCACAGACAATGAAAATGTACTTTCATCCATCTAATCCAGCAAAAGATACAGAAGTTTCCGCTGCCATCCCACCAGACTACAGAGTGGCTCCATTCCTCAGGCTGTGAGACTCCTCAGTTCATCTATGAACCTGTTATACTCTAAATGAACAATGCAAGAAGAGGTTTTATCGCAAAGAACACAATAAATAGCCTCACATACAACATGAGTATAAGCCTCTTTTGGGGCGCTACTCTTGACAACTGACTTAATAGTAAAGAATATGACATCTTTGCTAATTTCCTTATTAAATCAAGTTAATAATCTTTACATTTTCATGTTTTTTATTCCCATAGAGAAAAAAGTACTTAAGTTCTGGTTAATGATTTTACTTTTTATCGTAGTAAACATCCTCAGCACTCACTGTTGGTGAAACAGAGTTCAGTTGTTACGCTTTAAAATGATTAATTACAAACTACTCAACCCAGTTTAGAATTTTCACGGCGACTGAAAAGTGCGGTTTGTCTACTTACAAGAATTCAATTCAACATAGCATGAATAATATTGTTTTCAATCATACATTAATGAAAAAACACCTACTTGAGTTTATGAGTAGATGTTTCTTTTCTCCAGTAGTCGACGTGCCACTTTTTAAACTCAACAAAACTAATCAGAAGTATCAATCTGTGAGTTGTTCTTTTGGTTCAGCATTTTCCATACTTGAGTATATATGTATACTTGCACTTGACTCGTTTGTATTGCAGAGGCAAATATTGTACTTTTAACTCCGCTACACTTACACAATATTCTCAGTACAACTTACATATTAAAGGTGCATTATGTAATTTCAGGGAAGAAATGTTATTCTCTTCATTGAATGTTTGTTTTTTGTGCCTAAACACACTGAATAAATCAATTCTCTTTGTTCTCATGACTGAATAAACTAAATAAACAAACTGACCTTAAAGGACAAAACACTGTTTTACTTTGTTTATATGTGGTGGACCCTGCCACCTTTCTAGCTTTAAATAGAGTTCTGGAGACCTTATTTTCCTCAGAGAACAGCTTGTTTATTTAGTTATGGGAAAAATAAATATCCTGAGTTTGAATTTCTTCTCCAAATATACACAGTATCCCTTTAATGTGTTAGTAATAATAATCTAATATCATGTATATCATTCTTCTAGTATAGCATTGCAGGTTTAAAATTGTGTTGACACAAACAGGTGCACTTTGGGGAAAAAATCTATAAAAAGATTAGGGTGATTCTACAGAAACATCCACTTATATGTCAGTCAATCTATTTGTTTTCTACTTTTTTACATTCTCGATTAATGAAGAAGGTCACAGCAGTGACATTAACTAAACTTTGTTAGTCATTCTCCTGTGTTTAAACTTATAATAATGTTGTATGTAAACGCTGAACATTTTTGAGTCATGTTTCATGCTTCTGCTGGGAATCTCTTCTGATTGTTTACTTCTGTCTTATGGTTTTGTGTTTTTGTTTGTACTCCACACCACGATGAAGTGGTCAAGAGTAAATAAAAACAAATAGAAGGAAATGAAAACATCTAGAAAGAGGTAAATGTAACAAATGTCTTATAACTGACATAAACACGTCACTTCTTCCAGTTCTTCAGGAAACAGGTCAGAGGAAGTGAAGTGATGTCATCAGTGTGATTTTGATTTCAAAATAATAGACTTTTGTCACCTGTTACACCAGTGACTCCACTCTAGAGGACGATTACTTCCAATATAATTTAAAATTGTATCTTTTTAAAATGTAATTTCTCTCATATATGTGATAGTTAAGTACACATTATAATAGAAAAAACATGGGTTTGGAAACAAAATACTGCACTTTCCTTCTATACATGACTGTGGGGACAACTGTGGTTCTTGGAATGTAAAATAAACTGATGCTAAACTGACTAAATTGATGTCCCAAGAGGCAGTGAATGCTCAAATAACCTGTTGTTTTATTGTAAAATATAAACAAAAGTATAAACTATGATCAAATTTATTGTAAAATGTGAGAAAAATGTTTCAGGTGTTTTTCAGGTGTCATCTTTCTGCAGAGTCTGAGGACAGACACGGTCTCCACAGAGTGACCCAGTCAAACGGAGGTGAAGGTGAAACCTGTCCATCTCTGATGCCAGCGCGGTCCCCTCTCCTCTGAGCCCCGCTGGGCGTCAGGTGCGCAGCTTTAGTCCACCATCTAGTGGATAAACGTGTCTGAGCTCAGTGTGTCTGCGTTCTCAGCAGTCTCACCGGTTCATCCGAGCGGCGTGCGGAACCTGTTGATCCACCCTCCTCCGTCTGAAACTCACCTGGACCTCGGGACAAGGTGCATCACCTCCTCAGAGCGGAGGGAAAAAGGATCCAAATTACAAGTCTGCGAGATTTGAAGTTTCGGAGGAGGGAGCCATTCATGCTGACCCACATAAAAGTGACTCACTTCTCCGCCGCCGGCTCGTGAAGATGATTGGGATCATTTCCATGCCTCTCGCCGGTCCCCGAGCCTGTTTACGTTCATGTGAGCTGAGCTCTCTCCTCTCTGGCTCGCGGGAATTTATAGCCAAAACAGAAACTGAGTGATCGGCGCGCAGAGGAATCCTCGCAGAATCTACCCAAGAAGAAGACGCGCTCAACTTGGATCGAGTGAGAATATTGAAGGATACCACTTGATCTCATCTGATCTGATCTGATCTGTGTTGACGATGAAGGAGCGCGCGTCGCCACAAGGTAAATTCATTAATCATGTCATTAGTTAATTGATATTGTTATTTTTTTTCTCTTCCTGTCTCGCGCACCTCATCCATCCCTTTCATCCCCCCCATCGCAGTGAATATTTTTAGCATCTATTGTTTCCACTTGTTGTGAACAGCTGCCGCCGCTCCGCGTATTTTTCTTTTTCTCCTTCTCTTTGTTCACTATTTGCGTCAAACACTTAACTCCACCAGAATAAAGAAAAGCAATCCTAATTAGCATCGCAGCCCACTTAGTGTATTTCTCAAACCATCGCGGACCTGCAGCCCGACGCGCGCACATGAGAGGGAGAAAGAAGAGGGGGGTGCTGAAGATTGCACTAATTAACAGCGAAGGAGATCACAGTGCGATGGTCTGAATTTGAAAAAAACAAAACAAAAAAACGGCAGAGCGTCTTCACAGGGTGCCTTTAACTTTAATGAATCACACAAACGAGGTGGACGCCTCTTGTAGTCACACAGATGCTTTTTTTTTTTTTTTTTTTTTAAATCTCTAATCAGACCTGATTAATCTCATTTGTTTGTCTAAGTAACGCAGGCGCCGTGGATTCACCCTCAACACCGCCCGTCCGCTGCCGCTGCGTCTCTCCAAGGTGTGCCTGTTTGAGTGCCTTGACATTTAATTCCCCCCACACAGCCTCCATCTGCAAAAACCCACCTGGCAATTAAAGGTATCACATATCTTTTGAACTTTGAACTTGCAGCTAAAACCAGAGGCAGGAAGAAGAAGAAGAAGAAGAAGAATACCGCCCGCGTGCCGGAGCGTGCGCGTCGAGCTACCCGCGTAAAAATGCGCGCGCTGACCTTGCGAGCCTTTCTCGCGCGCTTTCAGGGGCAAAGCGCTGCGTTCGAGGGCAGAGCTCAGAGCTTCAGACTGTGTCCAGTTCATGTCTGAGGGGCCCCTGCTGATGATGAGTGAGTCACTGCGCCTTTTGCTTCAGCTCTCCCACACTCAGTCATCTTCCTTTCAGCCGCGGCTCAGTGGAAACAGCCTTGTTTTCGTCTGTCTCCGACTGGCTCGCCTCGACAAAAAAAAAAAAAAAAAAAAATTGCAGTTTTTCCAGCCTTGCCACTTCATCTCCCTCATATTTCTTCTGTCTCGGTTACACACACACACACACACACACACACACACACACACACACACACACACACACACACACAAACACACAAGTCTATGCTTAAGTGGCAGCAGCAGCAGCAACAAGAGGGTGGTGGTTTGAACAGGGCTGGAACCATAGAGGAGCAGATTAGAGCGATGAGAAAAGTCTCTAAACTGTGGTCAGAAAGGAAAATCTCACCTCCCCTAATGTGTCCTCATTACTTTTTACGACACCCACTCTCTGAACAAAGTCTTATTCTGCTCACCAGTACAATTACTGGTGCTATTTCTGCACGGCTGCTGATTCAAAGCTTTTTTGCTCCCTCCTGTCACAAGCACTGCCAGCATCAAAAGATCCCTTCTGGCTGAGCTGATCATTTAGATCACACAGTAGGAGTCGAACAGGGTGGCACTGGTTCTGAATTTAAAGACGCGTTGTTACGTAGGAGAGTCTAGCTCTCGTTCCAGGAACCGTCAGTATATCTGTTGTGTGTCTCTCATCCATATTCCATAATCACCCTGCGGTTTGCTTTAAAGAGAGAAAACGCACAGATTCCACGCCGGGGGAAAAAAAATGCTACTTCAAAAAGTGGAAAGACTGATAAAAAAACAAAAAAAACAAGGTGTTACTTGCTTGTGAGTAAGTCAGCGAATATGTGCCAATGGAACAGGTGGAAAAGTGTCTAAAAAGAGTCGCCTCTATCTCACTGAGATGCTACTTTCTGTTGGGGTGTCTCATATTAACCCTTTTTTACGCCAATTATTAAATCACAAAGTAAATCATGAGTAGTAGTAGTATAAGTCAGCTTAACTTTTTGCATTACATGTTATTTTGAAGGACGGCAGCGGACATTATGCAACAACCATCTGCAAAGTGATTCAGGAGCAACTGTTAAAGGATAAATTCGCCCAAAAAATAGTCCAGAAAACATTTCATGAGCTTCACAGCAAAACAGAGTGCAGAGTCGCATTCTCCTAAACAACTGAAGTCGATCAGTAGAAACGTACAAAACAGCTCCATGTGGCATAATCTAAGTTTCCAGAAGTTCCGAGATCCCAGTTTGATTTGAAAAGATATTACTTTTACCCTCGACGCCTGGTCAGGCTTGTGCACCATCTTCAGACAGGTGGTGCACTTTTACAACCTTTTTTTGGTCTTTATAATAACTGATTTCTCTCTTCTTTTGGGTGGACTTATTTCTTTAAATGGTTTGTTGACAACTGTATTCTTCTTCTACATCTTTTTCCTGTGACTAAAGACACATCTGTCCGCTCCAGCGGATGTTATTCAGGTATTTTTCCCAACACTTAAGTGTTAGGCAAACTGATATTTTGATCTGATGATGTCGGTAGAAGAAAACTGAAGGGATGTTTGCGATTCATTCTTCAGGGGACGAGAGCGTCTGAACCAAATGTCATTCCAATCCATCAGATATTTGTTATTTCAGTCATTCGGTAAAATAGTTCAGTCAAAGCCACAAATATCACCAAAGTCATTAATGCACAATATCTGGGAGTCAACGTTGAGCGAGGAGTCATCCTCTGGGGACCATGAACAACCTTACAAAGTTCATGACCAGTCCATCCTGTAGTTGTTGAGATAATTTGTTCTGATTACCACCTGACTGATATTGCCATCCCTGCAGCCATGCCACTATCATCATGGCTCAAAATAGACAAACAGAGAGGGGACATATGTGTATGTGATGAGGATGTGAAGTGTTTTCTGAGCTGTGTTCATGAGTGTGTTAAAAACCTTTCGCTCAGAATTTTTCTACCTCTCTAACCTCTTTTTTTTTGTAGCATTATGGTGAAACAGCCACTCCTCTGTAGAGATGCTTACCAGATCAGACCAGTCCCTCTCCCTCTCCCTCTCCCTCACACCCAAACGCCACTCTCCATCCAGCTGTGGTCCAGATGGAGACAGGCACATCCAGTCCTCCTTGTCCCTCCCCGAGCCTGAGCCCTGGAGGAGGCCCAGCTCCACCCCCCGCCCCGGCCTGGCTCAAGGAGCCCGCTCCAGCTCCCTGCAGGTCCCTCATGCCGTCCCCGAGCACCTGGGGCTGCCCCCTCGAGCAGCCAGCTTTGATGTTCCTCGTGGTCAGGATGACGGCTCGTCTGATCAGGGCTCAGGGTCTCTGAGCCCCCATGGCATGCAGCGGCGGCGGGGAGGACTGGTGGAGCAGAAGGACATCATCATGGCGCACCAGGCGCACAAAATCCAGAGCACGCCGCAGGCCCGCAGGAAGGAGTGGGAGTGAGTATAAAAGAGATTCAGAGGCAAATGATTCCTCTTAAATTGTATGTTTAAAGGTGATAAATCACCATGGAGGAGGATGAAAGCATCAGTGTAAGAGCACCATTATGCAGTAAGACTGCTCAACCTGTTGAACCTTTTCAGCGGGTCCGTTATCGACTCGAACTTTACTTTGAATGTTTAACAAGGTCCAGAGGCTTTTAAAGATATGAAATATGTCATGCTGCATTTTATGGAACAGTGCCAAAAGTGATGCAAAAGGATGCAGAATTTCCCCTTTGAAGTGGTGACAGTGTCCACATTTCCACATTTCAGTCGATAAACCTTTTTTTCCTGCAGACACTTTGACTCGTCTGGTGTAATTAATAACAGTAATGATGGCTCAATTCTGTCTAGCCTTCGTTAATGTTATTAATTACACCTGTTCTTGTCCTGCTATGCTGCTTCAAACCGTCTATCATGAAAATGACTCTTGGATTTGTGACATACTGTAGCTTCATCAGTACAAACAGTTTTCTGACACGATTGACAAACTTAAAGCTGCACTGATCAGTATGTCTACTGTAAATTAACAATGGGTCACATTTTGAGCCCACGAAGATTTATCAGCCGGCAGATATACGGAGCCTTTACATTTCTTTCAGCTCATTGTTTTGGTTGAATGGCCTGCAGTGTTACTCTTTTGATTCTCTCTCACAGCTCTCATCAGCCTCGTTTACAGCCACAACTGGCAGATGTTTTTTTTCGTTTTTTCTTATCTTTTTTGCAAAAATGGAAAGATAAACCTACTTTACCTATAGTATAGATGGCACAGAGCCGCTAAAGAGCCTGATGTTTCTCTGAAGAGTTGTTGGGGCTGAGAACAGAGCTCACTCGAGTGAAGAATGCCCACAGAGAAAACGCATCCAAATGAATGGTAATCGTGCTCCAGGTGTAAATAACAACTGTCAGCTGTGGCAAACGTCACCACACCTTTACAAGATGATATGTCCGTTTTTTGTTTTCAATGTCTTGCCCCCAAGTGGCCAGAGATAAACACACCAATTTAGGGTTTAACTTGGAATGTCAGTCTAGTTATACTATATGATGTGAGAGGGTTGGCCATGCTGCTTTCAACTCATGGATTGCTTTTTTGTTTAGAGGTCCAATCTGTAAGAAAGAAGTTTATTGACTCTAGTTTAAAGATGATAAATCACCATGGAGGAGGATGAACACCATTATACGATATAACTGCTCAACCTGTTGAACCTTTTCAGCGGGTCCCATTTTCACAAACACATAATGTGAAACTGCAGAATTTTACTTTGAATGTTTAACAAGGTCCAGAGGCTTTTAAAGATATGAAATATGTTGTTCCTGAGCTTCAATCTTAAGGCTTTAGTATGCGAAGAGCTGGAAAGGATACTTAAAAATCAACTTTCTTACAAAGTGAACCTTTATTGAAAAAAATTAAAGCTCCCAAGAAGTCAAAATTGATGTTTTAGTGTTTTTATCACATACATCTTGCTCTATCCCTTGTCTATATTTCAGTATCAGGCCCCAAAATGGCAAAAAAAATACATTTTTAGGTATTTTTTATTTTCCCGAAAAAACGAAGACTCTCGATTGATGACTCATCCTGCACTTGGGTAAATGTAGAATGGATAGTTTTTTTTTAAAAAAAATGGCTAATAACAAGGTAAATCATTGTTGTGTTCTGCCCCCTTCTCTCTTCAGACGGACTGTTTACCTGCATGCTACCAAAGCCTAATAAAACATGACTGACCAGAAAGCTTCTGACACCAAAACCTCACATCTTTAGATTCTGCATTTACATTTATGTGCATTCATAGGCGTGTTGCAACATTTCTACATCGCTGATTAGTGGAATAATGTCAAGCCATGGACGGGACTGTGTGCCACATCATTCACCCGTGTCCTTGTGACCCACTCTCATAAACATTGCCCCATTGTGCTTCTAGTGATCAGAAAATTCCACAATATTCAAAGTTCAAGGGTTCAAATGATTAACAATTACCGTATTTTAAGTATAGCTCTCTTATGGTTGTTTTGTTGCTTAGCTACGAAGTGCTTATTTCAGCAGCGATACATACGCTGAGGCCTTTGTCTCCAGCATTGTTGTAGTTCCACCAATGAATCACCAAATCAGTTCCCACTGCTTTCATCAGTTGATTTTTTTTTTTTTTTTTTTAATGCCTGTGTCACATTGTTGCGGCAGTTTACTGTAATCAGATACTGGATAGCGTTATTAATGGCGGCGCTGAGGGTGCTTGCGCGTGAACTTTTGAACTCTGGAGCCGCATCGCTCTGATTATCTGCTTCCCACCACTCGAATGTGGAGTGGCACTCGATCAGCGTAACCCCCAACCCACCATCGAGCCCCCTCCCGCCTCCTCCTCCTCCTCCTCCTCCTTCCTCTATCTCCTGATTTCTCTTTACTGTACCTCCACCACCCACTCCACATCAACTTAACTGGTGTATTGTCATACGGAGAATTGCCATTCTGTCATTCCGGCTTTTCATCTTTTTCTCTCGTCCAAGCACAGAAACACAAAACGTAGTATTTTCTTACTTTCAACCTGTAAATGTTGACTGTATAACAACTATAGCACATAAAAGTGCAAAACAATCAATGAGGGACTAAAGGATAAGAGCAGATCATTGATTTCATAGCTCTACTTTACATGTATTGTGGTTATTTGTCCATTAGGGGATGCTAGGGAATCAAAGTAGAAGAGCAGCAGGGAGGCAGAGCATGATGTCTGTAGAGCTAAGCAGCAGAGTTTGGACATTGTTGACTTTTCCTGCACAACTCCTGCACTAAGACATGAATGATGTTTTGCAAAACTGCATGATGACATTTAAAAAAAAAAAAGATCAAAATCACGAGAGAAGTTACATTTCTACAAATGACTTCAGAGAGTTAGAAAACCTTCTTATCTCGCGACGGAAACTTCAGCTTCACAGATGAATTTTTTTTTTAACATTTTGATCTTATTTCGATGCAAATCTGCAGGGCTGTAAGGTGGCTCTGATACCACAGCCATGACTTAAACGTGTTTCAAGGTAATGTGCGGTGATATAAGCGCCAGTTATTGGTCCAATCAATCTGACATATCTCAGTACTAGAGGATGTCTGTTGCTAGGGAACAGAGAGAAAAATAAAATGCTAAAACCACTCCAGTCAACGTTGGATGAAAGCCTGTCTGCAATTATATAAATGCTCTTCAGAGTTCTGGCACAAAGTACGCCCATTAACGTTTTAACTCACAGTGCATGTCACCTGCAGCCTCACTCCATCCGTCTTCCCCTATATGATATTTCATAAGATGTTATTTCACTGGACTGTGGACGTAAAAAAAAAACGAATTGCAAGCTACTGCTGCACTTCTCTTGTCCTGATGTAAGGCACTAATGTACCCTGTGATCAGTTGCTAAATTCATTTTATTGAAGCGGT
This sequence comes from Sparus aurata, assembly GCF_900880675.1. NCBI lineage: Eukaryota > Metazoa > Chordata > Actinopteri > Spariformes > Sparidae > Sparus > Sparus aurata. The sequence continues at coordinate 21,073,779 of NC_044207.1, forward strand.
TCGATGTTAGCTTTTCTACTTTTGCGGCGAACAGTTCACGCAGCTATTTTTAGAAGGCTTTGAGTAGGCTGTGAGCAAGAGCATCACAAAAGCCAAACAGTCTTAAAGCACACTACATCTGGTCATACATACAACACAATCGATAATCAGTGTAGTGACGGTGCTGTGCAGGAGGCTGTCACCTTCCTGAAGATGTACAATGACCTTGATGGAGGGGAGGTGTGATTGTGTGTGTGTGTACATGCACCTCCTACATAGTGAGGACTTGAAGTTTTGAACCAACAGAGTGAGGACATCTTTGGAAAGGGAGGACATTTCAACCCAATCGCCAGAATAATGTTGGCAATGTATGCTTCTGCAAACAGCAGATATGTTGAAACTTGGTTGAATTTTTTTGTTTTTTGTTTTGACAATGTTGTGGTTATGGGCTGGTTATATTTAGTATATTATATGGTGTATGCAAAACTGCAGGACATTTTCATGACTTTATCATATCCCGGGGTCTCTGAGATTTTTGCTTTTAGATCCATTATTATAGAAATATAGTTACACGTTCTGTCATTGTGTTACTACTTACTGAAAGTATAGTCCAATTAAATTAGTCCAAATAAATGACTGAATGAACAGAATAAACAAACTGACCTTAAAGGACAACAAAATATCACACTGTTTTACATTGTTTGTATTTGGCGGACCCTGCCACCTTTCTAGCTTCAAACAGTGTTCTGAGAAACTTATTTTCCTCGGAGAACATCTTGTTTATTAGACTGTATTATTACCTCATTAATTATGTAAATATCAAAATGCTGAGTTTGAATTTCTTCTCCAAAACTACATAGTGCCTCTTTAATGGGTAACTCTACCAATTTTAGTGAGTACTACTGAATATGTGAAAAAGTAGTATAAAGCTTTTTTTTTTTTAAGTCTCCTAGGGGCTCAATGGCATTGTGGGTAATGTAGTCACCATGTTTTGAAAAGAAGGAAGAATGCCTGGAATATGAAAAGGCGATGACTCTGGCTCTACTGTATCTATTTTTTTAACTCTCCACGATGAGTCCAACAGCATTGCAAGAGGAGTGTGCCTACATTACCCACAATGCAACTTCTGAGTGACATCACCGGAGACAATTGATCAGACTGCGTGCAGCTTCCTCTCGAGCCACAAAAGGCTTTACACTACTTTTTACACATATGCAGTCCAGCTCCCCAAGAACCTGCAAACACACTTCAATGCGTGAAATTGATGGAGTTACTAGTTAAATCAAGCTTCTGACAAATACCCCCCAAATTATGATAAAAAAGGAATGCTGAAATTAATAAAAACTGAACTAATGAGAAATGGTGTGTGTTGGGAGAAACAGATTTCTGTAGGAAGAGCTCTATTGTGCAACATGGCTTTTGTTGGCAGAAATGAATTCGAGAGAGCTATGTCGCTATGGAAACAACAGCAAAAGAGAGTGCGAGCGACGCAGAGATAGAGACAGATATGTGCTGTTTGCAGAGATGGACAAATATTTTTGTTGGGCATTAGACAAGTAGATCATGGGGTTTTTTTGGTAATGATGTACCACATTTTTTTTAATTAAAAAAGTGGAGATGAATGTGTGATTTTCTTTTTTTCAATATACAGATATACAGATGTAAACAATCTGTAAGCAAATCTGTCACATCGCTCAATATGGTCCTGCTATTTTTACATTCTGCACTCAGTAGGTCAGCCTTTTGTTGCTCCGCACGGGGTGACACGCCCGCCCGCCTGCCTCATGCAGATTAGAGGGAGAGGAGGTAACAGAGCTGAGTTTTTGGGGACTTATTCATAGATCCTGTTAAATCGATTTCTTTCTTCTTTTTTTTTTTTTTTAATCCTCCTTCTCCCCCAGATCTCTCGACTTGTTTGCCAAGCATAAATTTGTCACTCTCTCCTGGCTTTGCGTCCTCAATCCCCTGTCTGAGCCCTACCCCGTCTGCACAACACTGTGACACCTGCGTTGTGCCTCTGCTGCTGCCTGGATGACAACTGTGCAGCAGCAGCAGCAGCAGGAGGAGGAGGAGGTACAGGAGAAGCAGCACGCTGATAATTTGTGTCAGGATCTCAAGTGGACTGATGCTGCTGCTGTGCTGGATTTTAATTGCGTTTGTCTGACGCGACAAAGAGCAACCCGGGGGTTTGAAATACGCGATAGAAATCAAAGCAGTGTCGGTGGGTGCTGAAGTGGTCATCTTCAGGGAGACAGTGGGGAAGGGAGGAGAGCAGCAGATGGAGTGAGAGAGCCCAATTGCCTAATGAGGTCTCACTTATGGCACTGAGTGCGAAAGAGACCCTGCTTTCTTCTCCTCTCCCTCAAAAAGGGAGCAGCCCTAAGATCTATTTCATGCTCTATTTTTACTCCTGACTTTTACTCCAGTATTAGCACAATGGCCTAGTTTTTAAATGTTTTAATAGTCTGTCTCCATTAATGAAAATATGGCAATGCTGTCTGACTTAATCAAATGGCGTTTGGATCGGGGGAAATGAGTCAGGCTTCTGTTCATATATGAATCACCTTTAGGTCCTCTTGTCCACACACTTGTTGCCTTTTCTTTTTCTTTTTTTTTCCTGTGCATTGTCACTCCTACCAGTGTTAAATGTATTTTCACATCCCCTTCTTTTTGCCACAGCACCCACTAACATCTTTACATAATTGTTTTTGAACCCACACAGCCTGCTGTATATAGGCTCCTCTCTCTCTCTCTCTCTCTCTCTCTCTCTTTCTCTCTCTTTCTCTCTCTCTCTCTCGCTCTCTCTCTCAAAACTGTTTTTGTTCATCCTCAGCAAACTCTAATTGCTATGGTAACAAAATGCACGTCCCTCCTCTTCCACCGGCTTTCATTCAGATGCATTTTTCGAAATCGCCATCGTGAGATATTACTGTGGGAAGGGGAGGTGAAGGGAGGGGGTGGTGCCGGGCTGCTTATGCGCTCCTGGCTGCGTGATCATTTTCCAGCAGGTGATCAGATTTGTAAGGTTCCGTCTTGATCTGGCGATTCGAGCCACATTTTTCGGCTTCTCATTGAATAACTCCACGGGCAGATTTGCGAAGAACTTTGATCTTGAGGTGTTAAACGGGCTTCCTTTCCACACACGAGACCTTCCTCTCTTTTTTTTTTTTTTTTTTTTGACAAGTTCGCCGGGTCGAGAAGATGCGTAAAGTTTGCGAAGACTTTCCCCGGATCTCTCCAGCTCGTGAGCGCAGAGTAGCTCTCGATCAGGCAGATCAGAACGAGCTTGGATGTTGAGAGAAAAAACAGTGAGAGATAAACTCAGTGGATCCTCTTCTTTTTCTTCCTCTTCTTTTTCTTTTAGCTCCCTCCGCTGCTTGACTTTGAGACGCGCTACACATTAAAAGTTGTCCAGAGCTGATTTTTTACGCGCTGATAAACAGATGGGATAACGGGAGATGCTGAGCTTTCTTGCGGCGTTAAAATCTAATCCTACTGAATGATATAACCATTTGTTTCTCGTGGATATGGAGTGATAGGAATCTGCAACTTTTTTGGGAGGGAATTCTTGGCGTTAGAAAAGCTCTCACTGGATTGAAGGTGGACCCTTTTTTTCACATCACATTTTTTTTTCTTTGCTTGAAGTCCTGTAGTAAGAATAAAAACACTCTATCTAAGCCGGGTGGTCTCCTCATCTCTTTGTAGAATGGCTCGGTTTGGAGACGAGTCCGCTCCCGAAACGGCGGACGCCGGGGATGGGGACTTGGAGCGCGGCGGCAGCGCGGACGGCCAGGACGCAGCGGCGGCGCAACTCACGGCTTCTATGAAACAAGCAAAGGCGCAGCGGGCCCGGACCATGGCTCTGTACAACCCCGTCCCCCACCGGCAGAACTGCCTCACCGTCAACAGGTCGCTCTTCATATTCGCAGAGGACAACATCATTAGGAAATACGCACGGCGAATCATTGAATGGCCATATCCTTCCATACTAGTGATAACCTTTAAAAGTTGTGTGTTAAGTTTGCTTTTCCTTAGTTTGTTACAGAGAGTGCATGTTGGGCTGACGTCAGGTCAGCACCATGGACAGCTGCAGGCAGCATGTGAACCTTCACATTCACTCCTGCATGTTAAAATCATGTCTTAAAAGTGCCATTGTAGTGTTTTAAATGCCTTTTCACATCTAGAGATCTGCCTTAGTGATTTCTTAAATTATCTGCATAACCTGCTCCATGATGTCCACTCGCCTTTCACTAATCCCCCCCCCCCCACCACCACAAGCCTGGATTTCAACCCTCCACTCATGTTTCTGATCAGTAACTCGCCCCTGATTGCGATTCATCCATGTGCTCCGGTGCTGGCAGAAGACAGAAAGTTAGCATGTGGTGATCATTAGACGCAGCTCAGCTCACTGTGGGGGTGGCATGTAGGCACATCTCTGCTGCCTTAGTGCTCATTGGAATATGAACCTGGCCATGAGTAGGTGTCAGTTCAAATCCACCAGGCAAGCGCTTCTCTGCTTCCTGCTGCAGCCAAACAGTTTCTTTTCTGCTCAACTTCTGCAGGATCGAAAGAACAACAACCCGAGCAGGGAAGTTTTTTATCTAGCGAATATATGTATTGTAGACACAGATCAATAACACAAGAGTGCTGCTCTTTCCCCCCTTCATGGAATTGTATTTTGATTTACCTTAACTGCGTTTAAAGTGATAAATCACGTACATATTTTGACGTTTTCGGAGCATAATCAGCTCAACAACATCCCTCAGTTGCCATATCTACCCACAGCTCCTCCTGTCTTACACCCCCCTGCAGTGCAGCGTGCCAGTCTCCCACTGTTACCTAACCACAGGCTCTGTGTGGTGTGTGGGAGTGGGGCTAGTGGTCAAGACTAGCTGGCCACCGGCAGCACTGTAAATGTGACTGTCGGTATCACAGAGGCAGAGGTATGTGGGAGAGAGCTGGCCAGTAGTACTGTGGCGGATCGTGGGCTGTAAAAGCAGCACATGTCAGAGTATTGACTGGGCGAGACCCAGATTTTTTTTTTTTTTTTTTTGCACCTAGCGTCCAAGTTCTGAGCTTGCAAGTGGAAATACAGATTCAGATGAATTCAAAGCAATAGTGTGTTTCTTTGACTGTATGTTCCTGCAGAAATAGACTGGAGTGTTACTGTATGGCTTTTCTCACAAGTTTACTATATGCTGGGACTCATAATGGCTGATGTAGGTCAAGGTCTCTGCACCATGGAGTTAAAGGCCACAGCTATTAGTTGATTAGTTGATTGACAAAATGTGCAACTATATTGACAATATATATTTCTTTGTCCCTTTCATAGGGCTGGGCAGTATATCGATAATATATCATTATCGTGACATGAGGCTATATATTGACTTAGATTTTGGTTATATTATACATGATGATGATATGGCATAAGTGTTGTCTTTTCCTGCTTTTAAAGGCTGCATTACAGTAATTTTCTGAACTTACCAAACTGTTCTGCTTGTTCTAATACTCGTCTTATATATCCATTACTATGATTATTGATCAGAAATCTTACCGTGTTAATGTGGAAGTATCAATAGTCATCCCTACAATATTGTCGCCATATTGATATTGAGGTGATGGCTTTCATGATATTGAGATTTTCACTACACCATCATCATGGCCCAAATAATTCACAATAACGATATTATCATCATATTCTCCCACATTATGGCTAGCGCCTTGCCCTCGTCAATGTGGTAGTGGCGAGCTAGTTACTGCAACGAGAGAGGTACGTTATCGAATACTGTCATCACGATATTAAACACATTTCATTTTTACATCGAAGGATTATCATCAGGATCTGTATATCATGAAACTCCTATTCGAGGTAGACGGTGAAACATATTGTGATATTTCATTTTGCCACCCACTCCGAGCATTTATGAAGTGCTTTAGAGGAGAGTTGAAAATACCAAGTTGTGTATTAGATATGGACGAAAAAATAAGACATTTGAGGATGTAACCCCGGAGTTTGAGAAACCAGGGTGGGTATTTTGTGCTGTGGGTTAAGGTTAGGAGGGTTAAGGGGCTTTAGTGGGCTGTGTTGTACTGTTGTACAGTTTAAATGATAGATATGATGATTAACATAGAAAGGATTCACCAGAAAAGATTATCCGTGAAAATAATCCTTTGTTGTTGCTCTAGCGCGTAGTTTCTCAAAGTGCGAGTCCCCACGAATGAGTAATGACAGCTTGTTGAAAGCTACTTGTTGCAGGGCAACTTGCAAATGTCACTGGGATTACGTTCCGTCACCGATGGTAGTGCTGTAAACTAAAGTTAGCAATTTCTTTGGACACCTTAGCTGTTTAATGTAATGGAGGTGAGATGGAAAAGCCGCAATGGAAGAATTGCTGTGTGATTGTGGAGAAAAATGGATCAACTCTTACAGATAAAATGATCTGCCCTATCCTCGGACAGATAGCTGTACAGTTTCAGATTTTTAGATATGTTTCCTGGCTCCCAGACAGCCATTAGTTTCCATTTATTTGCATATGACACAAGACCTCATAAAGCTTTCTTTTGTGATGTAATCCATCACACTCCATTTATTACTGTCACAGCTACATTAGGAAAGTAACTTTGACAAAATAAATGTAGAGTTAGTGCTGCCTGCGGTGGGCTGCGCATCTCAGGAGAGTTTCGTACAGCAGTCGACAGACGGATAATTATTTTTTCTTTGCTTTCCCTCTTTGTCTTTTTCGAGCATAAACAGAATCTCTTTGGGTCTCGGACTGTTGGCTGGGAGAAAAACAAACACTTCTGGGCTTTGGAAATAGTGTTTGAGGTATTTTTCATTTTTTTCAGCACATTTTATAGACAGATTATTGACTGATTAATTAACGTTGCAGCCACAATTGGTTTAAAATATTGCTCAGTTTTACATCAAATTAAACCAAAGGATGATTTTGTATCCTTTAACAATCAATCAGTAAGTGAAAAACATTGAATGGATCATAAGAAACTGAGAAGAGAAGAAGGAGAAAATTAGAGCCGAGATAAAGATACTCCGACACTCAATGGCTGCTTCAGAAGCCAGTTTAATATATCTGCATATCTTAAAAATGCAACAAAAGCACGGTTTGTGCAGTGAATTGGTTTTGTGATTCATCCTAAATGGTCTAACACATGTAACAGGTAGTAACAGGGTGGGCGACGCTCATGAAGTATTTCCCACTTTAGCTATTTTCAACTGCTTTTCAATGGCAACAACGTGGACTTGTCAATGTGAGTCAGTGTGGGTCCCAGAGGCCCCCATCACAGCACTCCTCTGTGAGTCAGTGACCCCATTTCTCTCAAGGCAGGGAAAATTAATAACAAGAAGCAGCTGCCTCATGGGAACTCTGAGGGACTCAAAGTCACAAGCACATACAAGTGTTGGGGCAAATATAGTCAGAGGCGCTGCATGTCAGTTCACACATACACACACATATACTGTACTGGGAAGGGCCAGTACGTGCACGCACACACACACACACACACACACACACACACACACATACAGATGTTTCAGCTGCAGGAGGGTAGATGCTACTTTTGAGAAATTAAAGTAATGATGCATGAGATTATGGCAGTAAGGGGGGACTTTAAAGCTTACAGGAAAATAGAAATGTGCAAGAGAAAATTATCTCGTTTCCAAAATTGCAGTTGCACGAATGAGTCAGAAATGTGTCAGGAGCCGTGTTCATGTTCTTTTTTGGATTGGCAGATTTGTGATCTAAGGCTGCAACTCATTGTTGATTAATCTGGCCGATAGTTTTCATTCATCGTGTGATCTCTAAAATCCACATCAGCATTTCCCAAAAGCCCAAGGCAATGACATCACATTGTTGTTTTGGCCGAATAGTATCCAAAAATATTCAGTTTAGAAAGTGATGTAACTTTCTGATCTCACCAGAGTGTCACAATATCAACATTGAGGTGTTTGTTTTGTCTTCCACTCCAGTCTAAGTGCTTTTAAGAAGATTTCAAGATAGGAAAATCTATGTCGAGTGTCATGATATAGCTTAAATACATTACAATATTTTTTTTAAAGCAATATCATCCAGCTCTATTTCATTATGAAACCACAAACACAATAGCCAAAATAAATGTTGGCAGTCTACATTCCTGCAAACCACAAGTATTTAGATGTAGAAACTTTAAAAAGTTGCAACTCTATGTTTCTTTAGGTTCAATTTCAGTTTTATGTTGTCTCTTTAGGCACAAAAACCACATGGTTAGAGTTAGAAAAAAACATGATGTTTTGGCTTAAAATACCAGGTTCTGTTGCCAGTAACAGTTGGCAAATGTCTGATGTCTCCTCAAAAAATATCCTGTGGTTTCACACTTACGAATGTTGGAACGTCAGCGGTCTTGCCCAGGTGTTCCACCACCGTCTCCGTCATGGAAGTCAGCTCATGTAATCTGAATGTGACACACATTGTGGGAAATGTTGATATGATACATTTGAAGAGTTTTCAACATAACATGCCAACATTTTATTCTGGTGACTGGGGCTGCATTTGAGAATGTTTCATGTTTACAATTGTCTCTATTCTCTGCAGCTCCTGCATTGTTTTTTGGAGGCAACTATTGATTATTACTTTAATCATTGATTGATAATAATTGATTATTACTAAAGTCAATTACTTTTAACTGTTAATCTAGTCGAAAATCCAAACATTTGGTATTTTTTCTTCAAATATGACCCAAACAATCAAGCAGCTATCAAACTTGTTTGTTATTAATTTTTGAGTTGAATAATTGTTTCAGCGTTAAAACATTCACACAGCCATTCTCCGTATGCTGAAACTGAATGAACAAATGTTTGTCGTCGCTCCTGCTTTAATATCTAGACTTTCACAACTGTCTGCTTTATGAAGCCCAAACTTTTCTTTAGCACCAAAGACATGACACTATGAAGACGAGAGTTTTGTCTTACAAGAACACTGGAATCGACAGCCCGTGGTCTGTGTTTGGTGTCTGTGGCTGTGTGCGGTGAAAGGAGTTATGACAACTGTTTTGCTGTAGTTTGTGTAGTTAAACCAGTCAGGCCAAGGTGACTTCACAGTGCTGTCTCTCTCTCTCTCTCTCTCTCTCTCTCTCTCTCTCTCTCTCTCTCTCTCTCTCTCTCTCTCTGCAAGCCTGCTCTCGTTTTCTCTTCATGAAAAGGACTTTTTAAAAGCAGGTTGCCATGGATACTGCAATCTCTCTCACAGATTGCTTCCAATACCAGAGAATATGAACCATGCTATAATTCATCTGTCATTCAATCATCCGTCCGTTTATGTTGTTTTATTCTCTCCGCTGAGCCACACAGGAAATATTCCTACAGTTTAACACAAAGACTGTTTGTATGGATAAAGCACTGTTGTTAGTGTATTGGACATTTTACGTTTAGTATTCATTTGATCATGTTTAATCATCTTTAATGATCCACAAAGAATGATTAGATACATTACAAGCTGCAGCGTTAGTTGTGTTTTTCCATGTTTTTGTGGGCATTGTTTGTTCATATTTTTGTGTTTGGTTTTGTTCATGCGTTGAGCTGAGAGTACTTTCCTTAACTTTTGCGGCCTTTACACCGTTTGAGTACATGATCCTGGCCACCATCACCGCCAACTGTGTTGTCCTGGCCTTGGAGCAGCATCTCCCTGGAGAGGATAAGACCCCCATGGCAAAGAGACTGGTGAGGACAACATCTCCCTTTCACACCCTCGATTCATAGATGGTGTCGTGCGCGAGGTCGTTGTGAAATGCACACACATAAACGGGGATACTGAAAGTCAAAGATGCTTATTTTTCCTCTCACCATGTAGAACGTTTTGGTGTGAGATATCGGTCATGGAGATAGAGATGTCTGCCTTCTCCTGAATATAAAAGAAATAGATGGCACTCAGCTTGTGGTCCTCAAAGTCCCCAAAAATTCATTTGAAAACGCAACAGCAAAGTCTCTTTCCAGAAATCATGAACACTCAAGGTAACCTACACCTACAGAGCTTGTTGTGGGCAGCTTCACATAGGAATTTTTTTCTTTCTATCAAACTACACCTGCAACCTTACAGCTCAGCGAGCATACACTGTTTACATCCCGTAAGTCTCTTCTCTACAAGTAGATGCACCATGATACGGCTGGCAGGTGTAGGTTGATAGAAATAAAACAGTTCCAAAATGAAACTGCTCACAGGAATGTCTGTGGATTATCTTCAGTAAGCGGGTCACGGTTTCATTGCTATGGTGAATTTTTCAGATGTGTAATTTTTGGCGCTTTGAGCACCACAATCCATCTAGTTCCCTTGTAGTCGAGGGAAGGAAGATATTTCTGTGGTTCTCCATAACTCATCAACTCACACCAAAACAATCTGCATAAAAAAATGGTGCTACGGCTAAGAGGACAAACATTTTTAATTTAGGGGTTGGATGAACTATTCCACTGCTACTATTTGCTGTTTTAAAATAACACAGGATACATTGTTTTTTTTTAAATCATGCCAAGTACAAATGTACCTTTAGTTTTGGAAAGAAACTAAGTTTATTTACTCCAGAGCAATAAATACCTATTTTACATACCATTTTATTTTATTTTATACTTATCATCCACTACAATTTACGGGGAAATATCTTACTTTGTACACGTTTACATTTATTTCACAGTCTGAGATGCTAGCAGCAACAGTTCAGATGCAAGTGTAAAGATGATCAGCTTGTTATTGATTAAAATGCCCAGACGGGTAAGCTTTTTTAGGTCCACCTCGACAGAATTAAACTGCTACTTAGTGACATTTTGAATATATGACTTGTCACAGTGGTTAGTATATGAGTGGCCTTATGTTTTAAACCCTTGTACTGCATGCACTGAATATGCATCAAGTCCAGCAGGTTATAGTTGTGACATTGTTCATGGCTGCAGCATATATTAGTATGTTTATCAGTTGAGTTCTCACACTACTGACCGTTTGTTTTCTACATTATTTCCACAGGAGAAGACAGAGCCATACTTCATTGGGATCTTCTGCTTCGAAGCGGGGATCAAACTGGTGGCTCTTGGTTTTGTTTTCCATAAAGGCTCCTACCTGAGGAACGGCTGGAACGTCATGGACTTCATAGTTGTGCTCAGCGGGTGAGTGACATCAGTCTCAGTGAGAACCTGAGTTTTAGTTTTTCGCAAAGTGAGAAATGTTTGTTGTAAATTGTCAGATTGCCAAGTTACTTTCTTGCCAAAGGTTCTGGTTAAAGTGTGTACGGAGGAAGAACAAATTTAAGTTTTTTAACTAACCAATGTTTTGACTGAGAACCAATCAAATCAGAGGAGACTTTTTTAGATTTTGGGTTTAGTCAAACAAATTTTCCCAATGATGCGTAACAATCTGAACAGCATCGACACCCTCTATCCCCATACCATCAACTCTGATGAGGGGGAAAAAAAACACCTTTAAATGGTAGAATAAATGGGATAGACTGATATAGAAATACAACATCAACTTCTGTCGAGGCTTTCCTCCTTTATTTCTGTTTGGATGCTGAATAAATCTTCATAGCGGTCATAGCTGGGAAAAGCACAGGTGTGACTAATAAATTAACGCTGGCTCGGGTCCACCAAGCATCCATGTAAATGAGCCAGTATGCAGAATACCAGGACCATAAAGCTGGCTCACTTAAATGGAATGCAGCCATCGTTAAGATTAGCAACTACACCTGCACTTTTCTTATTATAGCATGTGAAAAAATATCTGCTGTGAAAATGATCTCTTAGATTACTGTTATTATTGTTATGTTTTTGTGCTGTTAATAGCGAAGATGTTATGAATTATAAATTAGTAAGTTACAATACAGCCAAGGCATTTTTTTTCTGCTGTACTACATGTCTGATCCTTCACTGCCTTACTACTGTACACGCGTGGCTGGAGAGTGATGTAGCGACAATGTATTTTTGTAGGCTAACCTGGAAATTAGCATCGCTCTGGTTCCCTTGACAAAAAGCCGAGCTCTGTTGTTTATGGTGCTTAGACGTTTTGTTTTGTGAAAGAATCTTCACAGGTGAACACCACATTTTTGAGATTACAAAGTGTAATTTAAGCACCATCACCACTTAGTATCTTACTACACAATTACTATACACGTTTCCTGTAAGTTGAACAACGCACAAGTTATAAAGTTGGCATTAGAGTAGTTCATAACTAATGTTGGCCTGTAAAGATGGACTAGTGAGTAGATGAGCCTCCATGTTCGCTGTGGTGATGTTTATTGTCCCCGACAACCTCTGCAGTCTCTTTTAGCCATAAGACTATTTAGCATTGCTAATCTGTAGCTAGAGGTCCATTGCTTGACTGTGTTTTCCGCTATTTGTTTTGGTGTTGGCATCTGATGGCATCTGTAACTTGATATAACTTTGTCAGTAATCGTGCTCCAGTCCTTGAGCTACTGTTTGGGGCTGACCATAAACAAGCTAGCAAGCTAACAAAGTAGCAGGTCAGTTATCTCTGGAGGCATGTCGGCCTACCAATATAGCTGGGTATATACTTTTTATGCCTTTAGAGATAAATGGGAGATTAGTTTCAGAATATGTGACAGCAGCAGGCAATTAATATCATCACAGTCATTGGATGTGCTCGAGTTTTTGTGCAACAGATTGTTAGCACTGATGGCAAACACGCTTACAAGATAACAGGTCAATCTCCACTGGAAGTAAGCAAACTAAAATAAAATAAACTTTTTATCTTTATATTATCTTTCTGTCTTTAGAGCCTAATGGGAAGATAATGAAGATAAATTGACCCAAAAAAGTCTGAAAGTGTAAACCCAGATGTCCAGCCTTTTACTTAATCATAACCATTTCTAAGCTCTCGTTGTTAACTTTAAGGAAAAGGCTGGTGTGATTTGTATATGAACTTCCGCCAGTTTATATTTAACTTGTGTTTTACAATATTTGATAACGCATGAATCTTGATGAAAAATCTGGCATATTTATTTGACTATCAGTAGTGAGTTTAATTTGATGCAGATCCAAATAAAAATCCGTATCTGGTGGAATTTTAATGTTTTATTTGATATTACCAAAATCAGTGGTGTGTTAGTCTCCAGCCTGTTTGTGGCATTCAACCCCAACAATATTCTTTTATACTGAAGACATAAATCTGATGTAAATGGACCGCAAGTACAGTTTCATTAAAAAAAGGGAGGGCCAGGATTTTCCTAAAATAGTTGGTGACTGTAGTTTTAAGAGGATGTTACATGACCGTAGGACGTAGTGTATTTTTTGGGTTACTATTTTCAGCTGTGGGTTATTTGGTGCTCTAGTGAGTATTTGCAGCAGCAGGACGGCGTATGTGGAGTGTGTGTGTGTGTGTTTTGGAGATATGCCTCCAGCTGCTCTCTGTTAATTTTGAATTTGGTTGAACTCCATGATGAATTACAAACTCCACTGATTGTATGAGAGAGACTGAAATAAAGTTTTTAAATTAATGCTCAGCAACTGATTCTGCAATTAATTCTGACAGAATTCATTTTTACTCTACCCGGCTGTGGCTGGTGAAGCAAAAGATTAATTCCAAGACACTGATTGTCAAGTTATGTTGGTGCATTCACGCGTGTGACGCTGCTTGTGTCAACGTTTATCATTATTGTCGCCATGCGTGCTTGTACCGCATTTTAAAGGCTTTTCTAATCCCTGCGTGCTGCACCGTGTGACTGACAAACGGCAGGCAACAGCTGACCCTATAGTGTTATTGTTTATGTGTTGATGCGCTTTCTCTCTATAAAGCACATACATTTAAACACCACAAACATCCACGAGAAAAGCACATAAATACAGGAAAATGTGGGTTTCCGTGGAACAGTCAAGCTCTACAGTCAGCAATATGTGGGTGGATAAGTGGATTGGCAGTTGTGTCTAAAAACCTGCTCCGGTTCGCCCCCAGGACCTCTGTGAATTAAATGTGAATGCAGCGCTGGAGATGTTATGCAAAAGCATGGAAAAGAATGGATGGATGGCAGAGAAAGAGAGAAGAAAAGGGGGAAGGAAAACAAGGGGGGAGGGAGAAGATGTAGAGGCAGACCCAAAGAAAAAAACATATTGAGAGACTTTGTTTGTTCTACTTATGACTGGAGTTTTAGTCAATCAATTGTGCCGGAGTTAAGCACTGTTACCACTGTTGATGGCTAAGTGTACAGTATTCAGCTTTCAGGGAAGATTGCTGTCGGCATGTTGACATCTCATTTCAACCTGACACCCACATCTTTATTTTTCTCAGCATCTCTTATTTCTCTGACTGTCTGTCTTTCTATATCGCTGTCTCTCTCTCTCTCTCTCTGCCTCTTACATAAAAGGCACAAAATCAGCATCACGTTTGCAGTCCAGTTGGTGCCGGATTCAACAGCTAAACAGCTGTGTTGCAGACAGATTTCCATAGAATTTTTCAAAAGGGTTAAAGTGTTGAGTCGATTTTAATAATCCATTATAAACAGCTGTTACCTCGGCAGCGCTGTTTGCTTCATTGGGATACTTTGAAATTCTCTCATTATGCATCTGTCAAAGTTTGCAACAAAACCGCTTGCTCTCGGTTTCTCAATCGATGGCTCGTTAGCTCAAAAGAAGCAGAGCTCTGTTTGGTACAAAGGAACAGCTCATTATTCACGTGATCTTCACTAGTTGTGGATTTGAAACCCAACATGTGGCCGCAGCAACATGTCAGTTAGATGATCTTCTTCTTGTTTTCAAAGGCAGATCTGTGACTTAAACCTTAAAGGACGTGACGCCTCCGCTGATATCAAAAAGCAAAAATGTCGCATTTAATGTAAATTGTCTACCAGGTTTTTAATTTGTAGTTTTACTGAAGCTTGATTCAACCTTAATTATAATGGGTTTGTGATTAACATGGTGTAAAAGAATGAAAATATAGCTAAAAATGACGCTATTGCATATTGTAATACGTTAGTTCTGCTGTGAAAACCTGTCGCCATTGAAATCTCTTATAACCATTCAGATGACGGCAGCCACAGTTTTCCAAAAAAGGAATCTGTTATTTTTTTTTGGCAGCAAACCAGTAAAGCCTACCAAAGTGTTAAGTGGTACCAAAAATAGAGATTTGGCGTAGGATGTCACTCGATGGCCAGTGGTGCAAGTTGTGTAACAGTTTGATGGAGTTCAGGAATGTTCAGAGTGAGCTGTGGCATGAACCCAATTATTTTCGCAATCACCATTGTTTGGTGGAATATATCCAAACTAGAACGGTCCCCTCAGTCAAGCGCATACCTCGAGCATGGTCCAACCAGAAGTCCCCTTTAATTCCGTCAAGTCAAATCCAGTATCACTTTTCCCCCATCAGTATCCATATTATTCCCTGAGAATTTAAAAAAAATGTGAGAATTAATTCCTGGATCTTTATATAAAGTTAAGACCCATCCTCCATCCAAGTCTTTGTGAGTAGTTTTTTTTGTGTAAACCTGCAGAAAGAAGCAACCGACAACCCAAAAAAAACCCCATTCAAATGGACACAGGAAAAAAATAACTTTCTTGCTGAAGGTAAAATTCCCAAGGTGGACATATATTTTTTTAAATTTAGTGTTTATTGATTTTTGTTGTCAGGCAAAAATAAGAAGTTCACATTGCCCAGGAACACCCAACCCTTTCTTATCTCCCATCCCCTCCTCTACGTGTGGTATGAAACTGAAAGTACCCAGGTGGACAAATTCAGATCTCCAGTTTGTCCATCCACCAGATAGTATTCATTTTCACATTAAATCGATCATCTTATTGTTTCTGTTGCACTGTGTATACTGTGATTAAACACTGTATGAATGCAAGCAGAAACAGATAATAGTAAAGACATTATGGCGCTTTACAGTACATATGTTTTGACTCACAAGTGTCCAATAATGTTTTTAATAGTAGTCCACACAAGGAGTGGAGATTATGCGGGAATGGAGTTTGGCAAAAGCTTATACATACGTTTGGAGGTTTGAAAAGATTTTGATAGAGATATCAGTCTGCTTGCACCTCAAAAAGGCTGTTATTCTTAATTTCTATTGCCAACTTATAAAATGACAAGAAGAAAATAACCTGAAAGGCTTATTTTAGCCAATAAAGATCCAGAAATTACCCTGAGGAGCTGGCAGAGACCAAAACTGGAGCTAAAAGAGAATGCATATTGGACTTAAAGTCAACAGGTGGCCATAACCATGGCTACAAATGCAGGATAATGTCACTCTGACAAAAAGAAAAAAGCTATTGCAGGTTTAAATGGTGGTGTGACTGCAAACTATAAAGTGGCGTTTCATCGTGGTTAGAAGTGTTGCTTCATTGCACCTGTAACCAAACCTGACAGTGAAGTGTCCGATGAGTTGTGGTGTAAAACTCTGTTGGGTTTTATAGACTCAACGTTTGAATAATACATCTAATACATCTGATTCCAGTTAACTTGGATCGTGAAACGCACAAAGTTGTCGGTGTGCTCTCTGCAGCCCACATATCATCTTGCCTTATTCCAGCCACAGCTGGTCGTTTAACTGACGACCTGGTTTCCTGCCACCTATCTGACACAGTTTCTGGTAGCACATATGCTACTCTCCTCTCTCTCCCTCCCTCACAGACACACACACACACACACACACACACACACACACACACACACACACACCTACACACACACACACAAACACACATGCACACATTGACTCTCTCTCACTCTGGTGGCACAGCACAAGTAAGTCAGACTTAAAAGAAAACACACATGTGTCATAGAGGCCGGTTGGGAATAAAAATCGAGGCCACTGGGCCAGCGCTGGCGGCATTCATTCCATTTCATATTAATGAATTGCTAGAAGCGAATCTGCTGGGACACTGAGCTCAATTAAAATCCCTAATCTGAGTGAATAGTGTGTAGCAAAAAAAAGCACCACAGCTAAAACAACTTACCCACAAACCAAATTAATTCAATGGGATTCCTAAAATGGTCAATTATATCCCGCGGCAAGCAGATCGGCTCAGGTGGACTTGATGCTTTGATTAGCAGTTAAATGTGTCCCAAGTGATTTGTTAATGTGTGTGTGTGCTTGTTACTCCTTTCATCTGGCTGCAGGCACAGATTGTTGCCAGCGAACCTGTTGCCCTCATGTTGTTAAATCAGTCCTGACAAACTCCCCCCATCAGACCTAAATTATATTGATCCCCAGCTGTGTCTGCCCTGCACACATACTCCTGTGTGTGTGTGTGTGAGTGTGTGTGTGTGTGTGTGTGTGTGTGTGTGTGTGTGTGTGTGTGTGTGTGTGTCAGGCTGTCAGTGTCCCATCATGTTGTGTGAACGGTATCAGCTTTCCCTTTTTGCCCCCGTCCCTCTTACAGAGTGTGACACTTTGCTAACATTGTTGCTCTTTAGACAGGATGAATAATACAACCGGGTGGGAGTTTGGAGTGATTCATTAGCCATCTGGCTCAAAGACAGACACACAGGAGAGAGAAAGACTTCCTCTTGCATGTCGGCCTTTGCGTGTCAAAGCATTTTGCATCGGTGTCATTTAATGTGTGCTTACGTGCATACCTGGCCGGATTAACCTACGAGGGAGCACGCGGGCAATCGTCCTCGACCTCGTAGTTCCCATTCAGTCCAGCACACATAGCTGTACACGGCAATCTTGTTATAAGACAAAATTTAACCAGTGCTGGTTTACTTTTGGTTTAGTTTGATGAACTTTTATAATACTGTTCCATCCCTAAAAATGTCCAAGTGATGAGTGGAGTAACAAATTCAATTTGAAACCAGGGTAAGAGAAGGAGAAAAATGGAAGAGGGAGCCAAAATGACATGGTTTATTTACAATTTAAAGCTAAAGCGATCGGATTTTGACACAATGCCGACCACATAAAACTCAGTGGACCTGGGGGTCATTTTGGTCCCTTAGAGCTGGTTGCTGCAGCTGTTTCTAAGTTAGTTTAGCCTGAGTCTAGGTACAGTATAGGCTAACACAGATTTTTTTCCAAGTAGAGAACTAAGAACTAAATTTGGAAGTTTTAAGATCACATTTTAGAAAAATAACACAATATACTGTGTCTCAATTTCTAAAGCGTTATGCTAAAAACATCAGGCTAAACGTCTGTCAGTTAGATTAGCATAAACATATATTTCCTGCTCACTGAGCTAAAAAAGGCCTATTGCTGAAACAAAATTTCCCTCCTATGCCCACATTAAATAAGTCATTAGCAGTTAGGTTCAAAACATTGCACGAGCCCCTATAATTGCTGTTTTTGAAAGCTAGCCTATCGTCGCTAACCAGTGAAAACCACTTATTGCCAAAATCTCAGCTTCATTGCAATACCTTTTACAGGTGACGCAGTGGCTTTGTAAATGTCTTGTTTGGCTTAAGAAATAGGAGAATTGTCTCAGCTCGTAAAGGAACAATCTCTCTATGGAAAAACACCAAATTTGGAGATAAGTGGTTTTCACTGGACAGCCACAGTGTAACATACTGTAGTTTTGGGTGGCTGAAGATGATTTAACTGATTCACACATTCATTACTTGATAAGAAAATAACTAGCTAAAGAATGTGAAGAACTGAACCATTTTTACACAAACCTAAGCAATGGATTTGTGCAGTTTG
Source organism: Sparus aurata (assembly GCF_900880675.1). Classification (NCBI taxonomy): domain Eukaryota; kingdom Metazoa; phylum Chordata; class Actinopteri; order Spariformes; family Sparidae; genus Sparus; species Sparus aurata. Next base: position 21,092,370 of record NC_044207.1, read on the forward strand.
TGCAACCCAATCCTGGAGGTTCCGGGTCTCGGGCTCTGGGGCGGATTGGTAATTCATCCTTGTGTCTTCATTTAAATTTTCATAAATTAGTCTGATCTCTCTGTATGTGGCATATTCTTGGCATTGCCATTCAACCCACCAGTAAGCACCAGCACATCTGAAACCTAAAAACTTTGGGTCAAAATGCAAAATGCCGGCAAAAGTGTTTGCCGCCATGTTAGTCACCCACAAAACTGATCTAGAAATTGAGAGTACAACTTCAAGATCTCGTCAACATCATGTGTGGTGTATATATTCAGTAGATTTAAAGGACGGCTGCAGTGGTCTCAGCTCTAATTTTGCGTAATAGCTTTACAGTCCCTGGTGGGTTTTCTTTGGGAAAACATACACCCCGTCATTTATTCAGTGACTAATAGTGAATAAATGTCTTTTTTTGAACGAATTCCCAATTCAACTGAGCAGGATTAATGTTGCCGTTACATGCGTGGCTTATGTTTTTCCAGATTTAATTTAAAGCCCTCAATTTGTTTGTGCACTATGATGATGTTGAGTCAACTGCACATTACCATATGCAGAGCTGTGTTGAAATGGTCGGCAACGTGATGCTGCTGATTACTGTAGATTCTGGTGGTGTTCCGAGTGTAGGTGGAGGTGTGTGGGAGAGGCTGCATTCTGTGCGTGTAATGAATTCAGCCTCTCATGAGCCAGTTTGGTACAATACTGTGCAACAGTGCTTCACTTAAAGAGCCAACGAGGAAGAGATTAGCCTCTCACTCTGCACATTAACTCGCTGCTGGATTGTTACAGTTGAATCTGTAGAGGGGCATGTGAATGTGTGTAGCTGCCCTGTGTGTTCTAGTGTCTCTTTACTGTACTGAAAGCCCCGATATAGTTATCATGTTAGTGTCTGTGTTTCTTTATGCTGGGGGAATTTTTGTTCCTGCAAAAACTGGCCTGTCTCTGTAGGGTGCTGGCCCCATGTTGGACGGGCAGAGCAAGGAGAATTTAGTTATATAGAGCAATTTCAAGGAAAAGTCAAATTGCAAAGTGTGATTTAAATTCAGCTGAGCCTCTCAATGAACCCAGCACTCACCAGAGCCTCTGATTCCCTCTTCTTTTCCCTGTCTCCTACGTACATTCATTATATACAGTACATTTTCCATCCAGCTCCAATCAGAAGTCAACACACTATGTTAACACCGACCACAGGGGTCGCTATCGCAGGTCGCTGCTGCAGTCAGGTTGATAAACAGGAGTGAAGATATATGCACTTTTCTCTTAATCCCCAAACTTTAAAGGAATTCCCCTGAGCTCTCTTCCTTAGGTGAATTCCAACACAGAGCAGAATCCGTTGTGCTCACGTGTTTATTCCTCCAGTAGAAAAATCAGTACGCTTCATCCCCTCTGCTCCCTAAAGTCCAAACATGTCACTGTAGAGACTGAGACATATTAGTTTGGACCAAAGCGGTGGACTGATTTACTGACATTGCTATTGTGAAAGCAGTGGAGAAATCAGGATATCCAGTGATACATCTGGTCAGTGTGCTGAATCGTAAGAACAGTGATATGTAGAGTTGAACATCATCTGCATACTGTTGTTATTATGGAAACATCGTTATTGCGGATAAGAGTGAAAGCATTTAGAGATTAAACAAAACCGGGTGATCAGAATGAGAAGCAATGTGTAAAATCTCGAACTTTCATTTAAATCCGCATTTTTTTCCAGACAATGTTGATTAGCCACACTGTATAACATCCGGAATCCAAAATTCATATGTCATCCTAGGAGCTTAGTGCATCGTGAAGAGAGTTTGGGGCTTTGAATCAGTTTAGGACTGCTCTCACTGCCTGCTTTTTGAACGTATCCAACAAAATCGTGTTCCTAAAGGGGTTAGATGCAAATCCGCCCATGCAGCATCTCCAGTTAACTGCATTAAGATATGATATTGGACACTGAAAGACTACAGTGAGGTTGCTTTGCATGATAACTGACTGTGCCGGGGAATTTTGTCTCTGCAAGAAAGCAATTTCCAAACTACACAAAAGAAAAACGGCCACTGTGTGTGTGTGTGTGTGTGTAGGGATGAATCATGAGCTACCACAAGCAGACAGAACATTTACTTTAATTTTGAGGGAGCCTCCACTGAATTGTTGTGCTCAAAGTGCAGCCTTGAAGGAGCTTTGCTGCCTGCCTTTGTTCAGCGTGTTTGGTTTGAAGGCTATTTCCACAGACTCCCACTCCTCTGCTCCCGCTCCGTCTCAGTGTCTCTCGCTGTGTCGTCTCTTTGTCTGACTCAACTCGCTCTCTCACTCGCTCACTCACTCGCTCACTCACTCGCTCACTCGCTCGCTCACTCACTCACTCACTCGGTACAGTTACAGTACGTGCACGCTACTAACCACATTGAAGTCATAGTGATTGCTTTGTATCCTCATTAGTGCCACAATAATAAGAGGAAGACAAATAGAAAAGGACTTCTTTTGTGTTTGTCTTGTCAATTAATGTGCATTAATTGGATCTGATAATCCGCCAACGCTGCCTGTGTCCTTACAACTCTTCTTACACATGTGCCAAAATAAAGCCAGACATGCCACAGTGATTTGATAGACTGACATGTAATGTGCAATTCCTTAATTAGGTTACAGTCTGCTCCAATTTCAACCTTAATCTAATCAAGATTTAGATAATGAGAATGTCAGCATGCTAACATACTTGTTACTTGTGACAGTGCTAAGATGCTGATGTTAAGCCTGGCTTTTATGCATGGGATGTCTATCCAGTGGCGAAATATTTCTTTAAGTTGGTGTCATGTTAGTTTGCTTAGTTTAGTATGTAAACATACTAATATTTAATAATTAGCAGTAAAGCTGAGGCTTACTGAAATGTCATGTATGTCACATATTTAGTCATAAACCGATGGATGACGTCAGGTAGGGACTCAGAAAATATTTCACTGAGCTTTTTTGTAAGCTTGACTTATACTTTCATATACTGTAGTTTGACTATTCTTTTTAAAAATGGTTCTCAAGACTCTCACAACTTTAGGGAAGTGCAAAATAAATAGCTTTACTCCACCTTAAACACTTAGGGTTCTGTATACTATGAGCTAATTGTGATGAACAAAGCTTGCAGCGTTGGTGTTGTTCCTTGGACATCATAATTATTGTTTCTCCAGGACCATCATTGAAACTGATCAATCACATTTTTGTAATGTCGTAGCCTGGTGACCCGAAAAAGACCCCCAAAATAAGCACATGGGAAAAGTTATCCTTTCAAACATGTGATTTTACGCGGTGAAAGGGCCTATTTTGACCTGATTTTCTGTTGCCTCAACCTAACCACATGGAAAACTGAAAAAGAATGAAAATAACACACGAACAGACCGTAAAAAGTAGTAAGTGAGCAGTATGATGAAATGTTCAGATGGGATACAAACTGCAGTCTCCTGGGTTAAAGTTCTATACTTGATTGAGCCACAATGGCTGACTCAAGATGTGGACTTTGTTGCTTTATCCTAAATCGAAATGATGGTCCTGGAGCAATATTATGATGTTCCAGGAACAACACCAACAGGGGTTGCAAAGCTATGACATTACAGAATCATAATTGGTCATTTGCTATAGTGGGTCTAAGAGGTCCTTAAAGCTGTTGCTTTTAACGGGGAAGGGAAAATTTGACATGAGTGGTCATTACTGAAGCCTCGCACAACTCTGGTGCTCAGAGTTCTCACAGCTGGTCCAGCACAGAACATCACAGGGATCTGTTTTACCTGATGAAAACGTACAACTCTGCCATTATAAGCGTATTTGGGTTGGTTTGAATATTACACATACAACACGATCTGTTTACTCTAAAGCAGAGCAGGTTCTTTGCCAAAAAAACACACATCTCTGTGAAAACACTCCTCAGCCCTCACTCGCACAAACGTGAAGTCGCTAGCTCACATTTCAGTGTGGATATGGATTTTCACATCACCTGTAACCAACGCACGCGGTTGTCGAACGCGGTGGTGTGGACGATGAGCTTTCACCGCTCTGAACAGCGCTTTCAGGTTTATCCGCCGCAGTGTGAACGCGGGCCTCACTCATTCACTCGCTCATTCGGCCTCTCTCCCTCCCACTGCTTTCAGGAGAGATTCTGCGTGGGCTTACACTTGAGTTTGTGCCATGTGCTTTCTACCCCCTGCTCACACACACACACACACACACACACATATACCCTCCCCCACATTTCCGAACGCTGGCCAAAGATTTTATGAGTTTGTAAATTTGCGTCTCTGTGTGTTACGGAGAGAGACAGACAAATCTGGAAATTAATTCTAATTTTCTAGGATAATTTTCACAGCTCAGAATATTACTTAGCAAATTAGCGGTGGATATTGACTGATTACAGGACATCAAATCGGCTCGGTTGGTATCGCCTCGAGGTTGAAAACATCGCCCAAATGAAAATGTTCCGTTTTTCCTGGCAGGCACTCCTGTTTTTGTTTGTCACAACGTTATCTTCTCCTAATTGAAAAAAAATAAAAAATAAAAAAATGCACAAAATCTGCTTTTCTCCATTGCTGCAAGAAACATTCAGATGTGATTTCTGGTGTGTGTGTGCCGGTTAGAGATTGCCTGTCGGTTGCTCCTGCTGCTGTTTTTTTCAGTGTTTGTGTGTAGGTGGAGGGACATCAGTGTGTGTGCGTGGGCAGATGTGAGTAGAGATGCCTGCCAGGTGTACGTGGCTGTGCATTCTTTGTCCCTCGCCATACAAGTCTGGTGCACTAAATGGATGTACTATAACGCTGCATGGCATTAAATCTGTTTGTTTTGTACCCTTTAAAATGACTCAACTCCCTAAATGTCCTTGAGTTACATCCTTTTGTTGCCTTTTACCTATTTTCGTCATTAGATTTGTCAGACGCCGCGGACGAAAAACATTAATCTCAGCGCCAGATTTAGCTACTAATGTTTTTTTTTAATATGTCCCTGTTGCATTTTCTCTATTCTAACCCAGATGTATTTCTCCTTTTCAGGGCCATATTAATTTTAACTGTCTTAACAAAATGATAAAAGCGAGATAAACACAGTCGACGCCTCTAAATCAAGCGATCATGCCGATTAACGTCTGTGTTGTCCATCAGGATCTTGGCCACTGCTGGTGCTCACATGAACATCCCAGTCGACCTTCGGACCTTGAGGGCCGTGCGAGTGCTGAGACCTCTCAAGCTTGTGTCCGGGATCCCCAGTGAGTCCGTTTACTGACCTCTAATGCTGCACTGCAAGGCCGAACAAAAGTGGTGCAATACAGCAAATAACAAATTAATATTCTTTGTGGGGGATTTTAATAATGAGCTTCATTTATCGATCATTCGCGGATCAGGGTTAATTGAGGAGACTTGTGAATCCTTCCTCACCGCACAATTCAATCTGATGACGACTCATTCGAATGCATCTCAACGTATGGCATCCTCAATTGAAGATCTGAAATGAAATAGAAAGTCCCTCTAATAATGACAGTGCAGTGCAAAGCTGCATCCTTTCAATACCACTATCTGTGTGACCCACTGTACATAGAAATACAAATACAAACAGATCCGTCTGCAGTGCATTACGAGGGCGCTTACATAGCAGCTTTAGGACAAAGCACATATTGAACAGCACCTCTCAGAGCAGGACAGCAAAGTTGATGGTGCTTCCTCAATTCCTGGCCGATTAGCTGGGCTCACTGTTTTCTTTATGGCTGCAGACGGTAACAAGTTCACAAAATCCAACAAGTGGCCTGAGATGTAAAACTCGCTGCTGATCTGTGCCACCCATGAGCGTGAAATCGCAAATGTAACTTTAAAACTTTATCGTCCAAACAAGGCTCTCGATTATGCCCCCTCTCTGCATCACAGTGTATTTTATTATGTATTTTATAATCGAGAAATGTCCACACCTCTACTTTTCAGCGTAAATCTAGAACCGCAACATAACAGCTAATTACTGCCTTTACAGTAACAACACTGCATTCTGCTTTGTTCATCTTGTGAGGTGCAAAAGCAAAACTGAATATGTTCTCTTTAATCTCAGTTTGGTTAACCCGCCCTCTCTGTGATGATACAAACTCATGTTAGGGAAAAAAAAGGTCACACACAGTTTAAATTGAAGTGTTTTAAAATCAGTTAAGCAGCAAACCTTCAAAAGCTATTGTTTTTACAAAGTGGAGTCTTTTCAACATTTAGTTGAATCAACAGACTCAAGTGCACTGATGGACTCAGACCTTTAATTTTAAACACTTTGGTCTTCCATCTTGTTCTTTGTCAATTCTTTCAGGCCTGCAGATTGTGCTGAAGTCCATCATGAAGGCGATGATCCCGCTGCTCCAGATCGGCCTTCTTTTGTTCTTCGCCATTCTCATGTTCGCCATCATCGGTCTGGAGTTCTACAGCGGGAAGCTTCATCACACCTGTCTGCCATCTGTGGATATCCTCGGTGCGGTCCACGCACACACTGCTCACAAATCTCTTTCATTTCTAAAGCCAAAAGGTCAATCCACGCACCAAATGTAATTTTGTTTTATGTTTGTAAAGTAAGTAGATAGCTAGTGTAAGTGTTTTCCCGAAGTTTTTCACCAGCTAGTTTTAACCGTTGTAAGGCATTATGATATCCAACAGAACGACTGTATAAGCATAAATTTTGGCTTGGCCACCTCGCCATCTGTGGGCTCCTCCTGTCCTGAGGTTCATCCTCTTTTATCACAATACCACTGTCTTTAGAGGATCCCTGTCACGCTTTGTTTCTACCGGCAGGTAGAAACCTGCTCTCCCAGCAGGTACACCTCATGTGTCACTCACAGTTCTTTAACAGAGGGTGTGAGCATCTTTGTTTGAGAACCTGAGGCGCCCGTAGATTATAGTAGCAGCGAGCTCAGAGGTATTATTAGAGTTGTTGCAGGCTGCTTTTGCTGCTGCTTAATTAGTCAACAACTCCTCTCTAATCACACGCCACACCACAGCATTTACTGTCACTACCAGGCGCAACGCAGAGCTGAAAAACTCGAGTAGATTCACAGTATTTAGAGCAGGAAAAGATAATTTCATCTATCCCCTAATTATAAAGCAATTCATTCTGTAAAGATGCCCTCCAGACGCATTTAAAGACATTTAGGAATACTCTGCTTTGAGTGATAATTTGTGTCTGTTAGTGCTCATTACAAGTTTAACTGCTCTTGTCCACATCACACTCGTGTAAAGGCCCCTAACACACCAGGCTTGATGGTCGGCTGTCAGTTAGTCAAAGGGCATTTTGGCCTGATTCATACCGGTACAGCTAGAAGCCTATTAGCTTAGCTTAGCAAAAAGACTGGAAACAATGTGAAAAAAGCTCACCCTACTCTGTCTGAATGTAACAAAATCAGCATATCAGCATCTTTAAAGCTCTCGTATGTTCATCCAACGCATTAAAGTTGTGGTTTCAAGCATATGACAGATGGTTAGAAAACCAGAATATGACTTTGTGTGAGTTGTTAATGTACACCACATGCATCATTACAGCATGTGGTACAGATTCTATGTATGAAGATTTAGTGTTCAATTGGAATATAACGGAAGTTTAGTGGCGGTGCCCAGCTGCCTAGACCTAAATATTAGTTTAGTCATGTGGACAATGTTTTAATGTAGCTGAATGGATATTTATCCACATTATACTGCTATTGTCTCTGGACGTAGACAATGAGACTGTTGACTCGTCGGAGTTGGCGTTCGCCTGCGGAGTCAGGAAGTGTCCGGAGAGGTACGACTGCAACGACACCTGGATCGGGCCCAACGACGGCATCACGCAGTTTGACAACATCCTGTTCGCTGTACTCACCGTATTCCAGTGTATTACCATGGAGGGATGGACGGCCGTGCTCTACAACGTGAGTTCAGTTCTGGTCGAACCACGAAACAGTTGTTGTATATGTGTAATAATGAATGACTGTTACGGATTTTCAGACCAACGATGCCTTGGGTCCCACGTGGAACTGGATTTACTTCATCCCTCTCATCATTATCGGCTCGTTCTTTGTGCTGAACCTGGTGTTGGGTGTCCTCTCGGGGTGAGTGTGACTCCTCTTATGTGCATATTGTTGGTGTCTCCACCTGGATTATGACGCCAGTTTTTAACGCTTCTCTCTTTAGAGAGTTCGCCAAGGAGAGGGAGAGGGTGGAGAACAGACGGGCCTTCATGAAGCTACGCCGGCAGCAGCAGGTGGAGCGAGAACTGAACGGCTACCGAGCCTGGATAGACAGGGCAGGTACTGGGCAGCAGAAGAACTTCACATCTGCAGATACACACCTGTTGTTGAGTTGTGCGGAGGTATGCAGCAACACAGCGAGTGTTGGGTGTTTATGGATGCACATGAGCGAACCTGCGATCTTCTTAGTTTAGGGAAAGTTGCCCTAATAATCCCTTGGTCACGTGCTGTCAGTCCCGCTTAATGCAGTTTGGATCCAGATGTTTTTTTGGTTTTCCTGCAATCATCACTGAAAAGGAAAGCATTAGATGGTGCTGAAACAACTGTATAGCACACGTTTGATAAGAATTTAACAGGTTTGGATGAATCTTTCTTTTTGGTACGAGGATAACTCTTTATTCTTTGAAATTCAATGAAATTCAACTCCAGGAAAAAGACAAAGTGTATGAGTTCAAATAAACAATAAACAAACTCCCACTTTCCACCAACACCCACCCAACCACCCCCAGCCCATTTTTACATAATAGTCAGTGTTAAAAAAACAGAGAGATAGATAAACAGACAGACAGACTCCATCGGTCTATGGTTAGTCTGAACAGGCATTAAAGCACAACACGAATATGCAATGCTAATTATATTTTTATAATAAGTGAGTTTTAGAGTTGCAGGCAGGGAGATATTGTTGTCGATTAACCGAGCCAGGCGAGCTTTTCCCCCCTTGTTTCCAGTCTTTATGCTAAGTTAAGCTAACTGGCTGCTCTGAAGCCAATTTGACATAGTGTCAAAGTCCCGTGACGCACGGGAACCCAAACAGACTGAATATTTTGAGTGTCAGAACCGTTATATGAGTTTGATCCATACAGTCCAGTAGGATTTGCACATTTTAAAACACCTATAAAATGTTTTTTTCCCATTCAAGTTAGTTGAGGGTCAAACTGGAAGTTAGCCACTTGAACACAATGGTGTATAAATATTTCAAGCATCACAACCCCCTCGAAATGACTCATTTCCCGATGAGATTTTGCTCCATTTGGTCAGATTTCATTTTGGATGTCTAGTAGAGGTCTGAAACCAATAATTTTGTCCCCGTGCAAGTTAGCGGAGGGCTAAAGTCTGTAGTGTGCATGAACCCGTGAGCCCTACAACGCTTCGTGCTTTGCAGGAAGACATGAGAGATGTATCAATCTTCTCATCGAACGCTTTAAAGGCAACAAAGCTTACTTACCAAAAGTGAAACTACTCCTTTATTTTAGGACAAATTTCTGATCATCATTATCAATGTGAGACTTAATTAAAATGTACAGATACTGTAAGATTACAGCAATTCAACAGCTCAACGGTCGCTCTTTTCCAGCTTATAGATTCTGTAAAGTGATCGCTCTGCTACAGACACTTTCAAAGTGTTTGGACCTACAGTAAAGTAGCCACACACACACATGCACACACACACGCACACACACACACAATGTGGCAATGGCAATCTACATTGCTGGTCTCCCACGCAAGGAGAGGGTGAGAAAAAGGTGATACTGACTCACTGACTTAAATTTGTGTGCAGCATGTGTGTGTGTGTGTGTTTACATGCGTGTGTGTGTGTGTGTGTGAGAGAGAGAGAGCTGTGGTGCATATTTATGTGTGCATGGATGTGGGTGAGAGTGGGAAGAGAGAGAGAGAGAGAGAGAGAGAGAGAGATTGGGAGAATGTAAGAGAGAATAAGAGCTTTTTTTCTCTGAAGAAGGTCATGCTGGCCTCTCAAAGCACACGTTTACATCAGTTTGGCCTCAGTTCCTGTTAACGTTCGCAGACAGCCTAAAGAACACAAGCCTGAAATGTCTATTTACACGTCTGATGGTTTAAATCGTGCAGTATGAAAATAAATCTGTGTATAACCTCCAGTTTGTATTGTGTTACAGAGGAGGTAATGCTGGCAGAGGAGAATAAAAATTCAGGGAGATCGCCGCTAGACGGTGAGTTCGCACACACTTTAAACACACCTACACTTCATCACACGTGGATCCACGATTATTACATGTTGCATAACGGCCACAGGGAAAACGCTCCGTTGTTTATCTGTGTGTGGAAACATGTCAAAACCTTGTTTCCGGTCAAGTTTAACCACAACCCGTACTGTAAATCATTGTGCAAGCTGCAGGTAACCATAGCAACAACACTAATGCTTGTTTTTACCGGTTCAACCTCTTTCCGATATGTACCTCGTTACGTGAACATGTTGGCAATTCAACACGTCAGTCTCATGAGTCAGTTTTACGTAAAAAAAAAATTTTTAATCGCAGCAGGAATACGCCCGAGATGCTTCACGTCGCATTCAACTATATTATTTATCACCTAATTATCACCTCTTGTGCACAAAAGGAAATGAAATCAGTCAGCTTAAAACAGGAAGTATTGTGAATGAGTGTTTTAAGGTGATGAGGAGAGCAAAGATAAAATAGAAGAAAAACATGTTTAAACACAATCAGCAGTCTCCCCCCCCCCCTTTTTTTTCATTGAAATGCTGCAAATCTCTCCACGTACAGCATGAGAATAAATTATTTTCGCAAATAAAATAGGCGGTAAAGTCAAATTAAAGTTATAAGCCAAACTAATGACTGATGAGTGAGGAGCGGGGAAGAGAGTTGATTACTTGTTAGGTCAGGGAAACTTTTCATCTCATATCTGTCCTTCAGCAATGACCCTGCTCTCACCTCCATGAGAGCTCTGAATAAACAGGCATTTACGCAACCGATACCTACGTCTGAACGATGAAAAGCCGTCATTGCATCATGGCACCGGCAATGTTACATCCTTGACCTGAGGGTTAATCTGACCACAAGCGCCGCCTCTCTTTGCTCTCTTGGTGTGCCCATACGAGTAGGCTGCAAAATTGTGATGGTGAATCTAATTGCGAATGAACTGAGTTCGACATTATCGTTATTTTAAATGTAGATACGTTAAAAAAAGAGGAGGACCCAAACGTAGATAGTCTGGTTAAGAAACACAGGCATAAACATACAGGTAACACAGGAAAGGGGCGGGAAAGAGACGATGGCAGGAAGGGGAGAGTCACAACAAGGCACATGAGGATGAATTCTACAAAATGAACAGGAAATAACTGAAACAAAAACTCAAACCATAACAGAAAGGTATAATAACTCTGCCTACAAAATCTAAGACGACCCTGTAGTTCATTATATTATTTTTCCACTTGAAATGTATTGAAATTCAGTTGTTGTGGAACATTTACAGTGCTAAAGAGAGCGAGTAAGAAGACCGGTGCACGGAGAGGAGCGCCAGGGGACGAGAAGTTTACAGACACGTCTACAGCCAGTGAGTGAAGCGCTTCACCATCTCTGTTCTGTCCTCACCCTCCTGCCCCGTCACGTTTCCACTTGAACCTGTGATTCTCCATCCGTCTCTCTCAGGTATGTCACGATCGAGGATGAACTTCCGCAGTGGCCGGCGCGGCCCCGCTGCCTACCTGAGGCGTAAAGAGCGCATGCTTCGCATCTCCATCCGCCGGATGGTGAAGACGGACACTTTCTACCTGATGGTGCTCAGTCTGGTGGCTCTCAACACCATCTGTGTGGCCATCGTCCACCACAACCAGCCCGACTGGCTGACCATCTTCCTCTGTAGGTTTTTACATCTCATTCTCGATTTACTACTTCTGTGTCATGTCTGCCTCCGTCTCCTCTGATTGAATTGCCGTTTTTGTTTCCTCATCTCTAGACTATGCAGAATTTGTTTTCCTGGGGCTGTTTTTGGCTGAGATGTTTTTGAAAATGTATGGTCTGGGTTTCCGGCTCTACTTCCATTCATCTTTCAACTGCTTTGACTGCGGGGTGAGGTCCTTCATCTCTCATTCTGACTCCATATTGCACTAGAGAAAGAAAAACTGACTCAAAGCAATTCTGTTTTATATCACTGAGGAAAAAAGTCGATTTCTGGTGTGGAAGCCAATAAATCAGGAAGTAAACCAGTCTCACGAATGTATTAAGCACACGCGAACACCAGCCTGTAGCCACCACTTTCATAAATACAATACGTATAATATCGGGGGGAAATTAACAATAAAAATTGAGGGGAGAGCATTTTACATTGTACATGTACACAGTGATAACATCAATTAATTACACTCATAAAGACTACATTTTAGTTAATTAAAGACCAATTTTAGTTTCAGAGTTACAGAGTTATTGAAGTTGCTGAATCAAACCTCCTGGTTGAGCCTTGAGAAGTCAATCTGTAGTGAGCGTGGACGACAGAGGGTTAGGATTAAGGATCAGCTGATGTGTTGGGTTTTTTTTTCTGTTAATCAGTAATCAAACAGACCGGTAACCAATATTTGGAACCAATGTACTTGTGCAGTAAAAATGGAAATCTTAGGGTCAAAATTTGGAATAGCCAGTGATGGAATGGAATGACATAGAATATACTTAAATAATGCACTTAAGTGTAATTTTAAGGTACTTGTACTTAACTTATTTCCATTTTTTGCTACTTTATACTGCCACTCTACTGCATTTTAGAGGCAAATAATATACTTTTTACTCCACTACATTTATTTGTTGAAGCTGCTGTAAGCGTTGCCGCTTGCGTGCATTGTGAAATTAATTTATTTTCCTGGCAATCAAACGAAAAAAAAACCATCAGATTAATATTTCTAATAATCTGTATGATTTGTGTTAGGATCAAATAATCTTTTCTGCTGTTCGACATGTTCTGCAGGTCATCGTCGGCAGCATCTTCGAGGTGGTTTGGGGCTTCTTCAGGCCGGGCATGTCGTTTGGCATCAGTGTGCTGAGGGCGCTGAGACTTCTGAGAATTTTCAAGATCACCAAGTAAGTGGGACAACGAGACCATTCGCATGAAAAACAACGCGTTCTGGCTAATTTAGGGGCCTAGTTTGGAGCATATTTTTTCTGTGTATATTTTTACAGAGCTGTGTTCAAAAAGACAAACAGCGTGTGATTTCTCTCTGTCAGATACTGGGCCTCTCTCAGGAACCTGGTTGTGTCCCTCATGAGCTCCATGAAGTCCATCATCAGCCTGCTGTTCCTTCTCTTTCTCTTCATCGTGGTGTTTGCTCTGCTGGGGATGCAGCTGTTTGGAGGGAGGTGAGCGACATCCTCACAGTTACCGAGGGCCAGTTTTCTCCTTGGTTCACATTTTAACCTCGCCATCTGACCGTGCCGAAGTTTTGACACGGCTTCTACGGCCCGCAAACCGATCAGCAGTTTTTCTCTCAATGGCGTCTATGATGAAGAGGAGAGGAAATTACATGCCTGGATGAAAATAGCTCCGCATCCTCCTCCTCCTCTTCCTTCCTCCTCCTATTCTTTCCTTGGTCATATCTGACCCTGCTTTCTATCTTCCTTCCCTCTAGGTTCATCTTTGAAGATTACACTCCCACCAACTTTGACACATTTCCAGCTGCCATCATGACAGTGTTTCAGGTTTGGCTCCCACAGATCCCTCCCTCCCTCCCTCCCCCCTCCCCGTTCTGCTTGCTCTCCATGACACATTGCACCCTGGGATATTTCTCACCCCAGGCGCAGATTAAACAACTCTGCTCGCTCGCTCTCCACCCCCCTGCCTCCGCTATCATCCCACACATCCATGCACACATATGCGCGCATGAATATCAAGACGAGTGAAACGTGAACGAATGCACATCGGATCGGCTACAAAAACCAACCGCACAGTGAAAGGCTGTTTTGATCTGCACACGTAGTAATTACTGATCTTGCTGTCACTTTTAATACCATATCATAAACTGGTGTTGCAGACAAATGATAATACATCTCCCGATTAATGTATTTTAAGGCCAGTGTTCTCTTGAATCGCACACGAGCAATGTAATTATTCGTGCTTTGTATTCTGTGCGTTTGCCTCCAGATTCTGACGGGCGAGGACTGGAACGAGGTGATGTATAACGGGATCCGCTCGCAGGGTGGAGTCCAGTATGGCATGTGGTCATCGATCTACTTCATAGTGCTCACCTTGTTTGGAAACTGTATCCTTACTGACTCTTCAAAAGCGTTCTGGAGGCTCTGATATATTGTTTAAAGCTGTACATGATCAGTGGTGGAAGTATTCAGATCTTTTACTTGAGTGAAAGTGGAATGAACACCGTGTGAGAATACTTCAGCACGGATAAAAGTCATGAAAAGTCATTTTATTGCAGAAATAGCAGCAGAATAACCTCTTTCAGAATAATATAATTTTCTTGGATTATTGTTTATTGTTTCTTGGTGCTCGAGATAATTGCATGAGCATCAATGACGATTGTTTGTCTAGAGCATACGCCCAAAATGTTTTCTAGCCTCTGCGTCTACTTCCTGGTTGTGCGGCCCATTAAACAGACTGGCCCATAGACTTTGCATTATGATGACATCACACATTTTTCTCAGTTTTGAGGGAAGTCTTATCAATATGAAAACTTCCATGGATCAACAAGAGTCATAATCGACCTGGTACAGTTCTTGATATCCTGTCAACAGTTTTATACCTATCTCTTTTATATTGGCGTTCTATGGGGGAAAGGCTGTTTGGGCTACGGGGGAGTTTTTCACTGCAATACCGCGGGTGGCCACCGTGCCAGATTGGCAGCAAGGCTTAGAGACGGCCTCCAGAGAATTTTTTTTCAGCCCAGTTAGTGTTTCCTTTGAGAAAAAAAACCAAAAACTGGCAGCTAGAGATGGCAGCTACAGGCATCGTGTAGATGTGACAACCAGAGTTCTGGTTGTGTTCAGTCTTCCACGACTTAAAATACATTAGTAAATACCCCACTTGTGAATTTTAAAGCGATTTGGTTGCAAACAAGTGACTTGATGAGCTGACAGAAGTTGCGAGGACGTTACAGGCAGACTAAAGTCACAAAAACTATTCTGGTAGGACATTCACATCTGAAACCTTTGAAGAGAAACTATGATGTTATTGATGCTCAGGTAACATGATGACCATTGAGCCATCTGTATTCGCTGATGAAGACCATGACCATGTGTCCTAAGATCCCAACCAATGAATTTTTCCGTCTTGTATATTTTAATCTATAGTAAAATGCGCTTAGTGTTGGTGACGTTTAAGTCTTCCAACTGCGATGTAGTTTATTTGAAACCTTACGTTATCTTTTTACTTTTGGTGTTTGCAATTACAGTTCACACAGAAATCATAAAAGCGACTTTCGCTTATGAAGATTATCCTGCTGAGCGACACATGTAAGTATCATAAACTTGTGTTCGCCACAGAGCTTGATTTCTGCGATCATCCAAAACCCAATCCTATGGGCTTTTTGTCGAGGGAACCGGTTCCAGGACCAGCTCATAAACAGTGATTGACAGATGGTTCGTCCAACTGACTGCCAAGTATTTTTTGAAAGTGCCTGCCCTTTTCTAAACAGTTTCGAAAGGACAACGTCCCAGATGGTATGATAAACCATCTGGTGAGTCAGGTTAGATGAATTTAACGTTCTTGTTAAATACTTAGTGTCGGGAAGTTAAATTCATAACGTCCCATTATATTTTTTCTACAGTCATTACAGGTTTTACTGAAACTGAAAGGAGTAGTTTGGCTTCTTGGAGAGAGTTCTGTAAGAAGATTGATACTATTCTCATGTCTGTGAGGTAAACGTAAAGCTAACATCAGCATGAGACCATGGGATGTGAGAAAACAGAGATTATATTTACATGATTCTGTCAAATCTGTTTCAGTCTCATTAAGAAAAGGGCGAGGAGGGCACCAAACATCAATAGGTTCCCAAAGTTTGGTTTTGTTCTTAACTGCTTTCCTGACAGACACACTGCTGAATGTCTTCTTGGCCATCGCTGTGGATAATCTGGCCAACGCACAGGAACTGACAAAGGTTTGCACTGTTTCCATAAAATATCTGTATTTACAGCGCACACCTTCAGTCACCTACGTTACAAGTGTCGTATTCAACCTAGTTATATGCAAAGACATTCTGTTAATGATCCTTGCCTTTAGTCATTGTTTGTCTACCAGTTATTTTTGTCTTGTAAAGCATCGCCTAACTTATTTGTTTTGAAAAGTGCCCTACAAGAAAGTTTATCATTATCAATTAATCATTTTGTCTTCGTCAGGATGAAGAGGAGGAAGAGGAGTTCTTCAACCAGAGATACGCCAGAGGCAGAGACGGCCTGATATCTGAGTACGTCATTCTTAACAAAATTGCATTTTTTTTTTTAGACAAGACACCCAGAGCATTCACAGCTCTTAAGTAGCTCTTAGTCGGGAGTGTTTGCCTGTGTCTACGATCAGAACTCCTCACGTCAGATTGGCCCCTCAAAAAAATTTGTAACGATTCTTCAAATTTGTTTGTTTTTCAGCAGCAAATCAAACTAAGATTCACTTAAGAGACAGTGTGGGTGCCGCGGGACAACTGGTAGTAGTTCTGAATTTGATCGTCTTGCTGCTTCTGTTAAAGGTTTAAAAGTCAATTTATGAATAAATCCACAATGTAACTGGTTGTGGACTCTCTGAGTACAAGCTCAGTTGCATGGTGAATGCAAAGTTAGCGAAGGCATGTTTAAAGCACCGACGACATGTTGATTGAACGTGCCTGATTTCGAAGCATGAACCCTGACAGACTGAGACTCTTCCTATAATTATCTCGGCCTGTCATTGGTATAATGGGAAGCCTCTTTTTGTTAACAAGAGTAATCCATCGCTCATTTCCTGCTCCTTCCGATGACCTGGTGGCTTTCGCACAGGCCTAATGATCCAGTAAGTCAGGAGGAGGATTTTTGGGAACAGCGGGAAGTCTCAACGTGTCACTCTACGGGGAGAAGGCACATTTTAGAGAGGTGTCACATTTTGACCAAGATTCCCGACTTAGAATGACTCTGATCATCATGCCAGTGTGACAATGGAGTTATTGTAGGCGCCATTAAGCTTCTGTAGTACGTGACACATCAGATTGACCGATTTCCAAATGGGCTCTGGCTCAAGAGTACTTGAGGAAGCTGCTGGGACACATCAAGTGTCTCATTCAGAGCAGTGGCCTGGCTCAGTTTCACCAGTAACTGCAATTTTTTAATTTATTTCCAAGACTAGCTTGATTTTACAAAACATTTAATGTGATTAAAGATTGAAACATGTATTTTTCCTGCTCATGTGCTGGACCTTTATTTATAGTTAATGTATGGGTTATTTCGCTTACATTTTTGTTTTCAATTCAGTTTAGTTTTAGTTTAGTTTTTTCCAGAGGGGATTTGCTCATTTCATCATAATTTTTGTGGAGTAAAGGTGAAAATGAGTAAAAATGTAAAGAGAAAAAAACCCCACATCAATGACAGATAACACTGAACACTGAATGTATCATTTGTCTGTTACATATTTGAATGTTGTACGTGTTGCAGCAACCAAGATGCCGATTTTGACGTGTACTACAATGTTTCTGCTGCTTCCATCACGTTGTCTTGTTTCTATGCCTGTTATGTGACACTGAACAAAATGTAACTTTAGCTGTGGAATCAAGTTGAACCCTGAAATTACGAATAATATTTTATGTTAACAGCCGTAAGTGAGGGGCTTCCTTGTGCTAAATGCTAAAACCACCTTCGCACATTTTGTTCTGTGTCACAACAAATGTTCTGTGTATGTTGTAAAACACTAATGTCTTGTTTTCAAATAATCACTCATTGATTACATGGACACCAAAAGAGTCCGAACACCAGTAAGTATATTTGTATGCATCTCTGTCTCACAGAATTTCTCCCTTGAGTTTTCCTGCTCAATTATTGAGATTATTTTCTCGATGTTAAACTATGTTTGCACCTAAAATCCTGCACCTTACCTTTTTTTATTTTTTTTGTCATGGTGGTTTTTCTTTTGATCCGTCTTTTACCTCTCAGGTATCCTAATTTTTTTTCAGTTCTTTGATGTATTTGTTATTTTTGTAGCTTGTAGTATTTTTGCACATTTTTATCATGAGAATTTTTTGCTTGTTGTTAATAGTCAACTAACATTGTAAATTAACGAAAAAAGGTTTGTCCTTTTCTTGCAAGTTTTATTTAATTTGTTTGAATATGTTTTAAATAACTGGTATGCTAAATGGGCACAAGCCTTGATGTTTTTATGTCACCAGTTCCTTAAATCTGGGCCTGTTGCTGTTCTGTACTGATGTGAAATATATTGTGGTCCTTAGTGGGAGGAGAAGACCCTACCTCTACAGGAAGCGAGCCATCCACCGGGGCCGACCGACCTTCCCAGACGAAGCCGAGGGTCCAGCAGGGGCAGCAGATGAACCGCCTATCAGTCACACCAAGGCCTTCTCCAACCGCCGTGAGAGGAGGAGAAAGGTCAACATGTCGGTGTGGGAGCAGAGAGCCAACCAGCTACGCAAACGACGCCAGATGGCGAGCAGAGAGGAGCTGTTTGCCAGCCCTACGGAGGACACCGCAGAAACTCCAACCACCACCCACCATGCCACCACTCTCTCCCCAGAGGCCAGCCCAGCTCACCTGCCTGAATCTCCCATGTCTGTGGGGATGCCCCTCCCCGAGCCACCGATGTCCATCTCCATCCCCATCCCCGAGCCTCCTGACGCTGAGCCTCTGGTCAACCTGAGCGAGGAGAAAACAGGAGGAGCCAACCACAGGAACACAGGCGGCGGCAGGCACAGGATGGCCCGCAAGTTCAGACCCAGTCAGGGGCCAGAGGAAGGGGCGCGACACAGACGGCACCGCCACCGCGAAGCTCGTCCTGAAGCCAAGAGTCTGGACATTGCCCAGGCACCGCATGAGGTGCCGCTAGTCAGACGCTCGCTCAGCCAGGAGAGGAAGATACTGGACGAGAGAGAGGAAAAGGAAGACAGAGAGGAGAGGGAGAAAACAGAGGGAGAAGGAGGATCAGTCCAAGATGATGGAACATGCATCGTCAACCCGTATGCAGAAGTGGGAGAAGATTACCGGAGGTAAGGCTGTTCTCATGTTCCCCTGAATGAAGGGACTTCCAAAGAAATGTCCCTGTATTTTGTCATCGTTGTATGCAATTATCTGAAATGTGAGTGGATATTTTTGAGTCAGAATGGCACTTTGTCATCTCTCTCTTTTATTCTTACAATGGGGAGATTCACATGTTAAAAATCCATCTCAAAACATTATCCACATGCCCACATGTGCATTTAGAAAGGTCTTAGCTGCTGTAATCACTCTACCTGTCCATCGTGGATGAAAGGAGATCTTTCGATGAAGTTCGTCGACCTTTCATGCAAGATGTCACCACAGTCCAGGTTAAACAAGTCAACTGTGTATATTCCATAGTTAGACGATTGTCTTTTTAGTCTTTCTTCTGTCCTTGGATGATGTTAGTAACACAAAAAAAGGTATTAATACTAAAAGGGAGTTTGACTTTCAGAGATATCGACTTGTTTCGTCTTACTGCTGAGGCCATGTATTGCTCCACTTTAATTTTCATCTATTGCACAGAAGGCGGAGTGTGGATTTTGTCCCACAGCTCTTCTATTAGAAATGTATTAGTGCTGAATCAGTGGTGGTTTTGCCCTCAGTAGGCCACATGTCTGGCCATATACCGAGCAACATGCTCAAACCCAAACTCAACATGAAGATATTTAGGGCAAAATAAATTCAGTGTGCTATTTGTGAAAATCAGGCCCTCTGAACAATCAGGACCCTTTTATTGTTCAATGGACTATTGGGATCCCCGCAAGTTAAATGAACCAAAGCTTAACCCGCACAGTTCTTCACCCTCAATGATCTTTTTTCCCCCTTTTCAGAGCTGGTGGCGACATTCCCGACCCTCCTCAATGTGAGCAGCTGCTGGACTGTACCTGGTCCGAGCAGGGTGGGCACTCCGACCAGTACGACGGCCAAAACGTCCCAGTGGAAGCCGCCTTGGAGGCCACAGAGTCCACTGTGAGGGCCATCGAGTCTGAGAGCCGCCCGGTCTCCATCAAACGTAACAAGTCCAACCTGGAGGGCAGCGTGGCGATTGAAATGTCCGCACAACCGCTGCTGGAGCTCACACCCATGACAGGTAGCGCCGTGAACACTTCAAACTGCAGTCACACATCATCATAGAGTGGGATTTATCATCAGTATCACTCTGGATGACCTCGTGTAGGTGTTTCTGACATCTGATGAGAGTGCCACTCCTGTAGTCTTTTTCAGATGAATCCACCGGCACCGGCACCGGCACCGGCACGGTGACTCACGTTGTTCTTTATCTGTCATAACTGTTCCTGTACAGCTAAAACATTTTCTTCTCTTCTCTCACATCCCTGGCTGTCCCTATCTATTTGTCTTTTAGGGAACAGTAAAGAGTTGGAGGCATATAGCTCTGACCAGATAGACGATGAGACAGAGGAGGAGGAAGTTGCTCCCACTCCCCCCAAACGTGTTGCTCCAGACAGCATGTTCATCTTCAAGTCATCCAACCCGTAAGAGGCGATGAAATCTACCATAGCAGTAGCGTTATCTTTTTTTGGCTCTTTGTGCTAACGCCTTCCCCCTCGTCGATCTGCAGTATCAGGAGGATCTGCCACTATGTGGTCACTCTGCGCTACTTCGAGATGACCATCCTCCTCGTGATCGTGGCGAGCAGCATTGCGTTGGCTGCTGAGGACCCAGTGTGCACCAATTCAGACAGAAACAAGGTGAGATCAGAATACATCTCTCTTGTAAGTGTCCATATGATGGCACATTCACCAGAAACAAAAGGCTATAACTCAGAACCACAATATTAAAGGCCAGGAGAAGCTCGAAAAATACAATCACTGCTACAGGAAAAACTGTTAATAGCTGACCCAAGCAAGATGTGTCTGCAAGACGAGATGTGTTAATTAATTTAGAGCCTTGTCCCAACGTTGGAAACAAATTTGAGTTCCCTTGAAAGGTTCCTAGTTCCTGGGAAAGCTTTGGCCGATAGAAAAGCAGCTTTAGACACTTGATTTTGACAAGGAAATACTCACACACACAAAAAAATTCTGTTGAAATTAAGACTTTTCAGGAGGATTAACAGAGGAGGGATGCCTCGCTCACGACAGACAGACATGCAATAGATGGTGTGCGATAGAATAGACAAAAACACTTCTTAATGACAGTAATTAAGACAACAAAATTATGGATAGGTTGTGAACGTATCTGAAGAATATGAATCTGCGAGCTTCAGGTGTTCCCAAACAGACCGGAGCAGCACGGCCTCGTCTCCACCGCGGAGACTTGAAAAGAGGACAGACTACAAACAACACACAGGAGACAAAAGCTGAAGTGTGCACACACACAGAGGATGAAAGAGAGACAAGGACAACATGAACACAAGAGCATGAAGTGGGTGTGAATGTCAGACTGTCGCACACAAACGCCTTAAAGAAGCAGCTGATGTCTGAAGTGTCAACCGGTTTATTCAGCAGTCTTTAATTAGTGCAAGTGACACAAAGGGCTCACAATCAGACGCTGACATCACAGCCGAGCAACATGAAAGTGTTACACTGAGGAAAATGTTGTTAAAACAACAAGTATAGATTAGGTCCGTCTTTTACAGACATTTATCCTCGAGGCAGCTTTTCAGTCCCAAACGCTAAAAGAATGAACTCGACATGACTCCTTCTGGAATACCAATGATCAACATTTTAGCTTTCAGGTTTACTGTTTGATCTCGGGTTGACATAACACTCCGTCAGCAACAATGTGGCGTGACACATTTGGTTACACGCACACGCAAGGTGAGAATCGGCAGCTTTGCCTGGGAAAGAGAGAGCTGCGCAGTTTGTTTTTCACAGCTTTGCGCGACTCAGTATCACGCAAAGTGTCAAGAGTGACCAAATAAGCACAAACTAGAGGGAGAGAAAAATCCACAAAGCCACATTAGAAGATGTGACACACCATCTACGTGCCACGCTGCCAGTCATTTCCCATCTGAAGCCAACGATCCAAAAAAAACAACCTTATTTAGTCACTGTCCTGCTGTTGAAGGAAAGCAGGCAGACTTGAAAAGGAGCTTGAAAAACTTGTCTTTGCTGACATCCAGTGGCTTAAGTGCTCACCTGGCTGCAGTGACGTACAGGTGGACTCCTGGATGCTGTGACATCACTGGCTGGGTGTGGCTACAGGTGCACACTACCCGCAACACCCGAGAGTGATCCCGGGTGTGTTCAGAGGTGAGGCCAACTGTAAACTTTGAACCAGAGAGAGCAGCAATCACTGTTCTCATACTGATGTTAAATTGCTTTTTAAAGGGGCAGTCTGCTGACTTTGTAGGGACGTTCTAACAAAAGATGCCATCATGCATGAATGTATGGGAACTGTAGCATTGAGGAATTTGGGAGCCTGACTCATACTAGCGACTAAACGTCAGGATATCTTGGCGTGTGCTGTACGGATTTTAGCCATTCTTTTTAAATGTGTCTTTTCTAAGTAACTAAACCTCTGGAGTACCACCACCCAGAGCTTGTAACAGCACCAAACAGTACCCAATTAGCCAAATGATTCAAGGGGATCCAGAGGTAGACAGAGAGAATTTTTTAACCAGATGATCACTCTGACCGGATGGGTTTCAAGGAATTGTATGCACTCCTTTGAAGCCGTACCACTGTCCCAAATCCATACTAAGTCTAAGCAAGTGTGTTTTCACTAAAAGGAATGCTCAAACCAGACACCGTGGATCCAAAATATGGTCAATATTTAAGCGTGCCGTTGGGAGATATTGTGCCTCATTCACATGGATTCAGTCAGAGTGTGAATGGCAGATGGACAACACCTTCTGGACGACACGGGAAAAACAAACAAACAGTGGGACGGAATGGCAGCAAAGGCAAGACAAAACACGCATGCCGATTTGTTGCTATGGTGATGTCATATTGTTCATCAAACTAAAGAACTGGCACGCTCGACTCCAAAAGCCCTGAGCAACTTGTCACTGTGCCCTCCCAAAACACATTTTTGGCCATTGCAGTTACAACAAGATTTTAGACAAATGTCTAACGGGATAAAATGATGAAATTCTGACGTGTCGTGTCCATGTTTTCGGCCATTATTCAACGCCTTAACCCAGAAACAGCAACTTGACTGGTGCGTGGGAACAACCGCAATGCGTTAAGACTATTTTTTAATTAATAAATCGAGCAATAGCTTCTTTCTTTTTTTTTGTTGTTATCAACAAAGACCAAACACCCACCCATCCCCCGCCCACTTTGAAGTTATCTTACCAAGTATAGCGACAAAATGAATAACAGACAGAGTCCAGTGGTCTGTGATTAATGAAAGCGAAATTGATGTAAAAGATGGTTTCACATTAATGGAAAATGAAGCACAGAAGAAGGTCAAACGGACCCAGGTGTCGAGGAATTCAGCTGCCCGGTTTTTGTCAAGTGCTGCTTTTTGTCCCGTTGACAGGTATAAGAAATAGTTTCTCGTTGTCAACCATGTTTACTCGTTGTGTGAGGGATCCACGTCACATCCAGTCGTAGATTCTGTAACGGAGGACAGCAAAGAGGAAGGTCTCATCTTTCACGTCATGTACCAATCTGCTCACGTACGGCCAATGAAAAAGTGATTAATACATGTAAAATTGATTCAAAATGCACAGAGCCCCTTTAACAAATTAATCTTATGTGTCTTTTGTGTGTTTTAACTTTTTCAGGTCCTGCGTTATTTTGATTATGTCTTCACGGGAGTGTTCACCTTTGAAATGATCATCAAGGTGCGTAACTGAAGCAAATATTTTCTCCACCTTGACGCCCTCAAATCACACTTTTAAAAGAATTTGCCGTGCCCTCTGTGAACTGTTTTGTACTCAGTCTGTTCACTTCGTGCGTCCGCGTGGGCGTGTGTTTGTCCTCCAGATGATAGACCAGGGTCTCATTCTGCACGATGGCTCCTACTTCCGAGACATGTGGAACATCCTGGACTTCATTGTGGTGGTGGGAGCTCTGATTGCCTTCGCTCTAACGTGAGTCACTGTGTATTGGTGCCTGCCGATGACTAACGACTGAGTCACTGCAGCAAAAAATCGTTTATCGAGCATACAGTATTGTTATAAAAGACCTTCCCTCAAAGACACTTTATTGCGAAAAATATGCTTCATTGAGCTCAAAAGCTGCATTGATGGAGGGATGCATGCTCCTGTGCAGGGTGTAACTCAGCTGTGGTCCTAGAACAAGAGGGAAAAAGCGGGTTTCTGTGTATATTCCTGTCATGACTGACGCTAAAACGGCCTCTTCAGTATTTTCTTTCTGCTGTCGCACTCCTGTTGTACCGTAGAGGACTGTACTGTATGTTAATTTCTCTGTTGTGAATATGGCTGTGATCCTCGGAGCTGTGCTCACGTTGTATCTCTCTTTATGCCTTGATTTTTTTTCTCTGTTGTTCCTGTGGATTTTTTCACTGTTGGGGCTACCAGGAATGTGATGGGGTAAAAATTTCTGTCACACTAAATGTGAAAGTCGCCCATAAGCTTCTTGTGTCTTTCTTTTACTTTCATGTATGTGTTTTTGTTTTTGTTTTTTTATTCAGTGTGTTTTTTCATTTTTTCATACCAAACTACAGAGCCGGACATGTATCATAACATTTTTGATTATCAGGGGGCACTCATCAATGATCTACACCTTTGTTTTACCTGATTTGTTTCCTTACATTATATTTTTGCACAGTAATGAATAGAGATTTTTTTTTTCTAGTGATTTTTTTGTGAAGCCTCCTGTGTTTCCATGTGTGAAAACTAGTGAATTTCTTTTATGTATTCTTTTTTTAAAAGCAAAAAACATTCACTCAATTTCACACAAGAAAATTCAGTTATTTTTAATATATGTTGTTATAAATTGATATATATTGATAATAATAGTCAATGAATCTGTCAAATTAATACTTTTTTGTGTGTATCTTTGTAATTTATCTCTACGGCACACGCACAGCTCAAGCTTAGAAACAATATATTTAGTTAATGGAGGGCAGCGCTACACGAAAGATCAGCCTCTAACCTATAATATCGTTATAATTGTATTCTAATTTGATGCAGTAAGGTAATTTAAAGGTGCAACTTCATGATTTGAGCACCCCAAATTATAAATACAAGTGAATTTAATTCCAGTTTGTGCACCCAAACACAAATTATTAACATCTTCACCTGCTGTGACACCTGCTGGGCTCCGTACAAACACACTCAATGTGAATTCTGTGTCTCATTTTCTGTTCTTTTTTTAAATAGCACCTGCGTTGACATTTTCCTTTGACTGTGCTTTTTTTCACTGTTTTAAATGTGTCTTCACACCACTTGTCCGTGTACCTTTAGTTTGAGCGCACGATTACGATCCTAAGTGCCGCGTTTCAATGTCAACAGAAACAACAAAGGCCGAGACATCAAGACAATAAAGTCCCTCCGAGTTCTGAGAGTCCTGCGGCCTCTGAAAACCATCAAGAGGCTTCCTAAACTCAAGGTGCGATCTTTAACGCTTTCCAGCGTTTGTTTTTTTGGTTTTGGTTTTGGTGTTGCTTCACAGATCTCTGACAGACTGCGGCTCGCTTCGTCGGCCCACTTGTCTATTTTTCTCCGCAGGCTGTTTTCGACTGTGTGGTCACATCTCTGAAGAACGTCTTCAACATCCTCATTGTGTATCAGCTCTTTATGTTCATCTTCGCTGTCATCGCGGTGCAGCTCTTCAAGGGGAAGTTTTTCTACTGCACTGACAGCTCCATGAATACAGAGAAAGAATGCCAGTAAGTGGATATGTCTGAACCACGTCTTTTACTTAAAGCAACATTATGTAACTTTTTCCCTCTTAAAATAACAGCTTCAAAATCGCGTTGATGGTACAGTGTCTTTGTAAGAGGATGAATGGTCTCAGCCACTCCGCCCCCCTATCACTGTTTCTGCTGAGTGTAGCTCCACTGAGGGGGTAGGATCACAGCGATACATACATGCTTACTGCAACATGCAGGTTTTAAACATGTAACATTGTTGTGACATAATGACTTGTGAATTGTTAGATACATGGGATTTGTATGTACAGTGGTGTTGCATTCAGACACTGTGGGGGGCGCCAAATCACACAAAATGCCATTTTTCTATATTCACAGTGCTTTAATGTGTGAGTAGCAATAGCTCAGAAACACTCTGTTGGAAGTAAAAGTCGTGCTTTCAAAATGTTATTTTGTAAAACCAAATTAAAATCATCAAAGTCATCAAGTAAAGTTGAGTAAAGCTAATCATTATGCAGATTGGCCCAAATTCATTCATACATTAGATCATATTACTGGATTATAATTAATGATACATCAATGTTTAAATCGCTTAGATATTGGTGGTAAAGGTGGAGCTTATTTAAATTACTTTACATAGAATGCTGCTCGGTAGGCTTTGAATTCTAACCCTAACCCTTATCTTAACATATAATAATGCATAATTATCATTTATTTGTTGATTTTATTTTGTGTTCCCTATCCGAATCTGTGAAGTTGCTAGTAACTAAAGTTCTAAAGGAAATGTTTCGTTTCGTTTTCTTCTGCTTTATCCATGCGGGTCGCGGGTGATGTTACCGCTTTTATACCACCTTTTTTTTTTTTTCAAGGTGGAGCACTGGGGCCAAATCCAGTGACTCTATGGGCGAAGGCCAGGGTACTCCCTGGATGAGTTGCCAGCTCATCGCAGGGCCCTTACTGATGGCAGTGGCTGCCACAAAGGTGCCAACTGCACATCAGGAGCAGTGTTGGGGTTGGGGTTCAGCATCTTGCTCAAGGATGCTTCGGCTTGTAACTCAGTCCCGCCCTGGGGAGCCAGGGACTTAAACCAGCGACCTTCCGGTCACTAGTCCCACAGCTCTACCCACTGAGCTACAGCCGCCCAAAGGAAATGTAGTGCAGTAAAAAAAATAGTGTTTGCCCCTGAGATCTAGTGGAGAAACATAAATATGGGCAGACTTGTTGTGATTTTTCCCCTTTTTAAATGCTTTAATCTGTGCCGAGACGATGTCCATGTTAGTGTTGGTGATGTTTATCGGGAGGGACAATGTGTGTCACTGAGCGGTTTTACACAAAACTAAATGGTATTTTACCATCTTAAAGACAAACTGTCGTTTTTCTTGGCTTGCAAAATTATCGTTTAAATTTCATGGCACAGTGGACTGGACTTGGCTTCTCTACAGTGGCTCTGTTGAGTCAAATTGTCTGGGGAATCTGTGAAGAGAGGCGGCATCTTTAAATAAAATATCAGCATTTGGCGCCAGGGTATCAATAATGTATGGCAAGAGGAAGCGATGTGACATGCAGCCATATCGCTAATGTCTCGCCCCGAATTAACATGTAATCTTGATTGCTTAATCCACAAACACAACAGAAGAAAGGTTTTTGAAGAGAAGGTCTAGTAAAACCCCGGTTCAAATAACCTTGGCTAATAATGAAACCAAAACACTAAAATTGTATTAACTTAACACTAAATCTAACTATCCAAAAACAGGAGAGAAAAAGAAAAGAGAAAAATCTCCTACAACGACTCAATATCATTCATTTATGAGTAGATTTAACAAATGCAACCTCAGCACTTTCTGTGAAGAGAGAGCAATGGCACATCCTACACAAAAAGCAGCAGCTCCTTTATAGTCTTTATACACCCGCAGATGACCTGTGATTGTCTGCACATCCACCAGTTAATAGTATGAGTTACTCTAATATCTTTCCCTTCATTAAAACTGCTCATTTAGTCAGCGAATTAAGTGAGTCAATGACCTCTGGGCCGCTGTGTTCCCTGCAGAGGCTACTACATTGACTACACCAGAGACAAAAAGGAAGTGAAGAGAAGAGAGTGGCGGCGACACGAGTTTCACTATGACAACGTGTGCTGGGCCCTCCTCACACTCTTCACCGTCTCGACAGGGGAGGGATGGCCTCAGTAAGTTTGATTTACACTCAAGACAATGGACTTTTTGGCAGGATTATCATGTACAAGTGCACAATTTCCCCCTCCAGAAATGTAGTTTTACAGATAATAAATGTAAGTAATTTCAGCTTTGATTGCCTCAAAAAGATAAATGATCTCGGTTTCCTCTAATCTTTTCCTCCTGCTAGGGTGCTGCAGCACTCTACCGACGTCACAGAGGAAAACATGGGGCCGAGTCGAGGGAACCGGATGGAGATGTCCGTTTTCTACGTGGTCTACTTTGTGGTCTTCCCGTTCTTCTTCGTCAACATCTTCGTGGCTTTGATCATCATCACCTTCCAGGAGCAGGGCGACAAGATGATCCAGGAGTGCAGTCTGGAGAAGAACGAGGTGTGGATTTGGTGAAGCAGCGATGCATGAACAAAGGCATTCTTTTATTTCAAAAAGCTCATCAGCTCCGTGTGTCTGTTTCTCCATCAGAGGGCTTGCATCGACTTTGCCATCAGCGCCAAGCCGATGACCCGCTACA
The DNA here is from genome assembly GCF_900880675.1 of Sparus aurata. Taxonomy (NCBI): domain Eukaryota; kingdom Metazoa; phylum Chordata; class Actinopteri; order Spariformes; family Sparidae; genus Sparus; species Sparus aurata. Next base: position 21,120,953 of record NC_044207.1, read on the forward strand.
TGCCCCAGAACAGACAGACCTTCCAGTACAGACTATGGCACTTTGTGGCGTCGCCCTCTTTCGAGTACACGGTGCTCATCATGATCGCTCTGAACACCGTGGTCCTCATGATGAAGGTGAGACGGGATTCATTTAACAGAAGTGGAACAGTAGATACCGTTAAAGCACGTCGTGTTGATCATGTTTGCATGTTGAAGTGCTGCTTATGTCAAACTCGAGCCACACATACTGGCTTGCCTCTCCTTCCTGTTCCTCTCTTCTCACTTTATTAAGCTGCCCAAAAAAACCCCACACACCTTGCATGACGTATTTTTCTTCAACAACGATTCTGTTTTCAAAACGGCCGGTGTGGAGGCTTGTTTTTAATGTTGTCGCATATCGAAATATCGCAATCAACGTGGTACGAAAATGATATCGCACCAACCAGGAGGACTTGCAAGCTTCTATGAAACAGGACTATATGTAGACCTGTATGAGTCTCTCTTTCTAAAACAGTAGGGGGTAGAACAAGAGTAGATTGTCCAGATTTTATTTGGATTCGCATCAAATTGACTCATAGAAATCAGCCACCTAAATACATCAAGATTCGTACATTGAAGAGAATGTTGGGGGGGGGGAAAATCCAGGATAAAGTGGATCCTTTCTATCTATAAAGTAAATGTTGTTGAGGTTGTTAACCTCCTTGGAGGTGGTAGCAATAAATACGTACAAGAAAATATAGACACTGTAATACAATACAATAAACCACTCTAAAACATGACCTGCCAGATAATTCAGTTTGAGTTCAAATGATCTGAGTCAGGATCCAGTTTGAGTTCTGCAGCTCAGGAATTCTACGTGTCGACTTCCTGAAGATTCAAAAGCTAGTGAGGCCCCCCAGGTTACTAAGCAGGTCACTGATTATGTCGGCATTTACAGATGATACAGAAATTTGATAAAACAATCAAAACTTAACAAATTTAATTCCTTAAGGAAATGGCAGTGATGTGATCTTCATGGCTTCTTGTCTAAAACTGTAATTTTATTGTATATCAACATGAGAGGCTTGTGTGGATGTTGTATTTGCAGCGAAGTGATCAGAAATAATTGTTATATTTGTACATTTTTTGACTCGTCCGCTTTTTCCTTCAGTACTACTCAGCCCCGGCAGCCTACGACACCGTCCTGAAACACCTCAACACAGCCTTCACTGTCCTCTTCTCCCTGGAGTGTATACTCAAGATCCTGGCTTTTGGTTTAGTGGTGAGTATTAAACAGAAGAAGAGGGAAATCAAACCTTATTTCAAATCACATTTAGCTCCACTGATTTTCAGGAATTTGTCTGTATTCAGTCAAATGGCTTCTTCTTTTTCTTTTTTTTTTGCTGCAGAACTACTTTCGAGATACTTGGAATATTTTTGATTTCATCACTGTTCTTGGCAGCATCACCGAGATAATTGTGGATTTACAGGTAAGTTCCTGCCAAGACACCATTCATTTTCACAATGTTGTGACCCTAAATGAAAATGACACAAATAGCCAGCTTCAGACGCAGTCATTTTCTCTCTCCAAGTTTCCTGGCGTGTTACGATCCCTGCCTCCAGACACAACTTTAGTCATATTGTGATGAATTTCACCATCTGTGTTTTACATCCTGTCTCTCCCGTCTGTCTGCCGCTCTCGCTCTCCTTCCCTCCATCTTGTGTCACCCTCTCTCCAACCGTCTGTGCGTCTGTCCCAGTCGGTGAACACCATCAACATGAGTTTCCTGAAGCTTTTCCGAGCGGCCAGGTTGATCAAGCTGCTGAGGCAGGGTTACACCATCCGTATACTGCTGTGGACCTTCGTGCAATCTTTCAAGGTCGGACATTTTGACGATCTTCTCGCTCCTCTTTTTCATTCCTCACACAAGGATGATGCCAGTTTTTTTTTCAGGCAATATAACAAATTTGTATTTTTTTCCTCCGTGACAAGTTTGAATAATTTGTCTTTGTTGTCTCTTCTCCAACAGGCTCTTCCTTACGTCTGTCTTCTCATTGCTATGCTTTTCTTCATATATGCCATAATTGGAATGCAGGTACCTTTCAAGATAAAACACAAAGTACATACATATCTCAGTTAGAGTCTCCCTGTACACCCTGGTGAAGAGTATATGGAATTGAATATATTATTGAATGATATTAAATTATGTTGAAATAAAATAAGATGTTATGAATATTATGAATATTGTCATTTTAAACAACACTTAAAAGTATATTACATCTTCAGTATACTTGCAGCCGGACTAGTCAGTGCACTTAGTTAGTCATTAGTTGATGTGAAGTTATCTATTTTTGAACAATTGAGTATATATTATTTGTAATTAAATTGTTGAAAAGCACAATTTAGTTCATATATTGTATTGTTTAACCAATTTAACCAATTTTAACAATAACATTTTAAACACGCACCAAAATAATTTTACTATAGTCAACGTTCGAGAATATATTGTAGAAAATCTACTGCAGACTTTCTGCTTCTGAGCGGAACAAGTTACCAAACTATATTAGATAATCAAATAGTAATCCCTCTTTTAGAAACAGATGCAGAGTTTGCGACTGAATATACTTTTTTTGTCATCCTGTTTTTCATGAATATAATGGATGTTGGTTAAAAAACAGCTGCATTGTTGTTATTTGTATAAGCTTGTTTGGCACACCAATTGCCTACATTTTTTGTATACATGACATGAGATAGATTAAAAAACCATGATCTGCATTGTTTAGTTTAGGATTAGCTGCTTTCTTTTATCTATGTATGTTTCTTATGTTATTTTCTGGATGCATGGACTCCAGGAAGATTACTGATTCCTGCTATCTCAATTTAATCCGATTAGATAAACCAAAGTATTCGTTTTACTGAAGCGACCTGTTTTCTGCAGGTGTTTGGAAACATCAAGCTGAATGATGAGAGCCACATCAATCAACACAACAATTTTAAGACCTTTTTCAGCGCTCTGATGCTGCTCTTCAGGTGGGTTTATCAAAGAACATCGTTCAAGCCTGAGGTCTTTAGTTTTCATTTGAATAAATCTCATTTACAATACGATACGTAACAACATACTCATACTTGTCCCCATAAGGACAGTTTTTGCTTGGACTCAAATGCTGTGCACATATAGCAGCCTCCATATACAAGCAGCATACGCTATAGTAAAACACAACCACCTATACTATATATATTGCACCTATACTTTGTGGATCTTAATTTGACATCAGCTCTGTCTTTATGCTTGTTTTTAACCCACCAGGAGTGCGACAGGGGAGTCCTGGCAGGAGATCATGCTTTCATGTCTGTCAGGTCAAGAGTGTGAACCGGACCCCTCCATCTCGCCCCTCACCACGTCTCCGGACCACTTGGGCGGCTGTGGGACCGACTTCGCTTACTGCTACTTCGTCTCATTCATCTTCTTCAGTTCCTTCCTGGTCAGGACTCGTCCAACTTAACCCTCCGTTGGTGCATTTTGTCAGTATTTCTGCTGCCTTGCAAACTTGTTTTTTTTCCTCATCTTCTCTCTTTTTTGTAGATGCTGAATCTGTTTGTGGCTGTAATCATGGATAACTTTGAGTACCTCACGCGAGACTCCTCCATCCTCGGCCCTCATCATCTGGACGAGTTTGTTCGCATCTGGGGGGAGTACGATCGTCTGGCATGGTGAGATCTTCCTATTGCTGCTGCATTTTTACATTGTTAAAGCCGATCCGATTTACATTCATGTTCTATCTTTATCCAGCAGAGGGCTGTCAAAGAGTGTGAAATGTTCATACGCTTCTTCAGTACACTGAGCTGTCATGTTGAGCAGAGCATCTAGAGTTCACTGTGCTAAAGCCACAGAATAAGAAAATGTTCCAAAAATGTCTGGAAAAGCCAAGTAGACAGTTGTCTTCATCTATATTAGATCTGAATTTTATGCCAATGATCACCAACCTCTCCCCCTTCTTCTTCTGCTTCTCTCTTTCCTTATCTCCCCTAATTTGCCTCTGAAGTGGTCGTATCCACTACACCGCCATGTACGAGATGTTAACGCACATGTCTCCTCCGCTGGGCCTGGGCAAAAAATGTCCTGCAAAGATCGCCTATAAGGTATTGAAAACATTAACGCTTTTTATCAAGTCAAGGGTAATAAAAGAGAATGTTTTAGTTCAATTCAAAGCTTTACAGTTGTTTAAAGCAAAACAAAAAACAAATGAAATGCTAAAAAAAGAAATTTTACCTGTTTGTGTAAAAATCGGCAGATGATGATCACAGAAGGATATTTCATTTTCAAATTATTATGATTATTTATTAAGTTAAAACCTTTTTTTAAGAGACCAAATAACTGGATCGTATTTACTTAATGTGTGATGTATATGTGCATCTCAGAGGTTGGTGCTGATGAACATGCCTGTGGACGAGGACATGAGCGTTCACTTCACCTCCACCCTGATGTCGCTCATCCGCACAGCTCTGGACATCAAAATAGCTCGAGGTCAGCCTCACCAATAAGCATGTAATGACTGTGATATGGCATCAAGGGCTCAAACTAATGATTAATATCATGAATATGATTAATTATTGTAATAATCAATGAATTGATTGGTGTATATAGTGTAAAAAAATGGTTGCTGGATTGTTGTCGACCAATAATCCAAAAACAAATTTCAGTTAGCTGTCAAACAGACAAATAGACAAACAAACAAACAAACAAATGCAGGAAATCCTGACAGTTCAGAGAGGTATTGTGTTTTTTACTTCTATGCCTGAAAAATTGACTCGCATTGTTTTAATAGCTTAAGATAAAATATTGTATTAGCCAAAGCTGCTGAATGTTTAATTTCTGGTTTGTTTCAGGTGGTGAGGACCGCATCGGTCTGGACAGTGAGTTGCAGAAAGAGATCAGTATCATTTGGCCTTATCTGCCCCAGAAGACCTTGGACCTGCTGGTACCTATCAACAAAGGTCTGAGTCTAACTATGAAAGAAATACTTATTGTCATGCTGACAGACAAGCAGTAGCAGCTAATGCAGAGCGTCTGCCCTCACAGATACGGACATGACCGTGGGGAAGATCTACGCCTCCATGATGATAATGGACTACTTCAAACAGAACAAAGCCAAGAAGCTCAGGCAACAACTTGAAGCTCAGGTTAGCTCTGCAATCCTGCACCTACAATACAAAAGAAGAAGGAGTTCCTTACCAATTTCCAAATTTCTTAAGCAGGCATTGTTTCCAAACAGAGCTATGTAAACGCAGGGAGGAAAAAGTCTGTTTCCTGTAAAGTCTTCTAATGCCTTAGAGTTTTAAAATGATTGTTTATAAGCTAAACAATGTAATAATGAAACTGTAATGAAGCCACCCGACCTGTATTTTTAATATGTTGTGTTTCTGTTTCTCTCATCTCAGAAGAGTAGCTTCATGTTCAAGCGTCTCGATGCCTCCACCCTCCCTGAGGACATCCTGTCCAACACCCAGATGCCGCTGATGGCCCACAGCGCGGGCTCGGCCCTGTGAGTCCCTGCGCATGTGCATATTTGTTAAATTTTGCGTCTCTGTTCATGTGTTTGCTTACTTGTTTGTCTCTGTCTCCATCACAGGACCAGAGGAGGCTTTGTGGCGTTGAGCCCCATCTCACCCCAGGAACTGTTTTTGCAGCCTATGAGCTCCGACAATGAAGCTAGTCAACAGCAGAATCCGGTGAGAAAGAGGACCAACATGAGCATGAAGCCATTAATCCCACAGACACGTCTTACAGCAGTGGTTCTTAACCTTTTTATAACTTGTGACCCCTTAAAACAAAGCACGGTCGACTTGTCATACGTAGGTTGTGTACGAGTTGTAACCGGTTAAATGAAACGGCACACCTGAGGGTTAAATTCAAAGAGTAGATCCTGTTAATCATTTAACAACCCCTAAAGAGCAACACACATCCGAGTTGTCTCCAAGTGTCACGTTAATTGATGCCTGTAACATCGGGCGCATCATCCGTACAAAAGAAATCATTAAGTAAAGGGACCAGCTGAGAACTCAAAGTAAGGAAAACTACAGTCTATCAAAAAGATCCCTCTGTCTCCTTTTCAGCCACAAACATGATACACATGTGCTTTGGTCGACACACCGTCAGTATGAAAATGCCTTCAGCGCGACAAAAACATATTTCTGTTCCTATATCAGCCGATCCATCACCGGATGTGTGGATTCAGGCTCAGTGATGAGTGAATCCACTTCAAATATGAAGTGCAGCTTGCACCAGGCGCAGCACACACTCACAACAGACATAATCTCCACTGTAACTTCTACCCTCTGATCAAACATACCATCACGCAAAAGTTCTCCCTTCTCTATAAAAACATTTTATCCTAAAATAATAATTCTGTTCATTAACTTCTCCCATATTTCCTTTCTGTTATCACAACCTCATTCTGGATCTGTAAAGACATGATCAGACAAATTTCATATGTCTTGGAATGAAGAATTGACATTTCTTACAGTCAGTTTTAAAGTGCAATTAGAAGGTAATTTAACAAATGAACCCATAAGGTAAATTAGGTTTGATTTTTTAGGTCGCTGATGTGTGTTGTCCTTTAGGGTTACACTATCATGTAATCGTTTAGGTTTAAAACCACTGTCTTAAGGCATAGATTTACACTCTTAACTCCTCCAAACTTTTTATTTAAAGCAACTTATTGAAGTGTTTAACGTCACAAAAACGGTCTGAACATGTTTTTAATGGATGACGTTGCTATAACTACTCTCCGTGCCTTGCAGAGCACGGCGTCGCTGCTCTCTGTGTCCCTGTCTTTTAGTCCTGTGGAGGTTAGAATAGCAAGGACAGATTGTCAAACTGTCGATGTTCTGCTCTGTCTTTACTGTCTGGTTTTACTGGTCTGCGTGCTCGTAGAATGATATGAAATTACTCTGAAATTAGTGTTTGGTCTTGCAAAGGAATGTGTTCGGCCCGTAGACAGATTGTTGTGTGGCTCTGTTCGTGTAGCTCTTAAGACCTGAACGTGCATGAATGAATGTACCTCGAAGCTGAAATACAACTTCCATTTTTCCCTGTGAACTGTTTGTTTCTTGTCCAATCTTCTCCTCCGCTCTTTGCTCCTCTTCTATCTCCTCCTTGAAGTCAGTTTTCCCTGTTTCTGGTTGTTAATCTGTCCGTTTCTTTTGGCTGGAATGGCTTCTGATTGGATGGCGATGGTGATGGCTTTGATAGATGATCCTCAGTGATGAGTTTGCTCACCTGAACTGGACCTCCGTATGTATATAGAGGCAGTCCTTGGCGGGGACGAGCCTGATTGGTGCTCTGTCTCTCCTTGCCCTCCTCTTGTGTTTCTGTACTCACCTAGGTGGGCGAGTGCAGTTTGGGGATTGAAGCCCCACTGGAGCTTCCACTAGGGAGGGGCCTGTGTGTGCGGGCCTCTTCCATGCCCCGTCTGGCTGTAGAGTTGCAGGTACACACTTCTTCCACGACACGGCCTCTGTGCTGGATCTCCAGGACGTCAGTGGTTGCATGGGCTCTGATGCCAAAGTGCCTTGCTCTCCACGTGCACGAGAAGTAAAAATCAGTCGAGTTTTGGCTTGTGTTTGGCTCCTTTCGGAGTCTGATTGAGGGGTTGTGATCTTTGAATGCCGATGCCTTTCTTACCTTCATCTCTCTATCTACAGAATAGAGGAAACTAAACCTAACAAGTCTATGAGGATGCACTTTTTTATTGCACTGACTAAAGCATGACAACTCTCTGAAATCTTCCACCTGTTTAAATGATCTGATCGTAATCACAGAATGGTTCATGTTTTCTTTGTGTATGTACTTTGTGCCGTTGTTGTTGGTGTGCGTTTTCACACCAAAAGCAGGCGGAGGTTGCCAGCGGCTCCATGAAGCGCTCGGTCTCCACCATCGCGGATCAGCGGGTGAACGGTCTTTGGCAGGAGGAGAAAAGTCCCGAGCGCATTTATCGACCTCGTCACAAAAGCTACAAAGCTGCTGGTTAGTCCTGCTCGCATGTTGTTGTCACACCAGATTGTGTGGATGAAGTGTGAAGCGATTGTCTTTTTCTCTCACCACTTTTTCGCAAACACAGATCACTGGTGTTAAAATACAGGCAATAGATATAGCTTTAGCCACCTCTCTTGAATATCTTCCCTCTAGTTTCTCGGTCTGAGCGCGGGGAGCGTGGCCGGTCCAAGGAGCGCTGTCATCTCCTCTCTCCGGACGCCTCTCGTTGTAACTCAGAGGAGAGAAGCTTGCAGCCCTCTCGATCCTCCAGCACAGAGAGAGCACACCCCCAAGATAAACAGGTAGGTCGGACGAACTCTGTCCAGATGAGCGATTCAGGGACCTTAAAAAGAGAAACGAAACAGCATCACAAATTAACACTTTAAAGTCTGTGACATTAGAGGTAAGTTCAGCTCTATATTTAAATTCAACCATAAAGTTAAAGGTTTAGGTCGGAGAGTAAAGCACTGACAAGGCAGTTCGGCCATTGCTGTTTTTTGTCTCTCAGTAGCCGCGCAACAACGTGGAAGTGTGACGCTAAACTGCTGGAATGTCCCTTTAAATGTTTTGACATTCCTATGTTACCAAACATCATTGTGGGTTCCATTTTTTTCTTGATTCCCGTCTCCAGGGCAACAGCTCCGAGAGTCCGGTGCCTTCCACCTCAGAGTCCAGCACCCCCAGTGCCCGACGACCTTCATCACAGACCCCGACCCGCTCTCGCCCTCACATCTCCTACTCCCCGCTTGTGTGTCGCACACACCCCTCCGTCGGCGAAGATGAGGACGAGCGGGGCAGCCCAGAGACCGTGAGACGGGGCAAGTCCAGCTGGAAAGCCCAGGAGGGGGATGAACGCGAAACAGGCAACGAGGCCCTGCACCCGTCCCCACCTCGACGCTATCCCTCTGAGCCGTTCCTTGCCTCCCAAGAGGACGACCACAGCCCAGACCCCTCCGGTCCCATGGAGACGTTGACCTTTGAGGCGGCTGTGGCCTGCAGCCTGGGACGCGCAAACACCATCAGCTCGGCTCGCCCGCGCTTGCGGACTGGCTGGCAGGTCCCCAACGGACATTTTCGAAAGCGCCTGGCGCAGACAACCTCCGTTGCGGGCTGCGATCCTCTCAGCGACACAGAGGAGGACGACAGGTGCTAGGGACAAGAGGCACAGCATGAGGGGAGGTGTTGGAGGACTCTGTGTGCAGAGTCGAGGTCAATGTGACTCTTTTAGCATCAGTGCTCCGAGGCCACGAGCCCTCCTGATGTTTGGTAAAATGTGAACCCAAATCGAACGAAACAAAAAAGAACAATACTTCCTGAAACTGTAGTTGCCAATTCACACAGAACACTGACAATAACTAAGGTCTATTTCCTGACTTGTACTTGATGATAGAGAGTAATAATAACACATCTCAAATAGACGCGGGATGCAGAAAATAAACGAATGGATCGAAATTATGTCATTTGTGTCAAACAGGTATTTTCATTTCCGAAGATGTTTCTAAATGATTCAGTGTTGCTCTTAGCGGTATTTATCTGTGGGGTGTGTGAATATGTAACTACATTTTCTTAGAAATTAATTGTTTTGTAAATAACATTGTGACCATCAAACCATTGCCATTTTCTCAGACCAGATCAATACAGGAAGCCATCATGAAGAGGCGATCTGATACTTTACCAGACAATGTGGGTACTAATAAGTATCACTCAATAATGCTGGATTTTTTTACAGTATGAATGACGGTGCAGGGGGAAAAACTGCCTGATTTTCCCCGTCATCTTTCTTTTTGGTATTGAACATAATAAGTTGTGAGATATGAATTCAGTAATAGAATAATATAGAAAAAGACGCTTCTTTGTTATTTCACCCTGCGTTATTGTTGAACCTCCAACAAACCTCAGACCTTTAAAACTATCCTTCAAAACTGTTATTTTTTTGCAGTCTACACCCTTTAAATGAGACTTTTCCGACAATCACGTTTAAGTTGAGGATTGTTGGATGGTTCATTTTACAAAGAAATGATACGAAAACATCACAACCTTTCATCTATTCTCACCTTTTTCTTCCTTGTGAATATTGTACGAACTGCTGCAGACGATGACTGTGGAAACTCCTGCAGACGCAAACCATGACACATCTGCTTCACAAATTAACATTACTCTATTACTTACTAATAATGTACAGAGGAATTATGCTGTTTGTAACATTTAGAGAAAAGAAATAATAAAACAGTATCAGCTGACGAGCTTTAAAGGTAAAGGAAACTTTGGAGATGTTCATTTTAAGGTTTGTGTTTTTGTTTTATTTGCCTAAAGAAGGCCGATTCTGTGAAACTCACTTAACCAAAAACATGGAGATTTGTATCATAAGTTCCTGGAATGCAAATACTTTGTGGGTTTTTATGTGTACAATAGCTGTATATACAAATAAAGGTGTCCTCAAGTTGCCACTGTTATTGGATGTCTTTTTATTTCATTTTCTATAGCATCTCGAAAACGTAAAAAATCATTTTGAAACAGAGGGTTTGTGCTCTTATTAAGATTTATTTTCATGATATAGTATTATTGTTAGCTGTTAACACCTTTGTCATGGTGGTTAGTGATTAAGGTATTCTTTCAATGTTACATTCATTGCAATAATAGTGTTGAACAAAATAGATTTATGGTCCTTTCACAGCTTATATGAGAATATAAAAAAGCAAAGGTCTTTTACACCTATGGTTCCTCCACACAGGTGCCTGATTAGACCTGTACAACTGTGTAGGAGTATACAGACTCCAGACTTAACATTTAATTTGTTGCTGTAAGAAAAGCACAGGCGTTACTAATAACATTAACGATGTCTCTGTTCTGTTCAAGCCACGACAGCGTTAAAGCGATCCAGCCAGAGTGATTCTGTGTGGGTGTGCAGGGCTTTCAGTCTAATTTTAAAGACTGTATTGAAAGTCAAGATCATAACATTTACATTGAGATCAATCTTTGGGGCATTGCACTGAAAATACTTTCAGAATAAGATTGTTAAAGGGCCGCCTTCAGCCCACGGCTTCAGTTGAATAGGTCTGTCATACAGCATTACAAATAAATGAAATATATGTTAGTCTGAGTAATAATTCACAAATTGATGAGGCAATAAACAGACAAGCCAACAAGGAAAGAGAAAAGATAAACAATTAGTAAAAATAAAATAAATTAATCGTAATAAATGATATAGTTTATATTGTTAAAATTAATTATGACATAAAACATATAAATACTATAATGTGATAACATAAAAACATTACAAGGTGGAGCACCAGAGAATCACATGAGGCTACATAAACAGTGCAGTCTGAAGGTACACATTCAAAACACAATATTACATCTTTCACAGGTAAAATTGTATTCATAGTGTCAAAAATTAATTAAGAATCTGACCCAAAGCGTACACTGGGCAGCTCCTTCAGCAACAGACTGATACACCCTAAGTGTGTGAAGGAAAGGTATCGCAGGTCCTTCCCTCCTGCTGCTGTCAGACTATACAATCAGCACTGCTCCATATAGACCTCACCCTGTACTCTGCACTGTGCAATAACTCTGTACAAACTCATTTCATCACCCACATTTATTATACATATTTAAAATCTGTATATAGAAATTACTGTCCATTCTTGCACTATATCATGTAAATATGTATATATTTAGATTCTATTTTCTTTCCTTTTTAATTATATTTTCTATTACATATTGTCTATTTTGCTATTGCTCTTGTTCTTGTAATATTCTGCTGCTGCGACAAACAAATTTCCCGTCTGCGGGACATTAGAGATCAGCCGGAATTCTTTGTTTATCAGAATCAGAATCAGAATCAGAAATCCTTTAAACAAAATAGAAGCATGATATTTAAATAAAAATTGCTTTTCGTGTAACAAATTTACAAAATGTGATCTTTCAAATTATTATTTGTTTACAATAATTAATTATGTAAACATTAATCATCATTATTTTTAATTATTTGACTGTATTTATCATTGAAGGGGGTGGGACTCTTGAAGCCACGCATGAGGAATCAACCAATCACCGTGCAGAATCACACCCCTACGTCATATCCAACGGACCGATAACATGTCCTCTGGTTGAAGAAAAAGCTAGCAAAGAAGCAAACTGTTTAATGTTACTCACGAAGTTTAAAGGCGGAGATGTCGCTACGCTTCGACCCGTAGACCGCTCACTGTTACAGCCACAGTTGCTGCCGAAGTTGACATATCGCAGAAATTGTGATTCTTACGAAGGAATGAGCGATAGTTATCAAGGAAGTAGCCCAGCTGGCTAGCGAAAAAGTAGCTAGCTAGGCTGCTAGCTGTCGTTAGCAAGGGAGTTCTTTGTTTTGTTTTTCAGGTGGAGGTCCGTGTAAACATGAAGAGAAACTAGTGTGGACACATGCTTTAACGTTCGTGTAGGAGTTTTATGATCATGCACATGTTATCTTTGGCAGTAAGTAGCTGAACCTGTAAACTAAATGGTTTCTGGGATATTAGAAAAACAAAAGTAACATTAGCCACCGAGAGCAACTTTAGCAACAAAGATCGGATTTTTAGCGTCGGGCAGGATAGGACTGGAGACACGAAGATATGGGCAACTGTCTCAAGTCTCCGACATCAGACGACATCTCTCTGCTTCATGAATCCCAGTCAGACAGGGCGAGTTTCGGTGACGGGACAGATCCAGACCTGGAGCCACCTCCGCCATATCAGGTGAGGGGCTGCTAACACTGAACTTCCAGGGTTATTGATTCAAGACAAAAAGGTTTCTGACACACAAAGAGCAAGTGATCATGACAATAAGATTAGGTGATAATCTAAATGTTGATACACAGGAGGTAGTGTTGATGAAAATAGGCATTTCTGTCGGGTCTTTGAGGATAATCGGTGTCATGTCTGTGGCCTGTATGCTTGTCTGGCTTTAGTCCAGTACAGTCACTAGTTTACCTGTGTAAACAAAAGGATATTGGAGTCATTCCCACTGACAGGCCTGTCCAGACCAGACAGCTGCTTTATTTTTCAGTTTAACCCTACACACAGAGCCCAACCAGCCAGACCACTTTGTCTAGACCAATTGAGCTGACATAAAGGAGGCTAACAGTTGTGTTGTTAAATGTTGGTGTTTCTTTGTTCTTTACCAGGAGCAGGCTCACATGCCCATGTACCATCCCACACCTAGTCAGGCCCGTCTGGCCACTCAGCTGACGGAGGAGGAACAGATCCGCATAGCTCAGCGCATCGGCCTCATCCAGCACCTCCCTAAGGGTGTTTATGATGGAGGGCAAGATGGCTCAGAGAAAAAGATCCGAGAGTGAGCATTTTGCCTTTTTGCATGTGATGTACTGTAAAATAAGAAATGTCTCAGGTCATCAGAGCTGAGCAATATTAACTAATCTAAACCCCAATTTTTTGTTAGTGCTGCACAATTAAATCACAGAAGCTGACATTTTTTTCATTGGATAGATTTCCTGACCTGCAAGTCTTTTTCTACAGGTGTAAGAAAACGTATTTGAGTACAGACCCCAACACATGTCACCTGGTCATGATTTTGTTATTTTTCAGTGAATATAAAAAATGTTATGGGAAAATAATCATTCCCACTAATCATGAGTCATATGGTTATTGACTATAATTTTATATACCTAATTGATAGTATATATAGAATAAGATAATAGATTCCAAATAAAGGTGAATGATATAATTAATTGGGAAACAAGTCATTAGTAAAGGGTTCATATTGCAGGTGACGCTGTAACTGTTTAATTAAAGATGCTAGTTGTATGAAAAGTGGATTTTTGAGTCTCATTCCTAACTCGTTGAATAATGATACTCTGGGAGTGAAGGACGAGTCGGCCGCCATCTCAAACCCCAGGTTTTTGATGAGTTGGGGATGAGACTCAAAAATCAACTTGTCTTAAAAAAGGCACCTTTAAACTGAAGCTGAAAAGATGAGTTGATTGATTGATTTGCCAAATGACCGAAAAGAAAGCAATAGCAATTTTGATCAGCTGTATGTATTAATAGTACTGACATGGCTTAAAAGTCAGTTAGTGAGAAGAAATGCCAAACACCGGATGTGAGAAGTGTGAGAATTCTTTATATTTTTTAGTTGAATAAAATCAATAAAAGAGAACCTGATTTGTTCATAATCAATTAATTGTGAGTTGCAACCCCTAATATCATGTTACTTATTTGAAATTTGGATTTAACGGCAAATATGCAGGGAAAGCTTTAATGATTTCATATATTTAGCAAGTCAAATAAAAAAAACATCTAATAACTGCAGTGCCGCAACCAAGTATTATTTCAACTGTTGATACATCTGTCAGTTACTTTTTAGATTAATCACTGAGCCGATATTGTCAGAGTCTATGATATCAATTCTATTCATATAAAGAAGAGAAAATCAGCAAGTTCCAGTTAATCCTAGTTTCCATTGATAATTGAGTTAAACATTTAAAAGATTATCAAAGTTGTTGCCATTTAAGTTTTTTTTGTCACTCACCTACATTAATTGATGAATCATCCAAGTTCTGTATACCTGCATCCTTAAATATCACTAAAAGATATTAATATAATAACTAGACTGTGATGCTGCTTTTACTTATTAGCTTTACCTGGTTGTCTGTGTTCTATATTCTGTTTCTAGATACATGTCTTTTATGTAATTAACAGAGAGAAGCCAAATGAAGTTTCATTGTACTTCATTATAATGACGATAAATATTAATCTTACTCTTTAGTCTCAAAGGATTTATGTCTTATGACACTAGATCTTTCATCTCCTTTTCAGATGCGTGATCTGTATGCTGGACTTTGTATACGGGGACCCCATCCGGTTCCTGCCGTGTATGCACATCTACCACATGGACTGTATAGACGACTGGCTGATGAGATCCTTCACCTGCCCCTCCTGCATGGAGCCCGTGGATGCTGCCCTGCTCTCCACCTACGAGACCAACTGATCCGTCACCCCTCGCCCCCCGAGCTTAGGTCAAACACGGCCCTTCCAGCCCCAACACTCACACAAACCCAACAACTGCCCTCTTATAGAGTGAGAGGAGCTAAAAAAACATGTGTTCTCTGTTTTCTTGCACTTTGAAAAAAAAATCTTAATCTACTCACCTAATGTTGGCCTTCCATGCCCCTTCTGGTCTAAAAAAGAAGCTGGTCTTAAACATCAGTTATACAGCTCAGTAAGGAACTGCTTCCAGATGACCCTGCGTGATTGTGTTTGTGTGTGTTTGTCATGCTGATGGTGAGCGCTTGGGATGTGTGTGTTTGGGCTGTTCGATGCATTTCCACTTGAGCCGGCCTCAGTGGTATTTCTCCCCAGTTCACCTTCACTCCCACTTTGTCACTAAAATGGATAATTAGGTTGACAGTTTATTGACCATAATGTTACACGGTGTTGCTTGGAAATTTAGTTTTCTGTGGCAACCGTAAGCCGAAACTTCCTCAACGTATTGATCTACCCCGGACATGCCCTCATATAAAAATGGCCATACACTTTGGAGGTATGGGAATACACAGCTGAAGTTTACACTGTTGGTGTTAGATAACAAAGAAGAAATTGCTGTCCAGTTAGTCAAGACTACAGAAAAATCATGCACACGCTTAACAGAAACCACCCAAAGTTTATAAGTACACTGTCTACACCTAAAGGAGATCAAGGCTACATAATAACTGGCCACTCAAAATTTCCGGACTTAAAAGAAAATGCTTTGAGTTGAAGGGAAAATGATGTTGCGTAACATGAATGTTTGCCCGGACGGTGTGTAAAGTAGCTGGCAGCCAATGTAAAGGGCTCATTTGTGCACAGGTGGGTGGATCAGTCAGTCAAAAACTACAAATGCTTGCACACACTTTTCATCTGATCCAGAGATTTGCACTTTACTTATAGGACAGTATCTAAACAATATATTAATATATGTACCTTATAACCTTGCACTATCAATACTTCATTCCTTAATTTCCTGAGATGCAAAAGTTACATAGCTGATAAAAGAGATTTTCAAAGCCGTCAGTAGTCACGTCGAAGTAAGCCTGGATATGTATTTCATGAAATCTGTGATTCAGTAGTGTGATCCTCCGCTTCGTTCTGCTTGATTTTTGTATTCCTGTATGTTTTTATGTGTAAGTGAAGGGACAGAGGCTTGCTCCAGTTTAAAGGAGAAGTTCTACATTTCCGGAAATAAGCTAATCTGTGATTTATAAGATTTCAATCTTGACATCTGATTGATGTCCTTCTAATTCTGTAAAGGACGGAGCAGGAGCTAGCATGCCATCAGCCTAGCGTTGCATTAAGACTGTAAAGAAGGGGAAACGGCTAGCATGGCTGAGAATCTCAAAGGTGTACCTACAAGCACCTCTAAAACAGAGTAATATGTAGTTTTTAGGAGGACCAGAAATGCACAGGTTTTTTGTTTTATCGCATCATTAAAAAGTAAATATTGATTGCACAATGTAATGGTTTAGGAATAATGACATCGCTTAATGAAAATTTCCAGGGAAATGAAGGCTGATTGGCACCATTTCTGTCTATCCAATTATAAACTAAATGACTGGGTAAACTCATTTGTCGTGTGTTGTTGGTAGCTGTTACTCTGAGGAATAAGGAAAGTAATCCAATTGTTTAGCAGCAACAACAACAATAATACCATTTGAAAACCGAAGGAGGAAAAGTCATCTGCTTGCACTCTAAGGAGGGATTAAACAAATGATTTACAGTGAGTTTCTTAACGAACTTGAGAGATGCCGTTGACCTTTTCTAAAATTCGGATGGAGCCATGCTAGCTGTTTGCCCCTGCTTCTAGTCTTTATGCTAAGCCAAGCTAATTGCCTCTGGCGTCTATTATCACATTATAAATGCAGTGAGGAATTGGCACATTTCCTAAAATGTTGATCTGCTCCTTTAATTAAGAAAAAGAGGCTACATTTAGGGAGAACTTGAACTTGTTTTGATTCCACATTAGTGTTAGTCACATCACTCTCTTTAGTATACGTCACTTTTTTGCTTTATTTCACCATAATTGATGTATTTTGTTGCTGAGTTACAGTTATTGATTTGTGGCATTGTCTGGTGTTAGAATGGCTGTATTTTTTCTTTTACTTTTGTTCTATCTCCTTCCTTCACATTTTTGGTACATTAGCGTAAAATCCACTGAATATGTAGGACAGTAAGTATATAACTTTTACACTGGTTGAAGTCGGACTGTGCAAACCTCTGTCCCAAATGAATTTCAGAGTGCAAGAGACTTCCTTTATGGTGTGATAGTAACAACAGAGATATCAACTTCTCCATTCAGCTTTTCCTTTGCTGTTTTTCATCTTAAGTTTATTCTGAAAAATTAATATTTCCCGTAATCTTGTTTGATTTTCTTTCTTTTTGGAAGGCTAAAAAGCCTTCATGTAAAAAAAATAAATAAAATGAACAGGATAAAAAACATTTTTACTGTTGTTGTTGATTAATTCTAACCCATTTTTTAAAAATGTGCTGGCGTCAATCGGACCAAGTGGACTGGATTTCAAGGCCCTATGATTACCAAAATGAGAGATTAAAGAATACACGGTTGCAAAATATTCCCCTGAGCCTTTCATTACTTCAATCCTAAAATCTGGCAGTGGAGTTGAAAACGTGATTACATAATCACGGTGATGTAGCAAGCAAGTCCAAGCCATATTAGTAATGTTTGATGCTTTGTTTCCTCTGCTTGCATCAGCTGTTGGGGGAAACATGTGAGTCAAATTGACTGCCTTATATGCGACACATAAACATCACAGTGGAATTGTAATTAAACATTTGAAGGTAACAGAAGGTAAAACCCCGTGTGTACCTCTCCACACAAGATCCATTCAAACCGAACAGATGTCTATGTGCAGTCTGGTTTTCCAGAAAGTTGGGATGCTGTGGTTCATCAAATCAAATGCAAAACTAGGATGGCACTCAAATTTTGCTGTCACTTATCATTCTCAGGTAAATTCTGATTGCTCAGTGTGATGTATATAGAAAAATGACACCATCTGCACATAGATGAGTTCCGTATAAGCCTTATAATATGTTATTTGTTCAACCGGGCTTAATTTTTCCTGCAAAAGTGAAGGCCACATCACGGCACAAAGGAAGTGAGTCTGCCATTGTGCAAACCAAACAGGAAGAGGCATTGTTCTGCCTGGTTGCACTCCTGAAACACTCGGAAGGGGAAACTTTAAGGAAAATTAGAAAAGAAATTCCTGGATCTATCCTTTTAACCAGATCTGCATCAAAAGTTAATGGGGTCTATTCTGGGCCGAGACCCATCCTCCACCTAAGTTGCAGTGAAATCGATGCAGCAGTTTTTGAGTAGTCCTGCTGAGTAACCAACAAACTAAACAACAAAATGGACATGGGTGAAAGTATTACCACGTTGGTGGAGGCAATGAGTATATGTTTAGAAAAATGTTTATCCGTTTGAACATTGAACATACTGTCTTCATAAGGTCTTTAAGTTAATATGGGTTGAAAAGAATTGCATGCTGTTTTAATTTATCATTCCATAGCATTCCAATTTTTTGGGAATCTGGCTTGTTCATGAATCTTGCATAGAATGACCTGGTTTATGCGGCCTCATCTTTACTTTACAAACAAGGGTCACGCATCCGAATTAGATACATGCTCTTTCTTTCTTTCTTTCTTTCTTTCTTTCTTTCTTTCTTTCTTTCTTTCTTTCTGTCTTTCTGTCTTTCTGTCTTTCTTTGTTTGGTCAGATTAAGTTGTGACACAGTTAATCAGCTTTGCCGTTCTGCAAAACCTGCAGCTCTTGCCTTTTTAATCACATTCAGACAGCGTTGGGCAACACAATAGGGATCGACGTGGAAAGGTCACTCGTTCAAATGCAACTCTGATAAGAATTATGTGTGGCAACATTATAAATCTGTTCAAACATCTGAAGCCTTTAGGCTGAGGGATTATTTGTAGTGTTAAACGATCTACAATATCTCAAGAGACAGGCCCGCTTGTTGTAAGAAAACACCAAGCATTACAAATGTACTTCATTTTAACATCTTGTGGCCTTACGCAGTGAAAGTGTGTTCAGTGACATTTTCAAAAGTGTTTATATCCTTAAATATGCAGTCTCACTGGGATAAAAGTCTCAGCTCAGTTTGCCGCTTTGCTTCCTCGTACAAAGCTCATGAACATATCACATAGTGGGAAAAACACAAAACAGCCACATGTTATGATTTTGTCAAATTTATTTTTTCAACCATTACATATCCACAGCATATGATCAAATCCATGTTTATTCTCATTATTCCGGCGCTGACGATTCAGAGGTCAGGACAGGGCAACTAGACTCAAAAAAGGCAATTTGATTTGTGAGAACATTAAACCATTTTGTCTGATAAAGCTTTATTTTCCTTGAGTTGATGATACATTAGTGATTGTTTATCCTGTTGTAATACTGAGCGGCAGTTGATAACCCTGAGAAAAAGCACTTCTATGGCTTGTACATCCCGTGAAAGGTGACAGGCATGCTGCACTCCACCTCCGCCCGGGCGATCTCAGACAGGTCCTTGGCGTTGAGGATGAGGAGGTATCCTGGTCTCTGGGAGCCGGGAGCCACCACAATGGTCAGCAGCACACCTGAGGGGTCAGCATTACATTATCATAAAACCATTCTTAACATAGTAGGTGTCCGATTAGAAATATTATGTCTACAATGCTGCTGATGTACCATCATCCTCGTCCACTCCATCGGGAGTCTGAACAAACAGGGGCTCTGAGGGGTAGGAGTCTGGTTCTTGCCATACCCAGGTCTCCTTGGTCTTTACATTCAACTTGCAGATCTACACAGTAATAAAGAACAAAAAAAGTTAAGGGAACAGCAAGTTTTACACATCCTGTTTTGTCTTTTGTTTTTTCTTTAATTTACCCTGTCTGGAATGAAATGGTTGAGACCAAGGCCATAGGCGTATGAGTAGTTCTTCCCTCCGAACCTTTTATAGTTGATCTGAGGGAACTCAAAGGCTACAAAAACGAAATGATGAAAATCAAAATGATTACATGATGAAAATATTTCGTTAACAATTACTGGTCTACAAAGGTCAGGGTAATTAGGTGGTAGTTACCATGTAACATATTTGATATTTGTTGAAATTACCCGAGTACTATTCATTAATAATATTCTATTTTCCAATAAGAAATTAATAAATAGCTGGTCATTTCTTTGATAACATTTCCTGGAAAACTTCCAACTAGTCCAGCTTCCCCTGTATTTGCCACCAATTAGTGTTTTTATGATGATGATGATAACTACATAAAAAAACCCAGACATTTAGGAAGATTTTTCCAAAGTTGGGTTGATCTGCTGAAATTATAGAAATCGGTGAGAATGTAAAAGTTTAAAAACAAAAAAATGTTCTTAACTTTTCAGACCTGCAGAAGTTAGACAGAGACTAGTTGAACATTTAGCTGTAACAACTCATTTTAACCATTGGAAAAAAGCTGAATATTATCATAATTTTCAATAAATCTTTGAGGTTTTTATAGTAGTAATTTGGGGGTAATTTAAAAAGAAATTAAAATATGTTGCTTAGTAATTACCACCTACTTACAATGAAGTTTGCAGATGTGTAAAACAATGTGGCAAATATTTCAAGATTGTACTAAACATTAATGTGTCCTCCACGACACACTGAGTGAACTAAGTTTGTTGGGTGTGCTTGCACCTTGGCGTGGCCCGGAGAACAGTACCTCTGGCTCCAGCCAGATCATCCCGTCAGCGTGCATCACCGCTGTGGCTGTAGTGTATGGCAGGCTGACCAGGTTCTTCCCCTGCTCCTCCTACATCAAGTCAGAGACGAGGTTAAATAATGTCAGACTTTACATTTGCAGGTGGCAATTTGTGCGAATGAAACAGTCGACTCGCCTTGTGGATGTCCAGGGGAATAACATATCTGCGGACCTCCGGCTGTGGCGCCATCATGGCCGCTTTCTTCACCTCGTCCCAGTTGGCTCTCAGGTTGGCCAACCAGAGGTAGTTGTACACAAACTCAATACTGCACAAAACAAGGTCTCAATCAATCAAACAGGAGAAGAGAAACAGGATGGTTGGAATAAAAGTCCAGCATCTGGTTCTTAAGTTACCCTTTCCATGCACAGAGGTCAACAACAATGAAGCCTTGGTCCTCGTAAGTGTTGATGTGGTGGAACATGCCAATGGGAGCCCCTTTGAACTTGTCATTGATGTACTCTCCTGGGTATTTCCTGGCGATGTGAAACAAGGTCTGCAAAACAAGCATTGGAACAGATACCATGAGATTTCAAGGTTAGAAAACTGAGAATCAATAATACAATTCTACTCCTGGTTCTTACTCCTTGAGCTTCGTTGGACTCAAAGCAGTCCATGTAGTTGGAGCCTCGGATGCTCCAAGCGCTCAAGAACTTCAGCAGGTTGATTTTCACCGGGGTCTCCACAAAGACAAAGTAGTTGTCCGACATGCCGAAGCTGGAAATATGAAAGGAGAGAACGTCAAAACTCTCTGCGACAACATTTGATTACACCGAGTGGATCACTGACAGAAATCCTGTGGGGCTGGAATCTACACACACCTGTGCACATAGGAGGGCTTGAACCTCTCAGCACTGGGGAACTGCACCACCACCTTGGACTTCTCAATGGGATCAGATTTATCTAGGGGGAAAAAAGGCAGAGGTTGTCATATTTACTGACCTTGAGAGAAAACATATTTTAAAAATGTTAGCTGAGATGCAAACCTTTCTGTGTGGGTGGAATCTTGACAATGTTGTAGGCCAGCGTCGCTCCTTTCCCCATGCAGTTTCCAATGTTATACACTGTCCCATCTCTCTCAATGTGAGGATGGGCTGTCACTCCGTTGATGTTGACATAGTTGCACATATCAACCTAGAGTAAAAAACAAGGATTTTTTTTTTATTGAGCTTTAATATGAAGACACTCACAATGTGAAGTTGAAGAACATTATTATACATTTCACACATTTCATGATATATTTGCGCTGATGTACCTTCTTCAGTGTCTCCAAGGTGTCAGTGTTTACTTTCGTGATGAAGTTGGTTTCTGTTACAGCATAAAAGTCCTCACCAATAGGGTACACGTTCACCAGGCAGTTGTCTGTGACCTCAACACCCTTGAAGTAGGAGAAGAACCTGCAAGCAAGATAAAGATTTCACATAAAGATATGTACAAATTTGAGATACTTTGAGCCTTTTCTCTTCATGCCACTTTTTACTCTATTTGATTTCAGAGGGAAATATTCTACTTTTCACTGCACTACTATTTTTTTTGACAACTGTAAGCACTGATTAATTTACAATTGAAGATTTTTTTACACACAAAACATATGAGGGCTTATAAAGTAGGATGTTCTGTTATGAATCTAACTATCTTGATAATTTTTCAAGTAATTCTTTATGCAAAAAACATCTCATGGTTCCAGCTTCACAAATGTGATGATTTTCAGCTTTTTCCCTTTAATTGGGAAAAGTAAGGATTTATGCTACTTGTTTACACTTAAGGCTCTGGGTAATTGTAATTCCAACTAATTTTCAGAAATTATACAGGCCAAACTATTGAGTAAAATTTAAAATAATCAGCAGATAAATGCAAAATAAAAACAGTCATAAGATGCACTCTGGCACAAACGGTAGAAAAGTAGAACTGCAACCAACTACAACAGTTAAACCTGTTTTTAAAGTAATGCCTGAGTAGTACGTTTCTAATTATATGATGATGATAATAGTATGACAGTCACAGGGGACATTTTTACTTTTAGTACATTTTCCTGATGATACTTAATCGTGCTTGTTTAAGTGCAAACATTTGACTTGGACTGTAATGGAGTGCTTTTATAATGTTGTCCTAATGGATCTGAATATTTCCTCCACCACTGGGTAATGATAATGTCATGACATGAAAGTTCAAGTCTGGAAGATGTGGCACATTCATCAGGAAGAAACATAATGTACAGGTGCTTGATCAGTTTTTCAACAGACAATTCTGTGTGTTTAGATAAAAAAAAAACCCACCTGGAGAAAATGTTTTTGCAGGGATCGGGGTACGCAAACGTTCCGAACTCAGTGATCACCACACGCTTCTCTGTGATGGCTCTCACGTAGGCGTCTGTTTTGATAAACCTGCATGAAGGAAAGAATTGAGAAGAATCTCATTATACACACATTTTGAAAAACTAAAAAGTATCAAATAGAAATGTTTCGTTCAATTTGTTAAAACCTTCCTATCCTCACAGGCTGAATATAGGTGTTAAAATGGCAAATAACTGAATACAGCCATTACCATTATCAACATTACCATGAGAAGATCAACTTGCAGAGAACTTGTATTGTGTTAGGTAATCCATCATATTGGATATCAGGTAACAGTTGTATGAGCAGCTTGATCAGATGATCAGAAAGGCCTGCACGGCATTTACCATGCATCAATAACATTTTTAAAAAATGAGGTTTGATGCACACACATGCACAAGTTTTGAGTCTCTGCAGGTTGATTCTGTTACATGGCTTTAATGTAAATGATGCAAACAGACTGAAAAATGACAAAACACTTGTTTTGGCTTTAAGGTCTTACTTTCGGTGGTAGGTGACCTGGCCATTCTTGAAGTCGAATTTGTGCATGAGGGCCTGGCCATCGAAGAGATGGTAGAAAGGTTCATCTCCAATCTCAAAAAGTCCAGGACCCAAACGGAGAAGACTTCCCTTCAGAAATGAGGGAATCCTACCTGTAAAGCACCAAATCAGAGATTGTTTTGTTAAAAAAAAAGGCATCCGGGGCCTAGTTTGAATGCTGGTGCTGTATCCCTTGCAATCAGTGTGGTATATGACTGTCACAGACTTATTTGCCTGCAGTCTATTTCTGTCTGAAATATGCAAACAAACCTGTGACTGTTGCCGGGAGAGGCTCAGCCAGTTCCTCACATGTCTCAAAAATCTTCTTGTATCCACCAGCTGGGTGTTCAAATCTGTTATCGAAAAGTGACGACAATAACCAACATTGCAAAGTACATTAAACTTAATTAAATTTCCAGCGAGTCAAATGTAGGAGTCCCTTAGATATGAAGTCACTATAAGCTGAATTTCTGACTGGTCATGCAGTTCAGCTTGAACTTTTAAATCCGTCTGGAGCTCAATCAGCTGCAGACACACTGACCATTTAAATCACTGTGTCTAGTTTTCAAATATGTGGTGCCAACTCGTTACCTCTTTGTGATCAACATGAGATAAAAATTTGATTTCGATTAGTTTTGATTGATCAGAAACTCACCGGCTGGCCATGTTTCCTTCTCGTTGTGGCAGGAAACAAAGAAAAAACTCTTGAGAAAAAACCTTCTCGTCACTTCTGAAGTGGAAGTCTCTGCTCCCCCAGTGGATTTGGGGATATTTATTCGTTTGGTCTGCCACTGCAATCTGCCCTGTAAACCTTCCTCCTGACCAATCATGTCACACCATGAACAAGAATCCCATTGTGCCAATATCCTCTGCTGGATGACTCAATGGGAACAACACTGAAACCGGATTTATTGCAGAGAAGATTTATTGCAGAGAATATTTATTGCGCAGAATTGGCAAATGTGTTGCAATTGCGCATGTGATATTTTTTTCCCCAAATTGTTCTGATTTGGGCTTGAAGAGTCACGCTGAGTCATACTAAGTGCAGTATATTTCAGAGTATGGATGTAGGGCAACAAAACAACAGATAGGGGATGTGTACTTCAAAACATTCTGTACTTAATTTCAGAACTTGTGCAATCTACATTACTAGCCAGCACAAACTGACACACTTAGGTTTTATGACATCTGAATCTATAAAAAGAATTGTGATAAGGACTAAACTGGCAAAACACCCCAAACCTCTTATACTATTAGTGCAATAACACCACTTCAATAATACACTAATAGAAAGGGTCCATTATAAAACTACGATAACAATGAATTTCCACTGCTATTATTAGGCAATCTTGAACAATGCGATGGTTACACACTGTTCTAATTGGACGAAATGTGGCCAGCAGTTCTTTGGTCAGAGCACAAAAATGCCTTAACTTGCTTGTCTCGGTGCAGCTATAATCTAGGTGTGGGGATTATGCTCGACGTAGCCTGAAGACAAGCGCTGCATTGTTACTCCTGGGAAAAAACACCATTAGTAGAGAGAAAGTTTCACCAGAGGCAGTTTTGTCAGAGGCAGTGTTGTGACTGACACGTGGACTGACTTTAAACAGCTCTACACAAAAATCTTTACAATAATAATAATAATAGAATAAATAAATAAATAAATGCAGCTGCAAGCCACGCACAAAAAACACATCAGAGAAATGATTTTACAATTTATTAATCAAGAAATGAAGGGTCAGAGATTTCATACTTTTTTAGTCAGGAAGGATTTCTGTAATTCATTTTACATTCACTGCAAATATTTTGGAAGTCAATGTTTATTACTGTTCAAACTCAAAGTCCACTTATCATCTTATTCTGAGGCTTTCAACCTCATCACATGATCCTCAAGAACAGGAGGCTGCTCAGTTGTCATGGATCTTATACCAACCTATGGAGATCATGACACTTGCAGGTTTATAGATCCATCTTATGAAAACTCAACAAACACCATCCTCTGATGAAAACTCTGCATTGTGATCGAAAGCTCCACAATAAAAGCCAATTAGCAAATAGGAAGTCAATGTAGAATTTTACAACAAGTTGTGGGCATGTGATTTAAAAATCGAAAGGCAGATTTATCTTTGACAGTTTTAGGTTCTGGATGTGTTTGATCAGGTCGGCACATGGATCGAAAGCTGCTGAAAAACTTCCTTGAGTTGAAAAACTATCAATGAAAATATTCAACTTTGATATGCTTTGAAAATGCAAGATATAGCACCATGTCATCATGACTGTGATGTTATAGGCTGGCCTATGGCAAAGTTATACATCCTCTACTTTCCCCATCGACCTTGTTTACTTCATGTATTAAAGCGGAGGGAGACCTCTGTTGGTTATTTAATGAAGTTCAAAAGTTGACCTACATAATATCAGTGTCTCACACGCTGGTGGGCAAAACTAGCAATACATCGATCACGTATAAGAGGTGACAACAAATAATGAACATGATAACCTGAGATGTTTTCATGAATCTGATATTTTCACTGCAATAGAGATTTAACTGCACGCATGCGCACTTCGATCGGGAATTACAATATGGCGGCGGAACCCAACATTCTGTTGATGTAGTCGCTCGCTAACACCTAGCCCGCTAATTACCTTCAAACAAGCGGCTTTAACCGCCAGTAGTTAACCGTTAATCTAGTTTAAGTTTAACTATTAAACTTAGTTTTTGTTGTTTAGACGTTTTTAGTCGGTACCATGAATTACACCACGAAGGTGGTCCAGGTGACGAACGTGTCTCCGAGCACAACATCGGAGCAGATGAGAACACTGTTCGGGTTTCTGGGAACCATCGAGGAGCTGAAGTTGTTTCCACCAGAGTGAGTGAACTAGTTGGTGATTCAGTTGCTCGTTAACTTTTAATATCAATGCATTCACATATTTATTCGTGTAGTTTTCCCCAAACATTCGTTGAAAGGAGACGTAATAAACAAGAGGCCCGACGTGCTAACCGGAGTCGTAGCTAGCAGTAATTTAATACTCCTAACCTGGATAACACTGTTGATCATGTCTTACAACTGTAAATTATGGCAAGTGTGAAAGTTTACTTAAAACAGCAGCTTAATAATCATAGCTTAAATCTGACCGCAAATATAAATGTTTAATAAATTTGCTTGTGACTTGAACTCCTGTGGTATTTCAAATTTGGAATAGTGAAATTATGCACATTCTTGTGTTTTGCGTGTTGGTTCCTTTTATATCAGTGTCGATCTGGGAAAAAAGATAAGTGTTGTTATTACTGTTATAATAAAAACGAGGAATGAATCACATACAAATACTAATTTGTTTTATTATTTCCTAAGATCATGATCATGATCATATTTTCCCCATACTATCATTATTACATGGTGGTGCATAATAAACAATCACATTATTGATTTGATTGATCAATATTGATCATTGATTTGATGTTTGGGTTGAAAAGAAATAGTTGAAAATGTGTGACCAATCAAACATCATACTTTAAGAGAAAAAAGTAGAAAATGGCAGCGGGTTATCACATGATTTTTACTTGGGAATGTTTGGCATTTTGCTTACGAGCTGTCTTGATGTAGGTAGTATGTCAGAATTGTGTATTGTGTATCTGCATGTTTTGTGTATTTTTTAACCTACTACATCATTACTTTAATTTGAACTTTTTAACCAACAGAGCAGGGAAGTTGTAGTGGTGGGACTCAAACCCTGAGTGGTTCGCATTTGTTTTTATGGCAGTGTTGTGTGTAGATATCTGGAATTAAAGGATGATCTGAATGCATTTTCATATTTACTTGTTAATGTGCCAAATTCCCAGTGCGTTACATTATCAAAAGACATGATAAAACAGGGGATTATCATTTTTGTGATATATTAATGTATTCTTTTACTTCCTCCACAGTGATTCTCCGATGCCAGTGACATCACGGGTGTGCTTTGTGAAGTTCCAGGAGCCAGAATCTGTTGGAGTGTCTCAACATCTGACTAACACCGTGTTTGTGGACAGAGCGTTGATAGTGGTCCCCTTTGCTGAAGGTTTGTCTCTTTGATTTTTCCTTGTATGAGTGGTCCATGTTGATTGAATGGCATGCCCCTTGAATAGTGAAAATGTAAAGGAGTAAAAAGGATCTCATCCATTCCATCTGTGAACTGCACAAATCCACTCACCTTGGTCTGTTTATATGAACTTTTTTGATCATTTGAATCATACTGGTAATGCCATTCCCTCCCATTGTATGTAAGAAGAGTTAAAAGCAGACCTGTCAGATATTTGGTATACTGTGTAACAAGTCCCAAACCAAAAAAAACCTGGATTTTATTTTGATGGGAAAGTACATATGAAGCTGTTTATGTCTGCCTGAAACAATAACATCTGTATATTGAAATGGCAGTATACCAAAATCTGCCTTGCAGTCTTGGAGTTGAACACTCTCAAGCTGCCGGCGCCACAGACACCTCTAAATTCAGAAGTGAAGTTGTTTAAACTCTTAACCATATGCATTTTATTTTCTCCCCCATATTGGACTATCCTCTGTTAAACTTCTCTCTATTTGTTATTTGTGTGTGTATGTGTGTGTGTGTGATTTTTGTAGTGAAGAAGGCCCTCGTTGATGGCTGAAAGTGGTCCTCTGCCTGCCAACAGGGGATTATAGACATTTGCAAAGGCCAGCAAGCATTCAAGTCCCACCCCACTCTTTTTGTGTCCTCTATTCTCTCTCTTTCTCTGCCTCCTCTTTCTCTTTCCTCCTGTCTAATTTATCTTCATCTTTACCCTGAAGCAGTGCTCATTTTGCATTGTTTTGAACGCTGCTTTGCCATTTGTTTTGTGGCCTTAATGGATGAGGCTGGCAATATTTTTAATATTTTTGATGTCAGCAAAAAATCTCGAAAAGACCAAAAGAGCATTGTTGTCCAGAAAACTATTAAAAGCCCAACAGTGAGCGACACCTTTGTGCTGGTTGACATGCTTATTCATTCTGATGCAGGCACTGCCACAGGAACCATCCTGTGGTTGCTTATAGTCACTATAGTCATTAATCCCCCACTTAAAATGTTCCTCACCAAATGCAATATTTAAATCTCCAGTCCCCATTTGTTTTTGGAAATCACTTAGCCTTTTTATTAAAACAAATTATTTATATAACAGTCACAGGTATGGTAAAGAAATCAGAAAGAAGGGCTAATGTTGGTTTTGGTCTTTTCATGGGATTTGTTGAAAATGACCAACAAGCCAGCTTCATCCTGTTATAATGTGCAAGTTAAACTTAATACACAAAAAAAAATCTATATAATACAGTAGGGCTGCACCAAATTGACATATTATCATAATTGCAAAATCTTGCCACATGCGATATCTGAATGACAACATCTGCAGTTTTTTTTTTGCTAAAGGTAAAATGTGTGACAAACCAGCCTTTTAATTAAGTGTTGTATTGCTGCAGAGATGCCCTGGTCTACAAATCCTGGTCCCTATAGGTCAGAAAACAACTGTTTGTTACAGACCCCAGTAAATTTCTTGTCATCATTTTAATGATGAATAAACTTGTGATTAAAATGATCGCAGTAAGGTTAATTTTTCTAATCGTATCATGCAGCCTTAAAAAGCAGTTACTTGGGGCTATCGGCAAAAGGCTGTACAAACATATGGGGTGTGACGGACATACGTACTGAACCAATGTGAGCAGCTTATTTGGGGAATTAAAGACATTAATAGTCAGTGATTGGTTATCTTACATACAAGTCAAACTACAGCTGCCGACGTGACA
Source organism: Sparus aurata (assembly GCF_900880675.1). Classification (NCBI taxonomy): domain Eukaryota; kingdom Metazoa; phylum Chordata; class Actinopteri; order Spariformes; family Sparidae; genus Sparus; species Sparus aurata. Next base: position 21,150,391 of record NC_044207.1, read on the forward strand.
CAATGTTGGTAAAATCTATTCTCTTTAACAGTGGTCTTCTTCTTTTGTTGTTGTGTTTTACAGTTCTTTTTCCTGGCTCAGCCAGTCCTGTAAACCAGGCCCTGCTGAAAATACCATCCAACAGTTTTGTCTCCTGCAGCAATTTCTCTCTTCAGTGTGCTCTTTTATTTAAATGTTTGTCATTGTTGTGTGTCTGTATCAAGGTTATGTCTTCTTGTGAAAGAGTTGTTTTTGGGGGTGGATTTATTGTGAGATGACTATGAGGTGCTTATTTGCTAATTGGGGCCATTTTAAAAGTGAAATCAGTGGCTTATTGCAAATAAAGATGGTACAATTATAATTTATTTAATTGGACTGTGGTAGCGGAGATTAATCAAACCAGCTATCCTCTGCCTAGGTTTGGTTAATTGACGCAGTGGCAGGTAAGGATATTAGAATAATTATGTACAGCTGGCACGCTACCCATCCTAAGTTCTGCTATTGTCAATAGTATATCTGACATTTGTGTTTTTGGTAAGTAAACACTGATAGCTTGTGTAGTGTTCTTGCCAAATCCCTAAAATTCTCTCTGTTGTGTGTATCTCGATTTTTCTCTGTGTGCTTTTAGTAGCGAAGCCGCCAACGTGAGTCGCTTGTTTCAGTAAACGTCTAAATGAAAATTGAGGGCACACCCAACTGGAGAAGCAGCTGTGCTTGCTAACGTTTGGTTCATGACTTAAAAAACACGTTCAGGTGATATATTCTTGGCAGTGTTCATTGGAGTAGTGTGATGTATTCCAGCAATAGTTATGTCACTGCAATGATTATGTTGAATTAAGGGACCTCTTCTCTGATCTGTAAGGTAACCATTTTGTTGAAAATGCAGTGTGAAGACATTTTTGTTCTTGTCTTTTCCAACATGTCTTCTCTGTAGTTTAAGGGTTTGTGAAACTCCCTCCTAATGCCTGTATTTTATTTTCCTGTAGGATCTATTCCAGATGAGGCTAAAGCTTTGTCATTGTTGGCGCCAGCAAACGCTGTTGCAGGAATTCTGCCAGGAGGAGGACTTCTTCCAACGCCCAATCCCATGCCCAATCCACCTGTAAGACTTTTGCATTGTTTTGTACAAATGTTGACTATGGGAAAATATACTAAAGTGCATGGGATTACAAAAAATTGTAGAACTTTAATTTAAGATGGTGGTATGCTTCACATTTTAGCAGATAATCATGCTCCAGATGATGTGAAATTATCTAGTGTTGTTCTGACTGGGAGGATTTGCTCTTGGCGTGCAGAAGCAGGGATGTGGTGTCACATCAGATTATGCTCTGTAGACTAGACAATCTCATGTAAAAGTCAGTTTGATAGTAGAATAGAAAAAACTGACATTTGTTTCTCTGCGATTATATATGACAGTATTTTATCAAACAAACAAAGCAGTCAGTTCACGGTGCAGAGCTTGCAATTCTCTCGCAACCAACAAAACTCCCTGTGTATCTGATCCAACTGGACTAAATTATCTGATATAAGACAGACTTCTCTCATAGATTAGTCATGGAAAATTAAAACAGTTTGAGTTTTCCTTTTGTATCAAGCAGCAAAGAAGGTGCAGCGTTATTTGTTTGAGGTAATGTCAAGTAAGAGATTACTTGGCATTACAATGCATTGTGCAGCAGCATTTGATAGTTCTGGAACTTTTGATCAAATCATATGACATTCATCAGAAGATGGGGTTAGGATCTGCTCAGTTATCACTGAAATTACAGGTATTCTAATTTGTGGCTTTTGGGTTATTGGGATGATGATTCAGAACTGAAATGGTGATGCATGACCTCATCTGTCAAAATGGAAAAAATGATATGAACACCATTATGAGCATGTGACCTCAACAGTAGGCTAGTATAATAAAAGCGCCTTTACAGGCTTGTATGCCTTCATTTTTACTACAGATGGGAGGGAACCCTTTCGGTGCTCCGAACATGGACGCAATGGCTGCATTTGGATTCCCAGGACCCAATATGAATCCCCAGGTGGGAGGTTTTCTTGAATTACTGACTTTTTAAAACTCTGTTCTATAAACTTGTTGCGGTAGACATGCAGTGTATTTAAAAAAACTTTTTTCCCTTCTGTCCTCTGATTTTACAGGCTGCTGATCAGCTGTTAAAGTTCATGACAGATCCTAAGTAAGTCTTTATTAAGTGATTTCATTGTGGTCTGACAAAAGTTGTGTTGGTGTGTTTTTAGTGATGGTGAATCAACTAACTAAGATCCTTTTGTGTAGACTGAATCCTTTGGCCGCAGGCTTAAACCTGAGTGCAAGCCTGAAGGCAGATGCATCGAATAAAGAAATCGAAGAGGCCATGAAGAGAGTCAGAGAGGCCCAGTCACTCATTTCTGCTGCCATTGAACCTGGAAGTGAGTGAGCAAAATACTGCAGTCATAATTCTTACCTTCCTAATTTTTGCCTTTTTATAAAAAGGTTTTTTTGTAAATTGTGCCTTGACGATATTAAGTAATTTCTGTTTGTTTCTGTCCTGCAGATAAGGAGAGCAAAAAGAAGCGATCCCGGACAAGGTCCAGGTCAAGAAGGAGGAGGTCAAGATCACGTTCAAGACACAGGTAATAACAAATGTACATTACCTGAAGAGCTGAGATGGAGAGGCTTTTTCTATTTTGAGAATAAAGAGAAAATCGGCAAATTATCTGATTGCAGGCGATCCAGGAGCAGATCCAGACGACGGTCAAACTCCAGAAACAGGAGGCGCTCAAAAAGCCCACGCAGAAAACGCACCCACTCCAGAGACCGAGGCAGGCGGTCTCCAAGCAGATCCAGGTGGGTTAACTGTTCACACTTCTTTATGGCAATCATAGCTAAAGATGTAGCTGACCTTACATCTAATTCATCTACAGAGACAGAAAGAAGGATGATTCAGGGAGGAGAAGATCCAAAACACCACCGAAAAGCTACAGCACAGCCAGGAGGTCACGCAGTGTGAGCAGGTGAGATTTGTATGAGCTCAGGCCGAATGTAATTTAAAAATGTATATATACAAACTTTTCTACTGCAGCCTCCCATCCTCTCAGTTTCGAAGTTGTAGAATAATATTCTCGGCTTTTTGTCTGGTCTGCTACACAGGAGACGCAGGAGAAGTCGAAGCGGCAGCCGATCCCCTAAAGTGTCTCCTAAAAGGAGAATCTCCAGGTCTCCGTCTCCAAGAAGGTTGGTGTATTGATGCTTATTTTTTGTATAAAACCAAAAACTGCATGCCTATTTAAAGTTTGTGATAATGTGTTTTTTTAACATGTGCTGATTGAAACCAACTCTGGTCTGTTTTCCTGTTTGGTTCAGTACCTCACAGACAAGTATCTCAAATTTGTACTTAAGTTCAGTACTTTTGTAAATGTGCTTAGTAACATTCCACCACTAATGTAAAAAACAGACCAGACCAGAACTTAAAGGCGAATCTTGGCATCTATTCTTTGGTCCTGATCAGTAAATGTCCTTTGTGTGCGTATATCTAGGGCGTTCTACGACAGCCCTGTCTCACCTTTTCCTCTCCTCCTTCTACAGACACAAGAAGGAAAAGAAAAGGGATAAAGAAAGGGAGCGCAACAGTGATAAAGATCGCAGTCGCGAGGAACCTGAACGCTCTGCTAGCAAGAAAAAGAAAAGCAAAGACAAAGAAAGGGAGCGGGAGAGGAAATCAGATGGAGAGAAGGGAGACATCAAGGTTGGTAAAGTAAGTTGGACACTACTAATTCCTACACACTGTGAGCTTTGCTTTGTAGACAGACTTAGGGAAGTGTTTATACATTTTAAATATCTCATCCAGTGGTTTCCTTTCACAGATCACCAGGGATTATGATGAAGAAGAACAAGGCTACGACAGTGAGAAGGAGCGTGAGGACAGGAAGGATTCTGACGACTCTGCTCTGTCTCCTCAGTCAGTAGAAGGTAACGGTACAGCGCGGCTTGTGAAGGCTAAAGTTAACGGAGCTGACGATCGCCATGAAGAGGACATGGATGTCAGCGATTAAGCAGTCCATCCTGGTTTGTCCAACATTATCCCTTTTTGTTTTGTTGTGAACATGTTACAACTTTTTTTTGCCCACTGGGGTAAATCTAAAATGTGAATTGAGCGTGAAATGTATTGATTTTTCGTACAGAAGAGTCGTCTACTCTTTTTTTGCAAATGCAGAATTGTCATGTTTGCCCAAAGACACCGTCTTGTTGCTAAAATACCCAAATGCTTTTTGCCCCTACTAACATAATCGGTTAAAACTGGAAGTAGGCATTGCTTTTCTTGAGCTTGTGTTGTCAGGTGTTGTCACTTCCTTGCTTATTGAATCTTTACATTATTGTTTATTGTTGTGGTGTGTTGCTCAGGCCTCTTTCCCACATTTGACACATTTTTGCTTCTTGTCATCTGAAAGTGTTGTTTTATCAAGGATTTCTTTTATAATAAAGCCTATTTGGAGGACAAAGTCAAAGATTTTTTTTTCTTTTTTTAACTGCAGGTAAGGGAGTGTGATATGGATAGAATCCTCCACAGTAAATTAAATTTTATATTGTGATATATTGATGTTTTTTTCAGGTGAAGTTTCAAAGTCCAAAAAACCTTTTCAGGAGTTGAACAGCAAAATGGTGTTGCAGCATTCGCCTAAACATCTAAACTTGATTTATGGAAGCCCAGTTCAGTAAACACCCCCAATTGTGCCAAGAGAAAAAATCATAATGTTACATTTAAGATGAAACACCTGAGAAAGGTTTATGGATATTTTAACAAGACAATCGCTGATTTGATTAAGTATTTTCTACTAATTTTCAACTGAAAAAAGCTGCTTAAATCATATTAACTAAATATTCAGATGTTTTGGGGCTGTCTGTCAGCAAAATTAAGAGGAATCAAAGGATTGATCCAGTGCTCTTAGAAATTGTGATTGAGTATCGTTTCTGATTTGTTGACCTGTTATGAAAATAATTTGCAGATTAATCGAAAGCGACAAATGGCTTTGTTTAAACTAGCAAATACATTAGCCAGTCGTGACGCAACATAGCAAATAGTGTAAAGTTCCTTGCTATAAACTAGTCCTAAACTGAAAGAAAGTAAAGTAGTTTAAGAAAATATGTGACAAGTATTATCTTGAAGTCTCTTATACAATACTGTTTTTATTATACTTGCACAAAGTCAGTTGAAACATGATGCTGGTGCTTTATTTAAAGGGATGTGAAGTAGGTATGGTTGCATTACATATTAGCTGAAGCCAGAGACAACTCAGTGGATCAGATCAGTTTCCCACCCGGACAGTTTTGGGATATCCAGCAAAATCAACTTCACAGCTTAGTTTACTCTCCTTGGATTGAGAAAAAAACAAAACACAACAAAAAGGAAAAATGCGCAGACTACCATCGAGGAGAGATTTTATAAGCACTAAAAGGTGTTTCAAAGTGTTAGTGTTACAACCTTTTCTTCAATCTAAATACCAGTAAGTCCTGCAGGTAATGTAACAAACGTTCAGAGAATATACCTTTAAAGATGCATGTGATCCAGTAGGCCAACACAGCCATAGCATGCCTTAAATATACTTAATATCAGTGCAGTATTAAACTAAGAACAGTTTACCTGATATCCCATCTGGGTCTCTCCCACACACAAACGTACATACAACGATCCTTGATACAGTACAATTACTCACTCGCACGGAGCACAGAGTCCATACTATCACGACAAACATGGAAACGGTTGAGAGGTAACATGAGTGAACCTGAAAACACAGGAGACTGCGTCCTGCACAGGGGAAAAGGCTTTGATATCAGACTGTTAAGAATGTTTTTTTAATGCTAAACTTTCTCCCAGCTGGTTAAAAACATTCTTAAGTACTGGAAATGTATTGCTACACAGTGTTACTCCTTTTGAGTATATAGATTTATATATAGTACATCATTTATAAATGAATATTAAGCTCAGGTTGAGGATATAGCGATTATTTGTGATTCTTTTTGCTATGAATTACAGATAAGACGTGAGTTATGTACAGATGACGGTGTCAGTGCAGTTTCAGGAATGAGAATTCATTGATCAGTCCCAGGGGAGGAGGAGGATCTAATAAAACAGTTAGGATGAGGAGTCCAGACCGCGTCTTCTGACAGTAGCTCAGAGCAGCAGATTGAGCCGCTTGTGTGGTGAAAAGCGAGCACAATGAAAAATCACTTATTTCACATAAAACGGCTGCCGATATGCATCTATAAGTGAGATGTAACATCTGCTTGCATTGATTTGCTTTGGAGCCATCAGCAAAATTAAGAAAAACTGATGAGTAAGGTCATCTCTCACTTTTCTTTTTTTTTTTTTAACAGATATATATATATATATATATGAATAAAACGATACAGGTTTCCTTATTTTTGTTTTCCACCTCCAAAACCTCCAAAATCAGCTCGCTGGTCATTTCCTCTTAGCGTCAGATGTGTTTACAGGTCAGAGGTCGGGGAAGCGACTGGGGTCTTCTTTGTATTCGTCGGGGATGACGAAAATAGACTTCTCAAATTCGTCATAGCGGAATTCCTGAAATGTGACGGTGGCTGTGATCGTTGGGAAGACGGGGATGTCTGAGGGAGAAAAACAAAACAAAGGAGAAAAACAGAAGACAGCATTATTTTTGGGATGTTTCCCCTTAAGCTCGCCCACTCAGATGAAAACGAGAGTAGATTGTCATGCGTACCAAGTTTGACAGGAAACCCGGGCGGAAGTTTCATCTGAACAAACTCTCGCAGTTTGTTGAAGTGCTTGAACGGGGCTATGACCTCCAACACGTTGAGTAACCTGCAGGCAGAGGAAAAGGAGTCAGCAATTTGTTTAAAAGTCTATTCTAAGCAAGCATTTGCCGTTGGCTACAGACAAACTCAAAGTCTGAGCAGGAACAGAAGAGATATTAGGTCAAACTGCAAACCGAGACGTTGAGAGAGTTATCATGGTTCAAACTTCAGGACATTTTACCACTTGAACATGAGTATAAACATGTATGAAATAAAAACGTGGTTTTCAACCTATTTTGTATTTCTTTAGGTAGAAAATGTCTTCTTCACAGGTCGAGTATGTCTAAGAGTTACGACAGCTCTGTCACAGTGTGCTTTGAGCTAATGCAAATGTAGCATGCTAACACGAAAGTGCAAACATACTAATGTTACACAGGCATGACGTTTGCCATTTGAGTTTAACGTGTTAGCATGGTAATATTTCCTAATGAACTAAAAGTAAATCTGAGACGGACTTTAAGGGGATTGCCAACACACATGGATTTCCATGAAATTTGTTTCCATCAGATAGTTGCCGAGTTATTTAAGTCTGAAGCAAAGTGTTGGACCACCAGACCAGCATTTCAATGGCTAAACAAATACGTGTAGCAGAAATGTTTATAATCTTGCCACCTCAGCTTTCTCTTGTGACCCCAGGTTGGAAACCACTGGAATAATTATTTCTATCCTGACAGATGAGCTTTGACAGACTTTTTTTCCCTCAGGGTCCAGACAAACACTGGTTTTCTAATTCAGTCTCTCTACAGCCCAGTTGTACAAGATGGTGAGAATGAAAAGTATTGAGTCTGAGACTCAAAATAATGTGATGTAAACTGACTTCTTTTTAAATGTTGGTCTCTTGTTGGTGATTAATGGTAAATGGTCTGCATTTTTATAGCGCTTTTCCAGTCTAACGACAGCTCAAAGTGCTGTACAATACATGCCACATTCACCCATTCACATTCATACACTGATGACGGTGGCTGCCATGCAAGGCGCCACCTGCTAATCAGGAGCAATTTGGGGTTCAGTATCTTGCTCAAGGACACTTCGACATGCAACTAGGGGGAGCCGGGATTCGAACTGGTGACCCTTCCATCACTAGACGACCCGCTCTACCCACTGAGCCAATGCCTTTAAACTGAACATTTTAGGATTTTTTAAAATTTTTTTATTATAAAAGCACAGAATGCAGAGAAAATAACTAAATCAAATTAAAAAACCATTAGCTATTACAACCGCTGAGTTTTAATTGTCAGCTCCATTAAGGTTAATTCGGTAGAGGAAATAAAGCAATTTACTACATTAGGTCCCAGTAATATTTTATGGCACTTCCTGTAACCCATTAGAGGCAAAAACAAAACCCTGTCCTGTTTTGAAGCCAACCTCCTCATCTTACTTGTGTAACATGCCTCTTCCTTGCATGATAAAATGAGCATTCTTGGCTGCATAAAAATCAAAAATCAAATCTGTACACAGTTAATTTTTACGTTTCTTGCATATAAGAAACACGAAAATGCAGCAATCACCCTTTCACCCAACAGCCGTCATTAAAACTTAAACTACTGTTACGATTTAGTCCAGGGGTTTTCAAACTTATTACTCAAAGGTCTGGTGTCTGATTTTATTCTAGGTCAGGGGTCCAGAATAATTGGCTATAATAAAACAAGATTTACTCATTTAATTGACTTCACATCCCTCACATCTCACGTGTTAAGTATTTTATTATTTTAAAAATGCCGCAGTGAAATCTGAAAATGAACAGAGAGAACTGCATGGAGACCTCTCGTTCAACAATGTGGTTGAGTTGGCAAATAACAGATTATTTCAACAGAATTTATTTTTAAATCTGCCTATGTAGAAATTATTGGGATATTATCATTTCATCATCTAATTATCAAGAGTGCTGTCATGAAAGAACAAGAAATAGATAACAGATATAGACTCTGTATCCAGTCAGCTTTCATGCACTTTCGAGATTTTCGAGTTTATGATGTGCACCTGAATGCAACATGAAGCCCCTCTGTGTGTGTCAAACTATGACACAGACAGCAAAGGAGAGAAGCATTGATATAGTTTATCTATGGAGAGAAGCAGCTAGCCTACTGACACACACATTAACGTGCCAGTGTTGCAGATAGCCTTTCCAGATTTACTCATCAAACAGATAATAGAACCAAATTTGGCACTTGGTGGACTGACTTGCTGTTCGGTCGGATGAGGACCGGGGTCTTGAGTTTGCGATGACCCGATTTGCACTTTATTTGTATTTTACTACTCTATTTCCATCACTAGACAAAATAAAGCTTCTACAATGGATAACCAGTAGGTGGCAAATATAGCTGTCTGTATTATTTAACTCTCTTAAGAACCCTGAATCTGCAAGGCTCTCCATTTACAAACTGAACCTGAAACAGATCCCACAAGTGCAAAGATGCACCAAGAGTAAGGCATAAGTGAATAGGAAGTGAGAGGAATAAGGAGATTTTTCCTTCGAACAGCTCGAGCACACTGTGATTTTGTTGTCACACAGTGAAGCTGTTGATTTGCAATCATCTCATCAGTGGGTACCCCACACAATCTGAGAAACCCTGGTATCTGCCTGGCCCAATTATCTGATCCAGACTATTTTAATCTCTCGCCACCCCTTCACTAACGTCCCAAGTGTATCTACGTATTCACCCAGGATCAATCTGTGCAGAAAGCTTTGTAAATAGATCTGAGGAGGGAGGGGTGTACTTACGACTCGATGCCTAGAGGGAAATCCTGGCTCATGGCAACGGTGGCTTTGAAGTTCTTCTTGCTTTCCTTACATACGAGCTCTCTCCCAAGATGAGGGGGCCTGAAGGTTTGAAGGGACAGACAAACACACAAAGCATTTTATAACCCATGACAGCTCACACGTGTTTCACACTCAGATTTTTCTTGCAACCACACGGATTAAATTTGTAATTATGACATCAACTGATGAAATTGCAGAAAATGCAAGATGCAGGCCACCATAGGAACTCTGGCGGTACAGCGCCACATACAAAGGCTGTGTCCTCGCTACAGCGGCCCAGGGTTTGAGTCCGAGTTGTGTCCCTTTGCCGCATTTCCCCCCCCCAGTCCATTTCATGACATATCTTAGGCTGTCCTATCAAATAAAGCTATAAAAAGACCCCCCAAACAAAGGTGAGATGCTTACTTTCCCTGCTCTGCAGTGATGTACTCTTCCCACGAAATTGTGTTGGGCGCCGGAGCTGTGAGGGACTGTCTTCTCGCAGGCTGGGCACAAGAAAATATCAGTCAGTGGCATATCCACGGTCCTCAGGGTACTGTTACTATTTACCAACGGTAGACGAATCCTGAACGCTCAATTCTTCCTCTCACCTCAAAGTTTTGTTCACTGATGCTCCCTCCTTTACTCAAGCTCTCCATGATGGCTTTATTCCTCAAGATGTCCTCCTCGCTGAGGTGTTCTCTGCGCTTTCGTGACTCGAGCACCAGGCCGTTCACCGCATAGAAGTCAGCCAGGAAGTTTCCAACCCTCTCCTGAACAGAAAATGAGCAGCCATCGGTGGATTAAGCAGGAGTTACCCAGTGACTTTAAATATTACCACTGATTTCTTAAACATGAAGCCTGATGGTTGGTCTGAGCTAACTTTTTAGGAGACAAGAGTTAAATTTCGCTGTTCTCTTATCTTCATAGCAAAACAAATCTCTTTTTAACCTTATAAAATGACTAAACAGAGCAATTAGGTTACAAGTGTTTTTCAGAATTAAAAGGGCAACAAAACATATGGATATTTTCTCTTAAAGGGACAGTTCACCCCAAAATTAAAATAACCCGTAGTGCTATGTATCCGTCTAGATCGTCATCATTTAAGTTATTGAGTTTTGAAGATGCCGGCCCTAGAAATGTCCCATAAAGCTTACTGTTTTATCTTCTCTGAACAGCCAGCCGATCTGGCTACGAGAGAAAGAGATGGACTTGGTGGACAGGGTTGCAGAGTAGACGTCACTGCTCATCAATATATCCACCTCTTCTTCCGTCTCCATCTCGGACTCCTTGGGGGCAGGACAGTGACAGTTACGCTGTGCGGCTCACATCAAACAGCTGATGACACAAGGTGAAGCTGGTCGTACTGCACACTCACCTCGTGGTGTATTCTTTGGTACACTTTTGCCTCATTGTCCAGAACCACAAAGGACTGGGAGGGCTCAGCATCACCGTTGAAAATGAAGCTGAGATCTCCGCGCTGACATTTCATATCGGTGAAGTCTATAAGAGTGGTGTCAAGTCTAAATCAAGAGAGAGGAGGAGAGCAGAGTGTGAAGTCTGTGACGTCCTAGTTTTTAGATCTAAAAGAAGTCTCTGACCTGGATAACGACCATTTGTTGCTTTTGAAAACTTGGTTCTCTCGCAAGCACAGTATCAGCCTTTATCCATTACACTTAACAATAGGATTTCACATTTTACCTGATATTTATTCCCTGCTTGTAGATTTTACAAGCATCAGACGGCAGCATCCGGGACAACAAAGGCACTAAAACACAGAAAAGAGTGTAAATAAATTAATCTGTGGCTGGAGAACAAGTATTTCATACTCTAGTTTCAACTCAACTGTGTAATAACTCACCCCAGCTCTGAAAGTCCCAATGCAGCTCCAGATAAAAGTCTCCAAGCTACAGAGAAGACATAAAACATGTCTGACGGAGAGATCCAACAAATACTAAAACGACTGTAATTTCACAGGCTAGAAGCAAAGCGCAGTACAGTGAAAGATTTCGCATTATGCTTTTCAGTAACCATGTGCCCTAAAGGAGTCAAAGTTCAGTGATGCAGTTCCAAACTTGAATTTGGTGTGGAAATGAAGCCAGTGTGATCCTCACCTCTCTGAGAGCTTTCAGCAACTTTGGCCTCTTATCCTCTACGCTCTCCCTGGACTGCTGCTTTAACTTCCGCAGTATTGCTGTGACTGAGAAAAACAAAGCGGAGGGAAAAAAATCTCAATTAGAAGTTTTGCAAATGTACGACAGGGTGATAGTCAAGTACATCCAAAGTCTTTAAGAATGAGGTCCAGTTTTTAATTTGAAATATAGCCGCTCTACAAAAAGTACTGGCCTCAAAAGTGCACAACCTGTCAGGCTCCATTCGCAGCGTGTTACAGGTGCTGAGAGGAGTTTTATTCATGCGACGTCCTGCCATGTTTTCTTATACGGTGTGTTGTAGGTGAGTGTAGCGTAGGAGAGAAAAAAAATGACTGGTCGATTAATGAAACAGTTGAACAAATGAATTACTTGCAAACTACTTTAATAATCGTTCAATTGCTTTTGGTCATTTTTCAAGCAAAGTTTTGACATTTATGGTTCCAGCTTCTTAGATTGAAAAAACATACCTCTTTTCTTTTTCATTCATGATAATAAAGGAAAAGTCTTATTCCAACTGTTGTAGTGTTTTAATGTTTTAAAATCTTATTGTTGGGGTTGCTGATGTTGTTCTATAGCGAATATGAATTTTCTGTTTTTTTATACAGTAGTGTCTATCTTTTGTGATTGTGTGATATACAGTTAAGAGCATATACTTTATTCAATCAATTGATTCTTGTTTCTTTTTAAAAAAAGAAAATGTAGGGAAAAAAAAAGCATTTTTTTCCCCAAATCCTATGTGATGTCGTCAAACATATTGTTTTGTCCAAACATCAGTCCAAAAAACCTGAAATATTCAGTTCACAATTATATGAAAGAAGCTGGAACTAGATAATGTTTGGCATTCTTATTATTTAGTAATCAAATAAGTGCTGAATCAAGTGCTCTGTCAGATTTTTATATGATGCTACTGTGACATGAGGAAGCATCTCTACTCTGTTACAAACAATCAGTGTATAGAAGTCTCATTTTTCATGTTGCATACATTTTCATCTGGATCAGCTGAACTCACTGTCTCATGAAGTGCAGCTCTGTCTCTCTCTCTCACACACACACACACACACACACACTACTACAACAGCAACAACCACTTAAAAATACAGGATGGACCACAACAAATCAACATATCTCAGATGTATCCTGGTCATCTCGACCAGGTGGGGGAATGTTGGACTGGACGTGACTGAGGAGAGGAATGCTGATGAGGCACCCGCTGCACTGGGGCATTTTGTCATTGCACACGAAGACAACCAGTGAGCGAGCTGCTGACGCAATGTGCACACGTGTAAAAGTGAAAGGTGATGACTGACGACAAGACTGCAGTGTTTCAGGGAAAGCTGTTATCTGCGCATTTCACACGTTATTGTCCATTAGTCCCTGTGACTAAGTGATAGCCAGCTGCGTGCTGCATGTTATTTAAATCTAAATAAAGCTGTGGCTTCCTTTGCATGCCCTTGCTGATGGTGTGAATATACCCAACCCCCTTTCTGCCTCCCCCCTTTACCCTTAAGAATGATGTGACCTTCTCAAAGCGAAAACTCCTGGTCCCAGTCCCAAACCAGCCTGCCACAGCAGGCACAGAGAGCTGGGACGCATACTAACAAGGTTGAGGGTCATTGCTCAAATTGCTGGGCCTCACAACCTCCATCACAAGCTGTACAAGATGATGATGCTGATAATTCCCTGTTAGGACATCTATTCAGCCAAACAGCAATAACAAAAATGTTCAGCAAAGATGGAAATAAATGATTTAGTATGCATCTCCTTTACTAGACATTTAGCCCGGCCTTTATCTATTTATCCTTGGTTATGTAAACACAATTAACACCACACACACACAAAAAAGGACAGAGGAGTGAATTAGTCCCAAAGGCATTAGCTGGTGCCTTTCACATGTCATTTGACTCTTTTTCACTGGATGTCAGATCTAAAAGCAATGGCATCATTAAGCAGGCGACTGACCGGGACATTAAGCTTAGGGTTTCCCAACACTAAGCCATCGTTCAGGCTGCGTTCCAGCCCATCTGGATGACGAGCGCTCAGAGAAAATCCCCACCTTTAGCTTTTTAGCTGGACTGACCGTTTAGCTGTTGCCACCTTTAAACAAATAAATGACTCATAAAAGGTCCTTCAAACACTCGCACATAAGCCGTGACCTCCAACAGTATTTAAAGCCCTTTGCCTTTTTTCAGTTTTTATGAATGAAAAGATGATCAAATTAGAATTTGTAAATGATGTGCACAAATGAACGTTTATATGTAGGAAATACTTTCACAAACTAAAAGAAACTAATATTGGTATTCCTTCTTGACTTCGTCTCTGCAATAGGGGTGTGCCAAAATATCGATACTACGATATATCGCGATATTTCGTCTTGAGGTACATTATCGATACACTGGTGCCAAATATTGATATTTAAAAATGTAAAAAAAATAATAATAAAAAAATAATATACAGCTTTATCTTTATTCAAACATAGGTATACAACCAAATAAAATTTAAAAAAATGGTTTAAGTAGCTCTGAAACCCACACATATAGATATTTAATGATAGTTGTAGTCAGTGTGTGTGTTAAGAAGAGAAACTGTGCAATATACTCTTTGTTTACTTGACTGTCATTCATGTGAAATTGATTGACAATGTTTTGTAATTCCTGTGAAATGGATTCAGTGCAGTCAATAAATTCTGAATTTCTTCAGTGACACAGATATCGTATCATGGATGAAATTCCTTGCAATACATCAATTATCGCAGAATCGCTGTATCGTGATATTATCGTTATCATGGGCAAAATATCGTGATAGTATCGTATCGTATCGCGAGGTACCTGGTGATACCCAGCCCTACTCTGCAACATGGCTGGATTTCAACTGCGGGCAATACAGCTGACACACAAACTCAGAGAAGAAAGTGAAAAACAGCCCAAAACCCAGAGATGCCAAGCCCGTACAGAGGTATCCAAGACGACTTTAAACTGTGCACTCTGCCAGGAAATGTTTCTGCAAAACACGGACTGTGGAGATTCAATTTACACTGAGATTTTGTATTTTATTGGCTATGACTGAAAATAAAATAAATAAACAACTTCATATTTCATTAGGGAAGTATATTCTCATCTCATCTTATCATTCAGCTGGCAATAGAACAAATCAGAGCAATCCAAGCAAATGTGATACTGAACACATCACAACCATCAGGCTGACATTTACCAATACTGCTACAATATTAGCATTCATGCAGAAAGCCATTCCAGATGTCGGACTGACGAACCGACAAACTGTGACTAAAGCTGACATCATCCCAGAGCCAGTGCAAATTTATTGACCCGTCAGATATGCAGCACTCAACCTAAATGTTACAACAGTGAGTGCGTGATTGCAGGTATGCTCTGGAGATAAAAATCAACACATCCAAATATTAAAAACTCTAGGAGAGCAGACAGCTATTCAGAGCAGTGTTGCTGAAGCGACTTACTCATCTGCCTGTCGCCGTAGCTGATGGCTTCTGCGAGAGGGCTCCATCCCTGTGCATTCTTGATCTTTACGGGAGCGTTATGGGCCAGGAGCAGGAGGGCACATTCTGGAAGTAAAACATATAAGAATATCATAGAGACATGTGATAATGTCTGATTTATTGTGTTTATATTGACACAGCTTTTCATTCCATGTTGTTTTGAGTAGCAAAGTTGAAAGTTAACTTTGTGACAGAGTCTATACAAAAGACGGCAACATTCAAACAGACCGCTGATCTTTACGTAAAGATCATTTATTACAATCAATCAGCATTAAAAAAAATTAATAAATAGTACCTTGGACTACTGTACAGGACAGGACAGGCCAGTACAGCCTACCTATTTTGTATAGCAACACTGCAGATGTCAGACAAGACATGCTGAGTGCAGCAGGAGTACAGAGGCTTCTCTAAAAATCTGTAGGGGAACTGAAGCGTTTTTTTAAAAAAAGGCCTTTAATGAGGATGCTAAATTCTCTTTAACAGAGCCACATCATGACAGATGCATGGCCCTGGAGCACAGCAGATTTGGTATAATTTCCCGGGCTAGATTACCCCTCTGAGAAGCTTTTTTGTTCATTTAGGTTAATCCTGCGTATGACAATCGGTTAAGATGATAAAAAAAAACGAGTGGAATCCATGTGATTACTCTTTCCCCTTTACCTTTGTGGCCAAGCATCACAGCCAGGTGAAGAGGTGTGTTACCTGAAAGAGAGGCATGATAGGGATTAACAACAATGAATCCACCTGTTCAGAGATTCCTCGTTATGTAATGCATTTGAATTGATTAATGAAACAAAAAACAAAAAAAAATACAATGGTAGAAAGCTTACCATGCACATCTTTCTGAGAGATGCTGTGGGTCCTGATGAGAGAGGAGAGCCGACGCACATCTGCCTTGAAGACACACTCGTGGACAGGGAACTCCAGGTCCTCGCTTGTGAGGATTATCGGGTTCTTGTTATTATCATTGACAACTGTGCCGATGGATGGTGAATTCCCGTTGATGTTGTTTGCATTGAGCTGCTGTTGCTGCTGCAGTGCTGAGGCTTTGACTGACTTCTGGAAAGCCTTGTTGGATTTGAAATGGTTCCCGGTGCCGTTAGGGATAGTACCGTTCGAGGTCTCATCGTACGTGTCCATTATCTCGTCATTTTTGTTTGGTTTGTTGTGGTCCTTTCGCAAGGTGCGTATCTTCTCACCTGTCATTGTGACTACCGTGCGCTTAACCGGGCTATACTAAAATAACTGCTACAGGCTGGTGAGCAAAGATGTGGCACGAACCCGCGAGGAGGCAGTCTTGCAGGTATAATTTCAAATGAGCTTCTTGGCTATTTTACAACAACAGCGACGCTTTCTCGTAGCTGGCTGCTGCTCTCCTTTCAAATAGCGTTACACCTGCTGCCCACGTTAGCTTTAGCTCCCAGCGAACGTTAGCTAGCCAGCCCACAATAAAAAATGAATACGGTGGGTGCGGCGATGAAAACAGAAAATAATGCTAAACATAACAGAACACACACGCACTAAATCAACACACAGCTATGAATGAGGACGAGGAACAAGCGGCTACATCGTTGTCTCTTCTGCCGCTCCTTTGACGTTTTAAATGGGATCGATTCAGTTCGCTGTGCGGCAAAATTCAGGCGAACGGGATGGTACAAAAACCCAGCTGAGCAAGTGCTACATACGCGCTAGCATGCTGCGAGTTGCGAAATCTCGCGAGACCACTCTACATCCCAGTTTGAACGCGAGTTCGTGCAGTCGACGTCATTTTCGTGAGACGCAGTTTCCTTTTTAACTTAGCTGCAAGAAAGCAGCTAGCTAGCAAACAAGCAGCGTTATTTTCGAGAATGGCCTCCAAGAAGGGGAAGAAAGTTGTTAATCAAGAGGAACTCCGGCGCTTGATGAGGGAAAAACAGCGGAAAACAACCGACAAGAAGCGCGTCGAGTCTCCTTTCGCTAAATACAACAGTCTCGGGCACCTCAGTTGTATCCTGTGTAATGTGCAGGTGAAGTCCGAGCTACTGTGGCCAACACATGTTCTCGGAAAACCGCATAAAGAGAAAGTTGCTGAGCTGAAGGATGGAAAGACTCAACCGGTGACACAACAGAGTCAGCCGGTGAAGCGCAAAGCGCCGGACAACGAGGACCTGAACGGGAAAAAGGCAAAACCCTCGTCGGGTGCAGGACAGTCTGCATCAGGGCTACCGGGAGATTTCTTTGCGAAACCCAGCGAAAAGGAAGCTGTGCCTACTCAAAAGTCTGCAGGCCTGAGTCTGTTGGCAGGTGTTTATGATGAGGACGACGACGATGGTGAAGAAAATGCCGAAGAGGCAAGCCAGGCGGGAACCACAGATCCCGCTCCCGAGAAGACTGAAGCCGCAGGACTACCATCTGATTTCTTTGACAGCTCCATCCCGTCCACACCCGCCATCTCCCATTCGGGCTCCATCCTCAAAGCAGACGTCCAGGAGAAAAGCGCCGAAAAGAAAGACAACACAGCCGAAGCCCTGCCGGAGGGTTTCTTCGACGATCCCGTGAGAGACGCCAAAGTGCGCAACGTCGACGCACCCAAAGATCAGATGGACAAGGAGTGGGAAGAGTTTCAGAAGGAGATCCGACAGGTGAACACAAAGTCAGAGGCCATCGTGGCGGAGGACGATGAAGAGGGCCGCCTTGAACGTCAGATTGATGAAATTGATGAACAAATTGAGTGCTACAGGAGGGTTGAAGTGCTGAGAGACAAGCGGGATGTGGTGAAGAGCAAGCCTCTGGCCAGGAAGGATCAACACATGGAGACAGATGCCAGCAATGGCGAGGAAGAGGAGGATGAAGAGGAGCTGCTGGGGCTCTTGTCCCGGGACTGGAGGGCTAAAGATGCGCTGTCCTAAGTTTCCCCAAGAGCTTATATGACCCTGGAAAAGACTGCATATGAATCAGGGCTGAGAGAGGTATTCCAAAAACTGTAAATATCTTTGTGAAAAGATCTTCACATCTTTTTGTATGTATCAGACTGATTTAAATATGATGCAGTGATGTACAATATTCTTGTAGAACACTGTTTGGCGCCAATGGAAAATAAGTTTTCTCAGTTCTTGACTTAAAAACAGATTGACCACAAATCAAACCTTTAACTGCGTGTTTATTCATTGGTGCTCGCACAAAAAACACATTCATAAAATCCCCCCATGTACAGTAGCAGCATGGATCCAAAAATGTTTACGTCATGATGGCCAAAGCTGTTACATGTTCAGCTCAACTAACCATTGTCCTGCAAACCACAAGGAGTCAACTATGTTAAGTTTATAAATAATTGGTTCATGTTACATTATAAGCAACATGCAAAGCACAACAGAATAAAAAAAAAAAAAAAAAAGAGTACAATGTTGAGATTAAGACCGTAAAGTAAATTTTACCAACCTGACCCCCTTTCACAAGAATTTATTGAGAACACATTTAAACCATTTTTACAGAATACAAGTTTGTTATGTAAATACACCATTATTAGGCCCATAAAAATGGAATAAAATGAATCAAGTAAAGAGTGATGTCAGTGCTTCTTATACTACCTGTTACACATTGTGAGCAAGGTGTGCCACCTGTCTGTCTACTGCAACTTTAAACAAGCAATATCTATGTCATTTTGTTATTGCTACATATGCCTCACGAGTTACCACTTCAAAACTTTCTGAATGATTCAAAGTGTTCATAGCCCTTCGAAACTTGTAGAACTGAAAACAAATTGAACTGCAAAAAATAACAAGCAAAAATACAGAACTGTACAGTTGGACAAAACACACAAGTTCAATCAAAATGCAGCAATTAACTGAAGATAAATGAGGGGAAGAAAAACACTAAACAAATAAATCGGAAAGTTAGTTTAGCTTAGAAAAGAGCGAACACAAGTCCTCACCCTCGATGCTCAACTGTGTTTCAGTTAAGTTAGGAATCTGTCTAAAAAACCAAACAAAAGACTCACAATTTGTTTTTAGTAGTCATTTGTAAACATTCATAAAATTCTATCTTGGGTTCTATAAATAAGGTTCAGGTGAGGTGTACCAGGTGCTCGTATTGATGGGTGAGGACATCTGCAATGAACTGACAATTACAGCCTCCAGAGAAGCTTGATACACAAAAAAAATACATCAAAAGGAGACAGAATGAGTGACCAAAATAAACAAATATACAGGCGCAGGAAACAGCAGGTCTGATAACTGAGGGTGGAAAACGGGAGTCGAAATAATTTACAATTATTTCCACAGTTTATTTTGGATTTACCATGGATTTTGCTAAAATAACAGCTAAATATTTTGCATACTCAAGATGGATTAACTTTAAAATTTAAGTTCATGTTCTGTGAAGAGGTTGTGTTGGAATGAGAAGGGAAGGTGAGTAGGGGGCATGCCAGCGCCATTGTTCCACAATCAGTATGATAAATATTCAGTTCACAAAAGTGCAGCAATTACAGAGAAGGGTCGGGATCTCCGAACCCCCAGACCCTGCTGGGTTTTCCAATACTGTTCACTGCTGTCAGTGATAATGTGCTCATAAGCCTACAGCAGCTCTCAGCTCCAGCAGGGAGTACCTCCGGTCCTTGTCACCATCGAAACACTCCATGGTACGAGCTCTGGGCGTGGATCTTCCAAATACTTTACTCAGGCCATGATGGGTCAAGCCGCGTGAATCCTGTCCAACGCCTGCCTGCTGGAAGATGTCTTCCAAATCTGTGAAAAAAATAGTTTTACTTCAGAAATATGCCAACACAGGTTTGTCTGAGAGCACTGCAAAACCTTTAATTCAGAACCTTTAGTTCAATGTATTTGGAAATACACTTCATTGCTTTCCATTCTCATGTCTGGTTGTTAAATATGAAGCTAAAGCTTAGCTGCTGGTTCAGCATATACACTGAAAATGGGGAAACTGCTAACCTGGTACTGTGCAAAGAAAAACAAGTCCTCATGCCAGCGTCTCTAAAACTCACCATTATGAGTTTGACTCATGACTATTACTATTGTTATGACCTCATAATATCTCATTTTTTTGTCTGTACAAAAGATGAAGTGTACAAACGAGTTAAAGTTTTATGGGGTGTTATGTGCCAAGTATTTCTTGGCTGGGAGCATTAACTTCCTAAAGTCTTTCGAGGTTGCCAGGCAACCGGTGGAGACTTAATATATCATAGCCTTACTGAACAGACAGAGTGGATTTTATCTTGACAGAAAAACAAAAGGCTTGTATGTTCTCTTTTATTCCTTTAGTGAAAGATGAGATGTAAAATTGTGTGCACCTTTTTGAGAACTGACGCCTGGCAGGAACACACTCTTTGGACATCTTGTTGCAGCATTTCTCTTAGAACGGTTTAGGGTTGAGAAACGTGGACGTCTGCTCGTCTGAGGCGCTGTCCCTGTTTAAACAAAGGAGAAAAAAAATATATAAAAATGCAACAGATTGAAAATAAAACTGCTGCAATAAAACACTTTTTCCTGTACTGCACCTTGCATATTCTCAGGTGTTGCTTTGGTTGTTGTTGCTTCATTCACCACCTCGATTGCTGGACTTTCATCAGTGATTGGCGGTTGAGCTGCTTCGTCATTTTCTTTTGACTGTAAAGCAGATGGGAGATGACATATAAAATGAGTCAAGCTGCAATTTAGTCCGTAGAGCAGTGATTCCCAGCCAAGGTACGCCTAGGGTATTTCTGAAGTTGATTGGAGATATGTGGAAAGATTGCATAGTAGCTCAACTAATCTGGAAAAAATGAAATCACCATTGAATCAAAAATAAATAAAATCACATTCAGGTATGACACCTGAACATCACATTATGGTTTGCAAGTTAGCAAGCAAAGACAACACAATTTAATGTCGTTTTGCTTTATTTACATTTGCCGGACCCTGCCAACTTTCAAGCCTAAAACTGTGTTCTGGGGACCTTATCTTCCCCTGAGAAAAGCTTGTTTATTCAATTATAGAAAAAATAAATATTTTTGAGTCTGTACTATTACCTCATTAATATGGTAAATACTAAACATCGGAGTTTAGATTTATTCTCCAAATCTACATTTTGCCCGTTTAAAATTGTTACCCAAGACAAGGCTGATCACAATACCACAGAGGTTTGACTTTTATGATGCAGTAATTAAGTGTGAAGCATCACATTACTCACACTTTGCTTTGACCCGTTCTCCAATGACAACACTCTCTGCTGAAGGTCTGCAACTGTAGAGAGGAGGATGTGGATCTGCTCGTCAGCCTGCTTTTCGTGCAGCTCCTCTGTCTTGTTAGCTTCACTCACAGCTTTTCTCAGGTCCGTTATATCCTATAACAACAACAAAAAAAACTGTAAAGTAACCTGCCAGTAACTGATAGATGAGATTTCTATGGCTTTCTGAGAATCATTGACATCCAGTTACTAACACAAGAAAGCACAAGGGAAATTTGTTGTGAATTAAAAGAATAGATTTGTATGTGTGATCAGGTTAAGTGTGCACCTCATAATCCAAAGCTAAAAGACTACCGAGGTGTCAGACAGCTAGCAATTTATCACTGAACCACATAATTATTGGCGCCACTGTGTAAAACATATGGGGAAGAGCGTGATTATTCACTGATCTTCTTTTCCCTTCCTATTTTGCCTTTTTTAAAAATAAAAATAAAGCGGAGAAAACATTCTGCAGTTGTGTATGACCTAGTTTTACTCCGTGAACTGAAGCATCTAAGCTCCCAAAATAGATTGGCACTTGTTTCATGCATTATAAATGAAAACCTGACGCATGGATCCAAGAAATGACAGGACCTTCTTAACCCAACGACTCTTGCCATGTAAGCCTGACAAGAACTGCGATACATTCGTGCACGCTGGATAAACAAATAAACAAATTAATCTGGCAGCGGCAAAGTTTGTCGCGGCTGCTGGTTTGGATTTCTGCCACAGTTAAGCAGATCAACCGACATTTCATCAACGGAATCATCTTGGCTATATGTAAGTAGACTTGCCTCAGTGCAGCGTGAGAAAAATATGCTGAGGCGCCACTAAAACCAGCAACTGAGAAGTAGTACATTAGACATTGGTGCATGACTGATTCATTTAGGCACTATACACTTTGAAATTGTTTTATGTAAACACTGCTCTCCATACAATCATACATAAATAATAGATGAGAACAGCAGCCTCCGCTGATGCTTACATTGAGTGTAGAGATGTAAGCGAAAAGAAAAACAGCCAAGCGGTCGCACAAAATAAGAGAAATCCAGCATTGACTTGGGCTCATTAAAAATCCATCAGCTTTGCTCAAGTGAAATACGAGAGCTAGCAGCCATATATTGTTTACAATATGAAGGGATGCAACTTCAAATTCTGTTATTCAGCCGCAGAAAATCAGACAAAATAGATAAAAGATAAAAAATAAAAAAATCTGACATAAACAAAAGTAGGTAATGTGAAACCCTCACAATAATCTCCAATTACTCATAAAGATGCATATTTGGAGCCCTGGGACATACGTTTGGGTTTGCATGCACTCGCATCCAATTTAATCAGAACAGGTTCTCATAACCACCGTCAAAATTAGAAACAATTACAAATGTCACCAGTTTGAATTTACCATTGTCTTCTTCAAGTCGTCGTCTTTCTTCTGATTTTCGAGAGCAGCCTGCATAGTCTTCACATCATGCTGTACACTTGTTAGTGTGCTGCCAATTGTTGCAACACTCTGGAAAAGAAGAAAAAAACAAAACACTCTGTGATGTCACTTATGAAAGCATAATTAGAAACTTTATAATGTCAGACAAATTTCTCTTTTAATCCAATTTTGCTTTGCCTTTACCTTTTGAAGCTCTTCAACTGTGGTGGGAAGGCTAATTAAATCAGCAGCTGATTTCAAGTTAGCCTTTAAATGGTTTACAGCAGAGTCCAACAGACTGATCTGCAGGAGCAAAATGACACAACACACTGAGATACATCTCTGAGACGGAATAACTAATCTATCTGGCTCTTTACATTTTTACTGTAATTTAATGAATTTAACATTGAGACTATAGGAGGAAATAGAATAAAAATACTGTGTATTTAAACTTTTAAAAACATTTCTTTAATGTGATATTGATTAGCAGAGTAAGTTGTTGAGTTAAAAAACTCTAACGCTCATTTCAGAATAAAAAAATTCCATTCTAAAACACAAAGTTAAATCATTCAACTCTACACCAGATCACTCAAGCAACCTATTTTGCAGTGACACATGAACAATTGCATACTTGCTTGACTGGCTGCTGTATTGAGGGAAGGTATGAGGACTTGTTTCACTACATTTTATATATGTTGTTGTTGTACCATGTGAAAAATGTACTGCTCGCACTTTCACATTAAACCAGAGACACCTACACAAAATTGTTCACTATTAATGTTGACACAATTTCTTTTAATTTGTGTTACTACTGTATGTATATTTCATATGTAACAAGGACCCTCAGCAGCAAAATATCAAAAGTGCATTTACTGAATATGACAAGCGGAGACAAGATAATCTCTAACAATCCGTCATGAGCTTTTGTTCAGACTTCACTGTGTGAATGTGTTACGATGGCTCCAAAACCTGTATTGATGAAAACAACTAACCTTACGGTTCATTTCTGTGAGGTTAGACCAAAGCTTGCTCAACCCTTTGTCCCCATTTTCAAGGTCGTCAAGCTTTCTCTCCTTATTTTTCAGGTCCTCACTTAGTTTTGGTATTTCGCTTGATGACGCCTTCTGGCTGGATTCCACTGTTGTAACACATTAGAATATGTTATGAAATACAAAGGACTTGATTTGTCACTGTAACTTTGATATAAAAAGATTACGTTTCCGAAGGGCACAAAGCTTTTATGAAAGTCACAAGGTTACCGTGTGTGTGGGTGTGTGTGTGTGTGTGACCATAAGCCTTACTGCTGTGCAGCTTTTCTTTCAGTGCATCTAGATCTTCTTTCAGAGCAATCTGCATCCATATGAGTCCAGCACAGGCCATAACGCAGGCAGCTAGTATGATGAACAGAAACAGGGGGTAGCACACATTGCAGCACTGTGTGTAGCTTCTTCTGTAAGGAGAAGAAACGTGATCACGTTAGAGCCTCTTTCATTTTTAATGAAGGAGATATATTCAGAAGACTGCATGCTGTGTCATGGGAATTATGGGAAAACTGATAAATACTGGTGCTGTCATACAATATTATCATATCATACTCATGCTGAATGTAATATTGATTACTTTCAAAAAAATGCCTGACTATGTTCTTAGTGCACAGCATGTGTTCAATCTGACCACAGAAGAAGAGCAAGCGCATTGATCCGTCCGGAAACACTTATATTTTCTCTGTGTGGTTTTGGTCTCAGAGACTGTGTTGCTGTAAAAACTTAATCTTTGATTAAAAATTCAAGGTTTTTAAATTGTGATTCTTCAGCAAGAGGCTGAGTGAATGAGAATGTAGCAATATGTAACAAACTAACCTGGAAAATACAGATTAACTATATTATTACAAACACATTAGCAAACATGCACAGTTTAAATGACTGTCTTTAAATCCAGTGTCCTGTAAACCTGTTGATTCAAGCATCTTGTTTAACGTGTTCATATTTAGGTTACACATACATTAAGTTAATGCGCCGCAAGTTAAAATACTGGCGCTATTGACTGAACAAAAACACGCCCACAATTTTAACTTTCACGACGACAAAGCCTTATTAAAATGTTGACTCACTTCCCAAAGTTAGCCCCGCTGCTCAGGTTGTTGAACTCGTCTCCGTCCGAGCTCGAGTCGGACTCCGAGTCCGGCGGCTCGGTTCGGAGAAGTCGGTGACCGGAGCCCTTTTTGGTCTTCTTCCTCTTGCTGTCCCCGAGTCCGATCAGGGCGTTCAACTCCTTCCTCTTCTTCATCTTCTTCTGAGGGGTCAGCGAACCTGCCGAGCCCGATTTAAACCCGACTAAATCCAAAGTTTTGTCCAGTTTGGTGGATGTTGTCGTTGGTGTAGCGGCTAAGCTAACTTAACGTTCTCTTGCTAGCTTGAATATCAACCACGCAAGGTTGCTAACGGATATATACACATCGGACGTTACCGGCTGGGTGTCCTGCTCAGTTACACGTATATATTTATATTAACGTTCAACAGTTGATCAGACTTTCGCTACTCTCACAAAAAAGCGTCGCTAAAACAACTTTTTCTACTAGCTGCCGGTAATCGCATACCATCCGTTAGCTAACTCGGGTAGCATCTGACTTCTTGCTAACGGTAGCTAACAACTGCTGTCTATCGTTACTGTGCTGTCACATCGTCTCGGCGTGGTTTAAAACCACCTGTACTGACGTCGCTCAGCTTACAAGCACCGCCAAATGCCTTTAAAAAGATAAACAGAATAAAAACCTATCTATCATAACATCACAATATGTGGCACTGTGTTTCTAGCAATCTGTCCTGCTGTCTGTATTGTTTAGGCTGGGCGTCCAAGTAACCTCTCAGCTGATTGGTTCAAAAAGCAGATACAACTTCCTGTGCCGTGTTCTGCCAGGGAGCGACAGAGAGCATAACACCACCTGCTAGCGACAGCCTCTTTCTGGACACGGTTACAACACAATGTCATGAAGAACTTAATATAATGGTAGTAAATTAAATTTGAAAGTAGAAAAGTAGAAAAAGGAGATGGCGATGTCAGTGATTGATTTAACAAGCTAAAGACACCAAGAAGGACTTCCGGGACAGGTAACGAGCTAAAGTTGACTGTGCTCTTTAAATAAAAGTCTTGCTAGGTGCCAAATAGCTAATTTCAAACCCGACTATCTGCAGTCACTCACTGTCAGTTTTATTTTATTTCCCCACTACAAAGTAAATTTAATTAATCTTACAGTATGAATTACACAGTTCATTTGAGTGTGTTTATTGTTTTTTGCATTAAGCTTTTATTCTACTCATTAAATTCCCAGGTTTTTTCTTTTCTTTTCTTTAATCATGGGGCTAATTTCAAGGTCCAGTGAAATAATCCCAATGAAAAGCAGGTCGTCTTAAAAGGCGCATTATGGAGTTTGGGGAAGAGATTTTAAATATTTTTTCAAACATTTTTACTGAAAAGTCAACACTTTATAATAATCGTCATTAATCAGTGGTATATTTAGAGTTAATAGTTATTGGATTGTTAACAAACAATGATATGTGTTATAAATGATTAATTAAGCAATTGTTAAAATTATGATTAACATCAATTACATCTTCATAATGACAATCATAGAAATGTTTATGGATGAGCTACACAGTAATCTATTAACCATTTCATAAATATCACTTGCTACTTTTTATTAAAACAATTAATACATTGTTTCTGATGCACTTCATTGTTTAACAGTGAAATAACTATTACCTAAAGTTTAATTAGCTGTAAATGTAAAGAATAAAGCAAAAAATCCTTTCATTTGAGGAACTTGAACTGGCAAATGTTTTATTGATAATTACCTTAACAATGCATCCGTTATCAAAATTCGCAATCAATTTCTTAACACAGACTAACTGTTTATGAGACTAATCGTTGTGGCTCTAATTTTCACATTTGTAGCTTGCTTGTATTTGTGTCAACAGGTTATCCCTCGGACCCCTGTTATCTTTGTTTGTGTGTGTGTTTTGGTGTTGACATAATATTTTTCGAGAATACACCACATCCTAGGAAACAGGATTTAATTTTTTGTTTCAATTCGCCTCATCCAGCAGGGGTCCACCAGAAATCCAGCTGACCTGGAGAGCTATTGGGCTGACCCAGCAAGACACATTGGCTGAGTAGATGCAGGGTTGCTGCAGTGTGGCCTTTAGCTCTTTTTCAATGAAAAGGGACTCCCACTGGCCTGCCTTTGGCTCTGAAAATATAGTCCTTTATGTGGCTGGACCCCCATACTACCACGGCACAATACTAATAATAATGACACTGAATGAAAATCTCCACACTGGACCAATTTACAAACACACAATGGAGCTGAGATGCTCCTCAGTATCTCAGTATGAGTTTTGTTATTGAGTTGCAAGAGATGAGGCCCACTGCTGATGCTTTATTATCCTCAGAAAAGAATATCTCAAGGCAATGCTTGTCATTTCACAATAATAGCATGATGCCACCCACTCAAATACAAAGTTAATGTTATTATAGCCTAGTCAGACTGATGTGCCTGCCCTGTTATTTAAGTGCATTAAACGGGGGGGCAGCCGCTGCATTGTTTTGAATGCATTTACCGTGAATCCAGTAGAGTCATGCAGATATTCAGTCAGCGGCTCGCCTGCACTCAGAACACCTGGTGGGGGGACAAGCATCACGCTGAGGGCCTGTGCAGAACCCCGCCAGCGTGAGGCTGCAAATCAAAGCGTCAGAGGTGTTTCATCTCCTCGCTGGTGTCTCTGTTTTTCATCCGGGGTTAAGACTATAAGGATGACACTTCAACTTATGGCTCCTCACATCTACAGCCACGAGGTAGGGAGCATCAGGCCTCTGAAGCCCACGACTCTGATTACTACAAAACACTTGTTTTCACACTTTGTTCACAGCAGGGTTTCTCATATTCTCACCAGGAGTGATTCCTGCAACTGTCAGCTGGGAGCTGGCGTGGGTGCTGACAGAGAATGTAAATAGTGGTGGCACGATAGGAAATACTGAATAGAATTGACTGCTAATTGAAGGCTTTCATCTGACATGGCAGACTGTGTGAATACAGATTATTGTCAGTTGGAAGCAGTGCTGCTGTTAGAATACCAATTTCTCTCACCAGGCCCTTCTTTCCCCGCTTATTTAGGATCTTTCAACCATTATGTTGGATGACTCAACTAGTGGACATGAAAATGTAATCATGAATGCATGCCTGCTGACATGGGATGGGGCCCACATGGTATTTAGAACTGTGACACATGCTTGAATTTATGAACTTCTATCTCTGAAAGCCGCCGTCTGATGCAAACACATAATTTACAGTAAAGCACAAGCTTTGTTGAGCTTTCACGGGGAACTAAACGCATGCACGGTTTTTCCTCCTCAATTTCTTTGAACCGGTTTTGGTTTTATTTATTTCACATGAGAGGTTTATGTCTGTGCTGTTTCGCGCAGAAAAGCCAAAGTCATGACTTCATGTCCAGGTTAGCCTCTGTTCCACTAGCTTGTAACTCAACGCAGTTTTCTCATTCAACGTTTCTTTCATCTGTCCTTCTGGAAAAATGAAGCGTGTTCCTGGGGTTTACTCCAGCAGTTGCTGTAAGAAAAATAGAAACAGTTGTCTGCTAACAAAGTTTTTTTTTACTGTGTGAGCACAGAAAAAACTACAAGTGCAAATGCAGGTACTTATGTCATTGTAACCTGTTTTTGTCCATATCGTTAGACTCACCAACACTGTCCTCTTAAGTATATGTTTAACTCTTAAAATAAAGAAATATTGAATAAACAACAATAATAGATCATTTTTCAAAAACTTACCGCCTTGATCTTAACATGTAATGTGAGCCACATGACACATTATTGAACAAGGCTCTGTCCAAAGGCTGGAACTATTAGCACTGTTGGAAATATACTAAAAACAGTATACGATTTTCGATGACATTTCCTTACTTCTGGAACAGGACTCAGAACTTCCAGTTTTCTTTTGGTTCTCTATTGGTAAGAGGAGTTGTCGACCGATCAGAGCTCTGTAGGCGAGATTAACAATGGGTGCGTTATCTTTCTAGATGGCAAGCTAGTTACCCAGCTACGTCTAAGAAAAATGCCAACAGAGAAATGGCAACAAGAGCTACAAGTCTGACAAAGATGTGTTTTTCTAAATCAACCGGTAAATCAACAAATCCTTAACTGACATATTGTTGTGTTTGTTGAAGAAACTTTAAATTATGTTGGCAGGAAATTATCTAACAGAGCACGGCTGCAACCAACAGTTGTCTTCATATTTATTAATCTGCAGTTTGTATTTGAGATAAGGGGTTTACTCTTTAAAGTATTTGAAAATTGACATAATAATTTCAGACAACTCAAGCTTGAACGAGGTAATGTTAATTCATTTTTAGTTTGAAAAAATGTCTTAAATGATTAAGCAATTATCAAAATAGCCGCTGATTAATTTTCTGAAAATCAACAAAGCAATCAATCGACTGTTTAAGGTTTGAAAAACAACCCAATTAGTGTCACCCTGCCTAATCTGAAAACTGCCTTACATGGACACAATGTCCAGTTGAGTGACTTAAATGAAATTCAGTGTTAAATCTATTAAATGTTAATCAGGCTGTTTTCTCTGCCACCCTTCACAGTGGCCAGATGGGGCATAGTTGGAAAAAGGTGATGTAATTGACTTTCGTGCACCAATCGGGATTCAGCAACGTGTGAATCGAAACGGGATAACACTTGGGGTTTGTTTGCTGATGTTGCCAGGTAACTTTCTATCAGATATGATCAAACCGCACCCGTGAAGTTAGCAGTTAGGTTAGGTTTAAAAGTTTACATGGTACAAGGTTCATTTATTGATTATTCAACACAATGCAGAGCTCTATAACAAAATGCTAGTGATAGTCTCTCAATGCTACTCACAAAGCCAAAATGATACAAATGGATGAATGGACAACATGTTTTTAAAATAGACACAGGCCGTAAAACCTCACACCCTGAGGGAAGAATCCACTCTGGTGCTACAACAGCAGGGTGAACTGAGACTGGGGTGGGTTTTGTCTTTTAGTAACCTTCAGTCTCTAGACTGATGGTATAGACTTGCATTTATGTAGAGTTTGTCCAGTCTACTGACCACCGAATGCACTCTCTCACATGCGTTCTTATAATGATGGCAGAGGCTGTGATGCAATTTGGGATTCAGTATCTCGCCTTAGGAAACTCTGGCACGTAGCTGGAGGATGGCGGCGATCAAAACACCGACCTTCCAATTAATGGACGACCCGGCTCTACCTCCTGAGCCAGAGCAACCACAAGAGTCACCTGTGAGCAGATGCCTCACGTCAGCGATGTCACAGACGCTCAGTAGATGTTCTGAGCAGTTCTAGCCACCTGCTGCAGAGCCTCCCTGTCCCGTTTTTTTATGTTTCCGGTCAGAATGCTTTCTGTTGCTGTAAAAGTTCAAAAGACCTTGGCTTGGGAATTCTGCCTCCTTGACTTTCCTGAAGAAATACAGACATTTATGAGCTTTTTCTTTACCAGTGTTGATTCCCAAGAACCATAAACTGTTCAGCTGCTCCACCTCGGCTCCACTGATGTTAAAACTCAAAATTTAATTCGGCTCTATACCAAACTTCAACTTCGAATGTTGCTTATTTTGTCATGAATATTTAATGTTATAGAGAAATGTTTAAGATTTGAAGGCATATTATCGGGGGGGGGCTTTAATGGTGCAGCGAGAATAAGAAGGCGCTGAATCCGTTAGTTTGTTTTTATTATGTAACAAATATTTGTTTTGAATGTGAAGGAATTATTTACACTGCTTAAACTTTCAGTCCGTGTGGTTTCTCCAGCTGCTTTGCTGTGGGGAGTCCGGTCTTACATCAGCGGCACGCTCAGAACACGAGTGTGACATCAGAGTAAAGCGAGCCAGAAAAGAATTGTCAAAGCTGTGAGTGATCCGTAGCATTTCAGCGACCCCGTCCCACATGTCTCGTGTCAGTCAGCCCGGTCTCGTGGAGGCCTCTCTACAAAAGTGAATCAGCAGGGGGCAATGTTCTCACATCAAACGGTCCTGAACGTGCAGCACGAAGGCAGCACTTGAGCCAAGGACAGAGGAGCTCACCATCACTGGCAATGGCAACAATGCAAACACTTTTCATATCCAGCACACAGGGGTCATCATTGATAGTTTCTGTGCCGTTAACAATGACTGTCCTCTGCCACTATCCTTGTGGTCGTGAAGGGCTTGTACACCTGAATATTTTAAACCCCTGCCAACATCAGTTACATACATACACAGCCAGCTATGTTTAGGCAGCAAAAATGCATTTTAGATCATGTTGTGATTAATAATTGACGCGATTGTAACGTCTGCCATTGTGGTGTAGCCTGGAGAATGTTTTCAGTGGCAGAGGCAGAGAGCGGGAAACGACAGTTTGACGACTATTTGCAGCTTTCAGCGCGGCTGCCTCAGCGTAGAAGTGTCAGATGAATGCTTTAAAAGTGAGACGAACATGTAGGAGACAGGGCACATCATGATTTAGCACTTAATTCTCTGTCTTCTGGCACAGCGTGGCGACGCTTTACTGTAGAGGCCGCCGCCGCCGCCGCAGTGATACAGCAGTGGTCTGATAGCATCTAGAATGGATAAAAGGGAATAGATTAATATATTAAGCATATGAAAGAGGTGAGGGGAAAATAATCAGATGGGGGAGAGCATCCTTTGATTGCACATTTGGGTAAAGTTCCAACTGTATGCGCGCTCAAACACTGCTTGTTGTTTATATGAATTCTGTTGCTCTTAAACACGGGTATGTAAATCAGCAGAACCTCTGATAAAGCAGTTGTACTGATAGGTCCACAGCCGGGTATGACGCAGAAATATCAGGCATTTTAAATTCAATGAGATTTAAGGATTGATTTCACAGACAGACAGCCAAGGTCCCCCCCTTTTTCAGTGTATTAGACCGGGATTAGTTTTAATCCATGTCTCAGAAAAAGGTCCTTCATTTTCCCGTTAATGTCTTCAGTGCACCTGGTGTCTTCTCCTTCTTCTTTTTAAAGGTTCTCTGTTATTTGCTGTGAAAAAAAGAGAAAGAAAGAAAACTCCCAACAAGAGATCATTTCAATCCACATAATCACATAAAAAAAAGACATTTTTTAAAAATGGTTTCAAGCAAGTTTTCTGATCTGCAGCATAGTCAAGGAGAGTGCGGAAGAAGGAGACAAAACAATAGAGGGAATAAAAAGGCAAGCGGAGGAAGAAGAGAAACACTTGACGCGTAAAGGAAATCATGGGGCGAGAGGGGGCGTCGAACATCTGAAGGGGAAAAAATTCATTGAAGTTTTGCCGATTTGATTAAAAACTGTTTATGTGAGTGACTACGGCATGACGGAGGGGGAATTGATTTTATTGACGGCAGCATACGTGCAGATTGACGCTCGGAGAAGACAAGAACCTGGGCTAATTTCCCACAACTGTTTTAATAAGGTGGAAATGGATTGCACAGATATTGTACCCGTTTTTCCAAGAAACCCCTCAGAGTCCTAGGAGGGGGTAAATTGCGGTAAACAGAAATACTGCGCTGGCCTAGATTTCTCTCACACAGCGGCTATTTTATTAAGCACATCCAGCTTGCAGCAGCAGACCAGACTCCCTTTACTGCAGCTCATCTGTGACACAGGCTGATGGGTTTTGTGCTGTGAAATGCAGCTATATGCATTCGCTGTAGCTGCCGCTATCAGAGATGGAAATTCTGAGTTTGTAATTGCTGTAGTTTCATTACATCCCTGCTCATCTAATGGCTGTTCACCTTTGATATTCCTGCTCCTTTCTCTTTTCTCGAGTTTTCCTAGAAAACCTACCATTGACAGCTTACATCTGTCTGTTTCACACCGAGCGGTTTCAAAAGAAGAAGAAACGTCTCCAAGGCAAATACAGAGGGAGTTATTTTTTCCCTCAAAGACAGGGAGTGAAATGTGACATCCTATCCCACACACTGTAATTTGTAAGTTGTATTGGCAGTTGCATAAACTGGATTGTGTGTGTGTGCGCGCGCGTGTGTGTGTGTGTGTGGCTGCAATCTTCTTGAGTGCAGTTGTTAAAGAGAGTTTAACATTTACAGCAAATGTGGCTAGTGCAAGAACATTTCTACTCAAGTAAAAAGTAGCCGTACCCCAGTGTAGAACATACTCGGTTACAAGTAAAAGCATTCAGAGCGTTGCTTGAAGTGTAATTGCATTGTGATCGATGCATTAATGTGTAATTATCACTTTAAAATTTGCGGTTGCTAAAGAAGGGCCTAATTTGAACCACTTTAAAGGTGCGCTGTGTGGTTTTTGGGTAGAGATTTTAATCCGAGGGGCAAAGTCTTCATTGATTGATTTTCATGTTTCAACAAGCAAAATAATCACATTGTCTTCATTTTCATGAGTGATTAG
Organism: Sparus aurata; assembly: GCF_900880675.1. Lineage (NCBI taxonomy): Eukaryota > Metazoa > Chordata > Actinopteri > Spariformes > Sparidae > Sparus > Sparus aurata. The sequence goes on from NC_044207.1 coordinate 21,183,667, forward strand.
ACTGAATATACAAGCTGACCTTAAAGTACAACATGAGACTGGTTCCCTTTGTATATATTTGGTTGACCCTGTCGTCTTCCTAGCTTTAAGAGGTTTCTTGGGACCTTATTTTCAATATTATCCTCTTATTTTCCTTTGTGCAGTTATCAAAATAATACATATTAGATATGACCTTTTTGAGATTCTGAATTTCTTTTTCCAAAACTACATAGCGCAGCTGTAAATTCAGCTGAATAGCTTATTTTCTATTACGTGTTGTGAGTGGTTCATTTCTCATATTATGTTTGACTAATCTGAATTAGATATCAGTTTCTATGTTATATTTTGGGTTTTTTTAGGGCTGAATACAATGCCAATCATAAGTAATCACGGAGACCAATAACAGATTTTTTTATACTACATTTAGAAAATCTTAGTGTGAAAATATAGAATAACCAGTGATGGAATGTAATTAACTACACTTTACTCAAGTACCATGCTTAAGTACAATTTTAAGGTGCTTTATTTCCATTATTTCTATTATCTGCCTGCTCCATATTTCCATTCTTCTGCATTTATTTGATAGCTAGTTACTACTTATTTTGCACATTCAGATTATTCAGCGTTGATAGGCTATTACTTGTAACGTGACTTCACTGACTTGTGACCAATCAGGTAGTGTTGTGGGCAGGACATTGAGTGAGACCACAGAGTGTCTAGTGACTAAAGGTGTCAGATGAATGTAGCAAAAAGTAAAATATTTCCCTTTTGATGTTGGTGAAAATAGAAACACTCAATTGCACTTGAATGACATTAACTTAAAAGAATAAATAGATAATTTTTTGGGTACTTATTGCTTGCAGTCCCACTAGATTTCTCCCCATTTTATTTTACACATTTTATCAGAACTGTGTCTCCACGGGAGAGTGTAAGTTTAACAAGGGAACAGAGATATGTGTGAAAATCAGTGTTTTGCTAACTGCCTTTTGGTGTTCGTATCAGCTAGTCGCGCGATTTTTCCCTCCAGAGTCTAATTATCCTGATCTAACTTTGATAATTCTACTAACTAACACAAAAATGCGTCAGGTGTGAGAATTCAAATTATTTCTCTCAGCATACATAATGCCTTAATTGTGGCTGTTAGCCCGCACGTTGCATATTGACTTTACACATGTGGGGTTTGAACTAACAGGAACATCTGCTCAGTGTTAATGCACGCTGCACCTGATTGGGGAAACCAAGAGAGCAACTACACCGAGCTAATGGTCTAATCACATCCATACACACGGTCATGGGATAATTACAGCCTTATTACGGTATTTACTTTTTCATTTACTGTAGTTTAGCCAGGAATTATTCAAGGAAACATCTGACTATCAGGTGCAAACCCAATGATTTGGAGCTTTTTTTTTTTTGCTACATTGTAAGATATTTATAAAAGAGAAAAACACGATGTAAGAACATTTTTAGGTTTTCTTTAGAATGCGTGGATTAGAGAGAAAAACGGGCCACTCCACGTTTCCTCCGATGTAAAAAAACATGAAGTGGCAGAGATACGTTCTCTTTTGCCCTCTGATCATCATCTTGGTCGTCGAAAACTGGCACAGCTGCGTTTGGGGGAAAAAAAAAAACAACGCACAGACGTTTTAAGCTCGTCCCCAACATCATGCGGTTCTTCTGTCTAGAATGCCGTACTGTGCTGTTATTTGCTTGTTTGCTGCCATTCCTTTCACTCGCCCGATTCCTGCTAGCCTCCCTCAATCTCTCCATTAATGAGCTGTTTTTTTCACCCCCAGAACTACTGACTGGAGGGGTTGTGGGTTGTCCAATGAATGAAAAGCGCAGGAGGGGTGTCACTTTATGAGATACTGGAACCGTCGTGCCTGGCAAGGACAATCGCAGCAGCACCCTCGGTGTCGTCTAATTCTGCAAAGCCCTGTCTGCTTACTTTGTACTGCGAGCGGCAGACATGTGCCTCTGATTCACTGTAGAAGCGACTCACTTTCATGAATGGTGTAATGCATCTAATAATAAACCCAAGATAGTTCCCCGATTATTGCGATGTGCCCCAGTTACGAAACAGGAGAGCATCGTTGTTTTCTTGAGGTGACATTGTCAGGAAAACAAAAGGGGGATTTTAAAAATAGTTGTTACGTGAAAACACAAGTTTCTCCTCTGCACGTTGGACGCTAAATGAAATGTGCTTCTTACTTACGTTGAGGTGCAGGCAACGGTGTTTAGGCTCTTTGTGCTTTGGCTGCATTCATCTACTGTCAAGCTGAAGCTGATCTGCAATTCTCTTTGTTCCAGATACTCTCCCAGCATCCACAATCCAGACGCACGAGGGAGAAACCTTGACGAGGCGCATAAGAAGAAAACCAGCACATTTGGGTATGACTAAAACCTTCAAAGCATTCTCCCGCCAGCCAGATCCTGTTGGTGATTCAGCCTATAGTACAGACGAGCAGCACATGGAAAAAGACATTCTATCTTTTTCGGCAGCATGTGTTATTTGTGTTTCTCTGGACCTCGAGGTCCGTGTAGCCCCCGCAAAAATGAAGTGAGAGCTCGCAGCAGCTGCTAGACGGCGTGTAAGCATAGAAATACTACCTCCTCTGATCAGGTCGAGAGGAAAGACACATTTTTTGAAAGGAGAGAGGAAATAAGAGGATTAAGTCTGATAATGTGTGTGCAGCCTCCCACTAAGACAAGTGTGCCCTGATGCAGAATACCTGTGGCTCGTGTGAGGGCCTGTTTACAATTGATTCATAGCCAAGACAAAAGTGGAGCGGTTGATTGGTCGGGGGGCTTTTATAGAGGCAGATGTGATTTTTTCTTGAATAGATAAAATAGATAAAGAGTGGAAGGTCAACAGATGCATTCAGCACAATGCTGACAAGGACTAAAGTATCGTTTGATGTTTTCCCGTGGTTCAGACTTTCAAGGGTGAAAACACGCGTTCTAGTCCCGCTGTCACCAAAGCTGAAGCTTATTTTCTATAATCTCTTGTAAATTGTGAGTAAATGTGTCCAAACGCCTTGGCTGCAGACATGCTCCCAAAGCATCCTGAAAATGTTTAAGGGTGAATTTAACGACCGTGGTGAAAAAAAGTTAAAAATGATCTAAGAAATGTGATTATCAAAGAAGACTTGCCGTTCTAAGTCGCCGCCCTTTGTGTTCACCATGTGCAAAGGATTTACTGACAAACTTGCATTTGGAGCACATTCCAGCAACAGAAAACGTTCAAGGTTAACTCAGCCCAAAATTTTGCAATTGAAGTAATTAGTCAACTGAGTGGAACACATGTTTATTTGCTTAAGAAGAACCAGACGGAATAGCCAAATGTGGTGGATGCATGCCAAAAAAGAAACTATTCCCACATTCGCCCCTATTGTCAAATCCAGGTAATAAAGGCTTTGATTGATGAAGACGTTGGCAGAGCAGTGAAAATCGCTCTCTGCCCTTATTTACATACAGTAAATCACTGCCTGCAGAGTGAGTGATTTGGCATTTGTGCCATCCGCAAACATTAATAAGACATAAATAAATAAAACGAGGGGAAGGTGATTATGTATGTCTGTGGGGATTTTTGAAGCAGGATGTCTCTGACAAAAAAAGGGCTCCAACATTTTGTACAAGCTTCCCCTCGCCAAGCCTCTATCTGCTCCCTAAGTCATATCAGATGTTTGGGCTTTATTGGGACTTGAAATAGTTATTAGCCCGAGCACCCACCCTGCTGAATTTATCTCCTGCGAAATAAAGACCCACACAATAATGAGCACTGCTTAGTGTGATATCTGTTCCCTCTATTCACCACTTTTTCTTTCTTTAAATCAAAAGCGACCCCCTTTCAGAATGATGTCAGGCTGGTGAAATAGGAGTTAATATAGGAGGTAATATATCTCTCGACTATCCTCGGAATACAGTCGAGAAATATGTGAAAAAGTTTACAGAGCCCCCGTTATTACAGCTGAACTGCTAAAATGTCCTTTTTTCAGTGGATTAAAAGGAAATCTCCATTAGACAATGAACAACCACAGTAGCTCTGAATAGAAGCCCCACTGCCATGTAGGAGTACAGTTGGTTTGCTCAGTTGTCCTGAAAATCTTCAGCAGGAGGGATTACGAGAGAAGGTGGAGCGGCTGTGCCGTCCAATGCATGTTTCCTAAATTACACTATGCGGGTCATTTCCATAGGGGGAAGAAGTCAGCCTGCGGCTTATCTAATTTGTCTATAATACCAGCAGAACTGGAGAATCTCCTGCCAAGCAGCATCTCAACTTCAGCCTTTGTCTGACATCCTGTTGCCGGAATTGCAGAGTCTCTGCAAGAGTCTTCATGCCAATATTCCACGAATCAGACCCAAAAGAAGTATCGCTCTGGAAAGATTGTTTTCTGGACATCTAATAAGTTCTGGTTCACAGATCCTAATGTGTTTTATTGATAATGTAGTTGTGATTAGCAAATGCAGACCCAAAACACAGAAAACATGGATCATATATTCGTCATACTTTTAACAATGTTTTGATTTTATTTTTATGCAAAAAATGTCAAAAATGTATGTTTTTAACTTTTTTTAATGGACAGGATTAGTCAGTGTTATAATTCGTAAAGATATTGCACACCTCAACAAAAACAATGAAATAAGGGAATAACATGTAGGTGACTTAGCTTGTGTTGGCTTAACTAGGGAATTGTTGGATAGGCTGCAACGATTATTTAACTATTTTGATCATCGAGACGAGCGACGAAAGAGCAACAATTCTCTGATTCCAGCTTCTTAAACATTTACTGGTTTCTTTACTCCTTTATGACGATAAACTGAATATCTATGGGTTGAGGGACAGTAGGGACGTCATGATATGACGATATTCACGATAAACCTGATATTGAAACAGGATTAATTGATAATGCAATACACATATGATGAAAGTGAAGTTAGTTCTTGTTCATCTTTTGTTTTGCTGTTGCCTTTTCACTTTTCATTAAGCGTAATTTTTCTATTTATTTATTAAAACATTTTTTTTTATTTATTTATTTTTTACAGTTTTACCATTATGGCGACAGACTCCACCTCCATGCACTTGTATTTTTAGGGTAATTTTTGTTGCCAAAAAGGAGAAAATACACAGTAAACACAATTAAAGATGAATGTTTGCATGCTTGCACAAAAAAAATTCTATAGATATCGCAATAATATCGTTATCGTGATTTTTAGTTGGACCACGATAATTGTATAGTAAAAATCTGACATCATGATATGCCCTAATTAGCAGATTGGTCAACTATGTAAACAACAGTTAGTTGCAGCTCTACTGAATAGATCATATTGTAAGTGCATTATCATGGATGACTTAGTGAATCAAAGAGAGCTGCGTTTATTTTATGATAAAATAAATGTATTCACCCTTAATGCAAATGTCTGAGACCACCAGATGCTTGATATATCTCTTATTATTTCAATTATTTTACTTATAAAACATAAATATATAGTTTATACATGTAAAAAAGTGCCATAATGAAGGAGAACTCTAAGTAAAATGTATAGTATAAGTACACGTATTAGTCATTTTTGATAAAGAGGAAAATACTATGTATAAATGATGTCAGTTTATGAGCTCTCTTTGCAGCAGCAGCAGCAGGGTGTGTTACTTTCTTTGATAATGCTTTTCATTTGAAAAAAACACCTTCTCTCTTTTGTAACTTGCCAGTTTAAGGCTCTGACATGTATGCATTTCTTTCTTCTTCTCTCTTTCTTTATACACTGCTCTATACATGCAGTTGGCACAATAGTCAAGAATGAAAGAAAAATGAAACCTCGGGTTCCATGGAAATCCCATTCTTCGGCAACAATACAAAGAAACCTGGCATAAAGAGAGTGTGCTTTTTTTCCTCAGGAGGAGAAATTAAAAAATCATTAACACCTCTGCATGTACAGAATGGACAGTCATGCTGATTTGATTTAGCAGGAGAGCTAAAAGAAGCAGGCGACATGGTTAGCATTAATCTGTGTGTTTTAGAAGTACAAACCTTGCTGCGACTGTCACTCTTTCTACACTGTTGTCACGTGGGTGCAGAGTTGAAAAAAGATGGCAAAGCCGTTGAAGTTGCCTTTTTTTTTTCTCTGCCTGTCTCAAATTGCAGTGGAGGAAAACTGAACCTAGAAGCTTTTACCATCCAGGTGTTGGTCAGAGGCTTGGATGTGCTTGACTATTCCAAATTGATTACAGGGCGAGTGGTGGCTGCTAGACCTAAATTTAGGAACGCTTTCACAAGTGAGATCTGAGATTTTGTGCTTCCTTCATATATGCTGCAGTGAGACTGCTCCCTGTCGCTCAGGGTTACCAGCTGCTTCTTAAGTCGCGTTCAAAGTTAGGCTCAGGGAACAGATCACGACTAACGTGAACTGACAGGGAGGCCAGAAGAATGTCAGACTTTCGTTTTTTTTTTCGATTAACTTTTGTAATTTGCTAGCTGCATCATAAATCTAATTCTCTCTTCCATGATTGTGTGTATTTCTGCAGAAACCTCCTTTTAGCTGCAGATGAAGGTCAACCTTTGCATGATGAAAAAGAAGCAGGATAAAGAAAAAAGATGATAAGATGGTTAATTTTTTTTTCCCTTCTGTTCCTGCTTCCTTTGCCTCCTAGTTAACGTTTATATTATAAATAAAACCTCCCAAAAATAGAGGAAATAACCTTTTGATCTGCCACAGGTAAAACAGTTTAAAGCTTGGAGCCCTTATGACAGACTTTTTCAGTCTAAAGACTCAAGTTCAGCGCCTACCGCTGCTTTCAATGTGTTACACAATCCACCAAAAACATAGCGGCAGTATTAATAGCTGGTGTACTTCAGTAGAATAGAAATGAATCTCTAAATTAATTAATTAGAGCAATGACCTACTGTAGATATACACTCAGAGAAATTAATTAAACATGACTAAAGCACAACAAGACAAAAATCTGGCATTTTAAAAGGCTATAAAAAAGAAACAAAACTTCAATATTAGTCATGTACGACCGCAGCTTTTAACACAATTAATAGACTTTGTCACGTTGTACTTCATCTGATGTACATGCTGGAATTATCGTTGGGGTATATATAGGGTAGTGGAAAGAAAAATATTAGTAGTTAATTAATTGATTAAATGTATTTATATTCACATATTGTAAATATCTTTAAATCTCTAAATATATATAAAAAATGTGTATATAAAACGTGTAAGTAAAAATGTATATACACACACAAGCACACGCACACACACACACACACACACACACACACACACACAGTTTTTGCAGTGACCCCTCAAAATGTGACATCTTATGACAAACATATGTAATGGAGGCACAATAATTCACAGTTTTCACTTGGAAATAAATAATTATGATTGATTTCAAGCATCTTAACCTGCATTTGGTTCCGTAAAATGATTATCCTGATATATCAGCACGGGCACATAGATGCTGTTAGCTATATATCTGTGATATCACAATAACATATATATAAAAATTTTAAATTGTCAAACTGTTGGTCGGGCTCTTTAATTTAGGACTTTAGTAACTGGTTTAGCAATCACACATTTCACAGTTTACAGCACCTCATCAATAAGTCTGACCTCAACGACAGGTTATAATGTTTTTGTTAGGGACACGTTGATTCAACTTTTGTTTGTGGTTGCTTTTAAACTCTTGGATTTACACTGAAAGGACGAATGTAAATGATATCATCATATGAATGTTTGGATAAAATTGTCACTTCTTGGTGTGTATTGTAAAGAAAAAAAAATGTGTTGAAAATGTTTGGAATATTTTATGAAATGATTTAAATGTATTTAATAGGGTAAAAACAACAAGTGCCTTATCCCCCAAATCTAAACATCTTATAAAGGTTATTAGCTACAATACCACAAATATGAACATTTTTATGTCAAGAAAAAAAAATGGAATAGTTGTTCTTAATTGTTCAAACACTAATGACTACTCTGCTGAAATAAAAAAATAAAAAATGAAATAAAAACTAGTTCCACAAAAGTGAGGTTGTTACCATAATCACATGCCAGAGAGTTAATGATAACTTGGACTTTTCGACTAGTAACCAAAACACAATAATTGTGATTGAAATATCTTTTGACAGTCATATTTCAGGGCGACCCGGGACTGTGCGCCATAATCCCTGCCCTGTCTACAGTACGGTCTTAAATGTCTCGCTGCTGTATAATTCACACCGCACCGTGCCACTGCTGTGTTACATGTCATGCTGATAATGACACAACGCATTTGTCAGTTCTTACCCTCTGGTTTGTCCCTCATATCATGCTGCGTTTGGATAAACATTCGGAAGTACAACTGTCAGCGCTGTAAAGTGCGCTGGGATGCTCAACAGGAATGCGCACAACGCCACTTAACATCTTTTTAGCAAGTCAAGGAGTCAGTTGGCCACAAGGTGCCAGAACACGATGAGTGTAACACAACAACACCACCAATTGAGTGATATTAGTGTCAGGTCCCTTGTTAACACAACTGTGGTGGTCTTCTTAACTGCTGTGAGTGCAGACCCTATGTAAAAATCCATATTGCTGTATGTTGTCAACACGTCTTTTTCACGGTAACATAATTCCTATAATAGGTGTCTGGTAACACTCTGGGTCGGCTGTATAATCAGTGCAGAAACAGCCCGAGGTGCTCGGTTTATTGTATGAAATGAAATTCAGACTGATAGGTCAATCTCAAAAAAGTAAGACTGTGCAGTATTGTGAAACTGTGGAGCCGTGCTGCTACTGTTCTTCCTGACTTTATGCGGATCACTTACTTGTGGATTTCCAGTGCTGAACAGTGCATTTTGTCACACTGTATGGTGCTTAAAAACAAGGGGTTAGGCAAACATAACCTGCCTGTCTGGGGGAATATGCTGTGCAAGGTCCTGCTGCCTCTCACTAATTCCCAGCGCAAGAAAAATCCAAACACCACTCTGTGCCAGCAAGAGAAAATAACACATGTTGGCCGCTCTAATTCTATAGCGCACTCAGTAGAGTCAGATGAGAAAACATAATGCCTAATCAGATAATTGGGTCGAGGAATTGACAAAATGAATTACCCATCTGTTTGTGTCACAGCCGGTGATAACCATGCAATTTTGATTTGAAAAAAAAAACAACCATCATGATATTTTCAGGAGGGTCTGCAAGGCTATGAGAAATTGGGGTGCGAGCTAGGCATCCAGAATGCACCACATTACTTATCATAATAGATAACCCGGGGAGAAGTCACTCTGTGCAAGCGACCACTCTCGGCTGCAGTTAAGTAATACATATATTTATGAATTTGGATTTAATTCGGCAAAATAGGAGAGCCTTCTGCGGAGCCACAAAACTGATAAAATAAAAAAGCGAATATATAACTGAATACAGTGATATGAAAAAAAATTATTAAATTCAGTGCTTTATATTTGAAAAAGGGCAGTGTACATTAGTCAACATTTAAGCAAACAGAAAGAGCACACTAGTTAGCTGAAAAGCTAGTTTTCATCAGCAGTCCCATCGCCTGATGATAATGGGCATCCTATTAAATAAATAAATATATAAATAAAATTAGTTCAAAAATATATAAGGCTTCATATTATAATTGTTAAAAAAGGCAATGTTTCCCTTTTTTTCTTCTACCAATATTGGCGATGTATCTTTCGCTTGCTCATCTCCGTCATTATCCTATTTTTTCCCGTCTTATTTTATTTATAATTCTTTTTTGTCATAGCATGCATTAAATTATTTATCTGTGTCCTGATTTTCTTATGCAACAATTCTCATGTTTCTTACCACATTCACCATTTTTCCTGAGGGATTTATGTTAATAAGATGGGCGTGTCCTTATACACACAGAGCAGTGATTGGCTCAGTGCATGTGTGTGTGTGTGTGTGTGTGTGTGTGTGTGTGTGACATTAGTTGAGCAATTCAAGAGTATTGTGGCTAGCTAGCTCAACTGAAAACACTGGTGGCTAAAGACACACGTGGGGAGCAGCTTTAGCAGGTATCAGGCTAGCTGAAGCCAATGTCATTGGCTTACCACACCAGTGTTTATTCCCCATAGACTGTAGTGCATACTGTTGATGTTTGTCTAGTTAATGTAACAACATTATAAGAAAAGAGATTAAACCATTCCATCATGAACACGATTGGACATCATTGAAGATGACGATAATGTTCAGAGGATGTATGGTGTCTAAGACATTTCCAAGAAATGTAGTATTTTGTCTGCTTAGCTTCTGCTGCATTGTGTCAGTTCCATGGGCTCCAAACTGCTACGTATGAAATTCAATTCAACAGAACAAGCTTTTTAATTAAGATCTCACTCGTCCACTTTTCCACCTGCAATTGCACTCATGCACTTCTTTATCTGAGTGCGAAATGACTTTTTCAGTCAAATTCCGAAAAAAAAAACCTGCTCATGTACTTCAATTTTCCAAAATGGTCAAAGCACCAGAATCCTGAAAAATTTACCAAAAGGTTGCATCCTTTTGTTTTTGTCAGAATTGTAATAACATTTTAGTGTAGCAAAATCATTTTTATGCTCTGTGGAAATTTTATTTTAGGAATGAAACTCTTCACTTGAGACAGATTCATCCAATTATTTTCGGCTGTTTATTAATGAATTAAGTTCTATTAAATATTAAATGGAAAAAAATGGAAAAGAAGGCTTCATCTGCCCTCAACATGCAATCTGGCAGCGAGGAACGCTCGCAAGCTAAAAAGTTGCATCTCTGTAGAAAACCTCTTGGCATCACCGTGGGGAGAGATTAACCCTGTCCTCTGCTGTTTGATGTGGTTGGCTGATGCAAAGCGGCACAGCCAACTGCATAAAGATGCACCGCCCCGTCACCATGCTAATGCTTTGAGTCTTGTGTAAGCCATGCAAAGATGCTATATGAAGCATGTTCTCTGCTAGTCCTCTCTGTAACAGCTTCCAGCCCCAGGATGATGTCACTTCTTGCCCTGCAGAGGAGCAATCAGTCTCCTGCATGCCTGGAGGGCCCCTTAGGAGTTATCAGTCTTTGATAGTTGTCTCCATTGCAGCCGATTCAATCTGTAACATCACTTCAGGCCCTGTGTGAGCATATAACAAACATGCTTGATCATTTCCGTCGTTATAAGTGGAGAAAATCCTCCGCGAGCCTCCCTTGTTATGTTCTGGTTGCAGAGTATTAATATCAGAGCAGACAAAGTGCTACGCCTCGCAAGAGGTATGATTACATACATACATACACATGACAGAGGGAGGCGGAGAGCGACGGATTCACACGCACACACCCGCAGGCTGATACAAGCACAGAGACACACACACACACACACAGCTCAGTGTGCCACTTCCTCATCTCCTGCTGCTCTGTCCTTAAACCTCTTCACCCTCCATGCAGGGAGTAGACACTGTGCTCTTTTCTCTTTGTCATGGTAATAACACTAAGCCTAACTGTCCCCCATTTTGCCTGTCAACTTGCATTTATTTTGTTTTCCTTTTTTCTTTTCTTTCTCCGGCATGTACTGTCAGGTTTCTTGGGGTACGTTTAAGTCCCTCCCCGCATCATTCACCGCTCCTGGAACCAATTATATTATCCGGCCAGGCCCCTTTCAATTCCTACAGAGGGAGGGACAGAATGAAATCTAGAGATTCTATTCTCTATGCCAGCAGCATCACACCTTTACTAACCTACTCTTAAGATCCCGCTCGACAGATTTGCATTCCTCGCCCTGCTCGCTCCTTCCCTCTCAAACTCTTCCCTCCGTACTTTCTCATTCTTTCCATGAAGCTTCTCCTGACAGTGTGAATAAGGGTCTTGTCGTTTGCAACACCCAACATACTGCTGTGTGACACATTATCTGGTGTAGTCTGCCATTGCAGCGGGATGCTTGCCTCAGAGCCTAACCGTATTGTCTGAGCTTTCACCTCACCCTTGGCTATCTGCTGTGCTCTGGCTTAAGGCTTATCCTCAGGCCTCTGCAGAGCTGCCGGGCCAATGAACACTAACAACTTTCCCTTTGTATGCTGTGAGAACCTCGCTACACCACCACTGGAACATTTACTAACACTATCTACCTCTACTACTGATATTATTCTCTACATGCTGCAGCAATCAGTTGTATTATATTGGATTGTTCAGCACAGGGCTCTCAATTTAATACATGTGTTGCTCTGAACAATTTGCTACTACCTACCTCCACTACTGATATTATTCCGTCTGTCTGTTTGTGGCGCAACAATAAGTTGTATTATATTGGATTGTTCAGCACAAGGCTCTCAATTCAATACATGTGCCCTAAACAATTCACCACGCACTTTGTTCTCTTGAACACTTGTGGTGGATGAGATCACATCTCTTGTTTCTGACACCACATCTGGTGTTTTTGTTACAATGCGAGGCACACTTTGTTTTTCTGTCACGGCGATGCTAGGAAACCAGTCGAAATGGGTCAAGAAATATATACTTATTACGAATACGAATCGTATTCATCTGTGTACTCGTCCGTCGACACTGCCTTGCCCAAAGTATGTGGACACGTATAAAGATTATACCCATATGTACTGTAATTGTTAAGGATCTTATTTCAAAACCATGGGCATTGATCTGTTGCTATATCAGTCGCTGCTCTTCTGGGAAAGCTTTCCACAAGATTTTTGGATGCCGGCTGCAGGGGATTTGCTTTCATTCAGCCGCAGGAGCATTAGTGAGGTCAAGCACCAGTGTTGGACAATAAGGCCTGGCTCGCACCCGGTGCAGTCAATTCATCCCAAAGGTGTTGAAGGGGTTGAGGTTAAGGCTCTGTGCAGGCCAGACAAGTTCTTCCAAAATAAGAACATTACTTTATATAAAGCTGGGGTCTATCTATCTATCTATCTGTCTATCTGTCTATCTGTCTATCTATCTATCTATCTATCTATCTATCTATCTATCTATCTATCTATCCAGCATTCAGTCAAATATGTGAAAAACATATCAATGGTCAGACATACAACTCAGGACAATTCAAACACAATTACAATCAAGCCAACCTCTAAAAGTAAGCCAATAATAAGATCAAAGAAAAATCTCCCAGCAGTCAGACTTACCCATCGTGTATAACATCTGAAGCCTGAATAATGTCAGCAGTCCAGTTAAGAAAAAATATGACACCAGTTTAACAGGAAACAGAAACAAAGTTGATGTTGCCCTTTTCGGTCCCTCCAGCTATCTATCTACTGACCTGACTTACTCCCTCCTCATAAAAGTGGCAGTCAAGGCTGACATTTTGCAGCCCAGTGGGAGTTAGGAGACAATGTGTTGCCACCTGAATGATGCCACAACGTCCATTTGACTCTCTCACATTTTTGACACCACTTAAAGATGATAGCAATCTAACCCCTATAGCACATGCAATGCTTCTTCAAAGGCATGGTACGTAGATATCACATGCTGAACCATTTTTTTTCATCCCTCTCAGTGGCTGCTATTGCAATCAGAAAAGGCTCTGCTCACATAGTCATTGGCTTTGATACGGATGCAGTTCCATTGAGATTTGTGTATCATCAATTCTTTTCATGTTGTATTTCTAAAGCTGCCAGACATTGGCTTAGTCTGACTGCAAGGAGATGCTCAGCTTCAGATACATTTAATATGAAAGTGATCATGAAAGTTTCTGATTCTCCCATGGTTCTACAGAGATGTAAGTTGCTGTGCATGAGCCTGATTGAAATTCCTCTGCTACATTCAAAGTTGTCCACGGTTTCAGCTGAAAGAGCGGTCCTATGTAATTATTCTAATCGCAGTTTTAAAAGCAGTGGAGCTGTCAAATACTCCCATGCAGGATAATACACATATTGGCTAGAAATGAGCTGTTCGGACAAGCGCAGCAACGTGTCAGAAATGTCACTAGCTGAACAAAATGCCCCCTATTGTTGTTCTGTGACACCTGTGGCTACCTTTTTACAGACAAGCTCTAATTAAGCACTCAAAGAACGATGTGGATGGGAAATATTTATGCTAATTTATCTATGTTGGTATTTTTTTTAGGAATTTATTATGGCTTATTGTTGTTGTGTTGGGTTTTGTTTGGCTTCCTGCCATTGTTAAAAACCTTTAAGGTAAACACAAATACAGAAAATGAATAAATAAATGAATAAATAAATGCATAGCGCTGAGAAAAACAAGCTGTGTAAATTGTTCACAGGTAACATAAAGAAATCTTTTTATATATATATACATATATATATATATATATATATAATATATATATATATTTTAGGGCTGTCAAAGTTAACTTAATAACGCATCCTCTTAACGGCGTTAATTAAAATAAAGAAATAAACGCGCATTGTTTGATCTACGGCCGTCGGTGGCACCTGTAGTCTTGATCCAGAGGGTGGCAGAAGAATTAGAAAGGGAATCAGAAGAACAAGAAGCAGGGTTGGCGGTGGACTGAAAAGCGAAAGTGAACGGAAATGGAGAAAGGACTTATGAACGGCAAATTCACTTTCAAAACACTGCCAGATGGTTCGGTCCATAGGACAAAAGTTATCTGCACGTACTGTCGACATGAAATGAGTTACCACTGAAGTACGTTGAGTCTCAAATATCATTTGCAAGCCAAACACATGGCAGATGCAGAGAGCCCACCGGCCCCCCTCGCCAAAAGCAGACATCACCATGTTTTGATCCCATTTAGGGTAAGGGGATATTTTTTGAGCCTTTCATTTTCCTGCATGATTTGAAGTGTTGAATAAACATTTTCATAAAGCAAGCATATTTGCCCTTTCTTATGTTGTTAAAAGTATTAAGAACATGAAAAAAATACATTAAGGTACATTTAAAACAGAAAAAAATGTGATTAATCGCGAGTTAACTATGGACAAAATGCGATTAATTGCGATTTAAAAAATTAATCGTTGACAGCCCTAATATATATATATATATATATATATATATATATGTATATATATATATATATATATATACATATATATTTTTTTTTTATTTATATATATATATATGTATATATACATGTGTGTGTATATATATATATAAATATTTGATCTGAAGCAGACAGCTTAACACCCAGCAACCATGTTGGAGGTTCTGTGAATACCATGGGGTCAATTATATTTATACCTTATGGAACTGCACTAATGTTAAATCTTTCTTGAACAAGGTAAATGTAACCGACAGAGAGATACCATTCCAAACAATAGTGTTGTGATGTACCTCAGGATGTACTCAAAAGACTAAAAAGGCAGGCTTCCGTCCACCTGTTTTTATGCACATTTTTAATTTTTGAATGGAAAGAAAATTAGAAAATAAAATCTTGAAATTTGTTTAGAAATTGTGACAATTGACTGATGTGGATAAAGTCTATCAATAAACAGCACATCCTCATATCAAATGACTGAACTGCCAGTGACTTCCAAAACGGCATTGATCACCGTGCTCAAGACAACATGAGTATTGCAGCGTACCAGCCCAGGCGCACTGGACCTTCTTCTAATGTGCATAGTTTGGTGAGCTCTAGGCACTATTTGGTTAGGTATAGGCACTAAAACTACTTGGTTAAGTATAGGCATTTCATCTATTTGGTTAGGTTTAGGCACTTGAACTGCTAGGTCAACTTTTAGCTTTGGTTAGGTATAGGCACAAAAAACTAGTTGGTTAGGTTTAGACACAAAAACTGCTTGGTTAGGTTTAAGCAAGAAAAGTACTTAGTTAGATTTAGGGTTAGGTTTAGGAAAACATTGTGGTTTAGGTTAAAAAACACCAAGTAACGTCTGTAACATCAGTTACAAATGTACCTATGTAACTTCTTTTATGTTACATATGTGACGTTACTTACTGTAACTACATTAGTAAGTTCAAAGAACTCAACATGAACCGCGTTTGCATCTGACAAGAAATGTAAATATTGGTTGTAATTAGCTGCTGTCATTGTTGATGTTTGATGTTGTTTTTTCTGATGAACACTGGCTTAATTAAAAGCATGACATTCATGATGTGTGCGACTTAAATGAGACTGCTCCACTCGAGATGAAAAATAGTGGCAGATGAAAGAATTCATATCTATGTGGAGTGATGAACAGACCATAACGTTAAATGCATGAAGACATTGTCATTAGCCATTGTCACCTTGATGCGCTGCCTTCTTCTGCAGTGAACTCAAACCGGAAAATAAGTACAACCAGCTGCTTGTCTCAACAAACTAACTCCTGTTGATTGGTGGCAGATGGAACAAGCATCAATTTGCAGATTCTTTTCATGATTAAGTTACAATGTTTGCTAGATTTGGATTGAAACCTAGTAACAGATACCTGGTATAAGATTCTGCTTGGCAACAACATGCCAAGCTCTGGGCTAAAGGAATTATGGCTGCATGTAAGCAAACATGCACTGGGGTCTTGGCTTTTTCTGATATACTGTTTATTGTACATTGTATGATGTATACATTTGTGTTTGTCCTGTTTTGATCCAAGATTGAGTCAATCAGTCAGCTCACTTGACATGCAGGTCTGCGCATCACATAGTCGAAATGTGTGAGTCTCACATGTCAGTTCCTCTGCGAGCCTCTGCAACCTATAGTTACCTATATAATCCTTCCTCTATGTGTGTTCCTGAGACATGTATGTTTATCTTCAGAGAAACAAAATGCCAGTCTAATAAGAAAATGGTGTAGAGCTGACCTTTCAAGGGAAAAAAACTGACCTGGCCGCTGAGGTAAAGGAAATCGATTTGGAAAAAGTGGATCATTACACAAAAGATGGTGGTGATGTAACTGTTTAAATCGACAATAGCTGGAAAAGAGAATGTGTACATGTTTAGGTTGCATTGGACAACTAGTTGTTTCCAAATATGAAAACTCAAACAGACATATAGTATGAAATATTAATATATCTCTGAATGTCTTGCAATAATTATTAAGATGTTTAATTTGGGATTAAAATGTTTTGATTAAAATGAATAACGAAAGATGCAGAGGGCTGGTGATCGTGCAGAAGGTGTTGGCTGATGTTTGTTTGCTCATGCAGAGTGGTGCCCGTATCTGTGCAGCGTCCAACAGCGTATTGATCGGGTAGCGAAAAGCTCGTGATGGTAGGTGTTGTCATGACATGACAAGTTCAGAAGAAGCTGTCCTGACAGCGTGGAGCAAAACCGGCTCCTGGTGAGGCTTACAAGCCCTGTGCACACGCGCATGCCGAGCAGATTCAGCAGGAGCTGCTCGCCGCTCAGGTCACTGACAGTTCAGACTCCCAGATTTCTGGTCCTGCAGTGAGGAGAATCTGCTGCCGCTGTCAGAGGAGGTGCAGATCGAGACTACGGAGCTCTGCAGGCACAATCTTATTTATATTCAGCGTATAGATTTACCCTGACTCATCATGGCGCAGGAAGAAGTATTAAGAGTGCTGCTGCATATCACTGGAGGAAAACAATCTGCTTATACTTGGTGTCAGTGATATCACCAAACAAAATGCAAATCAATCATTTGCGTGTGACAGTTTGTTGTGAAACCCTTTTGTTTGGATACTGATTTCCCACATTACTTTAATTTTTTTTTTTATTAATCCCTTTTTCAAAAAACGCCCACACAAATGCCAATCAGATCTCAGCCTGGCCTCATTTTTACACAATGCATCTCTTTAATAACTATGCAAAACAAATGTGAGATCACCAGCTTCCATCAAAGCCACCTCAGAGTAAAATCTGATTGTTCGATTGAGTTGCATAGCGTGCTGTCTGTCTGCTCAGTGAGATGAAATAATGCAGCCACACCACACTATATAGAGGGATGTTTCATCATATCGGAAAAACAACTGTTATTCCTGATGCCACAAGCCACAGTATAGAAAACTCACAGCTGCCTGTGTTTAAGGGTCTATTAAATCCAGCCATGACTGCTGAAAGATGAAACAGCTGGCCATAAACTATCTTGACAAACTTTTGTGTTGTGTGACAAAAAAAAAAAAAGAAATGGAAGGACAGCCGCAGTTACGGTCTTTGTGTCCGTGATTTTTTATTTCCTCTGTCATCGCTTGTGCTACATTTCCCCAACTATGCCAGAGCCATCACTTCTGAAGGAAGGACAGAGAGCATATTTAATTTCACAACCGCTCACTTAGGACTGTTTCTTTGGATTCCTCAAGGACTTTGCAGGTAGCCTCTTTTCAGGGGGTTTAGTGCTTACTCTGTACTTCCACTGGCATGAAAAATTAAAGGAATGGATCCTGAATGAATCATCCAGGACATACAGTGTGTTGAACCTCCTGTCCAGTGAATCATAATGTTAAAGGTTGCATTTAATAATAACTCAAAATCTAAACCCAGGCTCCGCCGGCCAACGTATAGTTAATGTAACACACAAGCTATTAGAGATCTATTTGAAGATTAGCCTTGAAGATGCTTCCTCTTTCCTGCCTGTGAATCCAGCACCTCTGGGGGGCAGTAGAGGCATCAACACTTCCTTTCATCTCATCCTGGCTGCTGGAAAAGGGGTAAGGTCAGAGGGGATTTGAGCTTGGCTCTCCACCACATGTTTCTTTGCTTGCCCGGTCTTGCTTTAGGCTCAGATTATCACCATAAACCGGCTACTGTTACAGTCTACCTTTGTGGTCGGTGCACCACAACAGATCCTGATTGGCGTGTCAGGAGACTCTCCCCTCGTCCCTACCTTTTTCCCCTTTCATATTTATACAACTGAAGCCCTTCATTCAACTCACTTGTAAAAATATACACAAACATCAAGGAATTTAAAGTGCTTCTTAAAGGATTTCCAGCCGAAATATACATCAACAAAGGAGAGCTGGGAGCCATATTTAGAGAGCTTTAGCTGGATACGCTTCAATGTGTGGACTGAATGTTTAGCCTTACCTTTACTTCTCATTGTGTGCCACTCTCAGCAGTTTAAACATTCAAATGTTTTACTCTAATTTCTTGGTATCATACACTATGGTTCATATAATGACGGGAGCCATTTCCTCAACGTTTATTGTTATGACTCTCAGCCAGGCGTTCAGTCGGACACTCCTTTCAGGACGCTGTGTGTGATAAAAGATTAATAAAGCTTTTCAGTACGCTCGCAGTGTCCTTCGCCGGTACATCTTTTACATGGCCTACATTTGTTTTTCGATATCATAAACACAATGAGCACTCTCTGGGTTTTTTCTGTAAACTGGTAGCGTGTGGCTTGATTGTGCTGATGATTTGGCAGAGAAGAGAAGCGACAGGCAGAGCGTGACTGAGAGCGAAATCTTCGAGTGAGTGAAAAAAAATTAGAAATTCATTATGTTTCTGGGGGAGTGAGGAGTGTGAATATAAGATATGTGGCGCGGGGATGAATAACTTAATGACTCTCACTACTTAAAATGTCACCAATCCCGCCGTTTTAGGAACACAGTGTAATTGACAACTATAATGGTCTTTGACTGATATGACTCACACATTTCTCCTGTAATAGACAATAAGCAAAAATGCATCAAACTGCATTTGTTTTATATATTTCTCGAGGTCTCCGGGGGCCTAAGGAGGACTTTGCTCAGAGTATGGCGAGGTCGAAGTCATCCAGCAGTGGCCTCCGTCTGGCATTTTACCCAGAGCATATCCTGTGGGAGCGGGAGCTTTGGAGCCGGCTGTGCGACCACATCAAACAATGGCTTTTTGTTGTAAACAAAGCCAGGGCAGCTTGCCGGGGGCCCTCTCTCTCTTTCTCCTCACACTCACGGCCCGGATCCAGTCTGCCTACTATAATTCTGGACTGTCAGACAAATGTGCGCCAATGCGCCACAAGTCTTTCTTATTTCATTTGCATTTGTACACACAGACCATGAACCTGGCAACACAACAGACAAATTCAATTTTTTTTTTCGAAATAGTAAAGCAAGATGAATTGCAAAACTAAGGGGTTTGCCTCAAGAGAATAGTTAAAACACAATCACCTGAACAGTTGGTTGACTGCACGGCGTGAAACGTAATGTCCTTGTGTTTGTTTATTGGTCAATGCTGCCACCACCGCAGCTGCTTTTGTCCAGGGGACAGAGTTCCAGTTGTGCATTAAACATTTTATGTGCATTTGTTTTCTTGAAATATACTTACATACACTTACTTCACTTCACTTCAAGTTGCATCTCTCTCATTGATGAATATTCACTGTCCACATGTTATAGTCTATGAAGGACACATTTTCCTTAAGATATTTCTGAGTACAGACTATCTCTGTTGCATGCTGAGCATCTTATGTCATTGTTTGTTTCATGAAACAACTATAAGTAATTGGGCAGCAATACTCTTCAAAAGGGGGGAAAGTATTTAGTGAGGTGGAGAAATAAATTAAACAATGAATGGAAAACTGAATAACATATGGAAAGGTTCTAACCTTAATTTTATCATTTTAATTACTAACATGAAACCTTAGTAATCTCTGAAAAATGAAGATAATGCATTCTTCCTTTGGATAATCCCCACACAGCGCCAGCAGAAAAGAGAGTATCTATAAAACATTATTTACAGCCCATAGCTTATCTGTCTTGCGAGGTGAAAGTTTGTCCAAATACTATTAATATTCATAATGATTTCAATATTTCAACTAATTTACAATATAGCACATCTATATCTAATGTTAGTTTAACTCACATTGAGAGTCACTGCTACTCTCCCTGTTACGTTAGCTCAAGCTTGAGTTTAACCAGGTATTTTGGTGAATTCAGTATAATAAACTAATTTACAATATAGTACATTTATATTTAATGTTATCTTAACCAAGAGAAATCACATTTATTCTAGCAGTTTTTAAGAGTCACTGCTACTCTGTGAACTGCGTTTCGGTAGCTTAAGCTTGAAATTGGCCAGGTATTATCCATCCATACTGAATACGTTTAGCTACAGCCGCATTTGGCCACATGGCATAACTTCATAACCAAGATGTAAGTTAATTAAAATTGATATGTTTATTACAGATCAAAATTAATGTGTAAATTGAGCTTTAGTTTTTGGCTGTGGCTAATCTCAACAGCTAGCTTTTATCTTGATAGAGCCCTCTTGCTACGTCTGTTTGACTTGCTTTTAGCTCTGCTTATGGTATTCATTTTAATTATTGCCATGAACCCTACATAATACCTGAAAATGCTACCCTCGGATGGAGTGTAGGAGGACATATAGCCTATCTGCAATACATTATTACAATCTGCAGGTCATCTGTCTTGCCAGCTGAAAGTTTATCCGGCTACTATTAATATTTACAAGGGTTTAAAACTAAGTAACAATATAGGAGCCGACATTTAGATTCAGCCTAACCTCACCAATCCGCGTGAATAGTCATTGAATAGTCATCTCTACCAGTTACGTTAGCTTTGGCTAGAGATTAGATGTTTCCTCCTTATTGATCGGATTCAAGATGTCAGTTTTCATGAAATATATATTTTTAGATTACAGATGAATTAATCAGTAAATTCAGCCTTAGCTTCAATGCAGCACACTTGCAGCAGCTGTGGTAATTTCTTTTTGGCTTGGTTTTAAACTCTGTATTGCAGTTACTTAAACAGAAAACATCTCTGTGGCATATTTTTCATACATTAAAATCTAAAACAGAAAGTAAGAATATGTTTATTCGCATTTCATTCTTTTGTAGAGCAGAATAGACCCCTTGCATTATAGCTCAGCTGGCACACTGACCAGTCTAACTAACGAGCCACACTTACCATGAAATTACACTTAATAGGTACCCAAACGTGCTTGCGCCACAATGTCACAATACATTGAAAAGTCCATTTCAGGATCAGGAATGATTCAAAACACTACCATATGCTGCAACGTGCTGCAAACCCCTGCTGTTTCATGCTAGTGCCATTACCTCTCTCATACATCAGGGCTGCACTTGATCAAAGGTGACAATGCAGAATGTTTTCACAGTAGGGCTCATGCTTATCCTATTAATTATCACCATATTATTGTCAGGGGTGTTGAATGCCCTCGGTTGGTATAGACCAGTGATCACATTTTCTCCATGATAATGAAATACTTTAAACACCAAGCTAATTGAAATGCTGGTGCAAGGTAGCAGCTGGTCTGCATGCCCAGCTATTATCACTACTAATAGTTTAGATCTGAAAAGGAAACAGGAAATGGAAAGTTAGGTCCATCTCTGTGTCCCAGGAGCACCCGAGACCCTCCGAGGCTATTAGAGTCTCTGTTTTTCTATTATGGCACCTATGTATATTTTATTCCAAACTGATATACTGTCAGCAACTCATGCAGAGTAGAATTTGGAGAGCTGGTTAATTGCGAGGTTTGCCGATAATTGTTTCATTAATTTTAGCTCGCTCCCATTGTTCCTGGCCAGGCACATGGGTACAAGCCTACGCAGGGCTTGGCAGTAGTTTTTAAACGAAGGGGAAATGGAACAACCTGCTTCACTGCCCCCGCTGATCCCTCGGGTTTCAGCTGCTTTTTCTTTTTTTCTCTCATACCTAGTGTGTCAAGGGCATTCCCCTGTCTCTAGGCTTCTGGAAACCTGCACAGGACAATCACTCTAAAAGCTGGTGGAGGCGCACAGCAGGGGACCAGATTTACGTACTCTCTCCATATTCCCCTTCGACAGAATAGCTGCGACATTTGTTCTTAATAAATTATACCAGAGCTTTTACAGTCTTGTAAAATATTCCCTTCAAAGAAAATGTACACTGTGAGGTTCAGACATCATTTGTTTTGTTTTTTCAACAAAAGGAAGGATTAGCATCCTGTTAACATTTATATTCCCATTCGGTTTCATATGAAGTGGAAATTATAATGGATTGAATTCTAACCAAGTATGTGCATGCTAATCACATGGCTTTGCCATTTGAGATCCACATGCTGACTGCTGAAGGGGAAAGAGGCGCCTATTGACTCTATTTGAATCCATTGGTGAGCACATGTTCCAATCTCAACACCGAGAACTGGGGTTATAAAGTGTGGCAATGGGAAGTACACCAGAGGGCAGAGGCCAGTGGCTTTATTGCTATTTGGAGCACTGCTATGTGTCTTTGAGGTTTCAAAAGTTTGAATTAGATTTGCTTCACCACATCTCCAGCTGGGAACTATGTAAATTGACAGTAAGGGGACCTTATCTGTGCAAGAAAAAGTTAAAACCTCCACCATCAGCTCTACAGCCATGGGCGCTGGCATTTTATATCCTCCACACTGAATGACTAGTCTATAAATTGTCATGTACCAGTGATTGAATAGGCGTCTCATCTTATCTGGTGGCCATCAGCAGAAAGAATGTAACCATACGAGCATATCCTGCTGATAAAAATCTATTTCTGGTCTGGTTCTTTAGGACGGAACTTCTTTCATTTGAGGGAATTAACCCAGCATGAAAATATTTTCCAGTATCTTTTTGTTCCTAAAGAAAAACAGGATGCCTGGGCTTTTCAATTTATGTGCAGTTACTCAAAATAAAGGAAGAATCCAATCCCCTCACCGTGAGGCTTTAGAAGAGCAAATTTCAGCTTTGAATCACAGGGTAAATTCTGTGTGCGGCCTCTGCGGGCTGGTGTGGCCTGTAGACCCTGGGCAGGGCTTTACAGTGAGAGACAACAATTCCCTGTCATGGCTGGTGGCCGTTTTTTTCTCCTTGAACTACGAAAACATATGAGGAGCCGAAGCGCCTCTGTGTAGCTGGGAAAAAAAAGACTATCATTTATTATTCAAATGAAATGAGGTCCGGCAGATGGTGGAAGAGGGGCCGCGGGCTTGCGGCAGAAAACCTCCTGCTCTCTACCTCTGTGATTCCAGTCAGCCCGTGACGAAATAAAAAGTTCAAAGGGAATCAGCGATCGTGACGGGTCTCATTAGCATATTTCCAATGAGCAACATTAGAGGCAGAGATGGGGGATTTTGCGGGTGTATCCCATGCAGGAACTACGGTAATCAACGTATGCAGCGTTTACACGATACTGCAAGCTTCACTGTATGTATACATCATTTAGTATATATTGGGAGAGAGAACTTTTTCCTTTTTCAGACAAGAAGAGGCAGTGTTGCATTAATCTGAATAGTGTGATTGACCGTTCTGACTCTTGGGTCAACAAAAACCCGAAGTTTTACATTTAATTTCTGGTTTTATCTCCTCACGTTCGCTGTACAACAAGTCTCAAAGATCCCTGTTCTGTTTTAGAAAATTTCAGACATTTTGGAATGAGTGAATGGGGAAAGAATCTTTTCAGGCTTTGTTAGCTTTATATTACTCCAATGTCAGAATATATTGTGAAAAGAAGAACACAAAAAAAAGAACAAACCCTGAAGCAGACTGTTAGAGCTCAATTTTGACACAAAACTGACTAAATGAGGTTATAGTTCAGCAGCTTGGGAAACTCACATAGTCTATTGACTTTCTTGCCGGGGTCTAGTTGAGAAGATTGATACTCACTTTTGTCCGTTAAATATTAAAAGCTACTGCCAGGAGGCGGTTAGCTTAGCATAAAGATTGGAAACATGGGGAAACAGCTAGCCTGGCTCTGTCAAAAGTTTGAAAAATGCTCTCTGCCGGCTCACTAACACATCACACATGTCTTCTTCAACCTAAACGACTGAATAGGTAAATTGCCAGAGACTACCAATATCAAAATAGCCGCTGCAGCATAGGTTACCATCAGGTGTACTACACATTTGTTGTTCACGTGCAGTTTGGTTTGGGTTTTTTTTAACCGTTACTTAAGCCACTTACATTACCTGTGCACAAACACGCGTCACGCACATGTAGCCATGTCAGCATGTCAGTGAAAGCATGTTAGCGTGCTGAGGTTAGCATTTAGCTCAATGGAGCACAGTGCCTGAGTATAGCCTAGCTATAGCTATCAGTGAGTCAGTGGCACAAGAAAGGAAGAGCAGCCAATGTTTCGCTATACTAACATAGTTGCTCGGCATCAGTGCGCAGGGCCAAGTTACATTATGTAAGACTCTTAACTACATTAGGACGATAAAATAACTCACTGTGGTCTTTTGGTTTCATACTGGATGCGACCGCAGTGTGTGTGTGTGTGTTTTAGCACTCTTTATGCTACCTCACCTGACTTCCTCCTTTGCTGCTGTAGTAGTCATTACAGCTGTCTCAAAAGAAACATAAATATAAGTCGTATTAAGCATCTTTCACAGTCGACCTGTGTGCTTGTTTTTCTGATGAGGATGGTCTGAGTAAGTAATTTACTGGAGTTCCTGGCCAAGAAATACTCCAGCACCCAACACCCAGTAAAGCCACTACATGTCATTTAAACTCTTTTATTTTTGTAAGAATCAATAAAGAACGTTTGAATGTGTTCATTAGTGAGCTAATAGGTGGATGTTGTCACTAGATATTGTCATTAGAGCCAAGCTTGGTAATTCTTCCTGCCTGCCCTAATTATGCTAAGATAAGCTAACCTGCTGCAGGCTCCAGCTTCATTTTTGCTATACAGGGAACCCTGTTTCCTAGAAAATTACATTTGTGCATTAATTATGTTAAATACAAAACATTTTCCTCATTAAGTTAATAGGAAATGCTATTCGTTTGACGTTACAGTATGTTTAGTTCAGACATACTGTGCTCACTGTTGCAAATTCGCTTTATACAAGCAATATGTCGAGGAAAAAGGGATTTTACAGACATGAGCATGGTATTGATCTTCTCCTCTAACTCTTGGCAGCAAAGTGAATAAGGCTATTTCCAAAGAATGTTTAACAACTCCTTTAAGAAGACAATTTTTCTGTCTTTTTCTGAGCTCTGTTTACAGTCTCCTATAGGCTCTGTTCAGCTTGCCTCTTCTCATTTGTCTCAACATACAAAAACCCGGACCTAACATGGAAGATATACCACCACACAATATAGTATGTTGTACAATAGATACTGTAAATGGTTATATACTTCCAGCAAAACCACAATGGCTCTATTCACTCAGTGGAAACCGTGGCGTTATGGAGTGCAGTCGCGTCATGCCATTTGCCCGAGCACTGTAAAACACTGTCATGTGTGGGGTGAACAAACCAAGGCTGGGCTTGTAAAATAGCAGAAAACTCTTAAGCTTCCCTTCAGACACATAAGACTTCAGCACCTGTCAAGGGGTAACTTAAGTGTCAGGCTGTAACCACGTGCACCCAGCAACATGCAGCCCAGTCTATGGTACATGGGGTTTTATGTTATTTAGTACTTTATTCTTTAGGAGGCCTCTCCCCTCTCTTTTCAGAACAGAGTACTACTCCATCTGATCTGAAATACTGGGCCGGGAGATACTTTTGCCCCCTCGGCGCGACTGTATTTCAAAAACTGAAATTTGAGTGAGTTTTTCTCAAGTTCCCCATGGTGCTGTTCTTTTGGACCACAACAGGCCACAAATCTGGCAGCGGCAGCTTTTCTTCAGCGAAAATACAGAGGAACATCTACCCATTAAAGCACAAGAGGAATTTGGTTAGAGCTGGAATGCAATAAAAAGTATAAAAAAGACGGATTTGACTTTACACAAAGGGATCTAAGAATGTCGCAGACCCAATGAGGGATAAAAAGGGACAAATAGATGACAGTCTTTTTTATTTATTGGATATAAAAGAAGGGGTGGTCACATCCCGCAATAGGGTTTTGGTTATCACACAACATAGGAATGCTCTGTGGGCGGACAAGAAATACATTTGCAGCAAATTGAATCAGGTAATATGTTCATTCTAATTTGGACCTGATTGTGGGAACATGTTGGCAATTTTACGACTCCTTGTTATTTGCATATTAATTAATTGGGTGCAATTATAACATAATACTCTCTTTTTGAAAAATGTGTTACATTACAAACTGAGAATCATGATGGAAGTCTTTAGGCAAAAACATTTGGGAATTTGGCTTGGCATCCCCATCCGCTTTTGTTCAGCACAGAAGAAAAATGGCTTAAATACAGTGCAGATTAATATAACAAAAATCCCGTTGCTGGGAAAACACCCAAACCTTGCTATATTGGCAAGGATCGTGCTCATGAATGTCTGTTTTGAAGATTAATGACTAAGAAGACATTTCAAAACAGAGACAAAGACGGGACAATAAAGTGGTAAATTGTAAGTCTTGATTTAGGAGGGGGATCAGTGTTAGAAGCTCTGTCTTTCTTGTCGCTACTTCCTTGTTCCTGCCGGATATTCAGAGCCCTCGTTGAGGCTTTTTGCAGATCACACATGGCACTCATGCAATATCATTTTGTGAATCCCATTCTTCTTAGCAGTGTCACCTTGTAAATCCCCCCCCCCCCACTTGAAATGCATTTTACTGCTTTCAAAATGAAGAGACCACCATGTGCTTGGAACATACCTTCGCTAGCTTGCAACAGGTTCTTCTTTTTTTTTTTTCTGACTCCCACTCAAACACTCACCCACTCACTCCTCTCCACTTGGCGACGAGAATAGAAGCAGCGGAGCGACATTGACGAGCCCGCTGGGCCTGCAGGCTGACGCTAGCCCACCCTGGGATGAGGCCGGAGGAGGACCACCCCAGCAGCCTACTAAGCGAAGAGTGCCTTGGCCAATTTATGACACCTTCAAGTAGAGATTGCACTGTAGACACTTTAGAAGGCAAGTGGCTGAGTCATGGACCTGCTGCATGGCTTCCTGCTTCCATTTAAGGGTCTATCTCTGTTTGTTTGTTCTACCAACTTTGTTAGCTTTATGAGTGTGACTGCTCTGCTGCAGCAGTCACACTCATATTATCTTTCCTACTAATGATTATCTCAATTCTTTGCCTTTTTTTTGTTGCTAACTTCCAGCTCGACACGAATTGTGCAATGACTATGTTCACATTTAAATTGATTTGTATCTGTTACCCATCTTTTGCATGAATAGATAGATTATTTAGATTAAAAAAAGCTTCCATATAGTCATGGATTGTATTGTAGCGACTGCAAAAGGTGTTGTAAAAGTACCCAAAAGTCATCTTAAAGTATCTGATATTAATTGAACTCAAGCAACAAAAAGTCATTTTCTGCCAGTAAATATGGGATCAATTATCAACTCCGACCTTTTATCCTTTTTTTTAAATGTTTTTTTTTATTATTATTATTTTTTTTTAACAATTTTCCGTTAAGCCATTAATAAAAATAGATGAGCTGCTTTGGCTCTAATGCAGCATGCAATCTATAAAGCAACAACTTACTCAATAAATCAAATAAATGTAGGGGAGTAAAAGAACAATATTTGCTTTCTAAAATGTAGAGAAGTGGAAGTATAAAGTAGCAGAAAATCCAAATAGTCAAAGTACCCTAAAATTGTACTTGAGTCAATGTACTGTACATTCCATCGCAGCATATATAGTTTTAGTCTACAGAGGTAATTTACTCATTTACTACTTTATAACTCGGGACATGTATGTGTTACACCCTCCATTACAATTCAAAAAATTTAAAAACAGTAGCTTAACTTCATCAATGTCATATGCCAAACACTTACAGTGACACTCGTGAGGAAATTCAAAATTCTCACACTGCAATAAATGTATTGTGAAGCCATGTTGGATTTTGGAGTAAAATAAAGCAACATTTTCTGTGGAAACTGTTTGACCTCAATTGTATATACATCTCTGTCATGGGCAGTCATTCATTCGAAGATGCTCAGTATTGCACAGTAATCTAGTGTTGATAAGCTCAGGGGGCGGGGGGCATTTACAGTTTGTGAGTAATTTGGAGTTATATAATGAACAAGTCAATACATTATACAAGTCTATTGTGTCCCGTTGTATTTATCACTCAGCGACTTCCACACTGATTAACTGTGAATAGGCTTTTTATGATGACATGTACAGTTCATGAGTAATGTACAGTTGTGCATTTAAGCCTAGCACAGCAGTATTTTACTGCCATGGCTTACTTTAAAAGTCACGTCATGCAGCATCAACACAAGCACCAATGAAATGCATTATTATTATTATAATAATTATTATTATTTTCGTTTTTATCATTATTCTTATTGCTATTATGATTATTATTATTATTGACTCCTGACATTGATGAAATTGCAGTGAGCCTTCAAAGCCTTAGACAGTAATCAGAAGCACCCCTTCAGTCTGACGGCACAAAAAGGAGTGAAATTAAGACCAGACCCGACTGCGGACGAGGCTTAATCCGCAGCAGATTCTCCCCTCAGCTTGAATAAAGCTTTGCAGCATGGCTCTCCACTATGTCTGCTTGCTCTGGTAACAAGCCTCTTCTGTGACCGGGGAGAGAGAAAAAAAAAAAAAAATCATAAGCAAGGAAAAAGGTAGGGATAACCTCTCTCCCTTCCTCTTCAAATAGAGGCATGCTGAGCTGCGCTGGAGAGGGTGGCGGTAGGGAGGCGGGGGGGGGCACTAGGGAGCGTTCAAGCCCCTCTCCCTCTCACTGCTCAGTTTTTAACCAGCGTTTTCCATGAGCCAGTGTGCACGCAAGGCAAGCCAAAATAGATAATGAGGAATGTCAGCCTAGAAACAGAAAATCACCTCTACCAAGACCAAGCTGTTCCAGAGGACTGGATTGCATTCCACAGCAACTCTGAGTGATTTATGACTACCAAAAAAACAAGTCCCCCCTCCCCAAAAAAGACATATAGCTACACAGCTGGTTAATGCCAACTGGTAGTGACTTGTGATGAGTAATGACATCCCTTTGAGTCAGTAGCTTTGTTCTGCCGCGTCTGGATGATGGATCGTTCTCTTAAATCAGTTTTCAAGATGTGCAGATTATCCGTCTCATAATTATTATTTTCTAAAAATGGAGCCGGGAAGTTTAAGAAGTCTCCCTCCTCTCCGCCGGGTCAGCTGTGTTATCACGTTTCTGCAGAGCCAAGCCGTAGATGTCCACTCCTCACCCTGCTCATCAACAGTAGATCCACGGTCCATACAAACCCAATTAAGAATCAATTTGAGCCAGTGTCAGACAGTCTGGCGCCTGGAGAGGGGTAAATGCTTTTAATATGAACATTTTATCGTTGTCTCACAGTCTTCCATCGTCTAACAGTCTGGCATGTGTAAAGTATCTGTCATGAAGCCTTACGCCTGACTACTACCACAGTAGTGCGTTCTGCGGACCTCCACACATGGCAGGCATGTGAAGGGAAAGGTAGAAAAACTGATATGTGAGACAATCCTGCTTGAAAGGCATAAATCTTGCAACGCTGGATAACAATATGATTTTGACAGTCGCTGAGATTGGCATATTTATTCCTCCCGCTGTTCGGTCTCAATTTAGTTCCAGGACAAATGTCATGGCGTGAAATGCGCAATTGAGTCATGTCAAACATGCTTAACATGGGCGCAGGATGATGTCGATGCCGTGAATGCGTTGAAAGACGGACACCTTTTGCTCCTTTTTTAGCCTTTAGTAACTCAGTGCCACTTCACATCTACCGCAACTCAACTATCAGTCAGACTAATGGAGTGTGTACCATATATGGATCTGCATATCTTAGCATTTGTTCATAGCTTTGAAAGTGTAATCACACCATTTTTAAGGGAAAAAATGTCATGTTTTATGTCCGTGCTAACAGAAAAACGCATAAATGCACTCTACCAGGCTCTCCTTCTCGGCGTCACGGCAGACATATGCCATTCAAAATGGTGCTATCAAATCAATATCATACTATACTTTTGCCTCCGCTCCCACCAGGTAGCACACTGTACCTGTATTTTTCCATCAATTTGGAGCATTTCACATAACAAGAGCCTGCACTTAGAGCGCACGGCGCCCGAAACCTGTGCTACAACAGCCTCTTTCGGCAGGCTCTCTCCACGCTGACATACCTGTGGCTGTGAAATGCCATGATTATCATTTGAGGCAACACTGCGGAGAGAGGCGCTGTGAAGAGATGATGGCCTCTGAGGGCTGAGTGGCAGTCAAGAAATGAGTCATGTTTTCTGAACATATTCACTTGAGCGTGAAGGTAATTTTTTTTTACACAAAGGTTTCTCAGAGTCGCAGATGGCGGCGATGTTTTTTTCATGCTGCTATTGATTAAACAATTAGGTTCACTTATTCATTGGACCCATGTTTTCAAACAAAACGGGTGGAGAGTTTATTTTTTGACAGTTGTGCCGGTAAAAAAAAACCCAAAAACGTTTATTGATATTTTGGATCCAAATTTTGTGTTGAGTAAAGACTGACAGCACACCCTTAGAGACAGACTTCCGAGCCACCTTGGCAACAGTGCTTGCTTGGACTTCTCTCTGGAGAGTTAAAACAGAACACTGTGGGTTTATTACTGTATTTTAAATGTAATGGGTGTGTACTTTATCGCACAGAAGAAATTAAACACCTACTGATCTTAGTTGATAATGTTACATTAGTAGCAGGTTGCAATCAGCCATAAACAGCTTCATTAGCTACTCCGACTGAATTCGAATTATTGTCCGATTTTATTTAAATGCGACTGCTTGGAGTGGTTGCTATCAGTATATTTCAGTTGCCTAATCATAATTAAGCGTGAACTGCAGCTTAATTACAACTTGAATGTTTACATGAACAGAAATTTAAGTGCTGGGTATTGAAAATAACTGATGGCATGTGAAAAATGCTGTTCTCTGGCGGCCCTGCAGAAGGAGAACACACCCATGCAGGTGTTGAATGATTAGAGCTCCGGTCATGTTGAACTTGGGTGGAGCAAAAGACCATATTTACACAGTGAAGCCGAAATGCTAGGATGTTATTAAAGCTGCTCTGTTCCAGGATTGCAAGTTGTATAAACAGCGGGAGTCTGCAAATGGTTATCGTTTCACTTTTTGATCAGCAACTAAATGGATGATGAACAATGAAATCTGGAGCAACATCGGGCCATATTTCAAGGTGAAACAACATACTCGACAACCAGTCGACATGCAAAATTTTGCATTCAACCACTTCCGAGCTAACATGACTGTTTGATAGTGTTAGTGATAGTGAAAGGAATGACATAAATTCATTCTAAATGATCAGACAAACTGGATATAAGGAGATTGTACGCAGTTGTCATTAAGCGAATGAAGCACCGTACAACCACCTCAGTCTGACTGACCCGTGTTTGCGCATCATCGTCGCTGAAGACATATGTTACAGGAACTGGTTGAATGCTAATGTTAGCCAGTAGGTTAGCATAATGTTAGTGCAACACGTGTCATCTGGCGCCTATTTGACAAATGAGTTGTCAAATATGTCTTTTTATCTTGAAATATGGCCCGATGTGACACAAGCTATCCATCACCTTTTCTGCACCTGATCAATCAGGAAAGCAGTGAAATGATAACAGTTTGTCAGTTTCTGCAGCCTATGTTTATACGACTTGCAGGGATGTCAAAGGGAAAATGGCTGGTGAATGGCGTATGAATATAGTCTGTGCCGGGAATTACGTGAGTTTACTGAACACCCAAATAGAGATGGTGGAGATGTGATTTGAAAGGTGGAAGCCCGCTAACAGGAGAGCCAGGCAGCTCCGACAGTCTGTGCAAATCCACCGAGAGAATGTCTTATCGTGTGTCTTATGTTGGTTAAAAAATGTTATACCAATTTATCTCAGAAAATGGATAGCAGCCCCCGGCGCTTCAGCTTCTCTGAGAAAACAATTCTAGAAAAAGCCTTTATGAGAAAAGGTAAGTGGAACAGAAGCTAGGAAAAGGGGGTGAGGACGATATTCACAGTCCCTTCCCACCTTGTGTTCCTCTTAGCATCTATTCCACCGTGTGTTTTCTTTTTTGCACAAACAGTTTATTTCACCCAATTTTCCTTGTGAGCTGCTTTGCAAATTAATGACTTGAAACCAACCCGGGAGAGGATAATATCTTCCTGTTTGGCGGATTTATTATTTATTGCGTCTGTGTTTGTGTCAGGGTTAAACTGTGTGGTATGCGTCTGAGCACCAGCGTCTAAAAATAGAGGCAAGTCCCAGAGCTCCTGCTTGAGTGACAGGATTCCTTTCACTGGCACGCAAAGATGACCCATTTCCTCTTTTCCTAAAAAGTTTACCACAGCCTGCCGTATGATGCTATTTTGAATAAATTCACTGCTTGATTCGGCTGCAATAATTTCTGCCAACGAGCTACATCAAGGGTGATTTTAGTATTCTGCTGCCTATATTTTTTTATTAAAGATAGGTCTGACTTAACTACGAGCTACTGTTGAACAGAATCATTAGATGCTGTAAATCTTTTTTTTTTTTTCCCCTCCTGCACTTTTTTTCTTTGCCTTTTTCATACCGGAACAATGAGCATCTGTTTCCATTTTTTCAGTGTGTTTCAGCCTCTTTGTGAAAAAGAAGGGGTAGACTCGCTGCGCAACAGCAGAGCAACAACACTTCAAACTACACTCTTAGATAAACATGCACCATTGGAAGCTAAATTAAAACAAATGTTCCCAAGTGCTTTTCGAATGTGTGCAAGCGTAGACTTGAGATGTTTTTATCAGATAAGCTTGTTTTTTGGGGGCTGAGAAACAGATATTTTTGGGAGCAAATCACACAGTTGGAAAGCAGCGACTGTGGCGCATTACATTTATTTGTTCTGCGCTTTTTCCCCATATAAGAGCATTTCTACAGACGTCCCAAGGACAGAGGAAAGGCAAAGTTCTTTGAGCCAAAAAGATCTAGAGAGGAGACAAGCCTGGATCCATGTTGCTTGTCAGATTTTATCTATTGTAGGGAGTTGAATTCGCTTTCTATGCTTGATCTAACTTCTGTCAGTGGAATCCGCAGTCGACACAAGTCTCATGGGGTGGAAAAAAATGGAGGACTACATAACTTCTGGAAGGGAGAATGTACTGTATGGTTCTGAAGCTCAAAGCCGTCCGGTAGCTTTTTGCTTCTCTAGCAGCTATAGATGGCTTATTCTGCTGAGTTGGAAGCAACAATCTCCAACATCAAACATTCAGTATATTACAGACCTTATGCAGTTTCTCCTCCTAGAAAAAATTAAGTAGGTCTACAGGGGCTCAACTGACAGACAGGTCCTATAAATTATGGCAGCCATATTTTTATCTTATGTGGGCGACCTATAGCATAAGGATCTAGATTGTTTCACACTCCTGGTGAACTGTGCAGGCTCCATTAAGCCTGGACTTATTATTATTAGTTTGTAAGTCCAAGAATAACATTTGAGGAAGTGACTGAGTACCCATTCTTCTGTCAACAAGACGAAAATGTAAGAAATAAAGATGTCATGTCTGCTACTGCGCTCAGTTTTATGTAAAGATAGAGCCATTTTGACCAGTTTATACTGTATCCAAGTTAGCCTTGTTGTAATGTCGAGTGTTAATGAAAGTAGCTCTTACATCGAGATCAGTTATAACTAAATATCTCCACCCACTAACTGCCAGGTGTAGGTTAATGTTTGGCAAAGCTAAAGTTAGCTTTCTGACTCATGTTAGGTAAAAAGTAGCCTTGCTAAGAGACACAATCTTAAATAATGGAAACATATGTGACCTGACATTTGAAATTTGGTTTCATAACTGTGTTTACTGGGTCAGGCTAACACTCAGTATGTCAGCATACAGTATTTCTTCATGGATTTATAATTATGATCACATTGTTTTTTTAAGTTATGTGATGTGACCTGAAGGTGCTAAGGACGCTTCCTGGGAACTGATTTACACACTACAAAAGTCAAAAATGCATTCATATATTGAAAAGCATGTAGGACTTAGTGGCATCTTGCTGTGAAGGGAACCTATGATGGCCAAAAACAGAAAAAAAAAAAAAAAAATGTGACCTTTTGGTCTTCTGAACAAACATGGTGGTGCAACCTTATTATTTTAATGGTAAAACCTGATTTATTCTACTAAATAAGTTGGAAACTAGCTAGCAGTTACCAAGAACTAAGTAAGTAAAAGTAAAAGTGGTTGCACCACACTACTGATAACTGGGGGTTACTGTTGCGACGCTATTCTTGGAAATTTAACTCTAAGGGAATATGAACTATGTTTGAAACTTGATTGAAATTTTGTTTAATAACAATGCGAACTGGGAAATCTTTTATCCGTTTTTTGGAGGAAAAAAAATGACACCTCAAATTACAAAGCGTTATGCAAATTAGTTGTGTGTTGATCTTGAGGTGCTGCAGATGTTTTCTGAGCACTGGTTTACACATCTCTACAGTCGCTTATAGTTAACACATTCCTTATGTTTTAACAATGCAACCTGATTTAATTGATTTTTTTTTTTTTTTAGTAACGTATCTATTTATATTTTAATTTAGCACTGGGACCTGAGCACTGTGTCTCATTTCTTGTTTTTCCATGTTTTTTGGCGAATGAAATGACAATAAAATGAGTCTGAGTCTGTTAATGTCAAGCTAACCGTCACTTAGTGCATGTTATTTCCACCCATATGCACAAATAACTCAGAAACCCTAATTTCTCCATGGATGTCTGTAAATAAAACAGAATTACAATTATGTTAGTGTAGCTGTGTATTGATCATGAGGGGTTGCAAATGTTTTCTGAGCACTGGTTTAAACACTTCTAAAGTCGCTTATAGTGAACGCATTCCTTACGCTTTAAGGATGCAACCTGATTTAACTGGTAAGTTTGAAACTAGCTAGTAGTTTCTAAGAATTGAGGGACGACATCCGAGTCTAATCGCTGGTGCAAACGAATGCCCCTCCTTACATTGAAGTAGTTTGTTGTCTTCCCGAACATGGTCGATTTCAATTGCGGTTGAGTCTTATAATGGAGCCCATTCCATCACAGGAGCCACCATTATATGACCATCAAGATCATGACGATACCCGCCCGTTTTCATGTTGCCCTGTGATTACAGAACTATAGAAAACTGCTCTGCACAATAAGCCGGGAGATGGTTGATTCAAAGAATTAGCTTCCTCTCAGTGTGGAAAGAACAGAGAGGGTTTCTGTCTGCGTGAAACAAGAGCATTTATCAAATCCCATAGAAAATCCTCAAAAACTCAAGCGTCAATCCTTTGATTTTTTTCCTTTTCCAGTGAATGGCTTTTCCCTTTAAAGTTAGCGATCGCCTTTGAATTTTGCGGCTTTTGATCTTAATGAGTAAAACCACCTAATAATGACTCCAGACATATTTACCGCAGCATTCCCAGCTCCCCTCTTATTTACCGCATGAATGTTTGTTGAAACACCCCACATTATTGCATCAGGTTTTGGGCCATAATGTTAACTGCACGTTTGGAGGAGGTGGGGACACACACAACGCATGAGAGGACAAAATCAAAGATAACATGTCGAGGTGAAAGGACTTCTGAAACTGTCTCTCTCTGTGGGGTCTCTGCGGCTGAAAAATACCACATAAAACCTACCACAAAAAAAGATTTAATTAGCACCCCTATAATCCAGTGTAACATCTGAAGTCTGGATTCACAAGAAGTGGAGCTGACTTTGAATTAAGGCATGCGGGCTCCTGTCTTCTTGTGTGTCGGCAGCTAAATTTCAAGCGAAAGAATCAGTGACATGATTGGAATTTCAAAGCAGCGGGTGTGTTATTATCAGGGGTGGAAGTAACTCATTACACATACTCAAATTACTGTCATTAAGTACATTTTTTGGGGTACTGGGGTATAATTTTACTCATACTTTAGTATGCATTAGACCATGTAATGTACTTAGTTATTTTTGGAAGCAAAATGTTTACTGAGTCCAATCTGAATGAATATCTAAACCTTTCATCTGCATTTTTGTGGCCAATACGGTTATCTGATCACAAACAGGCCAATGAAAACCCGATATCCTCAACATTTAGAAAGTAACTTCTACTCTTAGTATTGTTTGAGAAGAACAGCAGTAGTTTTACTTGTGATTAAGTAATTATTTCAGTAATGTAACTGAACTTGTACTTGATCACAGATTTTCAGTACTCTTTCCACCCCTGGTTATTATGCATTGTAATGAATCATCAGCTAAATAACAAATGAAACAAATACAAATGCATTCATACAACACACCTACAAATGGCAAACACAAATGTACAGTTGTACAAGTTTTGATATGTGTTGGTGACCAAAGTGAGCAAAGGAATATGTGTAACGGGAATATGTAATCAGAAAAGAAACATGTAATTAGATTACACATACATTCAGTAAAAAGGGATAAACAGGATTGCAGTTTGAAAAATAAAGAATAACAGGCTTGTCTGTAACCTTACACACGTGCACACATGACAACACATTTGCACACAGCATCACTTTAGTCTTGAAAGAAACCGGATACACAAGTGTGTATTCTGACAGGATCATTCACACCGAGACTCACTGCCTAATATGAAGGCCGGTTGGGTCAACGACTCACGCGTGGCTGTTCTGACTCTGAAACTCAGAGTTCACACGTGCCCTTAACGACTCTGTGAGGAAACTACAGGGTTTAAAGCTTGCAACTCCCCTCCATTTATGTTAGAACTGAAGAGGCCTGTTGGATGAGAGGTGAAATGTCTTCAAGAAACTGAAACAAGTCCGGTTGCTACGATACAGCACTTAGTATCACCATGACCTCAACAAATAGGGAGGCTTATCCTAGGAGTTCTTGATAACTGTATTCCTTTTATCCATGACTGTAGCCACTGTTAGCTCAGTTAGCAGGGCGGCCAGCAGGACTACCAGGGGAAGCGCTGGTTTTTATATCGCTATAACAGAAGCTTTGGACTGCCGGGAGAATTTTAGCTGGTTAATATGCTAACTTCAGAAGACATCTCTTTAACACAATACGTAGATATCTTTGACAAAATGTTACCTCCTCACATTCTGATCATCATTTTAGTTAATATTTGAATGTTTTAAACGTACATTCTTACATATTTAACCTTCAAACAGAACCCAACTTATTAATATTTACTTAATCTTTTCTTTATTTGCAAATGTTTGGTACTGCGGTTATCCAAAAGTAATCAAGTTACATGACTTTAATATTGTGATGCTTGGACTACATTACTGACTTAAGTTTTTCACAGGTGATCTGTAACTGTATCAGAATAGATTTTTGAAGTAACCCCCTCAACACTGAGTGTGAGCCAGTAGGATGTTTGTTTCTGTCCTAATCTATAACATTCTGTAAAGGGGTAGCAACCACAAGCAGTTGTTGGTGATGTGATGTGTATAGATGGTAATTATTCTCCCCAAAGTTAATTAACACAGATTTAGTTAGCAAAAGCTAGTTCAACTGTGGAAGTGAATCTATGGCATGAAGTTAGCGAACCATACAAGAATAAGGGAGCATGTTGTTGTTTTCTTGCGCTGCTGTGATTTCAATGCGGCTTAAATTGGAGATTCATAGAGACCCGTAATTACAGCGCCAAGTCTGTTCTTATGATAACGACTGATCTCTCGCAGTGAAATGCACTGGCTCTCTCAAGATTTGCCAGCAGCAAAACTTATAGCCCTTTTGTGACATTACTTAGTGTTTTCATTGCACATTGAACGCAGGAATGAAAAGAGCAAACCAAGGCATTTCCTGACAACGTCATCAGTCCTAAAAGAATAAAGAAAAAAGAAGAAGAAGAAACAGAGACAAGGGCCGGCTGTGTTTATTTACATATATTCTGCATTGACCACAATGAATAAAACACCAGCAAACCAAGCTCTCTCGGGTCAGTTCAAATGAAATAGAGAGTTTGCACTTTCAGTAGTAGGCCATACATAAACATTGTTTCTCTAAATAAGAATATGTGCCAGTGGATCAGCATCATTACAGCTGCTTTCTTTTACTCTGCTTTTTCTTTATTATGTAAAACTACGCCACAGAAAACATGCAAGCTCTGCACTAATCCTGTCTCCCTTTTCCACCTGGTGAATTTGACCCAAATTCACATTTCCCCTATGCGGCTAGGGGACTGTTTTTTATTGAAGCCACGTGTAACAGAGACCACTGACCTGGCTATGTACTTCGGCTCACGCAGCGAAGAGAGGAGAAATGATATTTAGGACATTAGAAGCTCCAATCTTGGCAATCGAGTGTTTGTTCTCTGACAGACTTTTCTCAGGCAAAAATGTCCTCCTCCTGATTTCGCACCACAGAGGTAGCTCTTTTATTACAATGCTGAAAAGTAAAGGATCTAAAAATAGAATCAGTGTTGGAGAAAGAATGAAAGCTCTTACGAACAGTATAATATCATGTTCAAAAGAAAGCTGCATGGGGCTGAACTTTTCGAAACCTGAGGAAAATGTTACCATAAACCTGCTTCCAGCTGGGCAGATCATTTTCCTCTCAGTACATCGATTGCTGAGAAATGACAACAGAAACTTGACATGGTATTTAGAGGCAGAATGACAGAGCTCAGACAGCATATTAAAAATCTCATGTCCCCCGAGGAGTTAGGTGGATGTGCAGAGACACCTTGGCTCACAAAGAGGACACAGCTGGTTGTACCGGCACAGGTAAAAATTACACATCTCATGAACCGTTAATGTGCTGTGTTGCTTTTGGCTGATAATGGGTGTAATGGTTTCTAATGATAGCCCCAGTGTGGTGACTGAAAAAGTCAGAACATTATGAAATACATTTATTTCTTCATTTGATTTGTTCCTGCATTTGCAAGATGGAAAAATATGTAGCCTGCAGCTGCC
The DNA here is from genome assembly GCF_900880675.1 of Sparus aurata. NCBI lineage: Eukaryota > Metazoa > Chordata > Actinopteri > Spariformes > Sparidae > Sparus > Sparus aurata. Next base: position 21,223,130 of record NC_044207.1, read on the forward strand.
ACATCCAAAGCAGTCAACAAATCATGACTAAATAATTGGGGATCTGCAGTGCACAAACATGTAGTTGTCCAGTTTGTCATTAAGATTATATCACATTTGTTTGCAAATGGCAATTTAATGCTAATGTTTTGCAGTTTACAGTGAAATCCTAATGGGCTTTCAGCTTTGAAGTGTAATTTCATCGACAAAGCCGAATCATTCCCAGTCAACTCAGTTATAGTTTCATGTTTTTTGGGAGGTGCCAAGTCAGTTACAATCCTGGTCGCCATTCACCGCCATAAAAATCAGGATTTAATTTGCCCCCCTCTCCATAGTAACCAAGGCAGAGACGCTGTGTGCTTTAAACATGAAGGCAAGGCTAATGCAAGAAATTTCCTCTTTGCATCATGGGTTATTACTTCATTTAAAGGCAGGCCATCTGTGGAAACAGTGACAATACTTTCCACCTAAATGAATTAATGGTGATATCCTGCAACAAACAACAAAATTACCAAGAATACAGAAAAATCCACACAAGTCCAGTTGCCACGATACAGCACTTAGATCTACCTTCACCCCCATGACTGAGAGCCTTGATCAACAACTTTGCTATAATGATTTGTACTGTGCCTTCAGGACATTTTGTTATTTTATCTCATAGTGTGATAATATTCTTGAAATGATCTCGGTATGCAGTAGAGAGATGTATTGTTTCCTTTGCTTAATGAATAGACATCACCCACTCACCTTATAGCTTTAATTAAATATATATGGCACTGTTTGTTTATTGTAGATCATTGTTTCTCTTACATAAAAGCATAAAAACCACTTGAAGCCTACTGTATGTGTTTTTCCACAGATTTGGACACCAATACATACAATTTAACATTTCCCTGAATATCACATTAACCTGCACTTAGTTTCTACAAATGGTGTACAATTTTGTTCAAAGTTAACCTATCGTTAAACCATGCAGATGTATTTTAGAAATTTGACCCTAGCAACCATTGACTCCTATTTATTCATTATAGAAATCAGTTAACAACCTCAAAATACATCACCGTTGAAATTATGACTGAAAAGAAATTATCTACCCATGGTAGGTCACTTTAATGGCAGATGGATTTAGAAGTCTGCACTGCCTCACAAAAACAGTATAATTTACTATTATAAAGTTCACTTTCAAATGGTGTACACCTAACTTCAAAGCTCAACGATTTGTAAACTGTGTTGCTGTATTTCTTGGCAGCCACTGATTTGAGATGTGAAAGTCTGCACCGCCTCATAATCATATTATAATGCACCACATAGTATGATACAGTACATTTACTACAAAGGTGTACACTTTACATTAATACCAACCAATTTGTAAATGATGCTGCTCTATTTTTTAAATAATGTCCTGGAAGCCACTGACTTCTATTAATTTATATCCAGTGTAGAAATCAGTTGACAAACTGAAAATGCCTCAAAGTTGACACGGAAAAAAATTATATTTTTGTTGAATGGTAATTCACGCTCACAGAAGTTTGGTTTAAAAGTGTGCTTTGCCACACAGAATAAGTATAATCTAGTACATAGTTTACATTATCTACGAATCGTAAACACTTAATATCAAAGCTAAAAAAATAAATAAACCACACTGCTGTAATTTAGAAATTCAATCCTGGCAGCCATTGATTTCTATTCATTTCCATATGGTACAAAATCAATTGACAAACTGAAAATGCATCACAGTCAAAATTAAGACTATTAAATATATTGCTGAGTGGTCATTTATTCTAACTGAAGACTGGTTTAAAAGTCAGTCAAAAATGTACACAAACCTTTTAATTGATGTTCGTAATGTAAGAAATGAATGGAAAAAAAAACAATGGCTGCCCCGAGCATTAGCAAAAACACGAGTAAAACAAGTAGTCGTAGAATTACACAACTAGACATTATAAAGTCTACATAATCGTGAAAATGATATTCATACATAAAAGAATTTACCTTTCCCGCATATGAAGTTCAATCGGATTTTTTACTTGATGCAAAAACCACAAATCAGTAATAAATGAAGGTAACTATAAAGCTATTGTGGTTTTGAGAGGTTATAACATATGTAAGGGACTGACAATGACAATCAAATGTGTGCAAACAAATACTTGAGATTTCAGTCTCGGGGCCAAAATCCTGTTTCAGATGCTTTTCCGTGTCGACAAGTAAAAAATTCAAAGGGAGGCAATGAACAATGGGATTTCTCGCCGTGAATATATGCATAACGTATGATACTGAGAGCGCTGCAACATATATAAGCGTTTGCTCGGCTCTCTAAATGAGCACTGTGTACCCTCGAGAACATGATTGTGCGAATATGATTGTGTTCCTCTTGTGCACAGTTAAAGCTGAGGGTTACATTTGTATTGCCATTTTCCTTCAAGTGTGTTTGGGTTTGATGCAGTTATGTAGCAACACTGTAGGCTACATTATATTGTACATGACACAGCCAGACGTCTTCGTCTCAGGTTGCATGACCCTGTTATATGTACCCCCTTTTTAAAGAAAGTCAGACGCTTCTCATACAAGGTGGATTTTTATCACCCTCTACGTTTACTAACCTACTTTATTCCTGAAGTCTGTACACTCACCCAATTAAAACAAGTTGAAGTCGGCCTCATTATTTGCTGCTGTTGTTACAAACTTCTAATTATCCAGGTGAAAAAACTGCTGCCCACAATACGATAAAATCCAGCAGGAAAAGAGAATTAGTATGCTATTTATATGAGCTGCTTTCAGTAGCATGCTTTCTTAGTAATGACTGGCCTTGGACTTTTTTGCACTCCTGATTAAACAGCGGGGGATCCTGATAAAAACAACAACAACAACAACAACAACAACAAAAAACAAACGTGCTTCTAGGTTTGTTTAAGTCTAGAAAACTTGGAGAAACACACAGCAGTTGTCTGTTTGCGATTTAAATCTGAGCACACACACACACACACACACACACACACACACACACACCAGATATAGGGGGTTTAACAGTAGCCTCAATGAGGGCTGTCATAATTAGCATCAGGAGTCCAGTCCACTCCCAGACAGGCGATCCGCTCCAGGTTTTGCGCGTCGCCTTTCCACGGCCAGCTGCTGCAGAGCAGGGGACCGGTGCGCCGTCTCTCCTTCGCCTTGTTCGCCTCCAGTCCGGCTGTAGCTCCGACTGTCTGCGCGGCGTGTGGATGAGGCGCAGGGGGAACAACCGGGAGCGCACCGAAAGCCAGACTCGAGAAGTCGTACCATCCCTCTCCGGGCTGTATCTGTGAACCAGGCCCCCCAAAGCCGCAGACGTCTCAGACAAGACTTGACAGTGGGGAAGACGTGCTCGGAGTTTCATTTCGTGGCGAGACCGACGGGCACATCTCGTCTCCTTGAAGTGCTCCTTTTTTTTTTTTTTTTCCTTTTTTTTTTTAATGCAGTCAAACCGTAGCGCTCCCGTCGGAAGGAGCCAGGGTGCACGCACTAGTAGAGGAAGAGGAGGCGGAGGTGGCGGAGGAAGAAGAGGGGGCAAGTAACGATCATTACTTTTGAACAGAACAGAACCAGCACCCCCTCTCTCAACCCACCGCACTCGCCATGGAGCTATCCGTCCGGCCCCGGACGTATCGGCTTGAACAGAAACCTGCCACTGGAAACACCAGCGCCGTGTGTCCGCTGTGAAGAAGAAGAAGAAGAAGAAGAAAGTGGAGCATGCAGCCGAGCACCAGCCGTCTTTGTGCGACCCGCTGCTTAGTTTCTGGGGGCCTCTTCTGAAAAACAGAGAGGAGAAGGAGAAGCGAAGAGAAGAAGGGGGGCTCCTGGTGTTCATCTGAAATTCACACTCCATGCCGGGATCCATATTTTGGCACCGCGTACCCACTGTAAGTAGCCTCTTTAAAAAAAAAAAAAAAAAAAAGGAGGAAATTTTGAGTCTTTCAAGGAGGGAGATGCTGGGTTATGCCTCTCTGAATCGATACCATTTATTTACACTCCCAGGATGTGATAAAGGCAAATGTCAGAAAAACGGGCCCACGGGCTCCTCCAGCAGTTTAAAAGTGTTGCGATGAGATCAATACGCACGGCCCCGTGGCATGGGGGGCTATGATGTTATTCAGCAGCCCCGGCGTCTGTTGCCTCCAGACTTCTGATTAATGTAAAGTTGCTTGTCTAATAGGATCACCCCCCCCCCCCCCCCCCCCCCCAATTGTGAGCGCATACAAATTAAATCAAAAGATGTATTGCATGACAAAATGTGTATTTTTTTTTTTTTTTAAAAGAAGAAGAAAGAAATGCTCAAATTGGAGGTGCTTTCAGCTGTGAAAGAGGTTATTTATTTTTTGTTTTTTGAGTTGAACACCGAGACAGCAGAAAGTCCTGGATGTCAAAGAAAAACGTCTATAAATAACTGGGGGGCGGGGGGGTTTAATTAAAAAGGATTTATAAGATATTTAATTATGACAAATCGGGCGTGATATCATGGTGGAAAAAAAACAAAAAACAAGAGCTCACACAAACATCTCCACCCCGGTCCAGGACACCGGGTAGCTGAGTAGTTGGATGTCAGTTACTGTCTCCATTTACTTCTCTCCATTTTGCGGCTATAAAATAAGATCATTTCACAGAGCATGTATAATTCACAGACCTGAGCCAGCCATGTGTGATGATGGGACACACACACACACACACACACACTAACATAGACATACACACACACAGAGACACAGTTTTTTACAGGCTCAGGGAACCATATCTCACTCTCACGTGAAGCTTTTAGAGATAGGGGGGCCTGCATAGACTTGAGTGAGAAAACCCCCAGGAGGGCCACGGCCAGCGGTGGACTGAAATATCAAGGTTAAATAACCTCTACACGTAAATCCATACTGTCAATGCCACATCAGGATAGTGGTGCAACATTATATAAGCCATACTGACAAGTTGAGGGGGAATCGAGAGCTGCCCCAAGCCGGTGTTCACTTATATAACAGCCTTTTTTTTCGTGCAAAGTGGAAGTATGGATGATGACTTGTTTCAAATCTTTTTTTTTTCTTCTCAAAACTCAAAGAGTTTTTTGAGCAAAGAGAAAAACTGCAACATAACAGAAGCCATCATATGCACAGTGTGAGAAATTGACTTGCCACCACCTAAAATTCAAGCATATTGTGACCGTGAAGGAGAAGTTTTTTTTAGTTTTTTTTTTCTCCCTTTCACGCCAGCCATTTTGGATGGAATAGACAAATAAAGAATGGGATGATACTGACATGGCCCATCAGTGGAAAGGAGATGAAAAGGTCATTTCGTGCCCCCCCCCCGCCTGTGGGCCGTTATGGGATGTTTTACTTTGAAAATGCTCGGGCTGAGGCTATTTCTTGCAAACAAATGCTGGGACAGTGGATTGTAGGGAGGGAGCAGGGTTTGTGTGTGTCTGTGTGTGTGTTGGGGGACAAATGTTCTGTTGCCTCTTCCTCCTCCTCCTCCTCCTCCTCCTCCTCCACCTCCTCCTCCTCCTTCCTCTCCACCCTCCTCTACCTTCACTCCATCTCTCACCCACCCCAGACGTGCTGGTTTGGTCCATTTGTCTGCGTTGTCTTGGGAAGGGGAAGTGCCATCTCATCTCACATTGCGCAAATGGTTTCAATGCGTGCTAGTGTGAATTCTAGCGGGTTTTTGTAACTGCCAATTTCCATATCAAAGTGTCTGCATTTCAATGGGGAGAACTTGAGCTACCAGCCCCCTTCCTCTAAGCAGTTTTGTTCTGATAGTGTTGCTGCTGCTGCTGCTGCTGCTGCTGGCGGTGGTGGAGGATACTGACAGGGAATTGCTGGACACTGCAGTTGGTTGTGTGTGAGAGGCAAGTGTTGGAAACAGATTTGGTGTGGATTGGGAGAATTTGCCTGGTCATAATCTCGCAGCAACAAGCCATGTATTTAGTGGAACATTTTTCTGGACGGCCACTCAGAGACGTGGTCATGTTAAAAAGATTTTTCAGTCTGCTACAGTATTACCCCCCCCCCCACAGAACGTCTCCACGCGAGCATGAAACATCAACAAAGGTCTGCGATTTATTTTCAAGCGCAACAAGAAACCGCTGCGTCCAAGCCGAGGGAAGAAAAAAAAATAAAGCATAAACAACTTCTGTTTGCATATTCCGACCTGCGCTTCGGCCGCAGCAGAAGCTCCAAAGTGAATTTGCTTTCAAGTGGCTTCCTTAGCACAATAAAAACGGGGTTTAATTCGACATTCAGTGAGTGTCGATGTAAAGACGCAGAGCATTTCAGGCTCTGTGAGTCACTCCGAGCACCTAGTGCTGTCTGATTGTTTTTCCGTCGCAGAGATAATATTTATTTCCCATTCTGTGCAGCTGTTGTTTGTCAGTGAGAGAACGCAGAAAGACACTGTTTATTTTGACGGATTCCTTCCCTCTTTTTTTTTCCTTCTCACTTCTTTGTCTTGCGCTGCATGGACTAATGTTCTCTGCAATTTTAGGCAATTTAGTCGAGGAGAAATAAACACTCGTTTTCGACCACGCACAAAGAGAGAACGCACGAAAAAAGAGGGGCTTTCTCGCCTTTGTCCGCGGCCTCACTTTGGAAAGGAGTGTATCAGCGTAAGGTTAATGGTGAAAAGAAAGTGCAAGCGTGTGAGATGTTATTACGCAGAGACAGGGAATGTAAATGCCATCGGGGAGCGCAGTAGGGGTCGGTGGCCCCTTCATGGTCATCCCGCTCCCGGGTAATAACACGAGCCAACTGCGCCCCAACCTGCCGGAGAAGAGAGGGCTCGTCCCCCCCCCCCACCCTCCCCTCTCCTCTCTTGCTGCCTTTGTTTGGACAAAATAACAAAAAAGAAAAACTTAAAAAAAGAAGTGGGAGTTTTGAACCAGAGAGCAGGAAGGAGGGGAATAAAAAAAAAAAGAGGACTTCACCTGCCATCTTCACTCACGGCGGACGGGTTTGACAGCTGTCTTGTCCAATTCCTCTGACACGCTCGCTGTGAGAAGTTGGACAAACAAATGGACAGAGGGAGAGGTCGAATAAAGAGGGGGACGCACGGTTGGTGGGTGAGACGGTTTTTGAGGAGGTGAAATACTTCTGCATCAGCTACACATAATCAATTTTAGATGTTTGGCTGAAATTCTTTGTTGACTTTTCGCCAGTCTGCACTTCTTCCTGCTAGTGATTTCCTATGTTTTCCTGCAAGGGTTTCTGACAAACGCCCCAAAGAACAGCGCCGTCTGTGTTGCGTTTCGTGTAGGAGGATAGGGCAGGAGCGAAAACAATAGCGAGCATAGTAAGTTTTGTTGAGTTAAGGAAAAAAAAAAAGTGTGTGGAGCGGGGAACCATGCTGTGGTGTGCTGAGCCGGGCCTGGTTGTTCAAATTATTAAAAAGTCTGCCGAAGAGGAGGAGAGGTGCACGCATTTCTGCTCCGTCGAGGCCGCTATCGGTGGAGAAATTGGCGTCGGTGCCCCCTCCTCGGATGGATTTCTTCCTGGGTGAGTGTTGCTGCAAAATGGTCTAGAAAGTAGCCTCTGATTCTGAGGGGCTGACACTGAACCTGACATTTACTGCTGATGCTGTGAAGAGGCGCCCCTCCAACTGCCTTCAAATGATTAATTTTTTTTATGTCTTGAAAGAACATCGAAGCGTCACGCTCGTTGTTCACATTTGGCCATGTTGGACGAAGAATACAGAACAGAGGGTGCAGGTTTAAAAAACAACGAGGGCATTTTTATTTATTGAACCCAAAAAATGCTTCGGGGTGAGTTTCTCATTTAACTGCGATGAAAAAGCCCAGCGTAGCTATTTGGTGGCTCGCCTCAAAATAAAATAAATAGACAGACGACTGGAACGAATGATTATGTGTTAGGGTAGTTAACCCGATGGATGGATATATGGTGTCGCTCCTCATCACATCCGAGGGGAGGAGGAAAACAGCTCTCCAAAGCTGCCTCCTCCTGTGTTTAAAATGACAGTTAACTTTCCCCCACTGGTTCAAAATGGATGTTTAATGATCAACAGAGGCTTGGAGCTTAGGTCTAGCAGTCACGCAGGCCTCTGTGCGCACTCAACGCCTGAGCCTCTGCTAAGAAAGCTACCCCCTCGGTGTCGCTGCGCTCAAAAGGAGGCTGCTTCTTGAGTGATGGATCATCAGAGGTCTCTTCAGGGGTGTGTGTGTGTGTGTGTGTGTGTGTGTGTGTGTGTGTTTGTGCGTGTTAACTCTTTAGTGTGTGCTCATCTCGCTCGGTTGGGGAGCCGCTGGCGGCGTGTGATGGATGTGTCCCGGGTCTTTAGGCTCCATATATCAGAAGATTAGCAGTGACCTGTGAGTTGTCTGGGCCGCCCTCGGAGCTTCTTCTCCAGCACCGTCCCGGCATTAGCATACGAGGACACTGCTCTGTCTCAGGGGGATACAAAGATAGTGTTCTTTATTTGGTTCTGTCATAGCACAGGTCACAGGAAGTGTGCAGATTAAAGGCTGAGGGCTTTTTCTTGGTATTAGGTGTATCTGACAGGTCATCTGTCTTCCAACTGTGGAAGTGCTTTTCTCTTCCCGAAATTCCTAAATAGTAGCCCATCATGTAATTATCCCAGAAATTGAGGTTCAGGACATGCCTCACTGCAGAGAAATCTCTCCCCTGTCCTCCGTTCACGGTATTCATGAATCGTATAAAAATGTAAATCACTCGGCTGATGTAGCGTAACATTGTTATATCTCGTTCTGCACAGGGTAGAAAAGGGGAATGTAACAGGTAAACACCCAAACTAATGTTTTACTTCTCCAAATAAGTCTTCTGCCGGGCTCGAAGTCTTCTATTAAAAGCTTTCACATAAACATATTCACCGTGTTGAAAGGCTAAATTCAATATTTTCATACGTTTTGCAGCTCTTGAATTATCATAAAAATCCTGCCACATGCATTCTCACACCTCCCACTTTGCTGCTGGCGTTTGTTGTCGCGGCTTTATGTACAGAAAGTATGCTTTTAAAAGCGAATTTCCAGAGAGATGTTTTCACGTCGGATCATCACCTTTAGTCTGCTGCCTCTTTGTCTGCCATGTCTAATGGCTATTTGATGCCTACTTGGTGTGACTTGGGCGTCTCGCGATGAGGCCAATGTGTTTTCAAGGTGAGGAGATATTGTCAGAGCCCCCTCGAATGTTCCCGCGGCTTTGATTGGCAGGCGTTGTCACGGAAGATGAGAAGCGGTGGGAGTCGCTCGGCAAAGAGAATCTATTACCTAGGATGGCTAGGCGCGCTTTCACAATGTGTCAGTGCAGTCAGCCATCTTGCTCTCTCTGTGTCTGCGGAGCGGTCCCTCCTCTGCACAACCAGGGGAACAGCTTTCAAGTTTAATTTCGGTGGCTGCCATAAGTAATATTATTGATGGCTCTTTTTTTTCTCTTTTTTTATTTTTTGCAAAGGTTTCGTAGAATGATGAATTATCATGTAAAAACCACCAAAAACATTTAAGACGCTCATCAGCGACGGTGTGTAATCCGTTTTTCTGATTTGCTGGCAGTCAACGTAAAAGAAAATTCAAATAATTTTATTGCAACGTGAATGGCGTCTTTAGGGAGGAAAAAAAAAAAAAAGCAATATAGAAGTTGAAATTCAGCTGCGCCCTTTCATGTGGAGTTGTGCTGATTTCCTCCATTTCAGAAGCCTCCTTAAAACACAGAGAGGGGGGGGAGGAGGAGGGGGAGAGACTGCAGGCTCTGTGAGATGCAGCGAGAGAAGGAACCTTGTTGTTGATCAGCCAAGCAAATCAGATCTTGATATTTGAAGAGTGGAGTTGTGATTGCTAATCACTCCACTGCTGAGTTTTAATTAGGAGACTTATAAGCATTATGTCATCCCTCGGCAGAGCATAGTCAGGCATCAGACGAACTTAAAAGAACAAATAATTAGTTTTCCTGTTAGTTAAGGGCGGCGAAAACAAGCACAGGGCTCCTTTTTTTTTTTTTTGTACCGTCGATTAATGAGTATTTTTTATTTCATGTGCTTTGCATTGATTAAAAATATTGCAGCATAATTGTGCTTCGTGTGAGCTGATGCAGGTTACACGTTATGTTAAATCATTACTTGACCTTATTAAGGGATGAAAAAGACTTATTTGGAGCACAACAGCCATGCATGGACACTTTTTTTTTTTATCCAGCAGAGGAAAAGCCTGAATCTAATCTTTAACTATTTTCTAGGAGACAGTGCAATAATTTGGACTGAGCTTATTTTCAATGGGTAGGTTTCTGTGCTGTGCTCCTAAGACCTTTGTTAGGACATTTTAATTACAGCAGAGCTGGATGTAATTGATCTAGGCTTAGAGGGATTTCACTGTCAATGAGAATGAGCCTGGGCGTTAATACAGCCGAGCAAATGCTTCCACCCCTGTGCTGGTGGAGGCGAGGGGAGCTCTTCTGCTTGACTTTGCCTTAATTCGGCCAGGCGTCTGTCTTTTTTTTTTATACGCGTAACGGTTAAATCAGCTGCCTGGCTGGCACGGCGTCGCAGACAAGTCTTCACCCGCCTTCTGCTTCAACATACATTGTTGTCACCTGGAGTGTCCTCTTACGGGGCACTTTCTTCATGGTTCCGTGTTGTCACCCACAACCTTTAAATTTTCATAAGGCTGTTAGATAATGCTTCCCGATGAGGGTGAATTATTGATGGTCATGTTCGTATGAGTGGGACAGGGCAGGCTTTTAACTCTCTGAGCTGCTGGGTCTCTTATCCTGTAACTAAGGGACACCGCACAAACACCCAAAAGAATGATGTACTGGAGGAGAAGGAAGAGAAAAAAAAAAACGGAGGCAGGGGGCTGAAATTAAAATAAAAGAAGCATGCATCCTTTACACTAGTGTTGGGCTAAGCCACAGCGCAAGGGAAACTTGGCAGCAGAGGAAAGCGTTGCATCTACAGAAGCCCTTTCTCTGTTTTTGAAGCATTGAGGAGCGGTATGGCGGCTGTGTATTTGTTGCTTATGTTTGTTGGATTGTATGGGAGTACACACAGCGCTCTCTGGTGCTGCTTTATTATTTTTCTTTGTAAAGACAAATGTTTCAAGTTAGGTAGTTTTGTTAGCAGAAGGAGGCTGGGACTGGGATGCCATTGCATTGCTTCAAAGTTATTGTTCTGGAGTTTGAGTGGACATTTAATATCTGCAGCCACCAGAGCGGAAGTGGTTAGTTCATTAATCGAGTAGTCAGTCAAAAGAAAATGAATCAGCAGCCATTTTGACAGTCGACTGACTGTTTCAGTCAAATTCTTCAGATTAAAACTTTGAGCAGTCGTTCTCCGACTTCTAGGTGGATTCTTTGCTTTTCTTTGTTTGACATCCTGTAGCTTGAGTATCTTCAGGGTTTGGACTGTTTGTTTGACAAATCAAGCAATAAGAGGATTCTGTTAACTTCTTTTTGTGGCTTTTTTCTCTGTCTGTTCAAAAAGACTTAAAGGTTATTTGATTCATCATGAATATGACCAACATATTCACAGATAAATGCAGCCCTGGCCAAGACAGTTAACTGGACAGATGATGCATAGCATTCATATTTCAAGTGTCTTTTTCTTTTTGGAGGAGAATAAGTCTTATTATTGTTATATCCTTGGTCCAAGGCAGCACAAACAATAATTCTGAACATTTCCTGGAGAAGAAAACATCACAGCCACAAGAGATACTTTACTTTTAAATGGAGCTTCGACCCTGACTGACAAACTCTGAAATGGGCTGCAAACTTAGAGCGACCACCTAGACATAAACACACATCTACATTTTGGTAAAATAAAATCACTGCCTTACCTCTAAATGTACACTCTTGCACTCTGACAGCTGTCCAGATTCTTATAGCTCGCACTTTCAGCATTGTTCCAATTCATTCACCCTGCACTCGTATGGCCCTCTTGTTTGCATCACAATGGGCCGAGCAGAACAAACTCATGGAAATACTGGTAAAGCGTGCAATTTGGCATGCAGAAATTCAGCCACATTGTTGTTTGAGCTTCATTTTAGATTCCAATTTTAACACTGATTTAGAGATGTTGAAGTTTCTCAGCCAGAAATTGCTACGTTTGGCCCTGCAAACAGTCTGTCTTTGGTCCAAATCTCACAGATTTTGTGCATTTAAAACATGGAGTCTGGCCAATGCTGCAGTCCAAGATTGGACTCAATTTTGTTTAGACTTATCTAGTTGTTGTAGAGGTTATGTTGTGTGTATATGTTTTTTTGTCCATTCTGACTTGTTAATAAGTCAAGTCTGTGAATAGCCCCCCTGAAAAAAAAGCACATGCTTCATTTTAACCAGCAGACACGAGCGTAGCTGCTCTAGAGGGAGAGACTTTTCAAGCCCAACAGTAAACTTGCTGTGTCCATCTTTCAAAATGAAAATTAAGTGGTTACCAGCAGAAATCGGGTCAGTAAATCTTCAGTAATATCGCTGAGACTGTCACGGGCGAGGACAGGAAAAGAACAAGAAAGTGATTATGTACAATTCAGCAAGACAAACAGGTCCAACCAGTTCCCATTTCCCACTGGAAGCGCTGCAGATTGGTGGCTGTGTCTTGGTTTCCAAAGGAACAGACAGAGTGGGTGGACAAATTAATAGAAACCAATACTGAGACGAAATCGACTTTGAATTGAAAATAAGCACCAGAAACCTGTCCAGGCCTACAGCGCGTACATGCATATTAAGTCCATGGCTCATTTCCAACTCAATACAGCCAAATGGTAGAGCTGGGCAATATGGCTAACAGATAATCACTTGATATTGTACGCCTTGGTGAAATACTGCATCTCCACAAAGGATTTCCTCTAATTAGAGCAGTAATTCAGAATAATCTGCCTCTAATAAATGCTATTTGATTTTGAACAGGCCCTGCACAATCATGTTTTCATTCAAGATTATAAAGCATATGTAATGATATTTTAGCAAATGTTAAGTCAAAATAATCAGGGTTTGTGTCCAAGACTGTCCCTCCAGGAACTTGGAGAGTTTTTCTGTGATTACAAAAGGCCCAGAATACTTCCATAAATCATCATCAGTTTTTCTTTCATGGAATAATTTTGATATCCCCTTACTCCAAAATCAGTGTACACACACTAACATTAGCCGCCACCATCAACATGTCATCAGGCGTGCCTTATTTTTCTCTTTCAGTATTTCTTTAATCAGAAATTTTACTAAATTGTCGGTTATGTGTCCGCTTCAAAAGAGGATAATCACCACTTTTTAGACTAAAATGATGCAACCATCAGTTCCAGCAAGACGTTAGTGTCTGAATTGCGGATGTATCATCCACAGAATAATGACGGTGGAATTGGAATCAGTGCACAAAATTGATGGCAGCAGTGGTGGTTAGTGTTTAATTTTTGATATGAGGACTAAACAAAAACATTGGTTTCATGAAATAGTTGGAAAGAATTACAACCGAAGCTGCACTAACTAAGTGGAAAGTGGGTGAGTAGATGAACATTTTATGGAGCTTATTGCAGCATTGCATCCTAAACAACTGAAGAAGACATGTTTTAAAATGAAAAAATAAAAATAAAAACACAGAAAAATAATCATAAAATGGCTCTATACAGCTCATCCACCCTAATTTGTCTAATAAGTCTACAAAAGCCCCACGATCCCAAGTGTTTGCACACGCCCGATCTGAAGTGGACGAACAATCTCGACTGCACTGAAAGGGTGATAATAACAATTTTCAAGTGAACTACACATCGGGGACTTCTGGAGACGAGCTGTGTTGTGCGTTGCTGTTTTGCTGTGAAGCTCCCGAAATATTCTTGTGGACTAAAACACCAGACCTCCCATCCACATCTGACTGAATCTTCTCCAAATTGTCTCTTTTTGGGTGAACTTATCCTTAAACAACGGTTCAAACGACCAGGTGCAATGTGAAATTGGTCACTGCCAATGATATAGCCTTTTTGTTTAGGTGTTACACGCACACACACCCAGTCATGGCAGGCAAACTTACTACACTACCTGCTAATGACATACAGACAAAGTTAGCAAATGGCAGGTGAACACAGTAAAAGATAGAGATATCTGTGGAGACAGATATTTCCCTCGGGAGCTGGTTGAGACCAAAAACAGAGTTAAAAGGCGAGTGAATGTCTGACTAACACTCATCAGGTGGCTGAAACACAACTACACATTAGTGCTATTGGCGCTCTGTGTATGCTGGATGAGGAGGCCACTGTCTGCCAGCATGTTCACTATAAGGTGCCCTGACCAACAGATCTTGTTCCTTAGACGTGTATGTAAAATTGTGCTGCAAAAAACAGAGCGTTCCCACCAATCGTGTAAACAGATGATGTGGAATATGTTGTTTTTTACAGCAATTACAAAAATGTAGATACAAAGACACCTACTGGGAGAGCTAGTAAACACAATGACACTGACCTTAAATGTAATCTATTAAGCATCCCAAAGCAAAATACATTGCCTTTAAGAAAGCAGACAGTGCCCAGAGGAAGCAGTGGGATGACTCAAGTGATTTATTGGTAGTGAAAGACTTAAGATTCTGTATGTGAAAGGTTGAAACGCAGGTTCAGGAGGCAGTAGCTGGAAAGCAGAAAAAAGGACGAGAAAACAATATAGCGACAAGGGTGAAGTGACAGGGGGTGAATGAGAATAGGCTGGTTAAATAGCTGGAGGAAAGATGAGGAAAATGAGGACAGGTGAGCAGGTGGGGCGGGGAAGGTCAGAAGTTTGAGGGCATCTGGTGGAAACGAAAAGCAGAGAGGCAGGCAAAGACATTCAGTAGGTTACCCAGAGTAAGAAGAGAAATAAGACCTTTTTCCTGCGCTCTGTTGAGTTTACCTGCAGAGAAAGCTAGAATATGTCCGCTGTCAACTGTTGGTCTTTAATAGCACAGGCAGCTGTCTCACGGGACTCATTAGGACCGACAATTACTTTGCACTGTTGTGTAATGGCCAAGGTATATGAGGCAATTTTACAGGACTCCGGTAGCTGCGCTGTGTGTTTGTGGTGGTTTTCCACGAATTAAATCAGATTCCTGGTCTGGTTTTCCCCCGTCACCAGATCTAAACATCATTTAACATGTAGGGGAAGTGTGGAGTCGATTTCCACCTCATTCAGCTCTCGCGCGGCAAAGAAGTGCATAATTTACCTCTCCTAGAAAATTATGCCCTTCAGGACTTGTAGACGCTGTAGTCATACCTACCTCTTGTCAGGATCTTGATATTTACATACTAATACGTTTTCACTCACTATAGAAGAAGACATTCTTTATTAATCCCCCCAGGGGGAATTCAATATTTTCCACTCTTGTTATTTTACACACACACACACACAAACCCAAAATACACTGGTGCACAAACAGGACCTATACACATGCATCATTGTATGGAGAGATGCCATGTTGAGGGGGGCCTCCATGCAGTCAGGCGCCCCGAGCAGTTAGGGGTGCGCTGCCTTGCCAGGAGGTGAGCTGGCGGCTCTCCATCTACCAGTCCACGCTGCATACTGATTGAAAGGTTCACGCTGGACTTGAACCAGCAACCCCTCTGTTCCCAGGCCAAGTCCCAACGGAAAGGACTTACTGCTGCCCCAGAGCTCCGCTATATTGATCAGTGTGGCTCTTTTGAGGTCTAACATCGTTCAAGGTGTTTGGCGTGATTGAGCATTGTTCTGTGGTATTTTTGTGTTTGTCGTGCGTTGTGTTGGTGAAAGAAAATCCATTTTATCATATTGACTTCAGTGAGGTCTATTGTGGCATACTGTGATACCATTTTACAATATTGCAGTGTCCTTCAGGCTTGGTCCTGCTCCAACACACCTCATTCAAATGAATGGGTCGTTATCAGGCCTCGGCAGAGCTCGATGATGAGCTGATCATTTGAATCAGGTGTGCTGCGGCAGGGAAACATCTTAAACATGCAGGGCAGGGGCCTCGAGGACCAGCGCTGAAGACCACTGCAATACTGTGTGGTCCAAGTTCTCGTTAAAAAACAAAGAGGAAGAGTCGCAGAAGTCTTGGTTTTACATGTGTAGAGATTTTGGCCATGTTGAAACACATTGATATCGTAACACACACACACACACGATCTGATCTGCGTTGGTGTTGTTCGCAGAACGTGGAAACAAATGTTGTTGTTCCAGGACCTTCATTAAGCTGACCAGCCATGTTTTAGGAATGTCATAGCTTAGCAACAGGGGGAAGACAAGTGGAAATAGTGCTTTTCGGACAAATTATCCATTCAAACATGCGTTTTAACATTGTGAAAGGGTGTTATTTCAACTCAAAGCACGTTTTTCCCAAACCCTACCAAGTATATTATATGCCCAAACCTTTTAGTTCCCTAAACGTAACCAAGTATTCCAGTTCCCTGAATATTTTAGTTCCCTAAATCATTTAGTCCCCTGAATCTAACCAATCATGTTAGTTCCCTAACTCTAACCAAACAGCAACAGAAAACTGAAAAAACATGGAAAAAGGAACTTAGTGTAAAAATAATAAGTAACATTTTCCCTAACCCAACACCAACATGGTAATTTCAGATAGACCATTTTAACAAAGTTAAATGACTTGAATGGAAATTTTAGCGTTTTATGGGCTGCAGCTGACGATTGCTTTAATCATTTCTGACTGTTTTTTTCCCAAAAAACTTTTTTAATCGTTTAGTCCACAATATGTTACACATCACTGAAAAATCACAACCTCCCAGTATCCACTGGAACATCTTCAAACAGCCTGCTTTGTCTGACAAGCTGAAAAATATTCAGTTTACAGAGAAAAACAACAGATGTTTGGCATTTTCCTTCATAAAGACGTAACAATGAACTTATTATCAAAATTGTTGTCGTCGTTTTTGTTCTGTTTTGTTAATCGACATCTTAATTCAGCTCCAGATAATGAGATCATTTTGAACTGTTTTGTGTTCAAGATATCACGATTCACAGTCGCCAGGAACCTGGTACACCTAAAGCTACAATGAATGCAATTTAATACATTAGCCCTGCAATAAATCCTAACTAGATGAAGGTCTGAAAAGAGCTGAACTCAACTTTATTCTCATTTCAGAGGCTTATTGTTAAACTGTGAGTGGATTTTAATGTTAGAAAAATATTCTTGTCACTATCGTGATTCAGCTGAAGTGTTTTGTGCCTTTGTAACAGTGACGTGTGTGTTTTATATACATTCAGTATTGTCACTGTGCTTTTGAGTGCACACTCCATCTCTGAATTAAGGCAAATTAATGCAATGTTAGTCATTCAACACGCTGAATGAATAGGGACCACACATACCGTCCACAGTTAGAATGCAGCCCATGTGCTGGCCATGCATATGTAATGCAAAGCAGACTGCGTTTCTGGACAAAAATGCGCTCCAAGTCTGACAAAACTGAAAAAATAACTGTGCGATGAATCCACTACAGGAAGGTGATGAAACCAGGAGGATTGATGCACCCGTGTATGTGAAAAACATCAGATTGTTTCCAGTCGACAGAAGCCACACAACTTTAAATAGCTGCTACAATCAGGACGAAAAATGCATTGAGCATGAAGTGTAAATGTGGATTTCGGGAGAGAGAGACAGCGAGCAGCTTGTCTGAGTGATGTGAAATGTCTGGTTAACAGTTTAGGTTCTTGAGATAAGAACACAGTCTCTCAGACATGGATCTAACAGCTGTGTGGCTGAGATACAAGCAGGAAAAAGTCAGATGTTAGCAGATCTGAGTTATTTGTCGTAGGTGTTGCAAGAGTTTTATCCAAAGTTGAGTGGGAGCAACGAAAACTTAGTTTTATTTGTGTTCAGTATCGAGTGAATTTTATGAGCCAGTCAAAACAACTACTAAACAGATTTCCATGACACTTGGATGGAAGATGGGTCTCGGTCCAGATTAGATCCCGTTAACTTTTGGTGCGGATACAGAATCTTTTTCTCACTTTCTGTAACGTAGCGAGGTAGGGTGTTTTTTTGACATTAATCTCATGGAGCTTGATGAAAAAAATCAGGCAAATTTTGTAAAATGTTGGTGTGGATCCAAATAAAAATCCAGATCTAGTGTGTTGAGATATGTTTTTAATTGATACTGGATTAGGTTGAATAAATTAAAGAGTACTTTTGGGTTTCGGGGGAGGTTTGCGCTCTACCGAGTTCCATTTATGTTAACTAAGTGTTCCAACTGTAGTGTGGGTTTTATGACCGAAACTAAATGGTTTCAATAATGTTAGGATGAATACGTTTTTTTTATGAGACTACCATTAATTTGGAATTCTCAATAACCCGTTCTAATAATATGTATTATTTGCTCAATGGATATAAATATGTAAATACAGGAAATATCACCTCTGACTTCACGCGTCTCCGCACCACTCCTGAAACCAAATGCACGCCCTCGCAAACAATTCAAAATGTACTTTTTTTTGTGGTTACACCGCCAACCACTTGCTCCCCTCCAGCATTAATAGTGTTTGGAAAACTAACTGCTCGTCGCTTTTGGCAACAAAAATGACACTCTGTCATTATACCACTTTGTCATAAGCCCCCTTTTGGATGGGATTAGTTTCACGGGGGGTTGGAGGGAGGGGGAAACCTAATCGAAAATAGAGCGTGCCTGTAAATTTTCTTCGTCCCGCATGAATCTTGCGTGTCAGTAACTTGGGCGGATTTTTAGTGGCTGGCCAAATCTGGGATCTCCAGGCAGAAATAACCTGAGATTAAAAAAAAAAAAAAAAAAAAATCGTCTGCAAGTCCCATCCCGAATGACAACCCTGAGATAGTTTGCAAATAATGTGTCATTTTTTGGGGGGGGGAGGGAGGAGATTTGATTTCTCCAGATGGAACATTTCTTCTCCATCGCAGTTTTGGCATTATTTAACCAAGTCGCTGTCAGTTTGCGGAAATTATGTTTGATTATCGAGATGCGTTCTCAAGGTGCGATGGCAGCACATGAATGGAGCTCTGTAACACTGGAGAATGATTACACAGATCTCCCCTCCCCAGCTTTTTGTTTAGCAACATCACAGATGTTACGTATTAGCAGTTACTCCACGTACACCTTTGCTGAAAACTAATCCAGCCTGAATGGGGCTACAGTGTGTTAAACATTTTAATGTGGTGTCAGTGTATTTCCCCCCCTAGAAGGTGTGAACATCAACACATCATCTGCTGAAAAACGTACTGAAGGAGTGAATGAATTTGTTATGTGTGTGTGTGTGTGTGTGTGTGTGTGTGTGATGGTCGCGTACAAGTGAGGGGTGATGCTGCCGGGCCAATCCTGGTTTCCGCTGTAAAAAAAAACAAAAAAAAACTGTAGCGTCGGAGCGAGCTGGAGGTGAGCAGTGTGTGTGTGGGTGTGTTTGTGTGGATAAAGAGCAGGCAGGGAGTGCTAGAATCATGCGTGGAGGAGGTGAGAAGTGAGGCTGTTGGTACATTTACGAAGAGACTGATTGAAAAGGAGCAACCTCTCTTTTTCCATGTCAGCGTCTCCTGCCCCTCTCCGGTGACCCCGCTGCTTAACCAACTGCTCAGAGGTCAGCCTATTCACTTGGGCGGCAAACAAGCATCTCCTTTCTCGCGCGCGGTCCTCAACGAGCCCAACGATGTAGCCTGCACAAAATGCTCAGGCAGAGAATCTTTAAAAAAAACAAATAAATAAAAAAATAGGAGTATTACTATGAAACGTTTCTGCAAAAAGAATGTGGCTCAAATGTCAAGATTACCATTTTGTTATTTATCAATTAATTTACTTTTAGCAAAATTAGCCCTCTAAATGTGAATATTCTCCAGTTCTGTTGACCTTTCGTGCTACTAAAGTGAATGTTTTCAACCAGCACTTGAATTCTTTCCCAATTTTCTAACACATTACATCGATTGAATATGTGAAAAATGAAAGATGAATTGATAATGAGTAGCACGTCGCAGCCTCTTATGTCGGTGTTGCTGTTAAAAAGGTGAAGCAGACAGAGACGATAGTAAAGTCTAAGAGTCTTTTGGCCGTGTTTCATTATTTCCGTGTGATTCCGACTACAGACATCGACAGAAAACATCCACTCTTACCCTTTTTCTGCAAGTGTCTGCTCCTCTGCAGCTCCTTCTTCTTCTTTTTTTTTTTTTTCCGAACGCCGACACACCACCCTCTCTTCATTTCGCCTGACACTAACCTGGTTGTTCAGTCTGGGTCTTCTTTGTTCTCTTTCACTTTACTAAGCTTCTTTGCTCACCCCTCTCTGTTTCACCATGTCCATCTGCCCGCTGGCACTCTATCTTATCTGCTGCCTCAATCATTTGGCCAAGAGCCGCTGAACACACCAACTGTTGTCCTCTCTCAATAAAATAGTGAAGCGTTGCACCTTTCAGGGTTTTTTCTTTCTGTTTGGGCTTTTTGAGCTGCGCTGAAGATTTTTTTTTTTTTTCTCGTTTTTGTTAGATCTCTCCCTTTTA
Source organism: Sparus aurata (assembly GCF_900880675.1). Taxonomy (NCBI): domain Eukaryota; kingdom Metazoa; phylum Chordata; class Actinopteri; order Spariformes; family Sparidae; genus Sparus; species Sparus aurata. Next base: position 21,243,533 of record NC_044207.1, read on the forward strand.
ATCCAGAGCCATTTATCCCCCCAAAACCAAACAAGACATAAAAGCGGCAATTTATGTGCCTTGAATTAGAGTTTTTGCATGTTTAGATGTTACAGGAACTCAGTGTGACCCGGACCCAAACAGAGACGATGTGAGAAGTTCTGTGATCTATCATCATAAAAAAAAAACACCTGTTGACATATCAGTTATTTATAGGCACTGAAACAAGCACTAACAGGTTCGTAGGAACTTGGGATGAAGTGGTTTGTTTTAGGGTTTTTGTCAATCTTCAAACCTTTTCTCAAAGAATCAAGCACACATTTTCACAATTTTTGTTTCTTTTGTCCGACCAATAGTCCAAAACATCCTTATAGATGTACTCATTTGACCATAATTGCCGACCTCGAGGTCTCAAAAGTGAGAGATTCAAGGATTCCTACATTCTGGTGACTCATAAATAATGACAGAACGAAATATATACAATACAATGCAATCACAATTTTATGTCAAATTATTTTGATTGTAGTCATAATTCTGTATTTACATGACTACGAGCCTGCTTATACTGACCATGTGACTGGCTGCTAACCTATAACTGGAAAAGTCCAAAGGTTTACATTTGCATCCTTTTTTTTGACTTTTTTGACTTTTAATTCTCGCAGACGACCTTGCCCTCTAGCGTGACGTTTTTTTTTTAATCACTTTTGATTCATTCAATCACAATTCAATGCAACTGACAAATTTTATTGACCGTTTCCTTTAAAACCCTGAGTAAGAAATGGGAATTTGTCTCTACAGGACATCTGGAATGTGTTAAAATATTCTCAGGAACAGGTTAAGAGTTCTTAAAGTGGAAAAAGTGTGAAAAAATTGTCCACTGGGAAAATCGGGAGTGTAGCTGAGGAAGCGTTTCACCAGAGCTTTTTTATTTTTTTTCTAAATGTCACTCAAAAGGATTATAAATGATCAAAATAGTAGATTAATCGATTCATTTTCATTTTCATTTCATTATGTCGATATTATATTGCAATTGTCACAAATTAAGTTTTGTGTTGTCCTGGTTTTGGCTGCATTACAGTAAATTGATTTGATATTCTGAAATTGACCGATTGTCCTACTTGCTCCTATACTTTGTCTTTTATTGGTTAGTCATTATATCCACATTACTGAGGATTATTTATCAAAAATATCATTGTGTTAATAATCTGGTAAAGCACCAATAGTCATCCCTATAACACTGTCACACAATACAATATTGAGATATTTTGTCAAAATAAATAAATGTGTCAGTTGCAGATTTACTTGAATTAGAAAAGCATGAAAAACTTCTCTTTATGTGTTCAGGTTGTTTGTTTTGCACAACCAACTGTCCATATGTCCAAATAATTAGTGTACTCTCAAAAAAGATATTGAAAAACAGCCAGTTGCTCCATATGTCTAATTTTCTGTCGGCAACAAATCCCTTCAGCTTGTCTCACGGCACACTTGAGAAAACCTTGTTGTTTTAGTGCGCTTCACAGGTTGTAAGTCGCAGTTTTACGACCTGTTTATCTGACGAGTGTATACAGTATATTATCAGCCCCGTGCTCGTGCAGACTGCGCTTGGTGTCGGCTCATCTCTGTCTGGCAGTTGATGGCAAGTTCTCTACATCACTGGTGGAGCCAAGGAAATGACATCATGTCCCTGCAGGGGTTGAAAGCGCAGCCCTGACAGGACTGTCATGACAAAAGAGTTCCTTGGGAACGTCAGGGTGCACCGAAGACAGGGAGGGAAAAAAAAAAGTGTCTGGAGGCTGTGTTTTCTTAGTTCCTGTAGTTCCCGTCTCCCACTTCTAGCCCATCAACCATTTTCTGTTGTTTGAAATTCCCCTCTCACATGTGCGTCTTTTTCTGTCCTGAATGTAGGGCATGGGGGCGGAGCCGAAAGTTCTCCAAATTAGTAGTTATTCAAAGAGTGGAAGACGGATCATTGTGTTGGCGAGATGCAGCTCAACAGAGCCACATCTCTATTTCACTTGTAGGTTTTCAGCTTACACTTGGACTTGCGCATTAGTTTTGTTTCCAGTCTTACTTGATATGTATGTATGCGCTCTTTATCTGTCGCTCCTCGGCGTTGACAATTGAAAATAAATTAACATTCCTGGGCTTTATTTTTGTCTTCTCTAAGCCTGTGGAGAAAACTTGGAGGCGAACCCACAAGGTCAGGCCATACTCACAGGCTGTCAATCCTCCGCAGTGACCCCGCCGCCCCTTCCTTTCTCCCCCTTCCATTCTTCTCCTCTTCTGCTCTCCCTCTCCCATCTATTTAGTCCCTCCCGGCTTAGAAAACCTCCTCCACCCACCCTCCTCCTTCCTCCCTCCTTCTCTCACTCTCTCTTTCATTGGACGCCTCTCCAGCTTGAGTGAGGCAGACACAAGCTTTGTCAAAGCGGACTCACATTCATTCAGCCGGCTGTTGCACGCAGCCTTGTGTTTCATGTTAAGACATGTGGGCTGTCTCCATCTATCCATTTATTTTAATTATGTTTTAATTGCTCGCCGTCCTCTTTTTAAACGCTTGCTTATTATTTCTATCAGGCTGATGTGAAAAATTGGCTGTGGACTGTGATTTCCTCCATTATCTTAACTGATGATAGATTTCCCTCCTTGGGTTTCCACTGTGTATGTATGGAGACAAAAGAAAAACAGATGTCCTGGATGTTTGCATATCATTTTTCATTTCAATGCTGGAATTTTTTTTTCTTCTTTTTTTGGTGTTGTACCCAGAAATATATACTGTTAATATGGAAGGAAAAACCTGAGGGAATATATACAGTATATACGTGTAATTTTTTAGCACAGAGGAGCTCAAGGCACTGATCAAAATGAATAACTTTTTGTGCAGCCAGTGGTCTGCTGGTGTATTGGAGCTCATTAGATTTAGTGTAGGTGGTGACAGTTAGTCATAACTGTGTACCTCTTTTTTTAAATATCTGCCTCAGTGGAACATGATGATCATTATGTGGAATTTGCTGGCCGAGAAACAACTAACCTCAATTCCCAGGCTTGGGGAGGGGTAACTAATTCTTCAGCACAATCTCTGAGGGGCTAACGATGCCTCACTTAACTCTTAAAATCATTTTCTGCTCGAGAACATCTTAGCCCCCCACAACCATCATCCTGCCCCCCCTCTCTGTCCCCTGATGTGAAATTATGATACGTCTGTCAGCGCTTGTGTAAAGCATCTTAATGTTAATCGCCTAATCCTTTTATCTCAAGTCTGGACCGATTCAGTGCAGAAATCCCACCAAACAAAACTGTTTTTTTAGGAAGATGAGCATGGCTGTGTCCTCTGCCAGCTTAAGGGAGAAAGGAGACATGTTACCCAGCGGGGCGACGGCCGATCAGGAGAAAGAACCCCGGGGTGGTGAGGGCAAGTCTGCATCCACAAGGCCCCGACAGGCTCTCGCCCCCTGGTGTCTGGAGGGGCTGAGTGGCTCAGCGGGCTCAGCAGGCCTGAAGGGCAGGGGGATGTCCCCCCAACAGTTTCCAATCTCCTCCTGTCAACCACCATTATGGTTACCCCATGGCCCCAGGCCTCATATTTGCAGAAGATAAATGGCGGAGGAAGAGGTCACGTGTGTCTCTGGAGATTTGGTGGTCTGCCCAGTATTGAACTGGTGGCAGCGCTGCTAGAAGACTTGAGAGCGTGAGCAGCCTCGGTAGACTGCTGGTGTTGCAGGAGAGCTTGTACCCTCCATTTCGGTCTTATCTGATCTGCTTGGGCGCCACTGGGAGATAAACAACTGGAAGACAAATAAAACCTCAATTCCTATAAAAAACACCAGAGTTTAACTGATAAATTATAAGTTAGCTGCCCGTGTGTTTCCTTGGCTCGGCCAAGGTGACCTCAAATGAAAATAAACACTCTCAGGCTGTCAGGCTAGGTGCAGATTTGCTGGGGCTCCTTTTCCAGCTATTATCCCCCCTCGACAAGGCATTGGTCATGTATAGAATGAATCCAATAGTGACTTAAATTATTACTCAGTGTGCTAATGTGAAAGCTTGCCATGTTTTGTGGGTTTTTCTTGTTGCCAAAAATATCCGAGCGCATTAGCACGGCCTGGAGAGCGATCAGAGCTGACTGCTCTGCTGCTCAAATTTGGGTTCATTATAAAATAATCAGCGTGGTTGACGGGTGGCTCTGGAGGAGCAGCATTCAGAGACAGGAAACATTCACTCCCCTCTGCATAGCGACGGCTACCAAGTGACCAATCCTGCTTATGATGTTGATACGTGTGTGTGCATGAGCACCAGGGAGATGTTGGGAACAAACAAGATGTGATATGTCCGTGTGTGTGTGTGTGTGCGTGCCCTTTCTGCGCGTGTGTCCGTGTCTGCATGTCCTCGGTTATATGTGTGTGCAGGCATGCATGTGTGTGTGTGTGTGGCATTTCACATATGACACAACACATCCCTCCTTAGTATTTGACTTTGGTAAGCAGCTTATCTGTCTGGTGTGTAAGGCTCTAACCTTTTGCCGCTTTTGTAGACAAAGGGCTGTTTTTTGCCTCCCCTCGATAAGGAAGGAGACAAAAGTAACTCACAGAGCAGCCGTGTCTCTAATGGCGTCCTGTGTGAACGTGTTGCCAGAGCGACAAGCTTTCTCCCGCGGGGGGATCGGGGAGTACACAGGGAAGGTGGAACAGGCGAAAGAGTGGGAGAATGAGGCAGTGTAAACACTGAGTTGTAACACGCCGCGGAGTGCTGCAGAAGTGCGGCACGCTATCCGCTTTGTGTTCCGTGTCGGCGCGCTCAAGAACATTTGAGAACAAAGTTTTGGTATTTCTGCAGAACTTCTGAAAAACACTTTTGTCTAATCAATCAAACAGTCAGGAATGTGTCAAAATTTGTGTTTGACTGGAGCTCATTGTTATACGAACATCTTGTATTGTCATGCACACAAGTAGAGCCAAGGTAAAAACAGGGTCTGTACAAAGTCTTCAGAAAATGCTTAAATTTAACAGTTATGCTTTCAAGGTTAGGAATGTGCTTGAACTTGCGTATAATTCTTTAAAGATGCTTGATTGTCAGTGTAATCGCTCATGTCAACTAGGGATAAGCAGATTTGAGTATCATCTGAGTAATATGTATCCTTGCAATATTAAAGAAAATCAACAACAATTCCTGATTCCATCTGTCTATGTGGATTCGATAAGTTAATGGGGTCTATTCTGTGGCTGTGCCCCATCCTCCATCTATGTGTCATGGAACTCTGTTGAGAAGTTTTTGTTCAGTCCTGCTTACAAACCAACCAACAAACCGACACGGGGGGGGGGGGGGGGGAAACATAACCTCCATTTAAATTGATGAAATCCCACCCACTTCCAGGTTAAGCCCCGCCCCCTTTGAGTACAGGCATGGAAAACGGTGCGGCAAAAATATTTTGATAACTAAAGTAAAACAATCCTGTCCTCATATTTGCTTGTTGACCCTAGTGACTTACACCAGACCAACCTTAACGCAGCATTGAGTACACATGAACAAAACACAGAATCAAAGGTCATATAAACAGCTGGCAAAATAAACACAGTGGCAGTATATGCTGATTGCTGTGGGTATCTGGAAGCCTGGAACATTTTTGGTTTATATTTCTTGGAAGTGCTCTAAAAGTGCTCGAGTCTCTTTCCCCTAAAAAAGCCGTAAAAACATGACACGCGAGGCTGTGATGACTGTGATGGCTCCGGTAATGATCGTCCATTTGCCTCCGTTTTTATGCTCTTCTCCTCTCCTCTTTTCCAGATGAGAAGATGACTGGTGATGCTTCTCCGAGAACCACTGATCGTTGACATCGCTCCAGCATTCCGCTCTCCTGCTGCAACGCGCTGAATCACTATTATTAGCCACCAGGCTCCTGGATCGTTTGCATACAACACACAATGGCCTCTGCACTGTGGAGGTGTCCAGTGTTTCGCTGCCTCCTGCTCCTTCTCTTCTGCTCGCAGACTTCAGAAGGTGAGTTACCAGTTTCCGGGGCTTTCTGTGGCAGAGCCGGGGCGTTAATTTGATTCTGGTCAGCGTTCAAGAAGCCACTTATTATTCAGCTTATGAATGTGTTGAATTTATAAGCACACATTCTTCTGTGTGTGCTAATAGTTTCTCTTCAGCGGTTTCACCCTTGAAGATTCTCTCACTTTGTAACGAACTCATTGAAAATTCCTGGCCGGCCCATCGACACTCTCAGCGTCACATTTCGTCACTTGCAGAATTATGATGAGACTGTCCCCTAAACGTTTACCTTTTACACCATAAAGTGCAGATTGAGTGTGTTTTGAGGCATAGGAGGCCGTAGGGGATATACGCATTTTTTACATTTATCTGAATCAGATCATTTCGTACAGCCGGCCCACCTGCAACCATCAAAAGCAGGGCACTTGATTCGACGCCAGACTCGCTGCACTGGGATAGAATGTGTCACTGTTTTTTAATTGTGTGCAGTGACATCCCAGGGCTCTTCTTTCATTCTTGGTTCCTTCCCCTCACTTTTGATTAGTACATTTGGCTGTAATTACAAGTATTGTCACAAAACACACCCGTCTGTTACATGCCCATCAAAACCGCTGATGCTGGTATGTCTGCTTAATGATGATCATTACATTTTTTTCCCCCTTTCAGTCCCATTGTACCAGGAAATAAAGTAACCCAAAATCACATGCTTGCATGCCAGGCATTGATTACAGATAGACGTTGAAGCGCATTATTTTGGGGGCTTTCCTTTTCAATTCAGATTTCCATGTTTTTTTTTTTTCTCTCTCTTTGCTCTTGGTGTTTTGTTCCACCCAAGGTTTCTCCTTCAGTTTTATTTTAGGTTTGGCTGCAGTGCACAATTTGTTAACAAAGACAGATTGCCATGGAGCAGGCTATCCCAGCAGTCTTTCAATAAGAGATGCAGTTTTTTTTCTTTTTGAAGATTAGCAATTTTAGGTAATATGAAAGAGTCTTACCGAGGCATATGAAGAATGGCCTTCTGATTCGGCCTGGCTTTTCATCTGAGTTGAATAGTCCCGTTGAATTTCTTAAAAGAGCAATACTGCTTTGGTATGCAGAAAGTCCAGGTTTTGGGTTTCACTTGATGTGAGGGCTCTCAGGCCTAAGAATGCATATTTGCCCATCCATCAGTAAGGGAATGTGTGTGTGTGTGTGTGTGTGTGTGTGTGTGTGTGTGTGTGTGTGTGTGTGTGTGTGTGTGTGTCCCTCTGAAAACAATATCTGATTCTATCACATGCCACTCACCTCCAGCCCCTCCAGACCTGAGGGCCAGCATCCCAGAGCTTATGATCTACGTTTCCGTCAGAGTCACCGCAAAAAAAAAAAAAAACTCCCACCTGATAATTACCTCCTGTCCCTCACCAGGAGCGAGTATAATCAGGTTATCGCTTTCACCCATAACATTCCTCACGCTTTGATATCTGCATCGACATCGCTCAGGAGAGAGTGATTTTTCTCTCTCCTGGTATTGACTTTCCCCCGGCTCGGTATGAAGAACGAACGCCCGTCGAGCTTCTGTTTTGACAAACTTCGTCAATTTGCGCAAAATCAGATTGAATTAACTGCTAACAGGGGAGTTGCAGCTAATGCACGTAGTCAGGCATAGATTATTCAGTTAAAGTTTTAATCCTTAAAGCGGCTTTAGTCAATAGTAACAATGTGAAAAGGGGTCACTTGAAGTGATGAACCTACACAGAATTATTACCTGGATCCGCAGCGCTCCTCCTCAGCTTTACAAAGCCCGAGAGAGTCTCAGCTAATTTTTAGCTGTTCGGTACCAACTCGTCCGTCTTGGTTCACTCCCGAATGCTCTCATAGGGTCGATTTAGGCTGCAGCTACAGCAGCACAAAAAGCTCCAAGGACATTGTACACTACCTGTTCAGCACCAGCAGACAGCGAGCCGAATTCAGAGCCTCACCGAGTGAACATAGTATTTCCCTCAAGAGCTGGTAGAGACCGATAGAGAGTGAATACAGAGCTACATTCACCCTGACTCAAAATGAATGATAACTTTGCTGGATGTATAAATCAACAGCTGTTTGCTAAGTTTGTCAATTTAACAGATTATGATTCGTTAGTGTTGTGTCCACAGCTTGTGTCCAGCTGTCCCCAAGTGCCCCGAAAAAGTCGATTAATGCAGGATTCAGATTTCAGCCCAGGTTGATTTGGTGACAGCAGACAGCAAACACTCTTTGAGCTGCTACTTGGTCAGAAATACGATTAAACATACTACAAGGAACTTTTAACTGGTTTATGAAACAGTCTCAATGTAACCCTGATGCCTCTTTATGACTCACATAATAGGACCATCAGCGAGATGGGGACTTTGCCTGTCACTTGATTCTGACGTGTCTGGGGTTGGATGAATCATAAAAACTAAAACCATTTTTGATGTTTTATCCAAGATGCACCAAGGGAATCAAGAAACAAAAAACAAGTGTTCTAGTTGATATATATAAATAAACTAAATGAGTGGTCTATTTTCCGTCACGCCATGAGCGTCCACAGTCTGTTCTCATGGCACGGATGCTGCAAGTAGTTGAAAAGCAGGAACGCTGGATTACGTGCGTGCTTCGTTTTCCTGTGAATTTAAGTTTCCTGCATGTAAGGACAAGTTGAATTTAGCCTGGGAAACCTGCCACTAAGAAAGAATTATATACATAGAGAGATAAGTACAGAGTGTAATATATATCGAATGCCAACCATATATAGTATCAAAAACTGGCTTTGATTGCGTAAAAATCTGAAGGATCGAGATTTACCTTTTTGATATTTAAATTGAGTATACCGGTGTGGAGAAAACACCAGCATGACTTTTTCTGAATTCGCTGCCGCTTCTTGTTCTCACTCTTTGTACTCCGATTCCTCTGCATCCTTGTGCCATTATATAACGCATCTATGAAATGACGCCACTGCGAAAGAGAAAAAAACTAGGTCATGCAGGTATCAGTTGTTTTAGATGTTTCCGACCGCCCAGTCTACAGAAATGAAAGAAGACAACCAGATCAAGGGGAGCAGCCACGAAGGTGGGGCGAGTGCACAGACACATACCTACTGCGAGTGCAATGCAAGCTGTTATCTGAGTCTTTAAAGTAAAGAAAGACAGATTTGGGGGGGTGGGGGGATTATGTCGTGCAGTCAGTGTCAACACTTTTAGTTAGCTCTTGTGTTTGTGCTCTGTTTAAATGCCAAAAGGAGAGCAGCCACCTCAGCCTTTAAATGCGAATATTGCACAGAAGGGAAATTAAGTGGCTTGTGTTGGATAGCTGTTTCATATCTGCAGAGATGAGGAGAGCATCGGAGTGAAGGTGCAGTGTTTGTTGAGGTCCTGTATTGATGCAGCGTGGTAAGAGAATGAGACGCATTAGGATGCAGTGTTTTGGGTTTTTTTTAAAAGTCATGTAAAAATTGCGCATGACGGAAATGCAAAAAGAAGCAGTGGATTCCTAGAAAAAAAAAAAATTCTCCGTTGTCTTTTTTTCTGTTCCGCTCTAGAAAACACAGACTGCACAATGGAGATTTTTTTTTTTTTTTTTGTTAGTGTGAAATGTTCCTCGGTTGAACATAGCAGCATGCTTGTGTCTCTCCCAGGAAAGGTTGTAAAGGTTAAGAATACGTCTCAGCGCAACATTTGTCTCAAGCAGTGCCGTACATTGTGCTGATGGAAGACCCTCCCTCGTGCCACACTGGTATTTCCAGTCCTGGGGTTGACTGAATGGAGGAGCCATTGTGCTCTAACTCCTCTCTGGCCCCGGGCCATACACATCCAGTCTGTCATCCATTGATATGCTTGGCTTGCCATTTTATAATTCATATTGAATACTGCGGGTCCATGGCAGGGCGATCATGAATTATCAGCTAAACCATGGGAGATTCACAGATGACTGGTCAATCTGTGTGGCGAGAACAAGCAGAGAGGAGGAGAAAAAAAAATAAAATTCTGATATATCAGTATTGCATGGAAATTCTGCCCCAACTGGAAGCATTTCAGTAAGTAGTGCAGGGGTTCATCATCTGGATTGAATGGACTTTCTTGGAGATTTGGTGCCACATGGAGACAGATAAATCATCACATTTATTGACCTTTTTTGCTTTATTTCTAATGCATTTTGTCAGCACTTTACCGCAACGCCTGCAGTATGCAGCTTTCTCAGATCCTGCACAGAGCCCCAGATATATTTCTGTATAGCATTGCGTAACAATACGCTGTTTTAATAATAACTGAGGACCTGGAAAGTTTTGAATCATAAGAGAACATGAAATTGAAATGAGCCAGAGTCACATGAA